>NC_088858.1:32271062-33582808 GCF_963853765.1 Magallana gigas | reverse complement strand
TGTTTTGTCTCTTCCATTGCAGGATGTCCTTGGATACAAAATCGAGTATAATGCCTCACTGTACATTGTGGCTGTGCTGGAGTATATTGCTGCTGACATTCTCAAGGTAAGGGTCAGATAACTTTGTGGATATCTCTCAGAAGCAGGAAGGATAGGTATTGCCTTTGGTTTTAATTTTAGGTTGGCTGTATTGTTTAGATTCATTTGAGCCATAAGGGTTATCAACCCATATTTTGTCATATTGTGACTTGGCCCAGTTTTTTGCATGTTTTAAAGGTAAATGAATTGATGACATAGTGAAAATACAATTACATGTACGTGTATATCTTTTCATCATGATTGGCAGCAAAGGGGAAGAACTCTGAAATTGATTTACCTAAAACTATCTGTGTTATAAATATGGAAAGCAAAACGAAAAGAAAAAAAAAATAAGAATTTAAGAAAAAACAGAATACATACCTAGAATTATTAGACAGCAAATTGAATGCCTAGATTTCTGAATTTGTTCCAGAGTCTTCAGTTTAGTAGGTTGGTCACAGTAGGAAGATAAATATCTGAAAACTTGTGATTTTTATTGGTTGATAATTAAACATTAGTTGCTTTGTATTCAGACTATGAATCACAGGATGCCTCTTCATTTACACATTATGATAGATTTGTAAATGGACGTCCCACATTACTGTGGCCCAGAGTTGACCTTTATTTGTTTTGGACGTAAATAAAACTTTCATAACAATAAAACTAATACATGAAAGATGAATCAAAAGGTTTTTGTCAAGACTTTCGTATGAACAGTTTTGACTTAAAATGAGCAATGGTTTAAAAAAAATACTATCATATGGAAAATTTGAAGAACAGTGGGTTGTTGTACTGTTTGAATTCTACACAAAGGAAAAGTGAGTGGAGATTTGGTGGGTTGGGAAAATATGTAGGCCTCTTTATGGGTCAGATTAATACCCTGAAGAAGAAGGTAAAGTGTGACCCTTTGTTTGGATGTTGTTATTTTTTTTAAATATTTTGTAATGTGTGGTATTTTGACACAAGTAGTATTATGATGTATGATTATATATATGATATACAGTTATGTTTCACTTTGTTGCAGCTGACCGGTAATTACGTGAGGAATATCAAACACACAGAGATCACATATCAGGATATCAAAGTGGCAATATGTGCGGATCAGGTAAGCACTTACCTAATTATTGTATCATGCATGTGTATGTGGGAATTGGGGGTGGAGAAAGGTAATTAATCAATGAGCTGATGTTACTTATGTGGGGTTTTCCCAATCATTATTTACTTGCTCATCTCCTGATCATTTAGGTTTTCCCTTAATGTAGAAATAATGGTATGTATCTTAATGTTGGCCAGAAGCCCTATTGGATTTCTTAGTATTTAATGTATTGAATTCAAAAATTATTATTTCTTTAAATAGATTTGAAAAAAAAGTTATTTCTGAATCATTTCTTTCTTAACCATGAATTTCTCTTTATGATTTGCTATGCTTAAAGTTGTTATATTTTTAATGATTGATTCAAATTTTGTTATTCATAATATCCATGCTTCCAAAATATCATTTCTTCTTTTAAAAATCCAAGGAATTGACTATAGGTGTCTTGATTGTATATTCTGTTCCTGTTTTACAGGTGTTGATGGACATGTTTTCCTCAGAGGAGGACGTCTCACTACCCCTGGTGGAGGAACCCATTGGCTTGAGGACTGAGGCCCAGTCGTATGAGGACATCGTCAAAGACTTCATCTTTGAGGAGACTCAGTATATGAGGGACCTTAGTCAAATCATCAAAGTGTTTAGGGCTCCATTTGTCAAGCATTTCCCAACTAGCAAGGTAACAGAAATTAAATTTCACCATAGCATTATTAAAGTGAGAAAAAAAAACATTTTTTTTTAAATGGAAGACAGTGTACATTTGTCAAACATTTCACAACTAGCAAGGCAAAGAAGATGTAACTTAATCAGATACTGTGGAATCATTTAAATTCATGGAGGCCAATTTTTGTGGATTGTGAGTTTTTTTACTTATTCGTTGGGATGTTTATTTCGTGGATGTGTTGGTTTTCAGTTTCAGTAAAAAAGATAACTCTTTCTAAAATTTGTTTTCGTTGAGGATGTAAATTTTGCGGGAGGGCTACCCTGGAATACCACAAAAATTGAGCCACCAGGAATTCTTTTGATTCCATATTAGTAATGAAAGCAAGGGAAAAAAATGCAATATTTGAAATGAAAACATGACTTACTTCTGTGATCATGGAAGTTTTATCTTTTGAGGAAAAAATATTGTTTGATATGTAGGATATTTTAATAAAAAAAACCCATTGTCACTCAATCTATTTGTGGTACTTTGCAGGATTTAGAGATAATATTCAGCAATATTTTGGACATCTATGAATTCACTGCTAATCTGCTGAGCTCCGTGGAAGAACAAATGGAGGTTGCTGCTGAGAACGAGACTCTGACAGTGGGCATCTGCTTCCTGGACATGGCAGAGGTAGAAACCAAAGGAAACTTTATAAATACAAGAGAACCTATTACATGGGACCTAATTAATGAGTGCTAATTTTTCATCAACAGTTTCAACATAATGCCAGTAAAATATTTTTGTAGTTATTGAAATTGTTTGAAATTGATAAAATTAAATAAAAATATGATATAACATAGATTATTTCATGGGACTTAATGGTAGATCAATGCACATTAGATTTATCAATATGGCAAAAAATTGTTTTGTAAAAGGCAGCCCAGGGAAACTTTTATTTCTTTTGACAACGAGAGTTATGCAATATGCAATGTTGGCTATTAAAGATTGATTAGATTCAATCTACTGGTATTTAGAATTCTTTTGATGCATGACAAAAGTCACATAAAAATGTTTCGTATTTTCTGTTCAGATTTTCGGGAAGAGGGCCTTCTAATGTGTTGAATTTGCTTTTTTAGGAGGAGGAGTTCAGTGTGTATGAGAAGTATGTGGATGACATGTTGTCTCCCCGGGGAAGGAACGACTGTACACTCTGATGCAGAGAAGTGATCTCAACCAAACTCTGGAGGTCAGTGTATAACATCTATAAAATTTACAGATACACAGCAAAGGGGATATAAAGAGAGACATATTCACATACTGACAATGAATATTTTTGAATTGAAATCCTGCACTTTTAATAGGGAAATTTTTGCCCCCGTTTTATCTGCTCCATTCCCACTCATTGCTTGTGGGAAAATCTAAAATGGTGCTAATTGCCAAGTCATTTTTATCTGATGAGCACAACTACATTAGGATGAATTTAGGTTGGAGAGAAATCTCATCCCCAAAAATGCCAGCAACTTTAATTTGTGTACTAATGACAGATTATTTTTTTTTCAGGATGAGGGTCATGGTTTTAAAGATGCTGTTAAATATGTCTTGCCAAAGCTGTTACTAGGGCCAATATACCATTGCCTCCACTATTTTGAAGTCATTAAAGTAAGTCTGAAAATTCAAGTGCTATAATTATGATGTATTAAACAAGCATTTCATACAGAACCTTGACATTGAATATACTGAAGCAAATAGACAAAGATGAAATTAAAATTGTTTTATGTCACCTGCAGGGATTAACAAATGTGAGTCAAAATGAAGATTCAGAGTTCCTAGAACAGGCCAATGGGTTGTTAGCATCTCTTCGTTCTGTCTTGGAGAGCAAGATCAAAAATGGCAATCTTCCCAGAACAAAACCCTGGTGAGTTTATAGTTCAGCAATGAATCATACAATTTTTAGTAACCTGTACATGTATGTGTCTTGTGATTTTCAAAACTGATCCGTAAGATTAGATTTTTTGCTAGTTCTGGAAATTTTTTAATGTTTTAAAGCAATATTTGGGTTCATATTATGACAACAAACTCTTCATTCAAAAATGTTTTACTTTTTGTAGGGAAACTTCATTGCGGTTACAGGGCAGAACAGGAAGACAACAGGTTGTGCAAAAAATGTCAGAACTTCAAAAAAGTATAGATGGTTGGGAGGGCAAGGATATTTGGCAGAGCTGTAGTGAATTTATTCTAGGTAAAAAAAAAACCCCAAACAAACCTAATATCCAAAACAATACGAAATTATACTTCAAAGTTGTATTGAAGTGTATCAAAATATATTTGAAAGATTTGATATACACATACATTTTATAGAGATAAATAGCCATATTGCATGATATTACTAGTGGAATTTCAAATACCGGTAATATTATCTTGAACCAGTCAAAAACAAATATAGATAAAAAACAATTTGGTTATGAAATGTAGAAAATAAGATTTCAAATAAAACAAAGAATTTTTTTCCCTCATTCCTTCATGTGTACACTTTAACATATGCTGACATTTTCCAGATGGGGTCCTGATGAAACATGCGAAAGGGAAGCCGACAGAGAGGCACGTGTTCTTGTTTGACGGTCTGATCATTCTGTGTAAGCCAAACATCAAGAGGTCCTCTGTAACGTACCCCACGGGGGACTTCAAACTGAAGGAAAAGTTTCACATCCGCAAAGTGGAGATAAAGGACAAAGACGACACAGAGGGTACAGTATATCTATTGCTAATGTTGTATGTGTCCAAAAGTTATACTTTTATTTTAAACGATTTCGTTTTACGATTGACTTGACATGATCAAATTGTTTGCAGTGAATAAATTTTGGCAAGATAGAGTCCCAAATTTAAATTTGTTTACTATTCAAAACATGAAAATACTGGACACCTTCAAGAAATTTTTGAGACAAAGAGGTACCTACAAACCTCACAAAATTTCCTTGCTTGCAAATTAGAGTTAGTATACAGTACACCTTAACTCAGAGATTTAATATACTGTGGTTTCATTAATATTCGTTGAATACCAATTTTCATTGATTTCATTATTCAGTTGATCCACGTGATTAAGTGTTAACTAAAGTGCAATTTCTATTAACATTTTGAATTGGTATGGTCATTGGCCACGAATATACTTATCCTTGAAACTGTGAATTTCACTTTATCCTCGAAAATTGATACCCTTGAAAATTAATGAAACCACAGTATTTGAGTTTTGATGTACATTTATTAGTTTTATAAGTTTGACTGTGCAAAATAGGGCACAAATATTAAAAGCAAAATATACTAATTGAACTAAAAGAAGACACCATAGTAAATATTTCTTATCAATGACAGCAGCAATGTAAAGAAACTTTAATGCATGGACATGTACCTCAGACTGTTGTAAATATGAAACTTTAAGTTTATTAATGTTGTGTGGGTTTTTTCCTTCAGAACTTAAAAATTGGTTTGTGATAGTACCCAGGGATCACCCCAACAACAGTGTCAGCCTGTCGGCTAAGTCTGCGGAGGAGAAGAGTAATTGGATGGCTGCCCTCATCTCACTACAGACCCGGAGGTAAAGTCTTCATCACACCTCCTCTCTTATAATGATGTGTTTTTAGATTTATAAATGCAGATATTTCATTTTGTAAAGTTAATTAAGTTTTATACTAAGATTTTTTTAACATGATTTGAAAAGAAATAATATAATGATTGATTTAAAAAAAAAATTAATTTGATTATGTTTTAATTCAGTGTCTTTCCATGAACATAGTATAAGTTATTTTTTATGTTGCAGTATGTTGGAGAGACGGTTAGACAGCATATTGAAGGAAGAGGAGAGGGACAGGCCATTGATCCTCCCCCCTCCTGAGACCTACAGGTCAGTGACCAACACCAGATACATGTATACACTTACCAATGTAGATATCAGTACATGTACATGACTGTATTACTGAATATTGTTAATGTATAAATATGGACATTCAACTGGCTTATGGTGTATTCTCACAAAGTTCTGAAAAGTGCTACAGCTAAATACCTACATGAATTGTATGGATATTTGAATTAAGAACTAACTACATTGTACATGTTTATAAACTCTGTAGATACCAAATTGATATCTGCATAAAGTTGTGTGAAGCACCCTTGACAATTTTACAAAATAATGAAATCCCAGAATTTATTACTCTGTTTGGCTAGGAATCTTCAATATAATTTGTATGAGATTAATTGAGTGATGAAATGGTTTTTGTTTTTTCAGATTTGCTAAGAAGGATAGTCCAGACAACATAGTAATGGAGGAGACAGGGACCTCTCCGACAGAGATCCCGCTAATTAAGGGCGGCACCCTACTGAAGCTGATTGAGCGGCTGACGTACCATATGTACGCCGACCCCAAGTTCGTAAAAACGTTCCTGACCACATTCAGGTCCTTCTGCACTCCCTCGCAGCTGCTGGATCTACTTATTGAAAGGTATAACTAATAACAGTAATATACTGTTAGATCAACTAATTGATAACTAATGACAGTAATATACTTTTGAATCTACTTATTGAGGGTATAACTAAGAACAGTAATATACTTTTGAATCTACTTATTGAGGGTATAACTAAGAACAGTAATATACTTTTGAATCTACTTATTGAGGGTATAACTAATAACAGTAATATACTTTTGAATCTACTTATTGAGGGTATAATTAATGACAGTAGTAGTTATACTTTTGGATCTACTTATTGAGGGTATAACTAATGACAATAATATACTGTTGGGTCAGCTAATTGAAAGGTATTAATGACAGTATGATATATTGTTGAATCTACTTGGTGCTATTAAAGATACATGTATTACCAATGACAGTAATACATTGTACTCTGTTTGATCACTCATTGATTACAGTTCTAAGAATATTAATAATTATAGCAACAACATACACTATTGGGTGATCTAACTGATAGGTAACATTAGTGACAGCAAAATTATGTCTAAATATTTTTAAGATTATACTAGCCAAGGGTACATGCATAATTTGTCAATATTTACTTGTGGTCTGTAGCCCCTTGTTGATTTGTTTAGGTTTGCTAAGAAAGATGTTGCATATTTTCTTGTCAGTATAGTTTTATACATTCATGTATATTTATAAATACAAAGGAAAATCAAAACATCTGTTTAACATGTACTGGTTTTATTTTGTTGTTGTTGGTATTTTTACTTGCAAGACATATACATCCTTATACAGTAACAGTTCTGAGAGTAGTTGCCAATTATTTTTTTTATCCTTAGATCAAGTAGTGTTAGATTATTTCATGTGATGGTTTGGTGTGTATTAATGAAGTGTTCAATCTTCTTGCAGGTTCAATATCCCCGATCCTCCAGAAAACCTGAAGGTGGACCTAAACAAGGATGCTGACACGAATCAGCGTATCAAAGATGATCTCAAGAAGTTCCGCAAGGAATACATTAAACCTGTGCAATTTAGGCAAGGCATTCAATCTTCTCCCTAATTGCAAACATGTAATGCACTGTAGTACCCTTTACATAGGATATGCAACAATGCATTGGTTTTTGTTTTGTTTTAGTTATTAAATGAATACACAGAGTAGAAAAATCCCTATTGAGTAAATGGAGAAGCAAAATGTGGAATAATATAATGCTGGTTGAGGAATTCATATAAAAAAAAAATGAGGATCAGTCGTTATATAGTATCACAGATTTCATTGGAAAATTATTTTAGAGGAAATCGGACACAAATTCAAAGGAAAAAGGACATGCTGCAGATAATGACATTAGTTTGATATATGTTAAACATTGATGTTAATGTTGTAAAACATGTGAAAATATTATATTATTTTGCTGATTATTGAATGTGTTTTTTTTGCAGGGTTGTAAACGTGCTACGGCACTGGGTGGATCACCACTACTATGACTTTGAGAGAGACCAATCTCTTTTACACACGTTGAACACTTTCCTAAAAAATGTCAAGGGCAAAGCAATGAAGAAAATGGCAGAGTCTATTCTTAAAGTCATTCGTAGACGAGTAAGTAGTGCCTGTGATCTTTTCTTCATATATCAGGTCAACATTTTTTCTACATTAACTATGAGTCTGATAGTCTCTCAATGCCAAATACATGTACATATACATGTACACTACACTTTCAATTTGACTAAAAAATTTAAATTGAAAAAAAGAAATGCAAACAATTTTCCGTATCTAATGCTCTCTTACCTCAGATCATTAAAATCAATTTGTGTGGAGTTTTTCCCCAATTTTTTTTGTTTTTGATGTTGTTTGTGATCAGTGAATACTGTGCATTTTCAGTTTGAGAGTGTGAGTACAGAAAGGGACATTATTCATGCCAAACCAGCTCCTCCCATAGAATGGCACCATACTAAGGACAAGGATCAGTTTGATCTCATGACGGTATAATTATACTTACTTTATTAGTATCAATGTCAGACAGTACTGCTGTTCTATCTCCATTGTGCCTCATGTAACTTTCTAACAAATTATATCATAAAAATGCATAATTATAATAAAGTTTCATGTGAAATTCTTGTGAGAAACAATTGCCTGTGTAAAAAGTTGACTGTGAATTGATGCAACTCGTTGGTTTGTTTCAGCTTCATCCTATTGAGATTGCCAGACAAGTGACGCTGCTGGAGTTTGACCTGTACCGAGCAGTCCAGCCGTCAGAACTTGTGGGATGTACGTGGATGAAGGAGAATAAGAGTACCTCCTCCCCAAATCTTCTCAAGATGATCAGTTTTACTAATAATGTAAGTCAGTGTCTTCTTTCCTTCATCATCACAAAATTCAACGCAAGGCAATATCTTCTTTCCTTCATCATGACAAAAGTTAATGTAAGTCAGTGTCTTATTTCCTTCATCAGGACGAAATTCAATGCAACAACTGATTTTAATTGGCTTACAACAAAAACATACATGTATTCTATAGAACTTTTACTTGCTATTAATAAGAGGAAAATGGTTATCTATAGCAAAATTATATTTCACATGAATTAAATTAATCTTTTTTTTCCACATGTCACAAAATTTATGGGAATGGGTGAAATCTTATTTATTTGTGTTCATTATTTTTTGCGATATAAAAATGTTCTAATAGAAAATACTGCATAATGTTTTTTTTAGCAATGTGATAGGGATAACAGAAAATACTAAAATTGGATCATCGCAAAAAAATAACCAGACATATATCAAGATATCAACGCAACCAGTTTTCTGTTCATTAATTGTAACTTTAATATTTATTTCTTTCCTTTTTTTTTTTCAGTTTATATGCTGGCTTGAGAAGTGTATAATAGAGACAGAGAATTTTGAAGAGAGAGTGTCTGTTGTAAATAGGACTATGGAAATTATGTTAGTGTTTCAGGAACTGAACAATTTTAACGGTGTTTTAGAAATTGTTAGTGCAATAAATTCTGCGTCTGTTTTCAGACTGGAACATACATTAGATGTAAGTATCTGGTTTTGGTTTTTCTGTTTAATACTTTTTTTTTTTATAGGAATTGTTTTGTATTTATTCTCAGTACTATTCAACCATTGTGCTTATAGATCAATTGAACAACTAATATGCATTCAAAAAATTACAAGTGAAATCATAACTTTGAAAATATAGGGAGTAATATGTATACATGATCGTGTTTGTTAATTTTAGAGACTTGTGAAAAGTACATGTAAGAGGTCTTATTTGTACATTGAAGATGAAATTCAAAGTCTATATTCATGAATGTACAATCTGTACTCACACTCTCAAACTGAAAATGCATAGGATTCACTGATCACAAACAACATCAAAAACAAAAAAATTGTAGTTTGCTATTTAAACTACATGTACACGAAGGCTGAAGCTAGAAGTGAAAGATGAAAATAAGTATTCAATATGTACATGTATTACTGGAATATTTGCCTTCTGATTTACAGTGACAAGAATACGTTGTACTATGTTGTATTATTGAAATCTTTTTCCAATGGTGGAACTGTTCCATTGATTGTTTCTATTGTCTAAATAGAAATATTTGTTGTATTGTAGAAAGTAAGTTACAGGAAGCAGTTTGAAGATGCCAAAGAGCTTAATGCAGACCATTTTAAGAAATATATAGAAAAACTGCGATCCATTAATCCCCCATGTGTTCCATTTTTAGGTAAGTAAATACTGTTGCTACAAATTTTTATTATACCTTAGATCCTATTTCATTCCCCAAAAATTGAAAAAAATTGAAAGCACAAACTTACATGTAAGTTAAAAAGTCTCGCATCAAATTTAAAATAAGATGTTCTTTGCTAAGTCATATGATTTATTTCCAGGCATGTATTTAACAAACATATTATTAACAGAAGAGGGCAATCCAGATCATCTGCAAAAGGGACCAGACATAATAAATTTAAACAGTCTCGCATCAAATTTAAAATAAGATGTTCACTGTTTAAGCATAGCTATTCTTTGCTAAGTCATATGATTTATTTCCAGGCATGTATTTAACAAACATATTATTAACGGAAGAGGGCAATCCAGATCATCTGCAAAACAGACCAGACATAATAAATTTTAGCAAGCGGCGGAAAGTGGCTGAAATAACAGGCGAGATTCAACAATACCAGAACCAGCCCTACTGTCTGACAGTGGAGCAGGAAATCAGGGTTAGTCTCAAAAATGTAGAACTCTAGTGTTAACTAGTGTAATCACATCAGGGTGAATCTCAGAAGTGTAGAACACAAGTGTCGCATCAGGGTTAGTGTCAAAAATGTAGAGCTTTAGTGTAAAACAGTGTAATCACATCAGGGTTAGTGTCAAAAGTGTAGAGCTTGAGTGTGAAACAGTGTAATTGCATCAGGGTTAGTGTCAAAAGTGTAGAGCTTGAGTGTAAAACAGTGTATTCACATCAGGGTTAGTCTCAAAAGTGTAGAGCTTGAGTGTAAAACAGTGTATTCACATCAGGGTTAGTCTCAAAAGTGTAGAGCTTGAGTGTAAAATAGTGTAATCACATCAGGGTTAGTCTCAAAAGTGTAGAGCTTGAGTGTAAAATAGTGTAATCACATCAGGGTTAGTCTAAAAAATGTAGAGCTTGAGTGTAAAATAGTGTAATCACATCAGGGTTAGTCTAAAAAATGTAGAGCTTGAGTGTAAAATAGTGTAATCACATCAGGGTAAGTGTCAAAAGTGTAGAGCTTGAGTGTAAAACAGTGTAATCGCATCAGGGTTAGTGTCAAAAGTGTAGAGCTTGAGTGTAAAACAGTGTAATCACATCAGGGTTAGTGTAGAGCTTAAGTTTTAACTATGGTAGAGTTATCATAATTTGATTAAACTAAAAAGTGTAAAACATGAGTAAAAAGTGTAAAACATGAGTTTTAAGTAGTGTTATCACATTAGAGTTAGTGTGAAAAGTGTAGAGCTTGGGTGTTAACTAGTGTAATCACATTAGGATTAGTGTCAGTAGTTTTAAACTTGAGTTTTAAGTAGTGTAATCACATCAGGGTTAGTCTCAAAAGTGTAAAACATTTACTACTTAATTGTTAACTAGACAAGTGTAATCACAAAATGGTGAGTGTCAAAAGTGTAGAACTCTAGTGTAATCACATCAGGGTGAGTCCTAAAAATATTATACATGATTGTTGATTAGTGTAAAGTGTGGAACACTCATTTTTGCATATGAAATCACATCAGGGATGTTTAAACTGTAAACATATTTAGTCTAAATTATCAGGGATAAAACACTTTTATTACCCTGAATATCCATACTAGACACCACTGAGTGAAAAATGTAGAAAAATGAAGAAAAATAGTGTTTGTTAACTGAAGTGTTACATGTGTTACATCATAGCCATTGTTTTTACATCAGAGCTATTGTTTTTTCATTAGAGCCAGTGTTTTGATGTACAGAAACACATGTTCACATGTGAAATTACATTATGCATGTTAATCTATAAATATTGATGTTTATTTTGATAGGAATTCTTTGAGAACCTGAATCCTCTGGGAAACATGACAGAAAAAGAGTTCAATGATCATTTATATGAGAGTTCATTAAAGATTGAACCCCGAGGGATGCTACGGCCCCAAAAGTTTGTAAGTATATTCTTATTTATGATCAATGCATTGGAAAAGAACTGAAGTAACCCTTTTCTTTTAAGTTTCATCTTTAAAATGTGTGTATGATAATATTATTTTGATAATTTTATAAACTTAAGTAGATGCTGGTAGAGTTTTAATGAATAAGTGTTAAATTAACATAGACATTCAAACTTTCCACTTATTTCTTCTTCAAAAGTTGTGGTATGTTTGGTCACCACAAAACAAGCAAAAAAAATTTTTTTCAAGCCCTCCCTCTTTATTATTTTTTTAACAGCCTAAGAGGTTTGAATATTCTCTGAAGTCTCCGGGCATTAAGCCAAACTCTCTGAGAACTTCCACCAGGGGTCACTTCTTTCCAACGCTGTTACCGACGGGCACCGGCACTGGTGGCTACAAGATCCTGAACGACACGGAGGATGTCGATCCACAGTCCCCTCTACAGACTCCGCCTCCCTGCTCACCCACGGACGTGTTTGAACCCGCCTCTCCCACAAAGCCCGGCAGTTCAGGTATTAACGAAATAGAAATAGGAGCATACAAGTTGAAGGCTGATAACTTGGGGCAATAATAGCTGAACAAGGATTTTAGTTTTGAGATGATAGATTTTTTTAAAGGGGTGAAGAAATAGTTAGTAGGGTATTGCCAAATTGCAATTTGATAACTTTTAGTACCCAGTACACCAAAAAAGTTTTGCAATCAAACTTGTACTACATACATTAAGGCTTACATTTGTATACTGACCGATAATACAATAGGCTCTTTTGTTTAAAAATTATTATTTATTTGATATGTACAATATAACTTAAACAAAATTTATTTTTGTAGATTACAAGTCAAATGATCCTAGTCAATTCTCTGCGATACCACCTCTTCAGCCTCCTCCAAAGACACAAGGAAAATGCAAAAACTTTCAATCCCCCCCTCCTCTTCCTCCGCGTATGAAGACTGGAAGAGATTCAGACCCTCCCATTCCCCCGCGAAATATTCCTCCCCCCGTGCCCCCAAGACACGATTCCCAGTCAAGCCTGCATTTTCGACCTCCTAGTGCTACACTCCCCCGGACGAGTCACCGGACTCCTAGCCAGCCGGAATTCCACCATGTTAATGGGAACAGGGACAGTGACGAGGGTATCCCAAAGCTACCCCCTAAAACATATAGGTCGGCTCATCACACGAGACAGAAAAGCAGCTAGGGCAATAACAGTGTTCCTTTTTTCTCCCTCTTCTCCTCCTATCCCCACAGCAATATTACATGTATTTTATTGTTCACCAAAGAATGATTTCGTGTGGGAGTCATTCCAGAGATTCTCTAAGAAATCTGTGCATGGCAGTGCCTTCATTTTTCGAAAGAGGATGAAAAGAGAAAAAGTCTGTTTTGTTTTTTTTCAAGGCATTATGTATCACAAAGTCAATTCCAAAGTCTTTGGTTTCATGGATTATCTGTCGCAAAGTCGTCAAGAGGTGGATGTTTTTTCCAAAAATATTTTCCACCCTGAAATGATTTCCAAAAAGTGAAATTCATGGTTCATGTGTTGTTCAATTTCAGATACGGTAACTAATATGTATTTGGTGCAAATTCATTGTGTTTGAGAAAAAAAAGAATTCATTGTAGTGATTATCAAAATTTGTTGATGTCATTTTAAAAATTGCCTTCCAAAGGAAATTCACTTGCTCACTTGGAACTTGTCATAGTAGAAGTGCTCAAAATGATTCAGAATTTTCGTCAGGGAAAACTGCAGGCAGAGTTTGATTATATTTTTCGGCCGTGCATCGGAACAGAAGGCCTTTCCTGTGATGTGAACAAATAGCCAAGCACGCGCTGTTAAAGAAAAGGGATTGTGTGAATTCATTGGAATCTATGGAGCAGTTAGCTGATATTATCCTAGGTCTTTTAAAGTGCCAATATAGTGTTGATGCCTATCCGAATTGGAGGTCTTGGATACGGTGATAACTCGTGAAAAAGGTTTGAATAAACCATGTTGGTCATGTGATACAGATTCGTGGGTTTTTTTTTCTAGTGCTATTAATGTACTGAACAGATAGCTATTGATGTTGAACATTGTTGAATTTTGCAATGAATTTGCCAAAGAATACAAAAAAAAATATTAATTCTGTTGTTTTCATTGTTGCTTGATTAAAAGACATGTTTCAGAGTCGTTCAGATTTTGAAGATTCAGTGATGTCAACCTTATAACCTATGATAAATTTGTTTTATTCATGTTAAATGTGATCAACAAATGACCTTTCCAATGGGAGGAGTTTAGCTGATAAGGGTTGTTAAATCTATGCCATATTTCACAATGCTGATTTGTGAAGATTAATTTTTTTTTTCCTTCAACAACTACAGTGTAAGGATATACTCATACTTGTATAGCAAGAAGCTGAATTTCAATGTTATATTTGTACATGCTTTAACGTTTTACAACTTTATTTTAGAATGACTTGTTAATTAAGTGCGAACAATTTTTAAAAATATTTTTTTTTTCTTTTTCATGAACATAAGTTTTGCAGTTATGATTTAATTTGTTTGCAATTACGTGTATTTCAATTTTTCAACAATTATGGAACTTCAAAGAAAAGATTTTTATTTCTTTTAGATAATGACTTTAATTTCCATGCACCATCAGTACATGCCATGATGAGTTCTAGTATTCTTAATGTAATGGAATCGAAACAGGTCAAGTGCTGTTGATATTCTACAATTTTGACAACTACAAATTCTGAAATTTATAGAATGAGTGTGTGCTTGCATACAAACTTACATGTATTAGTGAAGCTTGAGGGTATGTGATTTTACATTACAATGTTGCTTTAATAATATCTGAGATTTCTTGTTGATCGAGAATATTTCGATGCATATGTCATTTTTCCTCTGCCAAATCTCTTTGAGTCCACTTAACCAAATAAATACCAGTATAAATCGTATATTGCAGGTAGAATAAGGCTAGTGGTATTGTGTATTAATTTTTTTTAGCCTTTTCTTACCAGTACATGGTATTTATACATGTGATTTATAAGATTACAGATTATCAGTGCAGACTGTAAGCTCGGCTTGGAGTTGTTTTAAGACCAGAGCTTTCAGATTCATTTTATACACATGTACTTTACAAAATGATCATTGATGGCAATTGTATTGTGATTTATGGCAAAGAAATGAACTGTCCTGCATCAGTATTAAATGTGTTCTCTCATGGAAAAATAAACATAAAAGAAGCTTAAAAGTGTTCAGTAGTTTTTGCAAGTTGGTCATTTTATCCAGTATCCAGTTAACATTAATTTCTTTTAACGGTGTATGTTCTTGAATTATGTGATCGAGGTGCAACATCTCAGCAATATTTAATCTCTGCATCTTGGGATGAAATGTTTGCAACTCTCATATAAATAGTGTCAATTATTTGTAATATATCGGTAGTGGATGGTCAACATTAGGAGACTACAGTAAAACATGCTTATAGCGAAGTCCCAATAATATACTGTTTGCATGCAAATAAACAGAAAACATGACTCAAAAGTTAAATTCTGAAATTTTATTAGATTTTAGAGTAAAATTGCTTTAATTTTATAGTTTGTGTAATGTAAATTCTGATATAAAAATTTCTGTTAACAGATTTTGTGAAACCATTATATTTACAGTATAAAATATATATGAGAGCAAAGTTTTATCCATCACCCAAGAGATTCTTACTTTTATGCACATTGACTAGGGGATTATGGTATAGGTATAAAACTAAGCTGATGAAACTCACTGAGTGATAGATACTTATATCAATATCTAGCACAGGACTTATTACATCTACACTAATGATAAGCAATATACTGTAGTAATAATACGAGAGCATGTATTCATATGATCATATGTGATAATACAAGAGCATGCATTCACATGTACAAACATGGAAGAATTAAATTAATTGTATGCTTATTATTGCATGTTTTTTTATGATAATTTACAAATTTAACCTATCTCAGCAGTATTGAAAAAAAAAATAATAAAAACACAGTTTACAATATTGAGTTCATGGACTCGTGGTAAGACATGTAGATATTGCACACAAGTGATTGCACAGTCAATGGAATTACATTAATTTACAATATGTACTCAAATTGTCATGTACTAGAGAA
Organism: Magallana gigas; assembly: GCF_963853765.1. Lineage (NCBI taxonomy): Eukaryota > Metazoa > Mollusca > Bivalvia > Ostreida > Ostreidae > Magallana > Magallana gigas. Next base: position 33,566,762 of record NC_088858.1, on the reverse strand, counting down.
AAAAGATATTAACCATAATTGCTTTGAATATTCAAGGTTATTCTAACAACAGAAGCTATGAATTTAACATTTTACCTACTTAAAATGTTATAAACACTGTTCTTTCAAAAATATCTGGCGTTTATTAAACCATTAACTAAAGATACAATCATAGAAGCTGGACAGTGCTAAATCAGATCTATGATAAATATTTTTAACCAAAATAACAATACGGAAGCTTGAAATAATGATCATGGTATTGTCAGATCATTCAAAGGTAAAGCATTTAAATGATCAAGACTATTAATAACTGGTATGCCTTTAAAGCCTTACGACTTGATCCAAAACAGAAAACAACCCTGATTCACACGTACTGTCATACAGTAAACATGTACATGTATATGACAATACTCTGCTTTGTTATGTAAAGAGAAATTCATCAAATTTGTTCATAAAATTTTACGGACATGTATATATGAATGAAAATATGTTGTCACAGTTACTAAAATGAATAATTATGAATTATCAACCATTTTCAAGCAGAATGTTGTAAAAATATTTTTAAAAAAATTGTATAAACCATTCATGTACAGAAAACAAGCCCACATGCCATGTTATACAATACAAATATACGTGTACATGTAAAATATGATGTAAATCCAAAATATATAATGTATATAATCGTGAATTATCATGAAAAATTCAAAAGACTGTCACATGGATATTGTTATTAAATAACATATTGACAGATATATTCCATTCTTACTAAAAAAATTGGTTAAATTTTATGGATCACCAGGAGAATAGTCGTCCATGATGAAGCTGTCAACATCCGACACATACATTGTACATGTATTTCAGTCCAGTTTAGTCATGTATATTATTTTCATATGTTACCAGCTGTCTAGGAAATCAAACCCAGTCATGGGTATGGAAGAATCATTTAATGCCTGCAAAACAAAATCAAATGCACATGCTACATATATATGTATAGATTTTTTATTTTAAAAACATATTTATAATATCAGTATTTTTCAGCTTTTGTCATAATTATGTAAATTTTTCTCTATATTGATTATGAGGTAACCTTGCCATTTATTATTATAAAAGAAATACCATGAATAAAATAAAAATCCTCAGGCAGTTTCACATGCATGATAATGTTAAATTAATTTCCACTGTCACGGCTAAATGGATATCCAAAAGTTATCAAGAGAAATCTAAAAAAGCTATTCATTTAAAATACAAAGAGAAGGAGGAGATGACATAGAATACTGGCAAAAAATATATATTATTATTTTTAATAACAGTAGTTTGATCAAAAGGGTTGGATCACGTTGAGTTGCCAGACGCAGATCATAAGATCAAACTTGACACTTCGTGTCTTGTTTGATCTGATGATCCACGCCTGGCGACGAGACGTGATCCGGCTCTTTGGATCAATCTACTGTTATAATGATAAATTTATTATATACCCTTGTCCTTTTAAAATCAACTGTATGAGGTTTACTTATATAACAAAGCTATTTTGAAACAAACTCTTTTAAACTGGCTAAAACACAGAAGTTATTTAATGCGTACTACATCATCAGTTTTAGAGAGTGGTGATACGGAATCGGAAAAGTTAAACCAGTGAAGTGATATGGAAAATCGGATTACACTCTGTAAAATCAACTGTACCAAGAAGGGAAAATTGATGTGTATATAATAAAATGTACATACAGGTATATATCAGCATTACATACCCTTGATTACATTATTCAGAATAAAAAGATTGTAATCTTAGAATTTCGAAATATTTACATTTTATTTCCACCTTTTAACCATGTAAGTACCATAATTATGAAAAATTATGACTAAAAAAATGTGCCACATCCCATGTAATAAAAAAATGAATGCCTGCTAAACCAAACAAATTGCTGCTTCAATACCTTTTTCTTTAGACCTCTGTCTACAGATATCCATATATATAAATATATCATGTAAGTGTTTCAAAGTTTGGAAAACTGGGAAAACATTATCTGTTAAAGTTTAACAATTATCCAATAACATAAAGCGGCTAAATTATCAAAGTTATTACAGTAAAACATGGTAATAACAAAGCATCAGAGACAAGCGATTTTTGATTCAATTTAATCATAACTTGTTATCTCCAAAATGTTAATAGCACATTTATGAAATTAGGAGGAATGAACTGGTTTCACTGTAAGGGTGAATTCATTATAAGTGTGTTCTCTGTAATCGTATTTTACTGTATCTGCTTACCTCAAATTTTATAAGCACTATATAACAGAACAACAGAGAATTTTTAAAAACTATATGAATTATCAAACTATTTTTTTTATTTACCTCTGACTGAGAACTCTCCAATGGTTGCAATTCAGCAGTCCGGTATCCGTCCTCCCCCTCAAACGAAGGCTGGTGAAAAACCACCCCCTCCCTCTCCATGGTCTGCCTGACTGGTTCCTTCAGCAGCGGTTTGTGGGCGGGGGAGGAATTACTGCTGCTCGAGCTCTCCTCCTCCTGACTTAACAACCCCACGGTTCCTGCCATTGCAGGATTGTCAAAGGCGTTCAGTTCCACCTGGTTGAATTCGCGGGAACTTGACTTTGATTTCGACAGAGAGTCCTTCCTTGTGCTGTTGACCAGTGGCTCGCCATCTTGCTGCTTCTTTCTGGAGAAAGAGGAGGACAAACTTAACTTTGTGTTCTTGGTCTCTGACTTAATGGATGGTGTTCTTTTCGGAGAGTTATGGTGGATTCCATTTGGTTGTTTTTCTGTTGCAGGTTTCCGAAGATCCCCGTTGCTGCCTTTGAATGCATAATTAATGGCCTCTGGGCTTTGACTTCTTCTGTCTGAAGAATCATCTGTTTTATTCTGTGTCAAAATAACTTCAGAATGTTTCACTGAATTCATTTCTTTGAGTTTTTCTGGGAATGTATCATTCCATAAGCTTTCGGACTTATACAGGAACTGTGTTTCAGGTGGTTTGGCAGATGAACTGGATTCCTGCTTTTTGGATTTGGATGCCTTTGACGAGGGTTTGGCTAACTCTTCTGGTTCTAAATCGGCCAAAGTTAAATCTTCCTGACTCTGAAAATAGTGATAAACTATTTGATAAACACAAAGAGTAACAAAACACTGTCACAGACAAAAGTAAAAACAGACAGAATGAATGAATGAAAAGTAAATATTAGAGGTTACCTTTGATAACATACTCCCCCCCCCCCTGGTTTGTTTAATCTGATTCTTTACAGCTACATGCACATAATTTAAGATTTTTTTTTTAATTAAAAGGTTCATGATGCTGTTAAATACCTTTGATCTCCAGGAGAAAGGAGCTGAATGTTCATCTTGCCATGTCCAGAACTGGTGTAAGACAACATAAAAAATAATTTAATCAATAATATTTCAATAAATGTAAAAGAATTTCCAGTTATCAATGCTGTATTTATTTTATTTATTTAGTGCATTATGTGCATTTACTGCATGTTTAAAAATCTTTGCAAAATCATTTTTCCTACTATCAGATCTCTGCTGTTTAAAACAAATTTAATGATAACGACTGCATGGGGTAAAAAAAAAAAAACATTTGTTTTCCCTTGGACTGAAATGTCACACTTTCATTGGTTTAAACATACCACATGATTGCCTCATATATCTCTATATTTGTTCGGTGAGAAATAATATTAGGCAAAATGGCTGTCATTGGCCGACACTTCCCTTACTCGTTTTGACATTTCATAGTATTTAATTCATAAACCGCATGCCGTAAGTTCTTAAAGTATTTGGAGTAGTTCCCCTTTGAAATTCTTTAAAATTAGAGTAGTTGCCCTTAGAAGATTGAGTCTTGAGGAGAACAAAATGGCAGCGTCGAAGGGAGAAAACATTTAAAATTGAATAGCAACAAAACATTGTAAGTAAACATGGGTGATGCAAACATTTTTAAAGAGTATTTGATAGGTGAGATTGAAAATTTTAAAGAGTTTAAATGAGTTAAATTGGATGAGATGTTAGACATCTTGTACATGGCGTAGAACATCGCTATCTGTGAATACATATGTCGCTTGGTAGTCCTCGGGAAAACAAAACACTTATTAGGTTAGTTACTGACTCACTACGGAAATATACTGGGTTGATAAATCTCATAGACAGCTCGGCTTCACCTCGCCCTCTATGAGATTGATCAACCCAATATATTTCCGTAGTGAGTCAGTAACTAACCTAATAAGTAATAGTATTCAGTCACTCAGATAATGGTTGTATCCTAACTCCTAACTTTGCAAATTGCTAACCTTGATATAATTAAAAAAATTATTGATAGAAATTTAAGGTTCAATTTTTATTTATATAATTATGTAATTGTGTTTTCTAAATGAATTATTAGCAAAATGTAAATAGAGAAGTGTTAACTTTATAATTAAGAATTTGAAGTTTGTACATAATAGATCTTTTGTTGGACCTATTGTGTTTTCGTAATAAGTTGATTTGATTGTATTCCATTTGATGCACGTTTGACATTTTGTACTTAAATTGCTTGATTTGATCTGATTTATTAGCAGTCTGACTTATAAGTACAATATACAGACTAAGTAATTTTATCCTATGTAAAATGAAAACCCCTATCAACCGATTTAAGATGAATCGATTACCAGATTTGTAATTACAGAACATGTACATGTCAATTGACAATTCAACATACATCATTATTTTCATCAATGATAATTTTCTCTCCTGAAGATATCGTCAATCTTGGAAAACTCTCTGGATATCTCTCTGGTCTATCTGCGTCTTGATACAAACGTCGTATGTCTGGCTTGACGAAAAAATCGTCCAGTGCCGAGTCCTTTTCCTTCAGGTTCATTGCACTCCATCGGTCAGCCAAGAGTTCTTCAACAAGCATTACATCACCAACTACTCGCTTGGTTAGTGGATTTATGGAAGAAAAATACTTTAAAGTGGCCGAATCCATCGTCATGTTTTTCAGATTACGATTGTCTTCGCTCAATTCATTTGACAGACACAAAGGGGGAAAATCCCGGAAATGAAATATTTAAACAGCTCGTACAGAAGATGTTCGATATCGAAATGTTAGCTGGACGATCTATCTATATAATTCTAGTTTCACTTTGTTTCGTCAGAACATCGTTTCGACAAAAGCGATGAATCCACTCTTTCCTGTAGTTAACAAGAGCTCTCTTTTCCCAGTTTGTAACAACAATGAGACAGCATCTAACACAAGTTCAGACGGTAAACATTTTTTTAAGGATTTGTTTTAAAGAATTGATACTGCTAACGTTTAAACAGAGACATAAATAACGTGAATGTTATTTATGTCTCTGACTGCAGTTATTGATGCTCTAGGGCCCATGGATATCAACTTGGTTATAGTTAGGAGTGTTAGAGTTCTTATCAAACTTAGTAAAGCTGCAGGGTCTTTTGTTTATTCAGCTTAGCCATAAATTTTCAATGTCCACATGCATTTTTAATACAAATTCATCATTTAAATTTTCCTTCTACACTATAATGTGAAACATGGATATCAATACATTTTCAGTGAAGTTGGACTGGCTACAAAACAAAAGTTTTCCAAGCTTATCCTATGAAGCACAACAATTGCAGGAACAGAGAGAAGATTCGGTTACTGATCAAAAACAGTGCGTCAGTCAACTTTTTTATGATGATTGATCCTCTAACAAAAAGATTTATTAATTGTTACTTATATGAAATGCATTTTATTATAAAATGGTACAATGTAATAAGTATCTATAATTTCATTACTCAGGGAAATAATTGAATCTTCTGATGAGACTGCAGACAATACAGATGATAAAACAGGTATTTGAATATTAATATTTTGAAAAATATAATTTTATTTTTAAAAATTTACATATTATATTTATTATATATACAGTTGAACTCTGATATCTCGAACATTGATATCTTGCATACAATGGATATGTCAAATTTTTTCACATTTTACCCTCGATATCCCGAATACTCTGATATCTCGAAGTTTTTAAACAGTTTTAAGTAGTTTGAGATAACGAAGTTTGACTGTACATCATTCCCTGTGTATATACAGGTAACTGACTTACTGTTTTCACTTTCATATAGCCCTAAATTCTATGCAAAGGTTTTCTTTTTAAATTGCATTAAGAATGCATTTAAGATACCTTTATTATGTTGAGAGTATTCTCTCATGTGTGAGCATAAAGAGTATATGCTCTTCTTGTTTTGTATATTGTGGGGGGGGGGGGCAAACTATCTTGTAACAGTATTTTTATATTAACTTATTAATAAATTTTATTATACTTTCATGTTAAATACAGACAGTCAGTATTATAATAAAATAAATAGTGCCTGTTTGGGAGGGTAAGAGTTGAAATTGACACCCCTCGATTACCATTGTCAACCTCCGCTTCACGTCGGTTGACAATGGTTTTCTCGGGGTGTCAATTTCAACACTTACCCTCCCAAACAGGCACTATTATATAATATAACATACACTTTTCTTTAATGACTACACATGTACTTTTAAGTAGATTTTGTGTTTTGAATAAATCGCCTCCTGCATGATTTTTTGGCGGAGTAGCACTTAATTAGTATATAATTTGCATATTAAATAATGAATTGCCATTTTAGAGAGTAGAAAAAGAAAGAAGAAAAAGAAACACAAGCACAAGAACAAGAAGAAGAAATCTCATAAAAGAGAAGCTTCAAGATCACCAAGTCCTCCAATAAAAATAAAACCAAAGTATGTCACTTTCATATGCATGTTGTATAAAACCTTACCATGACAAGCATGAATTTAATCATGTGAGGGATATAGAAATTTACGACATATTATTGAAAGAAATAATTATTTTGCATAAAATGGAGAAGTAGGTTACCTTAATTTTTAATAATTGTTACATTTTAATTGAAGGATTACAGAAAATCAAGGAAACAAGGTTTTTATAGAAGAGTTACCTTATCTTGAACCTGAGGATGCTTTTCGGATCGATCGTAAAGCCAATATTCATAACTGGAAATACGAGTCCTTATACAAAGGACACATTGCTGCCTTCCCAAATCTTTATAGAACTACTCTTGGAGGAGAAACCTGTATTAGAGACCATAAGCACAAAGAGAAAGAGAAAACAAAGAGGTATTTCAGTAGAGAAAGCAAGCGGCTAACATCACAAGCTCCAATGTCTCATCTCTTGCCAAACAAAGATTCCCATCAAATTGAATCCAATTTCATACCCTTGCCTCCAGAGACACGTGCTGGAGCAAAAAGTTCTGGAGAAAAAGGTGAAAATGTGGATATAAGAGAGAGACTGATGGATGACAGCACTTCTCATTACGTAAAAGGGGTGGGAGTTGTTACGGAGGACCAAGATGTCTGCTTGACGGAAACAGAACAGAGGTTGAACAAGAAAACGGCAGAGTTCAACCGCAGAACAAGGGAGGAACCTCACAATGTAGATCTATGGTTGGAATTCCTCGAATTTCAGGATACTGTTCTGAGGTATCCAGAGTCTGAGGGGCATTTCAAAATCACAAAAGCAGCAGTATTGGAAAAGAAGATTGCCATCATTAAAAAGGCTATGGAGTCGAACCAGGGAAATATATCTCTAAAACTTAAGTACCTGCAGCTGTGTCGGGGGGCCATGGAAGCAGACGAAGTGAACAAAGAGATGGAGAATTTGATTTTTCATAATCCCACCAACATCTCTCTGTGGAATCAATATCTGCTGTTTAATCAAAGCAGACTGGCCACTTTTTCAGTGTCAAAGATGTGCAAACTGTACCAAAAGTGTATCACAACTCTGGTGAAATATCAGGAGGGTAAACTGACAACTCATACTCTACCTCAGAATTTGTCCAATGATTTACTTGGTACGAATTTCTTTTTTTTTTTTTACTTAACCATGAAAATTAGAGGGATATTGTTCTTAGTCTTTCTTACTTGCCTTTTTTCTATCAGTATTCAGTTTCATATTCCTCCTTAATTTCAAACTAAATTCAAGGTCAAATTAATCAACACACTGTCAGTTAGATTGGCTACAATGTAATGTTATCATACCCTCAATGAAAATTGAAAGTTACAGATCTGGAAAGTTTTTCTTGTCTCTGATTCAATGTAAATGCAAAGTTTGAAAATTAAAGACTTAGTTTAAAAAATGATGAAATTACTGTAACTTTCCTATTTGTCCTTCAATTAAATTTTTAAGTGCTTTGTTAAATTTGTAAACACTGGTAATCATTTCCTACATATTTTTGCAGATATTTTTGTCCGGCTGTGTTCATTCCTGAAACAAGCTGGACACAAGGAAAAGGCGGTTGCTGCATTCCAGGCCATGATAGAGCTGAACATGTGCTGCCCTGAGCGATTGAAGTCAGCAGAACTGACGGACAAGACCATTATTCTGGAGAGCTTCTGGGACAGCGGGCTGCCTAGATTCGGGGAGGAAGGGGCCAGAGGATGGAGCTTTTCGATGGACAATAAGGACTTGCTTCCAACCGAAAGTGAAAATAGTGAGAAAGGTATCGTGTAGAGATTCTGTTTGAAACTATTTCATTCTTTAGTTGCACAAGACATACATTGATGGCATAGGTTGTTGCATGTAGTTAAATAGCAGTATTGAAATAATGGTATAGTGCATGTACATATGTAAAGTAGATTAGTAGAAACTAGAATGCCTGTGCACTGCATGCATGAGAAAGATGGATGTTTTCGTTGGAGAATATTTTGTTCGTATGCCATTATCTAAAGTTTGATAAAATTAAGATGGATATACTAAAAATCAAAAATTTTCACGAGGGGAAATTGTTAGATACATGTATATCATGGTATATGGTTTGGTCCAACTCATTATTTACAATACACAAGTTAAGGGCAAATCTTTGATTGATTTCTAAATTTTCTTTAATTTGTAGAATCATCAGATTATGAATCTTAGTTTAAACTTAGGAAATCAACCTATACATTTATTGAAATATTGTTAGATTTTCAAAATTCTGGAAATGTTCAACTCCCTGGTGATAACCTGAATTCTGGAACTGTTCAACTTCAGGGCTGCGTTCAAGATCGTAGCAGCTAGCCTAGCCGTTAGGTCGTAGATATCTTAAGGTCTATTGAATGGACCGCTAGGTTAGCTGCTAGGTCTCAGATTTGAAGAAGAAAATATTTAACGAAAGACTTATTACACCGACATAATTTGTTCATTTCAAGTGGAAATATACTTGTTAAATTTCATTATAACTTAAAGAATGAACAAAATATTACTAAAAAAAAATAGATTTCATGTTTATTACAAAATGTTAGCTAAGGTGGCCATCTTGAATTTGATGCTTAAAATATTTAGGCTACAAATATCTACGAAGTGGCTGGGCTAGCTTACCGTTCAACTACATAGCCCTACGTAGCAGCTACGATCTTGAACGCAGCCCAGTGTGATATAACTGCTAATTATTCAAGAATTTTAAAAATCCTTTTATGTTATAGATTCATCAGCGGAGGAAGAGGAGCAGTTGATTCTACAGCAAGAAAAGGAGAAATGGGAAGCATGGCTACAAATTGAAACCCTACGAGAGTCAGTTCATTGGTTACCATGGAAACCAAATTTGACAGAAGGAGAAACAATGGATGACTGTGAAGACATAGACAGGCTTGTTTTGTTTGATGATATTTCACATTTCCTGTTTTGTGTGCCAGAGAATATGACATCTAGACTTTTGATAGAATTTCTGAATTTTCTTGGATTTGACAACTGTCAAGGAATAGAAATGGAACAAGAAAATGGAAAACTGAAACAGATATTTGACATTTTCAGACTTGAAGATTTTAAAAGATCACATTTATTGCAAGAGAGGGCATTTTTTCATAAATTCATTGGGAACACAATTCAACAAGGACTTCTAAAATTCCAGGGAGATTTTCATACCAAACTTGCAATTCTCTGGTTAAGATATCAAGCACAAAATGAAGACTCAAAGAAAGTCGAATGCAAAAAATTCAAGAAAACAGCCAGAAATGTGTTAAAAGACCCGACAAACAGGAACAGCAAAGCTACTTGGTTGGAATATAGTCGGTTACTTTCTAGTCTCGGTGGTCAAAAAGATGCAATAGAAGTGCTTGAAATGGCCATTCCAATGTTGTGTACAGACAATGACTCTGAAAAAGAATATGTACCAGCTTTTTATAGAAATCTGGTCGAAAATGTTCTCAATTTTCCTGTCGAGGCAAATTTGTTTCAGTTAAGCAAAAACCATGTCAGCATAAGTACGGAGAATGTGAAGAAATGTGTTCATGTTTTAACTTGTTTCTGTGAAAATCGCCATTCCGACCTGAAAAATCCGGACAGTACAAGTGCAGTAAGCAAGTTAAAGAGTAGAAGGAAAATGGAAGAGAAGTTGGATTTGTTATTGCAAGACCACGAAAAAGACACCAGTAGAAGCAAGGAAGAATGGGACAGTTGTCTTGCTACATCCCAATGCTGTGCCTTGTTTGAGTATGTCTTCTCTGATCTGAACTTGGACTCCGCCTTTTGTGTATTAAACAAAGTGCAGTGCAAAGTGTTCAACTTAATGAGTTCACTCACTGCAGACAGCAATCAAAGTGTATTAAACCAGAAACTTGAACGTTTCCTTGAACAGATTTTCAGGTTCAAGATCCGGATAATCCATCATCATATGTGTGTTCATCATTCTTCATTAGGTCCACTCAGGGAAACAGTGGAAGCTGCACTTGAAATATTTCCTGACCATGTGTACTTTTTGCATGTGTTCACAGAACTGGAGAAAGGCAGTATGGTATTTGGGAGGCTGGACAGGTTCTTTGGACATTATATTGGGAGAGCTAGCTCCCCTGTTTTAACTGTGTTTGCTGTGGCTTCCTTGATAAGGAGACAAAAACAGAGAACAGAACTCTCCAGTGCTGGTATGGGCAATTAATTTTTGAGAATCAAATATGTTATTTTGATATTTTAACTCACTATGCTGAAAAATTTAAGAAGGATTTTTTTTTCATTTATAGCTTGCTACTCCAAAGAAATAATTATGCTGCTAAGTACAAATTAAAAAGTTGAATATATTGAGAAAAATGGATCACATGTATTGCATGTTTCCCCAAGATCATATAGTTCTCAGGCCAAAACTTTCGGAATAGATCAAATTAATTCCCTTACTTTTTAACACAATGTAGAAATTAACAAAAATATTTTTATTTCCCTTTCCAATTTAACAATGCACTACATCTGCATTTGATAAATGCATTTGATAAAGTTTAGCAGTGCATTAAAACCTTTTGTATTTTTAGCCTTATTTGTATTGCAATATAAAGTAAATGTAAGAAACCCTGGGAAACCTTTATTTCTGTCGAAATCCGGCTTATATAGTCTTCCTCATGCAGTAGCCAAGCTCTTGTTCCAGTGTATTGTTGAACTGTAGAAACCATTGAAAAAGATATTTTTTTTAATTCTTTTGATTGACAGACCCTGAAGGTGTTCCTTCCCATGCTGGCAGTGCTGGTTTGATGAACAAGATCAGGAGTTACTTGGAGCGGTCCTTGGAACTGCCGAATTTAGAGCACTGCTCCATTCTATGGAATATGTATCTTTATTGTGAGGTTAGTTGTAATGGAGTTCATTTACATTTCTAATCTCTTGTCAAATCAATCCTATTTTTTAAAGCGGTTTTCAGTACTTGTACTTAAAGACATTAAGGTGGAATAACACATCAGGAAAAATTCACTCGCATTAACAGTAAATTATTTGATTATGAAAGATATAATGATAAATAAACTGTACATGTCAAATAAGCGAAAAATTTGCAGTTTGGAATATAAAAATGAATATCTAAAAAATTCAACATAGAAAGTAACAACAAAAGCCCCTGCAAGATTCGAACTCGGATGTACAAATCACAAGCCCAACAATTTATCCTATCGGCTATGGAGTGAGTTACATGTTACCATAAAAAAATTCTTTTATTAAAAAGAAATGTCGTTTCGATCAGAGGTTTATAAGCAGTTATGAACTGATCCTGAACGTAAAATTTTTAAAAGCAAGTAGTTTTTTTTATTTCATACAGAAGAAATTGTTAATAGGCCATGATAAATATTCATGAGCAGACATTACTCACCAATCCCACAGATTTTACCATATGTTTGTATATTACTTGGTTTACAATTTATTATTTTACAGTCTGATCTAATTTTAGTCTTTGGACTTGAAATTTTTAAATTTTCTGACATAGTTATACAGACTTTTTAATGCAAAGTTAGAACCAGAGATCTATGGTCGCACACTAAAAAAAAAAATTAATTAATTAAGGTCTCAAGGAACACAGGAGAACAATTTATCAGTGAAGTTTTTTTTTACACATCTGCAGCACAGTTATTGCATTGTTTTTTTCAGAGAAGCTTTGGTCACAGTGAGAGGGCTAGTGGGCTGTTTTACAGATCTCTTCAACTTTGTCCGTGGGTCAAGGTAAATTGTGTTCTTACCTATTTGATTTCTGATTTAACCTCTTTAAAGGATATTACATATAAGTGATGAATATCTTCAAATGTCCTGAGAAGTTTGACACTTAACTTAGTGACGTCAAAATGAATAGGGATAATTTCATTTTCTATGCCTTAGTATGCATATATGTACCAAGTTTGGTGTCTGTACAACGAATGGTGATAAGATTATACAACACCTAATCTATCAGTACTAACTGATCAACTAAATGACAGGTTGAAAACAGTATATGCTCCTTTTTCTCAGATGGTACGCACTACATGCAAATGTATTACAATTGCATTCTATTACCAAACTTTTTTGTATAAATACAAAATTTACAATAAATAATATTTGCAAAGACTGGCAAGAAAACATTTGCAAATGAATGAGGAATTTCTGAAAAAAAACCTTTGCAAAATCTAAAATAGCCAGTATTATTATGTATAGTAGATGTATGGGTGTGATAGGATGTTTTACATTTAAATTATTTATATTTTTACATTTGATTATAATTAGCAGAGCGATCCTAAAATGCTTAGTACAGTTTTTAGCAACTTTTTTAAATTCTTTTTTAAGCCATCTTTTAATACATTTTTAATGGTTATAGGACTTGTATTTGGATGGTGTGAAAATTTTCAAAGACTCTAAACTGGAGGAAATAACAGACCTTATGATGGAAAAAGAAATTAGACTTCAAATCCCATTAGAAGAAATGGATATTTTACAGCAGTGAATATCTGATTTTGCAAGTGATGCAATTTCAAAGAATTTGATAAATTGTTAAGTTTGTACAAACTTTAAACTGATATATAGTGTAGGTGTATATGCCTCTTCGACATGAAACTGAAACATCAAACTGTTCATGTAATTTTATGCTTATGTATTTGATATAAAATATTTTTATAAATTTTCTGTGTGGATTTCATTTTTCATTGGGAAATGAATTGGTTAAGATTTTAGCAACCCTTTAGCTTTAGTTAAATTGACATATATTACATTCGAAAAGTGATTAGGGTAATCACGTTTATAATTCAATAAGATGTTTTCGATATGAAAAGGATTTTTTAAATACAAGAAACATACTGCAAAAAGCGTAAGTTCTGAAGGAATTGTAAAAGGGTAATAATTTATATCATACATGTACTTATTATTCACCATTCAGCAACATTTTATTTTTTTCTAGCAGTATATTTTACACTATCACATAATTATTCAATGCTGCCATTCTGTGAACCCTTAACAGGGTGCTGCATTATTGTCTGGTTACCGTTAAGGCCCTTGGGCCCCTCGAATTATCTTTATCTTGAATATACTGGTATATAAACAAGTTACGATTATTTCCATACTAAGATTATTTACAGCTTATCAAAAGAAAAAAAAGTACTTGGTATTTAAAAATACAATTTATTAAGAAACAATAATAATCAAATTATACTCGAAACATTATTTTATGTACCTCAGTTGAAAATGCATTTCATTGCATTGGAACTACAAAGATGTTTACTAATGAATTATACATGGCTGATATAATTATATAATCTTGTTTAATGCTTCTTTGCAATTTTATATCATAAACAAAAAATATAACTAGATTAATTTTCCATTAATGAACATGTAAGTACATGTACTTTCAAATGTCACAATTTTCATACATTATACTGCATTGCATGATTACAATTTCTTATCAAGCCATGATTTTTTTGAAACATCACCAACCTTTGTTAAAACAACATTGAAAAAAACCCACCCTGTACATGTCATAAAATATATGATTATTAATATATACTCTGTTCATACTCGCACATATAAAAACTAGCAAAGCACAAAATAAAAAAAACCTGGCAAAACTTGCACCAATTTTTTTCCAATATTCATGTGTATGTTTTCATAAAAATACACCATAATCACTTACACGTTGTACAATGATAAACACAATTAGATTTGCAACATACATGTACTTCAAAATGTGAATCAATCTAAATTTGCATTTACATTTACACACAGTAAAAACAAAGCTTAAAATAAATACATAAACTATAGTAATTGCCAGTATAATGATTTATAGCCAGCTGAAAGCTTATTTATAACAAGACTGCTTCAAGATACTAAACTTTAAAAAAAACAATGTATGAGAAAATTATATATCGAAAAAAAGCCATCAAAAATAAAACTGAACATTTTAATTTACATTGAATTTATCAAAGGCATACAAAAGTGTATCAAACAAATATTTGATGATATTAGAGGTCTCCTATACATCAGTTCTGCACTTTCGGAAAACTCTCTACTCTCATTCTAACACAACACTGCCTTGTTTGCCCCCCTTTTAAGGAGTCATTACTGAGCTAGACACTCATCTACTTTGTCAATAATCTGGTTGGCTAGTTCAATGGCCTTGCTTGCTTGGACTCTGGTATAGGCCTTTGATGGTTGACGATCACCCTCTGGGTATCTCATCCTCTTAGATCCCTGGGTAAGACTCTGTAGCTCCCTAGCAAGGCGTTGCAAGTCTTCAGGGCAATTTTGAGCAAGAGTTGGAAGGCTATCGGATTGATTTACTTTTTTCGCATCTTCGTTGTATTGCCATGCTGTGAAGGCCTTTTCTGCTGCCTTGAAAAGAAAAAAAATGTGTTTGTAAACATATGAATTCATTATTTAACGTCAGATACATGTGTTTGTATAATTATCATAGTGAACATTGTAAATCTAGATTTTAAGATTAAATTACTATTAAATGATTAAGTCTAAAGTTGGGAACAACTTTAAAATCACAAAATAAAAACAATCATTATATATACATTTCATAATTTTTTTTATATTTGTCATGAAGAAAGTATATATACTGTATATCATATATATATGTGATTTAGTTGATTTTCTGATGATGTCACTATTCTGCTTTCGATAATGAAAAAATGCCTTGCAGCCGTTCTTTTCACACAGACACTAATGTTCCAATTCAAATTAGGAGAATAAAATGCAATTACTATGAAACGGTAATATAAAATAATTATTCGTTATATCAATTATCACCCAGTAAAAACGTAAAGTTCAACTTTTACCGGCGGGAGATTCAAAGCATTTTCTGCAAGTAGTTTTTACCTTACATTATCATGACCTTACAATGACTATAGGTCAAGATTTTGACTCCTTCATAAACACAAATAAAGGAAACGTTTTTTTTGTTGTTTTTTTTTTAATGTCTGGAAAAAGCCAATGAATATTTTAGCAGTTTAAAATATAACTTCAAAAATTTTCGGAAGTTGCAAATTTCTTGTTTCCAGCTGAAAACAATCAAAATTAACACATTTTCAGCTTCAGTCTTATTTTTCATGGTACATTTCAACAGCCATAGCACACTAGAGTGCAAAATCGCAAAGATGTTTGCTTTAAAAGCTTTGTGGCCAAAATTTGCATATGACAAAATTACTATTATATGTTGAACGATGGTACCTAAAACTGGAACCTTAATTGTGTAATTTAAATGTGATGTAATGCGGTAATTCATCAATAATAAAAATTATATTATGTTTAAAGCTATTTTTTCTTAATACAACAAATTATGCAGAAATGGCAAGCCACAGCTAATTTATTCTAAAAAGAGTTAAAAATGCAAGTATTACTTTCTCTAGAGCAGTTTAGACAAGATTTTTATTACTAAGATTTGAAAACTATCATGAAACATTTCTTTTACATAATTGAATATAATACATGACATTCACAATATAATTCAGTCTATGACCCACATGTACGCCATATACAACAACCAACAATAGAAGAATGGTTATATTTTATATTTTGGCTGACAAACACTAACCTGATAACTTGTAAAACAAATCCAGCTGAAATAGGAATCTGTCGTATTTTCTGAATGCAAAGCAAAACGCATGTCATATTTTGCTTCATCAAGCCATCTGTTTGCTGTAAAAGGTTGTGGATCGGGATGGGTATCTTGAGATCGTTGATATCTATCTGTTCCTGGTGAGCTTGTTGGTCTTGGTCTATGGGAGCGCCTTGCATATCCTTGATTTCTGCTGTAAAATCTCTCGAAATCTCTGAAAAAAGCTTCACTCCATGGATGTCTGCTATTTGTAGGTTCCTCAGTATCGTCTACATCCACGTTTTTTCCTTCTTCAAGCATTTGTATAATTTTGCGTATGTATTGAAATACCTGTGTCGCTCTTTGAACATCATTTGGATTTTTATCTGGATGCCACTCAAACATAATTCTGCGACATATAGTTCTTCTTTGATCATCAGGAAGTGTAAATGCATGTTTTAAATGCTCTCTGATTTCTCTGAATATTTCTTCTAATGTTCTAGTATCTCCATCCATAGGACCCGAGTTTAAATTTTCTGTACCCGCTGGTCTATGGAAAATTTGAACTTGGAATTCCTCGAAATTATTTTCATTCTGTGGGTCTTTCGACCTGTTGAATTTGTACAGTTCATACACTTTCATTTCTCGAACTCGGCGTGGTCTATATTCAACAAGATAACCTTGCAAAAGTGACAGAACGTTTGCATCCGCGGGACAGGGTAATTTTTCCTGAATAATGGCATATCTATACTCAACATCTCCTCGATCATTCATTCCAGAAATATATGCCACATATTCACCAGGTTCAAAAGATATAAATGCATTGTCTAATATTCCATGCCACCGAATTTCCAGAATGTCTCCGGGTTTGGGTAACTGATTAGAGTTTTCCTTATGTTTGGTGTTTAAGCAAGGAACATATTGTTCATCTAGGAAAGTTTCAATGTTAGACCTTCTGTTTAATCTACTACAGATCATATGTAGATAATCACTTGTGTGATAAAAACTGCACTTTGTACACTTCCTTATTGCACGGGAAATCTTGTGTAGATTATTAGATATAACCTTTTCTACATCATTCTCGTCTCTGAGATGCGAGTATATTGTACACTTGCAATGTTTGTTTTCTTCCTTGCAATCGAAATATACCGTACATGGTCTTCTTAATATATCTCTACCTTGGAAACTATAGATTTCTTTCATTTCACAAATAAACACAAAACATATTGTACGTAAATTCTCCTTGATGATTAAGATTTCTTCATCTGATGGATATTTTTCCGTTTTCTTTGATTTTTCCAAGTAAACCAACCTTAAAACTCCATTCACAAATTCATTGCTTTTAAAAAAATCATTTATTTCTCTTGAAACATCATTTTCAACGATTTTATCTTCGGATAAATCAATGTCTTTCTTAACAACATCAGAAATAAACATCGGTCTAACTCTCTCAGGGAGACGTTTTATTCCATTCATAATGGCTTCATTGTCCAAGTCTTCAATTGGTGACATTACCTGAAAATAATTTTCTGCGTCCTTAATAACATCATTAAGAAATTTCTCGTCCATATACACTAATGATGCAGCATGAACTATTTTTCTGCTTCTTGATAAGAAGAACAGATCATCATCACCTAGGATATTTTCAGGAGACAGATCTAGACTCTGAAAAAATAATTTCATTGACTTTTGAGCAGCCTTCAGTTCGTTTGGGTCCAATTCGTCATTGTTTGAATGAATTTGCTTCAAAACGTTAGCAAAGGTCTTTGGTGAAACTTTTCTGGTGGCTCCCAAATGTTCAAATAGTTTAAAGAAACCGAACAGTTTATCCGGAACAGGCATCAAATATGGTGTCATTTTATATTCCTCTTCCAGCTGAAGAACAAATCTCGTACATGGAAATAATCGCGGAAAATCTGACAAGAATACAAAAGGTATATTTTGAAATGCTTGAATTTTCATTGTCATTTTTTCATTACTTGCATGCTCATAAAACTTTTCCATAATTTGGGATATCTGATCAACACCGATTTTTTGAAGACTCTTTTCCGATAACTCTCCTAACCGACGACAAACTGTTTGTATATGAGTTATAATACTTTCTGTTGATGGCTCCTTAACTCCAAGTTTTGATAATTTCAAATCACTATCAATGTGATTGACCCAATATGGTAGAACTCTATGCTGAGTCCATGCTGTTACAAGATAACAGCTATGAATTGAACCATTGAATGCTATCAAATAGTTGGTTTCATTCGTTGGATGAGGGCAAATGTCGGTGTAAGCAGATTTTATTTCACAAGGAACGATGAATTTTATTTTGCTAACTTGTTGAAGAAAATCTGACGAGTGAAGTTGTGGTGATTGTAGCAAATAACGAACGAGACATTTCGACTTCTCCTTAAGATCATCTGACAAACCGTGTCGTCCGTCGGACTGTTGTTGTAATGCAAACTCCAAAAATAAATCAGCCGTTACTTCTGTCTGCATGCCAACCAATGTCATGAATGTTTTCCAATCCCATGAACAAAATGGTTCTGGAGGAAATCGAGACTGGTCTTCACACATAACTGTCATAAAGCTATTGAATGGACTTAAATAACACGATGCTAATTTGTAACTTCCATCACTCTGTCGTATGAATGGTACCTTTTTCAAGGCATTGATGAGGCGTTTCTGCTCACTTTCATATTCCAAAGAGTGCCTCAGTAAAGTATCTCTTATGTACTTTATATGTATCATTCTTTTCTCTTCGGATATTTTGTGAAAAGAAGGAAGAATAAGCTCTATATACACCTCACATATGCTTTGTTTGGTAACACCAAAACGTTCAAAAATGCATTTCAATCTTTCATTCTGATGAAATAATATTTTGCCAGTTTTTTCGGCCCAAACTTTCATTCCATCTGCGGGGAGTCCTACGGGAAGTGCTAAAATGTGTCGGTTTTCTTCCAAGGTAATTTTCTGTCCATATATTGTCATAAAAAGTGGCAATTGTCTTAGCATGGCAAGATAGACTTGTCCATTAGGCATTTCCAGGAGCTGTTTCAGTCCACCAGCAAAGTACTCTAGAATAGTGTCACAGTCGTCAATATTTATTTGCTCATTGTCGTCAATTAATTGTCTATGAACAAACAAGCATTCTAATACATCATGAAATCGATCCAACGATGCAGTAAGACAACGCAGTGGATGGTTTGTAGGTAGCGAGTCGTTATCTAAGACAGGCAGGTTAAATTTCATCAAAGATAATTTCAATGGAGGTTGAAATGTAGACAAATCTATAACATGGTTGGCTTTCTCCAATGGATGCAACTCATTTTGCACATCGTTAAGAAATAATTTGGTGGTTGGAATTACATTCCATGGCAGTATAGGATGAAGGATACGCTTTATTTCAATTTGATCTTGGACATCTCCAATTTCATTCCGTAGGAAAATCCATAATGTTTTAAGCCAAGATTCATTTGGAATATCAGACTGACTTGGTGTCCACTTACAAATGTTATGACGATATGAGTCATAGTTGATGTCATAGGGTAAAAGTTGTACCAACCTTTCAATGCTCAACTTTTCAATACATCCAATTTCTTTGTCTTGAAGGAGTGTGTGAAGATCAGGATGCAATAACATTTGTTTTGAACTTGGTATCAAGTCTGAAAATGATGTCAACAAAACCGGTGAATGTAAACTAAAGTTAACAATATTTCCTGTTTCGAGTAAACACAGTGGAAGTCCATCTACATCACTGCTAAAGTTGTCACTTTTCATACAATATTCAATACATGTATACACATTATCACATGTT
Source organism: Magallana gigas (assembly GCF_963853765.1). Taxonomy (NCBI): domain Eukaryota; kingdom Metazoa; phylum Mollusca; class Bivalvia; order Ostreida; family Ostreidae; genus Magallana; species Magallana gigas. Next base: position 33,546,661 of record NC_088858.1, on the reverse strand, counting down.
TTCAGAGGTGACATTTCCAACTCTAGCTGTCCATTTTCAATCAGGGATTTGATGTGACACGATGGGGATTTCAAATAGCTGATCAAACTTTCCGGACTGAACTTGGTAATTTTTATTCCTGCTTTTTCAATACTATAACATACTGATGATGGGGTGTCTACTACTTTTGCTCCTAGATCTTTTGATATTGTTATTATTTTCTCTTGTTCCTTAATTTCTGACTTCTCTTGAAAAAGAACATTACCATTTGCTTCATTAAGAGAATAACACAAAACCTCTATTTGATTTCCGTCAATAAAACGATATGACAAAAACACCTTCATTTGTTTCTCAGCAATATTAATGTAGACAGCCTCAACAAATTCTTTCCAGTAATGATCACTTGCATCCGCAATCGTAGGAAAAAAAGTATGAAATTGCTTGATTTTATCCATCATTGTATATTTCGCACCTCTCTTTGTTGAATCTAAACCAAGAGCCTTCTGTAACGATTCCAGTGCTTTTGCATATATTGGTGCAATGACATGACACAGCAACAGATTGTTCCACTGTGTGCGGTATTCTTTCTTGTCGTCCTTCCACAGTCCTCTTCGAGTTTCATTATCGAGGGAAAAATGACCATTGACATGCATAGTTAATCCAGTTTCACAAGGTAAAGGTAAAAAACAAAATGCTGATGCTTTTAATGCACAGGTATCCAAAGGCATTGCAACTCCTCCTTGGGGTAGAAGTCCTAAATTATTGTCATCCAAAGCATCCTTAACTGAACCTGGAATATCAGTCTGACTTTTGAAACCAAACGTTTGAATAATGAACCAGTGACTATCTTGCTCCAATTTTCTTTTTAAAGTTACTTTATACTGTACTTCTTTTTGCTCTGTGTTGAAAATTTCTTTCTTTTTCTGAAATTGTTCAGCCTTCTCTACCACATATTCATCAAATGACGATTTTTCTTGCTGATGTTCATCTGAAATTACTAGTTCAGCAAAAGTTTCTTCTGAAAGCTTTCCATTTTCTATGCTTGCTATCTTAATTTTTCTTACGTTTCGAAGGAATAATAATGACTTTGTCATCTCTAATTTAAGATCCTGTAACATATTCTTTAAAGTTTGTTCTGTTACTACTTTATTGGAAATTTCAGATTGATCTGCAAAAGTCTTGGTACGGAGTGGCAATCGAAACACTGTTCCTTGGGATTGAAGCAAAATGTTCTCATGGTAACAACTGAATGCATCAGGAAAAGATTTGCGTAAATCATTCAATCCAGTAAATTGAGCTCCTGGTGAGCTTTCATTTGCACCAGGAGCGTATTTGCAATTTGGGTCCATAACGCAGAGCGTATCTTTGTCTCCATTTGGTGATTTTGAGAGAAAAGAGGGCACATCTGTTATGTGGTAAACAGCATTGAATCCAACACCATATTGTCCTGTTTTAGTTGGATCATCACCTTTTGATCCTCGCCCTAAATGCTGAATTCCTGCAATATCCTCATCAGTGAAGTGACTATTGTTGTAGACTAAAAGAGCTGGCCCTTGAAGAGGATGCCATGTTGAATCGAAGGTTTTTTCAGTCGAATATGTGTTAAAGTCTGTGATAAACATGACCTCACTGGCTTTAGCATCATCCGCATTCTGTAGCATTTCTTTTAGAACAGATTCATTTAATGGATACTGTTGAAGAATTCTTTTGATTCTGTCGGATAGTTCTTCTTTTTGTCCAAATGGTCTTAACTGTTTGACATAATTTTGCATAAGTGACCCACTTATTCTTGACTGTACTCCAAGAGTTCTAGCATCAGCTTCACTTAATTTCTGGTTTATGAATTTCAATGATTTTCCCTTTCGTAACAATGTGCTGTCATCCAGGCATAGCATACGAATCGGACTCAGTTCTCCATTTTCATCTGGTATGCGAATTTCTTGGAACTTTTCTCGATTCACAGGCTCTTTGACTACACTGGCAAGTAACTTAACTAAATTGCAAGCAAGATCCAGCGAGGTGTCATCCAACACCCCTTTGTGTATGTCTGACATTTTCGTTAATACTTGTACAACATCTTCTTCTTCAAATGTTTTTTTCACACCAATTATATTGAAAAAGGTATCATATCTCCTCCATGGTATTCGATCTATTTCATACAACATTGGGCTGCACTTTACAGGAATTGTAAAAGCTGTTTGGTTTGGCTGTACAAAAGTTTCGTTGATGAATAAACAAGGTGTATCTTTCAAACACGCAATATCTGGTAAGAGATCATCTTTGCATGCTCTGTCTAAATATTTGTATATTTCTGTGCATACATTTCCAAGCAATAGTCTGGAATCATCCGTAAGCAATGTGGGATCCACATTTTGACATAAATTTGTCAACTGTTGAACTACTGTTGAAGATGATACCTGGTCAACATAGTTGACACCTATTCGTCTAAGATCATTTTTTGGATACAAAGAAATCTTGAAAGAAGACAAATCAATAATACGCTGCTGACATCCTACTAAGTTGATACAATTTTCCATGTAAAGATCAGCTGGTTTAGCAAGAGTGCACGTACTTTTTTCTTTGCTGTGTTCTGAACATGTTGTAGAAAATGTACTGTCATTGATTTCATCACGAAACCACGGAAATAACCAGTCTTTTGGTTTTTGCAATGTTGGAAGAAATGATATATTTTTAATTTGATCAGCTGCATCTGGTGTCAGTTCTTTGCTTTGCTGAATGTATGTTAAAATGCATGTACATTTCTCGATGCTACACTTTGAGCAACTGTTTGCGACAATGACGATTGATTCGATTTGTTCAATTAAAAGTTTTTCAGAGATTTCATTTGTCATCATTCCCATCGACTGGAGCACCGATTGTCTTCGATAATTTTTAAATTCTTCAGCTGGAAATCTTTCATCTTCTTCATTAAATAAGGCTGCTACTTTTTCTCCTCGTTTGACGAGTTCTTTTGGCATTTTCAATGTTCCCTTTGGAGAAGTTGGGATACATTTCATTTCTTTCATTTTTAAACAAATCTTTTTATTGTTCTTGTCTAATGCAAAACCGACCAGCGCTTTGATTTTATCTAATGACCAAAATTCATCATTAATGTTTTCTAAAAATATGTCCAAATAGAAATTTTCTAGGGTAATGATATTGGACTTAATTTTGTCTGGCAGTGTTCCACAAACTTTCGTATATCCATCAACTATCTTTTGTTCAAGAAAAATCAAGGAAACTTGGTCATTTTCTCTATAATTGATTGTTGCCGCTGAAGCTATTTCTCCTATTTCCGACCTTTGTAAATCTGGATCCAAGAAAATACATTGGCTTAATGGCAGCCATTTTTGGTTTCCACAGAATACTCTGCTGTCTCGTTCAATAACCGAGCTATAAAACATTTCATAAAAGGCACCATACAATTCATTGTGGGCATTTTGGTTCAGAATTGGCCACAAATCCTGGTATTGTTCACATATAATGTTATTGTCACCAATATTTTCTATCAAATTGATGTATGCGTTGACCACGGCATCAGCAAGAAGAGCTTTGTTCCAATCATTCTCAAAATCATTTTTGTCATCAGTGGTTCTTGAAGAAAGTTGCCTACGATTCGACGATACAGCAAATGATCCATTTACATGTACAGGAAGCGGGGATTTAACTGGTAATGGTAAATAACAGAAAATGTGACTATCCTTGTAAAATCCTGTTGGGGTATCTTTTAAGGATGAACACTTCAGAACTCCATCATCGTCTTTTAGATACATTGCTGTGCTTGCCAAAGGTAAAGCTCCCATATGAGACATAGTCTTCCCCATATTTAAGCTCTTTTTGGTTCCAGATGCCCATGATATAAACCACTTTGCTTCTGAATTTTCACTTACTGAGTTGCAAAATCTACGACACTGCTGAGTCAATTCTGTCGCAATAGTTACAACTGATGTCTGCAAAACCTGTTGAGGCAAATCCCGTTGACAATTTTTCATAGATAACCCAAACGTACTCAATATGTGGGCATCTTCTGAGGAATTTTCCTTCCGACACACTCTGTGCAAAAGAACTGGGTAATTTGCACAACTCGTCTTTGGGAGATGATAGAATTCAATTTCTCTTACATGCTGAGTAAATAAAAGTAAGTTTCCAGCATTTTCCACAAACAATTGAATCATACTTTTAATTTCTTGTTGATTGTATGCTTTATCACTGATTTCACTGTTGACAGCTTGTTCCTTTGTTCTAAATGGAAGACGAAAGAGAGTTCCATTAAATGTAGGATCTTCTGTATTTAGATTACATCCGAATATTCCATTGAAGGGCTTAAACTGGTTCTTCATCCGTCGAAGTAGAATCTTATTTTTTGTTGCAGTAAGATCTATTTTCAACCCTGGGTTATTTTTCTTTACAGCCTTTCCAATGTATTTTGCGTGAGGGTCAAATATCACCATATTTGAACCAGTTATGAAACTAGGAACATCAGTCAAGTTGTATACAGAGCAAAATCCAAGACCAAACTTTCCAACTTTGGTCAAATCGTCTGCTTTTGTTGCACCACTCAACTTTGTTATGTTCTCTAAATCTTTTTGAGAAAACAAGGCATCATTGAAAGCCCAGAGTGCTGGTCCCTGGCAAGAAACCATATTCTCATCAATCAGTCTTGTGCGACAATCCATGTTTTCTCTTTCATCATATAAAAAGCAAACCTTAGTGGCCTTTGCATCATCTGCATTTTGAACTAGTTCTTTTGGTACAACAAATCCATCTTTATAGTCTTTTAGCAGATTTTTAATGCGTCTCGTCAATGGTTCTTTTTGTCCCCATTCCTGAATTCCTTCAGTCTCTGAGAGTAAATTTTCTGTCAAAGAAGGAACACCCAATTTCGCTGCAGTGTCCGACGAAACATCCTTGTGAACAAAAAACATCGATTCACCATCCTCTTCTGCCAACTCCTTCAACCATTCGGCATTACTTTGCTGCTCGAAACTCCAGTTTTGATTTATCTGCTGAATGAATGGGTATTGGTACATCCATGCCCTCAATCCCAGGTACATTTTTCAATTTGTTTAGGATTCTGATTATAATATCCATGTCAAGCAGAATGCAGTTACTCGATGCATTATATGTCTCGTATTTACATTTCAAGGAGTGTAGGATAGAAATAAGACACTCTGTTGTTTGCTGTTTTCTGCAGCCAAGATGTTCTGCTAAACATTTCATCTCATTTGTTTGAAATTCTTTGGGTAATGGCACTAGGTAGGGTTTAATTTCAATGTCATCTGAACTTTGGTTAATACAGATTTGATTTGGCTCAACAAAACCTTCTCCCATCCACATTTTGTCTACACTAATGTTAACATACATTGAAGACGCACAAAACTCAGCTAGATAAGTATAAAGTCGTTTAATAGGAAGAAGGTACTCCGACTTGTATTCTTCTTGGTAGTTGTCAACATATAATGAATGTTGTTGCAAAACCATTTTCAAATCAGGTTTTCTGTTCCATCCAAAATGTTGTATCAGTTTGGGAGATGTATCTGGTGAGATAACAGGAGCAACATATCCAATCAGATCCCTATATTTACCATTGTATACTTGAGAAGGCTTGCAAAATACATGGTTACATCTGTACCACGACAAATTTGGTATAAGTGATGTTGGATTTTGAAGAGGCTGAACTATTTCCAAATCATTTAACAAGGATTTTAGATTTGCACCGCCTAATATTGGTATTGCCTGCTGTAACAGTTCTTCCCTTTCTTTTAAGATTGTGAAAAGAGCAGTTTGTTTTACTTTAACCTCAGCAGAGGCGTTGTGTCTAACACTATTTTCGTGTACTAGCTTGGCAGCATTATAAATGTCTGTTGTGGTCACACATTTTCGAGATTTTAGTCCAAGTTCTCTTAAGACCTTAATTTCCCTTCGCTGGATGTTTGAAGATGGAAATTGGGACGGATCTGATATCAAATTTCGAAGCAATTCATCCTCTGGATCAAATAATTCTTCAACTGTCCTTCGGTCATTGGTGTTGGTTGTAACAAAAGGCACCTTTATAACAAGCTGACGCAGGTTATAATTCAGTTCATAAATTTTATTTTCCATGATATACTTCATTATATTCCGCACTTGCTGTTCGTTGTAGGTATATCCACTTAAAACAGATCTAAGAATATTTGAGAATATATCAGTATCCTGCAATTTGTGAGCACCAAGTTTCTCTGCAAAATAAATAATGTCTCTGTCCAAAGTTTGAATGACTTCAGTGGGATATGACATGGGTAAATTCTTTGTCAACAAATTCCCATTTTCTCTTATGCAGACATATTTCGTTTGGGTAGCAAACAATTTTAATGTCTGCAATATCTGAATTACATTTGTACCTATAGTTGGACGTTCCCTGCAGAGAAAATGCAGAAATTCGTTTTTCTGATTTGCAGTAGAATTGTTATTAAACCATTGGACTATTTCTCTCCAGTTGGACTTTTGGCCAATTAATTGTATGGCACTGTAAACATTTAAAACTGATACATGAGGAATGAAACGATTCAGCTGGGGATGCACTGAAATGTATTGTGGTACATCTCTTAAAACTTTGATAGAGAGCATATCCAAGCAATTTGAAACATTCTCCGAAACATGTCCAATCAACATGTTTTCTCTCAGGGCATGCAATTGGTACACATTTACATTGACCTTTTCTGGAATAAGTGGAAGATCCTGGAACCTCTCCAACTTTTGTGTAAAATCATTTACAATGCATTCCCATACCATCCTCAGCCAGTTGAAATCAACATTTGAATACGCAAGCTTCCACTCAATTGGATATTGTCTACCACCAATATTTCTCTTGATTGTTGCTTCAAGAAGATTGACAAAACTTTGCTCTTGTAAATGTTGTACCTGAGATATTCCTAAAATTTAAAACAAACTAGGATGTAGGACCAAAGTTTTAAGTCATTTACACATTGATGTATTTTGGTTTAATAATTTGACAAAAAATATTGTTAAATTTTTTTTTGGAAAATAAAATTAATGCAAGTTTTGCAAAAAGGTTGTTTATATTGCAAACTTCTTAAAAGCATGTGTTAAACAACTAAAACATTTTCCAAACTATCAATTAAGTGTTAAAAAGGTCTTAAAATAGTAGATCTACGTTAATATTAAACATTTTATCATTTACACTAACGTTCTCTTTAAATTAGATTTATTTCTCAATTAAAAGATAATGCTTACTTTTGTGGAGGAATTTCATGCTGATGTGCTAAGCTTTTAAAAGCATCATCTAGCATTTACATAAAAAAAACTAGCCAATATTGAGATGATGACCATCTCAAAGAGCCCGCTTGAACAATGGACAATAGGATGAAAGGAATTTCAGAAAATTTTGCTTTGACCTTGACCTTCAACTCAATCTCATTACCCCTTACATACAGGTATTTTTGTTCAATCTAAACAAGATTTAGCAAATGCGAAAATACTACAGTCACTGATTATAAAGAGATCCACTATGACCTTCACATTGATTAGGTTCAAGGTCACTGCACACCATTTAGCAAATAGCTCTACATACTCTTTAAAAAAGGATTATTTTGTGATCTGATGTGACCTTGTCACTAATCATACAAACATTATTCAAAATCACTGTATACCCTGTTTTCAAAGGCACCATGTGGGTGAAGTATGAGCCAGATTGGACCAAAAAGAGAGATGATCTGCTCTGTACAAGGATTTTTAAAATATAATTCTGCTAAAACCTACACATTTGACCTTAAAAATTGGACATCTTTTACTCAAAAGCTTTATTTATGTGAAGTATGAGCCAAATAGGGCTAAGTGGAAACAAGATGTAATAATAATCAGGGCGATTATAAAGTTTCCCAAACGAACGAGGCCATCATTGGGAGTAGGGATGAGCCAAATGGGTCAAACTTCACAGACAAAAAGATTTAGAACTTGATTATTTTTTTCTGAAGTTTCATGATGTTCCCCAGGGATCCTTTACTATACATCAGGTGAACCAACATGACCCAAGGAACAAGAATATATATGGTTAGGGGGTAGGAATCTTAACCGTTTTCAAGATATTTGTGCACTTCCTGTTTGAGGGGGGTCAGGACCACCCCCGGGGCAAATGACCTACATACCATTTGATGCCCCTTGACACTAGGAATAAGAAATATATATGGTTTAGGGGTGGGGATCTAAACCATTTTCAAGTTATTTGTGCACAGTTTGAGGGGGTCAGGACCATCCATGGAACAAGAATATATATGGTTTAGGGGTCAGGATTCTAACAGTTTCTGAGATATATGGTCATTTCCAATCCCTGGGGGGTGGGGATGACCCCAGGGGTCAGATCTAATAAACCCTATATATTGCCTGTAACAGTCAATATCTGATTCTGAAAACCTTATATTATTATCTTTGTCCGTTTTCAAGTTATAACCATTTGCAATAGAGTCCAAGATTTCCCCATAAGGTTCAATGTTAGACCCCACGACCTTTTGACCCCCCAGAAAAAGAGGTTGGCCAAACCCAAATGAGAAAAATCAAACCAGCGTGCACATCTAGATATGTAGGCCTATCGTATCCTGGAGTTTTGTACAATTCTGTTAAGCCGTCTCTGAGAAACACGACGGACAAGTTCAGAGCGGGAAAGAAGAAACCGTACAAAAACAATAAATCTCCAAACTTCCTTTGGGAGACTTAAAAATATATGCTCTGAAAAAAGGATTTGTGCAAAGTCTGATATGACCTTGACCTACAAACTTCATTCAAGGTTACTACACACTCTTTGACCATAGACACTGTGAGTGAAGTATGATTCAGATTGAACCAAGGGGAGAGAAGATATGCCCCGGTCAAGGATTTATATAATTTTGATATGACCTAAACCTTAGACTTAGAAACATGGTTCAAGGTCACTGCTCAACCTTTACTAAAAGTCACTCTGTGGGTGAAGTATAAGGCAGATTGGGCCATGGGGGAAGAGGATATGCTTCGGACCAGTGATCACGGACCACGGACAGGCAGCGGAAGGACAGAAAGATGGATGGACACTGATCACTATAGGGCGCCCACAGAGCAGGTTCCTAATAAGAATACGGTACACTTATGTCTATATGAATGTTTAAAAAATATCTACAAATTACCTCTTCCAATCATTTTTTCAAATATGCTCTGTACATCAGTTGGTAGAGTTTGCAACAACTTATCTTCCATTCCAACAAATAACTTCATTTTTGAAGGTGACATCATGTATATCTCACAGGAGTTGATGTTGCTTCTAGTAAATTTGATGTAGGAGCCATTTTGCAGGGGAAGAAGAGTTAGATCTTCAAGGGAATTGTATTGTCCATCCTTGAGAAGATATCTGATCAGATTGAATTTGTCATCATTGCTGCAGCTTGTGTATGCATTTGAAGTTCTCAAAATCCTGTAATTTTTTGATTTAATCAAAATCATTACTCATACAGTACGGTACTTCAAAGACTATGATATTTATTTATCTGTTGCTTTACATTTCATCACTTCAGTCATCAGTGCAATAGAAAAATAAACATTATCTCTTAGCTTCCTATAAATTGAATTTTACCTGCGGTATTTATTTTTGCAAATCAAATCAAGAAATTCATTATTTTGTAATCAAAATGTTTTTTTCATTTTTAAGTGGAATAATTGATTTATGCATATTAGAGAGCTTAACATGCTTAAGGTATATTAACTTTTACATATAATGACCTGTTGATAAAGTCTGGTGTAACTTCTGTGTGTCCTTGTAGCTTCATTGTCTCCCATACATGATCATCCACCTCCACAGTATTTTGATGATACATTTCAAGGATTCTTCTTATAGTTGACTCCACTCCATGGCCTGGAAATGAGTAATCAAATTCAAAGTCAGGCACATATATAAAACAAATCTTAATATATACATGAACTGATTACAACCCATCAGGATTTTGTAATTCCTTCCTTTTCATTGTTGAAATTTTGAAGAATTTTTGAAAATAATCGAGTTGATACAGTCTACTTTTATTAGTTGGTTTATTCCTGGTAGTCAACATATGAATAAATTGATAAACAATGTGTAACGGGATGGGAGAAATAATGACAAGACCAGGGTTCGAACCCAGGCCCCCTGAATCTCTAGTCAGGTGCTCTACCAACTGACCTATCTGGCGCCGGTATTCGAACCGGTCTGACCGTCACATTCCTCCCCCCTTAAATGATCTTCGTCCCCGAAGATCACACCAGGCTCTTCCCCTGGCAGGAGTTCACCTGTCAGTTCCAGAGGTTGGTCATGGCACCAAATGTAACGGGATGGGAGAAATAATGACGGATTAGACCGGGTTTCGAACCCGGGCCCCCTGAATCTCTAGTCAGGTGCTCTACCAACTGAGCTATCTGGCGCCGGTATTTGAACCTGTCTGACCATCACAAATCAGGCACGTAGCATCAGGGGGGGCCTGGCCCCCCCACTTTTTCTCGCAGCAACATTATTTTTAAAATTTACAAATAAAAAAACGAACTATAATGGAGTTGCCCCCCCCCCCCCCCCCCACTTTTTTGGAAGTTAGTAAAAAATTGATATGAAAATAAGGAAATGAGTAGTCAAATTGAAGTTACCCCCCCCCCCCCCCCCCCCCCCACGGATTTGGAATTTCATGATTTGGAGGAAAAAATTTTTTGGTAGGGAAGAATTTTTTTGGAAGCATAGTTGAGTTTACCCCCCCCCCCCCCCCCCCACGGATTAGGATTTTGAAGATTTTTGGAAACTTTAAATTTCCCTTTTTTTTTTTGCTTGTCAAGATTTTTTGGATGGGCCTGGCCCCCCCACTTTCAAAAACGATGCTACGTGCCTGCAAATGAAAGAAGAAATAAAAAAATTTCAGAATCAAGTTAATCTTTTGGGCTATTTTCGAAGACAAAACTTGTATGTTTTATGTATGAAACATGACGTCATAATGTAGACTGAGCACGCAACTTTTAGTTTAACTTTGGCTAAAGATTTGAGTAGGCAACCAGGTGGATCCTACTGTGTATGTTTCAAATACATTTTGTTCTACAAAATCAAACTGCACTGTGTTAAATCTGTGCTCGGTCCAACGGTCACACTGTTTACATATCAAAAGGTTGTTAAAAAAAGCAAGGATGAGGCTTAATTAATTACTATGGCTATTTTTGTTCACATATTATTTTAAAATATAAAACAAAGAAGAATTTAATGAATAATATCTTAAATTTAGATTTTTTTTTTTTAAATCTGATTTAATAACTCTGCAAAATGCAAGTGCCCAAAGATATCAATAATAAGATAATCAACCTAGTAAGTAAATTTAGAAATGATGAAAGATAATCATGCGCGCAATTATTGACCAACCAGCAATGAATTTCTTGACTGAACCTTTTCAAATTTTGAACTTTTGGTATTTCCGAAAGAAACACCTTGAATATCATGGATATTAATTTCAAAGGAAGATATATATAATGAAAATCTCAGCCACACTTTAAAAAGTTTCAAAGTTTTGTTGTACTATTCATCTTTACGATCTATTCATTTATTTTATGTTGTATTTTCTTGATATTTGGTCATATCATTTCTGTGCCAAGTTGAAATTGGCTTGATGGTTTAAAACAAAACAACAACAGTGTTAGGTAGTGATGCTGGACAAAGTTACCTTGAACCTTAAAGCTAAACACCGTTCATGCATGCATGCATAGATAAGCACCATCACACAGGTATATAAAATATTCCCTTTGCCACACCCGATTACACACCTGAAACTTGTTGCCATCATATATGTTCCTTTGATTTTGTGCATTTATTCATGTTTCATGCATGTGCATTTTTGTTTGTAAATTCATGTAATGCATTAACATACGTCTCTCTGATGTTAGTTTTCTCCTGGCTTGAAAAAAGTGCAAAAAAGTTTTATAATTTCATTGCCACCAAGTAATGTAGCATAGGAACGTTAAGATATACGTCCACACAAGTGAAACATCTAGAGTGAAGTACTTGAAACTGTTGAGAGGACTGTGGCTTATATAGAAGTTGTCAGGATAAGGGCAATGACAGAGAAATAAGGCGGACAATGCCGTTAATGAGTACTGTTCAGCCTCAAGCTCAACTGACCAAAACCGTGACCATACTTGCCAACCTCCGACATGTGAAATCTGGTCATGACCAATTTGGAAAGTGAAAAATCTGGTCATAGCACTTAACGACATTCACAACATATTTACCATGCATTTCATAGGTATTTAAAATAGAAATATTTGTTAATACTTATGTGTAATTCTTTATTGCAAAGAAGCATTTTAACTAACAGTTGCTGATTTTGAATTTTGTAAAGTGATCTGACACAGTGATTTGACACAGAAAATGGTAGGTTGTGTTCAGCTAAAAAAAATGCAAAGAGTTTCTGCTACATTAACCTTGCTTTTGAACTCTGTAAATGATGGCATGAATTTCAAAGTTGTAAAAGACTTGGAAGACTTTTGTGTATTAAAAAGCAAATTATACATGACTTAGCATTTTTGAATGATTACTCAGATCATTTTGGGCACAAAATCCAATATTTAAATGTGCATTGCATAGAACACGTACAAGAAGCCTCGTTTTGTACTTGATTACTTTCTTTTACCCATGGGAATTCATTTTCCCAGATATGTTGATAGGTACAAAAATATCGTTTTCTTTTTGTTGGTTTTGATTCCGCTGGCCCCAATGAAGACCTTTTCTTATTGGAGGCCATCACACTTACTGATTTAAACCTTCGGTTTGTCAAAACAACTCACAATAATAATTAATTAGGTATCCGATGTACAATTGAGCCAGAGAGCTCGGGATTTTCCGGGATGAGCTCGGTAGTTTACGGAGCTTGAAATAAATTTTCAAAAAGTCGCACTATTTTTGATTTGACATAATAAACAATAAAGAATAAACAATTGATGCATAAAGTCAAGCAATATTTTTTTTTCTTAATTTTAAAACGAATTAATTTAACTTTTCCCCCTTACGCTGATTGTGACGTTGTAGCAGCTTTACGTCATTTGCCGTTGTATGACGTTATTTTTTTTCCCGCGGCGCTCTTGCAATAACGTGAAGAAAAAAATCCTGATTTATAGAGTAAAAGTTGCAGTGCAAAAGTCACGTATTTCGTCGAAAAATACTAAGTAGGTCGTTTTAATCATTGATTTCGTAGATATTTTGACTGTGCATAACTTAAATTGGGGTAGTCCTAATATGGCCCTATTCAATTTGTTCAATTTTTTGTATACCTAATTTCATTATACATACAGAGTGTTTTGGACCTAACATTTGTATAACGGTGTATTTGCTAATAACTATTTTTAATAAGTACCATGCATACGGATTTCGTGGTTGAAATGCTTGTACACGTTTATTGTAATTATTGTGTTAAAACATATCCTTGTTATTTTCCGTGAATCAAGTTAACAAGAGTCAAATAATGAACTTTCTAATCATTGATTTCTTTTTTCATCGGGATTCCAAACAATTTTCTTCTCTCGCATTTCACATTACATGTATGTGCATGAACGGTACATTTTTCACTCTTGTTCGAATCGCTGGATTTTATATCATTCAAATAATACTATTAGATACTGATTCTGACTGCTTTAAAGTCAATTTGTTTCATTTTGCTGTTTACATAAAACATCAAAGAGGCGCGTCACCATCCAATGAAATCAAATTCTTGAAATTTGATTGACAGGTTCAGCCAGATAGCCGATGTCCGATGCAGGTTATGCGTGGTATTTGTACACAATCTTATCGTGTAAAAAATGCATGCTTATTACAACATCACAGCTTCATTTATGGTTGATTCATATTTTGTTATAACTGTGTAAAGCATGTTGATGTATTGTGCATTCCACAATTGTATCGATACGGAAACATCGTAGTCAGACTTTATCGACAGTCTCCATTTTAATAAAACTGACTTAATTTATTTGTTAAAAAAGGATAATGAGTAAAAGATAATACAATATTGTTTTCTACGAGTAAAAGGTTTGGAATGAATTCTAATAAAACATTTCACATGGTTCTTGCACGCTTTGTTCGTTACACTTTACACACCTGATGTGACCCGCAATTCATGACTTCGTTGTATTAGTAACAATATTTTTTGTGCAAACATTTTGCTGAATGAAAAAAAAAACTGAACAATTTAGATTTTTATTTCTAAAATTACAAGTTCTTAATCGTAAAGGAATAGAAAACAGGAAAATTACCAGGTAACGGGAATATGCGTTGGATTATGAATGCGACGGCTGACTTGGGGGGGGGGTGTTAAAAATCGCGTGAGTCGTCATGATCATTGTAAAAAAATCGCAAAAATAAAAAAAAATATTGATAAAGGCAATCAATTTATTTAAAAACTTTTTTTTTTTTATAAAATATGTTGGCAATTTTTTTTTGATAAATATTATAAATGATTACACGTTTTCGTCAAAGAAAAGTAGTATTTTACCATGCGTGATTTGCAAAGCTAGAGTTACTTCCCCATAGTGATTTGGCGGGAAAAACATCTATTTTTAGAAACTACATATCCTTACCTATCAAACGAGTACATTTAATATATACCTTACCAGGCATCATTTTTTGGTCAATTGTACATCGGATACCTTAACACTTACTGTGTGTCTGTTATTAGCCATCGGCATTGTTTACGTAAATCCATAGACATATATTCATGCCTTTATTTAGAGTTAACTATATATAAAATTGACTATACCTGAGGGAATTTTGTTTGGTCTCAGAAAGACGGCCTGATCCTTGGAGATCCACTCTCCTCCTTTGTTGGTGGTGAAAAAGATTTTGGTATTTTTCAGCTTTTCTACCAAAGGTGGGATAAGAATTCTCCAGTGTTCATCAACTTCATTTGTATTTGGAATGCATTGTGATACAGTTGTTGCATGGGCACTCAAATCTTCATAGTTTGAACTTTCCTGGACTAACTCTTGCAGAAAACTAGAATAGACTTCTGATAAAACCTCAATAACGAGTGCTTGGTTCCACTGAATTGACTTATCTGTGTGGGTATGATTGCGTATCTGGTCAGCAGTCGGCCATTTCACAAATCGTCTGCTTTGACTAAGGGCAAAAAACCCATTGACATGAATTGGCAATCCACTAAGACTTTTCTCTGTTAATGGAAGTGGTAAAAAGCAGAAAACATGGCCTTGGAAATTTGAAGGACAATCCATATCCATAGCTACACCTACATAGGGACTGTAAGACAAAGAGTCATCTTTTGAGAGTTTTCGCAGTGTTGAGGACATACTGTTTTCCCCTTGAAACAAATTCATCACCTTCCAAGATCTACATGTAGCATTGCGTGCATTATCTTCCACATAGATTTTCATGTTATAACTATTTGCTATCGGGTCTGATGGTAAGGTATTTCCTAAACCTTGAATCTGTGATCTCATGTCTTTTCTGGCAGACCGTACTGCTTCAATGGTTGTCTCATCTATGCAAACAGAAAATATCTTTTCACCTATGTATCCTGTCTTTGATTCACTTTCTTCTCGAAGTAAAGTGATACTTTCAAGGCATTTCAAAAAGAGCAATGATACTGGGGCCTCATCCTTGAATGACATAAACAGGTCATCCACTTTGGATTTGTCGTAAATGTTGTCCGAGAGTTTTGTCTCCTCTTGGCGCAGAGGAAATCTAAATATGGTTCCCTCAAAGTGTCCACTTTCTATAGTATTTTGATCAAACCCAAACACTCCTGAGAAGGCCTTTAGACAGTCTTCTACATTAAATTTTTTATACTTGTGAAGTTTCTTTAGTTTCATGGTCTGACAGACCTTTGAGGGATCTTGATGTGGGTCCAATACTAGAAGCTGGTCTCCACTAATGATAACTGGATGGTCTGCAAGAAATGAAGTTATTATAGTGCAAAGAAATTTTAAATAATGGTAGCAAAACTATAATTACATGAATGTACAAAATCAAATGATAACAAACAAAGTCAGTGTTATTCTATTAAGTTGATCTCTCTAACTCAATATCGGCCAAGGTTTGAACTGAAAACCTTGGGAACCTCTTCGGAACTCTCCAACATGGCTAGACTCACATGCTAACCACTTGGCCATCAAAGCAAAACCATTTGCTTTTGGTGACAAAGAAGCCTAGACATGCTACAGTTTATAAGGTAGTTAAATATCAATTATGCAAATGAATGCTTTGCCAATGTGCTACCTAGCTATGATCATGAAGCAAAGTATTTATTTCACTTTATTATATACCCATCAATTTTCATTTCTTGAAATTGTCAATTTTACATAGTGTGATCCAATTTTCCGGATTCCACACTGTGGTTTTCCCTGATTCCATATCACCACTCTCTAAAATTCATAAGGTAGTAGTACGCATTAAAATAACGTCTGTATTTTAGCGCGTTTTTAAAGAGTTTGCATCAAAATAGCTTTGTTATACATGTATAAGACTTTTTTAGTAAACGTACTTATACAGTTGATTTTAAAAACTTCATTCTTGCACAGGAGTCGGCGATTTTATCAATTTGTTGTAAATAAATGAGAAACAAGCAAAATCATACCAGTGAGCTTCACGAGTGAAGCGCTCGCTATGCTCACACTGACTCCTGTAGTTCTTGTAACTTTAAATGGACAAGGGTATATAATACAATGTATCATAATCTGATGCCATGCTGCCTGGCTCTTTGGATCAAGTTACGGTTATAATAATATATATTTATTTTAAGTACTGAAAGCTGGACAAAAATTTAAGTATGAGAAACTACAAGATGATTGTTTATAGTTTAAACACGTACTCCACATCAAAACTACAGAAAAGGAAAGAAACAATTTCATTAATATAAAAAAAATGTGGATATGGTTTGATGCATGTTGGTTATGAATGCTTCATAAAACTTCGGGTTTTATTGGATTTGATCACGCCCCGAACGAAATTATCACCTCATAATACTCAAAGAATGATTCCTTATTCCTTATTTCTTTTCTTAATTCTGATCACAAAAGGGGGGGGGGGGTGGCGGGGTGACATGCCTTAATTACTCTAAATCTGCCAGTGCAGCACATAGTGGTTTTGCTAGTTACCTGTGATGTGAAAAACAGATTTGAATCCAAGACCAAATTTTCCAACCTTGGTCTTGTCAAATTCTTTTATGCTGCTATACAACATCTTTATTCCTTCCCAATCCTCTTCAGTAAACTCTGCATTGTTGTGTACCAATAGAGCTGGTCCCTTTAGAGAAAATTAGTGTCTATTGTTTAATTGCGATTGATAAATCAAGTTGTGGTAAAATATACAACAATTAAGATATCATTGTGATCTAATGAATCAATCACACCATTCTGAAAATTGACAGATACAAATTAAGATGCAAAAGATGCCGTAGATCAAAATTTGTCAAACAATTTTGAGTTGATGTGAGATTAAGTATAATGATATTGCATCTTTCAGATTTACTTTTTTTTATGCCTATATATTTACAAAATTTTATGAATTTTTAGTATAAAATTTAAAAGTACAAAAAATGCATTGTGAATTAATTACCTTGAAATACTTTCTGAAAGGAGCTTTATTCTTTCTTGAATTCAGTTCTTGCACTCCTTGTCTGCCATCAAAAAGAATCTTCATCTCCGAAGCACCAGCATCTTCTGCGTTTTGGATGATTTCCTAGTTGAAATAATAAACAAGGTAAAAGCTGTCAATGTGACAGCAACTGGGTTTTCTTTTATATGAACAGTATCCATAATCCATTTCGTTGTCAACCCTTCATTGATAAATACACATGTACTACCTATCCAGAGAAATGGAGTACCCTATATGCAATAATGTATATTCAGCAAGAAAATGACATAGATCAACAGCTGGTATTTTTTTCATTAATTATCAAAAACAAAATCCAAGTAATATGCACATCTCTGATATAAGTACAATTAATTGATCCGCAAGACATAATTAATTTCTTATCTTGAAAACTGTAGGAGGAGTTGTACTTACAATAGGGGTACCAATTCTAAGCAATATTCTGACTAATCTGACTATTCTGTTAGAATTAGAATTCTTCTAATTCTGACTACTCTGACTAAGTTCAACAGCTAGCATTTTTTTCATAAATAATAAAAACTCAAAATCCAAGTAATATGCACATTTCTGATATATGTACAATTGATCTTCAAAACATCAACTTCCTATCTTGAAAACTGTTGGAGGAATTATCCGTACAATAGGGGTACCCTTTAGGAAACCGCCTACCTTCACCATTTCAAGAACCAGAATTTTCCTTTGGAAAACCCGGTCAAAAACCTTTCAAAATTGATCAGCTCCAAATGAACTAGCTCATGCCACAATATCTATGCATTATAAGGATCAATAAGGATAAGCATGGTGTAGGATACAGATTTTGAAGGCTGTTTTTACTATGTTCATACAACATGTACAAATGTTTAAAACAACTTTAATAAATTTTGTTTGTTAAAATCAGAACTATCATTATTTTTGAAAAGTCCATAAATGCTAAAAATAGGAATATTCAAACTTGAAAAGAACATGTCATAATTGAGATGGTCAATACCATATCAATCTGCCCCATTAAGGTAAAAGACACTAGGATGAAAAGTAATTAGAGGACTTTGCTCTAGTCATGACATCTGACTTTTAGTCCAAATTTAGTCCATTATATGTTTTTTTTTATCTTTCAAGCACTATATGGGTGCAGTATAAGGGAAGATTTGGCAAATATGAGACATTGACTGGAAAAAACTAACGATTTAAAACTCTCTATATCTTATTTCAAACCAGTGAGTGGCCAGGGTATTTAGTGCATTGAATTTGTAAATTTTGTTCTTATTAATGTTAAATATTACAATAATTTTTATCACCTTTGAACACAATTGAGGAGGGGGGGGGGGGGGTCATCCACCCCCACTTCAACTTCCCCGTTTTATGCATATTACATAATATTACATCAATATATCATTTATTCAAATATACGAAGCAAAGGACGCAATCTGTTAATTGTTTACAAATTAATGATAAGGTTTACTACTGTTGTGGTATAGAAATGTATGAAATGAAAAAAAAAACACTATGTATGCATATTTATATGCATACTGTAACCCAAAGTTTTCAGATCAAAAGTATCTGCCAGATGGTTGACTCGCCCTAAACTTTCCGCAATGACGTTAATTAGTCAAATTGCATTCCTAGGCACCCAGGTTTTGAAAGTTCTTTCCATCAAAACTCAATTAAATTGTTCCATTCTATTTATTAACTTTTCAGTATTAACTATAAAGATGTCCAATCTAGGGCATATCTGCTTGCTCATCCTTCAATTTTCGCAAAGATGTCATTTAGCTAACCTGCATTTTAGGTTACCTAGTTCTGGAAAGTTCAATCCCAATTCTCCCACCAGAGGTCATGCTTCCCAACCATTATACACATCAAAACTAAAACCCCCATTCATGTGTAATAGGAAAGGAGGAATATTGTAAACATATGGCTGGACCAGGAATCGAACTCCGGACCCCTGCAACTCTAGTCAGGAGCTCTACCACTGAGCTATCCAGGCTGATATTCACGGTCCATATAGCCTCAACTACTACACATGAAATGAATTGCCTAATTTTTTAAATCATTTTACATTTGCCAAATCTTCTTTGTGTACTCTAAAGTAAGTTCCCAGTAAATATATTCAATCTTTACGTAATCATTATCAATATTTATAATCATTTCAAGCATATATTTTCAATTGATTCAAACCTTCAACTCCCACTAACTTGGATCCGCCAAACCCTATCCACCACCTTACTCTCATTTTTGCTATAAAATTTATGGCTGGTTTATCAAAAATGAAAGTAAATTTTGAATTAATTTTAGAATGATTCCTTATCATGTAAAATTCAATTATAGCTTATAGACATGTCATATCACATGAGTTGAAATACCAAGCTTGACAGCAGTTACTTTTAATCAGGCATTAGACATGTTTTAGTTTATTGGCAAAATGTCTTATAAATTTATACTGTAGATTCCTATATAATTAAACGCGAGGAATTAATTTCCACGTAAAATCGCGAGAAGTACCCTTCACGGATTTTAAAATCTCGTCATTATTATCTGAGAGTTCAGAACTATAAGAAATAAGGGGAAAAGTTCGTTTGATGGAAACCAGCGGGATCGCATAATTAAGTACTCGCGTAATATAAGAAATCTACAGTAAGTATCGATATTTTAATATATTGAACCTTTTAAATTATTAAAAGCTAGTTCTGAACAGCAAAATAAACAAAAATAACTCAATAAATTGCTGAATATCTACCTTAAGAATTTGTCCATCATCAGGATATTCACTCAGAATTGTTTGCAACTGTTTGATGAGAGGGGGTTGTATCATTCCCGAATATTCGATCTCATTATCAGAATCGGAATCAACGTCGTCCGCCATCTTTTAATACAATGTCTGCAATTATACAATAATACATACAAAATTTTAAACAAATTGGAAACATTACTTGAACTGTCCTAATGTGACAATAATAACCATGCAAGGCTCATTTACAATTATAATACAAATAGGAATTCCTAATTAAAGTAACTTAAAATTATTGATTACAGAAACATAATTAAGGTTATGCAATACACTTACTAAATTTGTAAAGGTGCAGTCAGACAATGCGGTTTTGCATCAGAATTTAAATTGACTTGCTCAGGTAAGTTGATTGGAGTCAATATTGTTGAGGTGGTCCAACGATACGATTTTACAATCAATTTTCTATTAATAAAACCTATTCAATATTTTTGTTGTATGGGATAAAGTCATTGTGATGTCACGATTTTCACCAGAGAGTTGATTGAAAATCGGACGCATTTCAGATTTTCAACATACTTCAGACTTTGTTTTCAACTTTCTACTCCATGTTGGTCACATGGTACAATTTTATAAGTCAAAAGCGAATCCAATGAGAAAATCTGATGGAAAATTGTATCGTCTGACCGCACCTTAAGGATTGCCTGCCTAATTACTTTTAAACGTATAGATTGAGGAAAAAGAAGACTCTTAAATCAATTATCAAATCTGCCCGAAATCATTTAACCTTCTATTTTACTTTATGTTAATTTTCTCTATTTCACTTCGTTTCTTTGTACGATCTAGCCTCAAATATTTTTAACCTTTATGTTGTCGGTCTTATATAACACCAAGCTGCATGTACAGACAAACTAATAAACACACGTTAGCGTGGAAGGATAAACATGTCTGCACAGTCTTGTTCAATCTCTACCCAGAGTTATCGTTCCTGCTTCGCTCCACTTATACCTCTGTTAACGTCTAAAAAGTAGTGCCACGAAATCATTGGTAATGGAGTATTACTCCGAGAAATAGTTCTTTGTTTGTTACCGTGATTTACCAATACATTGTTTTTATTTCAATATTTTAGCGAAGCTTTAACATCGAAATGTAGACTGAATACATATAAAACTATAATTTATAATATCATGATTGAGAATGGGTTTTGCCAAGATTCTTGGCATTTAGACCTTAACAGAGGTGTTGTAGCGCAGCGTAATACGCCCTCTGGTGAGAGATTGAGTCTTGTTGTGTTATACGACTGACAGCATCCAAAAATAAGCATTCAATGCTTACACATATTCATATACAGATGGTTATAGTATTTGTAAGATCGGAAAGTGAATGATGACTAAAGGACGGAATGACGGAATTTCGGATTGATGGAACGGGGTAACAATATATGCCCCAACCATATCATGGTGGGGAGATAAAAATAATTACGTACATATGATATATCAAACTGTAACAAAATGAAATTCTTTGTGTTGTTGTTTTCTAATTCCCCTTGGTTCACCCTTCCGGTTTATACCCATCCTTTGTGGAGCCCCTTGTTTTAAAACTTTAAACCTTGGTTCCCATGGTTACATATCAATCCTACGGGGAGCCCCTCGTTTATACCTTAAATAGTCAATTAAAAGCATGCACGGGATAGTACCCGGGAACACCAGCCAAGAGACGTGGTGGTCATCCCATCTAGTGCTATCAGGGGCCTGTCTTTAGAAAAACGTCAGGACGTATTCAATTTTTGTTCGGTTTTTTTAACAACACGCATTTGAATAGTTTTCCTGTAGTATGTTGTTCTTTTCTGTATTTTTTATCAGGGTCTCATTTGCCTTATATTTTGCCTGTAAGGTCTCCCTAACAGAACGTCAGCAGTTAGGGATATGAGAACTCTCTGTTGCTGAATTTATTATCGGCTATGGTCTCATTTTAAGTAGCCTTTGTGACAAATATAGCCAGATAAGTGTATGAGCAAGCTATGGCGGCCCATACAACGCTTCTCTTGTTCCAGATTATTCAGTTTTACATGGCGGTGACCCTTGTGGAACATTTTCATTATTCAAAGTATTTATAGAAACATCTTCATTGCAAAAGTCTAATACCTGATAATTCATATTGTGTATTTTGAAATAACATGAATATTAAGTTCTGTTGAAAGACTTTTTTGAAGCCTGGACCAGAAGTAGGCCATTCAATATGGAACCCCACCCGTACTACCTGAAATAAATTGAATATCCACGAGTTGGATCTGTTCAACGACTTCTCTTAATCTTGGACCAGAAGTCGCCCATTCCATACGGAATTTCAAAAGGGAACACGCAGTCCGATACTATAATTTGTGCCGTGCAGCTTCTAACCAAAACAAAACATTGAAATTTCGTCTGCGCAGAGGCAGAATAAATAAAAACATTAATTCTATTCAGTTATTTATCTTATATGTAATTTTTTTGGTTTTTTGTTGTTGAAATTTCTGTTTATTTATTGATTTTTTATTTAATAGTTTGGTAAAAATTTTATCCTTGTTCTTTTGTTTTATGTAAGCTCATCAGGATGCAAAATCACACATATTCACACAAAGTTAGCAACTGAGAGACATTTAGCCAGTCTGTATTATCACAGGGGCTAATGTCACGAACTTTTTGTCTTCTTACTATGTGAACACCCCATAGTATAAAACAGGCACGTAGCATCGTTTTTGAAAGTGGGGGGGGGGGGGGGGGGGGGGGAGACTCATAGACTCATCCAAAAATATCTTGACAAGCCAAAAAAAAGAAGAAAAAAAAGAAAATATTACTTTATTACTTTCCAAAATCCTGAAAATACTTACCCGGGGGGGGGGGGGGGGGGGGGGGGGGGGGGTGAAAGTTACTTTTAACTTCAGTGAACTTATTCAACATGGTCAAATAAAAGTGGGGGGGGGGGAACTCCATCTTAATTCAATTTTTTGTATGTAAATTAAAACAAAATCTTTGCTGCCCAAAAAAGTGGTGCCCCCCCCCCCCCCCTCGATGCTAGGGTTCCTGTAAAATAAACACCTTATGTATTGTGTGGTTTCATATCATTACTGACATAGTCAGCAGACAAAGAGTTCATGATTGACGAGCCCTGCACGTGGTCCAGCTATAATTAATACTTGCGGTGCCAGAAAATACGTTTATTTAAATTCAGTAAGAAAGCCCCACAGTTATGTAACTAAATGTACATATATCATTACAACACTTTAAAAAAAACAAGCACGCCAGTTTAATTCAACCTTACCTTCTGAGTGTACGTTCTAGAATGACGACACTTAAATCGATGCTGGTGCTTTTTATACTATATTGGGCTACTGCGAAATCATAACGAAAGTAGACTCGATCGTATAACTATTACAACCATATCTTGGGCAGGTCACCGTAAAACGGACTGGGTCCATATTATTTTCATGCTATCTTGTAATGTCATCGAGTTGTGCTACACGTGTTTTCATTACATCACAATCGGATGTTGGAGCTTACTCGATCTACAGCGCGTTTACAAGCGAGCGGATCCAACCAATCCAACTTTGAGGATAAATTGTTGTAGTACAAATGGTTACATAAAAAGAATTTAAAATATTTTTTGAAATTCAATTGAATTTGAAATTCAGTTTCATTTTCCCAGAGCAGGCCTGGGATCTTCCCAAGTCAAGTGTTTCTGAGAAGCGGTGACTTGGGAAGATGGAGCAGACACATTGCATCGTCAGTGGCGTAGCTACCATGTGTATGCTTATATGCCCGAGCATGCACATTTAGGGGAAAAAAGGAAGAAACTCAGTAAAAAAATAAATAAAGAAAAAAAAAAAGAATTCAAGTATTAAGGTCCATACTTAGTTATTCCATCAACCCGTTTCCGTCACCCGGTCCTGCTTTACCCGGAATCCCAGCGGTCATCGACAAAATCAATGCTAAACAAAGACGTCTTAAGTACCAAATATAGACACGCAATTTGGTCTTACAGTACCATATTAAAGAAACATTACACAATGCATATACCTAATAAAGCAGATTTATTTTGCATTTGAACTTAGTTTTACACATCATTTGAAATTCCCCCCATAGAATATCACAGCTCTATTGCTTCATTACAATAGCTTCATTACCATAAACTAGGTAAAATAAAAGCTTTGAGAAAAACAAACGTTAGTGTCAGAAATCGTCAGAATCCATGAGCCTCCGGGGCCTTCGCCCCCTGGCCCCCATCAGGCTTCGTCTTAGACCCACGGGGGGGGGGGGAGGTCATGGCGGCCCCCACACCCCCTGCACTTCATTTCTGGTCTAGCTACGCCACTGATCGTTTTTTAAATTGTGTGTGGGGAGGGGCACTGATCCAAAAAATCCTGAAAGGGGGGGGGGGGGTAGAAGTTCTATACTATACCTTAAGCTTTTCCATTTTCAATATTAATTTCCTTCCTTTCCCTTCATTTTTTTTCACATGCTCCCTTAAAAGTAGGGACCAACTCCAACTTTATTCAATTTTTAAAAATGTTTGCGGTGAGAAAAAGTGACCCCCCCCCCGATTCTACGTGGCTGTTGCCTGAGTATTGTAATCATGTTTTCTTATCTCTCTAAAAACTCGATCATTCACTTCACATTAAAAATAGTCCTAAGAGTAAAACTACCACAAAAAGTATGATATTCAAACTCCTTCTATGTTTCTTTGTATAGCATTTTCAACATATATTGATTTGAATGATTTTTTTTTAGGATTGAACAAAACAGAGCAATTTGATAAGAAATTCCATGTAATACATGCATATGAAAATCGAAGTGCAAATGATTTAAAGCCCGTGAAGATCGATTGAAGTGTAAAAAAAAGGGGGGGGGGGTCTAGAATTTGCAATTGCACACAAATGACTAGCCTTATCTAACATGTCTCAAGACTTGTTATTCTGTCAAAAGACCAAAGCGATTAATTTGTTGCCACCACTGCTAAACAAGATGAAAGATAGCATTATTATCTTACATTTACAAAAGCAATTCAACATTAATGCATGTACTTAGTGGTTCTCAAATTAAATAAAATATAATATAAAGTTATCAGATATTGTTAGCAGAATTTTTAAAAATCTAATGTGCGGAGTAAGCTTTTATCGTGAATTCATGCAATCTGACACAATCGAATTTTAAACGTGAATGAAATAAAAAAATAATTAACATTACAGGAGGTATTCTGTATAGCTGAACAATTTAGAAGTATTAAATTGGGCTGTTTAAATCTTGTCAACTTGTATTTGAAAATCAATTCTTACTCCTGAAAGAAAAAAAAATCAATACTGCACTGTACATAATGCACACCTTCCTATATTCGCTCCAAAATCGATTGTTATTCATTCTGAATCCGACGAAATGAATTCTAGTACGATCTAGTTTTAAAACGATTTTAAACTTAAAACTGCTATCAAACGCGTTGTTTAGCTATGAATAAATATATCGAATATTATTTCAAATACAAATGTAACTATATATAATTAATAATGGTCTTTTTTTAAGGGAAGGGGGATTAGATTATACTTATGAGATTTGCTTTGCGTGGATTATTTGGCACATATGTACAGTCACTGAGTGCACGATCTCCGCGAGCTGGTTAGGTTTTTTTTAAAACATGGGATAATGTACTGTATCTTTTAGAAAACAAGTTGTTGTCAAAAACGACAGTTTACACGTATTTCTAATCATAGTTATAAATACAGGGAAAAAAGATCCTGGGAAAAAGATCCGGAGAGAGAGAGAGAGAGAGAGAGAGAGAGAGAGAGAGAGAGAGAGATTAATATAAACAGTAAAATGCTTTCTTTTGGTGTTTTTCTTCTATACGGGCTGTATTTATAACATTAAGCTTTGCAAAAATAATATAATATGCTTTGGGGTTTTTTTCTGCAATGCTAAAACTATATACCTATTAATAAATATCCCTACCACATGCGCGGATCCAAAGGGAATGGGAAAATTAATAATGGGACTCTGGAAAATTTAAACAATACATTGATGAGCAGTCATATATGGGTCATTATCAAAATATGCAGACTTTTGAAAAATGTAAAACATGAGAAAATTATTGCTGAAAAAATTACTTTGATTGCAAAAAACACATTTAACAAACAATGAAGTATAACATCTAAAAATTTGCAAACATTGGAATCTACCATTTAGCTGATAATTAGACTAAAATGTAATGATTTGTAAAAATTTGGTCAGTGGTGTAACAGGCATATAGTATAGGAAAAAATTCTTAAATAAAATAAAATAATTCTTTTAAAATGATGGACATAAAGTTTATATCAACAAACTTCATTTAAAGTTGTCAGAATTAGATAACAGAAAATATTTGACACATTTACATAGTGACCAACATAACATTTGAGACAAAGTCTTGATGTTACTCAACAAATTTTTAATTTGAGCATTAAAAAGAACACAACTTGATTTTTCTTTTAATGGAGCATAAAAAAGACATTACTATAAATGCACTGGTGTTTTCAAATATACATGTATCATTGCCAGTTAAATTTATTTGGAGAAAAATGTACATGTTACACCACTGATTATTATGTTTTACCACTGACTTAAAGTTACACCAATGACCTAGCGATAATAAATAAGAGATAAGCGCATTAAATTTTGTAAAATAAACTAATCTCTATTTTTGATTGCATTTAAAACATGATAAATTTGATCTTAAATAAAAATTTTCGTACCTCATTCTTTCATAATCTGAAGAGAGATACACTGTTACACCACTTATAATCAGTGTTACACCACTGACACAAAAACGGCATGTAAATGTTTTTTTTACACGAATTCACTCATTCTTTGATGTTATATTTCATACTATTGGCATCCACACACTTTTATCTACCTTGTATCGAGTTCGAACTTTCTTTGGCTCATCAATCTCACAAACAACATCGTCAATACTATACCAGCTCATATCAATCATACATTTTGGATAATAATATTGAAATTTCTCCAATTTTCTCCAAAATCTATGCATACAACTCGTATTCACTTCCTCTTTGTTTATGTATGTTTCTTGAAGCTCAGCTAGCATTTGTTACCTTTAAGAATTTGAAAGATTTTAGTATAACATAATAGGGAATGTGAAATGTCAGTGGAATAACATATCTTATAATACACTATAAGTCATTAAAAAGTTTGATTTTTTAATAAAAATAAAATGTGGATAATTTCATTTCTTTATTAGAATAAATTTGTTTTTACTTTTATCTTTTAATCAAGTATTTAAATGAGTAAAACATAATTAGAGCACACAAAATGTCAATGGTGTTTCAAATAATGTCAATGGTGTAACAGGTCCCATTTTCCAGATTAAGAAAACACAAGTGCAATTAAATAGTCAAGCTTTCTTTATTGTGACAGTGTCTAACTTGTAAAATTGATAAATAACAATTGTTCAAAATGCTCAAAATATAAATGAAATGAAAGGAAAAGTAAAATAATTAAATAATGTAATGTGGTGTAACAGTTTTTTCAGTGGTGTAACAACAATTTTTGGTTACACCACTGACCGTTATACCACTGATGTATCCATAGTAAATGTAGCAGTATGACCCAAGAGAACAGATACTACACAAAGCTACATAGCCTATGTTATAATGTGATAAACATTCATCATTTATGTGAAAAACTTTTTTGTTATTTCATATTAGAAAACCTTAAATAGCACGTTATCCCACTGACACAGTTTACATTGTATTTTTCGGAGTATACTAACATTTTCTGCCATATTTTCTATCACAATGATGTCATCACTGATACATTTATCTTTTTAGTAGCAGGGAATGATGTCACTATGATGTGGGGGATTCCAACTGTAGTACAATATTATTTACTTGATGTATTTTAAGATATTTTTATATAATTTGCCTTGTAACACCAATGACAAAATTTTTTTGTACAAGCATATATCTCATCAAATTCATTGTTTTTAAAAGAGAACTTGTTAAGGATCATAGCAGAAATTAAAATATGAATGTTGTTTTGAAAATTAACGGTGATTTTTGGAATAAAACATCAATATTATTGAAGATATTGTAGGGTAAAGACGTTGGAAAAATTTAATGACAACATAAATTCACTGAAATCTCATAACAAATAATATTTTTTATATACTTTAAGCAGTAAAATTGTCGATTAATTTGTTCATCAATATAGGTTTAAGTTTCTAAAATCCAATGGTACTGTATATATTCCCCAGAACATTATTTTTCCCCCTTTAAATTGACACTGACACAAAAAGCTGCATATTTTGAGAATGACCCATATACTATGTTAATAATTTGATTAATAATAATGTTTTAATGTAAAAAGTGTTTGTAATGTTTGTGAAAAGTATATTTAGGATTGGAAAGTCCAGCTTTATTGTTCTAAAAATAATCATAATGATTGCATAACATTGATGCAAACAGTAAAAATTCCCTGATATATATTTAGAGTTGATGACACGTGCAGTAAGTAGGACTAATGAAATGTCATCCCCCCCCCCCCCCACACCAACACCACCACCACCACAAAAAATATTATCAAGCAATGCTACACGTAAATGGTAATTGTTGGCAATGCTTTAACTTCGATTCCATATTACGATTGCTCCAAACCTACTTAAAATAAAAAAAAAAAACCAATATTTTAAACACAAGTCAAAAAAGGGAGGGGGAGGACTCTAATGTCTATCTCTACCTATCTCAGAATCCTACTCGAGAGGGGGTGTATAGACTCGTGTCCTAAAATTTTAAGATGATTTTTTAATAACTGTTCTAAAATGATTGGGGGGGGGGGGGGTTGGTTGGTTGGTTGGTGGTGGTGGTTATAAAACAGCCAGGTGGTCAGCACCCCCCCCCCCCCCCTTCCATTGCTACGTGCGGCTTAGTCCGAAACATCTGACGTTTTCCTGGCAAGTAAATATTAAAATCGTTAAAAAAGCCAGGAAAACGTCAGATATTTCGGACTACGTGCGGCTGTTTAATTCTTTATTTGATTTTATACACAAAACAGCCCTCATGCATTTACATTATGTCATAGGCTTATAGTTTTTTTTTTATTTTCTCCCTATCACATGTTAATTATTCTCTGCGATCAACGATGTGATTAATTCTTACCTTTTATATATACGGCGTTATGTATCTGTAATTCAGTGAAGCGCAAATTGAAAAAAAAATTCAACCTTACCTTGTGAATGCACGATCTAGAATGACGACAACGATTTCAATGTCGGTAGTTTTACTTACTTTAAGTCATACTGAGAATTTATATCGAAAGTAGATATGGTTTTACCAAAACGTTCTTTTGAAAAATGATATGCAAACACAGACTTTAATTTTAATGTAACCAGTGTTTGACCGGCTTGCATGTTATCTTTCACCATGATATGATTATCAGTGTACTCTTGAATTCTGCTACACGTGCAGATTTTATGATATTCATCAAGTACGGAAGTATTATGCCGAATCGTTGGAACGTAACCTCGTTTTTTGAAAGTGTTCGGGGGATCTAATTAAGATTAGGCTTGTAAAATACTGATTAAAATCCGCTCCTCTACCATATTGTATAGCGTATCGTAAAAGTCTTTTTTTATAGTTTGATTGGTTGGGGAGGGGGGGGGGGGAGGACTCCCCCGTATTTTTCCATTCCATTTTTACATGTTTTTAAAAAAGTGGGGGCAGCCCCCGATGCAACGAGCCTGTATTATAGTCTGTCCCAAGATATTTATGCAGCACATTTGGACGAATTTTAATAAAAATACACTTACCTGTGAAAGAAGTGCAATTGAAATAGTTGAAAGGGATATTTTTTAAGATAATTTCATTGACACATTATCATCTTTCACTCGGAAAAATTCACAGGAACGAAAACAGATTCCTTACGGAGATTTATAATGGGGAATGTTTACATCTTTTCTCCATTCGGAATACACTCGGAATACATCGCGCAATATTTCAACGTTATCATCCGGGCTTGCTGCAATACAAAATCTCCGTAGACATCACATTTTTTAGCATTGTATTGAAACCTGATAAGCTAAGAGGGGCGTTTTGACTGAGAAATCTTGGAAATTTTTCATACTTTTGAATGAACATCGTTTGAATCCTGAGGTATTTATAAATATCAAGCAATTAAGCCAAATGTGAATCCAAAATATCTTGGGACAGAGTATAGATATCAAGTACATGTCCTTTTTATTATGTGTATCACGTCTTGTGTGAATGTGAAAACAAGAATTTTTATCTTGTAAAACCTGTTGCATGCATTACAATTCTCAATTTAATATCAGTTTACACAGAGATTGAGTCTTCAACCCATTAGATTTAAAAAGTCTTTTACCTTAAATGAGGCTTTAAAACTGTTGATTATTTGATACTCCATTTTGATAACACTGAATTTGGTTTCACCAATTACTAAAAACAGCGTCTATGTAAAAGAATATACATTCACAGTATGAAACATTAACATACATGCGTTCTGAAATACGTTGCCGGTCAAATAGATCGCAGTCTTTTGACCGGCAGTTCAAAATAGACGCAAATATTTAATTTGTAATAAAACAACAAAATCCCTTTGATTAGGTAATAAATGAATATGTTTAATCTGTAATAAAACAAAATTTCCTTGATTAGGTAATGATATGTTCTAGTGGCCAAATGATAATGAAGAAATAATAAAAAGAAAACTATACCAGAGGATCAAACTCTTAAAATTCAAACCTGCCATCCTTCTTCACGCATGCGTACCGAGCGCAACGCTAATTTGACTGCACAGCCTGGTGTGTTATAGGCCCAATAATATCCAAAAATGAACATTCAATGCGTAATTATATAAATTTATTTTTTGCTTGATATTTATTTGGTATGAACTATTTTTGTATCGTCGCTTTAAAGCAATTATACATGCTCTTTGTCAGGGGTATAAATAACAGATGGAACAGCCACATCGCATGCCATTTAGTGCGCGCCTCTGCAGCTAAACAGATAGTAAATGAAACTTTGCCAGGAAAACCCTTTTTATAATAATAAAAAAAGATATGATTTAACGATTATTTTCAAATGTAAATATCAAATTCGTAAGATTTATTCGAAAGCATCATTAAATCTAACAAGCATTCTGAGAGTATTGCATAAGCAATACACGTCTTCTACCGGTTTGTAGAAATTTGTGAAAACAATGCACTGTTATGCAGAGTATCATTTCCTATCGTCTCAACAGACCAACCCGATAACGAACCCGATTGTATTGATACAAAAATTAAAAAATTGGAATATAAAAAATTAATTTTCTCGAAAATATGACAACCAGGCGCTACAAAAGTGTAAACTTGATCTGTAGTTTGACATTTTGAAGCTATTCAGCAATTTTCATATTATTCCTCAAACGCATAAAGAAAAAAAGTGTGGAAAACCGAAGTGGGACAGATAGACGGACGGACAGACAGACGGACGGACGGACGCAGAGGAAAGCTATAGTCCCCTCCGGTGAAAACCGGTAGGGGACTTACAATAACATATTCATTTATGTTTACTTCTGCTCACTCGCCGTGATCATGATTGACGTGTTATTGAACATTGAACGTTACAGACATAAGTGAATGTAAATATTATTGGTTCAATTAAATGAACTGACAAATTAAAATAGTATAGATGCCCCTTTTCTCAAAGGTGTAGGGTCATTTTAATTTTACGACTTAGTTCAAACCTTTAAATGAAAAAGCTATGTAAATTATAAAATGCTCAAAAATATGTATGGAAACTCTTGCATTATCCAGAAGATCCCATCTCTATTTTATAAAGTACATTTTTTTTTTTACAGAAAGACATTCTTCTATGTATAAAAGTTTTCGATTGATTTGTACTTTAATGATTCTTCTAGAATACTGAGACTTTGTATCAAAGATTCTAAACTGGAGGAAATTACAGACCTAATGGCTGAGAAAGAAATCAGACTTCAAACCCCATTAGAAGAAATGGATATTTTACAGCAATGAATATCTGACTTTGCAAGTGATGTTATTCTAAGGCTTTTATAAAATAAGTGTTGAATCTGTTAAGATCTTTCACAAATACTATACCTGCATTTGCCTTTTTTTTAATATATAAAACTGAAACATTGACTGTTCATGTAATTATTACTATATACTTATATATTTGCTATAAACTATTTTAATTGTCTGAATGTGTAGATTTCGTATTGAACTGGGAGATCAGTTGATTTCAGATCTATGCAACTAATAGAGTCTCTTTGAATTTTTGATACGAGTTTAAAGTAAATCCGCATTTGAAACAGCCATATGCCATCAATCAATAAAGGATTTTTTGTAAAAGACATTGTTGTGAAAAGAGAACTAACTACATGTATACTCAATCATATTTAATCATGTGATTACCATTTCCTTTCGTTGAATGCAATCATTAAACAAACATTTTGAAAACTGAATACCGTACAAATGTAGCAATTCTTTTTCTTGATAATTTATCATCTCAGATAAGTCTTGGTTTTGAACAACATCTATACTATTATATTAAAATAATAGACTCGAATTTTTGGTCTTTAATACCGATAAATCGGAAGAATACTGTCTTTTGTTTTATATATTCTAAACGAAAGATTACCAATTTGTTTTTATTTTTTCTCAGTTAAACTTCGCTTATTAATAATCAACGTAAAATCCTCAAAAAATTCCGGAAATCATCTGGAATTTTTTTTATTTTACAATCGTGCGCTTGCGCAATACATTCACGCTAACGGGATCTTTATTTTTTGTTTCACTCAGAAATGATAATACAAATACGGGTAAATTTTCATTGGAAATTTGCTATGTATATTAATGATTTTTTATGAGAGAAAGTATAAAATAACAAGTATACATATCAACTAAGTACTTACTTTTGTCTTCGTGATGACAAAAATATTTGATTACATTTAAAAAAAAAATATTCACATTATATTTCTTAGGAGAATGAAGATGGAATATATTTTATCGTAAAAATGAATAATGTCCTACAGACCCAGTTTTACCAGGGACGTATATACTACTTAGTATATACGTCCCTGGTGTTACGATAGAATGCGTTCCGTGTATTGTCTCTGTAGCAAAGAAAATACGTGTACGTTGGTGGAAAAAGTGTTGAATTCTTCCGTTATATGGATTAATTTTTTTAGATGAAAGGTATTTACAGTCTCAAAAAAGTTTATGATGATGAATTTGACTGTTATTTTCAAGGCAACTTAATTTTCTCCAAAATCGTTCCGGAGCGATTCTGCAATTTTCTGCTACATTACGGGTATATGGGAGGCATTCTAACTATGGTGAGGGCCTTTGCCGAGATACGGTTAGATTATTCAAACTAAGGAAAGTGTAGTGAAACTAACAGCATTATTGTAAGCTTATAGCTTTGTTACGTAAATGTCAATACTACGGTGTGTCGATGTATATATTTCGTAAATGTCAAACCGTGCACGCACAGGTCAAAGTCTAGTATTTTATATTTTAATAAGTATATTTTACACTATCATATAATTATATAATTAAAATTCCATGAATCCTTAACAGAGCGTTGCATCATACTCAGATGAGCATCAAGGCCCTTAGACCCCTTGAATTATCTATAAAATACTAGTATTCCTGTATAGCCAAATTCATTAAGAAACAAAATGTAAATCTTGATCAAAATATACTGCAGCTGGATATATATAGTATCTCAACAATATTTTATTTTGAATTTTACAAAGACATTTTATAATAATTTAAACATGTCTAACACCAGTATATGCCTACATGCTTAATCTGGTATAATAGTTCTTTGCAATTTTATATAGTTAACAAAACATATAACTGGACCACCACATATAACACTTTCCAGTAAACGAATACGTGAGAACATGTAATTTTAAATGTCACAATTGTATACATACAAATTTACATATATTAACTGGTAATCATTTATAGTTAGTTAAAAGAAAATTCGATATGTGTATGTTTGCATGCAAATGGATCATAATCACATATAAGTTTTGCAATTACACAGCTAAAGAAAAAGAGATTGTAGACATAGCTTCCATACAAGTAAATTAAAAAAAATCATTATGCATTCAAAAACTTTGTCACCAAATGTACATTTCCTGATACACAATTTGATTGAATGATTGCAACATACTTCCAAACGTGAATCTATATTGATGTACATTAATTTCATATTTACAACATTAAAAAAAATGAAATAATAATGAAAATATACACCATTCAACCCATCATATGATCTGAAGGAATCTAACAATCTAAAATTAAGCATAATACAAAACTAAACATAGTCACATGGATTTATTGCTACAGTAGTATGATGCTTTTATAGCCAGTTGCAAGCTTATCTAAGACAGGGTCGCCTTAAATATAATAACATTTTTATAAAACAACGTATATACAAAATAATATATCAAAAATACAAAACTAAACACTTATACATACATTAAACTTATTAAATGTATGCAAAACCAAATCATACAAATATTATAGTGTATTTTCGGTAATACTTCAAGTCTCCCATTCATCAAAACTGTGTACTTCCATTCTTACACAATAATGTGTTGTTTCTTCTCTCCTTTTAAAGAGTCAATACTGAACTATATCATAGACACTCATCTACTTTTTCAATAATCTGGTTGGCTAGTTCCCTGGCTTTGCTGGCTTGGGCTCTGGTATAGGCCTTTGATGGTTGATGACCGCCCTCTGGATACCTCATCCTCTTTGGTCCTTGGGTCAAAGTATGCAGCTCCCTAGCCAGGCATCGCAGTTCTTCAGGGCATGATTTAGGAAGACGTGAAAGGTCTTCAGAGCGATTTACTCTATTAGTATCTTCGTTGTATTGCCATGCTGTCAGAGCTTTTTCTGCCGACTACAAATAAAAAGTGTTTAAAAGGTGAACAAATTAAATGCAAAGTTTTTAATGTGTTTATCATTAATGTAAAATATATAAAGGGAGGGTAAACTAGCTGGCAATTAAAAAGAATATTTAATACCAATAGGAATGATAAAATCAGCTTAAAGGAGTCATAATACCAAATATCTGGACATTGTAGTAGATAACATGTATATCCTGAATAAAACATTGGTACTCACAGATTACAAAGCTAACCGACACGAGGCTTCACCTTTATAAGGCATCACATTTTTAAAACCACCTTTATCATATTATATGAAAATCATAGTTAATGATTTTGGATATTTATAGATACTGTTCATTTCATAAGGTGTTTTCAGATACAATGTTTATCAGTACACTAAATATAAAAAAAAGATTCTATGCAATATTGTATCATATGATAAATCATGAAACAATATAATTCTATAATATATAATGATACAATAATTATAGCGAGTGCAGCTCGCCGGCGCGCAGCGCCGGTGCGAAGCGAGCTCTTCCGGCAAGGCGTGTGTGAATAGAAAATTTGGACTAGTTGCACATTCATTCAATAGATATTTTTTGGCGTCAGTAAATCGGACCAGTAATGCATTGTTTTAATCGTCCCATTAGTTCCCTATACTCATGGCAATTTTTATCACTTCACACTCTCACGAGACAATATAAAAGCAATAACGATGTATACGACATCCAGTCTCTGTTACCTCTAAAGTTCACATCAGTAAACTCTCAATAAAAAATAATCGAGTTACGTCACAATGGTTTACACATTGATCCGATAGATTTCTTCGGCGTCAGTAAATTTTGACCCACAATTCATAGTACCAATGGTTTCCAACCTCACGTTCTCGCGATAATCAAAGTGAAAATTTTGAGAAGCATATAAGATGTGTAATTTTTAAGAACATAATGCTTATTAAGTAAATAAAACAGTGTAGTTCGCGTACTTAGATTTCTCAGGGGAGTTTAAAAGAGTCAGACGGCACTTAACCGTGAACTTTGACGTCACAATAAGGGAACAAGATATCTGTGAGCCAATGCTCACTAGTGATACCCCCGCTCTGATGTGAATATGCAAAATAAGCAAAGTCGACATTTAACAGAAAGCTGGCATCCGATTGGTACAGAAATATATCCCACAATATAGCATGCCTAAACAAACACTGTGTAAAAATTTCAAGCATCTCCGATAAATAGCTGCCGAGAAATCTTTGACGAAAATTTGTTTGAAAATTTTGGCAAAAAATAAACAAAGTCATTATTTAACAGGAAGTTGACGTCCGATTGATACAAAAATATATCCCACAATATGGCATGCCAAAACAAATAGTGTGTTAAAATTTCAAGCATCTGCGATAAATAGCTGCTGAGAAATCTTTGACGAAAATTTGTTTGAAAATGTTGGCTAAAAATAAACAAAGTCGTCATTTAACAGGAAGTTGACACCCGATAGGTACAAAAATATATACCACGATATGGCATGCCTATACAAATATTGTGTTAAAATTTCAAGCATCTGCAATAAACAGTTGCTGAGAAATCTTTGACGAAAATTTGTTTGAAAATTTTGGCTAAAAAATAAGCAAAGTCGTCATTTAACAGGAAGTTGACGTCTGATTGGTACAAAAATATATCCCACGATATGGCATGCCTAAACAAACACTGTGTTAAAATTTCAAGCATCTGCAATAAATAGTTGCTGAGAAATCTTTGACGAAAATTTGTTTGAAAATTTTGGTTAAAAAATAAGCAAAGTCGTCATTTAACAGGAAGTTGACGTCCGATTGGTACAAAAATATATCCCACGATATTGCATGCCTTAACAAACACTGTGTTAAAATTTCAAGCATCTGCGATAAATAGTTGCTGAGATAAATGTGACAGAAATTTTTGTTACGGACGGACAGACGGACAGACAGACACACAAGGGTAAAACAGTATACCCCCTCTCCTTCGGAGCGGGGGTATAAAAATAACTGGGAGGGGGGGGGCTAGTATGCCTTTGACTCCAACTTCTCAATCTTGCAAACGTACATTACGGAACAATTATGTTTCCTGCGAAAAAAAGTGGGGGGGGGGGGGGGGGGGCTGAACCCTTCATTCTGCTATGTGCCCCCCCCCCCCCCCCGGTTCCGACGCCTTTGCTTCAGGTCTTTAGCAGTTCAATGGTTTCTTTATTTTCACTTTCATTTTATACATGCGACAAATTCCAAGGGGGGGGGGGGCGCAATTCCATGTTCTTTTAATATGGTAAGCAAATATTTTTAAGCGTAAATTAAGGAAAAAATTAAAAATTATTTTTTTTAAAAAGTGGAGGGGGGAAATCCATGATAAGTCGATTTTCTATGTGTAAATTGAAAAAAAAATATTTTTTTTAACAAGGGGGGGGGGGTGCTCTATAATGATTCAATTTTTATATGCAAGTTTAAGAAAAAATGTCTACTGCAAAAAAAGGGGATGAACCGACCTCATGCGTCAACGGTGCGACCGTTGAGCCGAGCACAACATGTGATCAAACAATGAATTATGATAAATCAATAAAAATAAAATTAACATCGTAAATGAATTTGATTGCAAAATAAAATAAAACATACATATTTTTCAGTAAATTTTCATTATTCATAGTTTATAAGATTTGTTATAATTTATTTTTTTTAAGGAATGAATTCAATATTTATTTGTTTTATACGATATAAAATGGTTTGGGGCAGTTTACGCTTTATAAAACGCCAAGCGGTTTATAAAAAAGCGTGAATGAATTCAATATTTATTTGTTTTATACGATATAAAACGGTTTGGGACAGTTTACGCTTTATAAACCGCAACGCTGTTCATAAAAAAAGCGTAAACTGTTTCAAACCATTTTATATCGTATAAAACTAATAAATATTGAATTCAATGCTTATAATTTAAATTTTGTACTCTTCATTGTAGATAAAAACGGTCATTTGACCTTTAACATGACGTAAATTTGTACAAAATTCAAACGTAACGTCAGGCGTATTGATACGTTTTTGACGTTAGTCTTACTATGACGTAGGCAACATTCTTTATACGATATAAATTTTTTAGCCAATCAGAAAGCGCGTTACAACCAGAATTAAATTATTTATAAGTAAAACAATACTTTAATCTCAGATACAGTGTTGTTGAGTAATAAAGATTTTAATATAAATGTTCATTGCACTCTATCTCCTCCTCTAAAGTGATTGTAACGTACGTCAGTTCATCCCTTTTTTTTTATTTAGCAGCGGACATTTTTTTCTTAAACTTACATACAAAAATTGACTTATCATAGAGCCCCCTTCCCTATGTTAAAAAAAATTTATTATTTTTTCAATTTACCCATAGAAAACTGGTTTATCATGGAGTTGCCCCCTCCACTTTAAAAAAAAATTAATTTTTAATTAAAAAAAAAAATTCTTATTATATTATACAAAAAAATGGAGTTGCCCCATCTTGGGATTGGGAGCATGTAATAAATGGAAATAAAAATAAATAAATAATTGAACTGTAAAAGAGCTGAAGGATTTGAATTTTCATGATTTTGAGAATTAACCTTTTTTTTTCTCTTTGCTTGTAAAGATGTTTTGGATGAGGCTGTCATCCACCCAACCACCCCCTTAAAAAACAATGCAACGTGTACGTTAATGGAAATTAACGTTTCCGTAATTGAGTGCAAGTTACAACTGTTTCCTATATCTGAAGAAATGTCCTCATTCTTAAGCTTTGCAAGATTTTGAGAGGATTTTCAGCAGATTAACAATAACTTCAGTTAGAGTAATTTCCCCTTCTTGTGACGTTAAAGTTCACATTGGCTAAGTGTCGTCTGACTCTTTAAAACTCCCCATAGAAATAAAAGTACGCGAACTACACTGTTTTATTTACTTAAAAAGCATGATGTTCTTAAAAATTACACATCTTATATGCTTCTCAAAAGTTTTACTTTGACTTTCGCGAGAACGTGAGGCTGGAAACCATTGGTACTATGAATTGTGGGTCAAAATTTACTGATGCCGAAGAAATCTATCGGACAAGTTTAGTTTTTTTAACAAAGCTTACCGTCTTTAGAACAAACCCTAAACAGCAATTAGTTATCAAAGACAGTTTAATTCTTTTTTATATAATTGTCACCTTCCTCTACATAGCATGGCGAGTGGAACATTTTTATGTCATTATGTGTCTTTTAAGCCTGCGTGTCTAAAATTGAGAACTGCGCACCCAAGCTTGTAAGTTAAGATCGACTATAGGGTGAAATAGATCTTAGGTAGAGTCGTAGACTCGTATTATTTTGATAAAATCAAAGTTATACCACTGCATTTATCTATCTAAGTTGCATATAACGTTACCGATATTAGGCACATCGCATCATTTTTTTTTATTTCGTATACATATTTGAATAAACAATGCTAAAAGAAAAACAAATAATTTCATTAGACATTATAGAATGTTACTTTTAACTAGTTGGACCTGAAAACCAAAGGCTGAATTTCATCCATAGTAATTTAATTGTATTGCTTTTTCGTTTTCTAACTGTTTAAGATTTGAAATCTACGAAATTTGTTAAGTCGTAAATGAAAAAGATAATCAGAAAATTATCTCCCTTACGCCGAACAGTATTTCAACCAATGAAATAAATGTAAATTTTCACATGTATTTCTTACCAATCACAAAGGAAAGGAAGTGCACAACCCGGTGACTGTAAATTATTTCAACTCTTTATACCGCCTTCAAAGGAAGACGGTAATCAATGTGTAAACCATTGTAAGGTAACTCGATTATTTTTGATTGAGTGTACTGAGGTGAACTTTAGAGGTGTCATTGACTGTATCATTGTATGTCGTATACATCGTTATTTTTTTTTCTCGTTGGTTTTCATGGAGTGATAAAAATTACCATGATTACAGGGAACTACTGAGACGATTAAAACAACGCATTACTGGTCCGATTTACTGACGCCAAAAAATCCGTTGAATGAATGTGCAGTCCGAATTTTCTATTCACACACGCCTTGCCGGTAGAGCTCGCTTCGCGAATATATATATATATATATATATATATATATATATATATATATATATATATATATATATATATATATATATAAAATATTAATATCACACGAAACAATTTCATATCACATTATACAATATCATATATAACAATATAACAATATCAAATGATAAAATATCTTATCATAATATTCATCAAAATTTGATTCAATATCATATTGTATCATATAATACAATAGTGTATCATATCATATAATACTATATCATAGGAATCTTGTTATATTATTTAACAAGAGGCCAAGGGAACACAGAGCAACAATAGCCTTAACTGTGATCAAATTAGCATTACAATATCAAAATCAAAATATCTTGACAACCAAGCCCCTTTTGCTGTTGTACCTGACAGAAGATTTTTCTCTATTCCTATATAACACCCCCACCCCTACTTACATCCTTAAATTCCGATAAAATTCCGTTAATACTCTCCAAACGTAACTTTTATTCTGCAGCCACATCAACTTCTGACCAGACTGGCCATTGTGATAGAAAATGTTAAACTCAATTTCATTGGTTAATATTCCTGATGGTTCAATCAGAATCAGTATTTCTCGAAGACGTCAAAATGGCTGGCCCTGTCAGAAGTCAATGTGGCTGCAGAATAAAAGTTCAGTTTGGAGAGTATTTACGGAATTTTATCGGAATTTAAGGATGTAAGTAGCGTGCGTTTGATGTGAGATTTTAAAAGATTAGTGCGAATGTTTCTCGACTTGTTGCAATACTGCTGTTGTCAGAGACAAAATCCCACCGTGAGCCTTGGACCGGTAAATGTCCGAGTAAAAATAATCAGGCGAATTCGAGAGAATAATGACGTATATCTCCGCTATTTGAAGACCCATCAACTTGAAATTCGACATGAGTGTATCTTAGACATTATTTTTCTGAAAAATACACGCATATTGCAAGTGTTGTAAAAAATAATTGATTTATTAGGCTTTTGAAGCGAGCTGGTAGTTTTTTTTATCTGGGTCAGAGTTCGACCCCTTTCTTTATTTATGGTTACATTGAAATGTTAAAACGGGCTTGGCCCCTGTGATCAAGCAAGTTAAAGTGGGGTAGGAAGTTTTTTTAACTGTTATGATAATTGAGATCAGGCTCTGTTTCTGAAGCTACCTCTGCGATTCAACTACAATGTATATAGTTCAATCAATTGGAGATTTCAATCTTGTTCTCAATCCAGATATAGATACCTACAAATATAAGTATATAAACAATCCAAAGGCTAGAGAAAAACTTTTAGAAATTATGGATGATTTGCAGATAGTGGGTTACTACAGGGTCTTAAACCCAGGTAAAAAAAATATATACATGGAGAAAAAAAACATCTTTAAAGCAAAGTCGCCTTGATTATATTTTGATTTCAAATAGTCTGTCTAATATAGTAGAAAATTTTGATATTAAATCAGGCTACAGATCTGACCATTCTATTGTTATTTTAGAACTAAAGTTTAACCCTTTTGAAAGAGGTAGGGGGCTTTGGAAATTTAATAATAGTTTACTGACTGACATGGTTTTCATTGATAAGGTTAAGGAAACTATAGATAGAGTAAAGAGTCAGTATGCATACAATGCTGATATTCATACATTTTTCAGTAAGGATATAGACGACAGTATATTCCTAGAGGTGCTTCTCATGGAAATAAGGGGTCTTTCTATTTCATACTCATCTCATAAGAAAAAGGAAAGAGAGAAGATTGAAATCTCCCTAGTTAATGAAATAACATCCCTAGAATCTCAAGAACACATTAATTTTGAACTAATAGAACAAAAAAATCAAATCTTGAAAATTTAAGAAAACACAAACTTCAATGCCATTTCATAAGATCTCGAGCAAGATGGATCGAGCAGGGAGAAAAACCAACAAAATATTTTCTAAATTTGGAGTCTAGGAATTTTCTGAACAAAACTATCAAAAAAGTAGAACTTGAAGAAGGGGAAATTATATACAAGCAATCGAATATATTGAATCGCGTCAAAGAATTCTATGAAAATCTATATACATGTGCTGATTCAGATTTAATAAATATTAACCTTGAAGAAATTATTAAAGTAGAAATTCCTAAGTTAGAACCAGATATATCTTGCTCGTTAGAAGCTGAAATCTCTGAAAAAGAAGTTCTTGGGGTTCTAAAAATATGAAAAATAACAAATCACCAGGTAGTGATGGTTTTACAGTTGAATTCTTTAAATTCTCTTGGAAGGATCTAACACTTTTTATCTTAAATGCAATCAACCTTATTTTTCTGAAAAAGGAACTTCCTATTTCCAGAGATTGGGAATTATATCATGTTTACCAAAAGTTGACAAACCAAGACAGTATTTGAAAAACTGGAGACCCATCACTCTTCTGAATGTTCTCTATAAGCTTATATCAGGATGTATTAGTTATCGAATAAAGACTACACTAGACTATATTATATCTGATACACAAACAGGCTTTCTTAAAGGAAGATATATTGGAGAAAATACTAGAATTACTTATGATTTAATGTCATTCACTGAAAATGAAAACATACCAGGTCTTTTAGTTCTTATTGACTTTGAGAAAGCCTTCGATTCTGTTTCATGGTCCTTTAAATACAAAGCTCTAGAATACTTTGGATTTGTAAGACGCCACATTTTTTAGGGCTTTTACACTATTTAAATCAAAGATACAAGACTGAAAAGTATATTTATATTCAGAAATCAGAAATTGATGAATTTGAAAAAGCATGGTTGGATTGATTTTATTAATCATCTGGCAGTTTAGAATTAACATGTGTACAATAATGCATCAATTTAATATTTTTATGTTTTTTGTTTTTTGATATTCTGTTTTTTTTTTCTTTGGTTTGTTTGTCTTTTTTTTCACATGGATTGCAGTTTTACTGCATAGGCATAACTATCACAAGCAACTACCCTACTCTTTATTTTATATTACAATATGGGATGAAAATGTGAGTATGTGAGAAGTGAGAGAGTTAATGTTTCATAAAATGATTTACATATTTAACCTTTGTTTACAATAAAAAAAAGAAAAAAAAAGTTTGAATTCCCTTAGCCTAAGGCTGCTTTGTGATAAGTTTGGTTGAAATTGGCCCAGTGGTTCCTGAGAAGATGTTAAAAATGTGAAAAATTTACAAACAGACGGACGACAGACAAAATGTGATCAGAAAAGCTCACTTGAGCCAAAAACCACGTCCAGCATATTAGATTTTCAAGTCCATAAGTAGGTCCAGACGCATCATCCATGCAAGTTTGGTGAAGATAAGACTAAAAAGATACAGGACCTGCACCAAAAACTTTAACCAGGTCCGGACGTCGACGCTGATGGTATAGTTTAAGCTCCCCATCAAGTCCCTTTTTCTAACAGGATAATTTTATAGTTATATCACGTTGAGCATTGCAGTTCTCATAACGATCCTAAACAATTGTTTATATATGGGATGTAAACCTACATCAAACTACATGTATGAATCCCTTGTGAGGCCCATGGATCGTCCAGGGGCCATAGTTTAAGCAAGTGTACAGAATCACCGATATGTCATAATGCATAATTGCATAAAGGTAAAACCCCGAATTGTGGCCCTACCCTATACCTGGGATCATGGTTTCAACAAATTTAAATATACCTTGCCTAAGGATGCTTCCAAGCAAGTCTCAGCTTTCCTGACTGATTAATTTCTGAGAAGTAGATTTTTAAAGGTTTACTCTTTATATACCTGTGTAAAAAATTAAGTCCTCATGGTGGCCTCACCCTAACGCCGTGGGTCATTTGAGTTAACACTACCTGTACTTACTTCCATATAAGTTTCAACTTTCCTGGCTGATTAATTACTGATATTTTTTTAAAAAGATTTACTCTATATATTCCTATGTAAAAATTTGACTTCCCATTGTGGGTCCTCCCTACCCCAAGGCGTCATGATTTTCACAAATTAGAATTTACACTAGCTGAGGATGCTTCCATATAAGTTTCAGTTTTCCTGGTTTATCGTTCTTGAGAAGAAGAATTTTGAAAATTTCTCACATTTTTTTTTTTACAAATTCCTAAATGCTTCCCTTTGAAAAAGACCGTGGTCCATACTTTTCAAAATG
Source organism: Magallana gigas (assembly GCF_963853765.1). Lineage (NCBI taxonomy): Eukaryota > Metazoa > Mollusca > Bivalvia > Ostreida > Ostreidae > Magallana > Magallana gigas. The sequence goes on along the minus strand of NC_088858.1, from coordinate 33,502,220 downwards.
TTGAATCCCCTGTGCCTAAGGATGCTCTAAGCAAAGTTTGATTGAAATTTGCCTAGTGTTTCTGGAGAAGATGTGAAAAGTTTACGGACAGACAGACGGACGATAGACAAAAATGGATCAGAAAACTTTACATGAGCTTTCAGCAAAATTGAGTTAAAAACTTAAATGCATTTTTTGATTGAAGGATATGCCTATATCTTAACTACAACTTTAAGAAAAAATATTTATTAAAAGTTGGTATTTAGAAAGTTCGAAGTCGTTTTCAGAGGTAGGGGTCATTACATTTTCTTGAATCTCTAATGATAATGAGGACACAAACTGTTTGTAGAATAGAATTAATACATAGTCAGCGCATTGTCTATTGTTCTCAGTTGAATGGTTCCAGTAGTTAAATATTTATATATACATGTATAAGCTTACGTTAAGGTAAGGTTTGCGGCTTGCAATTTTTAGAGTTCATACAAAAGTTACATACCATTTTATTCACTATGCTTTAGTCTTTTTTCTTATGAAATAAAAAAAATATTATTATTCAAATTCAGAATAAAATGCAACAAAAGTCAAAATCGTATATAATGAAATGTAAACGAAAACATCTTATTTAAAATCTTTCGAGGTGATTCGATTTAAGGAAAAACTTAGTATGTGTGTAATCTGGTGCTTCTTAAACCATTTAAAAACCATGTGCCTCGGAACTCGTTTTTGTGAAAATTAATAAAATGATTTTGTTAAGCGAAATAAAAATATGAAAAAAAAATATTCTCCTTGTTAAAAATGTCATATTGTGAGTTATGTTATGTAAACAATCTTGTCAACTATTTTAGTATATGTTGTTTAGAGTGGCCTCCCAATATTTCTATGTATCATGTTTTATTTTCAATGTCATTTTTCAATAAATGACATTTAAGGAACCTGATATGTTGTTAAGTTATCTTTTATTGGCAAAAAACCTTGCTTCATTGTTGGCAGTATTTTAAGAGCGGAAAAGTTTTACTTAAAAAATAAAATTGTTATGGACTTAAATATCCAAACATTGTAGGATGATAAACCTATGTATGAAGGTGTCTTCAAACTGTTTTTTTTACGTATCTACAGTGTATATTATTTTACATAGAATTAATATATTAGTATACATATTTATACAGGTCATCTATTCGTTATTGAACAAAAATATTTCACTTCCAGTGAGATAGATATCTAAATTATCACAGGTAGTCTATTAAACGGATTGTACCCGTGAGATCTCAGAAACTGTAAGTGATCAAGATACGAAACTTGCATGACTGATAGACATTGGAAATGTGTTTAACATGTTTCATTTTGTCGATCGTCACTTCCGGTCCTCATCGGAAGGATTCAAATATATCAAGCTGTTAATAAGTTTTACTGATTTCCTTGACAGTTTTAGTAGATTTATGAACAATAATGCACCATAGAAAAGTCTATGATAAATACTGACTTTAATTTTCATTGGGCATATCCGTTTGTCCGTATCCTGTCCCGAGACAAAAGACATTGTCTCCTTAATATCTCAAAAATGGTAACGACTTAATCAACCAAACTCTGCAGGATGATAGACCCATGTGTGTACATGCTTTAAAAATATTTCGTTATATTCGGCGTAACTTCCAGTCACCACAGGAAGTACTCCCAATTTTTTTATATTTTTTATTTTTTGTTTTTCTGTTTTCTTAGCATGAAAATTACATTTCAGTAATGGAAATACGATGAGTCATCTTTACATGGTTAAAATTCTACTTTCGATGAGACATCTAAAAATTCCCATATAGTTTCTTTAATACAAATTTTACTAGTGAGATCTCAGAAACTATAAGAGATCAAGACACAAAATTTACGTGCATGATACACATTTGATTGAAAATGCATTTAACGGGTTTTATTATGTCGTCCGTCTCTTCCAGTTCTCAACAAAAACGTTCAATCTTTTTTTCTTGGAAAATTTTATTCAGTCTGATGAACAGTTATGTACCGGAGTTAATGTATTAAAAATACTTTCTTTTAATTATTTGAATTACTACCATTTGTTCGTTTCCCGTCCCGAGACAAAAACAAGAGGCCCATGGGCCACATCGCTCACCTGAGGATCAATAGGTATGATAAATCAGTTTAAAACGGAGTCATAATACAAACTATCTGAACCATGTACAATAATACATGTAGATCCTGTATAAATAAAATCCATCCCCCCTGGATATTCTTATGTTTATAATCATTAGTCCCTTTTTTAACGGGATAATTTCATAGTCATATCACATGTTGAGTATTGCAGTTCTCAAAAAGATCCTTTACGATTGTTTATACATGCATATATGGGATATAAAGCTACATCAAACTCTAAACCTTCTTTTGAGGCCGAAAAATTGTCCTGGGGCCAAAGTCTTAACAATTATAAAAAATGATCTGGCTGATTAATTTCTGAGAAGAAGATTTTTAAAAATTTACTCTATGGATTCCCATGTAAAACTTTAACACCCCCCAATGTGCCCCCCCCCTACCCCCAGGGATCATGATTTTCACAACTTTGAATCTACACTACCTGAGAATACTTCCACACACGCTTCAGCTTTCCTGGCTGATTAATTTTTGAGAAATTTTATTTTAAAGATTTACTCTATATATTCCTATGGAAAACTTCGGCCCCCCCCCCCCATTGTGGCCCCTACCCAACCCCGGAGGTCATGATTTTCACAACTTTGAATCTACAATACCTGAGGATGCTTCCACACAAGTTTCAGCTTTCCTGCATGATTAGTTTCTGAGAAGAAGATTTTTAAAGATCAACTCTATATATTCCTATGGAAAACTTCGACCCCCCAATGCGGCCCCACCCTACCTCCAGGGATCTACTCTACCTGATGATGCTTCCACACAAGTTTCAACTTTCATGGCTGATTAGTTTCTGAGAAGAGGATTTTTTAAGATTTACTCTATATATTCCTATGTAAAACTTTCCCCCATTGTGGCCCCTACCCAACCCCGGAGGTCATGATTTTCACAACTTTGAATCTACACTACCTGAGGATACTTCCACACAAGTTTCAGCTTTCCTGCATGATTAGTTTCTGAGAAGAAGATTTTTAAAGATTAACTCTATATATTCCTATGGAAAACTTCGTTCCCCCGCCATTGTGGCCCCACCCTACCCCCGGAGGTCATGATTTTCACAACTGAGAATCTACACTACCGGAGGATGCTTCCATACAAGCTTCAGTATTTCCTGGCTGATTAGTTTCTGAGAAGAAGATTTTTAAAAATTTACTCTATATATCCCTATGTAAAACTTGAACCCCCCAGTGTGGCCCCACCCTACCCCCGGGGGTCATAATTTTCACAACTTTGAATCTACACTACCGGAGGATGCTTCCACACAAGTTTTCCCGGCTTAATGGTTCTTGAGAAGAAGATTTTTGAAAATTTCTCAAATTTGTTCGTTAATTTTTAATTATCTCCCCTTGAAAAGGGGTGTGGCCCTTGATTTTTACAACTTTGAATTCCCTTTGCCTAAAGATGATTTGTGCCAAGTGTTGTTGATATTGGCCCAGTAGTTCTTGAGAAGATGTTGACAATGTGAAAAGTTTACGGACAGACGGACGGACAGACGGACGACAGACAAAATGTAATATGAAAAGCCCATTTGAGCTTTCAGCTCAGGTGAGCTAAAAAAAACCATTTTTTCAACGAGTTCTCAAAACTGACAAAATCTTACACAACTAATCTTAAACGAAAGACAGAACAATGCAGGTTAAATTAACCGTGTTCTGATCCGGCGTAACTTAGGGACATCACAAGAAATGCTAAAAATTGATTGTGTTCTGTTTTAAGCAGAAGAAATTACTGGAAAATTCCTTCACATCATATATCATATCCAATTTCTTTTAACAAAAGAAATGATTTTTTTTAAGATTAATACATGAGAAGCAGAAGACCGTTTATGTCACTATAGCAACAAGAGTCTAGATTTCATTATAATTTGTGTTTTTTTAGTGTATTTTGGTGATTAGAATCAGGTATATTATAACAGCGATACTCTCAGTGTGACATTTTGAGCCTGAATATATTATATCATACATTTTTTAAATTAACAGGAAATCAGCCATACTATTGAACAGTTTGCTACGACAGGCTACTGCTCCATATCGCAAACTCTTTAAAATGGTGAAATATGTTACATATAGGAAATATTTTTCTATACTGTTCATAAGAAAGTCTGGAAAATCTGATTATCGGTTATATGCGTTACAGACTATTTTATTTGTTAATTCTTTTCAAACATGTAAATTGTTACCACTGGCCACTGGTTTACAACCATATATGGCTACCTTTAGCAGCCTAAGTTATATATTTGGTTTTGAAACATTTAAAACAAGATATATGTGAGCCAATGCTCACTAGTGATAGTCCCCCGCTCTGATGTGAATATACAAAATAAGCAAAGTCGACATTTAACAGAAAGCTGGCATCCGATTGGTACAGAAATATATCCCACAATATGGCATGCCTAAACAAATAGTGTGTTAAATTTCATGCATCTGCGATATATAGCTGCTGAGAAATCTTTGACGAAAATTTGTTTGAAAATTTTGGCTAAAAAAACCCAAAGTACTCATTTCACAGGAAGTTGACGTCCGACTGGTACAAAAAAATATCCCACGATATGGCATGTTTTAACAAACACTTTGTAAAAATTTCAAGCATCTGCGATAAATAGCTGCTGAGAAATCTTTGACGAAAATTTGTTTGAAATTTTGGCTAAAAATAAAGTCATTATTTAACAGGAAGTTAACGTCCGATTGATACAAAAATATATCCCACAATATGGCATGCCTAAACAAATAGTGTGTTGAAATTTCAAGCATCTGCGATAAATAGTTGCCGAGAAATCTTTGACGGAAATTTGTTTGAAAATTTTTGCTAAAAATGAACAAAGTCGTCATTAAACAGGAAGTTGACGTCCATTTGGTACAAAAATACATCCCACGATATAGCATGCCTATACAAATACAGTGTAAAATTTTCAAGCATCTGCGATAAACAGTTGCTGAGAATTCTTTGACAAAAATTTGTTTGAAATTTTTGCTAAAAATAAACAAAGTCGTCTTTTAACAGGAAGTTGACATCTGATTGGTACAAAAATATAGCCCACGATATGGCATGCCTATACAAATACTGTGTAAAAATGTTCAAGCATCTGCGATAAACAGTTGCTGAGAATTCTTTGACAAAAATTTGTTTGAAAATTTTGGCAAAAATTAAACAAAGTACTCATTTAACAGGAAGTTGACGTCTGATTGGTACAAAAATATATCCCACGATATGGCATGCCTAAACAAATAGTGTGTTAAATTTTCATGCATCTGCGATAAACAGTTGCTGAGAATTCTTTGGCAAAAATTCGTTTGAAAATTTTTGCTAAAAATAAGCAAAGTCGTCATTTAACAGGAAGTTGACGTTTGATTGGTACAAAAATATATTCAACGATATGGCATGCCTTTACAAATATTGTGTTAAAATTTCAAGCATCTGCGATAAATAGTAACTGAGAAATCTTTGACGAAAATTTGTTTGAAAATTTTGGTTAAAAAATAAGCAAAGTCGTCATTTAACAGGAAGTTGACGTCCGATTGGTATAAAAATATATCCCACGATATGGCATGCCGTAACAAACGCTGTGTAAAAATTTCAAGCATCTGCGATAAATAGTTGCTAAGATAAATGCGACAGAAAGTTTTGTTACGGACGGACAGACAGAAGGACAGACAGACAGACACACAAGGGTAAAACAGTATACCCCCTCTTCTTCGGAGCAGGGGTATAAATATTGCCCACACACAGAGAGAGAGAGAGAGAGAGAGAGAGAGAGAGAGAGAGAGAGAGAGAGAGAACCACTATTCTGTGCTAATCCACTCATTACAATATTAGTTTCATCTCAATTAAAATTTATGAACCTTATCAATCAAGGTTATACAAGTCTAAATTCCAGATATTTGCAGAGGAACGGTATGAAAACTACAAATTGTTTTATTGCAACACAGTTTAAAACCCTTATGACATTAGATTTCTGCTGGAAATTACCCAAACTTTATGAAAATGACTTCAAATGAAATTACGTTTTTAATAAACTTTAAAAAGTGACCAAAAACGACCAAAAGTACGGCGTGCATATCCTTTGTGCATCATCTACAGAATACCAATTAAAATATAAATCATTTCAAGGTCAATGCAATCTGCTTACCTGATAACTTGTAAAGCATACCCAGCTGAAATAGGAATTCTCTGCATTTCCAGATTGCAAAGCAAAGCGCATGTCATATTTAGCTTCATCCAGCCATATATTTGCTTGATATGGTTGAGGGTTAGGAAGATAGGTATTTTTCAGATGATCATTCGATGAGCTTAATAGTTTAGATCGCTTTTGGTATTCTTTTTCTCGTTCGTAAACTCTGTCAAATTCATTGAAAAACTTCTCACTCCAGGGACGTCTTCTATTGGAAGGTTCTTTTGTATCGTCTACATCCACATCTTCACCATCTTCAAGCAATTCAATGATCCTGCGAATGTACCGGACTACTTCTGTGGCTCTGTGAACATCATCTGGGTTTTCGCCTGGATGCCACTTAGACATTATTCTGCGACAAATATTTCCTCTTTCATCTTCTGATAGTGTAAACGCATATCTCAAACATTCTCTGATATCTTTGAATATTTCATCCAACGCCCTACTACCATTAGACGGAGCATCAAAATTTGCATCTTCTGTACATTCATGTTTATGCAAAATTCGATTTTTGAATTCTATATAAGTTCTTTCATCTTTAGAATTTTTAGATCTGTTGAACTTGTACAAGTCATAAATCTTCATTTCCTGTTCTTTATCTGGTCCAATTTCAACAATATATGCTTGCAAAAGTGATATACTATTTTCACAGGCAGCACATGGTAGTTTTTCCTTTACAATGGCATATTTGTACTCCATGTCTCCGCGTTCATTTTTTCCCGAAATATATGCCACATGTTCACCAGGTTCGAAGGATATGAAGTCATTATCTAGAATACCATGCCACCGAATTTCTACAACATCCCCAGGCTTAGGTAATCGATGGGACACTTGCCTATCCTTCTTGTTTAAAGATAGAATATGACGACTATTAAGCAAAGATTCAATTTTTTCAGGATTTTTTACTTCTGCACAAATCATACTTAATAAGGGATCTGCTGTATGAAAGTTGCAACTCGTACATTCTCTTATTGCGCTGGAAATAAAGTCATAATTCTGTTTTATGATCTTTTCTGCATCGTTTTCTTCAAAAAAGTTTGCATATATTAAACATGTTTTCTCTCCATTTTCCAAAGTGAGATGGAAACAGTTTGAACAAGGTTCTCTTTTAATTTCTTTGCTTTCAAAAGTGTATACCGTTTGCATCCCAGTCGCACATATCATTTGTATTCTACATAAGTGTTCTTTATATCTTGAAACCGATTGTTCCCATGGCTGTTCATCTTTCTTATACATTTGTTCTTTCTTAACAAGTCTCAATACCCCATTGATGAATTGATCACATTTAAAAAAAGCATTGATTTCTTTTGATACATCGTTTTCTTGTATCTCAGCTTGCCTGATGTCTATATCTATTTTGATGATATCAGATAAGAGTTTTGGTCGAATTTCAGGTGGAAGGTTTTTTATTTTTCTTTGTAAAATTTCATTGTCCATTTCAACAATATCAGACAAAAAATCAAAATCTGTGTTTTGGAAATGGATCCAGTCATAATCTGGAAGATTCATAAACACCAACGATTTAGAATTTGCCAATTTTCCCTCTTTTGATAAGAGAAAGAGATCTTTAATTTCAAGTTCTTTTGATATGGAATCTGATGGAAGAAACTCAAAGAAGAATTTCATTGCATTTTCCACAACTTTGAGCTCGTTAGCATTCAGTTCGTCTCCAATAGAGTGAATGTGGTGTAGTACCTTGGCAAATGTCTTTGACGATATATATCTGGTAACACCAACTGCTTCGAAGAGTTGAATGTAACCTAAAAATTCATCTGGTATAGCCATCAAGCAGGGTTTCATTTCGTATTTCTTGTCCAAATGACGTGCAAATTGTTCACATGGAAATAACCCAGGAATGTTGGACACAAACACAAAAGGAATGTTCTGAAAAGCCTTAACATCCAATGATGATATTACATTTGCTTTGCTTGTATACTCATAAAAACTTTTCATAATATTTGAAATCCGCCGTATGCCTAATTTGTTAAGATTTGATTCAGACTCCTTTCCAAGACTCCTACATACCGTCTTAATATGAGTCAAAATGATATCAGTAGTCGGCACCTGGACTCCAAGTTTTGACAATTTAACGTTGTATGTCAAAGCCTCATAATCAACCCATGATGGTAAAAGTCTACACTGAGTCCACGCAGTTACAAGATAATTAAACTGAGCAGAATGTCTGAATGATATTAATTGGTTGGAGTCATCCGAAGGATATGCACAAATAGTGCAATAGAGATCTTCTATTTCGTAGGGAACAATGAATTTAACTTCACTAATTTGTTGAAGAAAATCTGCCGAGTGAAGTTGTTGAGATTGAAACAAATGATGAACAAGACATTTCGATTTCTTTTCAAGGTTTTTAGATAAACCATGTTGTCCCTGTGATTCGTGTTTTAACGCAAAGTCCAAAAATAAACTAGTTGTTATCTCCGTTTTCATGCCAACAAGGGTCATGAAATTATGCCATTCCCAGGAACAAAATGGATTTGGCGGAAATTTTGAAGAATCTTCGCACATAACTTTCATAAACGTATTAAACGGATCGAAAAAATATGATGCCGATTTGTAACTATTATCACTTTGTCGTAAAAATGGTAGTTCCCTCAATGCATTAATAAGCCGAGTCTGTTCATTACTATAATTTCCAGAGTTTCTCAATAATTCATCACGTATGTATTCAAGATGTCTCATTCTGTTTTCTTCTGGTATATGGTAAAAACTTGGAAGAATATGTACAACGTACACTTCACAAATGCTTTGTTCGGTCACACTGAAATGCTCAAAAATACATTTCAATCTATCATTTTGATGCAGCAATATTTTTTTTGACCTCTCTGCCCATGTAATCATTCCATCTGCAGGAAGTCCTCTAGGAAGCGCCAAGATGTCACGGTTTTCTTCCAGACTTATTTTTTGTTTATGTACTGTCATGAATAAAGGCAGTTTTCGAAGCATGGTTAGACAGGCTTGACTATTAGGCATATCAAGGAGCTGGTTTAGTTCACCCGCAAAGTATTCCAGAATTGTATCACAGTCGTTCATATCTAATTCCTCACAGTCAAAAATCAATTGTTTGTGAACAGCGAGACATTCTAATACATCATAAACTCGATCCTGTGATGCAACAAGATGTCGAAGTGGATGTACAGACGGCAGGGAATCACTATCCAATAGAGGCAATTTCATTTTTTTTAAAGATTTCTCCATCGTAGATTGAAATGATGACAGATTTATGACATGGTTTGCATTCTCCAATGGGAACAACTCGTGCGTAATCTCATTTAAAGCTCCTGAAATGAGTCTACCACATTCTTGAATAGCAGGAATTATACTCCATGGCAAAATAGGAGCAAGAATGCGCTTTATTTCAGTTTGATCTCGAGTCTCCCCAACTTCAATACAAAGAAATTTCCACAACCTTCTCAACCATGATTTATTCGGAATGTTTAACTGGCTTGGATTCCACTGACATATCTTATGACGAAATGAGTCATAGTTAATGTCACAGGGCAAAAGTTCTACCAACCGTGCAAGATTCATCTCTTCAATACATCCAAGTTGTCTCTCTTGAAAAAGTTCATGCAAATCATGATGCAATAATTGCTCTTTTGACTTTGGTATCAGTTCTGAAAATGATGTCAACAGAACCCTTTGATTTGTACTAAATAAAACAAGATTTCCACTTTCCAAAACACAGAGTGGTAGTCCTTCTATTTCGTTGCTGAAGTTTTCACTTTTCATACAAAATTCAATATATGACTTGACACGATCAGGTGTTTTCAATGGTGAGTTTTTCAATTCTAGAGGCTGTCTACCATGTTCAATCAGTGATTTAATGTGGCACGTTGCAGATTTTAGATACCTGATCAGACTATCTGGATTAAATTTGGTAACATTTATTCCTGCGTTTTCAATACTCCTACATACCCAGGATGGAGTGTCTACGAGTTTTGCTCCAAGATCTTTTGATATTGATATGATTTTCTCATCTTCATCTCTTTTTGTGTCTTCTATGAAAAGAACGTTTCCATTTTCTTCATTCAATGAATAACACACCACTTCTGCATCTTTTCTGTCAAGCGAACGAGAAGACAAAAATATCTTCATTTGTTTCAAAGAGATATACTTGTAGACAGCACAGATAAAATTTTTCCAGTATTGATCGCTAGCTTTTTCAATATCTGGAAGAAAGCTGTGAAATTGGTCAATTTTGTTCCTCATCGATAACCAAACATCACTTGTCATTGAATCTAGACCAAGAATATTCTGCAACGATTCCAATGCTTTTGCGTATATCGGTGCAATGACATGACATAGCAGCAGATGGTTCCATTCTGTGCGATATGCCTTCTTATCTTCCTTCCACAATCCTCTTCGCGATTCATTGTCGAGGGAAAAATGTCCATTGACATGCATAGTTAATCCAGTTTCATAAGGTAAAGGTAAAAAACAAAATGCTGATGCTTCTCTTAATGCATTGGTGTTCAAAGGCATTGCAACACCACCTTGGGGCAAAAGACCCAAGTCATCATCATCAAAAGCATCCTTGACTGAGTGTGGAATTTCAATTGCACTGTTTAATCCAAATGTTTGAAAAATGCACCACTGTCGATCTTCATGTGATTTTCTTTTCAAAGTCACATTATACTGTACATCTTTCTGTTCAAGGTTGAAAATTTCCTTTTTATGTTGAAATTGTGTGGCTTTTTGTACCACATATTCATCAAAAGCCAATTTCTCCTTTTGGTTTTTTTCTGATATCACTAATTCAGTACAGGTTTTTTCAAGAAGTATGCCTTTTGTGATGCTTGCAATTGTTATTTTTCTCACATTTCGCAAAAACAAGAGAGACTTTGAAATCTCTGATTCAAGGTTATGTAGCATATTGCAAATAATTTGTTCCGTCACTTCTTTTTTTGAAAGTTCAGATTTTTCAGCGAAAGTCTTAGAGCGAAGAGGCAGTCGAAATACTGTTCCAGTTGACTTTAGTAAAATATCCTCATGATAACACTTGAAAACATCAGGAAAAGGTTCGCGCAAGTCATTCAATCCAATGAATCTAGCCCCTGGAGAGATTTCATCAGCCCCCGGTGCATATTTGCAATTAGGATCCATAACGCATAAAGTATCTTCAAGCCCATCAGGTGATTTAGAAAGAAATGATGGTACATCAGTTACGTGGTAAACTGCATTGAATCCAACGCCATATTGCCCTGTTTTAGTTGGATCACTTTCTTTTGTTCCACGTCCTAAATGCTGAATCCCTGCAATATCCTTTTCAGTGAAGTGACTATTGTTAAAGACCAAAAGAGCAGGTCCTTGAAGAGGTTCCCATTTGGAATCAAATATTTTTTCAGTTTCATATGTGTTGAAATCTGTGATAAACATCACTTCGCTGGCTTTAGCATCATCAGCGTTTTGTAACATTTCTTTCAAAACTGCTTCACTAAGAGGATACTGTAAAAGTATTCTTTTGATTCTATCGGATATTTCTTCTTTTTGTCCGAATGGCTTCCATTGCTTTATATAATTTTGCATTAAGGATCCACTTAATTTTGATTGTACCCCAAGAATTGATGCATCTTTTCCTCTTATTTTAGGATGTATGAATTTCAATGAGTTGCCTTTCTGTAACAATGTGCTGTCATCCAGGCAAAGCATACGAATCGGCGTTAGGAATCCATGTTCATCTGGTATACAAATATTTTTGTACTCTTCTGGAAGAACAGACCTATTATACACATTAGCAAGTAATTCAACTAAATTACATGCAAGCTCCAGCGACTTGTCATCTAACACTCCTTTATAACTTTCTGACATTTCTTTCAAAACTGGAATGACATCTTCCTCTTCAAAAGTTTTTTTCACTCCTAACATTTTTAAGAAGAACTCATTTCTATTCCACTGGATTCGATCTAATCCATACAACTTTGGACTACACTTGACAAGAATTGTAAATGCTGTTTGGTTTGGCTTTATAAAAGTATTGTCAATAAATAAACAGGGTACATCTTTGAGAGCGCCAATATCTAATGGAGGATCACATTTGCATTTTTTGTCTAGGTATGCGTAAATATCTGCACAGACTTTCCCTAACAATTGTCTTGATGCATCTGGAAGTAACTCAGGGTTCACAGTTTTGCATAGTAGAATCAATTGTTGGATAACTGTTGATGGTGAAACTTCTTTAAATAGTAGGACTCCTATTTCATGAAGCACTTTCTGGGGATCAAATGAAAATTTTAATGGTGACAAATCAATTATAAGCTTCTTGCATCCTACTACATTTGCACAAGTATTCATGTAAAGATCGACTGGTTTAGACAGAATACACGTTTCCTTGCAATGTTCTGAACATGAGGTTGAAAATGCGATAGTGTCTTTTTCATCAAGAGTGTCTTTTTCATCAAGATACCAAGGAAATTCCCAATCGTTTGCTTTCTGCAATGTTGGGAGAAAGGAAATGTTTTTAATCATTTTGATTACTTTTGGTTTCAATTTTTTGCCTTCTTGAATATATGTTAGAATATTTTTACATTTTTCAATGCTACATTTTGAGCAATGTTTTGCATCAAGGGCAACTGAAGTGATTCTATCAATTAAAAGGTCATCAGTTATTTCATAAACCATCATTCCCATTTTCTCAAGCACCTCTTGTGTTTCAAATCTTTCAAGTTCTGTTACAGGAAATCTTTCATCTTCTTCACAAAATAAGGACGCCATTTTCCCGCTCTTTTTCACAAGTTCTTTCGGCATTTTCAAAGTTCCATTTGGTGAAGTTGGAATACATTTTATTGTTTCCATTTTTGAACGTATCAGTTCATTTTCCTCTTGTAATGCAAACCTAACCAGCAATTTGACCCTATCCAATGACCAAAAGGATTACTTGATATTTTTTAAAAATACATCCAAATAGAAACTTTCTATGGATATGATCTTGGATTGAATAATATCTGGTAGTTTTCCAAATACTCTGACATAGCTGTCAACAATCTGTTTTTCAAGGGAGATCAAGAAAGTCTGATCATTTTCTCTGTACTTTGTTGCTGCTTCTACAGCTATTTTCCCTATTTCTGATTGTTTTAAATCTGGATCCAAGAAAATACAATTGCTCAATGGCAGCCATTTGTTCTTTCTGCAGAAAACTTTGCTGTCTCGCTGGATTACCGAGTCATAAAACATTTTGTAAAACGCATCGTACAACTTATCTTGTGTATTTTGATTCAAAATTGGCCACAAATCCTGGTATTGATCACATAGAATGTTATTGTCACCTATATTCTCAATCAAATTAATGTATGCATTGACCACGGCATCAGAAAGCAATGCTTCATTCCAATCGTCCTCAAAATAATGTTTGTCATCCGTGGTTCTTGAAAAAAGTTGCCTACGATTTGATGATACAGCAAATGATCCGTTTACATGCACTGGAAGCGGGGATTTAACTGGTAATGGTAAATAACAGAAAATGTGACTATCCTTGTAAAATCCTGTTGGGGTATCTTTTAAGGATGAGCACTTTAGAGTTCCATCATCATCTTTCAGATATATTGCCGTGCTTGCCAAAGGCAAAGCTCCTTTATGAGACACATTTTTCCCCATCTCTAAACTGACTGTAGTACCAGATGCCCATGAAATAAACCACTTTGCCTCTGAATTTCCACAGACTGAGTTGCATACATTATGACATTGCTGAGTCAATTCTGTCGCAATAGTCACAATTGATGTCTGCAAAATCTGTTGAGGCAAATCATGCTGACAATTTTTCATTGATAACCCAAATGTACTCAATATATCGACATCTTTTGAGGAATTGTCTTTTCGACTCACTCTGTGCAAAAGAACTGGGTTATTTGCAAGACTCGTCTTTGGGAGATGATAAAATTCAATTTTTCTGACATGCTGAGTAAACAAAAGTAAGTTTCCAGCATTTTCCACAAACAATTGAATCATACTTTTAATTTCTTTTTCATTGTATGCCTTATCACTGATTTCACTGGTGACAGCTTGTTCCTTTGTTCTAAACGGAAAACGAAAGAGAGTTCCGTTGAATGAAGGATCTTCTGTATTTAGATTGCATCCAAGTATTCCATTAAAGGGCATAAACTGGTTCTTCATCCTTCGAAGTAGAATCTTATTTTTTGTTGCAGTAAGATCTATTTTTAATCCTGGGTTATTTTTCTTTACAGCCTTTCCAATGTATTTTGCATGAGGGTCAAATATCACCATATTCGAACCAGTTATGAAACTAGGAACATCGGTCAAGTTGTATACAGAGCAAAAACCAAGACCAAATTTTCCAACTTTGGTCAAATCGTCTGCTTTTGTTGCTCCACTTAGCTTTGTTATGTTCTCTAAATCTTTTTGAGAAAATAAAGCATCATTGAAAGCCCAGAGTGCTGGTCCTTGGCAAGAAACCATATTCCCATCAATAAGTCTTGTGCGACAGTCCATGTTTTCTCTTTCATCATATAAAAAGCAAACTTTAGTGGCCTTTGCATCATCTGCGTTTTGAACAAGCTCTTTCGGAACTACAAAACCATCTTTGTAGTCTTTAAGCAGATTCTTTATGCGTCTAGTCAGTGGTTCCTTTTGTCCCCATTCCTGGATTCCTTCAGTCTCTGAGAGTAAATTTTCTGTGAGAGAGGGAACACCCAATTTTGCTGCAGTGTCGGACGAAATATCCTCGTGAACAAAAAACATCGATTCACCATCCTCTTCTGCCAACTCCTTCAACCATTCGGCATTGCAGTAGTTACATTCCTTTGCTGCTCGAAACTCCAGTTTTGATTGATCTGTTGAATGAATTGGTATTGGCACACCCATTTCATCAATCCCAGGTACAATTTTTAATTTATTCAGGATTCTGATTATGATATCCATGTCAAGCAGAATGCATTCCCTCAAGGCATCATATTTCTCATATTTACATTTCAAGGACTTCAAGATAGAAATAAGACATTCTGTTGTTTGCTGTTTTCTGCAGCCAAGGTGTTCTGCTAAACGTTTCATGTCATTTGTTTGAAATTCCTTGGGTAATGGCACCAGGTAGGGTTTAATGTCTATGTCATCTGAACTTCGGTTAATACAGATTTGGTTTGGCTCAACAAAACCTTCTCCCATCCACATTTTGTCTATACTAATGTTAAAATAAATTGAGGACGCACAAAGTTCTGCTAGATATGTATAGAGCCGTTTGATAGGAAGAAGGTACTCTGACTTGTATTCTTCCTGGTAATTGTCAACATATAATGAATGTTGTTGCAAAACCATTTCTAAATTAGGTTTTCTGTTCCATCCAAAATGTTGTATCAGTTTGGAAGATGCATCTGGTGAAATAATAGGAGCAACATATCCGATGAGATCCCCATATTTACCATAGTAAACCTCAGAAGGCTTGCAAAATACATGGTTACATCTGTACCACGACAAATTTGGTATAAGTGATGTTGGGGTTTGAAGAGGTTGAACAATTTCCAAATCCATCAACACTTCTTTTAGATATGCACCACGTAATATTGGTATTGTCTTCTGTAACAGTTCTTCTCTTTCTTTTAGAATTGTGAAAAGAACAGTTTGTTTTGCTTTCATCTCAGCAGAAGCGTTATTTCTAACGCTATTTTCGTGTACCATCTTGGCAGCATAATAAATGTCTGTTGTGTTCACACATATTCGAGATTTTAGTCCAAGCTCTCTGAAAACCTTTATGTCCTTTTGCTGGATGTTTGAAGCGGGAAATTGTGACGGATCTGATATCAAAATTCGAAGCAATTCATCCCCTGGGTCAAATAGTTCTTGTATTGTTTTCCGCTCATTAGTTTTGGTTGTTACAAAACGGATTTCTTTAACAAGCTGACGCAGGGTATCATTTAGTTCATAAATTTTATTGTCTAAGATATACTTCATTATATTCTGCACTTGCTGTTCGTTGTAGGTATATCCACTTAAAACAGATCTAAGAATATTTGAGAATATATCAGTATCCTGCAATTTGTGAGCACCAAGTTTCTCGGCAAAATAAATGATGTCTTTGTCTAAAGTCTGAATGATCTCACAGGGATATGGTATGGGCAAGTCCTTTGTCAATAAATTCCCATTTTCCTTGATACAAACATGTTCCGTTTTTGTTGTAAACAGCTTCAATGTCTGCAATATTTGTAATAAACAGGGACTAATTGTTGGACGCTCCTTGCAGAGAAATTGCAGAAATTCGTTTTTCTGTTGTGCAGTAGAATTGTTATTGAACCCCTTGACTATTTCTCCCGAGTTAGACATTTGGCTGACCAAATGTATGGCACTGTAAACATTTACAACTGATAAATCAGGAATGAAACGATTCAACACGGGATGCACTGAAATGTATTGTGGTACGTCTCCTAAAACTTTGATAGAGAGCTTATCCAAGCAATTTGAAATATTCTCCGAAACATGTCCAATCAACATGTTTTCCCTCAGTGCATGCAATTGGTACTCATTTTCATTTATCTTCTCTGGAATAAGTGGAAGGTCTTGGAACCTGTCCAACTTTTGTGGACAATCATTTGCAATGCATTCCCATACCATCCTCAACCAGTTGATATCAACATTTGAATTAGGAAGTTTCCACTTAATTGGAAATTGTCCTGCACCAATATTTCTCTGGATTGTTTCTTTTAGAAGATCGATGAAATTTTGTTCTTGTAAATGTCGTACCTGAGATAAACCTAAAATTTAAAAGATACTAGGATATAGGACCAAAGTTTTCAACAATTCCCACATTGATATTTTATATATATATATATATATATATATATATATATATATATATATATATATATATATATATAAATATATATATATATATATATATTTTAACAGTTATTATTTACAATAATCTGCTCTTTTAGTTTGATTTTTTTCTCAATTGATAGATAATGCTTATTATTCTTGTCGAGCAATTTCATGCTGACCTGCTTAGATATTAGAAAGCATTTTCCATCATATATATATATATATATATATATATATATATATATATATATATATATATATATATCAAGACATTTGATTCACATCTATATAAACTTATGTTTAACAAATAACTGCAAATACCTTTTCTAATAATGTCTTCAAATTTGGCCTGTACATCAGTTGGTAGAGTGTGCAACAACTTATCTTCCATTCCAACAAATAACTTCATTTTTGAAGATGGCATCATATATATCTCACAGGAGTTGATGTTGTTTACAGTAAATTTAATGTAGGAGCCATTTTGCAGGGGAAGAAGTTTTAGACCTTCAAGGGAATTGTATTGTCCATCAACGAGAAGATATCTGATCAGATTGAATTTGTCATCATTGCTGCAGCTGGTATATGCATCAGACGTTCTCAAAATCCTGTAATTGGTTTAATTTGATCAAAATTATACTTAATATGTATATGATATTCGATTCTCTAACAACCTTAAAGTATATACGGTATATATTAGTGTTGTCAAATCGGTTGAAAATCATGATCAATTTATTGGCAGAATCAGTTGTCTCTAGCTTACATGTACTAATTGATGATCAGCGAATAATCGAATCTTTAACAAATAATAGTAAATTCTTTAACATGGGCCACTTACTTTTATGCTATGGTTTAGTTTAGAATATTAATGCAAGTGCTATTTGCAGTTACTTTTAGAAACTAGTTATGCTGTATTTTAACTGATTAAAATGTTACACATCTTTATGAAATTGAGCCAAGTTCATGACAGTTTTCATTTCATTAAAACAAAATAATAAACAAAATGATAGGTATACTATTAATGGATGTTCCTTAACTTCCAGTAGCTTTATGATGTACTGATAGTATTTGATGTTCCTATACTTACAGTAGCTATATGATGTTCTGATAGTATTTTAAAGGACTAGGATTTTTCTATTGCTATATACTTCATCATTACAGTACAAAAGGCCCATTGGCCTTATCAGTCACCTGAATCACTGCAGTGTGCCTTTTGCGATGAATATTCATGCGCATTATAATAACAGGGCAAATGAAATCATTTTTAATATTCCAGGACTGTTTAATCAAATAAACGTTTTAAATTAAACAAGAATAGAATTCCTGGGCCCCCCGCCGCTCAAACAGTATACTAGTATTGAGTCTATCGACCAAGGCTGATTTAGGAACTTGACCAAGGTATTAGTGGTATAAACATTTGGTATAAATTTAATGAAAATCCGTCAAAATTTGTAGGCATGAGAGCGCTTACAAGGTCAATTTTTGGATAAAACGGAGTCATTATTGTGGTCAAAGTCCCATAACTCCAACAAAAAGTATCGACCAATGCTGATTTTCGAACTTGACCAAAGTATTAGTAGTATAAACATTTGGTATAAATTTAATGAAAATCCGTCAAAATTTGTAGGCATGAGAGCGCTTACAAGGTCAATTTTTGGATAAAACGGAGTCATTATTGTGGTCAAAGTCCCATAACTCCAACAAAAAGTATCAGCCAATGCTGATTTTCAAACTTGACCAAGGTAATAGTGGTATAAACATTTGGTATAAATTTAATGAAAATCCGTCAAAATTTGTACGCATGAGAGCGCTTACAAGGTCAATTTTTGGATAAAACGGAGTCATTATTGTGGTCAAAGTCCCATAACTCCAACAAAAAGTATCAGCCAATGCTGATTTTCAAACTTGACCAAGGAAATAGTGGTATAAACATTTGGTATGAATTTAATGAAAATCCGTCAAAATTTAGGCATGAGAGCGCTTACAAAAAAGTGTGACGGACGGAAACACAGACACACGGACGGATGCCCGGCATTTCTATGTCCCCGCTCCGCGTTGCGGCGGGGGACAAAAAAAACCTGTAGCATAACATACAGTGACATAATTAAACAAATCTTAAGTACAAAAAAAATTCAACCAAAAGAACACCACCTTACCCTATATAATCATTAGAACCCTGCCCTAACAGCAGAGCCCCTGACCCAGGGGCCATAAACTTCACAATTTCTGAAGAGGCATCCTTCCTCATCATAACTATGTACTTCATTTATGGGCTAAACACCCAAGAGCAGAGAAGATTTTCAAAGAATTAATCATTTTTACTTTATTAATAATTAGAGCACTACAGTAACACAAGAACCCCTGACCCAGGAGCCATGAAATTAAATTTTAGGAAGAGGCATTCATCCTCATAATAACTATGTATTTAGTTCATCTGCTTATTTGAAGAATTAATGCATATTCACTAAATAGTCATTACAGCCCTACCCTATAGCCAGATCCCCTGACCCTGGGGCCATGAATTTCACAATTTTGGTAGAGAGTTCACTGCTTATACGTGTGTATTACAATCATGCCAGCAGTTTGCCAGGCGTAAAGAAGATTTTTTAAAGATTGCATTGATTTTGATGGTTTTAGCCCCACCCCTCAAACCGAGGGGGGCAGGGGCCATGGATTTCACAATTTTTGTCTCTTTTACCCATAGATACTATATGCCAAATTTGGTTGAAATTGGTTCAGTGCTTCCAGAGAAGAAGCTAAAAATGTTCAAAAGTTTACAACCCACGAACGACAACGAACAAAAACAGATAGCAATAAGTCACACGAGTGACTCAGGTGACCTAAAAACATTAATCTGTTTGCTTCGTGTAAATTAAATTTTACAAATTTATATTTTCAAAACTAATAATTAAATTCTACATTTTGTTTATAGAAATGTTTTTCATATCTAAATGAAACAATTTGTTTATGCATATTAGAGAGCTTAAGGTTTGATTTGCACAAAAAATGACCTGTTGATAAAGTCTGGTGTTACTTCTTCTTGTTCCTGCAGTTCAAGTGTCTCCCATACATGATCTTCAACCTCCACAGTATTTTGTTGATACATTTCAAGTATTTTTCTTATGGTTGACTCCACTCCATGGCCTTGAAACGAATGATCAAAAAAAAAAATCCTAAGTTAAAACATTTTAGTTCCAATGAATGAGATACAATTTTATTTTTCTATTGACTAATTGATTACCACAAATTTGTTGTTTCAAATCACCATGATCCCTATTGATAATCAAACTATAATTTTATGATATTTACATGGAAAACCCATTGGTTAGTGCTAGGAAATATCAAACTGTAACTGTGTTAAAGTAAAAGTCAATTGACTACTAATCTAATAATCACTGTATGCAATAGAAATTAAATTCCTCGAGCCACATCTCTTGAAATTACCATATTCAATCTTGATTTCTCTGACCCTTGGATATGTCTAAACTTTTTCACAGCCACATTAAATTTTGAGATTACGGGAGTTAATCAAAGTAAAGGAGTGGATCTTAGTTTTTACAAAGTTTTAATTCACCAGATCTATAGCACACTTACATGGCAAGAAAGATGAAGGAATTAAAGATAAAAAAGATAAATGAATACTCTAAACAGGGTTATTTCCATGCCATGTAATTCTCTTGTCCATCTTGCAAACGGGTTCACCCCGTCTTTAATTTGCCGGGACATAACTGTGTTCAAAGGGATAATTTGAAACAATAATTAAATTTGACCTGTCTTAAATCCATCCGCTCTCAACGAAGATGAAAAGAGCAATAATACAATGGGGGTGTGGCACAAATATTTTCCTGTATACAGTATGAATTGAAAATAAAATTACTGGCAGACTTAGATGACTTTATGAAACAGCAAAAAATGCAACATATCTATAAGCAAACAGTTAAATCTGATGGTTAATTGTCTTGGGCTTTTCCCATATTTGCCGAGATAACAAACTTACAGCTAACAAATCACTGTTAAAGTTACTTTGAACAAATGTACAGTCAAACTTCGTTATCTCAAACTAGGTGGGGCTGTTGAAAAACTTCGAGATATCTGAATATTCGAGATTGATCGAGGGTAAAATACTTTAAAAATAGGTGGTTGGGACTTAAAAATTACTTCGACATATCCATTGTACTCGAGATATCGGTGTTCGAGATATCGAAGTTTAACTGTATATAGGAAAGACACATTATGTTAAATTTCTTTTGAAAGAGCTCTTAAATCAAGAATATTTAATAAAGGACTTCATTTTAGTAATACAAAACTGTAGTTTTTAAATTAATATTTAATCTTTGATATTAAATATTGGTCAGACAAGTGATGTTAACGATGATGCAAAAATGTTTATTATTCAATTAATAGTAACTAGAGGTACTGTGAGCAAGCTCACAATCGATACCCCCCGCTAAGATAAAAATCATAATGCGAGTATTTTTCCATTTATAGAAAATATTGGATGAATCTATTTCACCGTCCATTTTCCTTAAATAACAACTGCTCTATTTTTTTAAAACTGTTGGTCATAATCAATCTTTGTGTGAAGTAAGAACATTTAATGCTTCTCCATAAGATAATGACCGGACACAAATTTTTCACTTTTTCTGCCAGTGACCTTGACCTTGCCCACATGACCTTGGGTCAAGGTCATGACACACCTTTTGGTCCTAAGCAATATTTGTGTGAAGTTACAACGTCCAATAATTCTCCATAAGAAAGATATTGACCGGACATGAATTTTATACTATTTTTCCCAACGACCTTGACCTTGCCCGATTGACCTTGGATTAAGGTCATGACAAACCCATGGGTCATAAGCAATCTTTGTGTGAATTAGGAACTTCCAATGGTTCTCCATAAGAAAGATATGGACCGGACACGAATTTTGCACTTTTTCTGCCAGTGACCTTGACCTTGCCCGATTGACCTTGGATCAAGGTCATGACACACCCTTAGGTCATAATCAATCTTTGTGTGAAGTAAGAACTTCCAATAATTCACCATAAGAAAGATATGGACCGGACACGAATTTTGCACTTTTTCTGCCAGTGACCTTGACCTTGCCCAAATGACCTTGGGTCAAGGTCATGACACACCCTTAGGTCATAAGCAATCTTTGTGTGAATTAAAAAATTTCAATAATTCTTCATAAGAAAGATATGGACCGGACACGAATTTTGCACTTTTTCTGCCAGTGACCTTGACCTTCCCCGATTGACCTTGGGTCAAGGTCATGACACACCCTTAAGTCATAAGCAATCTTTGTGTGAAGTAAGAACTTCCAATAACTCTCCATAGGAAAGATATGGAACGGACACGAATTTTGCACTTTTTCTGCCAGTGACCTTGACCTAATGACCTTGGGTCAAGGTCATGACACACCCTTAAGTCATAAGCAATCTTTGTGTGAAGTAAGAACTTCCAATAACTCTCCATAGGAAAGATATGGAACGGACACGAATTTTGCACTTTTTCTGCCAGTGACCTTGACCTTGCCCGAATGACCTTGGGTCAAGGTCATGACACACCCTTAGGTCATAAGCAATCTTTGTGTGAAGTAAGAACTTCCAATGCTTCTCCATAAGAAAGATATGGACCGGACACGTTTGCACAGACAGACGGACGGACAGACGGACGGACAGACGGACAAGGTGATTCCTATATACCCCCCCAAACTTCGTTTGCGGGGGGTATAAAAATAACTTTAAAATTGAACATACCTGAAGGGATTTTGTTTGATCTAAGAAAGACTGCCTGATCCTTGGAGATCCACTTTCCTCCCTCGTTGGTGGTGAAAAAGACTTTGGTATTTTGCAGCTTTTCTACCAAAGGGGGAAACAAAATTCTCCAGTGTTCATCAACTTCATTTGCATCTGGAATGCATTGTGATACAGTTATTGCATGTGCACTCAAATCTTCATAGTTTGAACTTTCCTGGACAAACTCTTGCAGAAAACTGGAATAGACCTCTGATAAAACTTCAATAACAAGTGCTTGGTTCCATTGGATGGACTTATCTGTGTGGGTATGATTACGTATTTGGTCAGCAGTCGGCCATTTCACAAATCGTCTGCTTTGACTAAGGGCAAAAAACCCATTAACATGAATTGGCAATCCACTAAGACTTTCCTCTGTTAATGGAAGTGGTAAAAAGCAGAAAACATGGCCTTGAAAATTTGAAGGACAATCCATATCCATAGCTACACCTACATAGGGACTGTAAGACAGAGAGTCATCTTTTGAGAGTTTTTGCAATGTTGAGGACATACTGTTTTCCCCTTGAAACAAATTCATCACCTTCCAAGATCTATAGGTAACATTGTGCACATCATCTTCCACACAGATTTTCATGTTATAACTATTTCGTATGGAATCTAATGGTAAGGTATTTCCTAAACTTTGAATCTGTGATCTCATGTCGGTTCTGGAAGACCGTACTGCTTCAATGGTTGTCTTATCTATGTGAACAGAGAAATGTATTTCACCTATGTCTCCTGTCTTTGATTCATTTTCTTCTCTAAGTAAAGTGATACTTTCAAGGCATTTCAAAAAGAGCAATGATACTGGGGCCTCATCCTTGAATGACATAAACAGGTCATCCACTTTGGATTTGTCATAAATGTTGTCCGAGAGTTTTGTCTCCTCTTGGCGCAGAGGAAATCTAAATATTGTTCCCTTAAAGTGTCCACTTTCTAGTGTATTTTGATCAAAACCAAACACTCCTGAGAAGGCCTTAAGACAGTCATCTACCTTCATTTTCTTATATCTGTGAAGCTTTTTCAGTTTCATGGTCTGGCAGACCTTTGAGGAATCTTGATGTGGGTCCAATACTAGAAGCTGGTCTCCACTGATAATAACTGGGTGGTCTGGAAGACATATAGTAATAGTGCAGAGAAATTTTTGATAATGGTCATAAAACTACAATGACACGTATAAAATCAAATGATAACTAACAATATCAATGCTATTTTTTTCTCTCTGACTAAAAGGGACAAGGTTTATGCACTCTACAGCACCCTCCTATATGCAATCTTAATGCAATTATTCCAAACAAGCTTGCTGTTTTCCAGTATTTTTATTACATTCATTCAAGATTATGAGGGGCCAAAGTCTAAATAATAAAAGAATCAGCAATTTGTTAAAATGCTTGCATATAAGTAAAACCAATATCATAACATTTCAGTTTTTGTGAATTAAAATATTTCCTTTGTTAAATAGGATCCCCTATGTGGCCATACCCTACTCCTAAAGAATTTGGTTATGGCAAAATTATTTAAGGTTTTAAGGTTTGTTTCACAAAAGTTACAGCTTTCTAGGCAAATGGTTTTTGAGAAGATATGTAAAAAATTTTCTCTATACCTATGTAAAAATTTGCTCCCCCTCCCTGTGACCCAATCCTACCCCTGGGGATCATGATTCGAAAAAACTTGAATCTATCCCAACCCTACCTTTGGATGCTTTCACACAAGTTTAAGCTTTTCTGCCCATTCAGTTTCTATGAGAAGAAGATTTTTAAAGATTTTTCTTTAGGCT
Organism: Magallana gigas; assembly: GCF_963853765.1. NCBI lineage: Eukaryota > Metazoa > Mollusca > Bivalvia > Ostreida > Ostreidae > Magallana > Magallana gigas. Next base: position 33,477,580 of record NC_088858.1, on the reverse strand, counting down.
GCAGCAATATCATTTCTTGTTCGTCGGACATCCAATGAACAAAGGTATGTGTAGGCCAGCGATTAAATTATAAAAACATTTTTTTAAGGCAAAAGTTTCGGCCTTATATAGATAAAGGACTATATTTAGTATGCTTAAATATCTGCCCCCAGTTTTAACCAATTTCTAAAAAGTATCGTATTAAAATCAAATCTTCATAAATCATTATAAAGAGGATGCCTACCACTTTAATCCTGATTTCATGATTTCCCATTTGCTGTTTATTTATGACGTCACCTAAATGAGCTAAACCCTACAATTTTTGAAAACAAATGTTTATATTTTGCATTAGGAAGTATTGAGCGCAGATGTGCTCAAGTACAATTTTAACATATGTTTTTGTTCATATAATTATACACATCATACTATAAAATAGTACTTTAGCAAGCTTAAGCCTGCGCTCGATGTTTCCAAGTCAAAAAACCACGGGTGGGATGAACAAGAAATAATATTGGTGTGGCCCTATACATTCCCATGTAATAATTTAACTCTCTATTGTGGCCCCACCCTAACCCTTGGGACCAGAAGTAGAACAAACTTGAATATACCCTACCTTATGGTGCTTCCACAAAAATTTCAGTTTTTTTTAGATTTCCTGACTGATTTGTTTAAGAGAAGATTTTTGAAAGTTTCTATAAGATTTACAATAATTTCTAATTATCTCCCCTTAAAAAAGGGTGTGGTTCTTAACTTTTGTAACTTTGAATTTCCTTTGCCTAAGGGTGCTTTGCAATAAGTTTAGTTGAAATTAGCCAAGTGGTTCTGGAGAAGATGTTGAAAATGTGAAAAGTTTACGGCCAGAAAGACGAACAGAGGACAGACAAAATGTGATCAGAAAAGCTCAGTTGAGCTTTCAGCTCAGTTGAGCTTTCAGCTCAGTTGAGCTTGAAATTGATTCATAATAAATATTGATGAATTTACATTATATAGAACAAAATAACACCCAAAACTGTTATTATTCAAAGTTTAGTTGAAATTAGCCAAGTGGTTCCGGAGAAGATGTTGAAAATGTAAAAAGTTTACGGCCAGAAAGACAAACAGAGGACAGACAAAATGTGATCAGAAAAGCTCAGTTGAGCTCTGAGCTCAGTTGAGCTAGAAATTGATTCATCATGAATATTGATGAATTCACATTATATAGAACAAAATAACACCAAAAAATGTTATTATTCTATTATTGCAGAATTATCTTGAGGTTCTGTGAGCAAGTTCACAAATGATATTTCCTGCTAAGAAAATAAATTAACTCCAGTATTTTTCTATTGGAAAGTCATTTCTCTTACAGTAACCTTGAACTTGCACAATGACCACAGCTCCAGATTAGGGTATATTTAGAGGTCAGATTTTGGCCAAGACAGAAACTATGCATTTTTTTAACAATGACCTTGAACTTGCACAACTGACCCTGGGTAAGTTTATGACACACCCTCAGGACATGAGCAATCTTGATCTGAAGAAGGAACATAAAATGTTTCACCATAAGAAAGGTGTAGACCGGACACAAACAATGAACTTTTTCTTCCAATGACCTTGAACTTGCTCAAACGATCTTGGGTCAAATTCCAGACACAATATAAGGTCATAAGCATTCTTTGTGTAAAGTAAGAACTGTCAATGATTCTCCATAAGAAAGATAAAGAAAGATATAGACCGGACACAAATTTTGCACTTTTTCTTCCAATGACCTTGAACTTGCTCAAATGACCTTGGGCCAAAATCATGTCACACCCTCAAGTCATAAGCAACCTTGGTGTGAAGTCAGAACACAAATTTTTTCACTTTTTCTTCCAATGACCTTAAACTTGCTCAAATGACCTTGGGCCAAAATCATGTCACACCCTCAAGTCATAAGCAACCTTGGTGTGAAGTCAGAACACAAATTTTTTCACTTTTTCTTCCAATGACCTTGAACTTGCTCAAATGACCTTGGGCCAAAATCATGTCACAACCTCAAGTCATAAGCAACCTTGGTGTGAAGTCAGAACTCCATAAGAGAGATAAGGACCTGACATTATCGCACAAACATATAGACCGACGGACAAGGTGATTCCTATATACCCCCAAAACTTTGTTTGCTGAGGGTATAATTATTCATATGCTGTCATGGTATTAGACTTAAACAGTACATATTATACATGTATGATTAATGTAAAGCATATTTAAGCATTGAATCATTATTTTTTGAAAGATGTTAATCTCATGACTGCAACAGTGTGTGCATACAAATTAAATAACGAGCACTAACGTGTTATTAAAATTTGTTTGTACACAGCATTGCAATAAGAGATCACATATCTTTCAACAAGAGGCCCATGGGCCACATCGCTCACCTGAACAGCAGTTCCTTGTAACATTACATTTCGTAGCATATGCTTTTTCTATTTTAAACATTGAACCCCTTTCTGGGGACCCAGTTATGGTCCGAGGTTTATGGTTGGCTTGAACAACATAAATAGTAACATAGGAATGAAAATGTGTAGCACTGCGGTGGGACCGCACGTACACAACCTGAAAAACTGAATGTAGCAGAGTTCCACTTCAAGAGGAATAACTCTCAGACTGTACAGAACATCAAGAAAGATAACTCTTGGTTCCACTACATTAGAGTTTACACAATTTGAGGATCCTTGCATAGTAATCTCACAAACTGTAGCATTATAGTTCTCGAGAAAAACTTATTAAAAACATTTTCAATATATCTTTCTATGTTAAACTTTGAACCCCTCTTGGGGACACAGTATTAGTCAAGGGCTAAAGTTTTAATTATTTGGAATCTACATTATTAAGGATGCTTGCATAGTTATCTCACAAGCTGAAGCATTATAGTTCTTTCAATATTTTCCCTCTATATTTCTATGCTAAACTTTGAACACCTCTTGGGGCCCCAGTATCAGATTGAGGTCATGGCTTTTATGATTTCGAATCTACACATCTGAGGGTGCTTACGTAGTTATCTGACAAATTGATGCATTGTAGTTCTCGAAAAGAAGATTTTTAAACATTTTCCATATATACCGGTACTTCTACATTTAACTTTAAACCCATCTTGGGTCCCTAGTATTAGTCCAGGGGTCACTATTTTAAAACTGTTGAACCTTCATTATCCAAGGTTGTATGCATGATAGTTATCTCACAAATTGAAGCATTGTAGTTCTCGAGAAGAAGATTTTTTTAACATGTTACCTTTATATTTCTATAATAAACTTTGACCCCATCTTGGGGCCCCAGTATTGGTCCGGGGGTCACGATTTTACCAATTAGGAATCTACATAAGCGAAGGCATAGAAATTCCACAAACTAAAACATTGTAGTTCTTGAGAAGAAAATTTTTAAACTTTTCCTTTATGTTTTTTAAAATGTTTAAATTTTGAACCCCTCTTGGTGCCCATCAATTGTCTGGGAGTTACAATTTTTTGAATCTTCATTATTTAAGGATGTACATGTATGCATAGTAATATCCCAAACAGTTGCACTATAGTTCTTGAGAAGAAGATTTTAAAACATTTTCCTATATATGTTAAAATCTAAACCCCTACTGGGGCCCCACTTTTTGTTCGGGGGTCACAATTTTTACAATCTTCACTATATATACAACCTTTTGTGTATGTATTGGCATTTTTGGTGTAGTGGTTTTTGAGAAGAAATTTTTTAAACATTTTTCATATGTAGTTCTATTTAAACTTTGAACCCCGCCTGGGGCTGCAGTTTTGGTCTGAGGGTCACGATTTCTACAATTTAGAATCTTCATTATACATACAAGCTTTTGTGTAAATATTGGCATTTCTGGTGCAGTGGTTCTTGAGAAGAAGATTTTTAAAACATTTTCCTAAGGTATTTCTATTTTAAACTTTGAACCCCGCCTGGGGCCCCAGTTTTGGTCCGAGGGTCACGATTGTTACAATTTAGAATCTTCACTATATATACAAGCTTTTATGTAAATATTGGCATTTCTGGTGCAGTGGTTCTTGAGAAGAAGATTTTTAAAACATTTTCCTATGTATTTCTATGTTAAACTTTGAACCCCGCCTGGGGCCCCATTTTTGGTCCGAGGGTCACGATTTTTACAATTTAGAATCTTCACTATGTATACAAGCTTTTGTGTAAATATTGGCATTTCTGGTGCAGTGGTTCTTGAGAAGAAGATTTTTTAAACATTTTCCTATGTATTTCTATGTTAAACTTTGAACCCCACCTTGGGCCCCAGTTTTGGTCCGAGGGTCACAATTTTAACAATTTAGAATCTTCTCTATATATAAAAGCTTTTGTGTAAATATTGGCATTTCTGGTGCAGTGGTTCTTGAGAAGAAGATTTTTTAAACATTTTCCATATGTAGTTCTATGTTAAACTTTGAACCCCGCCTGGGGCCCCAGTTTTAGTCCGAGGGTCACGATTGTTACAATTTAGAATCTTCACTATATATAAAAGCTTTTGTGTAAATATTGGCATTTCTGGTGCAGTGGTTCTTGAGAAGAAGATTTTTTAAACATTTTCCTATGTATTTCTATGTTAAACTTTGAACCCCGCCTGGGGTTGCAGTTTTGGTCCGAGGGTCACGATTGTTACAATTTAGAATCTTCACTATATATACAAGCTTTTGTGTAAATATTGGCATTTCTGGTGCAGTGGTTCTTGAGAAGAAGATTTTTTAAACATTTTCCTATGTATTTCTATGTTAAACTTTGAACCCCGCCTGGGGCCCCATTTTTGGTCCGAGGGTCACGATTTTTACAATTTAGAATCTTCACTATGTATACAAGCTTATGTGTAAATATTGGCATTTCTGGTGCAGTGGTTCTTGAGAAGAAGATTTTTTAAACATTTTCCTATGTATTTCTATGTTAAACTTTGAACCCCACCTTGGGCCCCAGTTTTGGTCCGAGGGTCACAATTTTAACAATTTAGAATCTTCTCTATATATAAAAGCTTTTGTGTAAATATTGGCATTTCTGGTGCAGTGGTTCTTGAGAAGAAGATTTTTTAAACATTTTCCATATGTAGTTCTATGTTAAACTTTGAACCCCGCCTGGGGCCCCAGTTTTGGTCCGAGGGTCACGATTGTTACAATTTAGAATCTTCACTATATATAAAAGCTTTTGTGTAAATATTGGCATTTCTGGTGCAGTGGTTCTTGAGAAGAAGATTTTTTAAACATTTTCCTATGTATTTCTATGTTAAACTTTGAACCCCGCCTGGGGCCCCAGTTTTGGTCCGAGGGTCACGATTGTTACAATTTAGAATCTTCACTATATATACAAGCTTTTGTGTAAATATTGGCATTTCTGGTGCAGTGGTTCTTGAGAAGAAGATTTTTAAAGACATGCACCCTATACTTACTGTTTCGCAATTATCTCCCTTTTCAAAAGGGCTGTGCCCTTTATTTTAACAATTTATAACCCCCTTTCCATAAGGATGCTTTGTACCAAATTTGGTTAAATTTGGCCTAGTGGTTTTTGAGAAGAAGTTGAAAATGTGAAAAGTTTACAGACGGACGGACGGACAGACAGACAGACGGACGGACGGACGGACGGACGACGGACAACGGGTGATCAGAAAAGCTCACTTGAACCTTCGGTTCAGGTGAGCTAAAAACTAATGATTCAATGCTTATATAAACAATATTTACTTCGAATTCCATTCCCTTTTCACAATTCTGTTTTAGATTTCAAAAGCTCTGCCTTATTCTACGAGTTATGCGTAATTAATGGAAGAGCCATTGGAACAGCCGATTTATGCTGCCAAAATACTGCACAAGGCTATATATTCCAATTACACAATCCTTTTTTTCTTTCTGTGATTTGATTAATATAAACTTTAGTAAAATGATTAATTAATAAGAAGAAAAAGTTTATCAGCAGAAGTATAATGCCAGGCTGTGATCCGGTTTGAATTTGCGAGGAAAGTCAGTCACGTTCTTCAAGAATACTGAGGGAAGATTGTATTCGTACGCACTACATTTGTTGTTTGGGCTTCTGTGTTATGTGTAAATAACACTCATATCAATCAAAGCAATTTAATGTAGGGAGAAAGGAAGTGAATGCAAATACATGTATAATGTGATGTTGCAAGTTACCTGTGATGTGAAAAACAGATTTGAATCCAAGACCAAATCTTCCAACCTTGGTCTTGTCAAACTCTTTAATGCTGCTGTACAACATCTTTATTCCTTTCCAGTCATCTTCAGAAAACTCTGCATTGTTGTGTACCAATAGCGCTGGTCCCTTCAGAGAAAATAAGCCTCTATTGGTTAATTGTAATTGATAAATTAATACGAGATATCTTTATGATTTAATGCATAAATCAAACCATTCTGAAAATTCCAGATACCAAGAAAGCAAAAGATGCATTTGAGCATGTTCAGCATAATTCAGATTATTTAGAATCATTCTGAGGCTAAGTAAAAAGATTTTGATTCCTTGAGATTTACATTTCTTTATGAATGCCTTTAGCTAGATATGAGTTTTCAGAAATTTAAAAGTAAAAAAAATACACTTTATCGGAACAAATTAATATCAAATACTTCCCACTTCCATTTAAAAATCAACAAAATTGTAATAAAACTTGTACTTTAAAAACTTCCCCAATATTTACAAATGTTTTATCTTTTCAATATGATATCTTTAGCTATATGGAAACAATTCTCGATGTTGTCATTGATGATCAAATTTAATATATTTATTAATTCCTTCTTCCTCTGAAATATTCTTTTCACTTGAACATGATTATTATATGATAGACGCATTAAAAACTATTGTCAATTAACTACCTTGAAATACTTCCTGAAAGGAGCTTTCTTTGTCGAAGGTTCTTGCACTGCTGGTCGGCCATCATAAAGAATCTTCATCTCCGAGGCGCCAGCATCCTCTGCGTTTTGGATGATTTCCTGTTTGGAATTATTTTAATGAATTTTGTTTGTTAAAAATTTCATTCTCTGTCAATATTTTTTGGAAGTCTACAAACACAGGAAATTAGAATACTCAAATTTATAAAAAAAAATTGCTCACTTTATAAAGACAGTAGGGTGAAAAGCTATTTAGAGGACTTTGTTTAATTTTAACCAAGACCTCTGACTTTAAATCCATTACACATCTTTTACATCTTTTACATGGGTATCTAATCAAGCACTCTATTGGTAAAGTATAAGATACAGCATAAAGGAGATAAATTTGGTCCTTACAAGAGTTTTACACAGAGGTATGTCATGACCTTGACATTTGACGGAGACATATTTCAAGGTCACTCAGACCCCTTACCAACAGGCAGTGTTTTTGTAAAGTCTTGGCAAGACTTGGCAAAGTGGAAAAAATAATGGTTTAAATCTGGAAATCAAAGACATCTGCAATGACCTTTGTATTTGACCTATAAAAAATGGCTCAGAGTGGCTGCACACCTGTTACCCAAAAGAACTCTTTAATTGAAGTATGACAAAAGTGGAGTATTGGGGAGAGAATATTTAGTCCAAACAATTTTCATAGAGGACTTGATCTTGATTTTTGACCTTTAAACTTTGCGCAAGGTCATTGCACAGCTGATACCAAAAGGCTCTCTGTGAATAAAGTATGAGTATGATTTGGCCAAGGGGAGAGAATGTATGGTCCGGTCAAGGATTCTACGTATTAATATTGCTATGACTAAGAAACTTGATTTAGATCAATGCACATCCTTAACCCAAAGTCTCTCTGTGAGCGAAGTATGAGCCAGATTCGACCAGGTACAGGAAAGAAAATAAGTGAAGTTGGATGGACAAACAGATGAACAAACAGACTGTTCACTATAAGGTCACTCACTGCCCCCAGAGCATACATGAGGCATTAATTATCAAAACATTTAAGGTCAAATATAATGACAAAAAAAGATGTATAACGACACAATTTATACAGGTCATTTTCAAATTAAGCCTTTATTGCATTTGTGGTTGCATGGGCAGTTTCTTAAGCATACATGCTGCAATATATGCCGGTAGTGTTTAAGAAATGAATATGGTATGTAATTAACTTCATTGTATTGTGATGGTGATTTATCATAACATCATATGCTGTGTTTGAGGTGATGTCAGCAGTGTCAGATGTTGTTAGATCTTGATTTTGTGTCATAAAAAAGAAGATTAGGTCGTGCCCATTTTTTCTATTAGATTGTCTCAGACTGAAATAATGAATCAATTTAGTGTGGTATTGTGTAGCACAGCTGCAATCTCCCCCCCCCCCCCCCCCCCCAAGAAAGATGGCTACATAGCAGTCCCCCCCCCCCCCCCCCCCTCCCTTGAAAAATGAAGTAGATTTTCCCCTAGGAAAGCTGGTTTTATATATATAGTGTTGTTTTCCCTCGGATTGAAATGTCACATTTTAATTAGTTTACACATGACACGTGACTACCGGATATATCTCTATGTCCATCTGGACATTCTGCAATATGGCCGACACTTCGCCTAATACTCATCTTGAAATTTCACTAAACTTCTGTGGAGGAAAGGGGAAAAAATGTTTAAAATTGAATAACAACCAAACATTTTAAGTGAACAAGGGCACAGCAAAGATTTTTTTAAAAAAGTCTTTGAAAGATGAGAATGATGATTTTAAGGAGTTTGATTGTGTAAAATTAGACAAGATGTAAACCCACTTTTACATGGATTTTGCGTAGATCATTGCTGTTTGTGAACAAATGTCTTACATGATATAGGCCTCGTGAAAACAAGACAATTATTAGGTTAATTGTTGCTGACTGACTACAGAAATATATCAGGTTGAACAATTTCATAGACGGCGAGGCGTGGCCGAGCCTTGATCAATCTCATAGACGGCAAAATGGTTCCTATTATTCACAGGTACATGCTAAACACATTATTTTACGATAATCAGTTCAGTTCTCTAGCTATAGCGCTGTCTTTTACATGAACCAAACAAAAATTGTTTATATTAAATATTTAGTCGACAAACATGACATTGTGTACATATGTATTATGGAGATTTATGCAACCTGTTGATATGATGCAACAATCATATCAATGATTGCACATGTGTAGATCTAGAGGGGTGGATGGGTGGAGTTTGGGGTTGGTAGGGTCCGAACCCCCCATCAGGCTCCCTCGAAAATTAATTTTAATTTCTTCAGGTGAAATAATTAACACATCATCACAATGGCTGACTTTTGATCGAAGAGAAATTTGGTTTTATCGAAAGTATTTTTTATCAATTTTTTATCAATGGCAACAATTGTAATTTTAACTTACTCCATAACCGAGAGGACAAAGTGTCGGACTTGTGATCCTTACATCCCAAGTTTGAATCCCGCAGGGGCTTTTGTTATAGTTACTGAATAAAAAAATATTCATCTAGCTATTATTCCCAAACTGCAAATTTTTTGCTTTTTTGAAATATGTACAGTATATCATTATATCTTTCATAATAAAATAATTTAGTGTTAATTTTAGTGACTTTTTTCCAGGTGTGTTATTCCACTTTAAAATTACATAAAAAAATTACCGAAAAAATGCCTTTGACCTCCTCTCTCTCTCTCTCCTCTCCCCCCCCCCCCCACCCCCCCCCCCCCCCCCCCAAACTTAAATATTCCTCGGACTCCCTCGGAAATATTTCTGAATCTGCACAAGCTTGCAGCAGGATAATATCAGATGATTTCATAAATCCTTGCTAGCTTATTGACCATGTTGAATTTATTATTATAATTGTGAAGTATATATTAATTAATTTGGCATTGATCGCTAGGAACTATTAGCAGATTACTAATTACCAGTACTATATAACAATTATAAAAAATTTGACCTTGAAACTCAACATTTGACCTTTGATCTGATTATGTGCAATGACCTTGAATTTTATCGCGCTACTAAGTATGAAGTTTCTAGCAATTAAAACTGCATAATATGATTTACTATCAAATTTTATGTACACATTTAAATGATAGTTTTGCATATAAGTATGTGTATAATAACAGGTATTACAGTAAATTTCTTAGTTAGTTATATTTCCATTGGAAAATGAGATGCAAAACTTGTTTTGAAAACAGACTTTACATAAAAGAGTACCACATATTATATTGCCTCTTATTAAGATTCGTCCCCAGCATTGAGGCGGCTATGATTGTATTACAACTTTGATATTCACTATATAACTAAAGGAAGTAAGATTTTAAAAAATGTTTAAGCAAACCAAAATAAACCTGTGTACATTTTACACTTATATTTCTGAAGTTTGTTTTGTTAAAAAAACATGTACAATTGATGAATGATTAAATGCCAACACATTTTCAATAATTCTTAATTATCTCCCTTTAAAAGTTGGCATGATCCTTTGATTTAACAAACTTGAATCCCCTTTACCCAATAATGCTTGGTGCCTAGTTTGGTTGAAATTGGTCCAGTGGTTTTTAGGAGGAAGTCAAAAATGTAAAAATTTTACAGCAAGACAGACAGATGCCAGACAAAAATTAAGTGATCAGAAAAGCTCCCTTGAGTTTTCATCTCAGGTGAGTGAAAAAAAATCCTCAAATTAAAGATGTGTATACATGTACCTTAAGAATTTGTCCATCATCAGGATATTCACTCAGAATAGTTTGCAACTGTTTGATGAGAGGGGGTTGTATCATCCCTGAGTATTCAATTTCATCATCAGAATCGGAATCAACGTCGTCCGCCATCTTAACAATGCACTCAAAAGAGTCTCAATCTGCAAATGAATAAAAACATTTTTATTATTAATTTAAAAAAATGGCTCAATTCTCTACTGTCTTCATCTCATTGGCCAACATGTTTTTAATATCGATACCGCTAATCGGACTGATTGACAAGTCTGTAGGTTAAAGACCAGGCCAATTAACATTTGCTTTCAGAGTTTGCTTTTGAAATCCCGTTCAAATATTCCTTTTGCATGTAGTTATAAAAGTATATAATTTTTCCATTGATATTTTTAATTCAAAAAGCATTGATGTGCACTTAATTAAGAAGGAAGATGGATTAAAGTTTAATATACAAAATGCTCAATTCTGCATAAAAAATAAAACTGTCTTTATAAATGCCATTAATTTTCAAATTTCTCTATCAAATTCCTTTGTTATTTGCAATAAATGCTTGGTCAATGCATTATTTACAAACAGAATATGAACCACTGTGCACATAGAACATGTAGAATAAAAAATTAAGGCATAACATCCAAAGACCACGAAAGAAATTCTAAATGTCGGCCACAAGTTTCAGGTGCAATCAGGTGTAATGAAATTAACAGCACCCAAGAGTGATACACGTGTAGCTGTTTCTGTAAACTGTTTCTGGACTGTGGAATTTCCTTTTTCCGGGAGGCAATTTGACTCATCAGGAGTGGCTGACTACATTTTTCATGGCATAACGTATATGGGAAGAATATAAGTTAAACCATATTTTACCACTAATACGACAGACTAAGTTTTCTTTATCTGTTTACATGTATCTATAGGCCACCAGACGAACCTGCGCCTAATAAAACAAAATATATTAGGCCTAACGGTTAAATTATGCAAGTCTGGTGGATGCTTGCAATTGGAATTCGTTTTAATTATAAATTTTGATTGAAAAATCCACAGTTCATGCTTTCTTAAATGTTGTACTATAATTATATGCACAAAACTTCAGAAAATTAAAAGTTTAAATTACATATAACATTACCTTCTGAGTGTGCACGTTCTCGAATGTGGAAAAATTCGACGCCACGTGCTACAAAAGCTACAGCGAAACAGTATCGAAAGTAGACTCGATTGATCGTACCATGTATCTACGAGTATATTTATATGAACTTCCTTTTGGGAAAGTCATCTTATGAACACTGACAATGGGACTTAGTAATACAATATAGGGACCTATATTATCAAAGCATGCTTATGGGCGATTCAATAAATTGCATTATGCATTATATAGTTTATACGTATAGTTGCGTCCCGGGTAAGTTCTGCTGATTCATCACATGTTGATTGGAGTCACTCTAAATGACCAATCAAAACTTGTAAACGGTACAGAGTAATTTTACTCATTCAATTGACGTTGTCATTGATTAAAAAGGACGTCATATTTCAAAGAGTTAATGGTATTAGATATTATGGGACATCCTGTACTATTAGTTACATGTTTGTAGCTGACCTAATATGGTTTATACATGGTCAGTAAATTCCATATGGGGCGAGAGCGGAGCTAATTCTTTTTAATGCGTTTTTATAATAAACTAAAAAGACAAAGTACGTACCCTTTAGAATAACAGGCACGTACATGTAGCATCAGGGAGGGGGGGGGGGGGGGAGGCACTTTTTCGAGCAGCAAAGATTTTTTCTTAAATTTACATACAAAAAATTGAATTAATTAACATGGAGTTGCCCCCTGCTCCCCCCACACTTTTCTGTGACCCTGTAAAAATTGAATTGAAAATAAGGAAAAAGACAGTGAAATTGGAGTGAAAAGTATAGTAAACTTTTTCTTCCCTGTGCTATACAAAAAATTGAATTAACATGGAGTTGCCCCCCCCCCCCCACACTTTTCTGTGACCCTGTAAAAATTGAATTGAAAATAAGGAAATAGACAGTGAAATTGGAGTGAAAAGTATAGTAAACTTTTTCTTCCCTGTGCTATACAAAAAATTGAATTAACATGGAGTTGCCCCCCCCCCCCCACTTTTCTGTGACCCTGTAAAAATTGAATTGAAAATAAGGAAATAAAAGGTGAAATTGAAGTGAAAAGTATATTTATTCAAACATGAGTTCGACACCAGAGAAGTACTACAAAGTGGACCGGGCTGATCCCTGCAGGCCGAATAAAACTCTGCGCTGATCCCAGGAGAGAAACGCATACCCGGAGCTGATCCCATCAGGCATGAACTCCGGGTTGATCCCAGGAGAGTAACGATGGTGCCCAGGGCTGATCCCTGCAGGCAATTTAACCCCGGGCTGATCCCAGGAGTATGACAAATTCCTGGGGCTGATCCCGGTGTAACGAAGAATTTTGACCCGGATTGAAAATTGACCCGGGGGTCATTTTTCCACGTTGAATATTGAGACCAAAGGTGTTGAATAAAGACCCTAATCCGTTGAAAATTGACCCGCATCGTGGAATTTTGATCATGAAACCGGTTCAAAATTCAACAGCAAAGAAGCACAAATTAACGAATCAATATTATAACTTGAGTTTATTTAATTAAAAATTAGCAGTTTTTATATATTTATTCTTTAGATTTACATGTTCACATGTTTCAACGGGGGAGGGGGGGGGGATTAAAATGAGACTTAAATAATTATTTTTTGAATTTACATAGTATCCCGTTAAATATGTACATGTAATAACTATTTTATTCATAATACACTTTTCGCGTAAAATTGCTGTGTGTGATATCTATATATTTTTAAAGAAATATATGTTTTCTAATAATATTAGAATACATGGTTACACGTTAAAATATTCAATTCAGTAAATCTCTTTTTTTTTTTAATTTGCTGGAGAAGTGTACAAATATAAATAATTTTTACAAACTACAATACGTCATATTATTTAATTTTGGTTTTACGTTCACCTAGTAAATTGAAACTTTGATATTGTTCATTGTAAATTTTCTGAGTGGGTGTAAATAAAAAATTTTGTGTTTGCACCCACTTAGTCACTTAATTTTGTATTCACACCCATCCAGCCAATAACAGTTTACAAAATGATGATATGCTAACATGATTGTACTCTTTCATGAACAATGCTGTAGTTACTATATCTTGAAAGCCGATTGTGGTTGTTTTATTTGTCCCGTTAGAATAACTTTTGATGTAACCAAATATCATCAAATCGCTAATTTTTCTAGGCATTAACAATTCTGCTTCATGGAATCTGTAGCAAGTTAGCAACCTAATTTTTGTACAGGATGACAGTAGAATTTTGCTTTAAAGTTTCTAAATTGCTTTGATCACAAAAATTTATCATAAATTTTAATTGTTTTCGTCAATAAATTGGTAAATTGCATTTTTTTTAAATAGAAATAAGTAGTAGAAGATCATACAGCAGCGTTGGAGTAGATGATTGACCTTCCTATCACAGCCAATTTAAACGTGTTAAATGTGTATATTATGTGTATATAAGACATGAGGTACTTGAATATTAAATAATTATCTGAATATTTATCATATATGATTGTAAGACATATTGTTGGTAGACATGTTCACTCACACCTATATTAACAAACATATCACCTTCATTTATACCTGCAGAGATACAAACATAAGAATGAGATTTTCATGATCCAGCCCATTTGAAAAGAACAGTAAATAAAAGGGAACTGTATATTAAGTTAATATACAGGTATAATACTTAAATAGGTTTAAACAGTGTACCTTAAGAGAATCAAAAACACTTTGGAGATCTAATATAATTATAAACATGGGAAACAATTCTACAATTTTATCTATATAAAAAATCAGAACTACCATAAAGTATATAATTCATATAAAATGGTACACTAATGTCAATAAGTTGTTTAAAAAGTTCGTCTCTTTGTTGAGTGTATCTTGGATATCCAGGGGAAAAATCACATTTCCTTCAGATTCAGACCCACAGTATAAACATCGACTCACATCAGATAAAAAAAATCCTTAAATAAGTAAGCTTTACTAGCTTTATTCCGTAATTGACGTAAAATAATATTTCCTATTGTCTTAACTGAAAGGTTTGTAAGCTCTAAGTATATTTTGTTTTTTAAGTTTTGACTTAAAAAAGAAAGATAAAGTTGATGAAATTTTCTTTTCTGCAGGAAGATTATTCCATAGTTTACATGTAGACAGAGCAAAGCCATTGTAATAAGTATATAGTGGTAGATAGAAAAAAGGTCATTCGACCTACGGTTATATGCATGTTCAGTAGGAAAATATGATTGAATTCAATCTAACATATCTTGTGGTGCTAAACCATTTATATTCTTGTAGAATATAATTAGTTTATGGTTATCCCTTCGAGATTTCGAGGTTTCCAAATTGAGCTCACTATATAACATTATTTTAGAAGAATAAACTCTGATCTCTGTCACTGTCCTGGTTGCTTCAATTTGTACATGTTTAAGCAATTTGGATTTTCCCTTGATACAGCTGCTCCTAACAAAATATCTATCAGTTGTATACTTTTCGCATGTATATACCATTAATATAATTAGATCAACAATCCTCCGACTGTATATTCAGAAGCAAACCTACTTTTTTTTAATTGATTACATTTTTGCTGTAGAGGGTATATGTTTTTAATTTTGAGAAAATATATTACGTCAGTTGCCTGTGTTTCTAATTAACAGGTAAATAATAGAATTGAAAACTCAAAATAATAGAAATAAATTGCGTTTTTAAGAAGAACCATGACTGTATATGCAGAAAATTGGATGGTGCTTTAATAAAGTTAATCAGACACGTTTATGAAAAATTATTTTTAAGTCGTAAAAAATTAAAAACATGTGCACATGTAAATATGTATATGCTGTATTTATACGTTTAAAAAAAAACCCAGTATATATGAAAAAGGATAAAAAATATGACAACCAATCATTTATTATTTTGTCAGTGAAATATTCCGACTTCTTCAAATTAAACATAGGTATCTGACATTATATCCTTTTGTCTTGATATAAATATATATACCCTTTACCCAATAAAGCAGTATAGAGGTTATATATTTTCAATTATTAGAAAAATATACAACGTCAGGTGCCTGTCGAATAGAGCTCTGTTGAATTGCCTTAAAAGTGACGATAACGGGCAATATGTTTGTTAGAATATATTTATCAGAGATTGTGACAAGTTTAAACTTTAAATTCTGTCACATGAGGGAATGAAAACCATGTCATCTATGTCAAAAAGTATTTTAGCCCTACTCGCCTGCTCCATTCCGAAGCAAACGGTCATCTTCTTAGCTTTTATACGTCGTATTGTAATTTTAAATGGAAATCATATTTTCAATCTAAAAACTAAATGATTAATTGGACATATCAGCCTAAAAGAAATTAGCCGCCCGCATGTGTATCAGACAGTATGTACATTTCAAAACTGAAACTTTCAAATATGTGCATGATTGTACATTTAAACCGTGTAGAGTAAGTTCCAGTTCAGATCAAAACTCTGAGGTTTGGGTCAATTCTCAACAGGATCAATTTTCAACGGGTCGAGGTCATCAGAGTTTAGAAAAATCTTTCTCATACCGTTGAAAAATGACCCCGGGTATAGATTTCACGATTTTGGTCTCAATTTTCAACGTTGAAAAATGACCCCCCGGGTCAATATTCAACGTTGAAAAATGACCCCCGGGTCAATTTTCAACCCGGGTCAATATTCTTCGTTACACCGGCAGGCAGCATAACGATTGTGCCCAGGGCTGATCCCTGTAGACAATTTAACTCCGTGCTGATCCCAGGAGTAGGACAAATGCCTGGGGCTGATCCCAGCGGGCAGCATAAAACTCTGGGTTTATACCGTAAGTTTTGACGCATTGCCCAAAATGAGAGGAGCAAGACAACCCATATCAACTACAATCTAATCTAAATACCAAACTATTGATTATTCAAAACAATTATCTACATGTCACTATGAACTACACCAAAGCCTAGTCTAGTTTACCAACCAAATTACCTATATGTTGTATATGATTATAATAACTATTGTAATCGAACTCATAACTATAATAACTATTTCAAATGTCACTAGAATTGACCTTGGGGGCAAAATTCCCCAAAAAATGACCACCAAATGAGCGAATAAAATGAGTGAAGCCCCTTTCAACAAAGTAGGATCTTTAAATATTATGTGTCACTTTGGCTACGATTTTACGGACTTGTATTATTTTTTCAAAATGTTCAATTGTTGTGATACAAAATAATGTTTTTAATGTATAGTGGGTCATCTCTCCACGTTTTTGTTGATTGAAATCAGTTTGTTTTCCATTAGACCTTAATTAGACTATGAGAAAAATATGGAGCCCAGACCCACTCTATAAAAGAAAATGCCTTAAAGTTCTAAAAAATGACTTTATTTGCAGGTTTTGATACGTATACGCCTGTTTGAGTCAACATTTTCCAAGTATTGAACATACTTTTAGGTTTAAAATCAATGATATGTTAAATATATATTGTTTTAAATGATCTTAAAAAAATATAAGATTTATTGATATTTTAATTTTACAGTAGCTTGTCCGACCGTGTATGGGCATTTTACACGCCTTATCCACGCATCTTCTTTATAAAAAAAAAATCAACCTTACCTTCTGAGTGCATGAACTAGAATGCCAGTAACTCTTCAATATCGGTGGTTTTACTTTATAACTTTCAGTCGTACATATACTGCGAACCAATAACGAAAGTAGATTAAACGTTCTTTTGAAAAATGAGATAATATACCCGCCAGATATGTTATCTTATCTAAGTTTATGTATGATAAGACTATCGGTGTACTGCTAAATTCTGCTGCACATGCATTTTGGAAATCATGTGTATAAATTTTTCCGAATCAGGCAAATGCATGACATTGCTCAGGCGCAATAGATTTTTGAAATACTGTGTGTATGTAAACATACAATTTGTCTTGTAAATGTCTTGTAAATTTTGTATATACATCCATCTATAGTTAACACATAAATGTATTGTCAAATATATACAAAACGGCCAAGAACATCGGAATTTATAACGTAGAACTAGTTTAAAATACCGGCCAGTTGTCACAATAAGGATCGAAACATTACTTATTTATTCTAGCTATACTGACTTAAAAATACTGACTGATTAGGAATCTATAATAACTATTGTTATACTTTCATGTTAAATACTGAAATCTGATTGGTTAAGACGCAGTTAATAATATTTACTATTACCCTCAGCGTTAGCAACGCACTTGGCAACGGGTAACATTAAAAAATGTTACATGCGCGAAAATTAAGCGCGTACGGTTCGCTGTAGAATTCACGTTATTCCTATATAAAAGCAGTAAAATTTTCTTAAAATTTTTTAAAAAGACATTCAGTATAACAAAATAAATAGTGCCTGTTTGGGAGGATAACAGTTGAAATTGACACCCCTCGAAAACCATTGTCAACCTCCGCTTCGCGTCGGTTGACAATGGTTTTCTCGGGGTGTCAATTTCAACTGTTACCCTCCCAAACAGGCACTATTTATATAATATACACCTTTACTAGTGACATCGTTCTACATGTTCGAATCACACGCGGGTCTAGAGAGGATGGGGAGTTATTAAATTCAAAAAGTAATATTACCAAATTTGGGCACACAAAATTATCCCCCCATCCCCGCCTCCCTCGTGAACACTTTTCAGGATCCGCGCATGAGAGTGTAACTATACAGGTAGAATCATGTAAGGATTGACGAACGAATAAGAATATGAGCAAACATATATAAACAAACTTTTTCTTGTTCAAATGCCGGTGTAAAAAACCCCCAAAATCCTTCTATCATGGTGCATGGTCCTCGATTTTCACCCCAAGCTCATATCTTAATCACAACTACAAGCATAATAAAATTTGATGTGCAAAGTAAAATGATATATAATTTGTGAAATAAATTTTTGAACCCTCTCCTATACATCCCAACTCCACCTCATCGGCCCTCCCCTTTCCCCATCCCCTATCCTCCGAAAAAAAATAATTTCTTAAACGAACGCTTCACATTCGATCGTAAATGAAATATGACTTCGTAATAAAAAAAATTAAAGTTTTCGTAATCTGCGCTGTGCATTGCTTTTGGACTTGAATTTCCAATCAGAGATACACAGTAACATCTAAGAGCCTCCTGAACTAGTTCCCCTTTTAACTAAAAAGACGTCTGTTTGATGATCAAATATACGCTTCATGTCAGCTTGCATGCGATACTCTGCAAGGGTGTTCATAGAACTGGATTTTGTATATATACCTATATCTTGCGGTGGAAACCTCAAATGACAACTTATATTGATTTGTACACGAGTCGCCTTTATTTCTGAAGAGACCGCCAAACAAAATTTGCCGAGCTACACATGCATGTACCTATGGCTCTCAGAGGCGGATCCAGCAATTTGGAAAAGGGGGGGTTCCATTTGATGAAAATCAATATGTGCAAAATTCATCATTTGTCAATAAACAAGGACTTTTTGAACGTTTTCCGTGCGTATACAACTGTATTTAATAAACATTTATCTCATCACTATCTATTTCACATCTATATCAAAATCAGAGTGCATTGCATTATTGAGCGTTTTGCCGTTTGGGTTTAGGTCAGGAAGATTTACATAATATCTAGCTTTAAGAAACCCAAGTTTCCAGCAATGAGAAAGTGAGTCTATGCTTGATAGAAAAGAGACACTTAGAAACAAAAAATAACTCTGAATAATTACGACAAACTATTTAAAAAAATTGATATTTTGGTAATTTTTTTTATGTCTTTGATGTTTTAAATTCTGGACTATTTATCGATTTTGATTTCTTTATATCGATTGCCTTCTTAAATAAAGGTATAAATGATAGGATATGACAAAAGAATAGGGATAATTTATCTGCTGAAAAGATGGTACGTGTTTAATACAATGGTAATAGCAATTGTCGTCCCAGGGAAGTTGATGTGACCTCTGTAATGGGTGCGCTACATCATCCGGACTAGTACAGATGCGATCAAATGCGATTTAAAAAAGTTTTTAAAAGTTGTGCATTTTCATAATGGTTTACATAAAAACCATTTAAACGGTATTTTTGAATATCCGATTCTTGGAAACAAAACAAAAAAGGCTTCCTTTTGTGTTTCATTTGGGTATGGTTTCATTTGGGTATGAAGGTCGCTCGCATTCTAGAAAAATAGCATAACTCGCGTAAGCGGGTCATGAGTTTTCTTTGTATTTTTCGTATGACGAAGTAAAAATCATCAATTATAATTATTTAACTTAATTAACTAAACAGTACATTTGAAAGCGGCTTTTTAAAGTAAACCGTCGTTTTACTCGATAGCTTGTCAATTCAAAACTGTATGAACTGTAATCGATTAAAAAAAAAAAAGAAATAGAGTAGAAAATACATTGTAGATGTTAGTATAAATATGTGATACTGCTTAATTTTATGTATTTTTTCTTTAATTTTCCACATGTTTACTCAGTGTAGTAAACACCAGATGCTGAAGGGTAGTACAATGTACTTTATTTCGATAAAAAATCGATAGGGTTTTTTCATATAAGAACAAAATTATGGGACGTAGTACGAAATTCTTTGAATAAACAATTTTAAAGCATTTATTTGAGATAATTACAGTATTTCTATTATAAATGAAAAAACTGCCTTTAAATAGGCATTTAAACGTTTTCAAAAACAATCATATGTCCCAGAGAAAGGGGGGGGGGGGTTCCGACCCCCGGAACCCCCCCTCTGGATCCGCCAATGGCTCTATTTAGTTCTAAAAAGACTTGGTATAGTCCATACGTATGCTTTTTATATGATGGCGATGTTTAGACATAACTTTACTAAATACTGTGAAAAAATTATGTTGTATAAGATGCAATGGATCATCCAAATAATTTAATTAGATTGTATCAACATTTTAATGTACATGTAACAATTATATGTATTATTAATAAAATATATTATTATATATTATATTACACAAGCATAGAGTCTTAACGATATCAAAAGAACCTTGTAATTAAGAAAAGTTCATTTGGAAGCCAATGCTTGATAAGAACTCAGTCTGACTCTTACAATACAGCAATATTGAAACATCTTTTTAAAAAATTAAATAAAAAGGTACCAGTATTGGATATCTTTGTAAAAATCGCTCGGCAACTTTATCGTTTAGTGTATTTGTTTGCTTATGTATGGTGGCATATTTCTGCCATCCACTTAATTTTAGTCAACATAGCATATCACGTCAAGTCGAGATAACTATCTCGTCAAGTCAAGAAAACGTTCAACAAACTCCGACTTCTCTTTTGTCTAGTCTACATAAGCTATTATATTTTGTTGTGATAACTAACTCGACAAGATGAGATAATTTATTTTGTATCTTGACCAAAATTTGTTGGATTTCAAATACTGCCATCAACAAAACGAGATAATACATGTATTACAGTTGTATAAACGTATTTCGGAACTTATTACTCAATACTACCTTACGTTTATAGAAAGGCATTTGTGCGTAGTCAAAAAGAAATATACCGAATTGCCCGTCAATTAATGTCTAGTTAATTATCTTTTAGTTGATCTTCAGTTGCAAATTCATATCTGAATCTGCAATTAATATGAATATATAAATATGCTGACTTATAGATAATTTTTTTTAAAAAAAAAATAATTAAAAAAATAACCAGAAAACTGTTTATTATGTTTTATTTAGTAATGAAAACAAAACAAATACATTAAGATAAAGAAGAAATCCCCAAAATACATGTAGAACCAAAGGTCAAAACATGTTTATTTAATTCTTAGCACAACACTTTCAATTTCATGTAGTTTAAAGCATTAATAAAAGACAGTTCGAATTCAACTATAAAATTATGATGAAATGACGTACAGTGTGTATTAATAGGGAAAATAAAAATCGGCATATTTATATATTTTGAGGACAACCTTATAATTTTCATTTATAATCCTCGATGCAGATTAAAGGTGTCCTTGGTAATGAGTTCCAAAATTCTATTATCAAATATCTATTCATAACTTATCCTGTTTTGTGAATGACAGTATTTGGAAATGCCGATTTTAGTCAAGATACACTAGATAAATTATCGTGATAGCTATCCCAACAAAAAGTCTGTTTCGATTAAGAAACTAGAAATTTTTCTCGACTTGGTGAAATAGTTATGTTGACTTTACGTGATATACTATGTTGACCAAAATTTGTGTAGATGTCAGAAATATGCCACCATACTTATGTTTTCAAAATCATTAAATGAATATTCATGATATTTTAATACTTTTGTTCTGTGTGATATTTTTTTTAAGTTTCGAATAACAGTAAAATGTAAACAGATGGCCATGCTATGACCTTGAATTGTTGTATTACATAATGGTCACTATGATATTTATGTGTACCTAGGTACTGCGCACTGAATGGTGTTAATGATAATTAACAGAATGAACTCTGTGAATCTTGTAGCACTGCGTAGTATTCCTAAATGATGTTATAAGACCAGGTGAATAATACGGGCATAATAATATCCAAATTGAGAGTTTAAAAACAAGTGTCATATTTGGCGATTCTGTGTCTGCAACGATAGCCCTGGTACTCTATATTGAGTCATGTATTGTATATTCTATATATTAACCTTTGTAACCTTTTATGCCATGTATGAATGAACGT
Organism: Magallana gigas; assembly: GCF_963853765.1. Classification (NCBI taxonomy): domain Eukaryota; kingdom Metazoa; phylum Mollusca; class Bivalvia; order Ostreida; family Ostreidae; genus Magallana; species Magallana gigas. The sequence goes on along the minus strand of NC_088858.1, from coordinate 33,455,245 downwards.
ATATGAGTAAGTGATGCCTCATACCTAGGTGGGGGACTCGGAGACTCAAATCCTGCATCCGTACTCTTTGATTGGCAGTTTTGACAGTTTTGTTACTTTATTTAGAAATAAAATATTAATCTTAATTTTGAACACTAAATGTTCACTCATGATCGTCGTAAATGGGCCGAACTAGTCAGAACTGTCCATCAGAAGTAAAATCTTATATATACCCATGTGAAATGAGGTTGAGCAGATTCTTTGATTTGGGCTGCTTTTAATTGTTGTAACTTTGACTATACGATCACGCTTTAATAAAACCGCTTGTGAAAGAAATACTGTACTTGGTGCTTACTAAGTTTGAGCTGACCCTCAAGTGGATCCATAAGACGGAAGGCTTACAAAAAGGAATCAGTTTTAACCATATTATGATTTGAATATTATACGCCATTGCATAGATGACTTTAAAATAGTGATACCACTATATACACAGTTCATTATTCATATGTACATGTACTTGAGAGTGAATCACTACTGCAATCTACGTGGGGTAGTTCACCCAAAAGTGCTGATAAGATAATTAATCAATACCTTGTGACACGAACAGTTTTTGAAAATTGCTTTGTTACCAACGATCACGCGCTTTCCCGTAAAAGGAAAACAAAAGATTGATGTTCCCATAAAGTGTATGCATTTAAATAACAGGGTGCCAGGTTTAAAGTTTTGTGTTTTGTTCAAATTCTTTGATCGAACTATCTATCGATCAATATATCTATCTAGCAGAGAAATAGAGAAATAGAGAGATAGAGATAGGAAATATAAGCAAAAAATATAGAAAATAATAAAAAAAAAATTCCTTTCCTTGTGTCATATAAACTTTAGATGAAATATAGAAATGTGTTGCAAAGCGAAATTCCGGAATGGGAATTATAGTATTTTTTTTACGTATTATGTAAAGTAACTATGATAACATGGCAAGTTTTAGAAAATTCTTGCAGAGTAGAGATTCTCTTAACATGCCGCAAAGATATACAGCCTATACATATTGAAATGTTATCATTAGATCATTATACATATATATGAGCCAGGGATGTTTGAGTTGATATGTGTATCGCAATGAAAGAGAGAAAGAGGTCTTGGGTTTATTCACAGGGCGGATATTTTCAAATAAATCAATAAAGACTAAGACAGTACTATTAAACAATTTGAAATGCATAATCTAAAAATAAAATAAAAAAATGAGTTTAAAAAAAATAATCTTAACAGGTTAATGGATTTGATGATTCCAAGATCAAAAAAAACTTTACATCACTTTTGTATGTACAAATTACTAAACTGATATCTTAATGCGTAATAAAAATACTTACGCATATGACATAAATATGCATCATTACATAGGGGGGGGGAGGGGGGGCGAATGCTAAAAATATACAAATGATAAAAACTAGAAAAAAAATCATAACACATAAAATATTTTGCCCAGGATATTGCTGTATAATAATTAATCAGGAATAATAGACTCTGAGAATCAGTGACATATTGAGAGAAAAAATGAATAACGTACATCAGTATTCATTGCCATCCTGTGTATAAAGCTTGGGTACTGTCAAGCAGAAATTAATCAGGACAATTGTCAACTTGCCGGTTGACAAAGAACCTTTCATTGTAAAATGATTTGATGACCTTATATGATAATAAAACGTTTATGACATAAATAAGATTAAACATGAAAAAGTAGTCAATAAAACATTGAAATTATCTTAAGATTGACAAATGTTGAAATCAACAATATTGTATCATGCTCATATTTGAACATTAATGAAAAAAATGAGATACATCACAATTTCTAACTATCTAGAGAAAAACAATGATTACTGATGATACTGCACAAAAAATGTTTGACTTTCTCAATTCAACTAAAATAGACTTAAGTGAATTGATACAAACTCACTTTTCTACACTTACATCATATTTCATTCAGCATACAATAAAAACAGTTCAGTTGCAGTCAAGGAAAACATTGTATCGTGTATTGTTTCTCAGAATCAATTTTTTTTAATTAAAAATTTGTAAATACATTAATATATTAAACATTCATCTACTTTATCAATAATCTTGGTTGCTAGTTCCATGGCCGTGCTGGCTTGCGCTTTAACATAGACCTTCGATGGTTGACGACCACCCTCTAGATACATCATCGTCTGAGGTCCCCGAGTCTGGTTCTGTAACTCTGTAGCCAGGTCTCGTAAATCCAAAGAGCAGTTTTGAGCTAGACGCGAAAGATTTTCAGAGCGATTGACGCAGTTGGCATCCTCATTGTATTGCCAAGCTATCAAGGCCTTTTCAGCTGCCTTCATAAATAGAATACGATCGTATTAAGTTACAATAGTTTGCCATTATCCATATCTTAAAATTAGCGAAATATATCGAGAACATATCAATTCATAATGTTTGTCATATTTACTAGTTACTTTTGCCTTTCATTTGTAAAATACAGTACATGTATACATTATATAAATGGCTACGATAAGGAAATTGTAAAGCTCTGAGAGATTCGACAAGCGGTTCCAAGTATTGTGTTTAAAACTATATGTAATAGTTATTTTGTGATTTAATTGTTTTACCCAGTTTTCTAGTCTCTCTTATAAAATACTTGCTCAGTTAACGGTCAAGCATATATTAACATTATTAGAAATGAAACATAATATGAAAAAGATATAAGCTTTAATATATCAAGCAAAATACAATGAAACGATAAGTTTATTATATACCATATGCCTACTTAAAATAGTCTTAATGATTAATATTTTCGTGCAAACATTAATTTTGTGGTTCTCAATATTTATAGAAAAACCTTTCTAGCATTTAATATGACTTTATTTGATCCCTTTGCTAAGTAAACTATATTTGGAAAATCTAATCTATTTCATTTAAGAACGTTTGTGCCAAAATGTGGACGATACTGGCAATTTGATCTTGACACACCCCAAGCTTGATTACTTTATTTCTGAAATATTTCGTCTTTATTGAATCCATTTTCCATTATTCAAACAAACTGGTAACCTTCGCATTAACTATATATATATTTTCGCTTACCTTGTAACTTGAAAAGCATATCCAACTGAAAGAGTTATTGTTTGTTTGTTCTGCTCGCTGAGTAAAGCATATGTCATATTTAGCTTCATCAAGCCATTTGTTTGCCGTATAAGGTTGTGGGTTTGGATAATATGTATGTTTAGTAGTTTTGGCTCTTGGTTTTGATGAATTGGAACTGAAACTAGAATAATGCCTTTCATAATTTTGTTCTCTTCTGAACGATCTATCAAATTCCTCAAACAGATTCTCACTCCATGGATATCTTGTATTTGTAGGTTTGGCTTTATCATTTACATCAACATTTTCCCCGTTTTCAAGCTTTTGAATAATTCTTCGAATGTATTGAAATACCTTTGTTGCTCTTGAAACGTCATGGAGGTTTTTGTCTGGATGCCACTTACGCATTATCCTACGACATATTGTTTTTCTATCGGAGTCTTTAAGTGTAAACGCATATTTTAAACTTGCTCTCACCTCTGAGAATATTTCATCTAATGTTCTATTATCTGAAGGCGGATAATTTCTTTTTTTCTCTTCTGTATCATTTTGTCTGTGCAAGACTTGAATTTTAAATTCCTCAAAATTGTTTTCGTCTTTTTGGTCCTTAGACCTGTTGAATTTGTACAATTCATATACTTTCATGTTTTTGGTTATATTTGGCCTAATTTCAACAAGATATTCTTGCAAAAGTGGCAAATTGATACCTTGAGTACCACAGGATAATTTTTCTATTATAATACCATACTTATACTCGATATCTCCCAGTTCATTCATTCCAGAAAGATATGCCACATATTCACCAGGCTCAAATGATATAAATGCATTGTCTAAAATGCTATACCACCGAATTTCTAGAATATCACCAGGTCTGGGAAGCTGATTTGTTGTATCCTTATGTGTATTATTTAAGGAAGAAATGTTCTTTTCATCTAAAAAAGGTTCAATTTGTGAACGACTCTTAAAGTTCAAACAAATCATAGCTAGATCTAAAGTTGTAGTGTGGAAATTACAACCTGTGCATTTTCTTACAGATCTGCAAATGTTATCCAGATTGTGTTTGACTATTTGTTCGGAATAATTTTCTTCATCTATGTTTGAGTATATTGTACATTTGTGATATCCATTGTCTTCTTTCAAATCAAGGTAGTTTATGCATGGCTTTCTGTAGATTTGCGTGTCTTTGTAACTAAAAACTTTTTCCATTTCACGAACAAATACCATACGCATTCTACTCAAATTTTCTTTTATCATGTGGATTCTGCCATCTGGCGGTAGTCCCTCCTTGTTTTCAATGCATTCTTGGCAAACCAACCTCAGAACTCCATTCACAAATTCTCCACTTCTAAAGAAATCATTAATTTCTGCCGATATTTCATTTTCAACAATTTTGTCGTCTGAGAAGTTCACAGCTGCTTGAATAATTGAAGAAATAAACTTTGGGCGTATCTTTTTTGGAAGACCTTTTAATCCTTTCAAAATATTTTCATCATTTATGCCCTCGATTGGCGCCATGACTTGAAAATACTTTTCTGCATCTTGAAGAACCTTTTTGTATGATGTATTATCAATATAAACTATTGATGCAGCTTCAACTAATTTATTGCTTCGTGATAGAAAGAAGAGGTCCCTGTCTTCAACTAATTTTCCCGATGAGAGACTCCTACAGAAAAATGTCATTGCTTTTTTAGCAGTTTTCAGTTCATTTGGGTTCAGTTCGTTACCGTTTAAGTAAATTTGATGCAGAACATTTGCAAATGTTTTTGGTGAAACTCTTCTGGATGCTCCAAAGCGTTCAAATAGTGTAAAGGAACCAAGGAGGTCATCTGGCACATCCATTAAATACGGAATCATTTTGAATTCTTCTTCCAACTGAAGAACAAATCTTGAGCAAGGAAATATCCCTGGGAATTCTGACAAGAACACAAAAGGAATATTTTTAAATGTCTCCATATCAAATGATGAAAATACTGTACCATCTCTTGCATATTCATAGAATTTAATCATAATGCTGGAAATCTTCTCAACTCCAATATCAAGAAGACTTTTTTCAGATAGCCCTCCTAACCGGTTGCACACTGTTTTTATGTGCCTTTTTATATTTTCTTTTGATGGCTTTTTAACTTCAAGTTGAGATAAATCGAGACAACGTATTTCGGAGGAAACCAAGTACGGTAAAATTTTATATTGAGTCCATGCAATATCAACATATGTGCTCATTACCGAACCGCCGAATGCTATCAAATGGTTTGAATCATCGACTGGATTTGGACAAATTTTGGTGTAATAAGATTCTATTTTACACGGTACAATAAACTTGATTTTACTTACTCGTTTAAGGAATTCTGAAGAGTGGAGCTGCGACGAGATTAATAAATGGCGAACAAGACATTCAGATTTTTTTTCAAGGTCTTTAGTTAAGCCGCGTTCTCCTTGTAATTCTTGTTGCAATGCAAATTTTAAAAACAGTTCAGTTGTTATTTCTGTTATCATGCCAGCAGTAGTCATGAATACTTTCCATACAACACTATTAAATGGCTTTGGTGGAAATCGCAATGAATCTTCGCACATGACAGTCATCAACTCATTAAATGGACTAAAGAAACAGGAAGCTTTAAAGTATGCTCGATCGCTCTGAGGTATAAATGGTGTCTTTTTTAAAGCATTAATGAGGAGGTTCTGCTCACTGTCATAGTTTCCAGAATTCTTTAGTAAGTCATCTCGTATATATAACAGATGTTTCATTCTGTTTTCTTTCGGTAAATTATGAAAAAACGGTAGAATATGCATAGCATACAAATCACATATACTTTGTTCAGCCACATTAAATTGCTGAAATATGTCTATCAATCTATTATTCTGACGTAGTAATATTTTCCCTGTCTTCTCGGCCCATACTATTATTCCATCTGCGGGGAGACCTCTGGGAAGTGCTAGTATATCACGGTTTTCTTCTAGAGTTATTTTTTGTCCATGTACTGTCGTGAACAAAGGTAATTTTCTTAGCATCGTAAGACATTTTTGGCTGTTTGGCAGTTTAAGAAGCTCTTGAAGGCCACCAGCGAAATACTCCATAACCGTGTCACAGTCATTCACATTTATATCTTCATTGGTTTCAAGTATTTGCTTGTGAACAAACAAACATTCCAAAACATCCAGAACTCGACCCTGAGACGCAACAAGATATCTCAGTGGATGTACGTGAGGCAAAAAATCACTATTCAAAACTGGCAAATTCATTTTTTTTAAAGATGATAACATTGCAGCTTGAAATGTTGACAAATCAATAACATGGTTGGCATTCTCCAATGGAAATAGCTCATTTTTGACGTCATTTGCAAATCCGAAGAATCGTTTACCGCATATTTTAGTGGTAGGGATTATACTCCAGGGTAACATTGAATGAAGAATTTTCTTTATTTTTATTTGATCTCGGATCTCTCCTACCTCATCTCTGAGAAATGTCCACAATTTAAGCATCCATTGTTTATTTGGAATAACAGTCTGGTTTGGATTCCATTGACATATCTTATGACGAAATACGTCATAGTTGATGTTAAATGGCAAAAGTTCCACCAACTGTTGAAGATGCATCACTTCAATGCATCCAACTTTTTTGTCTCGAAGTAGTTTTTGTAGCTCAGGATGTAATATTTTTTCTTTTGACTTTGGAATCAAATCTGAGAATGAAGTCAGAAAGACAGGCTTATCCGATCTAAATTCTACAAGATTTCCAGTTTCCAATAAACACAGTGGTAGCCCTTCTATTTCATTGCAAAAGTTTTCACAGTTACTGCAAAAGTAGATTAAAATCTTTACATTGCGAACTGTTATTAGAGGCGAAGAATTCAGTTCTAGCTTTCCATCACTTTTTATACGGCTTTTTATTTGGCACAATGAAGATTTCAAAAACCTTACCAATATGTCTGGATTAAACTTGTTTAAAGCTAAACCCGAGCTTTCAATACTAGCACAGACCCATGAAGGAGTGTTTACAACCTTTGCTCCAAGATTTTTAGATATTGTAATGATATCATCATCTTGGTGATTTTTTGTTATATCTAAGAAAAGTACATTTCCTTCATCTTCACACAATGAATAACATGAAACGTCAAGATCTGTTCGATCTACAAAACGATGAGATAAAAACATTCGCATTTGTCTCTTCGAAATATATTCGTAGACAGCTTTAACAAAATCCTTCCAGTATTTATCACCAGCGTCTTCAATATTAGGGAAAAAGCTGTGAAAATTGTCTATTTTGTCCTGCATTTCTGCTTGACGACCGCTTGCTGTTGATTCTAGACCAAGCGTCTTCTGCAAATATTCCATAGCTTCAGCATATATTGGTGCAATTACTTGACACAGCAAGAGATTATTCCACTCTGTACGATAGGCTTTTTTGATATCCTTCCATAAACCTCTCCGAGATTCGTTATCAAGAGAGAAATGACCATTAATATGCATGGTTAACCCGGTTTCACAAGGTAAAGGTAGAAAACAAAATGCAGATGCGTCTGATAGAGATTTATCTAAAGGCACTGCAACTCCACCTTGAGGCAAAAGTCCTAAGTCATCATCATCAAATGCAGCTTGCACTGAAGCTGGAATTTCAGTTTCACTTTTGAAGCCAAATGTCTGAAAAATGCACCACTGGCGATCTTCAAGCGAATTTCTTTTTAAAGTCACATGGTATTGCACGTCTTTTTTCTCTTTATTGAAAATTTCCTTTTTTTTCTTAAACTGTGTAGCCTTCTCTACCACATATTTATCAAAAGCTAGTTTATCATTTTGATGTTCTTTTAAAATCACCAATTCAGTACAAGTATTTTCAATAAGTTTTCCATTTGTGATGCTTGCAATTTTAATTTTCCGTACATTTCGTAGAAAAAGTAATGACTTTGAAATCTCTGATTCAAGATTATGTAACATTTCACTGATACTATGCTCAGTCACTTCTTTCTTTGAAAGTTCAGATTTTTCAGCAAATGTCTTCGTGCGGAGTGGTAGCCGAAATATTGTTCCAGTTGACTGAAGCAAAATCTTCTCATGGTAACAAGTAAAAACATCTGGAAAAGATTTGCGCAAGTCATCTAAATCAAGAAATCTGGCTCCTGGTGAATTTTCATCTGCATCAGGCGCGTATTTGCAATTTGGATCCATAACACAGAGTGTATCTTTATCTTTATCTGGTGATTTTGAGAGAAACGAGGGTACATCTGTTATGTGGTAAACAGCATTGAATCCAACACCGTATTGTCCAGTCTTTGTTGGATCATCTCCTTTAGATCCTCGTCCTAAATGCTGAATTCCAGCAATATCCTCATCAGTAAAGTAACTGTTATTGTATATTAAAAGGGCAGGTCCCTGAAGAGGATGCCATTTTGATTCAAAGGTTTTTTTAGTCCCATATGTGTTAAAATCTGTAATGAACATGACCTCACTGGCTTTAGCATCATCAGCATTCTGTAGCATTTCTTTTAAAACCGATTCGCTACATGGATATTGCTGAAGAATTCTTTTGATTCTGTCAGATAATTCCTCTTTTTGTCCAAACGGCGTGATATAATTTTGCACTAAAGACCCTCTTATTTTTGACTGTACCCCAAGAATTTCTGCATCTTTTCCTCTAATTCTAGGATGAATGAATTTCAACGACTTGCCTTTTCGTAACAATGTGCTGTCATCTCGGCATAGGTTTCGAATAGGAGACAAAACTCCATTTTCGTCTGGTATACAAAGATCTTTAAACTCCTCGGGAGGACTATTCCTATCAGTCACAATAGCCAACAGCTCAACTAAATTGCATGCAAGTACCAAAGATTCTTCATCCAGCACTCCGTCATTCTCTTTTGCCATTTCCTTCAAAACTGGTATAACGTCTTCTTCATGAAATGTTTTTTTGACCCCAATTGATTTCAAAAAGGATTCATTTATCTTCCACTGGATTCGATCTAATCCGTATAACTTTGGACTGCACTTGACAGGAATAGTAAATGCGGTTTGATTTGGCCTGACAAAGGTATCGTCAATCAGTAAACAAGGAACACTCTTGAGATTTTCAGTTTCTTCTAGAGTATTATTTCTGCATGCATTATCTAAATACCTGTATATATCTCTACATATATTACCGAGCAAGTGCTTTGATGCATCTGGAAGTAAATCAGGGTTCACATTTTGACAAATTGTTATCAGCTGTTGGATTACTGTGGAATGTTGAACAGTATGATTTACTCCTATTTTTGTAAGGATATTTCTGGGAGACACAGAACCTGTCAACAATTCTATATCAATAATAAGTCTTTGACAACCTACTAAGGTCGCAACATTGTCCATGTAAATATCAGCTGGTTTAGCAAGTAAACATTTATAATGTTTGTTTTGATGTTTTGAACATGGTGCAGAGAATGCACTGCTGTTCTTTTTATCTAAAAGCCAAGGGAAATGCCAGTCTTTTGGTTTTTGCAATGTAGGGAGGAATGGAATATTCTTAATTTTATCGGCAAAATCTTCATTCAATGTTTTGCTTTCTTGAATATATGCCAAAATGCACCTACATTTCTCAATGCCACATTGTAAGCATTGTTTTGCAACATGTAAAACTGACGCTATTCGTTTGATTAAAAGCTCATCAGAAAGTACATTTGTCATCATTCCCATCGACTCTAGAAGAGACTGTCTTTGATAAGTTTCAAACTCTTTGACAGGGAATCTTTCTTCCTCTTCACAAAACAAAGATGCTACTTTACCACTTCTTTTGACTAATTCCTTTGGCATTTTCAGAGTTCCATTTGGAGATGTTGGAATACATCTTATTGTTTTCATTTTTGAACAAATATTTTTATTTTTCTTGTCTAATGCAAATTGAACAAGACTTTTTCTCATTTCCAACGTCCAGAATTTATCGTCTATGTTTTTTAGAAATATATCTAGGAAAAAATCTTCAAAGGAAATGATCTTTGTCTGAATCTCTTCTGGTAGTGTTCCAAACATTTCAAGATATCCACCAACAATCTGTTTTTTGAGAGATATTAAAAAAACTTGTTCATTTTCCCTATATTTTGTTGCTGCCACTGTAGCAATTTCTCCTATGACTGACCCTTGTAAATCAAGATCCAAGAAAATACACTGGCTCAAAGGCAACCATCTTTTCTTTCCACAGAACACTTTGCTGTCTCGCTGTACAACTGAGACATAAAACATTTTGTAAAAGGCGTTGTACAAATTACATTGATGCGTTTTGTTAACAATCGGCCATATCGTTTCGTATTGCTCACACAAAATTTTATTGTCATTTAAACTCTCTATCAAATGAATGTATGCATTGACCACGGCATCAGAAAGCAGTGCTGAATTCCATTCGTTCTCAAAATCATTTTTGTCGTCGGTAGTACTTGAGGAGAGTTGTCTCCTATTTGATGACACTGCAAATGAGCCATTGACATGCAATGGAAGAGGGGAAATAACTGGCAATGGAAGGTAACAAAAGATATGGCTTTCTTTGTAAAATCCTTCTGGTGTCTCCTTTAGAGGTGAACAGGTTAGGATATCGGCATTTTCTTTAAGATACATGGCTGTGCTTGCCAGAGGCAAAACCCCTTTATGAGACATATTTTCCCCCATATCTAAGGTCACTGTTGTACCAGATGCCCATGAAATTATCCATTTTGTCTCTGATGTATCATTTTTTAACTTACAAAAAAGACGACACTGTTTGGTGGCCTCTGTCAAAATTGTAACAAACGAAGTCTGCGTAACATGTTCAGGACACTTCCTCCAATCTTTTTGATAATTTTTCATTGCTGACCCAAATTGCTGTAGTATATTAGAATCAAATGACGAATTTTCATTTCGACACACGCGGTGCAAGAGAATTGGATTATTTGTTAAACTCTCTTTAGGTAGATGGTAAAATTCAATTTCTTTAACATGCTGAGTAAATAAAATTATGTTGCCAACGTTTTTCACAAACAATTGAATCATGCTTTTGATTTCTTGTTCATCGTATGTTTTGTTACTTATTTCACTGCTGGCAGCCTGTTCATTTGTTCTAAATGGAAATCGAAAAAGTGTTCCGGTCAATGAAGGATTCTCTGTATCCAAATTGCATCCAAATATTCCATTAAACGGCTTGAACTGGTTTTTCATCCTGCGAATCAAGATCTTGTTTTTTGTTGCTGTAAGATCTATTTTCAATCCCGGATTATTTCTTTTAACAGCCTTTCCGATGTATTTTGCATGTGGGTCAAATATCACCATATTTGAACCAGTTATGAAACTGGGGACATCAGTTAAGTTATATACGGAACAAAAACCAAGACCAAATTTTCCAACTTTAGTCAAATCGTTTTCTTTTGTTGCTCCACTTAACTTTGTTATGTTTTCTAAATCTTTTTGAGAAAATAAAGCATCATTGAAAGCCCAGAGTGCTGGTCCCTGGCACGAAGCCATATTCTCATCAATAAGTCTCGTGCGACAGTCTTTGTTCTCTCTTTCATCATATAAAAAGCAAATTTTAGTGGCCTTTGCATCATCTGCGTTTTGAACAAGTTCTTTAGGAACTACAAAACCATCTTTGTAGTCTTTAAGCAGATTCTTAATGCGTCTAGTCAGTGGTTCCTTTTGTCCCCATTCCTGAATTCCTTCAGTCTCTGAGAGTAGATTTTCTGTTAAAGAAGGAACACCCAATTTTGCTGCAGTGTCAGATGAAACATCCTCATGAACAAAAAACATTAATTCACCATCCTCCTCTGCTAATTCTTTCAGCCATTCGGCATTGCAGTAGTTACATTCTTTGGCCGCTCGAAACTCTAATTTTATTTTATCTTTTGAATGAATGGGTATTGGTACACCCATTTCCTCAATCCCAGGTACATTTTTTAATTTATTCAGGATTCTAATTATGATATCCATGTCTGGCAAAATACAAGTACTCAAGGCATCATAAGTCTGATATTTAGATTTCAAGGAGTGCAAGATAGAAATAAGACACTCTGTTGTTTGCTGTTTTCTGCAGCCAAGGCGTTCTGCTAAACATTTCATGTCATTTGTTTGAAATTCTTTAGGTAATGGTACAAGGTATGGTTTTAAATCAATGTCATCTGAGCTTTGGTCAATACAAATCTGATTTGGCTCAACAAAACCTTCTCCCATCCACACCTTGTCTACTTTAATGTAAACATTAATCGCTGACACACAAATTTCAGCTAGATATGTATACAGCCGCTTAATAGGAAGAAGGTACTCCGACTTGTATTCTTCTTTGTAGTTGTCAACATATAATGAATGTTGTTGTAAAACTATTTCCAAATCTGGTTTTTTGTTCCATCCAAACTTTTGGATGAGAATAGGGGATGTGTCTGGTGAAATAACGGGAGCAACATATCCAACCAAATCTCCATATTTACCATTGTATACCTTAGAAGGCTTGCAAAATATATGGTTACATCTGTACCATGACAAATTTGGTAAATATGATGTAAGGGTTTGAAGAGGCTGTACAATTTCCATATCCATCAGTACGTTTTCCAGACTAGCATCTAAAGTTTGCATATGCTCTGTAAACAATTCTTCCCTCTCTGCCAGTATTGTAACAATTGCACATTGCTTTGATTTTATTTCAGCATTGACATTGTTTGTAATGCTACTTTCATGTACTGTCTTAGAGGCATAATAGATATCTTCTGGAGCCACTTGTTTTCGAGATTTGAGTCCAAACTTTCGCAACACCTTAAGTCCCTTTGAACTGATGCTTGGAGAAGGAAATTGTGATCGATCTGAAATTATTTTTTGAACAATATCATCTTGAGGATCAAATAGTTCTTGAGCTGTTTTCTGTTCATTTGATTCAGTTGTGACGAAAGGCACTTTTCTTACAAGCTGATACAGGGTTTCATCTAATTCGTATATTTTATTTTCAATGATAAATTTCATAATATTGTTCACTTGTTCTGTGTTGTACTTTTTATCTAATACGCTTTTGAGAACGTTTGAAAATATTTCAGTATCCCGAAGTTCATAAGCTCCAAGTTGCTTGGCAAAATGAATGATGTTGCTTTCTAAAGTTTGAATAACTTCTGAAGGATATGGTACAGGTATCTCCCTTGTCAATAAATTCTTATTCTCAATGATGCTTCCGAACCCCTGTGATGTTGAAAAAACTTCCATCATCTGTAATACTTTCAATGAATCAGTTCCGAAGTTGTGACGATCCTTGCATAAAAAGTACAGAAACTCATTTTTCTGATCCGGACTGCTCTGGCTGTTAAAATGTTGAATATAGTTAATCAAGGTAAACTTTTGAGCAAGCAAACCAATGGCATTATCTACATTCATTATAGATACATCAGGAACAAAATGATTCAAATTGGGATGATCTAAAATAAAATCTGGCACATTTTTCAACACTTTGATACAGAACATATCCAAGCATTTGGATATATTTTCTGACACATTTCCAATCATCATGTCTTCTCTCAGTGCATGCAATTGATACTCTTTGTCATGAAGTTTTTCAGGAATGAGGGGAAGGTCTTGAAATATATGTAACTTCAGCGGAAACTCCTGAACAATGCATTTCCATACTTTCCTTAGCCAATTGAAATCAAGACTGGAATTGGAGATATTCCAATATATTGGATACTGGTCGCCACTTATATTTTTCTGAATGGTTTCTTTTAGAAGGAGGATGAACGATTGCTCTTGCAAATATCGAATCTGGTATATATCTGAAATTTTAAGTTTTAAGAAGATATGCCAATTACTGGTATAATTTAAACATTGCATGTAATTTTATACTTGTATCATAAAAGGAACAAAATATATGAATTTCTGAAAGCAATATGAACTGTACTTTTTAGATTTTTTTTTGCTGCAAAAACCTGCTAGTATGATATATAAGTTTGCATGTAACTTAAACTTTTATGGTAAATAAGGTTTGTACATGTAAATATTTTTGTAAATATTTTTGTCAGAAGAAATATTTTTCTTATAAGGAATATATAGCAAATCAATTATTGTACAGGACGACAATAATTCAATTTTGCTCCAATTAAGGCTTTTTAATGGCTTTTCCCTCGAAAATATAACTAACAGAAATTTAAAAACCATGATGTTTTTGTTATTTAAGTAGAAAATAACATTTTTGTAAAAAATAGATTCAACATGAATATTGCAGCTCATATTGCTTTAAAAACAAGAGGCCAATTGGCCTTAACGGTCACCTGAGTAGCATATATCCCATACACAAACTTGTCATGGAGTCTCATATATGCAGCTAATTAATTAGGTTTCATACTGGAGTAGAAAAATTATAAATTTGTAATGACGACCACGTTTCAAAAAGAACTGTGAAACCTATTATTTTGGTGAAAAACTAAAAGATCTGGTCTACAAAATCATGAATTCAGTTTTCCTTTCAGGTGTGTGGGAGTAAAGAAAATAATTTTTTAACGTTATATGCATTAACATCTATACATCCATTTTGGCCCTGTCCTAGAGTCAAAACCCATCCTTGAGGGGACATGAAAATTAAAATTTCAGTAGAGGACTTCCTGGTAAACATAATTATTAGTCAGTTTTTTTATACAGATGTGTGAGAATAGAGAAGAAAATGTTTAAACATTATATGCATTAACACTATATTGCCATATTGCGCCCCCCCTTCATGTTTTGAGCCCCTGACTCAGGGGCCATGAATTTAACAATTTAGGTCAAGGAGATTGTGGGTATCATAACCATGTATTCATTTTTTTGCCCACATGTGTGGGAGTAGTGATGATTTTTTAAGATTTAAAACATTTTTACTATATGGCCATATTGGCCCAACCCTAGAGCCTGAACACCTAACAAAGGGGTCATGAATTTCACAATTTTAGTAGAGGCTCTCATGGACATCATAACCATGTATTCAGTTTTTTGCTCACATGTGTGGGAATAGAAAAGAAGATTTTTTAAGATTTAATTTTTTTTTACTATATGGCCATATTGGCCCCACCCTAGAGCCTGAACCCCTGACCCAGGGGTCATGAATTTCACAATTTTGGTAGAGGGCCTCATGGACATCATAACCATGCATTTAATTTTTAACAAATATATATGGGAGTAGAGAAGAAGATTTTCTAAGATTTAAATTTTTACTATTTGGCCATATTGGCCTCACCCTAGAGCCTGAACCCCTGACCCAGGGGTCATGAATTTCACAATTTTGGTAGAGGGCTTCATGGACATCATAATCATGCATTTAGTTTTTAACAAATATATATGGGGGTAGAGAAGAAGATTTTCTAAGATTTAATACATTTTTACTATTTGGCCATATTGGCCCAACCCTAGGGCCTGAACCCCTGACCAAGGGGTCATGAACTTCACAATTTAGGTTGAGGGCTTCATGGACATCATTACCATGCATTTAGTTGTTGACAAATATATATGATAATAGAGAAGAAGATTTTCTAAGATTTAATACATTTTTACTATATGGCCATATTGGCCCAACCCTAGAGCCTGAACCCCTGACCCAGGGGTCATGAATTTCACAATTTAGGTTGAGGGCTTCATGGACATCATAATCATGCATTTAGTTTTTGACAAATGTATATGGTAGTAGAGAAGAAGATTTTCTAAGATTAAATACATTTTTACCATATGGCCACATTGGCCCCACCCTAGAGCCAGAACCCCTGACCCAGGGGCCATAAATTTCACAATTTTGGTAGAGGGCTTCATGTACAACATAACCATGCATTTAGTTTTTTCCTCACATGCGTGGGAGTAGAGAAGAAGATTTTTGAAAATTTGGCTTTTTTTGCATATTTGGCCCCGCCCGTGGCACCTCAGGGGTGGTAGAGCCATGAATTTCACAATTTAGATTCTTCTTACCATAGAGATGCTTTACACCAAAAATGGTAACGATTGGCCTGGTAGTTTTCAAGAAGAAGTTAAAAATGTAAAATTGTTAACGCACGACGCACGACGCACAGACGCACGACGCACAACGCACGACGACGGACGAAGACCAATTGCAATAGGTCACCTGAGTGACTCAGGTGACCTAAAACGAGACCTTTAAGAGATTTACTGTAATAATTAGAAATGGGAGATGCTTTTGCCATTTTATGTTTTAGTGGCCCATTATTTTGTACCTCGAGCAATCGTTTTATTTCAAAATTTTAGTACTATTAGTTAGAGGACTGGTTCACGGCGAAAAATAGATTTACTAAACTTATGATGTTTTCATCAAATTTCCCCCACGCTTAATTAAACTGGAAATGTTTAATTTAGTTACATGTCTACAGTAGATCAAGACTTTAAGACTCTCCCTTCTATTAATTAACAAGAGGCCCAAGGGCTACATCGCTCACCTTAGCTTAATTGTCAATAAAAGCTTTAGACCGTCTTTAGGAGTATCAAATACAAAATAGACAACTTAATAGACTATATATCTTGATTTTTAAAAACTTTTAAATTTTTCTCAACATCTTTTTAAGTTAAACATTGAGTTCCTACTGGTGTTTTAGTTTTTAAAAATAAGATCTTTAAATATTTTTTCTATTCATTCCTCCCCCCCCCCCCCCTTGTGATCCACATTACCCCTGAGAATTATGAATAGAACAAATTGAAATCTACACTACCTAAAGATGCTTTCACACAAAGTTCAGCTTTCTGGCCAATTGGGAAGAAGATTGTTAAAGATTTATCTCTTTATATTCCTATGCAAACATCTGACTCCCCATTGTGACCCAACCATACCCCCCGGGAGGATGATTTGAACAAACTTGAATCTACACTATCTGGAATGCCTCCAGCAAAGTTAAACTTTTTCTAATTCGATCCCTCCATTGTGGCCCTACCCTACTCCTGGGGATAATGATTTGAACAAATTTGATTCTACACTTCCCGATGATGCTTCTACCAAAGTTACAGCTTTTATGGCCAAATGGCTTTTGAGAAGCTTTTTAAAGATTTTTACCTATACATTCTAATGTAAAAATTCGACCCTCCATTGTGGCCATACCCTACTCCCGGGGATCATGATTTGAATAAACTTGAATCTTTACTTCCTGAAGATGTTTCAACACAAGTTTCAGCTTTTCTGACTAAATGTTTTTGAGAAGAAGAGTTTTGAATAATTCCAACGTATTTTCAATAATTCAATATTATCTCCCCTTTTAAGAGGGCGTGGCTCTTCATTTGAACAAACTTGAACCACCTTTACCCAATAATGCTTTGTGCCAAGTTTGATATTGGCCCATTAGTTCTGGAGAAGAAGCTGAAAATGTAAACTAACACGCTTACAACGACGCCGACGCCGACGACAGACAACAGACAAAGAACAAGTGTACTTATGGACCCCAGTAAAAAGTGAAAAAATGAAATTTCAAATTAAGCATATTTTTTTATCTGCCAACATCTATTGATATTTAAACAATAAGAACCAATAAGTTTTAGCGCTGAATTTAGAGTATGTAAAAAGCACGAAACTTTACAACATAGTAGGGGTCATCCGACACTTGTGATTTTATATAGTAAATCGAGGACGGGCATTTATTTCAAAGCCTTCGTTTACTGTTACCCTAAACTTTTGGAAAAGACAAAAGACGCATCATACATTAAGAAAACTTCTGTGAAAATAAGAAGTTTGTACAATATTAGCCTTGTATATAAAATATGAAAAATGAATGAAAATTTCAAGGTTTTTCCTGTAGCAGTGACAGCCATTACCTGCGTGACCTATTTTTGAACCCACGTATGGTATAAATTATTTACGTGGGTTCTATTCAGGTAGTCTTGTCAAATGTGCTCACTGTAAAACACTGACACGTTTTAAATCGCTTTTCATCGACTTTGTATGGTCAGGAATGTTTGTTTGATCACTATGGTAATCACTATGGTAATATGCAACTAAAAAGCGTTTTCGAGTTTTTCCAGACGAAAAGTAATGCAAAAAGTGTAATTCAGCAAACGTGCCGATCGATCCACGAACAGAATAATGTTGGTTTAAATGTCTCCTCCCTCTAATTTAAATAGACTCAGCTCAAGTAGGTTCGATACGATATATCCGGATTTAGGTTATCCATTTAAAAATCCTCAATTGTTTAAAAAATATGTTAATTTTAGTAAATTTAAGCGTGCATATAAATCAGAAGGATCCAACAGAGCTTAAATATTACGAAAAAAGCAATTTGTTAATATTTTGTACATAAAAACGGCACTGAAAAAGGGTCCATTTTCTATAGCTTATTTTTATTTATTTTTTTTATCAAAAAAGTTTACGTAAGCCTCAGGTGAGCTAAAAAGGGAAATATGTTTAAGTACTATCAAAGAAAAAATTGGCACAACAGATACCAAATATATTTGAAAGGAGACAACCATGTAAATCATTCTTTAAATATATAAAAATTATTCAGTTTTATTTATAAAAATTCAGTTTTATTTATAAAAATTTGGCAATAGTATAATATTTGACTTTTGGACAAATGCATTCTTTAATCAATATAAACATAAGACGTCACAGATTTATATATTTAGTTGACTCTAAATGGTGAAGGCCATGAGTGAAACAAGTATTGTTTATTTTTGAAAAGAATAAGAAAGCCTAGAACGTGTAAACAGATAAGGTGAGTTTTGGATGAGGTCATCGAGATGTATCGGTGTCGGGAGCTTTCATCTACTGTGGACTTGTAGATGTAGTGTATACAAGACTTGCGTCCCCATACAAAAAAGGGAATTGGCAAGAAATTATTATTAGAAAATAAATATATTTAACTGCATAATTTCTATACGCTTAAATTACAAAGTCATCAAAGTTACATGTAGCGATATAGGTTGCATTCTATTTATAAGATACGCAATATCAACGAAATTATGTTTACACGAACTAAAACAGCAAAAATTTGACTCGCCATTAAAATTGACTCCCACCGAATTGATATCATTTGACAGTAATACTCTGAACCAATTATCATCTGAGGCATTCTAGCATAATTAGCCAAACATAATACATAAACATAAATGTAAATATATAAATATTGCCAATCACCTTCTTCAACGATGGTTACAAAAATATCTTGAACGTCTTTTGGTAGAGGTGACAAGATCCTATCTTCCATTCCAACGAGTAATTCAATCTTCGAATTGGGCACCATGTATATTTCACAGGAGCTAGTGTTATCCCGATCAAATTTAATGTAGGTGCCATTGCGCAGAGGAAGTAGAGCAAGATCATCAAGGGCATTGTATTGTCCAGCGCTTAGAAGATATCTTAAAAGGTTGATTTTTTCGTCATCGCTGCAGTTCAAGTAGGCGTCGGAGGTTCTCAAAAGCCTGTTATTTGTTTGAAATCAGTAAAAACAGAATTCAGTGATAAATTAACAAACCAAAGTAAATTGGAGAAATAGACAGAGCTTACACTGCATTTTATCACTGACGAATGTATGAAAATTAATTGATTGCATTGATATTTGTTTTATGAGTACTTATCAAAACAAAAATATACTTTAATTGAAACTTTGAAAAAAATGTTCTGGGTAAATTTTTTTGCATGAAACCATCCATGTTTAAAAAAAAAAACTATAGGTAAGTTGTTCATGTGACCTGTTTATAAAATCAGGTGTGACCTCCGGTTTCCCTTGCAGTTGCAACGTATCCCATACATGCTCTTCCACTTCTACAGTATTTTGACAATACATTTCAAGGATTCGTCTTAAGGTTGTGTCCACTGCAAAATATTGAAATAAGAAACAGAATTCAAATTAATATAAATACTTCGATCCAGTCAAGATTGCTTGAGGGACATCAAATGCAAAACCTAATTATTTTGTAGTAATTTTTAAAATCTTGAAAAACCTATTACATTTACAAGATTTGATCCGCATGAATAAAACGGAAAGGAATTTTTCACATTAGCTTTGATACTCATAGGTTTATTCTTAAAGGAAACTTATATGTCTACTGTAGGAAATATGTAAAACTAGTAAATATACAAAATTTTAAAGTTCATGAGAAAACAGCTATAAATTATTACTTGAAATATAACATATTAGCATCTTTTCATTTCCATTATGTTTCTGACAAAGGAATATATATTACATGCATTTGATGATTTGTATATTGTTTTTAGTAAAATTTCATGCTACAATCTCCTAAGGGAGGAAATAAAGAAAGAATGAATGAAAGAAGGCATTTAATCAAAACGAGTTTCAACACATTGTATTGGCTAACGATTGTCTAATCAGAGTGTTGTAAGCGGAGTCTAGACACCACCAACAGCCGTGTTTATCTCCCTCTTGTTTCAAAATGGATGGAAAGATTTATCATTAGTTCATATCAAAATGTAAAAAAAAAAATGATATTTTTTTGTTGATCACCCATTTAAATTATTTAATGAAGAAGCAAAAATATATACACCTGTGTATTTATTGAAACAGGTTAATCACAGCGGTAACTAGCAAGGATGTCACAATCGGGGGGTGGGAGGGGGTGAGCATCTTTTATATTATGAACGTGGGAAAAAGGTCATCAATAATAAATGCATCGTCGTCTTGCTCCTTTAACAATAAACATTTTAAAACGTACGAGTGAGATAGTGTGTGCATGTGACCATTGATGCTAATCTACACCTCATCTTTAATAAACTTTAGAACATCCCTGACCTTATAACCTGTAATATAATTTTAGCTCCTATTCCCATTATGGATATTTTTTTTTAAAAAAATATCCATGAGGAAATCGATAAAATTATTCACACAAAACCTTACTCAGTTGACCTTTGACTGTTTTAAGAAAGTATCATACTAATTGGTTTTGGTAAGTGAATAAGTGATTTTAAAATACATGTATTAGCATAAATGATATTGATATTTAAAAGTGATATAGAAATCCAAGTATTCTAAGAAAAAAGATCATATCAACTAAACTGTACTTACATGTTCCAAAGTACTTTGAGCTTGAAGCTATTACAATAAACACTTTGATAAAAAAAAATAAATAATAAATAAATTAACTCATGTCTGGTACCTTGATTCGCGATTTTGGTTTGTCTGAAAAACACGGCCTGTTCCTTGGTAATCCATTTTCCTCCTTCGTTGGTGGTAAAAAATATTGGGGAATGTTCTAGTTTTTCTTTTAAGGGTAGTATAAGAATTTTCCAGTGTTCGTCAATTTCATTCACATTTGGTATGCAACGTGACACGGTTGCTACATGAGCTTTGTCGTTTTCGTTATTTGAACTTTCTTTTACTAGTTCTCGTAGAAAAGTATAATAAACCTCTGATAAAACCTCAATAACGAGTGCTTGGTTCCACTGAATTGACTTATCTGTGTGGGTATGATTTCGTATCTGATCTGTGGTCGGCCATTTCACAAAACGCCTGCTTTGGTTAAGGGCAAAAAATCCATTGACATGAATTGGCAATCCACTAAGGTTTTCCTCTGTCAGTGGAAGTGGTAAAAAGCAAAAAACATGGCCTTGAAAATTTGTAGGACAATCCATATCCATAGCTACACTTACATAGGGACTGTAAGACAGAGAGTCATCATTTGAAAGTTTTTGCAAATGTGAGGACATGCTGCTTCTCCCTTGGAACAAATTCATTACCTTCCATGATATGCTCATGACATCGCATCCATGATCTTTTACACAGATTGTCATGAAATAACTGTTTTCAATGTCGGATTGAAGATCAACTTGAATATGCGACTTCATGATATTTCTGGCTGATCGGACAGCTTCGATTGTTGTTCCATCTATTTTTACAGAATAATGCACCTCCCCTATGTCAATAGTTCTATACGCATTTTCTTCTCGAAGTAAAGTGATACTTTCAAGACATTTTAAAAAGAGCAATGATACTGGGGCCTCATCCTTGAACGACATAAACAGGTCATCAACTTTCGACTTGTCGTAAATGTTGTCTGAGAGTTCTGTCTCCTCTTGGCGCAGAGGAAATCTAAATATGGTTCCATTGAAGTGCCCACATTCCAGAGTATTTTGATCAAAACCAAACACCCCTGAGAATGCCTTTAGACAGTCTTCTACTTTCATTTTCTTATATCTGTGAAGCTTTTTCAGTTTCATCGTCTGACAGACCTTTGAGGAATCTTGATGTGGGTCCAATACTAGAAGCTGGTCTCCACTGATGATAACTGGGTGGTCTAGAAGAAAAAAAACGTAAATCATGTAGCAAATGCAGGGGTACCAAAATATGCACAGTTTAAATTTTCATTAAGTTATTAAAAGCTTAAATTGAAATAAACTAATGCATTTTTTCAAACAATGTCATATCAATCTTAATGTCATTTATTCGATGACAATTTGAAAGTTAATAAAAGTAGTTCATTTTCTTACGGAGGAAGTTACATAAATGTAGTATTGGATTATTAACTGAAATACAACACAACTTATATTAATCTAAATCAGGTCATATTGTAGTAATTTTGTAATTGCATCATTTGGAAAGTGAATACTCAGACAAAATCGGGCAATTTTCTAAAATTTTTGATTAATGTGGCATCATTAAATTTCGAGGGGGCCAATTTTTCTGGATGTCTCAAATTTTACAGGTTCGTGGGGACGTAATTTCGTGTATTCTCATATATCTACAAAAGAAAATATGATGATTCCACAGTTTTTTGTATAATATTTATCATAGTAAAGAATCATGGGCATTAGTTGAAACCTTGAGAATGACAAATAGAAAGCATGCATAGTTTGTATGTACTCGGGTTTGTGTTATTTTATTATATTTATGTTTGAACAATCTACATATTGTTCAATTGTTTACGGTTTATTTTGTTAAATGAATTTTTTCGTTTTACAAATTCTTGAAGTTTTTACGGGAATAATCAAGTTTTTCCGCCTGCTTTTTAAACATTTAGGAAATACACTAATGCAAAATCATGCTAACTTCTGAAAAATCAAATTCCGCAAAAAATCGTCTATGACTTATTATACATTTACAGCATTCCGATGTAAAGTTTGATTACACTTGCCTAAAAAAACAAATAATATTTCGCTATAAATAGTTACTTTCTTTAAATAGGTACTATATTTGTGGTCATAACAATCATATGACAATAACAAGCATCCGTGAATGAATATCTTTACCTGTTAATCAACTCATTAAGAGATAATACCTGACCGCAAACGTGACACTTTTATCACTGAACAAGGAAATGCATGCTGAAAAAAAATCATTTGAACTGAAAGTACCTGTTATGTGAAAAACAGATTTGAACCCCAGACCAAATCTTCCAACCTTGGTCTTGTCAAACTCTTTTATGCTGCTGTACAACATCTTGATCCCTGTCCAGTCAGCTTCAATAAACTCCGCATTGTTGTAAACTACAAGTGCAGGTCCCTTTTGCCAAAAAAAAATTCCATGATTATTAAGTTAATTTTTTAGTAATCAACAATTTGTGGAAAAAATATTGTGTAAACATACAAATGTGTATTTTAACTTGTACTTAATGAATTACAAAAATATCTCAAATACAAAATCTTTAAGATAGAGAGTTTGAAAGTGTTGTTATACTTTTGTTAGTAGATTTCCTCATATCACCCCCCCCCTTTTATTGAAAATATAGTTTAATTTTAAAGATATACCAACATCTATTACTTTGAAAGATGATATTTTTGTAATGTTTATAAATCAAATGTTACCCAAAGAAGAAAATACAAGTACGTTTAAAGGGTATGATCATGACTTATTCCCTTTTGTCTTGGAAATCATATTTAATATCGAAGCCAAGTTTACCTTGAAATACTTCCTGAACGGAGCTCTTTTTGTTGAAGGTTCTTGCACCGCTGGTCTGTCATCATAGAGAATCTTCATTTCCGAGGCGCCAGCATCCTCTGCATTTTGAATGAGTTCCTGTTTGAAATGATTGTGATTTTTTCAGTGATATATCATTGCATATTTAGAGTTATATTATTGTGCTGCACCCATGCATAATAATACATGCATTTCTTTGCATAACAAAATTATCATTGTTCTGCAGTGTAAAGGGGGGGGGCAGGAAAATACACTTAACAATTGTGTCGGACGTATTTTTCAGTATAAACTTATGAATCTTTTCAAGAAAAACAAAACAAAACAGGACTTACACACATATATAGAAAAACTCTCTTAAAAAGACAAAAAACATTATAGATATCTTCAACTATTACGTATCTCTAAATCTGTAAAAAAAAAAATGCATTTTTTTTAAAATTTCTATTCATGTTCCCCAACATTAAGAGCAAACGTCATGAAATTGAACGATAAATTCTAGTGAACAGGATGTGATTGGTGAAATTTATTTTAAAGAAATGGGAAAGATCTAATTGAAATATTGGCAGGATTTTTATGAACCCGAAGACATTCGAGAAAGTTGTTCATGATCATAAAACGTATGAAACATTGGGTTCCTGATACTATTATCTTTCTTAGCTCTCTATACGCCTTGTAAAAAAACAGCATAATTTGATTTTTTACACCGACTTTCCAATATTTTAGTATATATGTTTTAAACCTTTTTCAGATTTTATTTCTACAAAATAAGTTTTTGTTAAAAACACATATGTTAAAAAAAATTTAATTTTACTTGAGTGTACAATTTTTTAACGATTCGTCTTTAAAATGTTTCAAATTTTTGTAAGGTTAAAGAACGAGGCATAAAAGCATACCAATATCTGTTAACGATACCTTTTGAAAATTGTGAGAGATGTTCTGATATATATCCGAGTGGAAAAATATATCATAAAATTGCATTTTTTACTTATTATACTTCTCTCACGGTTATATTTTTTGTTAAAAATTGTCCATTAGTGATAGAAACGGTAACATGGGACAGACTATAGTTTATATCAGGACGAACTGTTTGTAATTCCTCTGAGTTCGCCCAAACTATTGTAAAGTAAAACATTATATTGTTTATGTGCAGACACTTTCTAAGCATCATTCAATTTGGTTTTTTTGAATAATAGGAGTGTTTAATCAATTGAATGTACGAAGAAATCGTATGCATGTTTATAATCTATTCACATAATTATGTGTAGTGTGTGCAGGAAAAGTTAACAAAGAGAAACACCATGATGGAAGAGGCATGACAGCCCAAAATATCAATATATCCCCGTTGGGAGCGCCTCTACTCAAACTTTTCTTATGATTTTCTCCTTTCATTCATCTTTGAATGCGATTGACCACCGTCAACATGCCGACCACATTTTTGCGCTAACTTTTTGTAAACATTGTGAAACAGGATAATGGATATTTCAAAGTAACATTTATAGTCTGTATCGGAATGTGAAAATAATAATTAAAAATTTTTATTCAATACTTTTTGATGCCTTTGAAATTATATAATTTGCAGAAAGTTTATCACATATGTACGATGGATAACATAAACATTTCCATTCTCTAGACAATTTATTTAAAAATGCATATAGAGCTTTAGGGTCAAGTTTATTTTCATATACACCCTTTTTAAATATCCGCAGATGTTCATAAAATATCAATCGGGTCGAAAGAAAGTTACCTTAAGAATTTGTCCATCATCAGGATATTCACTCAGAATGGTTTGTAACTGTTTGATGAGAGGGGGTTGTATCATCCCCGAACATTCGATCTCGTCATCAGATTCAGTGTCTACGTCGTCTGCCATGTTGACAACCGACTCAGACTGTAAGACAATTATACAAGTAATTGCTTTCTTAAAAGCTTGCCTGACTTAACAACGTTTTTCCATTGGAAGCATCTATAAATTCCTTTTACAGATAGTAAGTTTCGATTGATGCTCATCATTTCATTTTTAGATTAAGAAACAATACTAGTAAGTAATTTTCTTTTACTTTACTGCAAATATATTATTTTAAATTAAATTATATCATTGTTTTGAATTATTTCAGAAAAGTACATGCATCAACAAATCGTCAGCTTGAAAGCGGAAAAGAAAATAGTGAAGTTTGAATTATATTTGTCATGTTAAGATTGCAAGGTCTTTTTGTCATTCAAAAGCAAAGGTTTCTCCGAACAGAAAAGTACCAGGAATTTTTTTTTAAACAAAGCTACATGTATACACACGGTGTCCTCCATAGAATATCATCATATGATAACTCTTTAAAATGATCCCATTTTGGACTCCTCCGGTCAAATGAAATAAAACGGCCCGCTTCGGTGATTTAGTTTCTCCAGTAAATATTCCTGCTACGATTAACCTTTATCATTATTTTAAAGCAAACTGATGATTTTGTTTATGATAACAACATTAATTATTACTTAGTACATTCTACTGAAGTAGGCAGTAGGTAACAAGTTGTGTCACCCTCCTCCCTCCATTACATGGTTGTCTATTTTAAAAACAGGATTACACACAATTTACTTGAAAACTCTCGCTCGCTGTTGATTATTACATCCCAAATAATAATTTATTTTTTAAGAATTTAAATGTTGACACGTTAAACATACATAGGTTTCGAAGAAGACAACTTCCAAACTTTAGATATGCGTCATGACGTCAGGCCATTTTAACAACAGCTTGGACTTAGGGCAGTATATGCCAAACTCGTATTGAATAAGAACAGGATCCACTAATGGTTAACAGTCTAGTCATTGGCTAATAGGTATAAATACATTAAACGCAACGATACTTGCCAATTTCATCCAAACTGTATTTTTCAATTAAAACAGCGTCAAATTCACACAATAAAGCAGATCTTTAAAACAGATTTTAGATTTTTACAGTCTTTAAATACTTATGAGCTTTCCATAGCCAATCAAGAAGAAAATACATAATTTTTGTCAGAATGGGAGTTCTAAGTAAAGCCTGGAATTTTCTTGTTCTAAAAATAGATCCCATGCCGAGTGATAATAATAGGGTACCCTATTTTGAGGCAAAGTTTCTACATAAATGTGCAAAATTCAACCTTTTTCTCAACAAATGGTTGTAGAGAGGACACCAATAAACCCCCTTCATATTTTTCAGATGTTTAAATCTTTAAAATACGTCTGTAGTTGCACAGTTCGCCAGCTGTTTCAATTGATTAAAAAGGCATTCTTCTGTTCTTGAACGCAAACAACATGTAGAATCTCATATTCATTGCTTTTATATCTTTTGGCCACAGTTTTGGTCAGGTTCGGGCAGAAACAAGCCAGTTCAAGAAATGTTTACATTCTTATCCTCAAATGTAATGTAAAAAGGTGGCCGAAAATCCCTCTTAAAATGGCTCTAATCTTTTATGCAGTTTTTAGCCGGGCTCTGCTGAAAGCAGAGTCCTGGCTGTAGGCAGGCCAATCGCCAATGTTACTATAAATAGCAAAAGTAAACAAAAACCCAAACAGCGTCAAAGTAAAAGCTTCCGCCATACCAAATAGTTACACAAAGAGCCACGTTTTGTCAAGTGTTGGCATTTTGTTTCTTCTTTTTTAATTTCGAAAGAATTGTCTATCTTTTTTAGTTTTCTTATTAATAACGTGTTTTATAAACAAGACTATGCATTTTGGACACAATGCGCATGAATTTCCATGAACTACTTTGCTGCGCGTTGCAGAAATGGGAATTGAATATATAACGCTTGTTGAGAAATTCAAGGCAGCAACTGTTGAACTTTTTTCTACTAGACAGACATATTTTTGTTTATAGCCGCTTACAAAAATTGGTAGCTCTCTGACGCTTTGCCGACATTAAAAGCATGAGAGAGAGAGAGAGAGAGAGAGAGAGAGAGAGAGAGAGAGAGAGAGAGAGAGATTTCAGTCTTTACTACACAATATGCATAAAGACACACCAAAAGAGCCCGGCTTTCAGTACTTCAGTACTTTGATTTTTATTTATTGTAATTTTCATTTCTAAATGGTAGCGAATTATGCTGTGTGGCACCGTATTTTGAAATATTTTTCAAAGTGCGTAATTTTTCAAAGTGCGTTGTAACAATGCAGTAGCATCGGTTTCTTTAAAATGATTACAAATTGGTTATCAGAACAAAATGCTGATAATACAAAAAAAAAACCACACACAAAATAGTTCTAATAATTAGTTTCCGTCAGAAAATTTATAGTCACCTAGCCTCTTATAGATGATGCGGAAAACTATTGTAAAATGACAAAGCAGCAATTTTTAAAAGAAATGATGAAATGATGTCTCGTATCGAGAACCATTCTAGAGTTCACTGACAGAAACTTATTGCTGTTTTTTTTAAATTTCGCAAAAAACTTAATACTATAATATATATTTTGCTGATTTATATTTGATATAAATCAAGCAACATTGATCGATATTAAGCTCAATGTGCAAGTTGTTTTAAACAAAATTTAAAAAAAATCGCAGAACAGTTGAACTGTTCCTTTTACCTGTGCCAAAGTAATATCCAAATACGTTTAACCGTTCAATGAAGAAATGAATAGCGTGCAAGAACGTTACTGTTAAAGAGCATATTGAATGCACCAAGGCAACTGTTCTTCTTGAATGCACTTTATATGTTCTACTGTAATACCTACATGTAGAACAAATACTCTTTAAAATTTTATTGTCGTATCATACAACAAAAGAAACACATTTTTATTATATGGAATTATTATCCACAGCATTTTTAGCAATTTTTTAAAAATTAATATTATATTTATAAGATTTATCGATATTTAAAGTTTGATATGTTATTTAAGAAAGATTTATTTTTTTAATTCATGTACTAGTGAATGTCCTTACATATGTGTACATATTAGTTGATCTGAAAGAAAGGTGCAGAATAGGCATACAGTTGGAGTATGGAAAAAAAAAATCAACCTTACCGTTAAACTGCTTCGTACAGAATGGTAGAATCAATATTGCACACGTCATTCAATCATACCACGAAATCAAAACGAAAGTAATTATGGGAAAAGCTATATGTTTAATGTCACTCTGTACTGTATTGGTTTGTATGGAGCTATTTTATTTTGATGTGTTCGATTGTTTAAAAGTTAGTATTGCGTATACTATTGTTAGTTTTGAGTCACACAAAAGTTTTACTCCATCATGACATTCGCACATATTTGATAAACAAACTAAGATAATGTAAATATATAAAGCTGTCTATTTAAGTATACATTATTTAGACAGCAGTCTAAAAGTCGATTTAGGTGTTGTATTCGCGCATAACTTAAACTGCAATAAAGAATAACACCGTTTGGCAAGAGATTATGGTAAAGTATAAGTCAAATATTCTCAGCATAAAGTACAAACTCTAGTATTCATTTTTTCTGTAGATTTTCTTATTTGTATATCTGAATGTAAATTTTGATCTGCATTCGTACTCGTTTGGTGACGATAGCAACTGTTGCCATCTTGAAAAATATCATTCATCTTCATTCAATGAATTTTTCTGCATAATATATCAATTCAACACACAGAAAAGTCATTATTATTGACATGCATGAAGGTTATGTTATCTTAACCTTATCGAATAAAGCCTAAATATTAATTCAGGACGTGTGCAATTGCATTCAAGGTCACTCTTTGAGTGTTTTCGTTATTTGCTTATCAATCATTTTGTTCCACTGTACAGACATCAGGGACTATGAAATCTATGCAAAACACGTCTTGTACGAAAGGCATCGGAGCCAAGGTGCTAATACATGTATTAGTATTAATTTATATGAAGTATTTTTTCATAAATTGTAGTGTTTTAACACCAAGTGATAATACTGTTATGAATATGAAGCAAATAGTTAAAGCTCCTTTAATTAATGTACATGTTTATTAGATTTTACTTTTCATTATTAAGACTTAGTGTTAAACGTGCAACACTAATGTTATTCCACCATGCAATGACGTATTTAGAAATTGCTAACTGTCAAATGTCTCAAAGAAATTTATTTATGAAAGTATGGGCAAACCAAAATAACATTTGTAAAAAATGCTTATTTGTGTGTAAATTTATATTCCCGCTCTTTTTATTATAAGAACCAGAACTTTTTTGCCATTTCCTTTAAAATGATATCTAGTAGTAAAACTTTTTAATTTGACACGACTACGTTTTATGGAGATTCAAAATTTTCAATCAATAAACGCTGATAAAGTGTCTGACTTTTTGAAAATATGATCAAGGGCTTTTAAACTTGAATTGGGTCTTTGTCCAATAAAGCATTGATTTTTTATTTTTTCCATTTTTCAAAAATGTAAGCTGTCTACTGGGAAAAAGAAACGAAAGTTCCACTGTATATGAATTTTTTTACGTGAACGTATATCCTTCTATGTCCTTTGTGTGTTTTGCTTTACAGAACACTGAAGGAGAGTACATGAGCCTTCATAAGTCATTTGTTGGTATTATCACTCCTAAAATTTTCTTTTTGTTGTTTAAAACTAAATAACGTCACTCTATAACGTATTATTTAAACAAATACTTTCATGGTATTTTATTTATCAACATGATTCAAAATCGCTGATTATAAAGTATAAAATAATATAAATTTTTACATTTTTATATGAAGGGATGATTCAAAATCGCTTATTATATCTGATTTTATTCATAAAATGATATCGGTTTTCACATTTTTAGCCATAAGTAAAGCCGGTTAATACACTCAAATCTTGTGAATAAATCTAACAAACCACGGAAAAAAATATTTTAAATGTTTATTAAACGATTTCATTTACTTCTGAATTTATGTTTGGATCTGTCTATTTATTTTATGCAACACTTAAATAGCTTTGAAGTCCCTTTTTATGCAAAGGAAAATTTGACTTTAAAAACTTTCAAATAGTAAATGCAAACGCAATATTAGAGTCGGAGATCTTTGATCAATAGACAACCTGGACTATCAGATGGTTTAAAATTGCTCGGCAGAACGAATTCAATCTATACGGACCTTTAAACGTCTTTAAACGTGCAATCAAAACAGTGTATTACATAACAGTCGACCTGAGGTTTTGTCCAACATGCACTTTAGTGATTTGATTTTCGAAAATCCAAGCAATGATTACTAAGAAGAGATAATAAAAGAAGTTTTGTTGTCTTTCTTTCAGAAAAAAGTATGTTCAAGTTCATGTTTTGTCCCAATTTTCAACAGATCAATTTTAAAAATGCATAATTGCTGTATTGTTTTCCTTTAAGGTGGAATATCCCTCTGATAAGAAAGATAACTTCTGTAGAAAATAATCTCACTTTGTTTCTGTTAATTCACAATTATTAAGGCATGTAGCAATAAGGGAAGCAGTGTTGGGCCCCAATTTATGTTGGAAGGCGACATTTATTTAAGGAATGAATTCAATATTTATTTGTTTTATACGATATAAAATGGTTTGGGGCAGTTTACGCTTTATAAACCGCGAAGCGGTTTATTAAAAAGCGTAAACTGTTTCAAACCATTTTATATCGTATAAAACTAATAAATATTGAATTCATTGCTTATAATTTAATTTTTTTACTCTGCATTGTAGATGAAAACGGTCATTTGACCTTTAAAATGACGTAAAATTGTACAAAATTCAAACGTAACGACAGGCGTATTGATACGTTTTTGACGTTATTCCTACTATGACGTAGGCAACATTCTTTATACGATATAAAATAATTTTTTAGCCAATCAGAAAGCGCGTTACAACCAGAATTAAATTATTTAATATTCAATTATAAAAAAAAAGAAGGGAAATTTGAACCAAACGAACTAAACCCAAACTTTTGGCAAGTGTAAAAAAGTAAAGAAAATTTTACAAAAAAATGTAAGAAGCGAATTATATTTATCAAAATTTAATGAGGCAGTGTCTACATGTATACCCCTTCCCCTCCCCCAATGGATTAATTTTTTTTTAGAAATATTACTAATTTTATGTACTAGTTCAGTACATGAACAGTACGTGTTTGATGTTTTAGGCCCGAGAATTTTGGATGAAATTTTGCTCTCTCTCCCCATTTATAGCTCGTTCACAAAGGTGAATGAATTATAATTGATAAAAACGTGACCAAGAAAATTGCAAACTCTAGACTTAATTATCATCGTTTGAAAAATAACATTTCAAATGTTCAAAATTGAATATGGGTTTTCTTATCTGAGAGAGCAGATATGGGACAACAAAATTAAAGAAATAATAATATTACATTTTATTCAAGACAATATATCTCTATATTGAGATCATACCAATTACTGGAAGATCATTCATTTGATCCCATTTTAGAGTTGTAACAAAATGTTAATGCTCTCACGACTGGTTTACATTTTTAGCATTTCTAAAACATATGGATCCATTGACATTAACTATTATCTTCTCCAAATTTAAAAACAGAAAACATTTCTGATTAATTAGAAACTGTGGCTATTTATCAAGTACTGTATGTAAAATATGTATGTAAAACCTTTAATAGTCTATGATAAAGAAAGATAACTCTTGCTAATTGAAGCAATTTTTGTTACAAACCTATGCAACAAAGTGCTATTCTGAACTAAAAAGCACCGTTTCATTATGTTTTCTAATATGAATTGGCAATGTATATAACTATATATATTATTTTCATTTACATTTAATTTTTTTAATTTTACGCTGCGATTGTAAAATTTAGCTTTTTCTATTCACTATGTCCAGTTTTCTTCATAACATGATTAGACACATTATCAATTTTTAAAAAATCTAGCAGTGCTTCATCACTTCAACTTTGTTTCATCTGAGTCTATTGATATTGACTTTCATGAAAATCAATATGATTTTTAAAAAAAAAAAGATATGGTAAAATTAATAGCAGAGGGATATTACACCTTAAAGGGGCACCGTCATGATTTGAATCAAAAATTATTTTTCGGATTTTAATGTTTACAATGCTTCAGTAAGGCATTTTAAATAGGTCACCAAAATTTGAGTGTGATTCGTTGAGTTATAAACGAGGTACAGAGCTTACAATTCTTGGCGATGTAAACAAAGCATTTGTTTACATTTTGAATGTTTAAGTGTAAATCCCAATTTAAGACCTAAAATGAATGTGTTAAATGTTGGGAACTGTTTATTTATGCTTGAAATGAATAACAAGATAGAAAAATTTGCTTGGAATTTTTTTTATATTGAACCTATGTTAACAAAAAAGGGCACGGGCCTTGTTCACATGACTAAGAATTGTGAGCTCTGTATCTTGCTTATAACTTAATGAATGACTCTCAAATTTCATTTGATTTTTAGAAATGCATTCCTTAAGCAGTGTAAATAATAAAAATAGAAAAATAGAATTTGAACAGAATCGCAACCATGCCCCTTTAACAAGAAAACTCATCATTTTCATGTAAAAAAGGAAAGAAAAAGAAAAGGCCCACCATGTTTTGTTCAATATCAATTTTTCATTACCACACGTTACATGTGTATCACTTTGAGCATCTAATGTATGTATTAATATGTGCATGGTTCAATGATTGTTGTTGTTTATAATTGCTATTGTATACAAAAAGTAAATGGCAATTCAACTACTAACATTTTGTTTTAAGAGATATATATGATGCATTCATCAAAAATATATTTTTTTAAAAATTGTCTTCGTCATTTTTATTAATAAAAAAATTGGTCCCAAGATATTTGAGACCATGTAAAATAAAAAAGAACTAAATAAACAGGATCTTTTATACCAAAACTTTTACTATAACTCAATATTTCTTTTCATTTTCAAATTTCTTTCAATTTCTTTTCTTTATCTCATTAACCAATGAACACTGTTTACTTTTTCATATTTTTGTGGGATTTTGTCTTAAAAGAATTATTTTTTATATTTTAGTTTCATAATTATATATGTTTATTTCAATTAAAAATCATACTTACTTATTCATGATTATTTTGTTTTTCAATTCTAAACTCTATAACAATTCACTTTCGTAAGATTTCTAAAACAAATATTTAAAAATTTGACAAATAAAGGGTTATGTGGAAACAGGCTGATATTTTAAAAAATCTCTAGAAAATAAAGTATTGTACTTTGAGGGTTATTATTGTTGAATACTGTGCCTAGTATTAGTAACAAATGCATGCAACAAAAATCTTCTGCACTTATTTGGTGTAGAGATCCACCTTAACCGTTTTGATAGGAAACGCAAGGCTAAAATGTAAAACTAAAAATATTCAATGATAAATACTAAGAAGGTTTTATGGTATGTGAATGACTTTAATTTTCTAATATACATGTAGTATGTGTTAAAATAATGTTGCAGATTTGATAATGACACGTAACGTATAATGCAAGTTGATAAGCAGACTGATTGCCTATTTAAATTCTGAGCATCAGAATCACTATGATATTTTACTGAAAATTAGGCAATTAAACAAATCCATACACTTTGGACATTTTTTTTCTAACAACTGTTTGATCAATGAAGTCCTTTTGTTTATTTCAAAAGCATTGCCTTTCAGAAATTAACACTGGCATAATTCTATATGTTGATCCTTCGTAACCAATGCATATTTCACTTGAGGCCAGCATCATTTTTTCCTATTTTTGATATTCATTCTACATAGTAACACTGTGCAGAGAGATTCTGGTTTTTTTTTTAAAAGTTACTTTATGTAATACTAGTCTTCAAATTGATTACAGAACAAATTCAACATACAATTCAGCTTTATTGTTTGTTATTTACAAAGAATGTTTCTTATATTTGAATTATGAATGAATACTCTTCTAGACTTCAAAAGCTTTTATTTAAAACATGCAGAAAACATAGTTGACAATAATAAATAAATCAACATTTTATTCATTTTGAAATATCAGTGTCATATATATATATATATATATATATATATA
The DNA here is from genome assembly GCF_963853765.1 of Magallana gigas. Lineage (NCBI taxonomy): Eukaryota > Metazoa > Mollusca > Bivalvia > Ostreida > Ostreidae > Magallana > Magallana gigas. The sequence goes on along the minus strand of NC_088858.1, from coordinate 33,420,459 downwards.
GAGAGAGAGAGAGAGAGAGAGAGTAAAAAAGAAAACACGAAAAACGTTCAATATAGCTTAAGCGCTTTCATTTTAAAATCTTCAGAAGCTATATATATATATATATATATATATATATATATATATATATATATATGTATGTATGTATGTATGTGTGTGTGTGTGTGTGTGTGTGAATTGAAATTCGTATAACTTTCCATAAATTATAATAACTTTCAGCTTTTGAAGCATTTGTAATGACAACACATAATGATATTTAAAACCATTATTTTGATCAACTCATTGGGTTATTATCATTGGGCATATTCTTAATATTGGATGATAAAGTTCATGTAAACTAACATGGGCAACAAAACGACAGCTGTGATCAAATCTATCACAAAGCCATTAGGGGTTTATTGGATTTGATCAACCCCGACCGTATTTTATCACCTCATAATACTCAAAAAATGATGATTCCTTATTCCTTAAATAAATTGATATTCACAGTTAATATAATAATGCGACTTATTTCAAATTGTTGCAATTTTCACATAAACGTACTTCAACGATTAAAGCAATACTCAAAGTGATGTAAACAACAACAACAACACGATAAAACAAATGAAGTTAAACATTAAGCTACCAAATACAAGGATAATATAAAAGTTCTATGAACCACGAACAAACAAATGTGAAATAGTGATTAGATTCTAGTAAAATTTATCAACTTTACATTGTGATGAAAATACGCAAATAAAAATTTAAACAATAACAGGTTAGGGTGGTGAAGTTCGTGCTCCCAATGAAGCTTTAGTTCCAATCGATTAAGAAATAATCCAAGCAATAGTCAATATCACAAGTACAAAGAATACATGAAAAACAATGTAAAATTTATTTGTTATAACCACTAGAATTTAAGTTATCACTTAAGACTCTGAACAATGCATCTTTCAGCATCTAAGAATGGGTTAATTCTAATGCCACGATAAGATTTTACGCCACGGCGTTGATTTCTGTCTTGCAATGCTTGTATGAATATCAATAATTTTTAAGAAATAGACCGATCATACTAAGTGGATGTAAATATAGAAAAATATACAAGCAAACGATTGCCTTTTTTATAATGCTGATTTAAAATATTTCACTTTGAATATCTAACATCTTTACTACACAAGGTTTAAACAGTACAGTTTCTTTAAAATAAAAGGAAATTAATCAAATAAAGCTTTCTTATATATACACAATCATTTTATACAACAAATAATTAAAGATTCTAATTGTATAACTCATTCCTCGTTTTATAAAATCTTTTAGTTTAGTTCAAACGGAAAATTATTTTGGTGTTTTGATTCGAGTATGCACAAATAAGGAATATAACTATACTATACTACTACAGAGTCTTATCTACTGTAAAAATGATCTGTTTTGCTAGTTCCATTGCCGTTGTGGCTTGGGATCTGGTAAAGGCCTTTGATGGCAGATGTCCCCCCTCTAGGTACCTCATCCTCTGAAGTCCCCGAGTCAGATTCTGTAACTCTTTAGCCTGGCACCGTAAACCTTCAGGACATGATCGAGCAAGGATGGAAAGGTTTTCAGAAAAAAATACTTTTTTGGAGTCTTCGTTGTACTGCCATGCTATGATGGCTTTTTCTGCTGCCTTTTAAAAAAATGAAGTATATGTTTATTAAAGTATAGACATTTAACTAAAGCATTTTTGTGTTACTTTCGATATCTTAAATGTATGATAGGTATAGTAGATTTTGATGTTTTATCTGAAATGATACCGATTTATCCTAAAAAAATATAGAGACTATAATGTTATAAGCCTGGGAAATCTAGATCTCTTTTGTTCTATCAGTTTAGAATGTCAGTTATTCAATTGTACAATGCAAATAAAGATAAAGATAAATAAAGGCATTTTACAATTGGAAACTTCAAGAAAAAGACCTTTAATCTCTATAATCTAGACACTTAGACCTAGATTGAATATAAACATATATGTTCAGTAATGCCAACGCGGATCCCGTATTTTCCCGTGATCCCTAGATGGTGTTTAAGATAAAAGCAAGTTACACATATGGGAAAAATAAAATCATTTTCTTTTCACCATTTAAGATTTATATCAATACCTATAAAATATTTGTATTTTTTTTAATTTGTTGTCCCTAAGCATAACAACTTATCAAGCAATTTATGTATGAATGGGTGTTTGAAAAATTAGTAATCCGTTTGATTTTATTGTATAAATTAATTACTATGATGAATTTAAAATATGCTACAGATTTTAAGAGGAATCTCTCTCTCTCTCTCTCTTATTCTTATTTTGTAAATAATATGATAAAAATACGACAAAATAATTTACTTGAACATATAAAAATAATTTTTCATTAGTTTAAAATTGAAATTTCATTAAGATAATGTCGGTGTTTGTAAGAACAGACTATATACTTCCACTTAGCAGGCCCCACGTCACACTAGTAGCAGATCACCCAACCCGACGACAACCATCAATATTTTGTTTACACATACTGTATACATATTGTTACGTAATTCCCATATCAACAAAAATTATCGAAATGTAAAAAGTTGTATATCAAAGTTGGTGATATTTGTTTAAACACTGTAGAAAAGGCTAAACTTCTTGGTGTTACCATAGATGAATCTCTTACTTGGTCAAAGTACATTGAAATTTTAAGCAAAACACTTGTTTAAAAAATAGGTATTTCACGTCGTCTCCGTGTTTATGTGTCAAATGCTGCTTTATTAAAAATTTATAATACTGTTATTTTCCTCATTTTAACTCCTGTTGTACAGTTTGGTGTTTAGCCAAAAACAATTGTAAAATGCAAAATTAGGAAAACATTTAAATTACAGAAAAGGGCAGCTACATTTATACTGAGTTAAATCCAGTCAAACTTCCTCTGCTGATATTTTTGGAGTTCTACAATGGATGCCTATTCAGGATTATTTCATATACAGAAAACTTTTGTTAGCTTTTAAAAGTTTAAAGGCCACGACACAAGAATACATGAATGTTTTTAGATACGTAAATCAAGTAAGTTCTAGAAAAACAAGAAGCAGTGTTAGTGGATTGTTATATGTACCAAACTCAAAGACTGAATATTATAAGTGCTCTTTTAGAATATCAACAGCTATTTTATGGAATCAATTGCCAGGTTGTGTTCGAACATAAAACAGCATGGCTTCTTTTAAAACAAAGTATTTACAACAAGATTATTAGGCAGAGTAAATTATATTCTGATATCAAATCAGTGCATGTATATTTATTGATGAGTGTGTATATTTTATCTACACTATTTGTCTATGCGTCTTATACTTATTGTTGTACACAATCATGTTTTAATACAGGAGCACAATGTAAACTAGTATTTTGTTACTAAGTGTGCTATCCTTTCTTAATAAAAGACATTATTATTATCATTATTATTATTACTATCATCATTATCTCTGTTGGTTAACTGATTCATTGCGATATTTTTAGATGTGATTTGGAGATTTCCAAATTCAAATTTCGGGTGTTGAACATTCAACATACTGAACTTTACACGTTTTGCAGATCCCGGTCAAATTTTTTTAGATACACACTATTTGATATTAACATTTTTCATCTACAAGTATACTTAGTTATTCTCTGCGTTCATATCGCTGTGAAATGGTTTACACTGGGATTTATTTTAATGAAATCTAGGTATTTAAGAGCTGACCTAAGTCTAAGGTATGTTGAATACATTCTAATTAAAACGCCAAATATTATACCTTTTTCCAAGAATAAATAATATAGTGTTAATAGCAACCAACTCCATTGATATAAAATGAATAAAAGTTAATATCTAGAAATTTTCGTTATCATATTTCCCTTATTCTTTGTGCGAGAAGAAAATGGGGGAGGTAATCCGCATTAAAGACAAAACAGTTTTCATCTGGGATCGAGTTTACAAAATCGCAATGAAGTTGATGAGATGAGAAGCAGTAACGCCCGTATGCACGGTTTTGCTCGAGTTACCTGTGATAATCAGCGATCAATTTCAACCCACAAGAACTCAACTTAACTAAAATAATTTAATAATTTGTCATTTATTTGAAAATGAAATTTTATTAAGATGTTTTCACCTAAGATCGAACTTGCAAAGCTGTGACGATGTGGGTGAGATGAGAAACTCTACCGCGAGGATGCGCACTTTTACATGTACCCGTATTACTTGTAATAAACCGCGATTAATTTCACACCACGAGGATTCGCGGTAAATACACAAACCGCGTTTACCGTAGTGTAACATTTTCATGTTCCAATGCATTATACATGGCATATGAAGAAAAAAGAATGAATTTCATCATGAATGTAAACTACTTACCAAGTAGCTTGTTAAACACGTCCAGCTGCAATATAATTCTTCTGTATTATCTGAATGCAAAGCAAATCGCATATCATATTTAGCTTCATCGAGCCATTTGTGTGCTGTAAAAGGTTGTGGATCAGGGTGGTAAGTTTCTTGAGGTCGTGGATTCCATGTTGGTGTGTCTCTTGGATAACGCTCCTCGTATTCTTTTTCTTTTTGGTAAAATGTTTCAAATTCATCAAACAAATCATCACTCCATGGATGACTTTTGTTTGAAGGTTCTTTTGTATCGTCTTCATCAATATTTTTATTTTCTTCAAGCATTTTAATAATTTTGCGTATATATTGAAAAATTTTTGTAGCTCTAGGAACATCATTTGGGTTTTTGTCTGGATGCCACCTAAACATAACTCGGCGACAAATATTTCTTCTTTGTTTTTCTGGGAGTGTAAACGCATGTTTTAAACATTCCCTGATTTCTTTGAATATTTCGTTTAGCGCTCTATCATCATATGGCGGAACACTAAATGTGGTATCTTCTGTTCTTTCATGTTCATGAAGAACTTGAACTTGGAAATCCTTAAGTTTTTTTCCATCTTTAGAGTCATTAGCCCTGTTAAATTTGTACAATTCATACACTTTCATTTCCTTTTCTTTCCGTGGTTCAACTTCAACAAGATAAGCTTGCAAAAATGGGAGACTGTTCTCATCAGCAACAGCAGGTAACTTTTCTTTTATAATGGCATACCTATATTCGACAACCCCGCGTTTATTAATTCCAGATAGATATGCCACAAATTCACCAGGTTCAAAGGATATAAATGCATTGTCCAGAATGCTATGCCACCGAATTTCTAGAATATCACCAGGTTTTGGGAGTTGATAAGTGGTATCCTTTTGTGTATTATCCAAGGAAGGAACATTCTTTTCATCCAATAAAGTTTCAATTTTAGCACGACTTTTCAAGTTTAAACAAATCATTGTTAAATCCACGGTTGTCTTGTTGAAATTGCAATCCGTGCATTTTCTAATAGCTCTGCAAATGTTATCCAGATTGTTTTCAATTATCTTTTTAGCATCATTTTCTTCGTCTATGTTTGTGTATATAATACACTTTAAACATCCATCTTCTTCTTTGCAATTAAAATACTTAATACATGGTTGTTTGAAGATGCGTATGTTGTTGTAGCTGTAAATTTTTTCCATCTCAGAAACAAATACCATACGCGTTCGACACAAATTTTCTTTCATTACTCGAATTCTGTCATCTGGCGGTGAGTCTTCTTTATTTTCATGACATTCTTGGCAAACCAATCTCAAAACACCCTCTATAAATTCTTCGCTTCTAAAGAAATCATTTATTTCTCCTGAGGTTTCATTTTCGACGATTTTATTATCCGAAAATTCAACAGCTGTATGGATTATTTTAGAAATGAACTTTGGACGAATTTTCTCTGGGAGAACTTTTATTCCTTTTATAGCAACTTCATCATTGACATCCTCGATTGGTGCCATTATTTGAAAGTATTTTTCTGCATCTTCGAGAACAACTTTAAGAGGCCTACTGTCAATAAAAACTAATGATGCAGCTTCAACTATTTTCTTACTTCGCGATAAAAGAAAGAGAGCCCGGTCATCCGTAATTTTTTCAGACGAGAGACACTTAAAGAAAAATGTCATTGCCCTTTGAGCAGTTCTTAATTCATTAGGGTTCAGTTCGTCACTGCTTGTGTGGATTTGCAGCAAAACATTCGCAAATGTCCTCGCTGAAACTTTCCTGGTAGCTCCAAAACGTTCAAATAGTGTAAAGAAACCAAAAAGTACATCTGGTACAGGCATCAAATGTGGTGTCATCTTGTATTCTTCCTCCAAATGAAGAACAAATCTTGCGCAAGGAAATAGTCGTGGCATTTCAGACAAGAAAACAAATGGAATATTGTGAAATGCCTGTATATCTTCCGAAGACAATTCTTTTTTAGCATTTGCATATTCATAGAATTTTTTCATAATTTTGGAAATCTTCTCCACACCTATTTCCTGAAGACTTTTTTCAGATAGCTCTCCTAGTTTTCTGCAGACTGTTTGAATATGAGTGACGGTTTTTTCTTTTGATGGTTTCTGAACTCCTAGTTTAGATAATTTGAGACCTCTGAATACAGAAGTTACACAGTATGGCAGAACTCTGTATTGAGTCCATGCAGTGTCAAGATATTTAGTCTTTATAGAACCACGGAGAGCTATCAAGTGGTTTGAATTATCAGTTGGAGGAGAACAAATTTTAGTATAGTAAGATTCTATTGTACAAGGTACTATAAACTTGATTTTACTCACTCGTTGAAGAAATTCCAGGGTGTGAAGTGATGATGAGTGTAGCAAATGATGAACAAGACACTTTGATTTCTCCTCAAGTTTTTCCGAAAAACCTTTTCGTCCTTGGGATTCTTGGTGTATTGCAAACTCCAGAAATAAATCTGTTGTTATTTCTGTTTTCATGCCAACTGATATCATGAACGTTTTCCAATCCGAAGAACAAAATGGTTTGGGTGGAAATTTTGAGTGATCTTCGCACATTACAGTCATTAACTCATTAAATGGACTTAAAAAACATGAAGCCACTTTATAAGTTCCATCACCCTTTGGTAGAAATGGTGTCTTTTTCAATGCATTGATTAGGCGTATCTGGGCACTATCGTACATTCCAGATTTCTTCAGTAAATCATCTCTTATGTACTGAAGATGTTTAATTCTGTTTTCTTCTGGTATGTTGTGAAAATATGGAAGAATATGTACAACGTAAACTTCACATATGCTCTGCTCAGTCACATTGAAACGCTCAAAAATACATTTTAATCTTTCATTTTGACGTAGCAATGTTTTGTTCGTCTTTTCAGCCCAATCATTCATTCCGTCTGCAGGAAGTCCTTTGGGAAGGGCTAAAATGTCGCGGTTTTCTTCCAAATTTATCTTGTTACCATGAACTGTCGTGAACAAAGGTAGTTTTCTCAACATAGAAAGACAGTGTTTACTATTTGGCATTTCAAGAAGCTGTTTCAATCCACCTGCAAAATAGTCCAGAAGAGTGTTGCAGTCATTTATATTTAATAGGCTGCAGTCCTCGATCAATTGTTTATGTTCAAGGAGACATTCTAATACATCATAAACGCGTTCCTGAGATGCAACAAGGTTGCGCAGTGGATGTATGATTGGCAATGAATCGTGATCTAAGACGGGCAGTTTCAGTTTTTTCAAAGACAGTTCCATTGTAGTTTGAAATGTTGACAAATCAATGACATGGTTGGCCTTCTCCAATGGATACAACTCATGTGTCACCTCATTTGTTTGTTCGTGAATTAGTACAATGCATTCTTTTGTGGCAGGAATAATACTCCAATGCAAAATAGTATGGAGGATGCGCTTTATTCCAGTTTGATCTCGTATATCTCCTACTTCACCTCTAAGAAAAGTCCACAATTCCTTCAACCACAATTTATTCGGAATGTCTGACTGGCTTGGGTTCCATTGACATATCCTGTGACGAAAAGTACCATCATCAATGTGAAAGGGCAAAAGTTCTACCAATCGTGGAAGATGGAACTCTTCAATGCATCCTAGTCTTTTGTCTTTCAGAAGTTCATGTAGTTCATGATGCAGTAATCTGTTTTTTGATTTTGGTATTAATTTTGAAAATGACGTCAGCAAGACTGGACTGGACGTACTAAAATTCACTAGATTTTCAGTTTCCAATAAACACAACGGTAGTCCATCTATATCATTGATGAAGTTTTCACTTTGCATACAAAATTCAATACAGGACTTCACATGATTAGATGTTTTTAGGGATGACATTGTTAAGTCTATTTGTTCGTTATCTTCAATATGCATTTTGATTTCGCATAACGGCGATTTCAAAAAACTGATAAAACTGTTTGGATCTAATTTGACAATTTCTACTCCTGCATTTTCCATGCTGGCACAGACCCATGATGGGGTATCTACTAGTTTTGCTCCAAGGTCCTTAGCTATTGTAATTATTCCATTATCGTTGTCCTTTGCTTTGTCTACAAAAAGAACATCTCCAATCTCTTCATGCAAAGAAAAGCATGACATTGAAATCTGAATTCGATCAACAAAGTGATAAGACAAAAATATTTGCAAGTTTTTTTTGGATATATATTGGTACACAGCTAACACGAAATTTTTCCAGTAATGGTCACTAGCACTTTGAAAATTTGGGAAAAAACTGTGAAATCTTTCTATTTTGTCTATTGATTCTCGACCACCACTTTTTGTTGAAGAACCTAGACCAAATTTTTCCTGTAAAGCTTCCAGAGCTTTTGCATATATTGGTGCAATGACATGACACAGCAACAAATTGTTCCATTCGGTACGATATGCTTTCTTGTCCTCTTTCCACAATCCTCTTCGAGATTCATTGTCGAGTGCAAAATGACCATTAACATGCATAGTTAATCCAGTTTTACAAGGTAAAGGTAAAAAACAAAAAGCGGATGCTTCTTTTAATGCCCGGGTGTTTGAAGGCATTGCGACTCCACCTTGAGGCAAAAGACCTAGATCATCATCATCAAAGGCCTCCTGAACTGACTCTGGAATCTCGGTATCATTGTTAAATCCAAATGTTTGAATAATGCACCATTGGCTATCATTTTCAGAATTTCTTTTTAAAGTCACATCATACTGTACATCTTTACGATCTGTGTTGAAAATTTCCCTCTCTGTATTAAATTGTGTGACTTTCTCTACTACGTATTCATCAAAAGCTGATTTTTCCTTTTGATGCTTGTCTGATATTACTAATTCAGTAAAATTATTTTCACAAAGTTTACCATTTTCTATGCTTGCTGTTGTAATTTTTTTCACGTTTCTTAGAAAAAGTAATGACTTTGCCATCTCTGACTCAAGATTCTGAAGCAAAGTCTTTACAATTTGTTCCGTCACTATTTTATTTGAAATTTCAGATTGTTCAGCAAAAGTCTTGGTTCGGAGTGGCAATCGAAACACTGTTCCAGGAGATTGAAGCAAAATATTCTCATGGTAACAATGAAAAGCATCGGGAAAAGATTTGCGCAAGTCATTCAATCCAGTGAATCTAGCGCCTGGGGAGTTTTCGTTTGCACCTGGAGCGTATTTGCAATTCGGGTCCATAACACAAAGCGTTTCTTTTTCTTCATTTGGGGAAATTGACAGAAATGAAGGTACATCTGTGATGTGGTAAACTGCATTGAATCCAACACCATATTGTCCAGTTTTTGTTGGATCATCTCCTTTTGATCCTCGCCCTAATTGCTGAATTCCGGAAATATCATCATCGGTAAAATGACTGTTGTTGTAGATCAAAAGAGCAGGTCCCTGAAGGGGATGCCATGTTGCATCAAATGTTTTTTCAGTCCCATATGTGTTGAAATCTGTGATAAACATCACTTCACTGGCTTTTGCATCATCTGCGTTCTGTAGCATTTCTTTTAAAACCGCTTCACTTATCGGATATTGTTTGAGTATTCTTTTGATTCTGCTAGACAATTCTTCTTTCTGTCCAAATGGTCTCAACTGATGAACATAATTTTGCATAAGTGATCCACTTATTTTGGACTGTACTCCCAGTTTTCTAGCATCGGCTTCTCTTATTTTCGGGTTTATGAATTTCAATAGTTTTCCCTTTTGTAGCAATGAGCTGTCATCCAGGCATAAAGTATAAATTGGAGACAAGGTTCCGTTTTCATCTGGTATACAAATATCTTTGTACCTTTCTCGTTGAACGGGCGTTTCAACAACACTGGCGAGTAATTGAACTAAATTGCACGCCAAATCTAATGATCTTTCATCCAATACTCCACTGTACAACTCTGACATTTCTTTCAAAACTGATATAACATCTCCTTCTTCAAAGGTATTTTTCACTCCAATCTTTTTTAAGAAGAATTCGTTTTTCTTCCATAGGATTCGATCTAATCCGTATAACTTTGGACTGCACTTGATAGGTATAGTAAAAGCAGTTTGGTTTGGTTTTACAAAAATATCGTCAATAAATAAACAGGGTACATTCTGAAGACTCTCAATGTCTACTTGAGGATCATTTTTTAAAGCATTGTCTAAATATCCGTATATTTCAGAACAGACTTCTCCAAGCAGTTGTCTAGATGCACCTGGAAGTGATGCAGGACTAACACGTTGGCATATTGTGCTTAGCTGCTTGATCACTGTTGTTAGAGGAACGTCATTCGAGGAAAGAACCCCTATTTTTTGAAGGGCATTTCTGTGATATAAAGAAATTTTAAACGGTGACAAATCAATTATGAGTTTCTCACATCCAACTATGTTTGTACACGTGCCCATGTAAAGATCAGCTGGTTTAGCAAGAGTAATGGTATACTTTTCACTACTATGTTTTGAACATGTTGTAGAAAAAGTAGAGTACTTGCTGTTGCTTTCATCAAGAAACCAAGGAAAGAGCCAGTCGTTTGGTTTTTGTAATGCCGGAAGAAATGTAATGTTTCTTATTCTATTGGCAACTTCACGCTCACATATGGTGCCTTCTTCAATGTACAAAATAATACATTTACATTTCTCAATGCAACATTTTAAACAGCGTTTGGCATCATCTGCAACAGAAGTGGTTCGTTCAATCAAAAGGTCATCAGATATTATATCAACCATCATTCCCAACGATTCAAGCACATCTAGTCTTCGATAACTTTCAAACTCTTTTAGTGGAAATCTTTCATCTTCATCACAAAATAACGATGCTGCTTTTCCATTTTTTTTAATAAGCTCCTGTGGCATTTTCAAAGTTCCATTTGGTAAAGTTGGAATGCATTTCGTTGTTTTTAGCTTTGAGCAGATATGTTTATTTTTTATGTCTAATGCAAATCCAACCAGCATTGTGATCATGTCCGTTGACCAATAGCCATCGTCAATGTTTGCTAAAAATATATCCAAGTAAAAATTTTCCAAGGAAATAATTTTCGACTGAATCTTGTTAGGTAATTTTTCAAACAATTCAATATAGTTGTCAACTATCACTTTTTCAAGGGAAATCAGAAACATTTGTTCATTTTCTCTATAATTTGTTGCTGCCTCTGAAGCAATTTGTCCTATTTTTGAATTTTTCAAATCTGGATCTAAGAAGAAACATTGGCTTAAAGGTAACCACCTTCTCTTTTTACAGAATACTTTGCTGTCTCGCTGAATAATTGAGTCATAAAACGTTCTGTAAAATTCAAAATATAGATTATCTTGGAATTTTTGGTTTAGAATTGGCCATAAATCCTGGTATTGTTCACAAAAAATGTTACTGTCACCAAGATTCTCTATCAAATGGATGTATGCATTGACCACGGCATCAGCAAGCAATGCTTCATTCCAATCGTTCTCAAAATAATTTTTGTCATCTGTTGTTTTTGAAGATAGTTGCCTTCGATTTGAGGATACAGCAAATGACCCATTGATATGCAATGGAAGTGGAGAGTTAACTGGCAATGGTAGGTAACAAAAAATATGACTGTCTTTGTAAAATCCTTTTGGGGTGTTTTTTAGAGATGAACACTTCAGTATACCAGCATCATCCGTCAGATATAATGCTGTGCTTGCCAAAGGCAAAGCAGCCGTGTGAGACATTTGTTCCCCCATTTTCAAGCTGATTGTTGTACCAGATGCCCATGATATAAACCATTTTGCTTCCGAATTTCCATTGATTGAGTCACAAAAAATATGACATTCCTGGGTCATCTCTGTTGAAATGGTCACTATCATAGTCTGTAAAACCTGTTGTGGAATCTTCTTAAAATCCTGTTGGTAATTTTTCATAGCTAATCCAAATGTTGGAAGAATGTGGATATCTTTAGATGAATTTACTTTTCGACAGACACGATGCAAAAGAATAGGTTTGTTAGTAGGACTCTCTTTTGGAAGATGATAAAATTCAATTTCTCTGACATACTGAGTAAACAGAAGCAAATTTCCAGCATTTTCTACAAACAATTTAATCATACTTATAATTTCTTGTTCATTGTATGCCTTGTCACTGATCTCACTATCGACAGCTTGCTCTTTTGTTCTAAATGGAAATCGAAATAGAGTTCCATTTAAAGAAGGTTCTTCTGTATTCAAATTGCATCCAAATATGCCATTAAAAGGCTTGAACTGGTTTTTCATCCTGCGAAGTAATATCTTATTTTTCGTTGTTGTGAGATCTATTTTTAATCCCGGGTTATTTTTCTTAACAGCCTTTCCGATGTATTTTGCATGTGGGTCAAATATCACCATACTAGATCCTGTTATGAAGCTAGGGACATCAGTCAAGTTGTATACAGAGCAAAACCCAAGGCCAAATTTTCCAACCTTGGTTAAATCTTCTGCTTTTGTTGCCCCACTTAGCTTTGTAATGTTCTCTAGATCTTTTTTAGAAAATAGAGCATCATTGAAAGCCCACAATGCTGGTCCATGGCAGGAAATCATATTCTCATCTATAAGTCTTGTTCGACAATCCATGTTTTCTCTTTCATCATATAAAAAACAAACTTTGTTGGCCCTTGCATCATCTGCATTTTGAATTAATTCTTTTGGGACTGCAAAGCCATCTTTGTAATCTTTAAGAAGATTCTTAATGCGCATCGTCAATGGTTCTTTTTGTCCCCATTCCTGAATTCCTTCAGTCTCTGAGAGTAAATTTTCTGTAAGAGAAGGAACACCTAATTTTGCTGCAGTGTCAGACGAAACATCCTCGTGAACAAAATACATCGATTCACCATCCTCTTCTGCCAACTCCTTCAACCATTCGGCATTGCAATAGTTACATTCTTTAGCAACTCGAAACTCAAGCTTTGATTTCTTTGTTGAATGAATTGGTATCGGCACATTCATGTCTTCAATTTCGGGAACAGATTTCAGTTTGTTTAGGATTCTGATTATGATGTCCATATCAAACAAAACACAGTCCATTTCATGAGTATGTTTCTCATACTTGGATTTCAATAAGTGTAAAATAGAAACTAGTGTTTCAGGTGTTTGGTTTTTCTTACAGCCAAAGTGTTCAGCTAAATCTTTTATGTCATTTTTTGTTTCAAATTCTTTGGGCAGCGGCACAATATAGGGCTTAACATCTATATCGTCGGCACCTCTGTTAATGTAGATTTGGTTTGGCTCAACAAAACCATCACCCATCCACATTTTCTTCACTTTGATGTCGTTAACGTACGATGTACAGGTCCTAGCTAGAAATGTATAAATTCGTTTTATTGGAAGAAGATATTCAGACTTGTATTCCTCTCGGTAATTGACAACATATAATGAATGCTGTTGCAAAACTTTTCCCAAACTTGGTTTTCTGTTCAATTCAAGATGGAGGGCAAGCTTCGGAAATTCATCAGATGAAAATACTGGAGCAACATATCCAACTAGATCCAGATATTCACTACTGTAAACCGCTAAAGGCTTGCAAAAGAAATGGTTACATCTGAACCACTCCATATTTGGTAAGGGAGAAGTCGGAGGTTGGAAAGGTCGAACAATTTCCATATCCATCAACATATTTTTCAGACATGCATCTGAGCCTGGTATACAAATGTTTAATAATTCTTCTCTTTCTGTGAGAATTTTGAATACTGCAGATTGCTTCTTTTTAATCTCTACAGTGACGTCGTCATTGATACTACTTTCATGCACTGCCTTGGCCGCATTATATATGTCCCTTGTGGTCAAATCCTGTCGAGATTTTAGTCCAAGCTTTCGCAAGACCTTTATTCCCTTTCGTTGTATGTTTGGTGATGGAAATCGGGATCTGTCAGAAATTAGATAACAAATAACCTCATCTTCGGGATCAAATAACTCTGTCGCTGTCTTTTGCTCATTTGTTTCTGTTGTTACAAATGGTACATTTTGAACAAGCTGAAACATATTGTCACTGATATTGTAAATTTTATTTTCAATTATATATTTCATAACATCCTGTATTTGTTTTTTATTGTAGAGGTTTCCATTCAATATGCATCCAAGAACACAGGAGAATATTTCTGTATCTTGCAATTCATGCGCACCAAGCTCCGTGGCAAAATAGATGATTTGTTTGTCTGAAGTTTTGATGATTTCAGATGGATATAGCACTGGTAAATCCCTTGTCAATAATTTCTTATTTTCCCTTATGCTTACAAACCTTTCTTGGGTTGCAAAAAGTTTTAAAGACTTTAATACTTCCAATGAAGAAGTCCCAAATGTGCAACTTTCTTTGCTGATAAATTGCAGAAAATCAATTTTTTGATCTTCAGTGCTTTGGTTGTTAAACAGCTCGACACTTTCTTCCCAGCTAGATATCTGGCCTAGTAAATTAATAGCATTTACTACATTTGTTAGAGATACAGCAGGAATAAAGTTGTTCAACTGGGGATGCAATGAAATATATTTTGGTAAATCTCTTAAAACTTTTATAGAGAGCATATCCAAACATATTGAAATGTTCTTAGATACACTTCCAACCATGATGTTTTCTCTCATGGCGTGCATCTGATACTCATTTTCATCGACTTTTTCTGGAATAAGGGGAAGATCTTGAAACCTGTCTAGCTTCTGAGAAAACTCATTTACAATGCATTTCCACACCATCCTTAACCATTTGAAATCAACACAGGAATTAGATACTTTCCATCTTATTGGACATTTTCCTCGGCCTATTTTTTTCTGTACCGTTTCTTTAATCAGATGAATGAAAGTGTGCTCTTGTAACTTTCGAATCTGATATATACCTAGAATGTTAATAATGATGCGAACTTTAACAATAAAGATTAAAACAAATTCAATAAGCAATAAATGTCTGGGGTGCAAATATCTAGAAAGACTATCAGTTTAGCAGTTAAATAGTTTCTTTATTTTATGGAAATAAAGCATTGCTCACAGAATTAGCAAATAAAGCTCCATACATTATCAACTACCAATATTGCTTTAACTGTTGGTATTTTTTTCATATTTCATGTTAAGAAGATTTTTGTTAGGCAATAAGATGCTGAATTTGATTTAGATTTGATTTTGAATTATTCATTTCACAAAGTATTATGTATTATGTTTTTAACATTATCCTTTTTAAATAAATCAATATAAAATAAATAATCGCAATTACCTTTTTCAATAATTGATTCAAACATGTCCTCAATATCCGTTGGTAGAGTTGATAACATCCTATCCTCCATTCCAACAAGTAACTCCATCTTTGAAGGGGGTGTCATGAATATCTCACTAGCTTTGGTGTTGCCTCGACAGAATTTGATAAAGCTTCCATTTTGAAGAGGGAGAAGACTTAGACCTTCGATAGATTTGTATTGTCCAGCACTGAGAAGATATCTGATCAGATTGAATTTATCACCATTGCTGCAGGTGGTGTATGCATCCGAGGTTCTCAAAATCCTGTAAATTGTTTATATAATCAGTTGTAAAAGTAATATTAACAAGCAATAAAAATAAAAATTGCCAACAAAAGTCCCGATTTATGAATTATTGACGAACCATGGCAAATCTAATACCCTGGCAGTAGGTAAATGTTAACAATTAATTACAATTATATTTGAAAGAGCATCTTATTAGGAGAGTCCTGGGTTACTTAATCGAATATATTTTGCAAATCGAACGTTAATTTGGTTATTGAAAAGATTTTTCTTCAAAACGCAAAGTAATTGATTAATGAATAAAAAATTAATCTTAAAATTAAACATGAGTGCTGTGTGTGAAGACCTGTTGATAAACTCTGGTGTAACTTCTTGTTGTCCTTGCAGCTTCATTGTCTCCCATACATGATCATCCACCTCCACAGTATTTTGATGATACATTTCAAGTATTTTTCTAACAGTTGACTCCACTCCATGGTCTAAAAATAAATATTTTCCAATCATAAGTTTGATAAACCTATCATAAGATATTGTTATTTTTCATTTCTATTGTTAAGAAGTTAGGTTTATTCATTTTTTAGACTGCTGAAATATCTTATTCCAGCAAATGAGATATGATTTTATAATACACTATTCAAATGTTTGAAAATACGATTTAAAAAAGCGCTAATCATTACAATCATGGCATATAGTTTGACATATGAACAAGAGCATTATGTATGGAGGCATAGTTATGATTAAAACTTACATTTTGTTTGAACAGCTACTTACTGTATAAGTGGGTTATTTACGCGTGGGGGAAATTTACACTAGTTACGCGGTAAGATTAAAACCGCGCAAATGCCCCTGCGCGTATGGTAAAACAATGACAACTTCAGAGTAGTAAAACACGCTTCCGCGAATTATTAACCCGGGTATTGTTTGACCATAGAAAACGCGTAAATAACCACTTTTACAGTATAAAAAAGTATGTTATTGAGAAATGTTTTCATTTTAAAATTAATATGTACACAAAACAAAGCAAAAAAAAAACCAGCAAAATTATTGTATTACATATTTAACCATACATCTTTGTTTTAATCTTCCATTTTATTCTTTTTTTTCTCAATTACTGCCAAAGTAAAATGATCAACTACATGTACATGTATGTTTCGTGTTATACATTTCTTGACAATGTATGTCTCAACTAAATTTCGGTGTCTCTTCGTAAGTTATCATTTAAAAGAAAGTTGTTAGATAAAATCATGGTCATATTTCAGTGAATACATATACACATGTAACCAATTGTTACCTGCAACTGGGAATAGTTTTATGAATCAATCAATATGTTTATCATTTAACCAGTGAGTTTTCAAAATACAAGTGGTTTTAATGTGCTGGGACGTCAATAAAGGGAAAAGGTTTTTAATGTTTTCGAAAATATTAAAAACAAGAGGCCAATTGACCTTAACGGTCACCTGAGTAGCATATATCCAATACACAAACTTGTCATGGAGTCTCATATATGCATTTAATTAATTAGGTTTCATACTGGAGTAGAAAAATTATAAATTTGTAATGACAACCACATTTAATTCAAAAAGAACTGTGAAACCTATAATTTTGGTGAAAAACTAAAATATCTGGTCTACAAAATAATGAATTTAGTTTTCCTTTCAGGTGTGTGGGAGTAAAGAAGATAATTTTTTAACGTTATATGCATTAGCATCTATACATCCATTTTGGCCCTGCCCTAGAGTCAAAACCCATACCCCAGGGGACATGAAAATTAAAATTTCAGTAGAGGACTTCCTGGTAAACATAATTATTAGTCGGTTTTTTTATACAGATGTGTGAGAATAGAGAAGAAGATTTTTAAACATTATATGCATTAACAATTTATTGCCATATTGCCCCCCCCCCCCCCTTCATGTCCTGAACCCCTGACCCAGGGGCCATGAATTTCACAATTTAGGTAAAGGAGATTGTGGATATCATAACCATGTATTCAGTTTTTTGCCCACATGTGTGGGAGTAGAGAAGAAGATTTTTTAAGATTTAAATCATTTTTACTATATGGCCATATCGGCCCCACCCTAGAGCCTGAACACCTAACAAAGGGGTCATGAATTTCACAATTAAAGTAGAGGGCTTCATGGACATCATAACCATACATTTAGTTTTTAACAAATATATATGGGAGTAGAGAAGAAGATTTTCTAAGATTTAATACATTTTTACTATTTGGCCATATTGGCCCCACCCTAGAGCCAGAACCCCTGACCCAGGGGTCATGAATTTCACAATTTAGGTAGAGGGCTTCATGGACATCATAATCATGCATTTAGTATTTAACAAATATATATGAGAGTAGAGAAGAAGATTTTCTAAGATTTAATACATTTTTACTACATGGCCATATTGGCCCAACCCGAAAGCCTGAACCCCTGACCGAGGGGTCATGAATTTCACAATTTAGGTTGAGGGCTTCATGGACATCATTATCATGCATTTAGTTTTTAACAAATATATATGATAGTAGAGAAGAAGATTTTCTAAGATTTAATACATTTTTACTATTTGGCCATATTGGCCCCACCCTAGAGCCAGAACCCCTGACCCAGGGGCCATAAATTTCACAATTTTGGTAGAGGGCCTCATGGACATCATAACCATGCCTTCAGTTTTTTCCTCACTTGTGTGGAAGTAGAGAAGAAGATTTTTGAAAATTTGGCTTTTTTTGCATATTTGGCCCCGCCCGTGGCACCCCAGGGGTGGTAGAGCCATAAATTTCACAATTTAGATTCTTCTTACCATAGAGATGCTTCACACCAAAAATGGTAACGATTGGCCTGGTAGTTTTCAAGAAGAAGTTAAAAATGTAAAATTGTTAACGCACGACGCACGACACACAACGCACGACGACGGACGAAGACCAATTGCAATAGGTCACCTGAGTGACTCAGGTGACCTAAAAAAACCACTCATCCAAAATGTATGCCCCGTTTGGTTGAAAATGATACTAGAGAACGCTCTTAACATAAAGGGTGTACGCAAAGGGGACAACAACCATGAATTTCAAGCTCATTTTGTTAAGAAGCACTTGGGTTCAGCTCAACTGAACTGATATGCGATAAACGTTTGATTACGTTTATTCGATTCAATTTCTCATCTGAAAAACGTTTTAGTTTTATAATACATTATACCTGAGAGTGGGATCTTTTTTGGTCTCAAAAACACAGCCTGCTTCTTTTGGATCCACTTTCCACCATCGTTGATGGTAAAGAAGATTGGAGTATTTTTCAGTTTTTCTACCAAAGGAGGAATAAGAATCTTCCAATGTTCATCAACTACATTTGCATTCGGAATACAGTGTGACACAGTTGTTGCATGTACTTTCAAGTCTTTATACTTTGAACTTTCTTCTATCAATTCTTGTAAAAAACAAGAGTAAAGTTCTGATAAAACTTCAATAACAAGTGCTTGGTTCCACTGGATGGACTTATCTGTGTGGGTATGATTACGTATCTGGTCAGCGGTCGGCCATTTCACAAACCGTCTGCTTTGACTAAGGGCAAAAAATCCATTGACATGAATTGGCAATCCGCTAATGCTTTTCTCTGTTAATGGAAGTGGCAAAAAGCAGAAAACATGGCCTTGCAAATCCAAAGGAGAATTCATATCCATCGCTAAACCTACATAGGGACTGTAAGACAGAGAGTCATCATTGGAAAGTTTTTGCAATTTGGAGGACATGTTGTTTTTTCCTTGTAACATATTCATCACCTTCCACATTCTTTTCGACACAATCAAACCATCATCTTCCACACAGGTTTTCAGGTAATAACTATTCATTATTGCTTTTGATGGTAAGTCATTTCGTAAACCTAAAATCTTTGATCGCAAGTCATTTCTGGCGGACTGTACTGCTTCAATGGTAGTCTCGTCTATATGAACAGAAAATATCTTTTCACCTATGTCTCCTGTCTTTGATTCATTTTCTTCTCGAAGTAAAGTGATACTTTCAAGGCATTTTAAAAAGAGCAATGATACTGGGGCCTCATCCTTGAATGACATAAACAGGTCATCCACTTTGGATTTGTCATAAATGTTGTCCGAAAGATCTGTTTCCTCTTGGCGCAGAGGAAATCTAAATATGGTTCCTTGAAAGTGTCCACTTTCTAGAGTATTTTGATCAAACCCAAACACTCCTGAGAAAGTCTTAAGGCAGTCTTCTATATTCATTTTCTTGTATCTGTGAAGTTTCTTCAGTTTCATGGTCTGACAGACCTTTGAGGAATCTTGATGTGGGTCCAATACTAGAAGCTGGTCTCCACTTATGATAACTGGATAATCTTGAAAAATACAGTCGAGTAACAATATAATAATTGCAGCGACAATTTATTCTTTATTATCAAATTATTAAAAATGTATAAAATCAGCATGGTTTTTAAAATAAATTCACAAACAAACTTGCAAGCGACCTTTTTATTATTGCTATTAATAGATATTTTGATATCCCTCTGACATTGTTATTTTTTATGTCAAACAGTCAACAGTTTTAGTTGTTTTATTTCACATGTTGGATTCCTATCCAGAGACAATTATATCATTAAAAAGAATAACCCATTAATTCATATGAAGTACATGTGCATGTATAACATGTAATAAATGCATGCCTGATGTGCAGCACATAGTAATGTTGCAAGTTACCTGTTATATGAAAGACAGATTTGAATCCAAGACCAAATCGTCCAACTTTGGTCTTGTCAAACTCTTTTATGCTGCTGTATAACATCTTTATTCCTTTCCAGTCATCTTCAGTGAACTCTGCGTTGTTATGAACTACGAGTGCAGGTCCCTTCAGAGAAATTTTACATTCAATTCTTTATCTAACATTTTATGTATCAACTAAACATCAAGAAAAGTTTTAGATTCCAACATGCAAACGATTTATAAGCATGTTCAAAAATTGATCGACTAAATGATTTGCATTTATTTCTCTGTTAATTCGGGGATGGGGCGATAGTTAGCATTGTCACTCATGATTGGAATTTCTTTAAAAATTATAAATTGTTTTTTTCTCTGGCTCATTCTCCTGGAAAACGTTTTTTATACAATTACAAAACACTTGTCAATTTACCTTGAAATACTTTCTAAACGGAGCTTTCTTTGTTGAAGGTTCTTGCACTGCTGGTCTGGCATCATAAAGAATCTTCATCTCCGAGGCGCCAGCATCCTCTGCATTTTGGATGATTTCCTGTTTAAAATATAAAGTAAAATAAGTCAGATAAGAATATTTGTTCCAGAAACTCCAAATGACCAACTTATACAACAATATCAAAACATAAGTAGTAGTAGTAGTAGTAGTGTATTGAGCTTCCGGATGACTGTTTAATTGCATAATTACTCTCAACAGCAGCTATGTTGATTTTAGAATTCCTTCTTAGATTATTGAATTTCTTATTATGAGAAGCAGAATTTTAAATCAACTAAACACAAGTATACACAAACCCTAGCTAGGATATCGAATTGCTTATTTTTTTCAGTATACTTTTTTCATAAATCAAGTACTGGCACTATCTATGAAATTAATCGTTGTAATTGATTTAATCTTCAATTACACATCTGACATTGGACCTGATTATTTGCAATGGCCTTGATTTTTAAGGCAACAAAGAATTTCGTTTCTAGTTTGTATAATTATCTATAAAGGGTCTTGGACACCATTTGACATCAACATTTTTATCTTTATTTTTTATGTATAAAATGGTAACCTGCATTTTAAATGATTGACCGAAATATTGAATGTTAAAGTCAAGTTACAAGCGAGATACAGAGTAAGAATTTGTTAATATGTAAACAAAGCTCGAGTCTTATAATTGTTTACAAAAAATGTAATGTAGAGAATTACTATTTCTTAGACAAAATGACATGTAAAAAACAATTTAAACTAATTCAATATTTTCATAAATACTATTATCAACAAAAGAAAGATACATTAGATTGAAATTTACACCAATACAACACATATAAAAAATGACAATATTCGAGCTTTGTTTACAAAACAAAGAATTATGAACTCTGTATCTTGCTTATGACTTGATATTTGACTTTTAAATTTTGACATAGCATTATAAACTTTTATATTCATCAGTATAAGCATTGAAAATGGAAAAATAAATTTAAAAATTTTATGTCAAATCGTGTCCAAGTCCCTTTAAAAGGAACTGAAGTTTAAGGAAATTCCAAACCGGCGGTAATTAAAACAAACATGCATATAATATTCCACATGCATTTGGTTCTAAACGACAAAGAATTATAACCACCTTCATAATATAGTTGTACAATACCTTAAGAATTTGTCCATCATCGGGATATTCACTCAGAATAGTTTGCAACTGTTTAATGAGAGGGGGTTGTATCATCCCCGAGTATTCGATCTCATCATCAGAATCGGAATTTACGTCGTCCGCCATCTTTACAATGCACTCAGAGACTCAACCTGCAAATAATGAAGTGCTTTTGATAGAAACATTCATTCAAAACATATGGCATAAAACGGATGTTCCTGTAGTTTTCAATCGTTTGTAAAATAATTATGATAATGCATTCATATATATATATATATATATATATATATATATATATATATATATATATATATATATATATAATATATATATATATATATATATATTATATATATATATATATATATATATATATATATATATATATATATATATATATATATATATACATGTATATGTAGGGGTCAATCGCTTCTGCACTGGCTACCACCATAATATTATACGTATACACGATAACTTACACCACTTTAAAGGAGCACACTAAATATGTCAACGGAATTTATACGTACATAAAGAATGCGTCTACAATCATCTCAACATAATAATTATTCGACGTATAATGAAACATTGTTTCAATGAAACAATTCCACTCGGTATGACACGTTGTGCATTTCCAGACGTGACAATCAAGTGAAGTGTGTTGATAATCAAATTTTTCCGAATGGAGGTCATGAACAAAATACTGTATCAACATCAATAGCATGAGACATGCCCTTATCAAATTAACAATTTTCATTCGATATTCAACTTCTACTATCTAAAAGTTTAATAAAGTACTGGTGCTTAGTGCATGTGTTTTACCACAAATTTTTTTCAGAAAGAAATTTGTGCAAGTTGAAATATATACATCTTTGCTTTTTCAATCAAACAGATTTAATAATGACAGCAGTACTTTTTAATTACATATTAAGCATTAATAAAATGAAAAGCGGAAAATATATCGTTTTACGTAAATGCTCAGAGGGGCTTCTCGGTGTAAAAGATGTAAATTTTGAACATGAAACATATTAGTCAAAAGAATTCCAGTGCATTCATTTCTGAGTAATGGCTAACGTAACCAATAACTCATCCGATGAATAAAGGAAACTGTGATCCGTTCTATGATGAACTGGGTTTCGCAGAAATAAAACTCTTTAAAGTAGTAAAGAATTGGAGAATAGGGAATATAGAGTTCACCGTACAGGCTTATATGGTGAAAAAAGAACTTATTGCTGGGTTACCAAACACCTTTGTTGAAACCTTGGGTGGAGATATTTCATTTGATGTCATTAAATTATCAAGTACATAGATAAAACCTTAAAATCTTAAATCATTTAAGTTGTTAATTGAAAGAAAGGTGAAGAGGAACCTAAGAGAGATGTAAATCAGGTACAATGATAATTTGTCATAAAAACTCTCTATATACTTGTAGAATGAAACACGTCAAATAAAGCGTATAACATAATACTGCTGGTTTGACGTTAAAAGTGTTCATGATTTTGGTCGAAAATTATATTTCTGATCTTAATGTTTACAATGATTTACTAAGGCATTATCAATAGGCAACCAAAATTTGAATGTCCTATTACAGAGCATGTAATTCTTTTGCTGTGTAAACAAAACTTTTGATAACATTTTGAATGCTGAAGTAAAATCCCAGTTTTGGACCTGAAATGAATGTGTTAAACGTTAGGAACTGTTTATTTTTGCTTAAAATGAATAAAGAGATAGACAAATTAGCTTGAAAAAGATTTAACTGGTAAATTGAACCTATGTAAACAAAAACAGGGCACGAGTCTTGTTTACGAGGAATTGTGAGCACTTAATCTTACTCTCCGACTGGTTCTCAAAGAATACTTAGTCTACATAGTATAAAACTTTATTCCTTCGTTATCCATATGAAATGTTCACAGTATGGTCACCTGTTCATTTAAATTGCAGTGGGCGTTCAAAACAATATCAGGATTTATGGATCACCATGTAATATCAAAAACAAAAGGTAGTGTGTAAGTGATATATTTGAGATAATCTGCATTAGTTACATTATTTTTTGCTACCAGGTAATGCAGAGTATGTAATATTTTCTATTGTCAAATTTTCTCTTAATATATTGCAAAAATAAAACAGATTCTTAATACGCAGTTCCTTGAGTATGAATGAAAACCGTTAGCATTTTTTTGCTCAATTAAACAATTAGTCTTACTTGTATCTTACTTGCATGCTTATAGAGATCAAACAGTTCCAATAAATAATTTTAAAAATTTCAGAATGAGAATTTTTATTTGCATATTTGTACAATAACTCTTCTTATCTCCTATTAACTCTTGTCCAATTTGTCAACCATTAAAGACCTACAAGCAATTAGTTTGCTGTCACCGCGCGCTTTGTTGAACAAGATTATAGATAGGATTATTGTCTAATACCAACTAAAGCTAGAGCAATTATAGATCTTTGTTAAAACATGCATTAAAACTAATGTAAGACGCACAATCATTACCTTCAGACGTTATCAACGTTACATTCAATGTTGTAAATGTGCATGAACTTGATAGCTACATAAATTTAAATCACATATCAGATAAAATAATCCAGTTGGAAAAAGAATATGTACTGAATTGCACTGTAGGTTAATTTATTGGATATATTATAATACATTATACATTATACCCCAAGCTTACAATTATTACAAGCTTGATTTTGATATTTCACTTATATATATATATATATATATATATATATATATATATATATATATATATATATATATATATATATATATATATATATATATTATATTATATATATGTGTGTGTGTGTGTGTATCTTTAATTAAAATCAAAGCAGTACAAATATTGTTCAGTTTTCTACAATTAGCATATCTTGTTTTACTTTTTTTTGTAAAATAAATTTAAAATCAATCAACGATATGTTAATAAAAGTTAACCACTTATATTCAATAAGTTGTGCATGTTTTCAATTTAATTTCACAGTAATACAAAAGGCACAACAATTTAGATAAAAATCAAACCTTGTACCATACCCATGTTTAGTCAAGGAAGATTAATGCTTTTTATCTGTTAGTTATTTAAACCCCTCGCCGTTTTGAAAATTCAATGCTTTGATTATGTAATTCTCAAATGCTTTGGATTTGTAAAATGGTGTACATTTCAATATATGTCATGCTGTTGTCATTTCAATACTTGGATTATAATATTATACAGAATTGCAAAAAACAACAACATTTTAAGTCATAAAGTACACCGTATACTTTGACAATCTTCTGTTTAATATAAAAAATGAGGTGATGTTAAAGTGTACCAAATTAGTAAAAAAAAAAAAAAAAAAAAGAAGGGTATCTTTTCTCATGACAATACACATATTACACATCGCCGTTACCTTTGATTTATAATTAAAACTGTAACATCAGCTGAAAATTTCGCTTTAAACTTATAGGTAAAAATTATTTCGCGATCCCCTCCGTCTCCCGTGTGGTCTTTGACACCTTAGCTTAAAACCAGTTCAACTTAAAACGATGCATTACACTTGCATTTAATAAAAATCACCTCTCAATCTGCATCCATTGGGTTTCACTGGATTTGATCACGTGATCACTACTGTTTTTTTTCTTATTTTACATTAGTGTCATAATTTTATTTATGTAAGACTAGGGATTCCAGTCCATCAAATGTCCCCACAATAATAACATAACTGATAATTAGTCAAACAACTAAAAAACATTAACTATTAGTTTGGTGAAAACTAATCATCTTTTTTTTCTTTATAAGATAGTTTTCTTTCATACTAAATGATACCCTCGTATAGGTCTATAGAGACCAATTCCAGTCCTATGTGTATGCCCCGAAACTTTCGGTGTCTTTAATAATTGTGGTAGATTAACTATCAATCTAATCAAATATATTTAATTTACATTATTGAAGAAGGTATCAACTTATCAGAAAAAAACAGCGTAAAGCTAGTATATAAACAATTTATGTCGACCTTACCTTGCAAGTGCACGATCTAGAATGACGACAACAGTTCAATGTCGGTGCATATACTATTTTTTATAGTACTGCGAAATGATAACGAAAGTAGACACCATTTTATAAAAAAAAAATCTATAATATCATATTGTATGAACGGTATACTTGCTATCTAGATGAATCATGTATCTGATAATTAATTCTAGCGGATTTAACATCTATTGTTTTGTTTAAGTCAGATCGTGCTAAACGTTGCAGCAAAACAATTTGTGCCTCCATTCACGTTAAAATGATTTCTGAAATTCAGTAAAAGATTTTTTTTTTTTTTTTATAGAGATTGCTGTTAATAGTTTTATATTTCAATAACTTATGTCTATTTGACTCAAGCATATTGCCCGGGAACTCATTCACTGCACAAAACTAAGCCTAAAACGAAATAGTGGTGCCTGAGTTTTTAATGATATGAATTATTATTGATATCAAAACTTCTGTTTTTAGTTTAAATGCTTGGCATTTGAACAAATTTTGCATTGTTTGATTTTCTATCCATTGATTTTCTGTGGATATAGCAAACATACACGTAATAATATTATAAAAGGAAAATCACTAAGCAAATTATGTTTTGCAGACAACAATTTACATTTACCTTTAGAAATCGATTGGTTGAACTATTCAAAAAGGGGGAAATCTGCCAAGAATTTGCAGTTGCACATACTTGAGAAGTCTTATCTAGAGAATTGATTTTTCTTTTCTAACATACATGTACATAGTAAGTAATAAAGACTAAAGCGAATAATTTGTTGCCACCATTGCCAAACAAGAATAATCTTTGAAAAAAAAAATATCAAAGCATGCATTGTAAAAATAAAATGCTGTGTCAAACATTTAATCAGTAATTTCAAACCAAATTAACATTTAATGAATTAAAACGAAAAAAAAGTGCACGGTATTGCGCATGTGAATTTATATTTTAAACCTTTGTCTTTGACCATTTTTCATTTTAAGTTCCGTTATGTGTGACGACTGTATTAAACTTTCAAATTTCGTTAAGGTCAAGATCTACTAAATGATTACAGACTGTCCTTTTGGTGCCAGAACCATTATGACGCCGTAATTTATTTGATGAATCTTTTCCCTATTTTATGGCTTTAATGGAATTATGTGGAAAATAAAACAATATTTTGACATTCTATAATTAATCACGGGAAAAGTAATCCCGGTATCTTTTACATCATTTTGAAGAGGAAGTCAAGAGCTTGTTTAAGGCCGTTTTAGGCATTCTAGATATATTTCATTAGTCAAAAAGGGACAAAATTCCGAGATTTGTTACTTTAATCCTTTATATCTCATAGAAAATGGTTTTTTTAAAACATGATTTTTCATTGTGTTAACAAAAGATTTAAGCCCCGGTACACCCTATGAAACAAAAATATTGTTATGAAGCATCATTAAAAGAATTTACAGCTTGCTATCATTTGCGTGTCTGACAAGATCAAGAAGTTGTTTTCACTGCGTGTAACTACATAGTCTACATTTATTTAAAAAACCGATCAGTATAAAATAAACTATAATGTATCGGCACATACGGGGTTGGCATTATAAAATAATGTAAAAAATGTAAAAAATATAACAATTATTAATTTTGATTGTACGTATATAATCATAATAACTATATTAATATAAGTACAGTATTAAGGAATTGTTCTTTGATTTTACAATGGGTTGATCATTACAATAGGTAGCTAGGCAATCAAATGTGTCGTAAAGATCTTTGTGCTTTAATGGATTTGATCACGTGGCTGACAGTTATGATCACCCAATAAAAGTCAGAGAATGATTCTTTATTCCATAAATAGCAGTTTATTATAAAGACATGACATCTAAAATTCTACTCATTTCTTAAATCGTTGCATGTGTCAAAGACGTTTAGAAATAGAAGAAGCACAACAATATGAATAGAGGCATTCCGTACAATAAACTTATGATCAGCCATATGGAAGACTAATGCTTTTTATTTATTTATTGATATAGCACAGAACAGTCTTAATTTGATTTTCAAATGAAAACAAAAAAACCCTGTGATATTATGTATATATTGTAGCTATTGAATCATGATAACTCAAATAAACCTGCCCTCTCTCACCCCCAGGGTCTTACCTTGTCTTATATTCCTCCCCACCCCCGCATTCACACACACAGCGGTTGCACATATGTACTTGCCTCATGAAGTACGCCGATTGAAGCAAATGGCGTACGGAAATTTTTGCCTTTTTACTTAGACTGGTCCTCTGTCTCTAGCATCCGTATATCGCTCGCACATATCAGACATCCATTGCCAGTCTACTTTTTACGTTACCATCTTATTAAATTACTTGTACTGTATGTATTTGAATCTAATTAAACACAATAAGGTATCATTAATAAAGATTATTTACACGAGATAACATTCATGGACGAATTCCTTAA
Organism: Magallana gigas; assembly: GCF_963853765.1. Lineage (NCBI taxonomy): Eukaryota > Metazoa > Mollusca > Bivalvia > Ostreida > Ostreidae > Magallana > Magallana gigas. The sequence goes on along the minus strand of NC_088858.1, from coordinate 33,391,954 downwards.
TCCTAAATATTATCTTCTAGTCTGCAGTGCTTTAGATGTGTAAATTTACTCTAACAAAAAAACACAACCCACATGAAACTTATTTAGTCCGTTAATAAAGTAAAGAACTGAGTAAACAAACATGCATAATGTTTTAGTTAACATTACCTTGTGAGTGCACGATCTAGAATGACAGCAACTCGTCTACGCTGGTGGTTTTACTCACTTTCAGTCGTACTGCGAAACCATAACGGAAGTAGACTTTATTCAATTTCATTTAGAGTTAGGCAGATAGGAAACAGATTCTATTTAGGCATACTCTAAAAGCTTGCTTGATCTCACTTTTAATTCTGGTCCCGATTTCTGTCTAATCTCAAATTTTGCCTCAACGAAAATTACTGGCCTCATTTTTTAAAAAAGAATATACATGTATATCTTCTGTATATATTTTTTTTTTAGCCAGAACGCTTGCTCTATTGTTTTGCAAATATTACGTGTATCCATGCGCGGATCTAGGAGGGGGGGGGGGTCATGGGGGGTCCAGACACCCCCCTTTCAAATTTAAATTTCTCTAAATTTACATTACAAAATTACCAAAATATATCTCAGACCCTCCTCCCCCTTCAAACTCAAATATCAATACCCTCCTAAAATATTTTCTGGATCCGCACATGCTACATATCAATCAAACAGTTAAAACTGTACAGTAACATACGGTATTTCACGTTTATGGGAAAAATGCACATCAGTGAAAAGTCAATAAAAATAATTAAGAATGTACAATTTACAATTGCAATTTAATCAGTCTTGCAATGGCAGAATTTGAGACAGCGCAATTTTTTTTAAAAAACAAGACACGCCATCTTTTAAAGCATGTCATGAAATGTATGCGTGATATTGATGCACCAATGCACCATGTGTATTTCCTCACATTACGGAAGTATATACATGTATATATAATTTCAATAAGTACACAAAATGAAACACGTAACAATCGGCCCCTTCTACTACCAGTTTTTTGTTACAAAATAAAATTTTGAAAAGTTTATATCATATTGCTTTAAAATACGTGACTACATGGTGTCTTAAGATCTAACATTGTTCTACTCTTGCATATATTCGAAATCCGTCATGCAACCCTTAATTTGCGTGTGAATGAAAAGTAAAACAAATCGCTTGTATACCCATTGTCTCTTTTACTAATTGTCAATTTTTTCTCACTTAAGATTGAACATTAAAAAGGACAATATGTATACTTGCATCTTAATCAACACCAAGTGAACGCTTTTATTTAGAATCTAAAAAAAATGTCTCTGATTTGAGCACGCCTATTCTTGAACACATAAATATGTCATAATAAAACGTTAGTTACTTACTTACTTATTTAGTAGCTTAACGTAAAATCACTGATTAAAATTCCTACTTACATGTACATGTACTTTAATACGGGACTACATGAAGCCCTGCTTTATATGTTGACACATTGTACATGTACATTCCTTTGGCTTATTTAATCAGTCCTTGCATTGTTTATTCACTGGACAAATATTCTACATGTGCGATACCTCGGGTGCAAAGAGATAAAGGATTGAGAATGTTAAATAAATATTAAAGGAAACTACATTATGTAATTTACACGAAACAAAGCATGGAAAGGTATTTTTATGTTTATACATGTATATCCAGGCAAACGGCTTGAAAAAGGATAGCAGGTAATCAGATATCAATTCTGAATCACGATAAGTACAACTGTCAATAAAACACATGATTACGTATTGTCTTACTCATCAGATCAGAGGTGCACGTGTGTTCAGCGGAGATGGTGCTCGCGAGCGCTCCCCCAAATTTGTTGTGCACGGGATTTTGGCGAGCGCTTGCGAGCACTCGTACTGCTAAAAACGATATTCATTCGTCATCAGTTAAAAGAGGCAAATAGTAGATCTATTGGTCACTTTCTGTGATTAGATATTATGGGGAGTATTAAATCCAATTTATCCGTAGTTATTTAGTTCATTTTTCAGTGAACAAAATTACAAAAATAGATATTAAGATAAGTTGTAAAACAACATTAAAATTTCATTGAAGCAAATTCAAATGGTTATGAGTTAACCTATCAGGAAATCGGGATATAGCCGGAGAAAGCTCAAGCGTCAACTCTGTAATTTACTTAAGTTTATCTCTTTAGCCGTTGACCCTCCAACATGTGACATCAAGAGAGCTAGATGACGGCCATCCACGGCGGCCATGCATTCCCCCCGTTTTATCCTTTAAAAGAAGAGCCTAGAGTTTTACGAAAATATTAAAATTCAAAGTTGATATATTAGCAATTTTTCCTTACTTCTCTATAGTTTGGAATAATGGTAAATTTTCAACGTCACAATCTGGCTGCGGAATTTGGGGAATACCCCGAAGGAGGGACCAGCTTGATTCTTGGGGTACAAAGAACAAGTTTGGGGGGTCTTCCCATGGGGGTGTTCTCGATTAATTTTGTTATATCAGGGGTGGCAGGTTAGAGTTAAGACCAGGGCCAGATCTATGTACATGTATGTGGCAAGCAATTTTGGTGGGGGTACAAAGAGGTCTGTTCCAACCACATTCTCATGTAGGGGCAGGTGCAAGCGATCAGGGTCCATCCCTGTAGACAGGAAGCGTTTCCCGGGTTCCGCCGGTGTGATTTCATTCAGGGTTTTTTTAAAATAAATATATTGTGACAAGCACTAGCCACTAAATATTATTGTTGTGTCATCAATAAATTTAAATTTATTTATTTGTTGATAATGTTCGGTGTATCTGGGATTAAATTTTTAAAAAATCAATAAAAAAAATCTGTAAGTTATACTCCTGATTCTGCCTGTGCTTTCATATCATACTTTGCAAACTCATATACATTTCAATTATTAAATAAGGAATGATTGACTAATGTCAAATAATGGGGGGGGGGGGGGGGGTGGAGTTATTTCAATACCGAACTTCATCTGCCTGTCTGTGTGTCAATCAGTGCTTTTAGTGGTTGCGATCTCTCTGATAGTCTTTCATATTTCATACATACATGCATGATGTTTAATAAAAAAATATGCAAAATTGGCGAATCAGTATATAATTGAATCAAAAGTATCTCAAAAGCTATATCAATTTTAATTTACACAGAAGTACATGTATACCCTCAGTTTATGATCGAGGAAGGGGAGGGGTGGTCTAATGAAAGTATTTGTGACACAGATGTCAGAATGTCAGACTGCATACAAATCAATAATCAGGTATCCCTAAAGAAAGTTAAAAAAAAATTCTCTTACTAAATGTATTAGACTAGTGTTTATTTTTATTAATCAGAGAAAATGCTAGTTTATTTTATGTTTGAAGAACTCTCTCTCTCTCTCTCTCTCTCTCTCTCTCTCTCTCTCTCTCTCTCTCTCTCTCTCTCTCTCTCTCTCTCTCTCTCTCGTCAGACATTATTTGAAAGTGAATGCTAGTATTTAAAGTAAGATAAAACTTGCCTATTGTGTAATGACGAGTTTTCAGAAAAATTCCTCCTCCAATAACTCCACAGGTATATATATATATATATATATATATCGCAGGTGCTTGCAACACTCTATGTTTCGGTATGCGGTATTATTTTGTACCAATTAGACGTCAACTTCCTGATACCTGTCAACTTCCTGTTACCTGTCGACTTCCTGTTACCTGTCGACTTTATTTTTGTTTTTATTTTTTAGCCTAAATTTTCAAATTCTCGTCAAATATGTCAAAGCAACTATTAATTGCAGGTGCTAAAATTTTTACGACACTCTTGGTTTAGGTATAACATAATAGCGAGATTTATTTTTGTACCAATCAGACGTCAACTTCTAGTCAATGTTGTTCATTTTGTAGATTCACAACAGAGCGAGGGTATTACTTGTGAGCAAATTCTCATAGATATCTTGTTTCTCATATTTTATTATGTATTTTTAAGTGTAGACGCAGGAAAAAACTGAAACTTCTGGAATACTTTATGCATAATAAAAGCTTATTTCCACAAAATTCTCTTTATCAAGTAAAATAGTCAAACTTAATTTTTAAGGTGTAATATTCCTCTGCTACTAATTTTACCATATATTTTTTTTTTTTAATAATTTCATATTGATTTTCATGGAAGTCAATATCAATAGATTCAAATGAAATAAAGTTGAAGTAATGAAGCGCTGCTAGATTTATTCAAAAATTGATAATGTGTCTAATCATGACGTGAAGAAAACTAAACATAGTGAATAGAAAAAGCAAAATTTTACCATCGCAGCATAGAATTAAAAATATTAACTGTATTTGAAAAAAATAATATACTTATAAACATTGCCATTTCATATTACAAAACATAATAAAGCACTGCTTTTTAGTTCAAAATAGCACTTCGTTGTATGGGTTTGTAACAAAAATTGATTCAATTAGCAAGAGTTATCTTTCTTTATCATAGACTATTGAAGGTTTAACATTCATGTTTTACATACTGTACATGATAAATTGACACAGTTTCTAATTAATCAGAAAGGTTTTCTGTTTTTAATTTGGATAAGATAATAGTACATATAAATGAATCCATATGTTTCAGAAATGCTAGAAGTGTATACCAGTCGTAGAGCAATTTGTTATAACACAAAAAGGGGATCAATGAATGATCTTCCAGTAATTGGATGATCTCAATATAGGGATATATAATTGTCTTGAATAAAATGTTATAATGTTACATTGTATCTTTAAATTTTGTTGTCCTTTATCTGATTTCTCAGATAAGAAAATCCTTATTCAATTTAAAGCATTTTAAATGTTATAAGTTTCAAACGACGATAACTAAGTCTAGAGTTTACAATTGTCTTGGTCACGTTTTTCTCAATTATAATTCATTCACCTTTGTGAATGAGCAATAACAGAGAGAGAGAGAGAGAGAGAGAGAGAGAGAGAGAGAGAGAGAGAGAGAGAGAGAGAGAGAGAGAGAGAGAGAGAGAGAGAGAGAGAGAGAGAGAGAGCCAAATTTCATCCAAAATTCTCTGGCCTAAAACATCAAACACGTACTGGTCATGTACTGAACTAGTACATAAAATTTAGGAATATTTTTTTTAAAAAATTGATCCATTTGGGGAAGGGGTATATACATATAGATATTGCCTTATTAAAATTTTTGATAAATATGATTCACTTAATTCTTTTATTTTTTTTTTTAAGTTTTCTTTACTGTTTTTCCTCTGCCAAAAGTTTGGTTTCAGTTCGTTTCGTTCAAATTTTCTTTTTTTTATAATCGAATGTTAAATAAGTGTTGCCTTCCAACATAAATTGGGGCCCAGCACTCCCTTTGTTGCTACATGCCTTAATAATTGTGAGTTAACAGAAACAAAGTAAGATTATGAAAATTTTCTGCAGAAGTTATCTCTCATATCAGAGGGATATTACACCTTAATCTTGAAATTAATGAGATTTTATTTTCAGCGTTTTCCAATCACACTGGATATCGCTCCATTATCCGGGCCATAAGCTCTGTTAAGAGAAATATAAAATAAATGCTAAGGATTATCGGCAAAAGTTATAAAATCAAATATCGAAAGAGCAAATGCTATGACTTATTAAGAATTGTGAATCCAAAGTTTGCAATTTAACACGTCTATTTCTACCTTCAAAATCTTCATTGTTGTTTAAAATTCGATCAAGCATTTTTCAGTGGAAGCTGATAGATTAGGATTGGAGACTTTATATGACTTTGCTTTGGTATATGGTATCAGTTAACGATGTACAACAGAATGCAAACATCTGCTTACGCAATCGCAACTTCTCGGGCCTTTCCGGCAGGCTCGGAAAAAAATACCTCGAATGTATTACCTAGGTATCCATGACAACCCCCCCCCCTTTTTTTAATATAAAACTTGATATAAATACTAACAACACATCTGTTGAGATGTAACCTACACTTCTTTAAAGTCAATGATATACCCTAAAATATACCACAAGAGCGACACACGAGGCTGTTTAGCCGATACTTATTATTTTAATGGGAAGCGACTCCATTTTGTATAAAAATTCTAACATCCGGTAATGTTTTATTCGAGGTGTTTTTCCGAGCCTGCCGAAAAGGCCCGAGAAGTTGCGATTGCTGCTTACGATGATTCACAAATGAATCGATGCCTCGCGCTACATGACAGGTCGTTCCAGTGGTAGTCCATTGCGCCCTGGAGTTCTATACAATCTTCTCCAGAGGAAAAGTCGTCTGGTTGCCCTGGATTCCAGTCGGTGAAGACCAAAGGAGCATCGCTTCTGACCCATTTGAAAGTTCCTTCCATTTCTAAATCATTTCCTCCCAACCAGTAAGAAACCTCGTTTTGATGACTCGAATGTGAATCTACAAATGTATAAATAAAGTTTAACTCATTATTTACCAAATTACTTGACACCATGGTTACAGATATACAACCAGAATAGAAATATTTGGTGTCTAGTCTACAAACCATGGCCATGAATGATTTTCAATTCTCCCTCAACAAATGCATTTTCTGACTCGCTTCCAATTTCGACCAAATTGGAATTCATACTCAAGCAGAATGCCTGAAAAAGATCAAATTAAAGTTGTTTTTGAGATTTTTTCTTGTTTGTTATTTCTGGGGTTTTTGTTTTGTTTTGTTTGTTGTTTTTTGAAAGATTTGGAAGAGGGTGGTTTATATTTAAAAAAATATTTCATTATTTTTTTTGTGCTGAGTTTCGTTTATGAAACAGATATTGAAAATTAAACTAGCATTTACCTCGGCTTCTGGCCAACTTGCTTGATCACTTGCAAACAAATAACAGCTTCCCTGGAATTTGGTCCATCCATCCCTGCAATCTCCGGTTACTTTAAAGAAGAATACACTATGATAAAAATTTTATAACATTTACAGTCTTTTTGTTTCCTTTCTTATCCCCTAAAATGACCATTCTGACACATATTGATCTATTCCGCGTTTAGAAGTGATTATACCATTTCATATCATTTATATATTCTCATATTGTATAAAACAACATAGAGAAAATATTATGATACAACACAGAAAATTTTATGCAAAAAGAAAGAGTGTATACTGTACACATCAACCTGGAGAGTTGACTCTTTTATTTATAATATTGATAAATTTACATAAGTTATTAATAACAGATAATTTTTTTTACATGAAAATAATTCAAAAAATTTAAAAGCGTTTGGTCGTCTAAAATACATTGATGGTCAATATGCGTTTCTATATTCTTTCAAATCTGGACATATCATAATTTAGTGATATTCATCGCCAATATTATTTTTACATAAATTAAAATATCGGTGATTTCTAGGTATATTGTTCCATCTGCCTGTCTAAATTGGCAGTGTATGATTGCTTGTTCTAAATCTAAATAATGTTGTAATATTATTCATATAAGCATCAGAGTTTATGTAATTTCTAGGTACAAAAATGTTATTGGTAAACAAATTATAGGTTAATCTTTTACTAGATGCGTTACAATCTGAGACCCATTTTTGTTGAAATTGGTCAATCAAAGTTTGCTTAACAACATTTAAAATCCATTTATCATATTCTACATTAATTATGCGTCAACCAGACATAGCTTAGACCACATTCGTGTAAAATATTCTGTATACATTCAACTCATTTTAATTTATAATTCTTGTGATGCTATGTAAAAAATTATACAATATATTACAATTTTTATTCTTTACCTTCCAACAATCTTATCGAAAAACTCAACACTCAAATTTTTACTTTCACACACAATGGATATCTAGCAAGTTCACCGTAGATCATAAAATTTGGTGTGGACGTCTTATGACTATATACAAATTTACAAAATTTAAGATGCAATTTCTCAATGATACATAAATTTTCAAAACCCCACAATTCAGAACCATACAGTAATGGAACAATCATTTTATTGAACATATCAAGTTGACAATCAATCGACAGATTTAATTCTCTTGACTTTTTAATTATTGCGTACATAGCTCTGGTAGCTCTCGTCACTACATATTTTCTAGTACTGTAGAAAGAGTCTGTTCATGAAAATATAACTCCTAAATATTTAAATTCTTTTACTATTTCTATGTCGTTACCATTGTAAACCAACGATGCATTTGAAGTTTGTCTACCTTTACCCCAAAAAATACTTTTCTCAACATTCACTTGTAATTTCCATTTTTATACAAATGTAGTACATTTGAAAACAATGAAGCTTATATTGTAGATCATCTTCAGTTTCGTACATCAGCATAGTATCGTCCGCGCACAACATAATCATGATTCTTAGATAACAATTTTGTCCAATTTCTTTTGACAGGCTTTTCAGTCCTGTGACATTTTCATGTGATAAAAATACTTCAAGATCGTTAAGATATAATGCAAAAAGAAACGGAGATAAGTTTTCTCCCTGACGGACACCAAGGAAATATTCGGAAAAAATCATTATTTAAATATATTCTTGATCTAGAACCATTAAACATATTAACAACAACCCTTAAACACTTCTCTTTAATTTGATATTCGATAAGTTTTTTCCATAATCCTTCTCTCCACACTTTATCGAATGCAGCTTTAAAATCAATAAAGGCATAGAAGAATTTCTTTTTCTTATATGAAGACAGTTCAGACAGGAAGTAAAGAACAAACATATTGTCAATTATAGAATAATTTTCCCTAAATCCACTCTGATTTTCCTGATTAGATTAACATTATCAGCAAAAATTAGTTAACCTTCTACACAATACAGAAGTACAAACTTTCCGAGACAGCTCAAAAGAGTAATCAGACGATAATTTTGTGGGTCAGCATAACCAATAGTTCATGAATCTGCTACCAGTATCCACCCAATGCATAATGAGATGGCAACTGACTGACCAAGTAAAGAGTAGATGTGAAACGCACAGTGTATGAACAAAAGTGCATCTTAAGGTGGATTAGAAATTTAGTATATAATATATATCAAATATTAACTTCTGGTCATTGTAAGCATATAATTGCAGATGTAAAAATTCAACGTTTCCTATAGATCTATTAATTCTAAACATTAACTGACCTGATTGCAAAAGATTCAAAGACAAGAACAGAGGAGCGATAACTAAGTAAGAAATCGCCATTTTCTGAATAATAGATCGGTGTAAATGTACTTACCTGAGACTATATGTCCTAATCTCCAACTTGTAAAACTGATAAGAGAACTCTACCAAGGAAAATCACTTTCTCGGGAACACTTCCTACTAAATTGCAGTTTACCAGTGACTAATTATATCATAACGTCTTTTTTCTATCACTCATTTATTCTCATCTTTTTTTTCACTAATGGATTACCATCTGTATCGGACATTTTGACATATCAAATAAGACTTAAGCAAAGTCATTATTCTATATTTGTACGTACTTAACCACATCATGCATTTTGAAAATTTTTAAAAGTAAAATCATATGTAAAACCCCAAATTGATTTCGAACTCATTACCTGCAGTTAGATAGCTGATGCTTTAGCAGGAGCTGATTGCTTTATGCTTGTTCATTGCTTAATTATTCTTTGTTCAATGACAGAAAATTCTATCTTATGGTCTTAACGACACCTTAATCTCGTAAGTATATTTTTTAAAACTCTCTTTATTCGCTTAAAATATTGTTTTAGCTTTAAAAGCCTGTTTATGATAATTATGTTTAGCCCGTCGTTTTCATTTTCAGTACATACTTTAATTTTCACGTGTATACTAAAGGCTCAAAACTACCAATGCATCTCATGGTGACAACAGTTTATCAAGTCTGTGATATATAAATTGAGACATTATATTTTCATTTTGTGTTAATATTATGTTCACTCTTGGGTTTTCGCTGGTAAATGTTCAGGCATAATTAAACAGCTAAGCTAAACAGTAATCACTTGACAGCTAGTTTACTTTTCTTTTCAAAAAAGTGCATGAACTTTATTTCAATTCTGTCTATAGAAAAGAGTTTTTAAAATCTGCATATATTATCTGAATTAATGCAACTCGCATATTCAAATTGAGGCATCTTTATTTTTAAAAGGCCACCATAAAAAAAAAACCAGAAAGAAAAATACATGTAGATACTGAAGCAATAGAATATTTGGTATACTTAAAAGAAATAAGGTATCATTTTTAGATGTATATCGGTATATAAATAGGGGTTGGTCACGTAATCAAATCCCATTAAGCCCGATATACATCCAATAATGATACCTTATTTCTTATATTTACATTTGTTGCAAATTATGACAATAACGATGCTCCATACTTTCTTTTTTGTGATGATCTAGAAATCCGATTCGATTAAGATGACGTAACAAAAAATAGTACAACAATGTTGCAAGTGTTTGATTATCATGATAAATAAATATGACACTACTTTTGACAAGACAACACTTTTTTTATTATAAGAAAGTGAAACACAAAAGATAATTCACTTGTACAATTGGAAAAAAAACCGATTGAAGCTTGGCGGAATAGTACCACTTCTGTTAAAGTCGCAGAGCGGTTAGAAATTTGAAAACAAAGTGACTGAAATTTGAGTTAGAGTCTACTTAGGCATTATCAGGGGAAACTCTGTTGCAAAATCAGATTCAAGAGCGTAATGATTTTCCTCTGCCAATTTAGACTAAGTTTTTTTTACGGAATAAAACGGACAGAGAAGCAGAAGGAGTTAAATTTGACCGTGATCCGTGTAGACAGGGACTTAACACGAAAGATCTCTGATATTGCTTTTGCGATTTTGCTCGAGTCTTGTAATAAAGTCAGAAATGAATTTTAACTGAATAAACTCCTTTGACAAATTGCGATTGTTATTTTCAAGAACACCCCGTTTCGATGTCGATCCATAAACATTATTCGGTTTACAGGCCTATCTAACATGAATCATTTATCCCCCGCAATATTAATGTTATATTTTTTAAGAAAATGAATGAATAAAACTTCGTATAACAAAATACAGACACGTTTATTTTTATGCCTAAATTATGTTTTCAATACAATATCTAATTCTGTAATTCTGTATGTTTCAGCACAAGTTGGTTAGTTTGAGCACAAGTCGGTTTGTTTGAGCACAGTCATAGAAAAATTTACTATATTGACCTAGATTATTCATGCGTTTCTTTGACATCTTGACCCATGTTATGCAGGAATAACAGCGGATTGCGCAAACATTGTTATATAAGGGAAAACATTTGCAAGTGTAAATATATATCAATGGAAACATTTATTTTATTATAATGTATAAACCATTTTACAAAAATTAACCATATTTTTGCCATTCTTTTCACTTTCCTATGACATTGACTCCTTCAGACGCTCTGTTTCTGCCATTCTTTTCACTTTCCTATGATATTGACTCCTTCAGACACTCTGTAATTAAAAATAAGATAAAACGTTTTCTGGCGAACAAAACTGTCTTGTATGGTTAACAAAAAACTACCCATGCTGTGCATGATTTGAAATGCAAATTACTACAATGGCGATTGTCGAGTAAAATTCTGTTGCAACCATGTTTCTGAATACAACACTACATAAACCTACTGTGTTTCGCAAATGAAGTGGTGGGGAATGTTACAGGGGAGGTCATTCCAGTGGTACTGGAACGCGCCCCTCAGTTCCATACAGTCCTCGCCATTGGCGTCATCAGGCTGGCCCGGGCTCCAGTCCGTGTACGTCAGTGGTTGGTCAGATCTGACCCATTTAAACACTCCCTCAATTTCTATGTCATTTCCGCCCAACCAGTAAGATACGTCGTTTTGATTATTGGAATGTGAATCTATTTGAATATGATGGGGTATAATTTAATGATCTGATCTACCAGCACATCGCTGCATTAAAAACGACACAAGTGGACTCAATATATCATTCTACAAACCATGGTTATGTATGATCTTTAGTTCTCCTTCAACGAAAGCATTTTCTGTCTGGGTTTCTATTTCGACCAAATGGGAATTCATACTTGAGCAGACGGCCTGATAATGAGGTTAAAATTATATTAGATTAAACTTTTTTATTGAATCCTGTATTTTTTTATAAATAGGGCTTATAGACAAATCAAATATAATTCATAACCTGAGCTTCCGGCCAATTGGCTTGCTCACTGGCAAACAAGTAACAACTTCCCTGGAATTTTGTCCATCCATCCCTGCAATCTCCGATCACTTAGAAAAAAACCAAACAAACAAATGAACATTCAGGATGCAAAACACTCAGTAGTGTGAATGGAACATTGCCAAAAATGCACCAATATAGACAGAATAGATAGTAAGTGTTCTAATTAATGTAAAGCTAAAACTTGTTCAATAGTACTTTTTTATGACGAAGATGCACGATAATTAGGCACCTAAGTTTAAAACCCTTGAAATTTCTTTCTTTAATTCTAGCATACCCACTGTGATTAAATAGCTTAGATGGAACCTTAGTTGTATTCGTCTAAAGATGTGGACCAAATTAGTTTTTTTCAAACTATATTTACTTATTTAATTTTGATTTTATAAAACTCATATTGTTACTGGTTCATTAACCAGCTTTTTTTTAATTTATCAGTTTATGAATTTTATGAAAATATCGATTTACTTTTCGCGCTCCTATTGCTAACTTTTGAAAATATAGCATTACTTAAATTTTACCAACCTGGTTGCAGGATATTCAAAGACAAGGCAATCAGTGCGATGGAATAGTATTCCGTCGCCATTCTAAATGTACTTTTCTGAATGAAAGTTACCTGTCCCCAACTGATAAGACGACTCAGTCCTATACTCGGCATTAAATGGGATTAATCGTGAAAATTTTAAATGATAGATGTAAATTTTAGTATTTCACGCTTTGTGGCCATGAACTATCGTTGCTATACTGTGGTTTCAATAAAATTCAAGGGTATCAATTTTCGTGGATAAAGTGAAAAATTTTGTTTACATAGGTTAAATATACCAGTAAAAATTCTCTTTAAAGCTGGTTTGTCTATCTTATTATTCATTTAAAGCATAAATAAACAGTTCCTAATGATTAACACATTTATTTTCGGTCTAAAACTGGAATTTTCACTTCAACATTCGAAATGTAAACAAACGCTTTGTTTACAAAGCAAAGAATTGTAAGCTCTGTAACTCGCTTATAACACTGTGCCGGATAATTATCCAAGTGCCAAGGTGGCATTTTTGCACCCGCTTAATTAAGATGCAGTTACGGAAAAATCCATGTATACCAAATGATACACCATTGTCTAGAGGGTATATAACCACTTTTGTTTTTAGTGTGTTTCACCTGACAGGTGAGATATTTACCTTTAAAAATTAATATCCCATATGAAAATGATAATTCCCATAGGAGAATTGATTCTCCTACAGGAAATATTGACAATCCTATAGGATTATTTAAAAGTCCTATAGAAATTATATTTCCTATAGGAGAATGGTATTTCCTGTAGGAATTTGATTCAGACATGTAGTTTTCCTATAGGATATTAAGTTTTCCTATCGGATTTTATCAAATCCTATCGGAATTGAAATTCCTATAGGAAGTTCTTGTATTCCGATAGGAAATTTCAAATTACCTATAAGAATGTTGTTTTTCCTACAGGAAAAATTATTTTCCTAAAGGAATTTATTTTTGAGAGGTAAATATCTCACCTGACAGGTGAGATACAATGATAACAAAGGTGGTTGTTAACTCTTTAAGCAATGGTCTATCATATGGCATATTTGAATTTTTCGATATGTGCAGCTTAAGCGGGTGCAAAAATGCCACCTTGGCACTGGCATAGTTATCCGGCACAGTGTTTTATAACTCATCAAATGACACTCAAATTTTGGTTGCCTATTAAAAATGCTTTACTAAAGTATTGTAAACATTAAAATCAAAAAAATAATTTTTGACCAAAATCGTGACCATGTCCCTTTAACCATGGTACATGTATTGAACTGAGGTAAGCAGACTGGTAAGTGACAGAAGTCTGGAAATGCACATACATTATGGCGGGCATTACATTCTATATGGAGTACATACATGTAATAATAAGGCCTAGTCAGCGCTGGTTAAAAGGTACAAGACTTTAACCCGTGCGTGCACGGATTGACATTGCATATGATATAGGACATTTACGAAATAGATGTGTTGGTTATAATACAGTTTTACGGGGTTTTTTTTCATCATCAAACATCATGTTATTTTCATATAATGCTAAATACCACTAGAAATCAGCTTTATTTTTTTCACTAGAGCATTGGGGAGAGGGAAGCAGCTGGATGATGTTAAAAATATTTCTTGCGATAATGAGATAATTCTCTGTACTATAATAATTATTATCATAGTACTGAATATTGTCATATTTCTAAAATAGATATTACAATGTTAGACATTTGTGCCCTGGGCACCATCTTAGCTATACATGTAAAATTAATTTACATACTGGGCGACTCCACACCCGGGTTTATAATGTTTAGGCCACTTGGGCTATTGACTCAACAAGTCCAATATCCAGCCGATTATATATAATATATTCTAAGTTGATATTAATAAATACGGACAGTACGTGTTTGTAAAACACTGATACCCTGTATGACATTTTATGGCCGAAATTTGTCTTACAAGAGTAGACTCCAGGATCAATGTCGTTATAGCAAAATATACAATATCCATGGTCAAATCATGAATTAAAAGATATAATACAAAGAACATTGGTTTGTACAACTAAAGAATAAATCTGCGATATTTAAAAGTTCTACCGCCTACCGTTATAAAAGTGAATCAAAACTATTTGTCAAGGTAATTACTATCGGGATCGATATTTCTTGACATGAATGTAAGCGATAATGCTTTAAAATAAAGAAAAATCGACGTCATTTGAGTGTTTTACCACGGGAAGATTTTACTTGGAATAGAAAAGATAAGATGAACGCACGGGCGCGCCGAATACAATTAGCCAATAAACAAAAATTAAGAAATATCATAGTTAGATTTAATTAAGGAACGAAGAAAAACTTATTTTAAGAACCAGTATTGTATAGCACATGTATAATTGAGAAGTATAAACTTGAATTTAATTTATTTAAACCCACCCCCCCCCCCCAAAAAAAAAAAAAAAAACCAAAAAAAAAAAAAAAAAACCAAAAAAAAAAAAAACAACACAAAAAGAAAAAATCAGAGTGAAAAACAACAGAACATTTTTTGATATGAAATTTGACTTATTTGACAGAAAGGCAAAATAAAATCCAGATTTCGATTTTGTGTGGCATTGAGGGACAGGTGTGACCTCTATCCAGCCGAGGACGCTAAAGCAGCGGCCCCACCGGCGATTAAAGCAAGGAAAAGGACTCCACTCCCTAAGATTGGAAGAATGGCTCCGATGTTTCCTGGCTTTTTAGTAGTGGTAATGACCGGCATTTTGGTCGAAGGTGATGTTTCTGGTGATGTTTGTAGAAGGAAAAAAAGATACTAATTATATACTAAATTCACGATGAAATGAACTTAAGTTACATGTATACTTACTATAATATTAAAATAATAGACTCGAATGTTTGGCCTTTAATACCAATAAATCGGAAGAGCACTCATCGTCTGTCTTATGTTTCATTACCGTCTTCCTTGGAAGACGGTATAAAGAGTTGAAATAATTTACAGTCTTCGGGTTGTGCACTTCCTTTCCTTTGTGATTGGTAGAAAATACTTGATGTGAAAATTTACATTTATTTCATTGGTTGAAATACTGTTCGGCGCAAGGGAGATTATTTTCTGATGATCTTTTCCATGTACGACTTAACAAATTTCGTAGATTTCAAATCTTAAAAAGTGAGAAAACGAAAAAGCAATACAAAATTGCTATGAATGAAATTCAGCCTTTGGTTTTCAGGTCCAACTAGTTGAAAGTAATATTCTGTAATATCTTTTGAAATTATTTGTTTTTCTTTTAGCATTGTTTATTCAAATATTTATACAAAATAAAAAAAATTGATGCGGTGTGTCTAATATCGGCAAAGTTATTTGCACCTTAGATAGATAAATGCAGTGGGATAACTTTGTTTTTATAAAAAATAATACGAGTCTACGACCCTACCTAAGATCTCTTTACCCTATAGTCGATCACAACTTACAAGCTCGGGTACGCAGTTCTCAATTTTAGACACGAAGGCTTAAACGACACATGACATAAAATGTTTCACTCGCCATGCTATGTGTTGTGTTGTGTTGAACATATTTTATTGACTAATGCCAAAAGGATTGGACACAAGTTCCAAAAACTTAGAATGTCCTCTCCTTGTACATAATATATTACAGTGCCATACAATGCCAGTTAACATTGATAACAGTTATAAAACATGTAATGAAATACAAATAAATCATTAGTTTTAAATCTAGAATTAGAATTAGGTTGGATAAGAAAGTTATGCAAATAATTTAAAACTTAGATAAATCTACCACACTTTTGTATAAATGTATGAACTTCTTTAAATATTTTTATGTTTTCATCATAAGATAAAGTGTTGTCACCCCAAAGTAACAAATGTACATCAATTATATTCAAAAAGTTCAGTGATAAAAGATTATACATAAATGATTGTCTTAATGATGAGTATTTTTTACAAACGAAGAACAAGTGATGTGCATCTTCTAAACTTCCACATGAACACATTGGGTTGGCTATTATGTTACACCGATAAAGATCACAATTGAGAACACAATTATGCCTTAATTTTGTATGAATGATATTCAAGAATCTTTTACCAAAAGAAAAATACTTAGGAGGTTTTGTATAATTGCTCTGTAGTGATTTCTTAAAAATATTTAACGAAGTAGCTTCCTTGGTATTATTATTCAGACTATTCCACTTACGAATAGTGTCAGGAAAAAATGACTTATTAAAAGCTTCTAATCTACATCTAGGCAAAGAATAGTTTGAGGAGTTTCTAGTATTATAGTTGGAAGTGACATTTCTAATTCCAGGAGTTATGTCTTTTAGATAAGAAGGAACAAGATTGTTATGAATTTTGAACATAGTAGATAATTTAAGGCGGTCTCGTCTCGTTATTAATGGTTCCCATCCTGTTTCCAAATATAGAGAATTTCTTGAGGCTATGACTGAAAGACCTGAAACTATTCTTGCTGCATAAAGTTGAACCTTTTCAAGCTTATCCATATCAAATTGGGTACATCCAGACCAAACTTCAACAGCATACTCTAGTTGTGGTCTTATAAATGATACATACATTTGTGCTAAAATATCTCTAGATACAGTAAATTTAAGTTTTTTAAGTAGACCAAGTTTTTTGTAAGCTTTTTTAACAATGATGTCTATGTGATTAGACCAACTTAAATTTGAAGATAACAATACTCCTAGATGCTTGTGTTGTGAAACATATTCCAAGGTACAATCATCAAACAACAAATTAGGAAATTTTTCAACATTTTTAAAACTAAAGAATACAACTTTTGTTTTTTGTGGATTAAATTCTAGAAGCCATTGCTTTGACCATTCCTTCAGTACATGAAGATCATAATTAAGATTATCTTCTATGACAGAAATATTGTTTGAACACTGTTGTAATGAACTATCATCAGCATAAAGTCTACATATTGATCTCATGTTATCAGCCACATCATTTACATAGAGTAAAAACAATAATGGGCCAAGAACAGAGCCCTGGGGAACACCTGCATTTATGAATTGGCTGGAAGAGAGTTTGTTTTTATACATAACCTTCTGTGTTCTATTACTTAAATAGCTAATAAACCATTCAAGAATTGGCCCAGAGACTCCATACGATTTAAGTTTATGAATTAGACCCTTATGCCAGACCCTATCGAAAGCTTTTGAAAGATCACAAAAGATCATACAGCAGTAATTACCATCGTCAATACTTTTCACAATAGAATGATATGTTTCTAAAAGTTGGTAAACAGTTGAATGTCCAGGCAAAAAACCAGCCTGGTATTTATAAAATAAGTTGTTGGCGTGTAAAAAATTATATAGATGTTTAAACAAGATTCTCTCAAAAATTTTACTAATACAACTCAGCAATGACACAGGTCTGTAGTTTGATGTGATAGATGGATCATCTTTCTTAAATAAAGGAATTACATGTGCCAATTTCCAGCAGTCAGGAAAAGTCTTAGATGTTAGTGATTTGTTGAATAGAAGACACAAAGGTTTTGAAATAGTTTCTTTGCAGGATTTGAGCATTTTGTGACTTATACTGTCTGGGCCTACTGCTTTATTAACAGGTATTACTGACAAAATGTCAAAAACTTCGTGTTCTTGAATGACAAGGTTTGAAAAATTGTCTGTACACTTGTGTTGCAAAATAGGTAAGTCCTTATTGTTATTATCTAAATTAGAAATTGAACTAAAGTATGTATTTAAAAGTTCAATCTTATCGTTATCTGAGAATGCAAACTTATCAGTGCCATTATTGTCTGTGTAATGCATAGGTGGTATTTCAGTTGTAGATTTAGTGTGAAAAACATCTTTCATCAACTTCCAATAGAGCTTTTGATTGTTTTTACTTGCATCACTCAAATAGGAATCAATATTATCATAATAATTTGAAATGGCATATTTTTTCATGTTGTTGACCTTATTTCTAAATTTCCGAAACAAATACCAATCTGAATCTTTGCAGGATTTCTGAGCTTTTTTTCTCAACCTATTTCTGATACGTATAGTTTTGCGTAAAAGTGAATCCATCCAGGGTTTATCATTTGGCCTAATAGTAACAGTTTTTTCTGGTAAACATTTGTGTATGATAGACATATATTGATGTGTAAAATTGTTTGCAGCAGTATTTATGTCATCTGTATTATTAATGATATTGCTCCAGTCACATTCTTTAATAAGATTGTTAAGTAGTATAAGGTTTGCATTTTTGTAGTCCCAAATTTTTCTTTTGTATGAAATATTTTCATTTGAATTTTGTTGTATGTAAATGTAAGTTGCTTTGTGGTCACTGAGTGTATGACTAATAGTACCTGAATCGTGGATTTTGATGTTTTTGCTTACAAGAATAGGATCTATTAAAGTGCATGTATGCTCAGTGATCCTTGTAGGTGTATGTATTGTATTTGTTAAGTTGTTCGAGCTCATAATTGTGTGGATCTCATGTGTGGAAATAAGGTTGAGAAAATTGACATTCAGATCACCTAGAACTATGATGTTAGAAGAGATATCATTAGCTCTTTCAATCGACCATGAAAATTTTTGCCAAAAAGTACTACTAGAATTTGGTGGGCGGTATGCACAGCATAAAAGAAGATTCTCAATAGCATGTGGTATTTCAATCCATAAGATTTCTGTACCGTTGGGTTCTAAATCATACCTCCGAGATGCAACTATAGAGTCAGAAATATATATCATTACACCTCCCCCATAGGAGTTGCGATCCTTCCTAAAGCTAGTTTTATATCCCTCTATATTTAGACTGTCATTGCTAATATTTACATCCAAATGGGTCTCAGTAAAACATAATACATCAAAATCTTGAACTAAATACAATAAGGAGTCTATCTTATTTCTTATGCTTCTTATATTGATATGCATAATATCAAGAGAGTTTTCAGCAGAGGGACCTGGATTAGTTTCAATATCTCCAGATAACAAGAGAACACAAAATATAAAAATTTGTGCACAAAAATTGAAAGTAATAGACCAATTTGAAAGAAATTTGAATAATTGTTTAGTTTTGAATAACAATGATTGGACTGCATATAGTAAATAAGCAAGTTTGAAAATGGTAAAGTAAGATTTCTTAAAGATGTTGTGGTATCTCATATAGAAAGACCCTATGGCGGCTCGATATTGTTCTATTGAGTTACCCATTGTCTAAAACATTAAGTGAGCAAGTCATAATGCGTATGGTAGGCCGCCACTTGGTCTGGGTATTGATGATTAGAAAATCACATGTATGGCAATAATTTGTATATATCAACATAAAAAGAACATGCTATGACATTTATATAAAAAGAATTAGACTGTCTTTGATAACTAATTGCTGTTTAGGGTTTGTTCTAAAGACGGTAAGCTTTTTAAAAAAAGCCAAACTTGTAGATTTTAAACATCATTGGTACTTGAAGATCACCAATATGTTTTTATTTTTTCTCAATTAAGATTCGCTAATTATTAAGCAACAAAAATTTCTAAAATAAGAATTCCGGAAATCATCTGGATTTTTTGGATTTTACAATCTTGCGCGTGCGCATTACATTCACGCTAAATCACGGAAGGCTCATCACGATGTTCAAATAAGAAGACAGAAGTTGATATATATATTTGTTATTTTATAATTTCTCTCAGAAAATTTCCAATAAAGATTTACACATATGTGTATTATAGTTTCTGAGTTTATCCATGCAAATGTGATATTGTGGAAACATAGACTAAAGGCAAAGAAATATTTGATTCCATGAAAAATTCACATCATATTTCTAATGAGAGTGTAGATAGAATGTTCGCCGTTGCATCTTTGCACTTTCACTCCTTCGTAATCGCAACTTCGCACTCTCGCATCTTCGCCCTATAGGCGAAATTTAGTGCGAAGGTCGAAGTGGCCCCATCGGAACAACATACAGAATGGAGTTTGAGTAGAAACATTTCAATAAGATTGTGGACTTTGGGTAGTTGTGTCAAACAGAAATGTGACGTAGGCCTGTTTATTTCATTATCGGCCAATTCAGTCGTTGCTTATGGAAATCAACAAGGCTTGACTAGCTCTAGAGCTGTTTTACGTGTAACAAGATCCTAGACTTCGGGTAGTTGTGTCAAACAGAAACATGTGACATACATGTAGCCCTCTCTATTTCATTGTCGGCCATCCAGTGTTGGTTCATTAAATTTTGCGACTATGTCATGTGTTCACATGTCGCTAGAGAAAAACGTCACTTTCAATTTGGTTTGAAGCAAAAAGTTGAATTCTAATTATTGAGAAAGCCAAAGGTCTGGTTGAAAATACTCTATATACTAATTCTTCCTTGTGTAAATGTCACCCATGGGTATTATACCCAGTGAGGGATAGGAATATAGAAATTGTTTTTACCTTCACAACTGGGGCCGTAGTAGCCAATGTAGCATTCACAAGCGGCTCTAATTCGTCCATAATCATCCACGATCACAGCGCATTGTCCGTTCACCCCACAGTCATCCTCAAAATTGTCGAACGGACTGCAAAAACCCAGATCTGAAGTAATAACAAATTCCTATATTATTCTACATGTACACAAAAAAATTAGATCTTGTATAATATCATATTGCAAATTCTTTATTACATGTACACTGAATTTGTTTTATAGGTAAACAGAATTCAAATAAACCGTTTGCCCGTGGAGATAGTGAGCGTCTGATGAAGTACATGTACAATGTACGTAAGTTTCATGAACTGTGCAATGAAAGAAATTACACATAATTATATATCAACATGTATGCGCACGCAGTTCCGGGTGTTGCTAAAACGCGGAACGGAAAGCGGAACGGACGGAAAACGGAAAAATACTATGACGTTTAAATCGCTTAAATATTGTATAGATTAGACACAAACTTTTACTTTGTAACATTTAATATTTTATGAATGATTATTATCAAAATGTTGCTTAATTATAATTGTATATCATTCCTACGAATGTGTATCATCTAAATCATTGCTTAATAAAGTATGAAACGGAGGAATGAAATGTACACACATTGTGATTAAATAAGCTATTAAAATAACTTCTTTTTAATTATTTTCCTTTAGTAATATTATTGGAAAATAGTGAAGGACAGTTGGTTGAACCGTTTGGTTGTGTTTTTCATGACTTTGAAACTTATTTGGGATTTTATACTTCCTTTAAAAAATTCAAACATGATGTACCCTCATCCACATAGAATTTTTAGTGATCCATACTATTTTAAAAATTTATTAATAGCATTATTGATATCAATAACGTGACCGATGAACAACATCCACTATCATTGTTACGAGGTTTTGCTGCAACGTCTGTTTGTTAACGTTTTCGTCTCGCTATTTTAAAGATTATTAATCGAAAAAACATCATTTCATTGGATCACTAAAGCTGTAGATGAACTGCAAAGTCTCCTAAAAATTCTTCTAATATCGGCGTTCGTTTACCTAATGTATGTGATTGAACATTCCTGCAACTTAATCAAAATAGAGAGCTGGATATGTAATTTAGTTTGATAAACTGGGACTAAGCATATAATGTTATTTGTAAGAAAATCATACATTTTCTATACAAATAAACTTGAATATTGATAATAGTTTTAACAATATTAAAAAATACATAAAGTATATCGTTTTAAGCTTGTTAAACAAATCTATCAAATAAATAACATTATAAAACATTTTCCGTATTCCATTCCGTTCCGCTTTCCGTTCCGTTTTTCAGCAACACCCCGCAGTGCCCTAACCTCGGTCATTTACATCTTACGGAAACTGGTCGTTAACTCAAAGCTCTATAGAAACAGCCAGACTGAAATCTACACGCCATGTTTATCGATATTGGTCAAAACCTGTCAGGAATGAAATCTACATGGGCATGCCCAGTTTATCGATTGGTCAAAACCTAACAGCTACTTATGAAAAATCACGGACTGCACGAAATAATCATGATGATGTCAGACTCAAATTCCCATAGGAGACGATTTGGCTGTTTCTTTTAGCTAACGTACTGATGTACATTAACAGTAATTTAGTGAATTAACTTACTTCTTACAATCAATTTATCAATTTGTTAAAAGAAAGATATACATGTAAATAGAAACAATAAAACGCTTTCTTTGATAATTCATGCAGGTTATGAAGGTAAGGAGCATTGCAGGAAAAAATTACATAACCCGCGTTATTCCGCATAAATCACCGAAGAAAGCATTACATTGTTTACACGTTCAAATGCTTACTATCTCTGATTAACAGTGATAATTACCTTTAAAACTGTGTTAAAAAAGTTGAAAGTTTCTTCGCCATCAATGAGGTACAATACAGAAATATTTATACAATATGCAAATACAACGTCAGGTAAAGATGAGCATGTAAAATGAGATATACATGTATCTCATGGACTTTTGATACAGAAATAAAACAAACGAAGATACTTCATACAATATAAAGAGTGTTATTTCATGGGGGGAAATGCATTAACGTATGTTAAATTTTTTTCTTGTTCTTTCTTTCTATTTTTTTGGGGGGGAGGGGGGGGGGGGTTCTACATGTGATTTCAGTACATACATTGTATATACATAAATGTATCATGCGAAGAGTTCACCTAGAAAAAGACATCCATCGAGCAATATTAAGGAAAATAGGCAAACCAATCGCAGAAAAATAAACAAGTCAGAAAAATCAGCGGAGATGATAGATGTTAAACTGTGTTAGCATATCATACAGGAACATGTATGACTATAGGGTATGTGATTAATCAACCTAGG
This sequence comes from Magallana gigas, assembly GCF_963853765.1. Lineage (NCBI taxonomy): Eukaryota > Metazoa > Mollusca > Bivalvia > Ostreida > Ostreidae > Magallana > Magallana gigas. The sequence goes on along the minus strand of NC_088858.1, from coordinate 33,368,567 downwards.
ATGATCACGTCAATATCGTGTACGAGAAAAGTACATCTAGTTCACAATGACTCCCTAACGTCTGTTCTTATAATTCGATGCTCTCTCTCTCTCTCAATTGATCAACTCCTTTTCTTAAGCGGAGTTATCTGTACCACAGGTGCTCGGGGACTAGATAGAATGTCCTATCGTTATTATAAAATGACAGATGTCCTACGGACCCGGTTTAACGATACAACCCGTCCCATATACTCGCTTCGTAGCAAATAAATTTTTTTTATCGCGCTGTATCTCGCCTAAATATTCATATGTACCTACAATGTTGCTCTTTTATTACGGGCCGCCAGAAGGCGGTCCGTAATTTGATATACAGTAGTTGGCCATAAGTATGTTCCCAAAATGGCAGCCATAACATTTTTTTTTCTGTAGGGCAGATTTTAAAAGGAAATAAAGCATATTTTTCTTTGATGGCCAGATTTTAAAAATGTGCCCTATGATTCTCCGACTTTTTTTCTTCTTTTGCTGAGTTTAATTTTGGAGTTATTCCCCTTTGGTAAACATTTATCGTCTGCACAACAACATGGCGACGAATGACTAAAAACGTATGGGAAGACAGAAACAAGTCGTAATACAGATGTCAGATATGGGATTGATACATAAATAAAACTGGAAGGATCAACGGAATAAACAGCCGAAACTGTTATGTAAAGTTTAAAAATACGGAAGACCGGAATAGCCTAATGGTAAAATCGTAACTCGATCTGAAAGTTGTAAGATTAGGTACTCACGAGATGACTGAATTCCATTTCAAAGTCCCCAGAACCAACCAAAAACATGCTTTCAAAAATCAAACAGCTTGATTTACAGCAAGACCAATTAAAGTATAATGGGATGAATAAAATTGTAAGTAGACTTTTTCTCATCTGTAATTGTTCGTCACTTCACAAATCGCCAATAGTTTATTTAAAAAAGATAACCAGACTTCTAGGCCCAATTAAACAGAGCAGACTGACAGCATCAACACATACTTTGGCTTACATTCTGTTCAGACATTAATATCATTGAAATTATGTGAAAAATGCTAATACGGTTACAAAGGTCAAAAAACGAAATCCGAATTTTCCGTGACCTAGAAAATGTTGTAGTTGACATTTCGAGTAGTCTCACTTTATATTGATTGCGAGCCTTTACATCGTACGCGTTAAACGAGGAAAATTGCAAGAATATTTCATATCCTAGGAAATAATACAAAGTAATATATATGTTTGCCTAGTCATTTTACTTTGTTGTTAAAAGTAGTTAGTCAAAAAACTTCAGGCGATGACGAGATCTACGTTAACGTCGACCATTTTGGGAACATACTTATGGCCAACTACTGTGTACATTAAAATATTGTAACTGCGTTTCTGCGGGATAGTTCTTTTTTAATAGAATTAATATCATGCTTATTTTTATGAATTAAAAGTAAATTTGCATGTAGAAATATGTTTTATGCCTTTTAAAAAATAACATATATTTTTTTTTTACTCGTAAATGTAAAGTAGGTCATACTTAGTAGATTGTCGTGTTTGGCGCGTTTTTATCGAGACTCCAATCTTTTCGGGAAATTTCGGTGTCCTTCATTCTTTTCAAAGATCGGTATACGTGACATACTCTGAACTACTAAAGACCTGAATGACATTAAATTTTATATAAATGACATATTTGAATTTCTATGTGCTGCGTCAAATAAAATGGCTTTCTGTGTGTTTATTATGTGTCCATGTAAAAGGTGGTAGAAAAATATCATGAAATGACATCCATATCAAGTATTTACGCAAAAATATAAAAGAACTGAAAATTTGAACTAACCTGAGTGCAACCAACTCGTTGTTTTCTTCTTTGTGGTATGTTATTTATATAAACAACCAATGATGATTCACACAATAATTACTAGTATTTTGCGGCCCATTTGACGCTTGCGTCAATATGTGATTTCTTGTAATCCAATTTTACCACATTAACTGTTTTTGCAACGAAATCACTGCCACTTTTAACATCACGATTGAAAGTTCGCTGTTTACGGTCGCCATGTTAAATAAATGATGAAATTATAGAGACTTTCCGAGTGCAATTATCTAGTCTAGGTCACCTAGACGTTTGTCAAATACTTTGCTCTACAAATAAATAGCCTGGTTCCGGCCTACCCCTAATGCTCCGCATAGTAGGCCGGAACCAGGCTATACAAATAAAAGGCTTGCGTGACCTCGGCTACCCAAAATCATCACATTCTTACATGTAATCCGAGGGGGGGGGGGGGCGGGGGGGAGGAGGAGGGCTAGTATGACTACAATTTTTCAATATAACTATTGAAATATAACTATTAACATTTCAATCTTTTCAGGTAAATTTGATACAATTATGTTTGCTGCGACAAAAAGTGGAGGGGGGGGGGGGTGGACCTTTCCTGATACTATATGCCTAATGGTTAGGTATAACTTTGCAAAAAATTATAAAAGTTAGCCCCCCCCCCCTCCGGTTCCGACGCCTATGTCGTAAATTATGGCCAGGTCAGATTTCAACTATAGTCTGTCCCATGTTATTGCTTCCATCGCTTTTTGATGATTTTTAATAAAATTACACATACCTGTGAAAGAAATACAGCTGAAATCGTTAAAAGGGAATATATCCAAGATATCTTCATTGAACAATTATCCTTTTCCACTCAGAAAAATTCACAGGATCGAAAACAGATTCCTTACGGAGATTTATAATGGGGAATGTTTACGTCTTTTCTCCATTTGGAACACACTCGGAATACATCGCGCAATTTTTTTACGTTATCATCCGGGCTTATTAATGGCTGTTGCAATGCAAAATCTCCGTAGACTTTCAATTTCGGGATGTGTATTGAAACCTTTAGCGGTAGAAGGGGCGTTTCAAAACAGATAATCTGGACATTTTTTATATTAGTGGATGAACGTAGTTTGAGCACAAATGTATTTATGATTATCGAAATATCAAGCAAAAAGTGGTGGAAGCAAAAACTCGGGACAGAGTATAGTATGATTTGGCCCGGATTGTAAACATGACCGCCCAAGATTGAATTATACAATGAATATATAGAACATAACATGGGGGTCCCCTGTAGCTTTCTATACTTTTAGTTTTGTACACATAAAAGAAAATTTCACCCATATAAGAAGGTTACCTTAATTTACAATAGAAATAATCAAATGATTCATTCTGTCTCTCAGGAATCAAAACTTTTTTGCAATTAAAGGATCATCCTTCAATTTTTGAAACGTACTGAATAAAAGTTATGACCACTGCATAAAGAACAAGCTATAGAGAATGGGCCCCTTTTTCAGTGCCGTTTTTATATAAAAAATATCAACAAATTGCTTTTTTCTCGTAATAGTTAAGCACTGATGGATACTTCTGATTTATATGCACGATTAAATTTACCAAAATTAGCATACAGTTCAAAAAATTCAGGATTTTTGAATGCCTATAAATAATCTAAATCCGGAAAAATCGAACCGAACCTACTTGAATTGTATCTATTTAAATCAGAGGGAGGAGACATTTAAAATAACACTGCTCTGTTGGTGGATCGATTGGCGCGTTTGCTGAATTATACTTTATGCATTATTTTACGTTTGAAAAAAAAATCGAATAAAGCTTTGAAATTGCATATTACATTTACCATAATGACCAAACAAACATTCCTGACCATACAAAGTTGATGGAAAGCAATTTAAATACAGTGAGCACATTTGACAAACGTTTACCTGGATAGAACCCACGTGATTGTTTGAAATAATTTATTCCATGCGTGGGTTCGAACATGGGTCACGCAGGTAATAGCTTTCGCTTGCTAAAGGAAAAACCATGAAATTTTCATACGTTTTTCGATTTTTATGTACCAGCCTAATGTAGAACAAACTTCTTACTTTCACAGGGTTTTTTTTAATGCATAATGCGTATTTTGTCTTTTCCACAAGTTTGTACTCGGTTAGGCTGACAGTAAACAAAGGCTTCGAAATGAATGCCCGTCCTCGATTTACTATACAAAATCACGCACGAATGTCTGCTGACCCCTACAATGTTTTAAAGCTTCGTGCTTTTTATATACAATAAATTCAGCGCTAAAACTTGTTAATTCTTATGGAATAGATATCAATGAATAATGTTAGGGAAAAATATGCTTAATTTGAATCTTTTTTTTTCACTTTTTACCGGGGCCCATAAGTGCACTCGTCCAAATTCGATCGCATTACAACAATGGACATTTCACCTCGTCCGTCGGGTCAGCTAAAGTGCACGGAAAATGGTATAAATACTTGGTGAAAAAATAACACAAAGCTAGGAGCTTATTTTTTAGAAGCTAAAGTTACATTATCTATCAGCATGATAAAGTCTGTCTAGGAATTTCACCATTTGGCTGACATACAGGTACTTCCTTCCACTGTTCATTCGACCAAATCCACTCTCTAAAGAGGAAGCTGCCAGTTAGGGTTGAATGTACAGATATGCTGTTCCTCAATAATTGTAAAAAGGAGATGGATCTCTCTTTCTCGCTGTTTTATTTTTGTTTGTCTTAAGCTGCAGTAAGGACAGAGACATGGTCATTCGAGGGTCACCTTTCGGTCAGTTTCAATTGACCGTATATAAACTTTTCAACTTGTGTGTGTGTGTTTTTAATTTTGTTGTTACTGTTCAGGTTAAACATTCTCACTGCTATCAAGATTTGAGATTTTTCGATGTCGTATTAAAACGCGTTATTTTTTATACTATATGATGACCACTGTATCTGAGTGTGTGTATGTCCGGTGAGGCGGGGCGGATGACCCGCGCCTGCCCCCTCGTTCCTTGGTCGTTTGATCTGATCGTTAGGCTGCTGACATTTTTCCCGCTGCTTCTGTCTTTCAAAGAAAGATTTCTTTGTTTCATAGAGAAATGCACATTTTCTTTGACAAAATGCGCAAATATCTTTAAAATGTTGATGAGAACATGGTCTCCCCTGTCAAACAAGTCCATTGCACTTAATTTAATGTCCATTTTTTAAGGCTTTTTAATTATTTGGTAGAGGACATCAGAGGTTTGGTGGACTTATTCATTCTTTACGGGAGCTATATAAACCCGTATCATCAACAATATCAAAGATGATTGCCTTTCACTACGAATTAGTATTTTGCTATGAGAACATTTTCTATAATGGTTAACGCATGCAAGCAGATTTGATGTATCCCTCCAAAATTAAATAAATAGATTTAAAAAAAAAAGGGATTGTCAAAATGAGTAAAAGCATTATAGCATAGCTAGCTAATGACTGTGGAATGTGGTATTGCTCAAAATAAGTTCCCTGTTTATTGCTAGACGTATAGTGTTCATGTAATGATAACTTACAGGTGAATTTGCATATATTTGATTTTTAAGTTCGACATTTCCGCTTTAGAAATCAAATTAGTTTTTTGTTTTTGTTTTTTTTTTTGAAAATGCACTGAACAATAAGTTGAAACGCTCGGTGGTAAACTTCTATAGAAATATAAACCAACTAAATGAAAAGTTGTTTCACCTTCCCTGAATAAATTAGATTAAGCGACATTAAAAAATATTCAAACAGGGAATATTTCATTTGTTTGCTCATATCGTTAAAGTTTTGTAAATCGACCTCATCAAGATAAGCAATATGCATACTCGATCTCATGTTTAAATAGGTTTCAGTTTTACTTTTTATATAAGTCATAAACTCTGCGATATAAGATTATTCATATACATTTTATATATAAAGTGTATACAATATTTCAAACTAAGGTGAATTGCACTACACAGTATTGTTGTAATCTTAAATTAGTTTTGGCCGAAAGGTCATTGCTGAGAACTGAAGATGCAGACATATGATACTTATCTTTATTGATAAAGAAAACAGTATGTATCTTTATCTACATTATTATTATCATCACGTATAATACTAATCTAAGTTCAGCTACATGTTGAAACAGAATGTGTTAAACAAAGACATTCATATCAATTGTACATTTCATGCATAGCTGTTACAGTAGCGCTACGGGAAATTCGGGTTGACAGACTGTTGAGTTACAGCTCCATCCTTTTATTACGCTCAGAAAACTGCGCAGGGTTTTGGAATTATTAAACTTAGTGGTACTCTGGCTCTTCGGTCTGTCTATAGATCCAAATTTTCCTCAGATCTACATTTCAGCAGCTGAAGCGAAAAAAAGCATGGCAAGGCGGGGTAGATATTACGCCTTTCACATGTACAGTCATATATATGTGTACATCGGAGGAGGATTATAGTTTGAATAAACTTGAATCCAAGACACATCAGGGTGCTTCTTTTGTAAAATTACAAACTGTACTATTGGTGTTTGTGAATGAAAATTAGTCTGGTTCCCGCCCCCGCCACTGCGTTTTCACTTCCTTTCGGAGACCCCAAAACGTAGTCAAAACGCAGTGGCGGGGCGGGACCAGACTGGTGAAAAAGCACCCCTCAGTGCTCCCCTTTATTAGTTTGGGGGTTACATGTACACATACCTGTTAACCCTCCCGCATTGCGCGGGAGACTCCCGCAAAACGGCCTAAAAATCTAAGATCTCCCACATCCAACCTATCTCCCGCGCGGGAGACAAATTTTTCCCGCAATCGTATTTTGTCTTCCTCATACCCCCCCCCCCCCAATTTTGAATCTTTACATGCAAATTTCAACAACCACTCAGAGGTTTTTCTCTGATTTTGAGCTTAAAAAGCTGCTGTGTAGCTTGAATATATCAAAATCCATCCAAGTACTCTCTACCGTGATCATGGTATGACATGTTATAGTCCAGTTTACTTTTTACGATTACTTCCGGTTTTAACTTAAATCAGTTACGTATTTAGTTATGCATACTAGGCCTTATAAAAAAAATAGGTGAAAGCTTAAAACATCTTGATTTTACTCTGTAACACCAAAGAAAACAATACACAGCCAGTGGCGTCACTTAACAGGTGCACAGGTAAAGCACCCAAGCCACGTGTAGTGAGTCGTGACTAATTCTGTCTGGCAAGCACGGTCGGTAAAAATCAAAGTGAGTTTGGAACACTGAGTGTTTATACAAGCTACCAATAAAAGTGAAGCTCGAGGAAAAAGTGTAAAAGCATTTTACAAGAGTTTTTAAAGTTTATAGTACCGGTACTATGAATTACAGGGATGCTATAATTATAAAGACATTACAACAGAGATCATTTTTAAATGATACTGGAGACATGTTGTTTTGTGAATTAAAAATCTATCCCATAGGCGTCGGAACAAGGGGGGCTTAGCCCCCCCCCTTTTTTTGCAAAGTTATACCTAACCATTAGAAACATAGCATGATAGAGGGTTCAGCCCCCCCCCCCCACTTTTTCTCGCAGGAAAGATTATTGTTCCTAAATTTACCTTGAAATGCCCCCCCCCCCCCCCCCCCAAGGATTAGGAATTTCATGATTTTGGAGAAAAGAAATTGAGTTTTTTTCTTTTGGAAGTAAAGGTAATCCCCCCCACGGATTAGGATTTCCATGATATTGGGAATTCCTTTTTTCTCAATATTTCTGAGGATTAATCTAGCCCCCCCCCCCACTTTTAATTTGCTTCCGACGCCAGTGTATCCTATATATAAGGCAAAAAATAATTTTAATGAATATTATTTACTGGTATTTTCTTAACTGGGTTTCACTGCAAATTCAAAATACGCTAAATAAATTGTCAGTGTTTACCCAAGATGTCAGCATGCAGTGATGGTTCAATACTGAACAATAAGAAGACTTAATATAAAAAGTGGCGCTATTGACTTCTTGTATTGTACCATGCAAACAAAATAATAGTTTTCTGAACATGTACAGCAACACAAGTTGTAATTGCACACTGGTAGTCAATGTCATAGAAATAATAAAATTTAAAATGATTGCAAATGCATTAAATACAATGGTAAAATAAGGTATCTAACAGTATTTCAATATATATTAATTTGCATTTTACGTGAAAAAACGTCGTTTACGCAAAATCTCCCCACATAACAGCTTTGAAAGGTTAACAGGTATGTACATGTAGATGCAACCTGCTAAATGTTCTTCTTCGACGTACACATACATACCAGTATATAACTAACTAAAGTTAAACAACGTTGTTCAAGGGTAAATGAGTTGTAGAGAGTTTAACCTCCTTTCCAAGTTGCAACAAGGTTAGACGTTACAAAGCAATTAAAAAAATACGCTTTGATTCTTTTCCCCTCTCTTGGAGCAGATGTTGACCGAATATCTAGTAAAATAAATAATAGACAGAGCATTGAATAAAAGAGTATTTCTAAAGTGTATACAGGGAGTGTTCTTTAAGACGTTTGCTTAGAGGACAAAAATATGAAGACAATTCGGATCGATTGCGTAAAAGTGCTCTAAAACATTTTTTTACTCATAAACGGGAATTTCCACTTCTTTATTCATGTTTTTTTTTGTTCAATAACTATTCGTTTTACTTTTGTTGAACGTGGATCTAAATTTTAATACTGGATTTCTTATTAAGGAGACTACTAAGATTAAATTAAATTCACCATTCACTAGCCGTCATGGCTTATGGTTATTTAAACTTCCTTGTTGGAAGTGGCGGGGGCAGGACCAGACTAATGAAAAAGCACCACTCAGTGCTCCCCTTTATTAGTTTGGGGGTTACAAGTACACATACCTGTCAACCCTCCCGCACTGCGCGGGAGACTCCCGCAAAACGGCCTAAAAAAATAAGATCTCCCGCATCCAACCTATCTCCCACGCGGGAGACAAATTTTTCCCGCAATCGTATTTGTCTTCCTCATACCCCCCCCCCCCCCCCCCCAATTCTGAATCTTTACATGCAAATTTCAACAACCACTGCGGGTTTTTCCCTGATTTTGAGCTTAAAAAGCTGCTGTGTAGCTTGAATATATCAAAATCCATCCATGTACTCTCTACCGTGATCATGGTATGACATGTTATAGTCCAGTTTACTTTTTACGATTACTTCCGGTTTTAACTTAAATCAGTTACGTATTTAGTTATGCATACTAGGCCTTATAAAAAAAATAGGTGAAAGCTTAAAACATCTTGATTTTACTCTGTAACACCAAAGAAAACAATACACAGCCAGTGGCGTCACTTAACAGGTGCACAGGTAAAGCACCCAAGCCACGTGTAGTGACTCGTGACTTATTCTGTCTGGCAAGCACGGTCGGTAAAAATCAAAGTGAGTTTGGAACACTGAGTGTTTATACAAGCTACCAATAAAAGTGAAGCTCGAGGAAAAAGTGTAAAAGCATTTTACAAGAGTTTTTAAAGTTTATAGTACCGGTACTATGAATTACAGGGATGCTATAATTATAAAGACATTACAACAGAGATCATTTTTAAATGATACTGGAGACATGTTGTTTTGTGAATTAAAAATCTATCCCATAGGCGTCGGAACAAGGGGGGCTTAGCCCCCCCCCCCCCTTTTTTTGCAAAGTTATACCTAACCATTAGAAACATAGCATGATAGAGGGTTCAGTCCCCCACTTTTTCTCGCAGGAAAGATTATTGTTCCTAAATTTACCTTGAAAGATTGAGAAGTTGGATTCAGAAGCATACTACCCCCCCCCCCCCCCCCCCCCCCACGGATTAGTAATTTCATGATTTTGGAGAAAAGAAATTGAGTTTTTTTCTTTTGGAAGTAAAGGTAATCCCCCCCACGGATTAGGATTTCCATGATATTGGGAATTCCTTTTTTCTCAATATTTCTGAGGATTAATCTAGCCCCCCCCCCCCCACTTTTAATTTGCTTCCGACGCCAGTGTATCCTATATATAAGGCAAAAAATAATTTTAATGAATATTATTTACTGGTATTTTCTTAACTGGGTTTCACTGCAAATTCAAAATACGCTAAATAAATTGTCAGTGTTTACCCAAGATGTCAGCATGCAGTGATGGTTCAATACTGAACAATAAGAAGACTTAATATAAAAAGTGGCGCTATTGACTTCTTGTATTGTACCATGCAAACAAAATAATAGTTTTCTGAACATGTACAGCAACACAAGTTGTAATTGCACACTGGTAGTCAATGTCATAGAAATAATAAAATTTAAAATGATTGCAAATGCATTAAATACAATGGTAAAATAAGGTATCTAACAGTATTTCAATATATATTAATTTGCATTTTACGTGAAAAAACGTCGTTTACGCAAAATCTCCCCACATAACAGCTTTGAAAGGTTAACAGGTATGTACATGTAGATGCAACCTGCTAAATGTTCTTCTTCGACGTACACATACATACCAGTATATAACTAACTAAAGTTAAACAACGTTGTTCAAGGGTAAATGAGTTGTAGAGAGTTTAACCTCCTTTCCAAGTTGCAACAAGGTTAGACGTTACAAAGCAATTAAAAAAATACGCTTTGATTCTTTTCCCCTCTCTTGGAGCAGATGTTGACCGAATATCTAGTAAAATAAATAATAGACAGAGCATTGAATAAAAGAGTATTTCTAAAGTGTATACAGGGAGTGTTCTTTAAGACGTTTGCTTAGAGGACAAAAATATGAAGACAATTCGGATCGATTGCGTAAAAGTGCTCTAAAACATTTTTTTACTCATAAACGGGAATTTCCACTTCTTTATTCATGTTTTTTTTTGTTCAATAACTATTCGTTTTACTTTTGTTGAACGTGGATCTAAATTTTAATACTGGATTTCTTATTAAGGAGACTACTAAGATTAAATTAAATTCACCATTCACTAGCCGTCATGGCTTATGGTTATTTAAACTTCCTTGTTGGAAGTGGCGGGGGCAGGACCAGACTAATGAAAAAGCACCACTCAGTGCTCCCCTTTATTAGTTTGGGGGTTACAAGTACACATACCTGTCAACCCTCCCGCACTGCGCGGGAGACTCCCGCAAAACGGCCTAAAAAATAAGATCTCCCGCATCCAACCTATCTCCCACGCGGGAGACAAATTTTTCCCGCAATCGTATTTGTCTTCCTCATACCCCCCCCCCCCCAATTCTGAATCTTTACATGCAAATTTCAACAGCCACTGCGGGTTTTTCCCTGATTTTGAGCTTAAAAAGCTGCTGTGTAGCTTGAATATATCAAAATCCATCCATGTACTCTCTACCGTGATCATGGTATGACATGTTACAGTCCAGTTTACTTTTTACGATTACTTCCGGTTTTAACTTAAATCAGTTACGTATTTAGTTATGCATACTAGGCCTTATAAAAAAAATAGGTGAAAGCTTAAAACATCTTGATTTTACTCTGTAACACCAAAGAAAACAATACACAGCCAGTGGCGTCACTTAACAGGTGCACAGGTAAAGCACCCAAGCCACGTGTAGTGAGTCGTGACTAATTCTGTCTGGCAAGCACGGTCGGTAAAAATCAAAGTGAGTTTGGAACACTGAGTGTTTATACAAGCTACCAATAAAAGTGAAGCTCGAGGAAAAAGTGTAAAAGCATTTTACAAGAGTTTTTAAAGTTTATAGTACCGGTACTATGAATTACAGGGATGCTATAATTATAAAGACATTACAACAGAGATCATTTTTAAATGATACTGGAGACATGTTGTTTTGTGAATTAAAAATCTATCCCATAGGCGTCGGAACAAGGGGGGCTTAGCCCCCCCCCCCCCCTTTTTTTGCAAAGTTATACCTAACCATTAGAAACATAGCATGATAGAGGGTTCAGCCCCCCCCCCCACTTTTTCTCGCAGGAAAGATTATTGTTCCTAAATTTACCTTGAAAGATCGAGAAGTTGGATTCAGAAGCATACTTGCCCCCCCCCCCCCCACGGATTAGTAATTTCATGATTTTGGAGAAAAGAAATTGAGTTTTTTTCTTTTGGAAGTAAAGGTAATCCCCCCCACGGATTAGGATTTCCATGATATTGGGAATTCCTTTTTTCTCAATATTTCTGAGGATTAATCTAGCCCCCCCCCACTTTTAATTTGCTTCCGACGCCAGTGTATCCTATATATAAGGCAAAAAATAATTTTAATGAATATTATTTACTGGTATTTTCTTAACTGGGTTTCACTGCAAATTCAAAATACGCTAAATAAATTGTCAGTGTTTACCCAAGATGTCAGCATGCAGTGATGGTTCAATACTGAACAATAAGAAGACTTAATATAAAAAGTGGCGCTATTGACTTCTTGTATTGTACCATGCAAACAAAATAATAGTTTTCTGAACATGTACAGCAACACAAGTTGTAATTGCACACTGGTAGTCAATGTCATAGAAATAATAAAATTTAAAATGATTGCAAATGCATTAAATACAATGGTAAAATAAGGTATCTAACAGTATTTCAATATATATTAATTTGCATTTTACGTGAAAAAACGTCGTTTACGCAAAATCTCCCCACATAACAGCTTTGAAAGGTTAACAGGTATGTACATGTAGATGCAACCTGCTAAATGTTCTTCTTCGACGTACACATACATACCAGTATATAACTAACTAAAGTTAAACAACGTTGTTCAAGGGTAAATGAGTTGTAGAGAGTTTAACCTCCTTTCCAAGTTGCAACAAGGTTAGACGTTACAAAGCAATTAAAAAAATACGCTTTGATTCTTTTCCCCTCTCTTGGAGCAGATGTTGACCGAATATCTAGTAAAATAAATAATAGACAGAGCATTGAATAAAAGAGTATTTCTAAAGTGTATACAGGGAGTGTTCTTTAAGACGTTTGCTTAGAGGACAAAAATATGAAGACAATTCGGATCGATTGCGTAAAAGTGCTCTAAAACATTTTTTTACTCATAAACGGGAATTTCCACTTCTTTATTCATGTTTTTTTTTGTTCAATAACTATTCGTTTTACTTTTGTTGAACGTGGATCTAAATTTTAATACTGGATTTCTTATTAAGGAGACTACTAAGATTAAATTAAATTCACCATTCACTAGCCGTCATGGCTTATGGTTATTTAAACTTCCTTGTTGGAAGTGGCGGGGGCAGGACCAGACTAATGAAAAAGCACCACTCAGTGCTCCCCTTTATTAGTTTGGGGGTTACAAGTACACATACCTGTCAACCCTCCCGCACTGCGCGGGAGACTCCCGCAAAACGGCCTAAAAAAATAAGATCTCCCGCATCCAACCTATCTCCCACGCGGGAGACAAATTTTTCCCGCAATCGTATTTGTCTTCCTCATACCCCCCCCCCCCCAATTCTGAATCTTTACATGCAAATTTCAACAACCACTGCGGGTTTTTCCCTGATTTTGAGCTTAAAAAGCTGCTGTGTAGCTTGAATATATCAAAATCCATCCATGTACTCTCTACCGTGATCATGGTATGACATGTTATAGTCCAGTTTACTTTTTACGATTACTTCCGGTTTTAACTTAAATCAGTTACGTATTTAGTTATGCATACTAGGCCTTATAAAAAAAATAGGTGAAAGCTTAAAACATCTTGATTTTACTCTGTAACACCAAAGAAAACAATACACAGCCAGTGGCGTCACTTAACAGGTGCACAGGTAAAGCACCCAAGCCACGTGTAGTGACTCGTGACTTATTCTGTCTGGCAAGCACGGTCGGTAAAAATCAAAGTGAGTTTGGAACACTGAGTGTTTATACAAGCTACCAATAAAAGTGAAGCTCGAGGAAAAAGTGTAAAAGCATTTTACAAGAGTTTTTAAAGTTTATAGTACCGGTACTATGAATTACAGGGATGCTATAATTATAAAGACATTACAACAGAGATCATTTTTAAATGATACTGGAGACATGTTGTTTTGTGAATTAAAAATCTATCCCATAGGCGTCGGAACAAGGGGGGCTTAGCCCCCCCCCCCTTTTTTTGCAAAGTTATACCTAACCATTAGAAACATAGCATGATAGAGGGTTCAGTCCCCCACTTTTTCTCGCAGGAAAGATTATTGTTCCTAAATTTACCTTGAAAGATTGAGAAGTTGGATTCAGAAGCATACTACCCCCCCCCCCCCCCCACGGATTAGGAATTATATGATTTTGGGGGGAACAAATTGGGTTTTTTTCTTTTGGAAGTAAAGGTAAACCCCCCCCCCCACGGATTAACATTTCTATGATTTTGGGAATTCCTTTTTTCTCAATATTTCTGAGGATTAATCTAGCCCCCCCCCCCCACTTTTAATTTGCTTCCGACGCCAGTGTATCCTATATATAAGGCAAAAAATAATTTTAATGAATATTATTTACTGGTATTTTCTTAACTGGGTTTCACTGCAAATTCAAAATACGCTAAATAAATTGTCAGTGTTTACCCAAGATGTCAGCATGCAGTGATGGTTCAATACTGAACAATAAGAAGACTTAATATAAAAAGTGGCGCTGTTGACTTCTTGTATTGTACCATGCAAACAAAATAATAGTTTTCTGAACATGTACAGCAACACAAGTTGTAATTGCACACTGGTAGTCAATGTCATAGAAATAATAAAATTTAAAATGATTGCAAATGCATTAAATACAATGGTAAAATAAGGTATCTAACAGTATTTTAATATATATTAATTTGCATTTTACGTGAAAAAACGTCGTTTACGCAAAATCTCCCCACATAACAGCTTTGAAAGGTTAACAGGTATGTACATGTAGATGCAACCTGCTAAATGTTCTTCTTCGACGTACACATACATACCAGTATATAACTAACTAAAGTTAAACAACGTTGTTCAAGGGTAAATGAGTTGTAGAGAGTTTAACCTCCTTTCCAAGTTGCAACAAGGTTAGACGTTACAAAGCAATTAAAAAAATACGCTTTGATTCTTTTCCCCTCTCTTGGAGCAGATGTTGACCGAATATTTAGTAAAATAAATAATAGACAGAGCATTGAATAAAAGAGTATTTCTAAAATGTATACAGGGAGTGTTCTTTACGACGTTTGCTTAGAGGACAAAAATATGAAGACAATCCGGATCTATTGCGTAAAAGTGCTTTAAAACATTTTTTTTTACTCATAAACTCATAAACGGGAATTTCCACTTCTTTATTCATGTTTTGGTTCAATAACTATTCGTTTTACTTTTGTTGAACGTGGATCTAAATTTTAATACTGAATTTCTTATTAAGGAGACTACTAAGAATAATTTAAATTCACCATTCACTAGCCGTCACGGCTTATGGTTATATTTAAACTTCCTTGTTGGAAGTGGCGGGGGCGGGACCAGACTAATGAAAAAGCACTACTCAGTGCTCCCCTTTATTAGACGGAGGCTCTATGAGCCTCCTCTATTGCTACCGGTCAGCTCTGATGTGACGTCGATAGTGGATTTGACGGACACCACCTAGCGGCAAAAATTCCAATATTGGTTTGGGATTCATATTTCAATATTATTATTGAAATAAATATCTTATTTGCAATTACAATAAATAGAACTATACATATTGCGATCAATAAACAAAATTTCTCTCGAAAGTTTTAGTCCATATGTCAAATTCCAAGTAAGTATGAATATGCATAAGTTTAAGAATAGCGATGGTGTGAAATCGTTTGTGGTTATTTATACTTTTTATACACCTTCCTTTCCGAGACGTCAAATAATGAGGATTCCTCAAGAACCATCTTGTGTTGACCGAAATATGGAATAATTATGAGATTCAATGGATACATACGGCGTGGTTCTTAGTCTGTATCGTATATTACTTGCGCATTATCAATTAATCTCCTGCAGAGATATATCTTTCTATGTATACATGTAGCTACACTCCCGCACCCGGCATTGATCCAATAAAATGATTATTCAACAAGTTGAACCACTGCTATGTAAACTTGAGTATTCCCCCAATCAAGTACAGACTACCGTGATCGTAGCATGGCACATTTAAGTTTAGTTTTACTTGGCATGCATACTAAACCTACTATAAGGATAGTGACACAAATAAATTAAACATCCAGATTACACCCGTTAATGCACCCCCCCCCCAAACACATTCAGTGTGTGCATAGGTAGAGTACCCAGGCCACGTGCTGTGAAGCTTGATTTAACTCTGCATTGTCTGGCCAGCATTGCCAATTTCAAAGTAAGTTGGGAAATCAGTGTGTTTTTGCAAGCTGATAATAGAATTTCGCGTGAAAAAAGTGTAAAAACATTTGACAGAATGTTCATATTTTCTTTTAAAAGTGAAGTACGGGGTATTACAAGATCTACAGCGGTATATTATTTTAAATTTAGCTTTAAAGAGATATTACAGCGCATTCTCTTCATCTTGGACATTTCCCTGTTTAAGCATAGTTAGATAAAAGAATTACAGAAGTCGTGCATGTACGTAAAGATTGAATCTTTTTACAGCAAAAAAAGCTCGCAATTGCGTGTTAAATATGTTTTCCGAAATTCTAAATTTATATCTCTAAAATGTTGTTTACACCACAAGTAGAATCTGTATAAATTCGTAATATTTTCATCCCTTGCAGAAAGTCACGATGAAATGTTTACAGTTGATGCGCTAAGCTGTTGATCAAAAGACTGAGCTAGCAATGTTTACTTTTTGGACCGCTTGAAATGATTAAATCAACGGTAATTTTGAGCAAAATGAGCTGTTGCGTCTCTTATATATAAATATTTAATCTTAATAACTTTTTGAAATGCTTAGAAATATATATTTGATCACTCTCTACAATTGAATCGTACAGTCTGCAAAAGAAAAAGAACAACAATTATGCGAGATTGAGATCATGCATGTATTACATGTAACATTAGGGGTTTTTAAGCATGAACAATTTTTTTCATATGAAAAAATTTCACTGTTCAAAAGTTTTTAATGATTATATATCATAAATTTTAGTATATATTGTGAATCATTAGGTATAGTACTGACTAACAAAATATTTTTTTGTTTGTAATTTGTTTTTGCATATTCCATAGAAGACTTAGAGCATGAATATTTTAGCAAAGTAGTTTCTATCCTGTAGTATTTAGTATTGCAAACTCTTAATTGATATCTTAAAATTTGAAGAAGACAAAACCATTATCATTTTTAGGGAGTTGATTTTTATCAACTCTCTTATGCAGTTACTCTGGCAAACCGGATGTGAAACTGTGTGTCGACCTAACCACAGATCATCGCCGCTGACAAGACCTTGTTCTCGAAAATAATCGATAAATTCGATGTAATGCATTCTGAAGCATTAAGTATTATTAGAGTGAAATATTGCTTGGATCCATATAATTTTCCAGAAATATTTACATTACTGATACATAGTTTGATGGAATTTATTCAATCTTAAAATATAACGCAACGTGATTCATATGATGTTTTCCTAGAATTCTTAAAATTGTCGGAAAAGCCCGAACATTCATATTATGATATATGCGTTATTCAATTACGGATAAGAAACTACTTGGCATGCGAAATTACATATCGTGATTTTAAGATAAATTTCAATCGATGAAATCAACTCCCGTCGGTACTTCAACATTTGTGTAAGAGGTCAAAGTATATTTAACATCGGGCTCGAGATTCACATTTACATATTTTATAAAAGTTAAAATTTGGAAATGAAAAAGTATTTTTTATGTTTATATCCTAATTGAATAACTGTAATAATATCAGTATTCGGTTGTAAGTAATTTTTATTGTTAATTTTTTACACTTGTGAATCTGTCCATTGATTGGTCAATTTACGGTATAGGCACTAGGCCATCTTTTGGCGGCATTTTCACCGTAGATGTTGACAGTGGAAGACCTTTTGTCTGATTGATGTGAGTAATGATATTTTTGTCTTACATTCATATTAGATCAGATACTTATGTTACAAGTGATTAATTATTCTATTTATAACTTTATTTTGTGGAATAATAAGTTCTATGTAATTAACCGAAAGCTGTTTATTTCTAGTCAGAGAATTGATGCAATGTTGACATCTAGTCAGTTGTGTATAAGTATGTTTATAGGTTAAAATAATAGATGTCCTGATGTTATAAATGATCGTTTGATACAAAACGTTTTTATTAAAATAGTGGTTCCTTATCAAATATATTTATTTTTTATAAATTGAAGGTAAGACCTGATATATTTATATTGAATAGTCCTCTTGTATGATGAAGTCACAGTCACAGTGACCGGAAGCCCTAATGCTGCATTCCTTACTGAGGTTTGTGAACTGTGTACATTATTATTACATTATTTATACTTCATATTATTTCTTACTTAGATGTTATGTTGCATGATGAATAATAAGTGTAATAGCAAGAGGTCATAAACATTTCTTTTTTGAAATCATGTCAAAGAGTATATGTATTACTATCACTTTCAATTGTATATATTGTTTATTTTAGGACCACTGGCAGTATTAACCAATATTGAACAATCAAGAATAAAAGAACTGCAACATAAGGACCGTTTATTTTTATGTGTTACACTTGAAATTATTAGATTAATCTCCTCCGCAATGATGCCTCCGTCTCTAAGTACTTTCAGTACTTTGATTAGTTTGGGGGTTACATGTACACATACCTGTTAACCCTCCCGCACTGCGCGGGAGACTCCCGCAAAACGGCCTAAAAATCTAAGATCTCCCGCATCCAACCTATCTCCCGCGCGGGAGACAAATTTTTCCCGCAATCGTATTTTGTCTTCCTCATACCCCCCCCCCCCCAATTCTGAATCTTTACATGCAAATTTCAACAACCACTGCGGGGTTTTCTCTGATTTTGAGCTTAAAAAGCTGCTGTGTAGCTTGAATATATCAAAATCCATCCATGTACTGTCTACCGTGATCATGGTATGACATGTTATAGTCCAGTTTACTTTTTACGATTACTTCCGGTTTTGACTTAAATCAGTTACGTATTTAGTTATGCATACTAGGCCTTATAAACAAAATAGGTGAAAGCTTAAAAACATCTTGATTTTACTCTGTAACACCAAAGAAAACAATACACAGCCAGTGACGTCACTTAACAGGTGCGCAGGTAAAGCACCCAAGCCACGTGCAGTGAGTCGTGACTAATTCTGTCTGGCAAGCACGGTCGGTAAAAATCAAAGTGAGTTTGGAAGACTGAGTGTTTATACAAGTTACCAATAAAAGTGAAGCTCGAGGAAAAAGTGTAAAAGCATTTCACAAGAGTTTTTAAAGTTTATAGTACCGGTACTATGAATTACAGGGATGCTTATATAGACATTACAACAGAGATCAGTTTTAAATGATACTGGAGACATGTTGTTTTGTGAATTAAAAATCTATCCCATAGGCGTCGGAACAGGGTGGGCTTAGCCCCCCCCCCTTTTTTTGCAAAGTTATACCTAACCATTAGAAACATAGCATGATAGAGGGTTCAGCCCCCCCCCCCCCACTTTTTCTCGCAGGAAAGATTATTGTTCCTAAATTTACCTTGAAAGATCGAGAAGTTGGATTCAGAAGCATACTAATTTTAATGAATATTATTTACTGGTATTTTCTTAACTGGGTTTCACTGCAAATTCAAAATACGCTAAATAAATTGTCAGTGTTTACCCAAGATGTCAGCATGCAGTGATGGTTCAATACTGAACAATAAGAAGACTTAATATAAAAAGTGGCGCTGTTGACTTCTTGTATTGTACCATGCAAACAAAATAATAGTTTTCTGAACATGTACAGCAACACAAGTTGTAATTGCACACTGGTAGTCAATGTCATAGAAATAATAAAATTTAAAATGATTGCAAATGCATTAAATACAATGGTAAAATAAGGTATCTAACAGTATTTCAATATATATTAATTTGCATTTTACGTGAAAAAACGTCGTTTACGCAAAATCTCCCCACATAACAGCTTTGAAAGGTTAACAGGTATGTACATGTAGATGCAACCTGCTAAATGTTCTTCTTCGACGTACACATACATACCAGTATATAACTAACTAAAGTTAAACAACGTTGTTCAAGGGTAAATGAGTTGTAGAAAGTTTAACCTCCTTTCCAAGTTGCAACAAGGTTAGACGTTACAAAGCAATTAAAAAAATACGCTTTGATTCTTTTCCCCTCTCTTGGAGCAGATGTTGACCGAATATCTAGTAAAATAAATAATAGACAGAGCATTGAATAAAAGAGTATTTCTAAAGTGTATACAGGGAGTGTTCTTTAAGACGTTTGCTTAGAGGACAAAAATATGAAGACAATTCGGATCTATTGCGTAAAAGTGCTTTTAAAAAATTTTTTGTACTCATAAACGGGAATTTCCACTTCTTTATTCATGTTTTTGTTTTGGTTCAATAACTATTCGTTTTACTTTTGTTGAACGTGGATCTAAATTTTAATACTGAATTTCTTATTAAAGAGACTACTAAGATTAATTTAAAGTCACCATTCACTAGCCGTCATGGCTTATGGTTATTTAAACTTCCTTGTTGGAATCCATTCAATATCAGAAAAAATATTTTAACGCGATTGGTTGGGTTCATGGCTAATTATAGCACACATTTTCCAAGTCTGTCCAGAAGTTATATCTTTTCTTTTCTACAGTCACTTTGACTAGGAGGTGGAGACGAACAGAATTATCATGGTAATTTCACATATTTTTTAAATTGTAAGTTGATTTTATTTTAAATCGTTTGGATCACAATTCCAAAATGAATTGATGAATTAAAATTAAAATTAGGTATTGCAATGTACATGTGTATGTATTGCAAATATTTATTTTATTTTTGCTCCAGGTGCCTTCATGTTACTCTTATTTTATGACGTTTTTGGTATTTTCTTTGGATTTAATTACATCTTCCGGAGCAGTCATACTTCCGCCATGGGAAGTTCCAGGTATCAATTTTTATTATAAGTAGCAATTCTTGATTAACAAAAACCACAGTAAAATTGGAGTGTACCATATTGAGGTGTACATGGTACACCCCCGGCCTCTTCAAATTCTTCCAAATGCGTAAACCTGTTGTGAAGAAAAAAAGGAGAAAATATCTCAACACACTAACATGTGAAATCAAATAGAACTAGAAAACAAGAGCTTGGACTGGGGGCACTGTACAGCTGTCTAACTGCAATGTGACGTATGCAAGTCTATTTCATCGCTGGCCACTCAGCTGTTTGAACTTACTTCATTGTAATGTGATTACAATGGGATCAGGCACAAGTCCTCAACAAGATCTGAGTGGATTTTGAGCAAAGACTTCGCAATCTGTGTACAAGCATCATTTTTAACTTGTTTTGATGCGAAAAAAGATAGTTACATCTGTCCTTTACAAAAATTAGATTATTGATAATCCAAATTTGTACATGACAAATGAATTTGAATTATCAATAATCTAAATTTTTGTAAAGGACACATCCTACCGAAAGTTCAAGGTCTTGTTTAAATGGTTCTAAATGGTTCTTGTTATACGCTGGAATGTCTACAATGAAAAAGATTTTTGTTATTCACTTTGTACCTTTGTTCTAAAAAATACACTAAACTTATCAGATAAAGTTTTTAAATTTACCTCTCCATATCATCAATGTCGCATGATGCTAAATTTAAAAGTATATTAAGAGCGCATGCCATAATATAATCACTAGAAAAAAAAATCTAAAGAAAAGCATACTTTGACTATTTTATGCATTGTATTACTTGCTATTATTGCTTCCACCAGTTTTTGCTTGATATTTTGATGATAATAAATATCTTTGGGCTCAAACTAAATGCATCCACTAATGCAAAAAATTTCCAGATTATCTGTTTTGAAACGCCCCCTCTACCGCTTCAGGTTTCAATGTGTCTACGGGGATTTTCGGGAAAAATCCCAGATGACAACGTTGAAAAATTGTGCGAGATATTCCGAGTGAGTTCCGAATGGCGAAAAAAAGTAAACATTTCCCATTATAAATCTCCGTAAGAAATTTGTTTTCGTTCCTGTGAACTATTATGAGTAAAAAATAATGATAGTTTGTCAAAGAAGATGCCTTGAATAATTTCCCTTTTATCAATTTCAATTTTATTTCTTTCACAAGTATGTGTATTTTAATTAAAAATCATTAAAATGATGGAAGCAATAACGTGGGTCAGACTGTAGTGATCAAGTGTTCCATCTCGTGTTTATTATTTTATAATTGTGTTCACGACTATAGAAATAAACTGTTTGGCAAGTTGGCAAGAAAAACATTCAGGTATTCCTTATATTTGTATCAATTTCTTAGCAGAATGAGGTCCCAAATGAAAAAAAAAATATTGCATAGTATATCTTTAAAATGTTGAATCATTGAAACGAAATGAAAGAGGCCTGGGGAAAATCAATCAAGGTGTTGAAGAAAATATTTAATACTTTAACTTTATTTACACTCTCTTCCGTGGCAATACGTCTCTAATCAATTGGGAAGACGGTTTTCAATATATTCTAACAGTAGTGTTTTACACTTAGAATCATCTTTTCAAATAGAACTATGTGACAAGAAGTATGCACTTACACAAGTGTATTATTTAGAATTATTACCTAATCAAAGGGATTTTGTTGTTTTATTACAAATTAAATATTTGCGTCTATTTTTAACTGCCGGTCAATAGACTGCGATCTATTAGACCGGCTGTCGTATAGACTATGATCTATTAGACCGGCAACGCATTTTTTAGCATGTACATGTATTCCTATAGGGGGTAAGTTAAACAAAGGCGCTACATATTCAACATTTTTGCAATAATCTTTCTTGTTTAAAAAAAAATAATGAAATTGTTCATGACCAAAATGATGTTTGAAATCAAATTCACGAAAATGGATGTCAATTATTATGTAAATGTGCTTTTATGCAAGTTATATTGTAACATAAAATACATGTTAATTTCAATTGCAAGTAGAGATGTTTTATTTATTTTATTGTCAATTGCACTCGCAGGAATTGTGATATAGACTATAGCAATTAAGCTATTCACCTGGTCAAATTCCCGTTTCGCACACATTTTTTCGATACCTAATTTTCAAATGTGTGCAAAACGGGAACAAACCATTCAGAACGCGTGTATGTTAATGTTTCACCCTTTCGATAGTTCTCAGGGAATGTATAATATATTCCTTTACATAGACGCTGATTTTAGTACAAGCGGGTGAAACCAAATTCAATGTTATCAAAATGGAATATCAAAAAATCAACAGTTTTAAAGACTCATATAAGGTAAAAGACTATTCAAAATCCAATGGGTTGAAGAATCCACCTTCTTTGTGTAAACTAATATTAAATTGAGATGTTGTAAAGCATGCAACAGGTTTGGTGCATGTTAAAGATAAAAAAAATCCTAGTATATTGCATAATGGCACGAAAACCATCTGCAATATGCAAATTGTAAACCCCGAGAACTAAAAAAAGGAATTAGGTAATAAAACAATTATTTAATGCTTGAACAGTCAATAGACCAGAATTTTTTTCCCTTGGTGCAGGGAACAGCTCAGTATGATCTATTGCCCTCGGCCGTTGTCCCTGCACCTCGGGAAAAATATTCTGGTCTATTGACTGCTCAAGCATTAAATAACTGTATACTATTTAGCAATTAAAAACGCACCGATGTCTGGGACACTCAGTCACTATACCGAACCTGAATTCAAAGAAATGGAATTGGTTGTTAATTACTTCTATACAACACGTGGTAAACTGTAAATGTCGAACGGGGTAATTTATTTTTTAACTTATTTTGAGAGTAACATATTTTCTGCACAGTCAAGAAAATAAAAATTTCGACTTTTCAAAAGATTTTTCTACAAGTTTTTGAGAGAGTTAGATTTTTTTTCATTCACAAGTAAATATTTTTGGACTTTTCAAAAATCTTCACTACAAACAATTAAATAATATGGGTCCCAATTACGTTTGCCATGCAAAATTTGACATACAAATGTGTTAAGGTTTTTGCAACAATTATATGATTATATTTACATTTTCCAGTGCCTTTGCCTGTGATAACACTACGTATCGATTTTGTACTATATAACCCATATTACAAATGACGCCAAATTGAGGCGCCAGCGGGGTTTGCTTATTCATATTTAAATATTTTAATTGTACGATGGCTTAAAATTATATAAATATAAGTAATAAGGAATCATTCTTTGAATATTATGAGGTGATAATTTCGGTCGGGGTGTGATCAAATCTATCATAAAGCCCTTCGGGCTTTATTGGATTTGATCACGCCCCGACCGAAATTATCACCTCATAATACTCAAAGAATGATTCCTTATTCCTTATATAAAGAAGCACTTCACTTTTAACATTAGACGACTGAACTGCTAAACACTAACTTTTTCAGACAATGGCGACAAAGAAACAAAAGTGACCATGTCCTTGTATGTTACACAGTTTAGAAGTGTATTGTTTGTAAGTACATGTATATCACAATTTCTCAGTAAAATAAAACACTTGCCTCCTAAAATGTCTTTTTCAAAAAGGGAACAAAGGATAAGAGATAAAGAAGGATTTATATTTTGGAAAAATATATAAGACTGAAAAAAATGATCTTTTTAAGTACTGAAAATAGCAATTTTTTCCTCTTTGGTTTTTCCATTCCACTTATGATATTACCAAAGAGATTTACATAGTGAAGATTAAATATAATCAGTAATTTTAATATTTAAGAACTATACTCATTATTAGTATGTGATATTCAACTAAATTTTACTTAAGAAACTTAAGAATAATACCACAAATAATGATGCACACAAAAAAAATTATAATTTTTTTTTATTGTTTTAGGATGCAGAGATGACATTTGACATTCATCAGTCGTGGACTGATCCAAGATTTAAAAACACATCAAGGAACCCAAACGACTATAATATATACAGAGCGGAGGAATTTGAGAATATATGGCGACCCGACACCTACATCGCTAACGAAATGCCAAACGGCGTGTTTGAGACCACGCCCACTGACAATATCTACGCCTATTTCAATGGAAGCCTGTTCTTGACAACTCGGTTAGTTTAGGTGTCGAATTTGCTACAAACATTTACTATTATTATTCGTTGGTTCATGAAAGTTTATTAAAATCGTAGGATTTTCGTGTGGATAACTACATATATCTATCACAATGACACTCTAAGATTGCTGTAAAGGAGAAAGACATTAATACCGAAGAACAATGATCATAGAATATAACGGATAATAATGTATTTTAAATACATTTGTTTGGAACATCGTTTTAATGTATTTTTTAAAAAGTCAAATAAATGGGTTTTTAAAGGTGCATATGTATTTATTTGATTTTTATATACTTTCAGCCACTCGATAATTTTCCATTGTGACGTGAAGTTGTTTGCATTACCAATCAAAGATGAGACGTGTTCCTTGTATTTCAAAAGCGGTATAATGGCTCATTAGTTACATACACATTTAAAGGGGATATCGGTACTCTTTCAGTCAAAATCTCCATTGTCTCTCTTTATATTTCTCTAGTTCTATTTCTATTCTCTGTTAGCAGTTTTGAAACCTTTTTAGATTTTTAAACCTTTTTAAATTTTAAACATTTTCAAAAAAAAATTTGAATTTATAGTTTTCAAATTTTATATCTTATAAAATTTGAAATTTTATATCTACAAAGTTAATGGTAATTTTTTAAAAATGAGATGAATATTTAGTGTAAAAATTAAAAGACTATGCTGGAAAATCTTATCAGCACGTAGATGACCATTATACAAGTGCTTAAAATGCAGACTACAACAAAGAGAGTTAAAACCACTTCGATTGGTCAAACATCTGCCTTTTTAAAAATGCAACATAATTCTTACTTATGGGAGAAAAAATACTTTTCCTGTAGGATACATTTTGCATGGCTTTTTTATTAAAACTCTTAAATATTCTTTCTAATAGGATATACGTGATTTAAGTAGAATTTATTTAAGGCAAGTAGTTTTCATGAGGGAAATTTATTTTTATTTTGCTTATCGGTACGTTCAAATACATGTACTACTTTTTTAAAAATTCCTTCAAAAGTTGAAAGTCCTATAGGACTTCAGGTTATTCTAGGAAGAAAATCTGTAGGTCCAATACAAATGGGGATTTTCCATGGGAATCATTAATTTTCGTGAAAGATACCGGTATTAATTGCTAAAAGAGGATACTGAACCTGAAAGTTTATGATACAATTCACTAAATAAAAAAGGAATCAACAAATGTAATATACATCTTGATTCAGGCGAAACTATCCGTTGCAAATAGGTTAAAAATTAAATTGTTAAAGTTTTCTTTGATGATATAATTTTAATTGTCAGTCATATTTTGTCAAATATTTGCCCTAAAACCACAGTCATGAGAATCAAGGATTCAAGTTTGGGGAATAAAATCGTTGTTTTTCGTAACGCCACCATTTACATCGTTATTTGCTACCCTAGTCCTATTTCATTCAGTCATCCCATCCATGTTGCTTTAGCTGTAAACTCAATTTGCAATTTATCATGTTTGGAAAGACATCAAAATGAGATTCCATGTATACATTTGTAACATATTTATGTATTATATACTAGTATCATATAATATTATGATATTTGCTGTATTTCATATTGAAGAACTAACTTGTAACCATTCCAGCATCATATGTGTCCAAGAATTTGAAACTTACCTGGGAACAAGTAAACCCAGTTTTATATTCCCAAAACATGGAAACGTATGCTGTCAAAATTCATAAGACGGAACCCAAGCGTTGTCCTTTAGGTTAGTTCCAGGTTTCAGATTTTGAAATTAGATATGCTTGTTTTTTTTTCTTATTAACGATATTAAAATAACCGAAAAATTATCCGTACTATGTATTATAATATAATACATGTACCTTGGTACATGAAACTGTCATTGTATTTAATTTGCTTTGTAATATGACATGTGAAGTTTGATGTAAAAGAATTATCAGCTGTAATGTTTTAAACTCAAATAAATCTAATCTTCGGCTATCATTCACCGTAAAAAAAAACCTCCTCTGCAATTCTGTACGTGATGAAAATAGAAAACAAAAAACACGAGGATTGTACCAAAATAACGAAGACAAGTAAAGTTTTTCAGTTAACAAAAAACACAGAAAATTGAAACTTGCAATATGTTTAGCTGTCGCGTGAAATGGCACCGAACGGACTTTTGGTATTCTGTTCTGTGTATGAAATTTTGAAACAACCCTCGTATATAGATCAAATACACGCATTTGTTACCATACTATGAAATTTTGCATATGAATAGAAAAAGATGGACCATGTGTCCACCTTCTGTTGCACGTCCAGAGGACCTATCAAGTGATGATCGTACAGGTATATCTACCAAGCACCTGTATTGTTGTGATCACGTGGTTGGGGTTTTGGATTCACCACACAGAAGTATCGAGTCGAACTCGTATTTCGACCATTTCATTGACTGCAATAGTCACAGAGAGCGTCGCTGTTCTCATTATTAACCCGGACCAAGTTCACATGGCCGCCATTGAAGCATGGAATTCTGGGTGTATGGTTCTCATTACTCTGGCATTTTTGGAGTTTGTCATTGTTCACAACTATCACAGAAGAGAGATTAGGACTAATTCTGTTCCTAAATCTATACAAACAAAAAAGGTATTGTATTTTTGGTTTTCGAAATACAATTTTATTCAACCATAACCAATTTGAATATTAATAATAGTATCAATGTTTGATGATACAACTTAAAAGTGTGATTATTAAACTATTTTAGGGTACTTCATCTCGGCCAATTAACATCTCTGCCAACTTTAAAGCCAACAACAAGAAAAATAGAACCAAACCTAACTTATCCAAAGAACGGATTTATATAGTTGAGATGGAAGCTGGTGCAAACAAAACTCGTGAGAATCGAAAAACCCGTCGTATAACTCCAGAAACTATCGACAAAATATCATCTGTGATATACATTTTATTATTTGTGTTATTCAATGTTTATTACTGGTCATTTTTCTTAACTGAAGCGGACAAGCAATAATTTTAGATCATATAGGATTTTACTTTGTTATACACAGTATTTTTATACAAAGATGAATAGAAAGTAAACAATTATACACTTTTATATTGGTTTATACATATACATTTATAAGCTTACATATTTTGTAAGTAAAACACTGTCTACATTTGACATGTATTATGAGGATTGGGGTGCATTACCAATAAGAGCTGTGCAATATCTGAAATACCTCTTTAAGCCTTAACTTGTTTCTAATTTTGCTATATCATGTTTGACCAAAAAAATAGTTTTGTAGCAGTATATGTACATGTAAATATATAAAAAACAATAACTTAGTAAACATTTCAGTACAATTCTATTAATTTCGTGTTAACAACCCAAGTTTTATACAATAAAGGAAAAGTTATTATGGAATCATTAGATTTCGTAGTGGCTCAATTTACGATTGAATTCGTAGGGTACCTCTCATCCACGAATTGACATCTTCCACGAATTATTAAATTATGGTTATGAAGCCAGATCTCCCTTTTGAGATGTATCGTAATACACTACGATATGTCCCCACAAAGAAGGAAAATTGAAGCAATCCACGGAAATTTGTCCCCGCGAATTTTAAAGATTCTATTGTAATCAAGAATCAAACTATTTTTATTTGTGCTTTCAATTTTGATTACTTGAAAATTATAATAGACATTTTTTCCACTTATTTTACTCTTACTTTCATTTTATTATTGCAATCTTTACGTACGTGTTCCAATATATTTTTTATATTACTAACCTTTTTATGGTTGTAGCCGCTGAATATTTGCATAAACATCTCTCAAAATTTTACACCACGACCAATCATATTAAATTTTGAATATTTTTACAATTGATCAAATTCGTACCTATTTTCAGGTACACTATTTTACCAAATCGCCGACTTTATTTGATTTCTCAATCAAAATTTGTCAAGCAAGAGTTTGAATAAAGGCTCAGGGATAATTGCTTTTTGTATATATTTACAATGTTTATACACAGGGAGCAATATACTAAGATATAATTGTAAAACACGCTTGTCAAAGAGAGGCTACTCTGATAAAGAAATAGACAATTTGTAAACTACCCACTTGCCAAAAATACCTCCAAAATGTGAACAATGGCAACCATTCAATTCAAAATAGACGTTTTGCAAATATTGTAATCTGAATTCTTTTTCTATTTTCTAAGTTAAGAATGCGTCATTTGTTGTGTTGTTCCGCTATAATCGAGATAGAGAGCTTATATTGTTTTTGTTCTGTACAAAAAAAATCAAGGCCTTGTTTTTGTTTACATTTACATATTTTTCAAATTCTTCAGAGAAAATATAAAGTTAAAATGTGACAAACACTGCAACCTATATTTTTTTTTGTTCACTACGATATAAAATTTAAAAAAAATGCCTGAAACATATTATTTAACCAACTGCAGGTAAACAGAAACGTGGCACAAGTCTTGTTTTCATAACAAAGAACTGTAAGCTCTATTTTTAAAAACTCGACAACTGACATTCATATCCTAGACAAAGCCAAATTTGTTGAAGCATTGCAAATATTATAAAAATAAATACAATTTGATTTTTTTTTTCATCCTAATTTGTAACAATAATGATATTGCCCCTTTCAGAACAATTAGTACAGGCAGATCCATCATGTTCAGCTCTCCTTACAAACCACCAAACCTCTCAATGCCTCCCTGATAATAACCTCTTTTTATGTTTCTCATGCTGCACAACCTCATCGCAGCTCTGTTTTTGCTGTTTGATAAATGAACTCAACACTTGTGCATGATGAAATTTGTCATTTATTAAAAATGACGAAAGTAAAGAAAAATATAAACAACATAGTAGGGGATCAGACCCCAAAACTGTTCACACAAAATATTAAATAACTTATCAATATGCTGATCCCCTTAAATTACAGAAAAACAATATTTTGTTCAAAATTATATACAATATATACAAAACCAGCAAAAAGATGGCACCTCAAAAATAAAATAGCCAATATATACAAAACCAGCAAAAAGATGGCACCTCAAAAATAAAATATGCAGAATAACAATATTTTTTACATGTATGCAACTTTCAAATATTGGAGTGGTGAAACGGGGATGGTGGTGGGTGTATCAAAATATTACTCGTGTTAACACTCTCAGAGATGAAGACAGAATGACCTTATTCTCACTGGTCAGATACTGACCGCATCAAACCACGTGACCATATTGTTTAATTTGATTGGCTATTAAATTTAATTTGGCGAGAATTACACCATGGAATTTTTTACAATTACATAATAGGTAACTGGGAGGTTTTTAGACTAGGGATTTGGGCTAAAAATAGACATGGACAGTGACCACTGAAGGGAAATTACATAATATGGCCAACTACCTCTAAAAGTGTCAGGTACACTATTTTACCAAATCGCCGACTTTATTTGATTTCTCAATCAAAATTTGTCAAGCAAGAGTTTGAATAAAGGTTCAGGGATAATTGCTTATTGTATATATTTACAATGTTTATACACAGGGAGCAATATACTAAGATATAATTGTAAAACACGCTTGTCAAAGAGAGGCTACTCTGATAAAGAAATAGACAATTTGTAAACTACCCACTTGCCAAAAATACCTCCAAAATGTGAACAATGCAACCATTCAATTCAAAATAGACGTTTTGCAAATAGTGTAATCTGAATTCTTTTTCTATTTTCTAAGTTAAGAATGCGTCATTTGTTGTGTTGTTCAGCTATAATCGAGATAGAGAGCTTATATTGTTTTTGTTCTGTACAAAAAAATTCAAGGCCATGCTTTTGTTTACATTTACATATTTTTCAAATTCTTCAGAGAAAATATAAAGTTAAAATGTGACAAACACTGCAAACTATATTTTTTTTTGTTCACTACGATATGAAATTTAAAAAAAATGCCTGAAACATATTATTTAACCAACTGCAGGTAAACAGAAACGTGTTTTCATAACAAAGAACTGTAAGCTCTGTTTTTAAAAACTCGACAACAGACATTCATATCCTAGACAAAACCAAATTTGTTGAAGCAATGCAAATATTATAAAAATAAATACAATTTGATTTTTTTTCATCCTAATTTGTAACAATAATGATATTGCCCCTTTCAGAACAATTAGTACAGGCAGATCCATCATGTTCAGCTCTCCTTACAAACCACCAAACCTCTCAATGCCTCCCTGATAATAACCTCTTTTTATGTTTTCTCATGCTGCGCAACCTCACCGCAGCTCTGTTTTTGCTGTCTGATAAATGAACTCAACACTTGTGCATGATGAAATTTGTCATTTATTAAAAATGACGAAAGTAAAGAAAAATATAAACAACATAGTAGGGGATCAGACCCCAAAACTGTTCACACAAAATGTTAAATAACTTATCAATATGCCGATCCCCTTAAATTACAGAAAAATAATATTTTGTTCAAAATTATATACAATATATACAAAACCAGCAAAAAGATGGCACCTCAAAAATAAAATAGCCAATATATAAAACACCAGCAAAAAGATGGCACCTCAAAAATAAAATTTGCAGAATAACAATATTTTTTACACGTATGCAACTTTCAAATATTGGAGTGGTGAAACGGGGATGGTGGTGGGTGTATCAAAATATTACTCGTGTTAACACTCTCAGAGATGAAGACAGAATGACCTTATTCTCACTGGTCAGATACTGACCGCATCAAACCAAGTGACCATATTGTTTGATTTGATTGGCTATTAAACTTAATTTGGGGAGAATTACACCATGGAATTTTTTACAATTACATAATAGGTAACTGGGAGGTTTTTAGACTAGGGATTTGGGCTAAAAATAGACATGGACAGTGACCACTGAAGGGAAATTACATAATATGGCCAACTACCTCTACAAGGCCTGGGAAAGAAATGCAACATATCTAATGAAACATAAACATGAAAAATACCATGAATAAGCATATAAAATTATAGCATTCAACACATAAATACAATTATTAACATAATTGTTGTTTTATGTTTTCTCATGCTGCACAACCTCACTGCAGCTCTGTTTTTGCTGTCTGATAAATGAACTCAACACTTGTGCATGATGAAATATGTCATTTATTAAAAATGACGAAAGTAAAGACAAATATAAACAACATAGTAGGGGGTCAGACCCCAAAACTGTTCACACAAAATGTTAAATAACTTATCAATATGCTGATCCCCTTAAATTACAGAAAAACAATATTTTGTTCAAAATTATATACAAAACCAGCAAAAAGATGGCACCTCAAAAATAAAATATGCCACCAAATGTGAATTGCATAATGACAATTGGTAATTCCATTGTGCCATCCTGTTTAACACCTTCTCATAATGTGATCGGTTGATAGATTAACAACTTCACAACATTATTGGTTGATTCATGTCTGACATAGAAACCAGTAGTTAGCATGCCTCAGTTTCAAAATAGTAAATAATAGTAACTGTTTTAGAGTTTTGTATCTGAATGATATGATTATTTCATTGACATGGCATTATGCACTTTAACAACAAAGTACAAATCAATTTTGTTAGAACAGAATGTGAGAATATGCCCAATGGAAGTTGCAATCCTCTGTAAAGATTAAGATCATGTTAACTGCGTTTCCTCTGGTACTATCCATACACGGTACAAACAATTTTTTGACGGCTTATCAAGCGAGCTGGAGCGAGCCGATAAGTGCAATTGGTCCCAACCACTTAACATTTTCAATACAGTCAAGTGTTGCCTGTAAATAAATGTTTTAAATCTTTATGTAATGTACGCGTAATTTTAAAGTTCGAGTGTCCAGGTGATGGCTCTTTCTTTTATGATCGAACTTAAAATGATGCTGCAATAAATTCCCTCAATCAAAAGTTTAAATAAGGTACTGGTATTCCATTACACTGCATATTTTCAGACCTTTAAATTAATGACATCTATGCAAGGTATTTTGGATTAGTTATTATCATACGAACTATTTGTATTTAGAAGGAGAACATAGAAAATAAACTAGGTAATGGCTCATGACATTTTTTAAATTTTTTTTTATTAATTCCACCAATTATGGCACCATTCCCCTCAAAGTAACCTTACCAACTGAAATCTTTCTGATTTAAAAGTAGATATTCTTGAACATAGGTTTTTAGGTTAATTATAAGATTTTACAATAGACAGGAGTTTTCAGTAAAGAATTACATCGTCAATGGCCTTAGATTAGACCAAAATTATGTTCTTCGCTTCACCATCTTTTAAAGCTACATAGATGTGATGTTGAATTTTTATGCTTATAGGTAGCAACACACTATTCATCGGACTGAGTTCTGTTAGGATGTCTTGGTCGTCACAAATTGACGGGCAGTGTTGTAATTCATATATCATTCTGGCAGGTAAAAGAACACAAAGGATCATTTATGAGCTTCCTTATAATAAGTAAACAATGTCTTCGTGATAAACAATAACCAGTAGAATTATATCTCTGTCATTTTGGAATTTTTCTGTCTGTATCTTAAATATACAACCTCGTGCATTACATACTTCAACATTGTCATAAGATGAAATCTTGAAAATAACAAACTAACCGTAACAATTGCTACTTTGCAAACCACTATGCAAGGGATACAAAAATTCTGCCTTCTTCAAATGTGAACTGAAATCACGTATTCCTTGTTATCGATACGTGTAAAGACATGGTGGAAAGAGGAAAGGGGCCTCAAAGTACAAAGTCAATCATGTATTACATGTAGGTAATTTACGTTAAAAGAAATCGCATGCAATTGTCGCACAATTACATTAATTGGAATTTTTTGTTCACTAGATTTTTTTTTAAATTCACAAATATTTACAAAATATTTCTTGATTTCTAATACATATAACTTTTGTGTATTGAAATCCTTCGAATATAAGAAAAACGATTTTATCTTCATTTATCTCCATAAAGGTTGAAGATATGTCCTTAATTCCCTGACATGTACTAGTATATGACTGTAAGTTGTCATTATGATAGCGCTGTATAGTAAACTGTTTGATAATTGCTAGTAATAGATTACTACTAAAAGGTCATTTGTACTTGTATTTTAAATGACGATAAATTCATTTGCATTTTACCCGCACGTGTATGGCCATCTAGTGTGAAAATAACCCATTGTACAATGCAAGGATCATTCAACTCATAAAAGCAATTTCCCATGACTAGAAGTAAAAAAAACCGATTACATTTCATCACAAGCAGAGATATTCTTTGACCTAGCCATCCTAGCAAGCAAAGGGTTTTAAGTCTCCTCCACTACGGGGAAGGGGGGGGCAGGGGGGGGGGGGATTGGGGAGGTTGGTGTGCAGTTGATTAAAAAATACTTGGCTTGCAAAAATATCACTTGCCTTTACAAACCACTTTTACCGAGATTGCCCGCCCATTATATACATCACATTTCTATCATTCAGATGTTGAATGTTTGACACGTTAAATTAATTTATTATTTTTACAAATGTAGCATTATCTATTTTTATTCATATTTATACAGAGATCCCCGTTTCGCCTAAAATGACATAGACTAAGATATCATATACATGTACAAAGATAGAACATCAAATCTAAAAATATAAAAATTTTCCCTCTATGTGCTGTCTCACGTTTAAGTGCATTTTTTAAAACTTTGATAAAATTAAGGAAAACTTTTTCGGTATCTTTGAGGTGGTCTGAACTTCAATAATATGTAAATCAATTTAAATAACTTCTTGTTAGATACACTACACCTAAAGATTCTATAAAACATGACGGTTAGATCCAGTAAAACATGCCGATTAGTGTCTCGACAGGATTTCTTGAAGTTTTGTTTTCAATATGATTTATATTCTAAATGTACAAAATCGACAGTAAACTTTTAACTGCAAAAATGAAAAAGATATGTATGCTTTTCTCGTAGTTTTTAAAAAACTTACTGAAGAAAACAATTACTTGTATTAAAAATCATTGACGGATCTCTTTGAAACTTCATTTTTTACTATATCACATGTTTTATGATTGAAAAGTAAAATGAAAAAATTAGCAATTGGCTATTAACTTTGCATTTTATTTTACATTAATTTGCAACTTTCCAATGGGTCAATATTACTAGTAATCCAGAAGTGATGTTATGAACAAATTGCACTGTTAAAACACATATAATACATGCATCTCAAAATCAGAAAGAGCTGTTTTTCTCATTATATTCTGCAGTATAATGAGAGCCTCAGAAGCATTCGTAAAGTTTTATAAATATATTTTGAAGATAATGATATATTTAGATCATGTACCATCAAAGGTAAATGTTAAGGGAAATATTCTTTTTTTGAATAATTTCTACCCAACGCATCAAAATTCCAAATGCCAAATCCATTTTCATTACATATTGTTTAAAGTCGATTTACAGTTTCAAGAGTTTGTTTGTATTGTATACCATGTCATAAATTTAGCTTTCATTGATCATGGACACTTCCTTGTCGGAATCGGCTTCATTTGAGCATATACTTGAAAATGATTGGTTAAAGTGCTTGCTTACCTCAGCACATTGTTTCAATGTATATATGTTAACAAATGTTTTCTTTGGTTCAGTTACTTCAATTTACAGAAGCGAGCAGAATGGTAATTCTTGATCATATTCTCATAAGTTATGGATGATGTACAATTTTTAATAGCATCCCTCTGTATGAATTTAGATATTGAGATTGTTAATTTTAAATCATAACTGTATTCAGGTATAAACAAATTGATTATGAAATCCATTTTTTTTTAAATTATACGGTACATGAACATTTCTGCCATACTTTTGTTTTTAGGTTTCCACGCGGTACATGTACATTTCTGTAATGACTTTCGCCGTGCTGTATCAGGAACTGATCAAAGGTTCTGGAGCAGTAATACCACCGCCATGGGAAGTAGCAGGTAAGTAAATTATCTATCATTGTGTTAGTTGCCAAATGTAACTATATATTGTCAAATGGTACTATGAAATTGTTATACAGGGTTTTTATACCTTCCTGATATTATATGACTACATTAACATAATGTACATTCAAATCAAGTACTAAGACTAATCGTGTGTATCTTAGTATCATCTATATGTGTGGCTGTGATGTTTATTATAAATGCTACAGATCTATGTATTATCGGCTCTAATAAACCGGTAACTTTCTCATCATGCCATTAATTTAGTTAATCTGTATATTGGATGCAATATTCTAAAATGCCATACATGTACATGATATCTATTTTCAAGTTAAATCATGAATTGAAAAGGCTACCATATGCATATGAAAAGACAAAGAGTATATTCCGAGATATGCCATGTTACACGGGACCTAATTTTATCAAAAAACTGATTTTACTTTTTCAGACAATGTCGGCAATGAAACAACAGTGACAGTGTCTTTGTTTGTTTCACAATTTAGAAGTGTAATGTTTGTAAGTAAATTTGTTGATATTCTGTTTATAGATAATATTTTCATTTGTAAGAATGGCTGTAAAGAATTTCTCATTTTATATTGACAATGCATGACGGTCATATCTATATTAATTTTATAAACTAAGAATTTTTGTCAATAAACTACGAAATGGCTGCACTGGTGTAACTGCTTATACATTTGATATTTTGACATACAGGTATGTGAGATGATGTCCGTAAGCTTGAGTTGATTAATACATGATAAGTAATTATTATAAAATTAATATAAAACCTGTACCTTCATATTCGATAAACTAGCTCGAAATAGCAAAAATGAGAGTAAAGGGTTGGCACGCTTTGGCGGATCCAAGTCAGTGGGAGTTTGCATCAAAATATATGCTTGCAATGAGATAATATTAAACGATTGCATAAAGAGTGAATATTTTACTGTGAATTTTTTGCGCACATAGAATCCAAGATTAGACAAACGTTAAATAATAAAAGTAAGTCAATTCGTTTTTTGAATGTGCGATTTTAGTGTTGATGTATAGAATGCTTGCTAAGCACGACCAGTGGGATAAACTTTTAAGAACGACCAAGAATGCGGGTTGACTAAATAAATTAACGTCATGGTGAAAAGTGAAGGACGAGTTCATCATGCATCGGGGGCAGATACCTTGGATCGGTCATCTTAGGTTAAGACAAAAAAGTTGATAATCAAAAACAAAACAATTTGATGTGATTTTAATTTTGATGAAAAAAAAAACACTTTTAGAACTGGGTGCCCAGGAACGCGAGTTGACTATTTAACGTCATGGCGGAAAGTGCAGGGCGAGTTAACCACCGGGCAGATGCATCGGATCTGAAAACTTCGGTTTGAAATATACAATGTACAAACAAATATACATACAAAACGTTTTGGTTTTGATTTCAGACATTTTTAAACTACGACAGTTTGGTAGTAAGCATTATACATTAATTGTTATCAATGAACAAATTGTGTTCTACGACATTATGAATAAATGGTGTATGCATGAAACTGGGTAGTTGAACTGGGTAGACTCCCCTTCGAATTCCCTATTGTTTTTCAAAACAGTTTTCAATTTGGAAGTCTTTTTTTGGGACAGTTATGCAATTTTTCAGTACTTATTTAGTTAAGATTTTTCATCTTTGCTTACATTTGATCCTCTTGATCTAAATCGGGACGTACATGTGTATGTACGCCCTTGACTAAATATGTTAAGTCATGCAGTTGGTTTTATTTATTTCAATTTTAAAGGATAGGTTAAGAAAGCAATTTTAAAAAAAAAACATTCGAGTACAGTATACAGAAAAATGAACAAAAAATATATTTGTTCAACATATTTAGCATCTTATCATATTAATGAGTAAAGTGTTCATTATTTCCACGCTTGCGTGAGATACCATACAGTAATCTGAGAGAGAAAAGAATGACAAACCTGAAAAGCAATAATAAGAGAATTTCTAAGTCCTTTTTTTATCAGTTTTTATTAAAAGTAAGGTTTTTGATGTTATTAATCAATATACTAAACATATTATATTAAATCTTAGAAAATGCTAAACAAGAATAAATTTTTAAAAGTTTAAATATTACAATTTTTTCCATGTCAAATACTTGAGATGCATGTAACGGAACAAAAAAATATTAAAATGATGATAGCACATATGCTTATGACTCTACCTTCATTTAAAAATCTCCTTATATATTAATGTAGAAGTACATGTAGTTATCGCCGAAGTGTTGATCGATTTAATATAAGAAAATGTATTGTTTTAGGACGCAGAGATGACATTTGACATCCATCAGTCGTGGACGGATCCAAGATTTAAAAACACCTCACGGAACCCGAACGATTATAACATATACAAAGCGGAAGAATTTGAGAATATTTGGCGACCCGACACCTACATCGCTAACGAAATGCCAAACGGCGTGTTTGAAACCACGCCCACTGACAATATCTACGCCTATTTCAATGGAAGCCTGTTCTTGACAACTCGGTTAGTTTATGAACATCGATTTCCATTCTTTTAACCAAATCAGGATCGATTATATTTCTTTTAAGAATCAGTCAACTTCGTAATATTTCTATTTTGTCCTTATTCGTTCTAAATATTAATACTTTAGAAAAAAACTTAAGTGAGTTACATTAATTATTTTTAAACGTTTGCGGTCATATCATCGTCGGTGACCCCATATAATTTACATCGGTTCTCTCCATCGTTTGAGGAAACTTATGGACTCAAAACCGTGGTTTGCGACGATGCGGTCATATATGAAGTCTATAATCTCCAAAAATTTTATATTCATAGATTTTGTAGAAGTCATTTTTTTATTAGATGTAAGATATATAAATTAGTTTTTATTTGTAAATGAATTAGTTTGTTTTCCAATAGATTATATTTTAGAAAAGAATATCCTAAATATCCTTGAATATCATATTCATTAAGGTGTCCTATTTTAATTTCTTTTAAATCTGACTGTCGATGTTTCCATTCACAAAATCCTTTTTGTTAGCGTCAATACATGTAGTAATAAATTGTAGGGTTTTGACAAACGGGTTGCATAATTATGAATTAAACATTAATTTCCCTTAGAGTGCACGACTTGATTCATTTACATGACAAATGTTTTTATAAAATATGGAAACCACGTTAAGGGTACCCTGTCATCCACTCTCATCTTACGGTTGATGAATCAATTTCAGTGCATTTTCCAGTTATTTCTATCAATAGAATCAATGGAAGCATTGTATCACATTTCGCAAGTCCGGCCTTTTTATTACTTGATATAGAAAAAAAGTTGGTTATCCGAAATAGACGGTAACGTTCCCTATTTTTTTTTTATTTTTCTATGTTTTATATGTTTCAAAATATTGTGTTGTTTGGAGCTTTTTTCAAATATTTTCAAGCATGATATTTACTCAAAAATAAAAACTCGGCGACGTCATGTATATCTCATGTTATATATATATTGATATCTTATTCAACCAAATTTAATCAAAATATTAATTTGAATTAAAAGTTTGATTAGGCAAATTTTGATATACATGTACTTCCGGATTAATCCTTATAATATGCGACTTTGTTTCGTTTCAGCCACTCTATAATTTTCCATTGTGACGTGAAGTTGTTTGCATTACCAATAAAAGACGAGACGTGCTCCTTGTATTTCAAAAGTGGTATGAATGATTTACTCGATTTAAAGAGAATCCATTTATATGGCCCATAGTCAAAACATCTTTGTAATTGAAATAGGGTTATCAAATATACATGTACAGTTCGAAATACACGATCCTGTTTTAGAACAATTTTAATTGTTGATTTTGCAAATATTTAATGTATGACACCCTTGGAAGTATCTTACATCTCATGTCGAACGAGACCTACTTTAACAAAATAAAGTTTTTATGTTTTCTTATGCCGCACAATCTCACCGCCGCTATATTGTTATGTAAAATTTAAAAAAAAATCGTATTTGTTCGAAAAAAAAGAAATTAAAATAAGACATTGCCTAAACCACCTTTTTTCATTTCAACACGTACGAAGTGAATTAATGTACCAAGGGACCTTTTTATACTTCCCTTCTGATGTACATATACAACTCACAAAGGTAGATGCTTAACTTATTTATGGATCAGGAATCGTGATAACACCTACATGTACTTTGCATTATGTTGTATTTTTAATCAATTCACCATAAAACTGTCTTCAGTCAACATGAATGAGTAGCATTGTAGCATTGTGATTTAAACGTTAAATCAAAGATGTATTGAAAGTATATATACATGTATATATCTTAGATCGGGCGACTTACCTGTTAAGATTTATTAGTGCTTATATCCGTTATACAATGTACGGTCCAACAGAGATGTAAAATCTACTCAAGGACTTGTCTAAAAATTCTTATTTCTAGCATCCTATTTGTCCAAGAATTTGAAACTGATTTGGAAACAAGTAAATCCTGTCCTGTATTCCCAAAACATGGAAACTTATGCAGTCAAAATTCACAAAACGGAATCCAAACTGTGTCCTCTAGGTGGGGTTTAGCATTCTTAAGTTTTTAAAAGTATCATTTTTTAAAAATGTTATAATACATGAATTTTGTATATTATTTGTTATTTGTGGAATTCTATTTCAATGATCTGAAATTAAAGATACTTTTGTAATTTTCGGTCTCTATTTAAACATATGTAGGTAATGCATTTTTTTAATCTAAAAAACATTTATTTTAATCTAATAACAAGAAATTTTGAAACAAATCACTTTTTTCAATATATGATAATCATTATAATCATTTACATGACAGAGGATAACGTCCCATGTGTGCACATGGTTTTACACGTCCAGAGAAAGCATCAAGTGATGATAGTTCAGGTATACCTACCTAGCACCTGTATTGTTGTGATCACGTGGTTGGGGTTTTGGATTCACCACACAGAGGTTTCAGGGAGAACTCGTATCTCGACCATATCATTGACTGCTATAGTTGCAGAAAGCGTAGCTGTTCTAATAATTAATCCAGATCAAGTC
The DNA here is from genome assembly GCF_963853765.1 of Magallana gigas. Classification (NCBI taxonomy): domain Eukaryota; kingdom Metazoa; phylum Mollusca; class Bivalvia; order Ostreida; family Ostreidae; genus Magallana; species Magallana gigas. The sequence goes on along the minus strand of NC_088858.1, from coordinate 33,327,721 downwards.
CACATTGCCGCCATAGAAGCTTGGAATTCTGGGTGTATGATTCTAATTACTCTCGCTTTTCTTGAGTTTGTCATCGTTCACAATTATCATAGACGGAGAATGGTGAATGACCCTATAGTTCAACCCATGCAGACAACACAGGTATTAAAATAAAGTTAACCGAAAAAATTACATTGTCCAACCTTTCAAAACAGGTCGGCTATTCAAATGGTATCATGCAGTTTGACTTTTAGAATAATTATATCCTTTACATCTTCAAAATGTATATAAATTAATATTTTCAGGGTAACTCCTCGGAAACAAAAAATGTCTCAACCCATATAAAAGCAAAAAATTTACCAAGGAAGAAAATTCTGTCCAAAAGTAAAGTATCTCCTGAGCGATTCCATGTCGTTGAGATGGGATCTGATGCCAACGAAGTTCATCGGAACCCTAAAAACGTTAACATTACGCCAGAAACTATAGATAGGATATCATCTCTAATATATGCTGTGCTATTTTTGCTATTTAATGTTTATTACTGGTCGTTTTTCTTAACCGAAGCAGACAAGAAATAAGTTTGGATTGGCAACGTAATTTCGACAAGATACAAATGAAAACAAACACAAATTTAAAGCTTCTAAATGTAATATTTTTGATTTTTTGTATTTTAATTCTATATTTGGCACATGTGCAAAGTGAAGCGTATATGATAAATGTTTACGTACAGAAGTAAAAATACAACAGCAACCACCAATATTATTACATGAATATCTAGTAAATTGGTCATAAATTACATCATTCAACATATTACAGTAATTACAACCATTAATAAGCAGCACAATTGGCATGGATATATGTTTTCTTTCTTTGTGTATCTGTACATACACCTTTAACGGATAGAATTACATATGTAATATATAACTGAGCCATTTTTGCCTGCTGTTCGATCCATATAAAATTACAAACTGATATGTACAGGTATATTTTTGGATAAAAACCTTCAAAAACTATTTGAACATATATACATATCAAAATTCTCAATCTTACATGTACGTGTGACGGTACGCAAGTCAAAGATTCATAGTTCTAGTTCACCAATATGTAATTGAAGCACATCGTCGATATTATCTAACTTAAGAGTAATAGGTAAGCACATTTTCTTGATTTCCTCTCAGGAACAGTAATGGTGGCATTCCACTTGATATCATTTCTAACCACGCCATGAATAGCGCTGCTGGACACGCTTCTCGCTTTGGTACCGGAAGTGTTCTAAAGTGAAAGTAGAAAAAAATGATATTTATTTCGACTTCAAATTCTTCTAGTTTACAACTGAGAGGATAATACGTAGTTAACAGTTGGTTGCACTTCTAAAGAGCAGAGAGTACTTACAAGACAATGAGTGACGCATCCGGAGAATGAATCAAAAGTTGTTCCTTTAGCTTGATGTTTCTGTAAATCTGTCAAATAGAGACGGAAAATACAGGTCATGTAAAAAGACCCATTGCCAATTGAACATTGACTGTTTTAATTGAAAAATTCCCAAAATTAGAACCATGTCGTATTTTTTTAATGAAAATTACATATTATAAAAAGATGGCATGCTGATTTTTTATCTATGCTCAGTACGTGAGATATCCTTATCAAAACATCTGAGTCTGTTTAACTGTATAACAATTTTGTTTTTGTTATCTTGTGTTGTCATATTAGTTAAACTCTTTTTCAAATACCTTAATGGAATTTGGTTTTGTTTAATATCTACAATTCAGGTAGAATACATAGAGTACCAATAAGAGACTTTAATAATAAAATGAAAACATCTCAATAACATTCAAAGAGTAACAACATTCTGAAAGAGGATATGAGATTTTTAAGAAATTTACAAGTAAAGCAAAAATTTCAAATCAGTTTTTGAGAAAGAAATGAGATGATAAAATTGTTTTAAAAAAGTATGCATTTAAGTAAAACCTTTTTTTTAAAAAAAACAACAACAATCAAATGATAGTCAGGGATCTTCGAGGAGGACTTTTCATACATTAAGTAAGCTGTTCTTTGGGAAATTCCCTTTGAATAGCGCTTTATGTTTCGAACAACACCCTCATTTAAGATTTCATGAAAGGATGATCCCCATTACCTTCTGTTTGTTTGCGAGGAGATCTGCATCTGAGATCTTCCAGGGATAATCATCCGGGGACTCGTGGGGTCTCAGACGGTGCTGGTGTATCAGACTCTCGAAATCTTTGTACCTGTTGAATATTGAGGGACGTTTTTGTTGAAATCATGCCCAAAAAGCAAACAAGAATACCGAATACAGGGAAATATTCGCCACCACTTTATTTTTGCCCCTTTGGCCTCGTTGTCAGCAGGCGAATTTAAGACTGACCGAATTCTAATGTCTCAAATAATCTCTCTAAAACAAGCCCTAATAGTTTGGGCGAATTCAAAACGGGGCGAAACCATTTGCACGTGAAAAGGGCAAAATAACCCTGTATACAGTAGTTCAACTTTCAAATTGGTAATAAATTGATGCAAAGATGGGATATCTTTCATGCATGTATTTCGGTATAGGCTAGTTATTCTGGGAGGAGCAATTTATTAATTTATTCAAAAATCGGGAAAAAAGAAAAGAAAAAATATTTTATTCAGCAATAATTTTTTCTTTTGTAACCGTTCTTTGCTGAATTATAACGAATATTTGGCGTCCCATTCCCAATACTAGGCTAAGCATTGCTTACATTGTAAGGGTTGGCTTTTTCCACATGTCTGGAATAACAGTCAGCTGAGAGTATTCTATTCGGAACTTGGTGAGTAAAGATGACATTCTGCCGGAACAAAAACAAAGACACAGGGTTAATATTGTATTATATGTGTTATAATAACATGCATAAAACTAAAACGAAGTAGTGTGGTTCAAATTACATTGTATATGACATGCGTTACATCTAAACGAAGTAATTCAAACATGATGGTCCCTGCTTAGGGTATTGATTAGATTCTATCCTTGAATTTTTTGTGCCCTTACCTAACTTCATCCTGGTACTGGTTTCCTTTCTTTGTGCCGGCACAAAATATCCGTAATTTACAGTTCTTCCAAATTTTTCTCTTTGACAAAATGTAAGGTATCAAAAGCGTCAGACCTGTAGTTTAAAAATGCACAATTTACCATTTTGAAATTGTTTTTATACTAAATATCCAATACTTCAAAAGAAATATATTAAATTTAATGATATTTTAATGAATATGATGCTATCCATAAAAGCAAACGTTTGGAACATTAAGCACAATTTGTACCTCCATCATCGAAGAGCCACCAAACATCAATGGTGCCATATTGGACCTCCTGGAATCTGGAGGACAATGTCGCCGTGGACATTGAAGACAGCATGGTTCTGAGTTTTGGCCTGACCCCCTTCGTGTTGCCGTTGGGGGCGTCTGAGTCAAACGCTGGGTTTTCAGTCCCCTCTTCCACTGTATTTAAGCGTTTTAGTTTTATCGGTCCTACCGCGCCTTTGGAGGCTTCTCTAAAGCTGTATTGGAAAACGAACGAAATTTGACGAATGATTATTTAGGCAAACATTTGTCTTTTAATTAAATATTCAAAATATATCAATAATTTGCCAATACATGAACTGGTAATTTGTTAACCAAACAATTATTTTTTGACAACCCTTCTCCTTCTTATGAAAAATATATCTCATTATAACCCCGACGTGTACAGAAAAGTACCATTATGGGAGGAGAAACAACATTACATACTTGTATGATCCCCCGGATACTTTTCTCTCATCTGGATGAGAAGACCCATGCTGCTTTGTTTTATCACCATTTTCATCTTTAAAAGAAATTCTTTCGTAATTGCCTTAAAAAAACTCTGAATTATAGATAAATTATCAATTCGCTGTTGGAATAGTTTACCCTTCAAAGTGACATATTTGAATTCGATTATTGAAAATAACTGAAAAAATTGCAATTATTGATAGTCACTCCTATTGAAATTTTTTTTCGTCATAAAATTGAAGCATGCTGTCAGAAGAACAAAATGACAGTTTGTAAATATTTCGACCATTGAATGAATAATGTTTTGTTATAAAAGAGGAAGGGAAACTCTAATTGAAAAGAAAAAATGCCAAAGATGGACACCATCACCCACCTTCCTCCTCGTCCGAGTCATCATAATGTTCTTCTCTGTCGGAATCGTCGTCGTCATCATCATTTGTCTCGCTTTCGTCGGGAATCTTGTTAATATCCAGTCCTTCCGGAATTCTCAGAATACCCACCCCGTATTTCAAATCGAACGCATCTCTATAAAACGATTGCGAAATAAGTAGGTTTGTATGGAATAAAGTTACTTTAAAAAAAAGACGACGGAAAAAGTGCATTTACAACTTAAGAATGGATGCCAAAATCTGATTTTTTTTTCAATTCCTAAATGAATAATTAATTTTAAGAGGGCTCAATGGTCGTGGCCATTTTTAAACTGTATTGATCTCCTTTGATAGGAGAGCCCTATACAAGAATATAGTAAAATTACCAAATTTAAAATGTTAAATATACATGTGTACGTGTATTTTCTTTACCAAATAATAGTATATAGCTAAAGACAGCATATCTTTAATTTAAGGAAGATCTGATAGCAAATTTTTCGACCATCCACCCTCCTTAATAAGTGTCTTTTCATAAATAAGATAAGAAAAAAAAATATAAATCTGTTAGGGTAAATTCAACATTTTGGTTTTTATGTCCAATAAAAAGTAATATCAAGAGTCATCGCTCTTGCAACAAACTAAGGTTCTACATGGGATATACCAATTTATAGGATAAAGCAGAAGGTGGAAAGCACCCCCCCCCCAACCCAATATTGCTGCGTGTCTATGAAAAATATTTTGCCGTAGGAAAGTTATTTCAGACAATTTGTTTAATCTATTTCTTCTTTAATACAGTTGATAAGATTTTTTTATAACTACTGCAGTATATGTCTGAAGTATTAACATTATAACACAACTTTTCTTAAATTGTTCCCATTAATTTTACAGAATACCGGGTACTAACTCAATGATATTGAAATAGTCTTCTAAATCCTCGGGTTCGGACTTCCGCCAGTTCGACTTGTAACCCAAGAACAGTGTATTGGGTCGGAGTTTGCCGATACCAAGAGCCTGGAATTGAAAAAAAGGTAAAAAATAAAAAACTCTAATTCTAACACACTCAACAAAGAGGTAACTTTAACCCATGTACACTAACTATTTAATCGATGTTATACACGGAGTTTTCCTACATTACTTAAAAACAAATTAAGATTTCCATTTTTAAAAATATTTATTTTAATCTTAAAAATTAAAGAAATTACTTAACCCTCTTGATATGTATTATTGCATCTATAATTTTATGATGCATTGATTGATACAAAATTTTAGGCTCTAAAATGCCTTCTTTGCACCAGGAACAATTTTTTCCAGTGTCTCTTTCTTAATTGAAAAACCCAAGCATATGAAATAATAGAGCTTACATCAGAGTTTTGTGAAATCATTTTTCAGTTCTTGATAGGTCCATCAAATAGTGTGTTGAGCCACCTGAACAACGCCCTAAATGCGTTTTATTTTTCTGTTCTTAAATGTAAATACTACATGTACATGTAGCAGTGCGTTCAACTAAACTCCATTATGCGATTTTGCGTTAGCCCTTTATTAGATTCTGTAATTAATAAATGTATTAATACCTGGAGAAGCACTTGAGTTCCAATTCGAAGAGTTGGCGTAACTACTGCATTATAAAACGCCTTGATTTTTCGGCTCTCAAACCACTTGTATGCGCCGTGAGATCGTAGGTTCTTCACATGATCAGACATCTCACCCTAGAAACTCAAGAAAACCAACAATAAGCATCTAGTAGAATATGTCTGTCAGAAATAATTATTCACAATACATGCTATATCTAGGAAATATTGTGTATTCTAATTGATAATTATTTATTTCTTAATGAAATAAAGATATGATATATTCAGTGTCAGTAAATTTTGATTTTGTACTCACTGTGAACACGTGACCTGTTATGAGAAGGCTTTGTTTCTTTGTGATGCTGGAAGCAAAGTCTATCAGGGCAGGTCTGTTTCGTGGGTATCCGGACAAAACCAGGATTTGGGGTCTGAAGGGAATAAAACGAAAATTAAAATGATATTCACTAAGATTGTTTTATATTTGTTCTGTTAAATTGTATTTTGGGGGGAAAGGGTGTGGGTTTCGATTTGGTGACATGCTTAATCTCTTTTCCAAATTTGATCACAGACACAGTGCTTTTAATTGTAATGTTTCGTTGTGGCTATTTAGAAAGTTAAAGTCAATAATATGTCCCCTTTTCTCCCTTTCAATTAATATATACTGCAAACAAGTAAAGACCTGAAATTTAAAATTGTATTCCCAAATCCATACGAAAATCATCAATTACATCCGTGGGCCGTGCAAAATTTACAAAGATATACGAGCCATTTTTCAAATTTAATAAAATGCTTCATATTTTATCCATTTCTATTACATTTATAACATTGACACTTAATAAGAGTTTTAAACACATTTCAATCCGAAATAATCTCATGTTGTGTGTTCTATAGAAGACGTTCCCTTTTAATAAAATAAGAATTCAATTAAATAAAGATTTAAAATTTCTCAGGCTCCAGTGATGTCAAATGAAGATTTTTACTTTTCAATTTTAATCTCTGGCTTCATGTGGTGTTAATTATAATAGACTTAAAGATGTTTGCAAATATTTGTTGAAAATCAGCTCAATGTTGTATAAAACTTTATCTTTATTGCATTTTGTTTTCGAATGAAGTTTTGAATTACTCAGATCATGGTACTTAAAAAGAAAAAAATATTAATTTTTTACCTGAAATTCTTCACGTGCTCCTCTATCTTAACAAGACGCAGGGTGCGTTGGAGTGCCTCCTTATAGACGTGGGCTTGTGTTGACGATCCCCAATTCACGTCTACCAAAAAAAAAATTGGACCAAACTCAATGCTTTAAGTACACAAACTATTATTTTACAAAATGTGGATATGTTTAATTTTCCACATGAAAACATGAACATGCAGATTTAGGGAAGCATTTGTATCCCTGTACCTCTTTCAATATCATTTGAATTTCTTATTTTGTAACGATAATGGTAATGCTTATAAGAGTTATCCCTTTTTTCAAAATAACGATGTGCCTTGATAAAAAAAAAAACAATTACCATATTCTTTCCCTTATTTTCTTTATGTTTTTTTATCTATTTCAATATACAGCCTCATTTACTTTTGATTTCTGAATGAGTGCGTGAGTGAAAGTGGTATGGAAAGAGAGTGATTAAAAATGTTTAATAAATTGACATAATGTTAATTGAAATTTTTGTATGTTTAAATTTGAAAAATGTAAACAAAAAACAAATAAATTACCAGGTTTTTTGGTTCGGACGTAAAGATAGAGAGATCCCACGACAACAAACGTTATGAGGGCCGCCCACCAGTTTATCAAAAACATGACTGCGATACACAGAAGAGCTCCAACAAAACTGATCCACATATTGTAATACTTAAAACTGGGTCTGAATCCTGGGGAGTCCGCGAGTGAAGCGTCAAAACAGGAATAGTTGATGAGAGCATAGGCCATCAAGAAGAAATTGGAAATAATTGGTGCAATCAAATCCAATTCGCCTGTAGTTAAAGACACATACATTTTTTTTATTTTAAAAAATACAACTGTATGGAAGAATATAAAAATCCAATTTCTGAATTCAAATTTATTTTTTTCCGTAAGAAATTATTTTTTTCAACGAGAGAACTCCCCTCTCCCATTGATAAAAACGTAAAATCATTATAGCACTACGTAAAACTTCCAACTATATAGAAACAGAAAAAAAATCCTGTATGAGTTATCTCTCTTTTTGTTGGTTCAGAGTACCTGAATTTTTCGATTTTGAAATCAACTCACCAATACACACCATAGCCACACAGATAAAGAAGGTCAGAATATACCCCCGTCTTGGTTCATCGCCTTTACCATATCCCTTGGCGAAGAATTTCAGAAAAGGGAAGAGCTTGTCTTTACCGAGAGCCTGAATTTAAAAACATAGACGTTTGGGATTTTGGCGGAAATTGTTGTATTTTTATGCAATATAGATTCCAGCAGCAGAAAAAGAAGACAATGAAGATACCTGGAAAACTTTTGGAGCCCCGACCATGCTGGCAAGAGCTGAGGACAGCGTTGCCGAGAAAATACCCGCCAAAATAAGAGGTTCGAATGCTGAGGCGATTCCAATAGCCTACAAATGAAAGCTTAGAGTTCACGTTCACATCTGGTTATCAATAGGAAACAAGAAATCATATTGACGCAAGCGTCAAAAGGGCCGCAAAAAATATAATTGTTGTATGAATCATTGGTTGTTAACATAAACACACACCACAAAGAAAAAAAGAGAGTTGCTTGTACTAATTTTAATGGTAAATTTTAATATACTTTCAGCAATTTGTTTTGAAGTTTAACATTTTACTATCATCATAAAGAATCGAGTTACTGTAAGCATATCTAACGGTATTTTTATGATCATTGCCAGAGTATATATGAACTGATGCATCTTCGCTAGCCAAGGGTTTACAATCCGCTTCTTTCCTTTACAACGTTGTAGAGGAGAGAAGCGGATCGTAAACCCTTGGCCAGCGAAGATGGAACTGATGAAGTAATGGAGAACACATTGATTTGTACATTACTCTAATACATGTACAAAGTTCAATTCATCATTTTTCTCTTGGAGATTATGTATTGCAAACCATTTTGGTTTTTTTGTTGTTGCATCGTATTGAATAAAAACTTAATGTATTAGTTTAATATGATTTCAAGGGACCACGTGATAAAAAAGAAATGGATTAGTTCAAATTTTTCAGTCAATTCAAATTATTTTTTGTATGCACACACCGCGGCAGTTATGAGAGTGTATACTTCAAAAAATCATGCTTCTTGCCTTGTCTGCAAATGTGAATTATACCTTAAAATTCCGATCTTATCCTAAGGGTAAGTTAACATTAATGGAAGAGCCACAGTAACAGCCACAAGCGTGAACTTTGATTTTCGCTTGTGACGTTGCAGTTTACAGCGTTCAACGTTTGTGACGTCATAATAAAACTCGTCAATTTGACCTTTGACTACTTGTTGCATTTAGAGGCATTTAAACATCACGGAATTTAATGGAAAAACACAGTAGAATGTAAATATATAAAATTTAATGACATTTTAGGTCGTTAGTATTTCAGGTTTTTAGTATGTCCCGCATACCGATCCCGATGCATTGTTTTGAAAAGAATGAAGAACGCAGCATTGTTAAGGCGTCCCGATGCTAAAATACGGCTGGAAAACGATATTATTTGATTCATGGCAAAAATAATTTTACCGGGAGTATTTCTTTAAATCTATGTTACATTTATTGACATCGATGTTAAACATTATATTTGATGCATTTTTGTGACGTCATATGTACTTCGTAATCACGTGACAGGCTAATCCTAATATTGCAAATGATCTAGTTAAAACGCATCGGCGCAGGTGATTAATGACACTAAATCATACATATTTTTAAGAAAAATTCTTTGTTAAGTCATAAACTTTGAAGTTCTTACTTGGGAAAGAAATAGATATTTCGTTTATAGAAGATATTGTTGAAACATTCCACAAAATCATCAAAATAATGCACATTTTTACTAATCAAAAGCGATTTACAAAAAATTGGGGTAAATCCGTAGGTTTCCGCAGCACGATTCACATTGGTACTTATATTCTCTACCAATTTTACGTAAAATATTCTAAAATTGTGTTGATCTTTCACCTGCGCCAAGCTGGTTTTTCATGCATTAAAATTTCTTCATTCAGTTGTTTACACGTAGCAGGGAGAGTCTCCAAACCACTAGTTTATAAATAGTCTTTTACTTAAAACGAAGCTTTAAAACTGCCGATTATTTGATACTGGTTTTTAATATGAATGATTTCTGTACGTCTAGAATTAACTGCAGCATCTATATAAAGGAAACATGCGGTATTATACTGGTTTGATATAATTCACTTTTAACGTTAAGATACATTCCCTGAGAACTATCGACAGGAATGCAGATCGTGACGTCAAAGTTAATTATGACGTCATATCGTATGCAGTACAGACAAGTGACTTTCTACATATCGCATGCCCGCGAACTCCGAAATTTTCCGAATAGATTATAGTCTCGATAAAAACGCGCCAAACACGACAATTCACTAAGTATGACCTATTTTTCATTTACGAGTAAAACAAAAAATGTGTGATATTTTTTAAAAGGCATAACACATATTTCTACATGCAAATTTACTTTTAATTCATAAAAAATAAGCATAATATTAATTCTATGAAACAAGAACTATCCCGCAGAAACGCAGTAACAATATCTAAATAAATGTATATCAAATAACGGACCGCCTTCCGGCGGCCCGAAATTACAGTGAAACGTAAACGGAACACTACTGAATTTTCAAATCCAAAAAATACGTGCTGTTAATTGTATGGCCTCAAACTAAGCCCTTGTTAACTTTAGTAGGATTTGATTAGGTTAGAACGTTCAATCCTCATAGGAATTATTTGAAAGATCTTCTAAATTGATTTATCCCAAGTTGATCGCAATGCTCGATGAGTGATAGTGGCCTAGCATTAACACTATTTTGTGAACCAATTTCAATAAGGAAATTATTTTACAAGCCCCTTGGGGACAAGTTTGGGCTGAAAAATATGCACACCAATACTATACTGTAGTATATGGTACTTAAACTCTATCGTACCCCCTTGTCAGGCAACAGTCCCCCTTTACACGTCATGTTGAATCTCTGACAGTCCTGTATGAGTTCCAGTGTTGGCTGCAGGGTTGTATTCGTGGATGGATCAAAGAGAAAATCCAGGACTTGGGCCCCCACAGCCTCTCGGACCACGCCTGCGCCGCTGGTCCATGCTATGGCGAGGTACACTATCGTTGTGATAATGATGGCCAGGATTGTCCCCTTCGGTATGGCCATTTGTGGATCCTGTATTTAATAATGTCTTAAAATTTGGGTATTTGTCTATACGTGTATTTTGATAAAGAGCTCTCCTTTTAAAGGAGAATAATACAGTCTAAAAATGGACACATTTTTAAACAGCTCTTTTTTAAAGGAGAACAATACAGTCTAAAAATGGCAACTGCAATCGAGTATGTACTTGGGGGAGACAAATTTAAGAATAGGTCGTTGGTGCAAAGCGTCCGAAGTAAAGAACTTTAATCAGGTAGCAGTGTCCAATAGAATTAATTTTGTCATGAATAGTGGATACAAATTTATAAATTTTATAAGAATTCTTAATGTTTAATTTATGGAAAATATCAACAATTGCTTGCAATTTCAATGCTGATATGAAAGTCATTGCTAAAGTAAAAACTATATACCTTAAGATCGCCAGAAATATTGGCCCCAGCTAAAATACCGGTGGCTGCAGGGAAAAATATGGCAAAGACGGAAAAGAATGACTCCCCTTGTCTAAAATCCGGACCAAAGTTGGTAACGAAGACATCGGCTGTATCAAATGCATAAACGCATACAGTATTGCTTTGTTATCATATAAAACTTAAAGACCGTGACTTTATAATTATATTTAACTCTCACTGACACAAACAAATTAATAGATCTAGAAATTATATATGTTGCTGACAAGCATTATTAATTATGTGTTCGATTTACGTATTCGATAAATAATCTAGAAGTTCACTCTCATTAAGTCTCCGTCGCGAATATTGATTGATGCATACCACATCCTCAACCATGAATTTTAGAATATAGAACGTTCATTAATTCAATTACGAGTATAGTGACCCTATTGTTGAAATAGATGGGCACAGTTTCCTACCATTATATCCCACAATTCCTTTCCACTGTTTTTCGGCTGATGCTGGTATGAAGGTTCCAACAAAATAATTTATGATGGCGATCGTCAATATCACAAGCAATCCAATCTGCGCCTGAATGAATATCGAGATTCAACAATTTAATAGAAAAAATTTTATTACCAAAAAACTTAAAGTACATGTACGTACACTATATAATAGACAAGTACTATTTCATTTCATGTCTGCTGTCTGCACTCTGCAGTATTAGACATTTAAAAACACAAAAACTTGTCTGTAATGTTGAAGGCGTACGCTAATTGCATCCTACATGATACAATTTTTTTTTATCAAATTATGATTTAGAACTAATTAATGAAGCGGTATTCCAGGAAACTCAGTCCCTCAAAAGACATAAAATATCTATTGCAGTACTTAATGGGTTCATCATTTTCTTTTTACTACTGTCAAGGATATTAAAACATACTAAATGCTGTTTTCAAAAGAAATCGCGTTGAGAAAAACAATATGACAATAACAGTACGTCTGCCTCGTTTTCTAAAAATGCTGAAACATTGTTTACAAGTTGAAATAAACAAACCAGTGATAGGATATATTACATGGATTGTTTTTATTAATATTGCGCTTTGGAGAATAAGAGGTGATGATGATGACTTTGGTATGGATGAAGGCGATGAGTGTGATTACATATATAATGAGTATCAAAATGAAAAAGTTCATCATTGGGAAAAAATATTGATAACGATGGTAATTTTAATGAGATGAGGATGATGTCAATGATGATGATGATGATGATGGTGGTGGTGATAGACGTTGTTATGATGAAAATGATGATGTGTTATTCGATGATGATTATTCTGGTGATGAGAATGAATAGTACTGCGATAAAAAATGAGAATAATAAATGTAAACAAAACAGCCCATCCCACCTTGGCCTCCCAGTCCATGCCGATGATGACAACAGCGATCAGAAGAACGCTGGTGGCGGTCCCAATGATGCGTACGTCGTTCAGAGCGTGCCCAGTGATCACTGCCCCGTGCTCCTGTACAAATAGAGGTAGATATCTAAGTAATAAGGAATCATTCTTTCGGTATTATGAGGTTATAATTTCGGTCGGGGCGTGATTAAATCCAATAAAGCCAGAAGGGCTTTATGATAGATTTGATCACGCCCCGACCGAAATTATCGTCTCATAATATTTAAAGAATGATTCCTTATTACTTATATTTAAATAATGTTATGCCATTGTACGATCAAATATTTAAATATAAATAAGCAAACCCCGCTGGCGCCTCAATTATACGTCATTTGAAGTTATGGGTTTTATAGTACAAAACCGATACGTAGTGTTATCAAAGGCAAAGACACTGGAAAATGTAAATATAACAGTGTTACCTACACGCTTATGTATAGATGAGAGTTCCATATCATGTTCAACCATATACGAAAATTATATTAAATCTAGAGCAAAAAAATTTAAAGGGTTTTATTTTTCTTAGACATTTTAACGTGCAAAAATCCGTTACTGAAATACTAGTTATATAATTATATAATGCATGTATATTATAGTACACTATACTTACGAACATTAGAGCTTGAACAGTTTCTGCAAAACCGACAATGTACATAGCGGCTCCAATGGCATTAGCGAGAGAGAATACCACCCCTATAGAACCACCAAACTCCGGTCCCAGACTCCTGGATATCATGTAATAAGCACCACCTAGAGGAAAATGGACGAAAGACCATTGTATTACAACAACAAACTGTACCCATATTTCTTGAAATTGTAAGATCGGCCCTTTTGATTTGACAAACCTACGGTAAATATGGAAGTGTTTATAAATGAAATGAAAAAATGTGTTATTTTTCACTCATCTGCGTCAGTCAGAATTGGTAGAAAAGGATGATCTTAGGTATCTTTATATACAAAATGTATATAATACAAATATACTTCGTTGAATTATCTTAATTAATTAAAGTAATCAGCATGAAACTATTTCGATCTTTTTTTTCTTGTTATGTTTTAAAAATATTGTAGTAAAGTTTTGGTACAAGAAATATATACCTAACCACATAATCCTCTCAAGCTGTATAATTATAGTTCGTCACTAGTGAGGTAGTACATGGCTGTATACATGTACATGTATTTACATGGGTTCCAATCTAGTTATAAAGAAACTAATCAAAAGTCTAACGAAAACTGTTTTTGTCGTAATGTACTGTACCAAAGTCCCTATGGCTTAATACATACATGTATAGTTCATGTACTGTTCAATGCCATTACTCTTAATCATAGTAACCCGCGTAGAAATTTGAAGTCGTTTACCAATCAAATACATTGCCCGTAGAAATATTATTACTTTCAAGTATATAATTATAATGAATTTAAAAAAATACAAAATTTCTTCAGAAAAACATGTATTATAAACTATGCTTCCCTTATTAATCTTCCCTGTTGAATATATTTCGATAATAAAAACCAAATTAAAAAAAAAACTCACTTGCCTGTTGCTAGAAACGAGGGTTTTTTTTTGTTTTTTGTTTTTTTTTTCTTTTTGGGGGGGGGGGGGGGGGGGGGGGGGGTTGAGGGGTTTATTTTTGGAGCCGTACAATTTTCTCCTTGTGTCCAAACGAACATAGTCCCTTGGATTCAACCAATCAGGGACAAGATTGTAGGAGTGATTTACCTCCTTTGACTTCTCCGTTGGTACAGATAGCGGACATGGAGACGGTTGTTATGGTGGTAACGACAGAGGACAGCAGAATGATGACAGAGGTTAGGCCTATCCCAGCCTGCCCCGTAATCCACGTCAGGCGCAGGAACAACATCACCCCGAAGATGTTTAGCAAGCATCGTACCTGATTAAGCAATCATAAAATGAAACAGAACAATTGTTTGATTTGCAAAATTGAAACGTTTTTAAAAGTTTTTTTCTTTTTTTTCCATTTAAGAGAATACTGAAGCATTCAGTCTTTGTAACAGTTAAGAACCATTTTAACAAGAGCTTGGACTTTGGGTAGTTTTGTAAAACAGCATTTTGACGAAAGCCTGTTTATTTCATTGCTTGCTTCTCATTGAGCTAAGACCTACGCAATCGGTGTATTTTGCTTGAAGCAATCATCATTTTTATGCATTTTAACGCAAGAAATAGATAGTTACGTCCTAATAAAAAGTCCAAGGTCTTTTTGAAATGTTTCTGAAAAACAAATAACTATTACATGTGTTACATTAAAAGTTTAAAATCAAAGATTTCAAAACTTAACTGTAACAATTTACGGAATTGTGTCTATTTTCAATTAGCAAACAATAGAAAGCCGAGTGGCGTCCTAACGAACAATAATTACCTAAATTAATCAGTCACATGACATGTCTGCGTGAAACAGGTAGCTAATTATGACACGCCAAATCCACAAGAATGAGCTAAATAAATATAGTTTCAATGTCTAAAACTAGGTTTATTGGTTGTAATCTGTTGTTTTATAGGGAATGTTAACTGTAGTTAAACGACGTTAATCTCTATTTTACATCTGTTAACAATAGTTAACGCGATCATCTACATGTACTGTGGAATCATTAAATTTCGTGGTGGCTCAATTTTCGTGGAATTCGTGTGCACCTCTCAACCACAAATTAACACCCTCCACGAATTGATAAGTTAGATATATAAAGTCATATTTACTGTTGTAGTTATAAAGGAATACACGAAATTACGTCCCCACGAACCTGTAGAATTTAAGCAACCCACGAAAATTGGCTCCCACGAAATTTAATGATTCCAGAGTACATGTATATCTCAGATTAGTGTAAACTAAAACGTAAAACTGCGAACAATATTTTGCGATGGCAAAACAAACGCAGATACTATAGTAGTTTATCAGATAAATATAGTTTCACAATATGTAAAACTAACAAGATTTTTTTAACAACTCTTAGTTATACATGTAGTTAATTAACAAATGTAAATTATAGTTTATAGATATGAATTTGTATTTATCAGCAAATGTATTGTAAGCGTTTATTTACAGACAAATAAACTGCTAAAAACTATAGTTAACAGTAGATGAACCAAGTATTATCAACTGTTACACTATGTTTAGCTCATTTTGGTGAATTAGGCGTGCCATATTTCACGCGTACAGTTTTACTTACCAGTACACCCAGTATCCATCCAAATTTGTTAGCTTCGCTGGGTTCCTTCTTCGGGATCGGGGGTGGGGCTTGTGTATCTTCTAGCTCGTCTTCGAACAGCTTGTTCGGGGTAAGGGGTGTGCGGGGCTCTGATTTCTGCACAGAAGAAAGTTTAATTTGGTTATTGTTTTAAACTTGATATTCAAACCAACTCATTCACACCTTTTTTTTCGATTTTGAAATTTCCTATTCTAATAATGTTTGTTAATTATTCATCAAAAAGTTAAACAAAGTTGTCATGTTGTAAATTTTGTATTTACTGCCACCCGGTAAATTCAAAATTTACAACATTACACTGCAATTCACTACACTCTGCTTAGTTAGAATAGAATTTACCAGGTGGCAGTAAATACAAAATTTACAACTTGACAATTTGTCATGTTGTAAACCCGGTAAATTCAAAATTTACAACATGACAGTAGGCTTAAAGCTTGGTTATGTAAATGTCAACAATACAGTGTGTCGATGTATCTATTTCGTAAATGTCCGATATTATATGTAATGTCAACCCGTGCACGCACGAGTCAAAAGTCTAGTAAGTATAATGCAGATTTGATTACCAGTCTAATCCGTAAAGGCTTATCGTTTATATCAATTTAATATATAAATCTTTAAATATGATACACAAAATTAATGTATATTTATTGTATATATGAATAAAAATGTAGGTATTAGTTTTATATATTTATCTTTTACTCAGTATGATCTTCACAGGTTTCATGTTGTGGGGATTACTTCGCTTATTGTTTTTCAAAGTATTATCTGCAAAACTAAAGTACAGTGTAATTTTAAAAAGATGGAAATGTATGCTTTATTTTTTTGCCTGATATACAAAAGTGCGTAATTTCTTGTAAACGCGTTTTGTATCAGTATGTAAAAATACAAACATACTTGAAAAAAAAACATTTAGAAATAAAAAAAAAAAAAAACCCAAACGCAAACTCTGTCCCTCAAACTATGTTCTTTTTTCCCCTATAAATCAAACTGGGGAAAAGTGAAACAGTTGGATACTTTTGTCATTGATTCATGGTATCTGACATGGAGTGACTCCATAATTCACGGGAACGCAGAGAGCAGATTGTCAAAATATTGTCTTGACGCGGGAAACCAGACACATTTCAAGGTATACTAATTCATGGCGTTCTAATTCATGATAGCATGACATCTACCTTACGAAGGTTGAAATAAATCAGAGAGAGAGAGAGAGACAGAGAGAAAGAGAGAGAAAGAGAGAGAGAGAGAGAGAGAGAGAGAGAGAGAGAGAGAGAGAGAGAGAGTGTCGGATATTTGTTTACTATAGTATTTTGGCATGTGCCACATACTGTATAGACCTGGTTAAGGAAAAGTATTCAAGCGTTTGTAACCCAGCGAGTAAAGTTAAACGTTGCAATTTGAAACGTCACTATTAATCAAATAGTAATTTTTTACGTTATCCTGTCATTATTTTTACTCGTACATGTTTACAATTTTTAGCATGATTTTCATTATTTACATGAACTAAAACTTTGATGAATGCAGTATGTACGTAAAAGACGAGAACACAGTTTAATGTAGTAACACAATGGTAAATTAAAGTATCTAAATATACATTATTATATGCTATAGTAAATATACATTATTAAACGCTATAGCTTGAATTAATGCCTTATTGATGCATCCACTTTTGCCAATTTATAACATGTAGATACAGTGGAGCCTCAGTTATCCGGACGCCTTCGTTCCCAAGTTCAATCGTCCGGATAGATGAAGCGTCCGGATATCTGAAATGTGTCTAATGTTGTCATGAATGATAATGATAGTGTTGATACTAGGGTTTTTTGCCTTTCATACCATATAGCAACACATGCTAGAGTTGTCTGTTGATATGAACGTTTTTAGGAGATAAAGAACTCTGTTTTTTTTTATTATTTTGTCATGAAATATTAACTGGATAATAATGATAACCGAATCTACCTAGCTAAATTCTTTGTGTCCAAGTGTGATATGTGTGTGATACACTGTTGTTCGCAAATTTCCAAATTTTGAAAGTGATTTGGGAAGTCAGTGTGTTAATACAAGCTACTCATGAGAGTCTGGCACGTAAAAAAGGTGTGAAACTTAATTGACAGGGGTAATCTTTTGTACTGAGTAGGGTATCATTAAATTTTACCGTCCGGTTAAATGAAGCAAGATTAGTAGCAAATCAGTGTTTTGTGGTAAAAACAGACCGTCCGGATCTGGAACACGAAATTCCGGATAAATGAGACAAAATAACGTAAAAAAAATATGTTCCCAAATAATGTCGTCCGTAAACTGAAGCGTCCGGTTATCTGGCGTCCGGATATCTGAGGCCCCACTGTATATAGTAACGACTTAAACTATAGATTTCCAAATTTCCATGATTTTTGTTAAATCGGCGCATTATTACAAGCCCAAACGAAAAAAAACTCTTCTGCAGATGGAGGTATTTTCTGACACTTGCTATGTAGCACCATTAATTAATTGCTATGTTACATTGTGCACACGTTACTTTTACAGAAGAGGTTGACCAAAAAACCACCATATTTCCCTGACAACTTACAATTTATGAAAAACACCCGCAGTGTTAAATATACAGAGAAATATAACGCAGTATATCATGACTTGTTTACAAGTCGCGAACTTCAAGCATATTTATGTTGTTCGGAGTTAACGTTCCCAAAGCATGTCACTCTGCTTTACAGGTGAACATAACAATGTGTCATCTGCAACCACAGACAGCTGACTCTGGACTTGGTTTGCGGTATAAACAAATGTTGGACTAAGATTTTTCACAATTACGTGAATGGAATTGCGGTTTCGTCGTTCGATTAATATTTATACCATTTTATGCATACCAAAACGTTCTTGCTTGATTTTCACAAGGTTGATCTCTTGGCCCAAATTTGCATTACGTAAGGGGCGAGACAGGTTTATATGCATTCTTGTTAAACATTCTTTTTTTTTAATCAAAAATTTTAGACAACGCGGTGTCCGTAGAATAATATTAAAACCATTTTCTCATAACAGCAACGTATACTAAGTAATCATTCACTACATTCTTATATCCTATCATTTTTTATTGCTGTAAATGGTCATAGTTTGTTAATTAATTGAAGAGTAAATTAATCACACACACTGTTTTATTTGCTTGTTAAAGAGCAGTGTTCGTTTTATCTACATATTCCAAATAAAATGTTTTCAGAACTATAACACATTTTCAGAATACATGAAGAAATGACTAAATGAAAAAATGTAAAAAAGTAATGATTCTCAAATATAACTGTCTATTTCTCCCTTATTTTTCCCTTCACTTTTTATTCTGATATTTAGGATTGAAATTATTTATTTGTTTAGAGGGACATGGTTCGAATGTTCATGTATTACAAAGTGCAACAATAATTTAAGTACTGCTTGAATGTCAAAAAAATACCTATAAAGAAAACTACGTATTTCGATGAAGATTTGCATTACATTTCTTTGACTAATTCAATGTGCTACACATAGATATATAGAAAGTGCTTGCAACAAATAAAAGGCTTTCTTTTATTAATGAATTCAAAAATTGTCCATGCACAAAGAAAATGTGTTATTCGTCTTATAAAATTAGACATTAATTCAGTTTTTATAAGATATGCAAGATGAGAAGTACACACATACATGATACAAGATTGATTGTCATATACATATATGCGTTTTCTGTTATGTGTTGATGCATTGTTTTTGTGCAATATATGGCAGATGCAATTGGTTTATCTAGAATTTTTATAAAAAATGTTTTTTCCTAATGAAAATTTTTAATTTTTTTTTATATATATACAAAAAGATGGTTGCTTTTACAGGTAAACACAATGTACTCTACCTGGTAGGTAAACGAATGGAATAGCAAACGGGGTAAAATTAATACTTTGTAGAATCGTATTAGTACAGTTTTTAATCAAGTATGCAAATACTTACTGTGTAGCATGTGTAAAATTGCTATTTTTGTCAAGGGCATATTATTCAGCAAGGCGGCTATACGTATTAAATGGGTTTTTTTTCTCCAAAGTTTGCAGCATTTAAATCGATTAATCACATTTTCAACCAATGTCGACAAATAGCCGTTTGCAAACCGTAAGAGTCTTAAAGAGAAACAAAAAGAAAGAACTTCCAAATTCTAAGAAACTAGGAACGTAATCGTATGTTTAGACTTCAAGTTCCATACAAGACAAAACCGGTTTTAACGTCAATTATATATTTTACATATTACTTTCCCTTAAGACTGGGCATTTATTCTTTCGGTAATGGCTGTGACGCCAGACAGCCAAAATGAATGTTTAAACCTTTTTGTCCCGGTGTGGCTTTATATTAAATTCATTAAATACTTCTAACTATTATCAAAAATACGTAACTTAAATGCAATTCAGAAAAGAAGAAATTCTGACCTACCCTTTCATCGTCACGAAGCTCGTCCAACGTCGGTCTCTGACGTAACTCCCCGACCACTTCATAGAGATCACGTCGGTAATGATCCGCATGGGGAAGGGTTTCGAACGTATCTTGGTCATCAAAGTCCGACCCTATTGAGATCACTGAATACTTCTTTGCTACTCCCGGTAAATTAAGCGGTTCGATGGAAACCTTCCGACTGGGTATAACAAGGGGTGGGGGAATGTTCACGCCAGAAAACTTTCTGGTAGGTGCTAAAATATCCGAATATTTCCTCTGATTCACAAGCAGGAACGGGTCACAAGAAAGCTTTCGCTGCTGCTGTTGGGTCAGCTGATTGGAGAACATGGACGTCTTCCGGCTCCGGTCGTGCCGGGAGGAAGTGGTCGACCCGTCCTCCGAGATGTTGTCCAGCGACGATAGTCCAGCATACGACACCCTCTTTTCCTTTATTGGGAACACGACCAGTTTACGTGTCGGTCCTCTTTCTTCCTCTCCTTCAGGCGGGGTGATTTCTATCCTCACATCTTCGCAGGAGTCACCATCCATCGAAGAGGCGTCCCTGTCTGCAGTCTCTTCCTTTGCGATGTTTTCGCTCATCGTTCCTTCTGGTACTTCTAGTTTTCTTTAGAGAAAAGTTTTGCAAACACTTCTTACAGAAGCATATCTAAAGTTTCAGTGCACTTAACAGATCCAGACCCTTCAGCAACAATTATAAACAAACAGAACCTACAGGTGACAAACGACCGAATTAATAGTGACAATTATACAGCGTCATCCCTTTATATAAAAGACAGTCCACTCGCTCCCTCGTGCGTAACCAAAATTCTAAAATTATACGCCAAGACTAATTAGAACGAGTCGGACTATTAATTATACGGAGTATTAATTCATTTTGGGGTTCATCTCTCCCGCTGACGTCCAAAACCTTTCTAAAATTTGTCAATGAAAAGTTATTGCAATGTTTAGAAAAAGGCTAAAAAGATCGTCCTGGCGATATTAACATGGCGATGCTTGTTGTTTGGTTACCTGTTGGAACGTGGACGTCAGACTGAAACATCATTTGCGCAATATGGACAAGCGAGTGTCAAATTATAACAGTTTATATGAACCTTTGAATGCTGCTTAATTGCATTATGCATTAAGATCGACGCACATGTAGATTTTTTTTAATGCTTTTTTGAGGCAGAGAATCATTGCTTTTTTGTCAGGTTTAGTGAGTGCCTAATAAACATGTTGTGATTGAATTTGAGTATATTTTCTGATAGATGAACGCAATTTTACCTGCTGAGCAATCATTTTTTTTTTTAAAGTCTGTCTTAACATGATAAAAGAATTATATATAGAATAGAAACCAACAAACAATTCGCTGCATTTTGTCTCCATAAACTGATAAAGGATCGTTCAAACCAATGTTTATATCCGTGGGTACAAGTTTTCATCGAATGCAGACGAGGTGTGTCCTGTACGTTTAATTATTTTTTTTTCTTTTCATGTACACTTTATGTAATCCGTTTTATATCATTCCAAGCACATGCGCAGATCGAGTGGAGGGGGACCAGACACCCTGCAACCCCCCCCCCCTCACCCCCTCCCCCGGAAACATTTTCTGGACATTGATGCAGAAGTATTATACATTACATGCAATGATATAAATACTTTATAGTAATATATACATGTACATGTAAAAATATCGTATGTTGAAAGTTCCTTATATGGAAGGTAAACTTCAAACTTAATAATGACATCTAAATACTGGACATTGTCTGATTCTGAGAAGTTCATGAATCGTTAATTATATTCTTATATAATCTTATGATGAAATGATATCCTAAGCATCTTGACATATGAAATTCTTACATTTCTAAGGATAATGCACATGGCTAGACTCTTTTTTGACAAAGGAATCCCTAGAAGTTCAAAGTAAGTCGCTTGCATTAATCAAAGACATCTTTTGTCAGCTGTTCCTTTTTTCATTTTTTATATACAGACGCAAAAAGTAATAGATCAAGCTAAATATATAGAGTTCTTCTTAAAGAGATCAAGACGATCTAAAAAAGAAAGGGGGGGGGGGGGGGCTTGACAATTCAGCCCTCTTAATTTCAGGCCGTTTATCGTAGATCGTTCAATTCTATGGAACTTTCCTCTCTCCGAAAGCAGGAGAATACTCAGACCCAATCCGGACTTATTGTAAAGGTCATACAGCAATGTGACGTAGGCCTGTCTATTTCATTGTTGGTCTGCTTTTGAGCTAAGACTACGCAATTTATGCATATCTCATTCGAAACCAGCGTTATGAACTTGTTTTGATTCAGGAAAAAGTTGCGTCCCCCCGAAAGTCCAAGGTCTAAGACTTGTCAAAATGGTTCTAAATTAAATGTGTGCATATTTTGCTTTGGACCAGCGTCATTTTTCAATTGTTTCCTTTAATGCAAGAAATTATAACACTGTATAAACAAGTAGATGCACCAAACCAAAAGTTCAACTGGGTGTCTTGTTAAAATCATTATGGCTTTAAACGATACTAAGGACTTGATACATGTATTTTCCTGAATCAAAACAAGTTCATAACGCTGGTTTCGAATGAGATATGCATAGATTGCGTAGTCTTGGCTCAAAAGCCGACCAACAATGAAATAGACAGGCCTACGTCATATTGTTGTATGACCTTTACAATAAGTCCGGATTGGGTCTGGGTGTAATACATATTTCATTCAATTCAATTATCTCGGTTCGAAATATTTACATAATTAATGTATAAACTAAATGAAAAAGTTAATATTTGTTAAGCAAAAATTAAATATTTGATTAGCAATAGATTTTTGTATTAACTTATAATTATTCCAAAAAAGTTCAAGATCAGATGATTAAATTAACTGGAAAAAAACCCAGTTATAATTGTAGCTGTATACCTTGGTCAATTACAGACATTTTAAATCTGTCTTATTTAATATTAGTGCCTTATATTAAGAATTTACAAATACATCACTCTCTAATTTATAACTACTCTTAAAATGTGATTCAGTGGTGCAGAATCAAGTATGCGATTAAAAAAGCGAGTGTAAGAAAACAATATTAACCAAACATTTTGATAACATAATATGATACTATCATAAACATTTTAAACTTGTTTTATAGACAAGTCTTAATTTATTTAAATGCTTTTTTTTTTTTTTAAGATTGCGGTTATCCAGATTGACGCACAAAAGCTTTTTAGTATCTAACAAGATTTATTTTCTGTGAATGAAAAAAAAATTCTGTGAATAAAAAAAGGAAAAGGATTTTTGTGCGAAGTAATACAATTAAATATATTTTTATTCTCCAGAATTTACATACCTTTGGTGTTTTATCCAGAGAAAGAGGGGGAAAATAAATTATACATCATTCACCATTTGTGACACAGTTTCTATTTACATACAAATAATTATTCTTTCACACTTAGAAATCTTTACACGAAATTACACTGTTCAATCAAATTAAGTGGCGAAAAAGTCATAAAAATGTCTAAACCTCTTGGACTATATGATTGATGCAGTATGCCTTAGACAGGTTTGCTTTCTCCGCGTCATTCCAATTATAATTGTTTCTGATCCTGATTTTTGTCCTGAAAATGAGTCAAACTTTGAATCTGTTACTGAGAAGTAAATGTTAAATACACGTATACCATTATTTATTTGTAGAGGAAATTCAACAGGGCTATGACCCCCCCCCCCCCCCCACACACACACACACACACACACAAACAAAAGGCCTTTCGACTTGTTTAGAATCTGAAATTAATGCATATTATTTGCGGCACAATCAAACTTACACAAGTATATTTACATGTTTATAATAAGGACCCCCTCCTCCACCCTTTGAACAAAGTTATGTTTTAACACTTCTTGTACTATAATTCTACATGTAATTATTAAGATTTTTTTTATTTGTTCTGTGTTGTTTTTGTTTTGGTTTTTTTGTTTTTTTTTTTTTTGTTTTTTTTTAATCTTTGCTAAAACTGCACCGTGACCTTTAAACGAGATAAACCTGAGATTCAATTTGACCTTCTTACAAACTTTTGCAAAAGTTTGGCCTGGGTCCCTGTTAAATATGATATCACAATGTACGCTTTTCATTTAAAAAAACAATGGTAATCAGATTGTAATGTTATACGTAGGATTCTTTGATTCCGAGACAACATTACATCTGTACTAACACACGCCATTGGTATACACTAGTACTGTGGAATCATCATCGTTCGTGGGGGACCAATGTTCGTGGCTTTCGTTGGTAGCCCTTGCCCCCGAATTTTTCCCCCCTACGAAGGCATTTACAGTCATTTGCTTAATATTTATTAAAATTATCCCGAACTTGCTACCAACGAAAGTACGTCCCCACGAACCAGGAAAATGTTGGCTACCCACGAACATTAACCCCCACGAATAAAAATGATACCACAGTTTTTAGCTTTCTTTTGCTCTACCAGACAATTAATGTGTCATTAAAATGTTAAGCCGTACATCGTCCATGAAATGCTATAAATTTGAACTGTCTTTACTTTGAATCGATATCGCTGTTTGGATGGAGAATAGTATTCTTGCTGACACTTTTTGTTTACTAGGTCTACTGCGTTGATAATTGTATCCCTGTGAAATTCTTCAAGCCTTCTCTTCTTAAAAGTGAATGGTTCGCGTAAATCATCTCGTGTTGTTAATGTGTGGGTTTTTTTCTGAAATGACGTGCAAAATTCTACAAAAAAAATTTGAGCTCTTGGAAATCTCAGTTTACTGCAAACATTACCACTACCATACACCGTATACTTCGCTTTTATTGGGGGGGGGGGGGGTGTTAAAATTTTTGATAAACATTTTTGTATGGTTAATGTAACGAAGTCAATGTTTGCAAATTTAAAATAAACCGCGATGGTGTAACGCGGAAAGGATTAACGAACCGCAGGGTGGGGTTGGGGGTGTAAATACGGTAAATTATATATGTGATGAGATATGATATGTAGATGCCGTCTAAACAACAAAGAGCCACGGTATTCTTAAATTGGCATCAAATTCAAGCATCAAAAGGTATGAAATATTCAATTACATTTTTGAAAACATAAAAGAATGACCAAACAAAACAAAGGATGAAAGAATAAAAAAAGTGAAATCGATGAAAGAAGGATTGAATAGATTAAGAGGTAAGACTAATCATGACTTTTATTGCTTATCAAGAGTCTTACCTATAAAGGTAATAATGTCAATAGCATTTATATTCAACACCTATATGAACATGACCCTTACGCGATTCTTTTTGTTCCTTGATAACTAGACTCGTGTCAACTTAGAAAAGGATTCCTTTTGGATTAATTTTTATAAATTAGTTTTATCGTAATTTTTTTTTCAAGCGAAATAAGATGTAGTGGTAATAAGCATATTGCTCAAAGTGAAGAAAACTATTGATATATCGTCACGAAAACCTAAACTGTGAATTCATCTCTACACATTTGCTCAATAAAACAATAATTGGTTAGTGGTCTGAAATGGGAGTGATCTACATTAACGTGGTAATACAACAGTCTGTTAACCCATGTCAAACAATTGACGTATGCATATGGATGTCCGATTGCATACGTTGTTTTGGCCCAAATGACGTTTGCATAATTAAGGAAGGAGTCTTCTCGTTATCAAACACTCTTCTTATCATAGTAAATTCATGAAATTTTGACACAGTAAAACAGATCATATAACCAAATGATTCTATCCGTTTAATCAATTTTGATATCCTCGTTTTCGCATAAAGGTCAGGTCAAGGTCACTACCATTTTCCTCAACTGAAAGGATGATAAAAATAAAATGTAGTTCTTTGCAGTTATTTAGACATCTGTTTAAGATATGAAGATTCTGATCTTCAATGAAATGATAGAATATCAATGTGTCTATCAGCTTATACTACTAAATTGGAATAAACAAGTTTACCTGATTTTTTCAAATTAATTTAAAATTTATGATTTTCCTAGGTGCCTCGGTGTTTTTTTTTCAATCACTATTAAACTATTAGATTTATAGCTAAGAATGAAAGAGTCATAGATCTCTGTTTAAAACGCCACCTCTATCTCTTCAGGTTTAAGGGTGCACGACTTTTATTAACAATTATTTTACTTTAGTTATAATTATTGCTGTGTTAGTTTTGTACGCATGGTTTAAACATAAAGGGAGGAAAGTTTAGTTAGCAGAGAGCTGATGATGTGTACCAAAACAACAGTGTACCGAGGATGTCCAGAAATTGCTTTATTAACAGAACATTCCAACTAGGTCTTAAGTTTTTGGTATCATGTTTTAAATTTTAACCCCGTAAAATAACTTTAAAAATATCTGAACAGAATAAAAGGAATAAATGACTTAAAAACGATTGATTCCTTATCATCTAAAAGAAGTAATCAAGTCGAATTTAATTACATTTTGCCCATCGTTTAGGCGTTTTAAGTCAGGTGTTGATAAAGTGTAGCAGGAACGACAACTCTGGATAGAGGAAATTGGTGGATGCTCACTTTTTTTAATCAAAGTACTGAACGTACTGAGAGATGGTGCCATCATTGCGGAGGAGATTAATCTAATAATTCAAAGTATTGAAGTACCGACGGGAGTTGATTTTATCGATTGATATTTATCATATAATTAACGATATCATATGTAATTTCGCATGACAAGTAGTTTCTTATCCGTAATTGAATTACGCACATTTTTATAATATGAATTTTCGGGCTTTTCGGATAATTCAACAAATTCAGGGAAAACATCATATGAATCATGTTGCATAATATTTTTACATAGAATTAATTCCATCAAACTATGTATCAGTAATGTAAATATTTCTGGAAAATTATATGGATCCAAGCAATATTTAAATATAATGATATTTAATGCTTCAGAATGCATTGCATCGAATTTATCGATTATTTTCGAGGACAAGGTCTTGTCAGCGGCGATGATCTGTGGTTAGATCCAAAAAGAGTTTCACTTCCGGGTTGCCAGAGTAAATGCATAAAAAATTTGATAAAAATCAACTACCAAAAATAGTTGTTTTTTTCTTTAAATTTTTAGGTATGGAAGGTTTAGAGTATCAATTTAGAATTTGCAATACTAAATACTACAGGACAGAAACTACTTTGCTTACATATTCATGCTCTTTTATGGAATATGCAAAAAAAAAAAAATATTTTGTTAGTTACTACTATACCTAATGATTCACAATATATACCAAAATTAATGATCATAGATAAGCAATAAAAACTTTTGAACAACGAACTTTTTTCATATGAAAAAATCTTTCCTGCTTGAAAACCCCTAATGTTACATGTAGGTAATACATGCATGATCTCAATCTCGCATAGTTGTTGTAAGTTCTTTTTCTTTTGCAGAATGATGTACGATTCGATTGTAGAGAGTGATCAAATATATTTATAAGCGTTTCAAAAAATTATGGCGATGAAACATTTGTATTTAAGGAACGCTACAGCTCATTTTGATCAATTTACCGTTAAATTAACCATTTCAGACGGCCCAAATAGTAAATATTGCTAGCTCAGCCTTTTGATCAACAGCTTCGCGCATCAACTGTAAACAATTCAGCGTGACTTTCTGCAAGTGGTGAAAATATTACGAATTTATACAGATTTTGCTTGTGGTGTAAACAAAATTTTAGAGATATAGATTTTGAATTCCGGAAAGATATTTAACACGCAATTACGAGTTTTTTTTGCTGTAAAAAGACTCAATCTTTCAGTATATGCACGACCTATTTTCTTTTATCTAACTGTATTTAAAAAGAAAAATAACCAAGATGAAGAGAATTCGCTGTAATATATCTCTTTAAAGCTAATTTTTAAAATAATATACCGCGGTAGATCTTGTAATACCCCGTAATTCACTTTTAATAGAAAATATGAACATTTTGTCAAATGTTTTTACACTTTTTTCACGCGAAATACTCTTATCAGCTAGCAAACACACACTGACTTACCAACTTACTTTGAAATCGACAGCGCTGGCCAGACAAAGCAGGATTAATCAAGCTTCACAGCACGTGGCCTGGGTACTCTACCTATGCACCAACTGAATGTGTGGGGTTTTTTTGCGTTAAAGGGTGTAATCTGGATGTTTAATTTATTTGCTTCACTATCCTACTAGGTTTAGTATGCATGCCAAGTAAAACTAAACTAAAATATGCCATGCTACGATCACGGTTGTTATCATTTAATTGGGGGAATACTCAAGCTTCACAAAGCAGTGGTTCAACTTGTTGAATAATCATTTTATTGGATCGATGCCGGGGGCGGGGGTGTAGCAATTCAATTTTTTCAATTCTTTATTCACTCAAGACCAGTTCACTGGTATTTGAGGTTCAAAATCAGTATATACAAATGTACACGAATACAGTCAAGGATCACATGTACAGTAGGAGTAATAATGACAAAAAAAGGTTAAAATCACAATACAATAGGTTGTTGAAGTTGGTTTCTGGAAGAACAGACTTTGAAAATTTTCTTAATAAATATTGACAAGTTTTTTTAGTTTTTCTACATTAAAAGTATTCATGAGCTCGTTAAATTTTATAATATCATAATATCTCTTGGGTAAAAACCTTTTTCTGTCGTTTACAAAATGTGTACATTCTAAAACATAATGAAATTCATCCCCAATACTATTAGAATCACACATTGTACACTTTCTTAAATGTTTTTCAATATTATGCCATCTACCTGTTTCAATGGGGAATCGATGATTACATGTTCGTAATTTTGTAAACGTGATCCGTAGATCTGTATTTAAAATCAACAAGTACTTTTCTAAATTGAGATTTGTTTTAAAAATTCTATAATTAATACATTTTGGTGGGTTATCTAAATCTACATCTCCAATCTTGTACAATTTGATTTTGTAATATTTCCTTAACTATTGACTTAAGCCAGTTATAACTACATATTGTTTGATTTTCCCATATATAAGACAACCCGCACGAGTTGAGTATATCATGTATACATTTTATCCATGGATGTAACATCTATAAAAATAACAATAGATTACATTAGTGAGTTTACAATCGTGGGCTCTCAAAACTTTTGCCCAGTACATTATCATTTTAACAAAGAGTGACAATGGATACCTTCCAGTTTCTCCATACACCATACAATTTGGAGTACTAGATTTAAGATTAGGAATAAATTTCAAAAATTTTAAATGAACCTTTTCAATAATACCTAAATTTTCGTAACCCCACACTTCGCACGAGTAAAGTAAAATTGGGTTAATGACCTTGTCAAATAGGTCTAACTGACAATTAGTTGGCAGGCTAAAATAACGTATTTTTCGTAAAACACCATATAATGCCTTTGACGCTTGTTCTACTAAATGCTTTTTAGCATTATTAAATTTTCCACTTCTTGATAAAACAATACCCAAATAGCAAAATGATTTTACGTTTTCAATAGTTACTCCTTTATACAAAAATTTACGCTTTGACATTGCACCTTTTGAAAAAATGAGGATCTTTGTTTTGGCTATATTGACATTAAGTTTCCATATATCACAATAATTTGCAAATCTAGCTATACATAGAAAGATATGTCTCCGCAGGAGATTAATTGATAATGCGCAAGTGATATACGATACAGACTAAGAACCACGCCATGTTTATGCATTGATCTTATAATTATTCAATATTTTGGTCAAAACAAGATGGTTCTTGAGGAATCCGTCATTATTTGACGTCACAGACAGGAAGCTGTATAAAAAGTATAAATAGTCACTGTACAATTACACACCATTGCTGTTCTTAAACCAATGCATATTCATACTTACTTGGAATTTGACTAAAATATGGACTAAAATTTACGAGAGAAATCTTGTTTATTGATCGCAATATGTATAGTTCTATTTATTTTAATTGCAAATAAGATATTTATTTCAATAATAATATTGCAATTTTTGCCGCTAGGTGGTGTCCGTCGAATCCACCAAGTTCATTATCGACGTCACATTCAAGCTGACCGATAGCAATAGAGGAGGCTCATAGAGCCTCCGTCTAAAAATGAAAAAAAAAGTATTATTCTTTAATTTATTTCTTAAGGTATCTCACTCCTAACGTTTTGATTTCATTGTACAGATGTTCATTATATTTTAGAGGAATGTGATTTATTGATTTAAACCCCACAAAAAGATCATCATTTCATAACTATACAACATTCATAAAGAAAGTCCATTTAAATTCAAGAATAAAAAAGTTGTTTTGGGGGAGGGGGACTATATTCTTGTGCGGAAAGTTTTTTTTTAGTCGAAAATGACAGAAACAAGCAATTTTATAAATTTTCAAAATACTTTTCTTTTTATTATATTTGATAGGTTTGTGACATGTTCTGTAGGTCCCGTGTGATATGTACAAAACTAAATTTTAAGAGAGTGATAGACGTTTAGCATAAAATCACGCAAATATATAGAAAATGTCTGAATTATTTTAAGCCAAATTTTGTGAGAATTTTACCTTTGAAGCAGTATATTTGAAATTTGACAACACTGACTCCTATGATATTACGTCAAAATTATACTGAATACATATCTAGGCAAACTGGATTAATCTTATAAAATTTTTGATATTCAAAATGTTTTCGTTTCTTAAATCAAATTGTAACTATTATAGAGATTGTCTATTTTAAGTGCAAAAGGTCACACAAAAATTTATGCAGCTTCGTACAAATTTTCTTTGTAATCCCTCTATTTAGTGTGACCATTGTGCATAATTAAAAACAATATTTCAAGAACAAGTTTGCTAAATCAAAAATACTGACAACAAACCCTAATCAGGCTGAAATCGCATTTTAGGTGCAAAAAGGTCAAATTAAATTGGTCATAACTCAGAGGGATGAACACTGACCTCCCATTATCTTTGTATTTTTCAATGTGCTTTGTCTCCAGATTTTAATGATATACTTCTCAAGAAATTCTTGATACAAGATCATTGAGGAGTGGGATACCTTAAGTAGCCATATTTTATAATTGCTAAATAATACGTGTATTTAAAACTGATTCGCTATTGGTAAGAAAACAAACTAACAAACAAAGCCAATAAAAAACAAATTAAAAACAAATAGACATAAACACTCAAACAAAAGATCACCCATTAAAACATGTGAAAAAGGGATATGTATGACGCATACAAAATACAAATAAAATATAAAGTACAATAAAAAATTTTAATCTGTTTTTTTCCAACATCATTTATTACAACGGACAAAAAATGGAAAAGCAGGATAGGTGAATTAAAGGATCTAATCATTGCAAATTATTTCTTAGATATATCTAGAGTCCTACCCACTTATATGGACGTGTTAAATCAACTCCTACTCCATCTGGAATGGCACATGTTGATATCACAATAGAAAGTTTTGTGAAAGTTCTCACGTGGAATTCCACGAGACGTCTTTTCCTCCCTCGCCAAATAATGTGACGCTATCCGTATTCGGAAAAAGCATCAATTTGACAAAATAATCTTTAACTCCCTTAAACCTGAAAAAATACTTTAATAATATAATAATAATTAAAATATATGTTTTGTTTATGTGTTTTCAGTATAAAACATATCTTGTTGTAATTTGGGTTTTTTTTTCAGTGTTAGTTTTGATGACCAATAAAAAGATTTAAAAAAGAAGCATAATTAATCTGCTTTATGATATCTCTTGTAACTTTCACCCGTTGATTGTGTAATAGATAAAGTACTATACTATTTAGAACAAAATCTTTCTCTTCTTTTGGATATCACATGCTACAGACATATGCCCCCAAAAATAAATAAATCGATTTGCATCAGAGAGTTGAAGAAAAAAGGCTTTGTATATATTGCAGTCGTGACAAATCTATCGAGTCACTCCCACAAGATAAAGCGAAAGTGGAATATCGTACAACGAAAAAAATGGGTGTTTGTGTGGGCAGCCCCCTAGTCTCGTGCATGTGTTACTGCACGTGAGCTCAGTTCCTCAGAGATGACCCCCACAATCCATGGTAAATAATTCCTGTTTTATTTTGTCCTTTGAAGCAAGTTAACATTTAAGAAAATAAAGGTAACTTGATTTGTAGATAACATAAAACTTATATGCCACTCCCAATAGATCCCAATTGTTTACAAGTTGCGAAGTCTTTAAATTTGATTTTAATCTGATCTAGACATCCATGTACATTGTGCTTTAAAGTTTTGCTTCGCAAAAAGTTTGTTTAGGCTAATAAATACTCAAAGAAAAAACTGCTGTGGGTATTAATAAATGAACACATGTTTATAAATGTGTTTCTCTGACTTGCTAAAAATCAAACTTATAGATAAAGATAAGTTTTTATCAAGATTCCTTTTTTTTATTTCCAAAATTATGTGATCAAAACAATACTATATATTTAAAAAAAAAACCACACATCTTTTTGCATTGAATGTTATATAAAGTCTTTTAAACGAAAAAAAACCCTAACTCGTTATTGATAAATTGCAGATATAGTGGAAAAGCAGGTTATGCAATGTAGCTTATGTTTTTACATGTACATGTATACTGCAACAAAACACCATTTATCAAATCTTTATGAATCCTATTGTCTTTTAAATTTAGATCCCTATGGTTTTATTTTACCCTTTCAGTTTCGCAGTAAAAAATGTCAGTTCTGCGCCAGATTCAGTAATAGTATTAATAATGAAACAGACTACACTATAATTTTATTGGGAATGTTGCTATAATGTTAACACAATATATTAAGTTTATTAATTTGATTGCATCCCAAGATTAAAAAATATAGCAATCCTTTTATAAAGTGAATTGTAATGTTTACCCTTTCTAACATGTAAAGTGGTTATACAGGAACGGTAATAACTCTGCTCCGAATATTATCGTTGTAGTAAAAATAACCATTTCACTGGGACTATGGATAAATAAAGTATTTTGTATTAGCCAATAACCTAATGTTTAATTTAAGTGTACCCTTGTCTTTGCATGAGGGAAAATTAATGTTCATTAAGACCTGACACATTACATTACCTCTGATGGTTCACCCTTTTTTATTAATTGCAAAACAGAGATAATCCTCTACAAAAATATTGATTTTTCTCTCTTCTTACAAACTAAACAATCACAACTTTTGAAAAAAAACTTTCTTCCTTGAGTTTTTTAATGATCCAGTTTACTTTTGATGGTAGCCACGGGACGCCTTAAATGTTAGTTCCTTTAACCAACACTCTATCTTTCGAACAATCGTAGTGACATCGGCATCAATTGTGTTTTCCCTACAAATGATATATAAGAGTTCATACATTTTCAAGGGAAAAACATTGTTTTAAGCTGTTACCTTAATTAATGAATTGCATTACCTAAAAAAACCTGAAGATGGCAAGTCTTGTTTTTCAAAACATAAGATTAAAAAAAAATGCGCAAAAAGGCTAATATCAGTATTTTATTTAAACAATATTGCATTATGTAAAAAATATTACATAATAGGATTGGGCCGCAGGCAATCTGCCTATTTGAGCCCTCTCCTTTAACAGTCAATTTGACGAACATTGATGGTACAATGTTACGATAGAATATAGTTGAGAAAAACAAAGGAAAAATAAGTGGAATTAAGATGCTTGGTACCGGGTATTATTTATGTTCAAAATAAAAAATAGTTGTAGAAAGCTAGCAGTTCAGCTGTTTGAATGACACTGTGAATAATGCATTAAAACTTAAATCTTTTGGTAGCTAATACATGTACAATCTTAAATATAGCAACATTTTTGTTATAAGGCAAACTACTGTCCCCATATAACTATAAGTCCAGAGAGATGGGGATATCTAAATGTAAATTTTCCTCTGTGCATCATAATGTGGACAGACATAAAAATAATGATAAGCATTTTCAGATACATAACCACACATATCACAAATAGAATTTTCACACAAAAAAATGATTGGTCAACTTTTAAATTGCTTGCATTATTTCTTATCTTAAAATGTATAATATTTGCTTTTTTGTTTCCAAAGTCATAAAGTTTGTTTGACTTGAAAGGTCAAGGTCGACACCATTATGGTCACTGAAATCTGAGCTCTCTACTTTTTGCGTGTAGTGCTTCAAATATTATGAATTGAGTGTTTATAATTGGTCCATGGACTTTTATGTGTTTTTGGAGTGTCCTTTCGAAACGTGAGTCAATATTATTTAGCCTTTCTTGACTTTTTTTCTGTGAACATTGTATGTCTGTAAGATTGACATCTACTCACGATCACGATCAGTATCAGCATGCCGGAACACAAAAACGAAAACAGGTTTAGATTTGTAAGTCCAGCAAACCCAGCCTAAAAAAGAAACCGAATGACTCCTTAGGATCTGTATCTGATGCAGAAAGTGGCATTTCTGTTCTAAGCAACATATTAGAGAATGCGTCAAGCAGTGAAGAAAATTTGCGCAGGGTCACCAGTGTTATACTTGGAAATACACTTATCAAGAACGCTCTAGCGATGGAGCTTGTCCCTGAAATTGACCGAATGAGAGCTGAAATAAAAGACATGCATCGCCTAATTGACGATCTATCTCAGTATTCTAGAAAAAATTGTCTAAAAGTTTCTGGCATTGCAGAAAGTTCACACAACTCAAATGGAGACCCAGAAAACACAGACCAGCTGATCCTCAACCTATGTAACAAAGTAATCCTGAAGTCCACTGGCACCACCCTCAACCCATGGACCATCAGTAACTCACACCGCCTTGGGCCAAAGCAACGCTCCCGCAACGACCCACCGAGAGACATCATCGTAAAGTTTGTGCGGTACCGTGAACGTGCCCTCGTGTATGGCAATAAGAAAAATCTCAAGAACTACAACAACAACCCCTCGAGTGGATATAAGGTTTTCGTCAATGAGGCACTGACCAAGACTCGTGCCGAGATGTTTTCGCGTCTGCGTCAGTGTAAAAGAGATGGCCTAATTGACTCGTGTTGGACATATGAGGGAAATATCTTCGTCAAAAAATCGCGAGGTGATCCCAAATCAATGATCCGAAGTGATGATGACGTGCTGTCCATTGAACTTCTTGGTGAACAGCGTACACAGATCCTGGAAACTTCGGAAGTGTAATCACTATGCCTTGTCAGCTGATTATCAGCTGTTTAAATCCTAATCTCAAGGCCATTCTCAAAACTCTTTCGTTTCACATTATATAGGTAAACGATATGATGTCATTTTCATTACACGCAAACATTCCTACATGCTACTATCAATGCTATTTTGTCATGTATACTATCAGAATTCACGAGTTTTTGATAAACATTGTTCTTTATTGCACTTTTGAAGTACATTCTTTTTATCTTGATATGTCTCGATGACTTTCTAAGATCTATCGAATCGGCAAACAATGTGTGATGTCCACGTTTGAGGAACCTATATACCGAATATTAACAGAATTAAATACCTTTTGTCTGATACTCCTAATGCCATCTCGTTCACTATTTTAACAAGGTTGTGTTAAATAAGAATTATGCTTTTTGCGTAACCATGGATTTTTTTGAAAGTACATGTACAAGTGTTCTTGGAAATTGAGTAATCAATTTCTATGGTTGCCCATGAAACCACCTCAAGAAATTACAAAGCGGTCCCTTTATTAATTTGATGTTGGTATTCAGTGAAAAATAATCAGTTGTTTTGGTCCGGTGTCGTTTAAAGGTTCGATCCATAAAGTGTCTGCGAATCCGGACCTGTTATATGAACAATTAAAGTCCGGCTACAGAGTAGAAATGTTCGACCCGTATATGAAAAGTTTCATATAACAAAAAAAGGTCTGGATAATATATTCCATTTAAAGGCACATGAAAACATATATTATTCTCATTTTCAATAATACACAAAGGAACATATCGCCCCCGTGTTGGATTTTTCTAAGACAATATCAGATTTTTGCTTAAAACTGGACAGTGACATTTTTCGATCCTCTCTATCAACCGATAGGTCCTTCAAAGTGTAAGCTTCTAACGATTCAACAGAATCAGCGCATTTTGATTTAATAAAAATCACACCTCATTCTGCACCCACTGCTTAATAGATTCGAAAAATGTTTGACAGAAGTTCACATTATTACATCGTACTTCGGGAAATCCCTTGTAAAAGTACGCATATTCAATTTGAAAGGCGTTGGTTTTGAATTTGATTAACATATGTGTACAAGTTGAAATTATACAGGTTGATAATTCTTAAATGTATTTTAAAAATGTATAAAGAAACATATTTATACATACTAATATTTTGAAATTTTACCACAAACATGGAAATATCATTTGCAACGAGATGTAAACTTCCGTTCTTCTTTAGCCATTTGGCTAACGCGCGGTATGATAATTTGTCTGCACCGCTTGGTTTGTCATAGGACCGACGACATCCAAAAATAAGCATTCAACGCTTATATTTATATTTTCATACTGATGTCGATTTGTATAGATATTGTGTCTCGCCGATACAAAGTCATTATTTACGTTCTTAGTCAGGGATATGAAACATACATGGAACAGCCATTTTAACTTGCTATTTAGTTCGCTTCCATGACTAAAAATATAGTGTCAGGTACTTTGTAGAGAAAAAATCCTTTTTATTAAGGAGTGGATATAAATTAATGATTATTTTTCAAAAGTAAATATCAAATTGGTTATGTACATGTTAGATTGAACATTAATTTCATTTAATTTTACACAAATAAATATACTCAAAACACGTGGAAACGTTTATATTTGCGCACATGGCACATGAATTATCAAAGTGTATTCATAGAAAATTGAACGTCTCAGATTTTCAATGAAAAAATAAGGGGAAATACATGTATACACTGAATGTAAATATAAAGCAATGGATGCAGAATAAGTCTTATTGATTTCCTAGCATTGTGTTTTGTTTTTGGTGGTAAACTAGGATGTTGAATGACTGACTGCAGGATGGAGTGATCATTTTTAATTTTTAATTTTTTTTATTTATCTATTGAGTTTTAGCGCTAAGTCGGTCGGACGTAACAGTAACACTTTTGAGATCACTTACAAGATGGCAGTGGTGTGAACCTTGTGTATTATTACATGTGGGTAGAGAAGTATTATTATAAGAAAAACATAACCTCAGGTATCTGTTATTTCATATCCATTATTATTTTGTTCTCTTGTGATACAAATTGATAAAAACATCGTAAGTGGTAATATTTTGTATTTTGTATTTCATATGAAGGATTGCTTATATCAAGTAAAATCGTATATATATATATATATATGGTATTACTTATTAGGTTAGTAACTGACTCACTACGGAAATATATTGGGTTGATCAATCTCATAGATGGCGAGCCGAGATTGATCAACCCAATATATTTCCGTAGTGAGTCAGTAGCTAACCTAATAAGTGTTTTGTTTTCCCGAGGACTATCAAGCGACATATTTATTCACAAATAGTGGTGATCTACGCAAAGCCATGTACAAGATGCCTTAAAGTCACATCTCGTCCAATTAAACTTGTCCAATGAAACTCATTTTAACTCTTCAAAAGTATCAATATTATACCACCTTTCAATACCACCTTTCAAATACGCTTTAAAAATCTTCGCTTCACCCATATTACTTACAATGTTTTGTTGCTATTCAATTTCAAACCTCTGCAGAGATTTAAGCAAATTTAGACGGCCATTTTGTTCTGCTCCAGACTCAACAATGTTACGTCAATATTCTAAGGGCAATTACTCTAATTTAAAAATAATTCCAAAGGGCCACAACTCTAAATATTTTAATGACTTACTGAACACAATTTCTGTGTTAAATAATATGAAATATCGAGATGAGTAGGCGAGGCTGCGGCCAATGACGGCCATATTGCCTAATATTTATCCTCAAAGAACCTACATAGAGATATATGAGGCAATCACGTGCTATGTTTAATCCAATGAAAAAGTGACATTTCAGTCCGAGGGAAATATATATATATATATATATATATATATATATATATATATATATATATATATATATATATATATATCGTACTTTAAGGTGAAATAAGTTTTCTTTTTTCTTCACTTTCAGAGTAATTTATGTTTAACCAAAGAAAATTCAGGCCAGCAACGTGATGATCCATTCCTTGCAAAAACGAATCCCCCAAACACTTGCATAACATTTTAAAAGACTGATGGCAAGAACAAGGGAAATAAGTCAACGCAAATGTTTACATGGAAGACACCCCTAAATCCACAATAGTAAGACATCAATTTTCAATTTTTTGAAAAGTAAAATCAAAAAGTTACGTAACAACAGATTCCTGTATGTCTACTTTTTTATAATTGAATTCTTCTTAGGCTGTCGTAAAAAGGCATTATATGTCTTTTCTCTTTATTTTTTATTCATTTTATTGCCTGATTTATACTTATTTATAAATAGAAATCGTTAATTCAGCAACGGAAAAAGCCTATACATGTTATTCAAAATTTGAAACCTTTAATGATTAGGAGTATAAATTTGTAAAATCTGGATTTAATTTATTTTTTCGCTTTGCAGGAAAAGTTTAAGTTTTTAGTTTTAGTAACAAGACCCTGGACTTGGGTCATTGTGTCAAACAGAACTGTAACGTAGGCCTTTTCTTCGCTGTCGGCCAATTAGGCTAATTGAAATTAACAATAAAATTTGTTCGACTCTTATATAAGTGCATATATTACTTAAACCATTGTCATTATCAACTTTTTATATTAGTAGATAGTTTTTAGATAGAAACATCTTTTAAAAAGTAACGGTCTTGTAAACATTGCTTTATTTTGCAGACAATTCAAGAAAATAATCCTTTAATATTAAGCGTATGTTTAAAAAAAAATATTATTTTTAAAATATGCAGAAATAGCAACTTAATGCACCAAATATTGAGTAGGGAAGATGTTATGTCTTTGAACGACAGCCAAGAAAAACTTAATCTGTACAGAAATAACGATGTGGACGTAGAATAAATGTAGTTACGTAATTTCTTCTGCTTGTGATATATTTATATGTTTTTTATTTAAATTTTTAATGCAAAATAAGGAAATTCGTACACTAAAGATGAATTATAAAAAAAGATATTTAATCATTACTCAAAGCTTAGATTGTGATTACATACAGGAAATTACACTGTTCTATAAAACACAGCATGGTTACTGATATAATAGAAAAAACCGTTCAGTCATGAAATTTTGTCTAAATGGGTTCGTTTTTTCCAAATTTGAGGAGCTAAACAAAAAGTGAAAGGACACAAATTGCAGTACATATTAAACAAGAGGCCAATAGGCCTTAACGGTCACCTGAGTAGCATATAACCCATAGTGGCATACAGTCACAAACTTGTCGAGGAGTCTCATATATTCATTTAATTGGGTTTCATTCTGGAGTATAAAAATTATAAATCTGTAATGCCGACCACCTCCCTGCCTGAAATCTTTCCAAAAGAACTATGAAACTTATAATTTTGGCGAAAACTTAAAGATCTGGTCTACAAAATCATGAATTCAGTTTTCCTTTCAGGTGTGTGGAAGTAAAGAAGATAATTTTCAAACATCATATGCATTAACACCTATACATCCATTTTGGCCCTGCCCTAGAGTCAAAACCCATACTCCAGGGGACATGAAATTTAAAATCTTAGTAGAGGACTTCCTGGTAAACATAATTATGAAGTCAGTTTTTCATACAGATGTGTGAGAATAGAGAAGAAGATTTTAAAACATTCTATGCATTGACACTATATTGCCATATTGCCCCCCCCATGTCCTAACCCCTGACCCAGGGCCATGAATCTAACAATTTAGGTAGAGGAGTTAATGGACATCATAACCAAATATGCAGTTTTTTGCCCACATGTTTTAGAGTAGATTTTTTAAAGATTTAATACATTTTTACTATATCGCTAAATTGGCCCCACCCTAGAGCCTGAACCCCTGACCCAGGCGCCATAAATTCACAATTTTGATAAAGGGCCTCATGGACATTATAATCATGCATTTAGTTTTTTACAAATATATATGGGAGTAGAGAAGAATATTTTCTAAGATTTAATACATTTTTACTATATGGCCATATTGGCCCCACCCTAGAGCCTTAACACCTGACACAGGGGTCATGAATTTCACAATTTTGGTAAAGGGCTTCATCGATATCATACTCATGCAACAAATATATATGGTAGTAGAGAAGAAGATTTTCTAAGATTTAATACATTTTTACTATATGGCCATATTGGCCCCATCCTAGAGCCAGAACCACTGACCCAGGGCCCATGAATTTCACAATTTTGGAAGAGGGCTTCTAATATCATAACCAGGCAACTAGATTTTTCCTCACATGTGTGATAGTAGAGAAGATGATTTTTGAAACTTTAGCTCTTTTAAGCATATTTGACCCCCCCCCCCCTTGTGGTGCCCCGTGGGTGGTAGAGCCACGAAATTCACAATTTTGATTCTTCTTACTATAGAGATGCCTCATTCCAAAATGGTAACAATTAGCCTTGTAGTTTTTAAGAAGAAGTTAAAAATGTAAAATTGTTAACACACGACGCACGTCGCACGACGCATGGCGACGGACGAAAACGGATAGTAATAGGTCACCTGAGTTTACTCAGGTGATCTAAAAAAGGTACATATCGAATGTAGGCTGATTAAACTTTACCATATATTACAATCTGTCATGATCATTTTTCATGGACTTTTCGTTTACTAATCTCGATGAGAGTAATATAACATATACATGAATAAAGAGACACTTGACTCGTGATTACGAAGAGTTCAGGTGTATTTTCTGTTGTTTACACATTATCGCTTTGGGCAAAGTGTCTAAGAGTAATCTTAATACCTGACAGGAAATGAGATCTCATTAATGTAGTATTACACCATGGCTGACGGCTGAGGTTCTTTGAGATCCGTAATGTATCTCACCGATTCAGCGGAAAATCTAGTACACAACAAATTGGGTACGTTGAGTATATAACAAACTGAAAACAGAATCATCGAAAAAGAATAATTTAGGAATGGAAGTGATTTTCGTTTTACAAAAAATCACGAGCAAATTCACAAGCGATTGGTAATTGCAAAAACTACAAGCCATGTCTTAGATAGGTTTATTATAAAAGTTAGCCATGAATTAAAATGTTCAACAAATGGTTAACTTTGAGCGCAAGATGTTAACCAGTGGTAAAAATTTAACCACTGTCAGAACAAGAATTTCTATTAATTGTTTAAATATAATTTTTATTTTAGCAACTCCGTGTTGTTGGGCTTTAACTTATTATAACTCTTTTAACTCTTTTAACGATGACAGTATGTTTAGACCACGATCACTTTTGGTGCAAATACTTCTAAAAGTGTACAAAAGGCTCAAAAGGCAAGTAAACAGATTAAAAGAGAAGCATTTTTAAAATCAAAATTAACACCTTTTATAATTTTTTAACATTTTTGTTTGTATAATTCGGGGGAGGTGATGTTGGTAATCGAAAAATCAGAACATATTTGAACTGAAGCAAACCCCATACTAAGGTAGAAAAAATTACGATCAACGGATGGAATTTTAAGCATATAAAAGTAAACAAATCAATGAAAATAATTTGATAATTCTATTTATATTTGCGGAAATTGAAAACATTGTACACATCAGAGAACAGTAAGTATTTAATTTTTTTTTGTAGACGCCGGAATAATGAAATCATAACATGTGTCATACATACCTTGAGGGGCAAAATCAATACAACTGAATCACGATGAACAATGCGTTTAAGGTTTTATTTCATTCGAATATATCATTACAAATCTTCATGGGCAAAACATGAAATGTCATTTTATATACATTTACATGTATGTTTGGTTATTTGTATTTTATCAATAACTTAGTCACATTCAGCTTCACTAATGACTGGTAAAAAGTTATCAGCAGATGGTGAAAGACCTGTGTTACATATAGAAGTGCACGCATGAGAGAGATTTCGGGGAATTTTCCATCGTCAGCTTCCCTTAATGTTCTTATGTAGCAATATATCATCATTACCTGCTTATAGGGGTTTATGTCTCTACGCTTATTCGTTTTATGCGAAAGAATGCTCCACATACGAACATTTTTTTAAACAAGTTGTTGGAACAAGAATATCAAGAACCTCGACTAAAATCATCTTTACGCAAGTTCTATGGTCGATACAATGACCTTGCAATTGTCAGCAAGTACAATGTTTCATTAGAACACATGCTGACTGACGTTTTTAACCGGGATTTTCCGAAGGAAAAATCCGGTTATTAAAATGGTGAAAATGGCGGGCGGGTGGGCGGGCGGCTGCCAAAAGAGTACCCTCATTGTACGGATAACTCCTCCTACAGTTTTCAAGATAAGAAGACTGGATAAGGAAGTTGTTCTCTTGCAGATCAGTTGTACAGTTGTTCCTTTTACAAATCGTCATCCTATTGGAACATTTTTTTTTTATCTCGTGTGTATATATACATGTATATGATGAGTTTGATAATGCACGGTACATTGCTTTGCACTTGACACAATTTTTTATAGCGAATTAAGTTAAGTGTAACAAGCATTTATGTGTATGTTGAAGAATTTTTTCTCTTGAAAAAAAATACAAAACTTTAAGGAATTCGATATTTTTAATGATATCTTTAGTGGA
The DNA here is from genome assembly GCF_963853765.1 of Magallana gigas. Lineage (NCBI taxonomy): Eukaryota > Metazoa > Mollusca > Bivalvia > Ostreida > Ostreidae > Magallana > Magallana gigas. The sequence continues at coordinate 33,284,552 of NC_088858.1, read as the reverse complement.
TGCCCTGTGGACCATGTTTCAAATTAATAGATAAGAAGTTGTTCTTTCGCATATCAATTGTACATTTATCAGAGGTGTGCATATTGCTAGGATTTTGATTTCTGATAATTTATGAAAAAAATACCAGCGTTTGAACTTAGTCATTTTTTGGCCAAATATTGCATTTAGGATACCCTCATTGTACGGATAACTCCTCCTACAGTTTTCAAGATAGGAAGTTGTTCTTTTGCAGATCAGTTGTACATATATCAGATGTGTGCATATTGCTAGAATTTTGATTTCTGATAATTTATAAAAAAAAATACCAGCGTTTGAACTTAGTCATTTTTTGGCCAAATATTGCATCTAGGGTACACTCATTGTACGGATAACTCCTCCTACAGTTTTCAAGGTAGGAAGTTGTTCTTTTGCAGATCAGTTGTACATATATCAGAGGTGTGCATATTGCTAGGATTTTGATTTCTGATAATTTATAAAAAAAAAAATACCAGCGTTTGAACTTAGTCATTTTTTGGCCAAATATTGCATATAGGGTACCCTCATTGTACGGATAACTCCTCCTACATTTTTTAAGATAGGAAGTTGTTCTCTTGCAGATCAGTTGTACATATATCAGAAGTGTGCATATTAATAGGATTTTGATTTCTGATAATTTATGAAAAAAATACCAGCGTTTGAACTTAGTCATTTTTTGGCCAAATATTGCATATAGGGTACACCATTTCACTGGATATGGGTTGACATGGATTATTGATACAGTTACATAAAAGAAAACCCGGTTTGCTGTCACATTGACAGCTTTTCACTTGTTCATACTTGTTAGACCATTATTTATACATCGGAGTGACTACGGTTTCTCCCGTTTTTCTTGACCTTAACCATGAGCACACGGCGGGTGCGACCGGTCGGCATGGGTTGCTTACTCCTCCTAGGCACCTGATTCCATCTCTATCTTTTAGAGGTTCATGTTGCTCTGTTTTAAATTTGTTTTTTGCCTTATGGATTTTTAAGATTTTTTTTTGGGGGGGGGGGGGGGGGAGGGGGGTGTTATTGTCACTTTATTGTCTATAATGCGAAGTTTGAACAGTTGTGAGGATTATACCTACTTGTATAAACTTGGTCTTCTTTTTGGTGTGTGGTTTGTTTGAAATTGACTAATAAGTTAAATGTTTTGTGTTTCTAAGTGGTAAAAAATCTCATGTCTCATGAGTTGTCGAATGTCGAAATTTTGGTATTTAGGATATATATCTGACTCAAGGAAGTTATACACCTTTTGAAGGGTCCTAAATTAGAAGTAGATGTTATGCTATCGATCTGGGTCAGCCATGGGTTTGTACATTCTATATCTTTCTATTGTAACCTTTTGTACCCGAAATGTATCTATTGTAGGTCTTTATTTTATATTTCATATATTAATTCTATGGGTTACGTAATCAGTTAAGCTACGAAGATATCTGTTTAATACAAATACAAAGTAAATAATGTAAGTTTTTGTAGATTATGCTGTGAGATCTCTCTCTCTCTCTCTCTCTCTATCTCTCTCACACACACACACACACACACACACACACACACACACACACACACACACACACAGTTTATAGTATGAATGTGCACATTGAAAAGAGCAGAAGCCATACAATAGCCTGATGCTGTTATTTACCGCTAAGCTGACTGACCGTGGGGAAACTCGAAGCTTTTTCTCATCTTTATTTATGATATATAACCTAATCCGATTATCTATATAGAAATTAACAATTTCTTGATTTTTATTAATCACGCGAATGCTTACACTTGCATCTAAAAACAACAGCACGTTTTGGTAACATGATATCCGTTTATATATAAATTCAAAACAAAATAAAGAGGTACGGGTTTTTGTTAAATTAGTACATTAAGTATAATGAATATTCATTAAAACAAAAACAGACAAAAAGTAGATTCATGGTCGTTACTAAACGCAAGACTGGCCGTGTGTCACCGACGATATTGATCTAAATGAAATGTTGTTTCATTTACATCGAGCTTATTGCATGACGTACACAGAACTAAACTATTACATTACATTCTTGTTTTGGTTTGGGTTTTTTTTGTGGGTTTTTTTTTTTTTTTTTTTTTTTTTTTGCAATCGCAAAATTATTAAATCAAGATTAATCTAAAATAGTGAAGACAAAGCATTCAACTGCCAATAGGAACTTAAGTTGTTTTCACAGGTATCTGATTATCATCGTCATTCACAGAAACAGGTAAAGGCGTTGTTTATTGGCTTAAAAAACTGTTAGAAATAATCTTATTTCTTGTACTCTTTGCATATGATTCAAAAGTTTAAAGAAAGAAGGATTGTACGTTTATGAACAAGTATGTTTAACATGGAAGTAAATCTGAATTAATTATCAAATTGTATTACAGAATACTTCATTCCAAAGAAATTTTTTTGGAAATGTTTTCCATAATATCTGTATATTTGTAAAGTTATTTTCTTAAATTCATAGTTTCGTTATATGCTGTTTATTGATTCATGTTTTCACTGGAGAAGTATATGAAAACTGTTGTGAAACAGCCTTTTTAGAAATGTTAAAACACTGTATGATAAAATAGCGGGTGAAAGAATATAATATAAGGTGAGATCAAATTATGTGTTATCAATGTTGAAACTCTAAATAATGTTGGTCTATTTTTCATAACTCATACTAAGGTTTCATGAGTTAGGCAGTCAGTTTCCTTTTTATAAGCTTCGCTACTAAGAGTTCTGTTTTATCCACAGAGAGTTATTTACAATTTTGTTGTTGTTAATTTTTGAATAATCTCTTGTTAAATCAAGATTAATCTAAAGTGTAGAAGCATTCAACGGCCAGTAGGAACTTATGTTGTCTTTACAGGTATCTGATTATCACTATCATCATTCACAGAAACAGGTAAAGGAGCTGTTTTTTGGCATGAAAAATAGTTAGAAAAAATCTTATTTATTGCACTCTTTGCATATGATTCAATAATTTAAAGAGAGAAGAGTTATATGTTTATATATGTTGACATGGAAGTAAAACTGAATTAATTATCAAATTGTCATGCAAAAAATTTCCCTCGAAAGAAAACATTCCATTTAAAACTGCATTTTTTGGTATCTTTTCCATATTTGTCTGTAATTCTTAAAAAAAATATTCATATGTTCGTTATATGCTGTTTCATTGATTCATGTTTTTATTTGAGAAATATTTGACAACTGTTGTGATACGACATTTTAGAAATATTAAAACACTGTATGATAAAATAGCGAATGAAAGATTATAATAAGAGATGGAAAAAAATCACATGTTTTCGGTATTGAAAAACTAAATGATTTTGGTCTATTTTATACTTAGACATTAAACAAATTTAAACATACTTAGATTTAATAAGTTACGCAGTCAGATTACATTTTATAAGCAAAACTATTTAGAATTCTGGGGCTCAGGCTCGTAACATAAAGCAGGCTAAAATAGAGTCATATATAAGTAGGACTTAGGCGGAATCTTAGGACCAGCATAATTCCTACATACATGTATTAAATATGTTTTATACCGTAAAGCAAACTTAACTTACTCTTTTTTTTTCTCTCTCTCTCTCTCTCTCTCTCTCTCTCTCTCTCTCTCTCTCTCTCTCTCTCTCTCTCTCTCTCTCTCCATTTATCGTTTGTATAGAAAAGAGTGCATGTACCCACTATCAATAATTTTAACCAGTTCTTGACAAATATTTCATTATTCAACGCTAGGCTTGCTGACAATGGACCAACTTGATGACTTCTCGTCTTCATTAATATTTTATGTCCTATTCCGATAAGCTCCCTAAATTAACACTTTCGTTAATTTGAGTAGTCGTGTTGATTTACGTTTGCGTCTATAGAGGGCAAACTTTGAGAACAGACTGGGCGTTTGTTTCATATTAAAAAAATGTTTTTTAAAAAGTAGTTTCGCTTTTGGATTGAGAATGGTACATTGTAAATTTATATGAAATATTCTTTGAAAATTACAAACATTTGGCTCATGGTCAAATTTCCGAACACGAAACAGGTGGTCGTGGATTTTGACGAAGAAGATATAAATGATCAACTTACATAAAATAAACTTAAAGTGTTTAATTAACAAGTTACTTGCAAACATTCATTTGACTTACCTTCAAATAAACATAGTCTATTACATTACATTCACGTTTTCTTTTTTCGTGCGCGAAATGACAAAATCCAGATTTTAATCTAAATGTTTAAGACAAAGCATTCGATTGACAGCCAGATGAAGGATCTGACATTTCTTGTGATTATTTGTCAGACTTTACATCAGCTAGCTTTTTCTAGCTATATGAACATGATTGCCTTAAATATTCACACAAATATTTGGAGGCGTTGCTTATTGACACAGAACTTCGCTAAAGCAAACCTACTTATGTTACATTAAGAAAAGCTTAAACTGTTCAGCATCTTGATACTGATTAAATCTATTAAATATATCAAGGAAAGAAGAAGCGACAAATTCTCCGATATTGATTACTCTGAGTATAGGGCGGGGAAACTAATCTGCTACTGACATGCTATATATATAAACACACGTGTCTCAGTAAGTAAGAGAAAAAAGCTCACTTAATGTCATCGGACTTTTCCTAGAAAAGGAGCTGGAGTCAGAGTTGGAAACATACAGGCTTGAAGTATGAGCTCCACACTGCACTTGAACTGTTTGTCAAATGCCACTGAAGTCAATGAATCGATTTGCGAAGAAACACGACAGCAAGGCGAACTCCCAGGACCCATGTACGTGGTTCTTGCGGTCTACCTATTCTTTCTGACCTTTTTCGGCATTTTGGTGAACGGTGCAGTCATATACCTGTACTTTTCTCGAAGGGAAATCGCCACGGTGAGTAACATGTACATAGTTGCGCTCTGCCTGTGCGGTTTTCTTATCGCCACACTTGGTATTCCATTTGCTGCGGCGTCCAGCATTAGACACCACTGGTTGTTTGGAGATGGAATGTGTAAACTTCACGGATTTCTCCTGACGGGTTTGGGAATCGTTATGATTGCGCTGATGACTGGCATTGCTATCGACAAGTATATCCATATCGTCTGGTTCCAGGCCCACCGCAAGGTCACGAAGAGTTTTGCGCTGGGAATCATTACTTTATGTTATGTGTACGGAGTGATTTGGGGGATTTTGCCCTTATTCGGTTGGAATAAATACGTTCTTGAACCTGCAAGGCTCACCTGTTCTGTTGAATGGACTGGAGACTTTTCAAATCACTCTTACGCTATAACCATATTATTTACAGGCCTTCTGATTCCAGTGGGGGTCATTGCAAGTTTGTACTCGTCGATTCTAAAAAAGGTAAGTCGAAATTCATCAACATTTATTTTGATAGGCAAATTGCTGTTAAGCAAATTCATTATATTTAAAAGAAAATTATGTTTATTTTTTCGAAGATTGGTCTTTTCCTCATTTATCCAGACCATGTTACTATAACTCATTTATTGACCGTAGGATGTGTTTGATATACGAATACATACATCAAGATATTCCAGCGAGACTTTAATGAACTGTTTTGCTAGATATAAGAAAGGAATAATATTTTAGAAGACCTATATACCTACCTGAACCTAACGAAATAATTAAAATACTCGAAATAAATTAAGCCCCACCTTAAAAAATAGTATATCTTTAACGTAAAAAAGGAATAAAATGGCTGTCAAACAATCTGGTCCTTTATTTAGTGATATTTTTCGATCAATTGTCTAACAGATAATACAAACAATGCATTGGTTTATCATTTGATATCGAGCTGTGCTACATGTATCAATTGTCCCATAGCTGGTCATGACAAGTTCAATTATTTTAATGGAAACAGATAAAAAAAAAATTATAGCGAACAAATATATAGATATAAAATCTCGTTATTTTCTTTTCATAAGATATAGAAGTAAGTCGGTTATGTATGTATAAAATTGGTTTGAAATGTAAAGGCGATATAAAATTTAAACTATTTTTTTTGCAAAAGTATACACCTTAAATATATTCAGGCCAAACTAATCTGGTAAAAAAAAATCCGTTAGTTGAATGAACGTCGAGTTAAGTGTAATTACTTCATCGAATAGCCCACAGACATTTTACTAAATGAAGCAGCAGATATATTGATAAACTAAAACTTTTGGAACTGTGTAAGTGTTTTCTGTGGTATTTTAGCTTGTACATGTATATCATAGCGCACTTCATCAGTTGTTTTACCACAAACATGGCCATTAGATAGGAATTTTTTCTTTCCTAGCTACATAAATGAATCTCAAGATACCCTTTTTGCAAAGTTTAAACTGTAGTCACGAAGCTCGATTTCCTTTTACAAATCGTCATCCTATTGGAACATTTTTTTTTTATCTCGTGTGTATATATACATGTATATGATGAGTTTGATAATGCACGGTACATTGCTTTGCACTTGACACAATTTTTTATAGCGAATTAAGTTAAGTGTAACAAGCATTTATGTGTATGTTGAAGAATTTTTTCTCTTGAAAAAAAATACAAAACTTTAAGGAATTCGATATTTTTAATGATATCTTTAGTGGATGCCCTGTGGACCATGTTTCAAATTAATAATTGCCGAAGCGTGAGACACTTGCCATTTTTTCAGATACAAAATTGTTAACGTAGATATCATGAAGTAGCTACTAGATAAGTATATATTTCAGTTGGCTGTGAACATAATAATTATCATCCTTTCAAGGAGGAAGCTACTATGCCACGAACAAGTACATTTACATTAAAATCTATCTTTTCAAACACTTCTTATCCATCAAACTCATTCAAATATCACAAACGAAGCTTAGAGTAGAGACCTAGTGACTATATTTAAGGAATGACAATCGATCAAAGGGCAAGTCTGGGCCAGGCTCATCAAGGTCGTTTTGGTATAATGGTATACAGAATTCACGCAAACATGAAATCGAAAGGAATGTGGTTATCTTTTTGAGTACGTCTGCCCAAAGATTTCTAATGGTTATACATTTGAATTCTATTACAAAAAGTACCAACATAGTAAAATTTAAACTACCCCCCCCCTAAAAAAAACAAAAAAACAAAACAAAAAAAAAACAACAAAAAAAACCGACTGCATAATGCGATAAAATTTATGTAGACGATTTTTTTCTAAGTAAAATGGAAGTATTAGATTGCTGATGCATTTATTTCGGTGCATTGTCAATGATTTCTTACACAGTATAATTTTCACGACTCGCGAACGACTTAGTCGTAATTCGATCTTCGCTAAATGTACAGGAAAACGGTCAAACTGTCAATGATTTTAAACAGTTTTGGCAGTTTTCCAAATAATTATCTAAACAATGCAGTTTGTTATGCAGAATAACTATTTTTTTTTTTTAAATGTATTTGGATAAAAACACAACTATCAAGAAACCTAACTTGAATCTGACTCCAACGTGAAAGTAAAAAGCAACACACAATTATTCGCATTCGAATAAGACTGCTTGACTTTAACTAATCGTGTCACTGTAGACGACTATTGCTTGAGAAGATTTATGCTACAAAAACTTCATCTTCATCTCTTCATCTTACAAACACACAGATTATTTATCTACCACCAATGAGTTTCAAAATTAGACGTAATCTGTATCAGAATAACCTGTATGCCATTTTACCAACTCTAGACCAAGTTCCATTTGATTGCATTTGCATGATACTTCTTGATTGAACCGTTCAGTTATATTATATTCTGTAAAGTCAAAGATAAAACTCCCTGAAGAGTGAAACGTCACTTAAATCAATTAATCGATTCTTTAAAACCTCTTCCATTGCAAAAAAAAAAAATGCTGAGCTAAAAAAAAATACGTGAAGATGGCGTGAAGGAATTTCGGAACAATCGATTTCATCCAAAATCCGATCAAGTTATTGATTTTAAACGTGCAGCTTGGCATTATCTGTAAAAGTTTGAGCTCAGTTCTTTATGCGTGAAAAAGATACCTAAACGGTTTGTAATGATTAATAGAAAATATGATGATAATAAAAAAAATTTCAGGATATATGTCACTGGGAGATAAATGCAGTGCATTGAATCTACATTGAATAAGGTATCCAACTAACTTTGAAATAATATCAAGCTTTCTTTTATATTCATTATTTTTCAATTGCTTATTGGGTGCAAGAGTTTGTTTAAGGAATAATGAATTATTCCTTGAGTATTATGAGGTGATCAAATACGGTCGGGGTCGACTAAATTCAGTAAAGCCTGAAGGGCTTTATTATAAACTTGATCACAAAGACACTGAAAGATGTAAATACAAACTGATAAGTTTTTTTCATCAAAATGTTTTTCGTTTCTAGCACGTCCGGTATAAAAAAAAATATCAAGTTCAAAGATATTGGGTGTCTGCAGTATCATTTGATTTCATTTAAAAATGAATTAAGCAGTCGCGCAAAGATGTCTGTTTCGATAAAAGGACTTGTCTTAGATTAATTAAAGAGCGTCTAGCTAATTAGAGGTTATTTTAAAAACTAATTTCAAGGTTAACTTTTCATCTACAGTCTTAGGACCTGTTTCTTTTATTGTGATCCATCATATGAATCGTTGTAACGTGACTCACAATTCAAAAAAATTAATAGGGTGAACGTATTTGATGTATGAATTTCGCTGCTATTGTATGAATAGGCATTATTTTGCATTTTTTTTAAAGATACATCAGAGGGAATTATTACATAGTACTAATTAATTGTTAAGGCATCATTTAATTTTGCATAAACACATCCTTTGCTACCTTAATTGGTGCAATTCTAACCAAATTGGTACTTAAACGTTGTACATTAAACTGTACGATGATATGTGCACAAATTATAAAGATTATTGAATTACCTGAAAGCAATCACACTTAATTACACTGCGTGGAAGGTACGCATAATATATAGAACACAGACCTTAAAATGTAGAACAGAATTAATGTTTTACAATCTATAACATGTCACGAAATGTCTGAAAGACATTGATAGACCAGAGACTTGCTGATTGACTTTAATCAGTATTGATGCGAATCTCTTCGATATATGGGCCAAGATAAATAAAGAGTGGGTTTCTAGTTTCCTGAACAACTATTTTTATTGAGTTATTTTTTCTTGGTCACTTAATATGGGTTTCAGCTAAAGAATAGATTTGTGTTCAGTGAGTAGTTCTATCATCGGATCGGATATGTTAGGAAAAAAGAAACAGAATGTTTAATAATTGAAAATTAAGTTGCTTAAAAGATACACGAAGATACATGATATTCATCTGTGCACTGTTCACATAATTTACCAAATAAAGTGGTAGTTGAAAATTATTATTTAAATAAATCTATACATTTTACATTTCGGAAAACTTTTAAAATAAAAGTGAGCCTAGGCCTTTTGTAAGATTATACCGGTAAGTATTTGTTTCACCTCCATAAAAATATGATTTTCATTGATTTTTTCTGTTTATATATAGTTCCATGTGCATCTAAATCCTAAAGTGTAAGGTAACGAATTTTTTAAGAAATGTGCGAGAACATTTCTATTATTTTTTTTTTTTGTAAGTGCTCAAAGTGCATTGTTTACCGTAATTTTTCTTGTTTTTTAATTCATACTAGACTTTGACCCGTGCGTGCACGGGTTGACATTGCATATCGGACATTTACGAAATGGGTACATCGACACACCGTATTATTGACATTTACATAACAAAGCTATAAGCCTACAATGATGCTATTTATTTCACTACACTTTCCTTAGTTTGAATAATCTAACTGTGTCTCGGGAAAGGCCCTGTCCACAGTAAGAATGCCTCCTATTTACCTGTAATGCAGCAGAAAATTGCAAAATCGATCCGGAACGATTTTGGAGAAAATTAATGAAGTTGCTTTGAAAAAAAAAACCCAGTCAAATTCATCATAATAAACCTTTTGAGACTACAAATACCTTTCATCTAAAAAATTTAATCCATATAATGGAAGAATTCAACACTTTTTCACCAATGTACACGTATTTTCTTTGCTACAGAGACAATACACGGAACACATTGTATCGTAAAACTGGGTCCGTAGGACATAATTCATTTTTACGATAAAACATATTCTATCTTCTTTCTCCTAAGAAATATAATGTGAATTTTTTGCATGTAATCAAATATTTTTTGTCATCATGATAACAAAAGTAAGTACATGTACTTAGTTAAATGAATATTTGTTATTTTATACTTTCTGTCATAAGAAATCGTTAATATATATGAACAAAATATATGGCAAATTTCCCATGAAAATTTACCCGTATTTGTATTATCATTTCTGAGTTTATTCATGCAAATATGATATTGTGGAAACATGAACTAAAGATCTCGTTAGCGTGAATGTATTGCGCAAGCGCAAGATTGTAAAATCCAAACAATCCAGATGATTCCCCGGATTTTTTGAGAAATTTTCGTTGATTATTAATTAGCAAAGCTTAACTGAGAAAAAATAAAAACAAATTGGTAATCTTCAAGTGCCAATGATGTTTAAAATACATAAAACAAAAGACAGTATTCTTCCGATTTATCTGTATTAAAGACCAAAAATTCGAGTCTATTATTTTGATATAGTAGTATAAATTTGGGCCATACATTCAAGTGTATCATAAACCAATTAGTCCGAAATACAAAAAAATGCTTTACATAAGAAACGCGATTTTATCGAGTTGATTAATGAGTATTTGCTAAAAAACACACTCAGATTGCTTGGGCAGGAGATCGAGCGATAGATTTAACAATTCATACAAATGTCAATATTAACAATGCAATCCGACCCTGATCAGAATCAGCTGTTACTATTAATTTCATACAGGTAGTTATCACATTTATCTCTTCTGGAGATGATTGATAAAAAACGAAAATGAGTTTCCATATGTCAACTTCATTCATTTTTGTTAATTACTATACATGTAGGCTGAAATTATTAGTCGCCAAATGATAGTCATTTAATCAGGTTTGGAGGGTTTGCTCCATAAAAAACGTGTCAACTGTTAGAGTTCAGTGTAGAGAAGACTGGTATAAATTGAGATCATGTCTATAAAAACGCTTTGTCACAAAAAAAAAATGAAATAAAATTTAAGCTTACAAAAATACCGATTAATGTTCTGCTCTGCCTACGTCAACTTGAAGCATATTTTGCGCCATCCATTACATATCGCTCTGCATGACAGGACGCTTGAATTTTATACGAGTTATTGTCATGTATGATACTAAATCTTTACGGTTGCATATACGAGAATGTAATGCTATATTAAAAACGCACACATTGAAATAAATGTTATTTTGCATAAACTGTGCCTGTATTTACATCTAATGGCATCTATTTTGATTTAATCCAGTCTGTGTGATAAATATTAACGCAAAGGGGGTGACGTAAAACGGGCAATGACCTAATAAGTTAAGGAGCATGTATTTATTATAATCATGCTATAAAACGTTCCTGTACCAAAGCGCACATTATGATTGCTTTATCAAGGTATAGTTAGTTAGAAGACGCACTACTTTTTTCATATTGACCAAATTACTCACTCGTGCATTCTGGTATTATAATTTTCATTAGTCTGGATGCAATATGAATGCACCTACTCCCTACAACATTTGACTAAGGAAATGATTAGGGATTTTTTTTATGGTTTTGGTTTATTACCGGAAAAATAAGCTTTGAAAAGAGGTCGCTGATTGATTCATTGAAAGGTTCATTTACCAAGAAGGCAATGAATGAATTGTTTGGTTTGACCGGTTAATTACCCTGTATTCTAAGACAACGCCCACCTGCAAGTATTTTAACATTATTCGTACTTGACAATATAATCCTCGCCCCAATTGCTAATGGTCCAATTACTGATCGATGTGAAAACGTCAAAAAGATATTAGCTGTTGAAACCTTGACATTATCCTTTTTTGAGATTTGGCTCACACTGGATGATTACGATGCGGTTGAGGCACTGTGTAGGAAAACTAAAAGCACCGATTTGTTCTCATAATTTACAATTGCTGAACATGTATATAGTATGTAAACTTAGTAGTGACACATAAAGGCAAGTATACTGAAAAACACAGGCAAGTATACTGAAATACTTTCAGAAAATTCGTTTGAAAGATATTTTCTTCTGTACAATTAATCTTGCTTCTATGTATGGAAGCCCAAGAGACATGTTTGCCATATAACCGATGTTTTCAACATATACATTAAAAATAATGTTCTTTAAAGTCGAAATCTTAATCTATTTTCCATTACGATATCTTAACTCATGACCTTATACTCTATGCGTCCATTCAACTCCACCCTTATCACACTAACTGAGCTTATTTCTAGGAAGTTGCTCTTCCCTACCTCCTGCCAGTTGCCAGTGGATATGCAACGTCTGGGACGTATATTTATTCGTCCCTGAATTTACCGACTGGCAACTATCCTTCTTTTAATTTCAATCGATTCATCTTTTATTCGACTGATGAAAGGGTTAAACATGGTTTTAAACTTGTCATATTACAAGGCCTAGTACATGTACAGGTAACCATTTTCATTTGTTAATCTCCTAAATGACTGTTTCGACCAATTTTCAACCATTTTAGTTTGTTTCATGTTATCATTTGTGAATTCTATTTCAGGGGTAGATTTATCTGAAGGTCATGTATTCTTTTGTTTCTTTTGGTAAAGTTACCATCTGCGTTGGTCGAGAGTAGTAGACTATCCTCATGCATTAATTTAAATCTTGCGGAAAGAGGGAGCAATTATAATAACTTCATACGAAACAAAATAAAAGAAAAATAACCGTGTCCTGATTTCATCCTTTGAATTATCTGGTCGATGGCCATTTAAAAGTAATTTGAACAAAAATACAGCCAACTCAAGAGAGTTGAAGAGAAATAAATTCTTGAAAGGACATTAAACAATAAATAAGCAATTGAACTCCATGCACTGATGTAGCTTGGGAACATACAACAAACACCGGTTTCCAAATATAGAATCAAGACTCCAATAAAACCAATGCTTTTTCAGATTGTAACAATTGTTGTACTTTTGCCCCTGTAAGATAGAGAGTCAATGATTTCTGCCACATTGTTTGATTCCGTGCTTGCCTGAATAAAATTCAATTTATATGCAATTCAAAATAGTTGCTGTCACGATAAATTCACTTTTGATCACATCGAACAATAAATAGAGAGAATTGAATTACTGCATGCGACAAAATACAGTAAATATCTTCACCTTTATTGATAACCGAGGGAAAAATTAAAAAATAAAACAGTTTCTTCTCTTTCACTGCAGGTTTGTTCCATACGTTTACTATTTTTGTCTAAACGGTGACACTGGAAACTATATAAATATAATAATCATATAACAACATTAAAACCAGGACATTTGTTTGAAGAAATGTTATCATTTTTTATTGATTCAACCTGAAATATAAGTTGAGAGCACAAAGGTTCTAAAATGGTGTCTCGTTCGAAGGATGCTGAAGAGAACATTTTATGATGAGTAAAGGAGCCGTGTTTTCATGATAATATGGTGATATATTTCTTTTTTTGATACATGTAATATGATTTATTAGTATAGACAAAGCTGTAACAAACCAAAGATAATTCAGAAATAAATAGGTTATTCATATCTTGTTCTTTCTGGTCAGCAATACACACCGAAATTTTGTAGGAGAGTCGACATGAAACAATGTAATAAATAATATTTAATCTTAATTCTTCTATGACAGATGTAGATTGTAGCAGGACAACTGCTGTGATATAGGTTTCCAGGTCAACCTTATATATCGCTAGAACTTTATTTGACGTTTAATAAAAAAAAATCCATAAACAATTTTTCAAAATCTTCAGTCTTTTAGTTGTTCTTTGATACGCTTGCAATACCGATTTAATTTACACATTTTTATAATTCGTGTCGTTGGCCATTTCTTGGGCTTTATATATTCGATTTACTTGTCCTTCATCTTTGCTTTTCATCTGACACCCAAAGATGCTCTTTTGTGTTGGTTCTTTTAGTGCTGTCAAGGATTGAAAACACCAGCTCACACATTTTTACATCAATGAACACAATCGTTTAAATTTGTACTACTATGGAACCATTAATATTTGTACGGACTCAAATTTCGTGAACAATTGCTTAGAATTACCCATATAGGAAAAATAAGATACATATAACTGCAACCAATAACTGGCTACGATAAATGAGAAAAAGCTACCTACTTATAATCGTCTTCGAGATGAAAGAAAAGTTGCCACTAGTATCTAGTACATAAATCTAGTACATAAATATGACATATAAGAAAATTTTGACACTAGAAACAATTAAAACTTAAGAGATGGGACAAGATCTTGCGTTTCTGGAAACAAGATATCCCCGGTGAGATAGATAGACATGCATTAGAATTTCGTATCACATATTTTAACCAAAGATTTGTTAAAAAAAATCAATGAATCAACAAATGGAAAGATTTACAAAGAAAATCGAATAAATTTCGCCACAAGATGCCATGATTTCCACAGTTGGTCTATATGTTGCTTTTGAAAAATTGTTGCTCGACGCGGACAATAAAATGAAAATGGAAATTTTACTTTTTTTTCTTTTTTTTTTTGCCAAGTTGCAAACAAAGATAGGAATATGTAAGAGTAGTTCCATTAGAAGATTAATATATATTAACTAATGAAGACTAATTGAGAGCTAAATTAGACTGAGGAAATAAAATTGTAAACCCTTTATCAAGTGACAATGGTGACAAAGGTGACATAGGTTACTGACCTAAGTAATTTGTATGACTCTCTGGAGGGAGAGTAGTTTTATAAATGTCTGTTATAAAGGTTGTGGCTTAATAATACAGATTTTAAAGGTACTACAATCTGACATCAAATTGCTTTTGCAAACTTGGGCAACTCTTAACTCATTATAACCTTGCATCCTAACCCTTTGTTATAATGATTTTGTGCTAAAAGCGGACTCTGGAACCAACACCTTGGAGAGTCAGGGGATGATCAACACACAGTCTATTTAATATGTCATTTCAATTAAAACATATTGGCTGATAAGTATGGACTGTTAGTTTAACATTTATCGATCGGAAGCTCATACACAATTTATTTTTTTAAATAAAATATATCTAAGTTCATGAACTGACACATGTATATACACAAAATTGACAAAATACGATGCATGTACATTTTAACATTGAAGTGGTTACTTATATGATAAATTTAAAGCTTTAAGTTTAGAATCGATATTAGTAACGTTAATTTTTATTTATGTTCAAATTTACATTACAATAGTATACACTGAAGAGAGACCGACTCATTTGGTAAATAGTCTTCTGATTCTGGGAAACAGAAAGAACATTTCACATTCTATTTAAGTCCCAAACAATAACTTTTTAATGTTCCTAAAATTTTCAGATATGCTTTGTTTAGCTATAAACCATCAATTAGTTATATTTTAAACAATGTACCGGATAATTATGTCAGCGCCAAGGTGGCAGTTTCGCACCTGCTTGAGATGTAGTTTCGTTAAAATCCATATTTACCAAACAATAGACCATTGCCTAGAGAGTATCTAACCACTTTTGTTTTTAATTTGTCTCACCTGGCAGGTGAGCTATTTACCTTTAAATAATAAAATCCCATAGGAAAACAATAATTACTTTAGGAGAATTAACTTTCCTACAGGAAAATCGTAATGGAATTAAATTTCCTTTAGGATATAAGTATTTCCTGCAGGAATTTAATTCAAACAGGTAGATTTCCTATCGGAAATAAAGATATCCTATCGGATATTATGATCTTACGAGATTTTTGTTCAAATCCTATCGAATTTCATATTCCTTTAAGAAATTCTTTTATTCCGGTAAGAAATTCAAAATATCAAATAGGAACATTGTTTTTCCTATGGGAGAAAGATGTTTTCCTGTAAAAATTTATCTTTTTTAAAGGTAAATATCTCAACCGACAGGTGACTTACATTAAAGGCAATGGTGGTTTTAAACTCCTAAAGCAATGCTCTGTCATATGACATATTTGAATCTTTCGATACATGCAGCTTAGACTGGTGCAATATTGTCACCTTTGCACTGGCAAAACTATCCGGCACAGTGTTTTTAGCTTTGAAATTCAAATATGTTGCTATATCTTTATACCAAGCTCTTTGATAAAGTCTAAAAATTGCTTAAAAGGTAATTTATATTAACTTTTAATGGTTTAGAGCAACTTAATGTATGATAAATTTGGTACAAGCATTAGCCACCTTGCAGTCAGGATAATTAATGTCTTAATGTGGATTTGATTAAATAATAGATACAGTTGTCATGCCAAAACGAAACAGAATACATTTGGTACCAAACAGTAAAGACTTGAACGTAAACCTCATCTTATAATTTCTCGTTTTAATCGTTATCAATAACAATTATTATATCGTTTGGAGGTCCAACGTTCCACCATGATCACTAGGGAATAGGACAAATAAGTCAATTCTAATACACATCGCATTGTAGCATTATACAAATATCAAAGACCAAGCCATTAGCCTGATTAATTTCATTCTTTTCATCAATTTTGAATTGGAAGAGTGAGGACATTTTACTAGAATTTAACACAGATACTAAAAGCAACAAACATACCTCTCATGTTTGTATATTATCTTTTAAGGGTGTGCTTCATATAACGCTACATATCATTCTACACCTTCAACCTACCAATCAGCGGGACTAGTATATCTATATCTGCAGTTGTTGGTGTCATTAATGCATTCTGTTTTCTTAAATTTTGGGCATGAAAACCATGCACTTCAATTAAACAGAATGTCATAGTTTCACAACAAATTCAAATGTAAAAGGGGTATTCATTAACAATAACAAAAGTGGTTCTGTTGCTTATGCACTTTATCGATTGGACGACACCTTCAGCATCCTATGAAAATTCACGAACGGGACGAAATAATCATGATCATGTCGGACTTAAATTCCCAAATAAGACGATTGAACTATTTTCTAGCTATGGTGTAGCTAAAGCAGGTTATGTATTTTTTTCTGCAATGTCCCTACTTTCATATCCCGCATGAATTATCAAAGAGATTATTTTATTGATTAATTAACTAGAGACGTGTATTTATTGATGCTGCAAGCAAGGATTTCATGCATGCAATGGATAATAACTTGTCTTAGCAGGTGACAGTTCATACATGTACCTATATATTTCTAATACATAATATTGTAATCAATACTCTTTATTCACAATATCTAACATACTATGCTTGAATATTCTCAAACTAGTTCAGAAATTTATTGACTTTTGTCAATAAAAAGACTCGACCTCTTCAGTTGTCCATTTCCTACAACCACAACTACCATTGTAGCAACCTCTAATGATACAACGTCCACTAATGATATAATGTTGCATTAGTGGTCAGGATGTTGACCACTAATGATATAATTTTATCATTAACGAACAACCTAACCGTCCGCTAATGATATAATTTCAGATTTATATCATTAGCGGTCAAAAACCGTAACCTTTAATGATATGGGAAAAAAATTAGAAATAAGTACTACCTTGACCACTAATGATACACATTTGCACACATTTTCAATTGCATTAGTGGAATGATTTGCAACCTTTAATGAAATAAAATGATATAATTTAATATAAAATTATATATATATATATATATATATATATATATATATATATATATATATATATATATATATATATATATATATATATATATATATATATATAAAAATTTTAAATCGTACTGGAGTATACCTGCGCTCTATACTTAAAAAGGCAAAGTATAAAGGAAAAATGACAATATTTACATTGGGAAATTTTTTTTACTTAAGTGACGTCATAGATGGACAGGTCATGGACAGTGGTGATTAATGTTGAGTCTAATACATGTATGTTAGACAACCTCTGTATAACGTTGGATAAAGATTTGATTTTGTTACGATACTACATAAGAATTGGTTAAAGTTGGGGGGGGGGCAGTTTTTTGATCATATAAAGTCCTTTATTGTAAAATACACCATTCTGACATTGCCCCTGATATTTTGCATTTTTACTTGAAATAGAAATAGTCGCATACAGACAAAATACATACAATTTATGACTTCGTCTGTTTACTTAAAGATCCAAATTGATTATCATTAAGGAGCTTAATATTTTTGGTTGAAGAAAGTTTCAAGAAAAGCAATTTTAAAATTTTAAAAAATTATTGTTAAACTTTTAGCAAGATTTTATTAACATAAAAAAGGTCCAATTCCTAAGAATATTTGCTATTGTGGTTTGTAGCACAACTGAATCACTAATGTGTTATTTTGTTGGTTTGTTAATTATATATTATATATTAGAACAACAAAGAATATTAATTAAAGTTGGTTGAATTAAAACTACTTCAATAATGTTGTTTATGTCGGTGTAACAAAGAATGTTAACCCAGGTTGAAAATTGACCCGGGTTTGATTAAATTATATCATTAGTGGTCAACATCCTAACCACTAATGCAACATTATATCATTAGTGGATGGTGCATCATTAGAGGTTGTTACATTCCACGTTTTCAGTCTAATGTTAAATGTTAAATGATTAAAGTCGGAAAAATCAACCTTTGAAATGCCAAATTACACAAGACGGCAAAAATAGAAGATAGTATGAAAGAGTTAAAATTTTGAAACCGAACTTATAAGTACACATATGTACAATTAAACTGTGAAGAGCAAGTTACACTTCTGTTCAAAGACACTTCAAAACTATGAAGTCGGAGTCAACAGGGTCAGTTTTCAACGTGTCGATGTCATTGAAAGCCGTTGAAAACTGACCCCAGGTATAATTTCACGTCTTTTGATATCAATTTTTCGACGTTGAAAAATGATATCCGGTTCAAATTTCAACGCGGGTCAAGATTCTCCGTTACGCCGGCGAATGCGTCATAAATGTCCAATACTCCCTAAACACACCACGAAAAAGTTTCTGTGTAATGTTTGTATCTGTATTGAACTCAATATTTTTTTCTGTCAAGATCAGTAGCTTATTACTCATCATTTAATATTGTAAATCTTGCAAGTTTAAGAAAAGTTATTGTTAAGTTAAATTAATTAAATAATCACTGATCGCGACTTGTCTGATAAAAAAATGACAACTGTTCATTATTGTGGCGTCAGTTAATTAACATGACTTCTCAAAATAAATTAAAGTTGAAGCGATTTACCGGAAAAATTATATAAACGGCCGGTATTGGTTTGACAATCTTAGCAAACCACGGCCAACATGAACGATCATGGTGGAGAGAGGTATATATAAACGGACTCCGGACCATGGCATGAGACGATGTTGTTTGACATATATTCCTTTTAGCTCTATCTACACAGTTTAACAACAAGAGACATAGTTCTTAGTCTTAATAACAAACTGTTGCTATCGGAAAAAAAGCAAAAAACAAAAAAAAAAATCTATATCGGCATGAATATCGGACAATTTTAGGAATTTAAATAAGGAGCTGAATTTTTTTTATCAGATATATAATAAATGCGTAGAGCAAGTTCCATATCAGAGACAGTTCAAAAACCTGTAGTTGGTCAATTTTCAACGTGTGAGGTCATCAGAGATAAGAAAAAAACTTTTTTTAAGCTGTTGAATAACGACTCCAGGTATAAATTTCACGACGTTTGGTCTCAGTTTTAACGTTAGAACCCCTCTCCCCCCCCCCCCCCCCAATATCCCAAATCAATAATCAACGTTGAAAAATGAAATCCGGGTATACATTTCACGACTTTTGGTCTCAGTTTTCAACGTTAGAAAAGCCCCCCCCCCCCCCCAACCCCCACCCCATCCCCGAATCAATAAACAATGTTGAAAAATGAAACGCGGGTCAATTTTTAACTCGGGTTAATATTCTTTGTTACAACGACATGTGATAAAATTATATCATTAGTGGTCAACATCCTGACCACTAATGCAACATTATATCATTAGTGGACGTTGTATCATTAGAGGTTGCTACATACCATTCTATAGACTGTGGTCATGATAACATTCCGATCACTCAAGCCAGTCTGACCAATTGAGTTCTTTGTTTTACCAGCCAAAGCCCTAACATTTTTCATATTGATTTAACTGTTCATAAGGTGCAGTAGTCGCAAGTTAGTTAAGCACAACAGGTTTGTATGCTAAGATTGCTTGTTGCAAGAGTATTCCGGATGTATTTCCATCGTCGAAAACCAGATGGAAAATATGAAGTTAGTGTAAATTTCCTACCCTCTTGCTCCCTTTTCCATGACGTTGAGTGTGAACTTGTTAGAATTAACAAATAAACCTCTTTCAAAATTTTGAAACATATGCCTAAATGAAGCCTACGATTGTGTTTCTACACTTTGTTTTTACCACGAAGTAATGATTTTGTGTCGGTGTTTTTTTACTGTCGAAATGTTTATCCAATCTTGCATAAGGTTAAGAGATCAAAACTAGAATATATGACCAATTACATGTATATTCATGTACGAGTCAAACCATTTCAATTCCTGACAGCAGAGCTATAATTACACATGTAAAAAGCGAAAGCCCCCCCCCCCCCAGAAAAAAACCCATCCAACCACACTCCACACTACCCCACCCCCTTTTCTTTTCATACATATTTCTTGTTCCATGAATAATCATCATACATGTATATATATACTAGAATATTTTTTCAGATTCCCAATTCTTCTTTTGAATAACATTTTTCATAGTACACCGGACATGACCACTAAGTACAAACACTGATTGTACTCTGTACTTTGTCTGTCTGGTTGTCTGGGATACGAATCGTCATCGGCTTTAAGAAGTAATCAAAAATCTTTTACTGCAAGAAACGTGCGTTACTGCTACTATATATCGGACAACGCCAAAGTTTTTTTATTGGAAATATGTTGATCAGATTCACACGAAAATATCAACCAATGTGTGTTATATATAACATTATTACTATCAAAGCCCAAGTCTACTGATGCCAATATTTTACTTTAAATATCTTTTTTTTCACTAGAAATATGTCGGTGCATGCATGGTTGGTCATCTTTTCAGCGTGATAAATGTATCTGCAAGTTTTATTTTTGCAAAATATCAGATAGAGAAGTACATTTGATGCATTTTCTCGTGATAGAAATTGTTCTAAGGACTAAGGAATCATTTCTTTGAGTATCATGAGGTGATCAAATACGGTCAGTTATGCTCAAATCTAATAAAGGCCGAATGGATCTATGATTGATTTGGTCACGCCCGACCATATTTGACTACCTCCGGTATTGTAAGGCGAAATATATTTAACTAGTCATTAATGAAATGTATTGGACAATACATTGCAAAATTGATTCGTAGTTTTATCACAGACAAAGACACTGAAAAATGTAAATACTATGGAATCATTAGAATTTGTGGTGGCTCCATGCTCGTGGTATTCTTGGGTAGACCTCACACACGAATATACATCCTCAACGAAAACTAGTTATAAAAGATTTCGTTTTCCTAATGAAACTAAAAACCGACGCATCCGCGGAATTACATCCCCACGAATAAGCAAACCTCCCATAATCCACGAAAATTGGTCCCCTCGAAATTAAATGATTCCACAGTATTAGGTCATTCACTATAGTGTAAAGGTACACCAAGTAATAACTTGGAGTTAAAAAGATCTTTTATTTTATATCCAATGTTCATTCAACTCTAAAATACGATTCATTAACGTGTACATTAGACCCAAGTTGCAGATGCTCTCAAACGTATGTGTTAATTTCAGATTTATTAACCGGTACTCCATAAAGTCAATTTAATTTTGATTCCTCAAACTTTAACTTCCGTGACAGTAAATGCAAGTGTGTTAGAAATATTTCCTGGTATGAGTTGTCCAGAACGCGAAAGCATGGAAGGACATTAAGATATTTTTCCGACATAGACAATATCTTAAAGAAATCCAATTTCTATCATTTCACCATGAGAATTGTTTCATTTACCTAAATCGATGAAAGTGTATATGGCGTGCATTGTAGGAATTATAAAAAGCAATATCAATAATTGCATATATTTCAAGAATAATTGTTGGGAGACCTGAAACACAATTTTATTTGTAAAGCATACAATCGCACATTTCCAAGGATTTTTTTTTTTTAAACTCCATGTATTTATTTTATTTTGTTCATAAAAATAATGCATACAATAATATAATTATGAAGGTGGTGCAAGAAACATAGTTCTTCTTTCTAAATTAAAGCTCAAAGTGTCTTCTTTTTTAAACAAAAAAGTGTCGAAGGTACTTTGATTCACATTAAAAAATTCGTGCTCATCAGAACAAGATTATTTTTATTTGCTACAAGATTTTTACGCACTAACTAGCACTAAAAGCATTATTAATATTACTTACAGTTGAACCTATTAGACTAGATTTGGCATACATAAGTTTGAACTGTATTTTTTTATAGATTCATTTGCAACGAAAATCTTCACAACAGCTGGTTTCTTTCGCAAGAAAACAAAAAATGATCAAACGAGAAAAGAAAGTGGCCATAACATTGTTTCTGATGGTTGGTAAGTCATCTTCTATATTTCTATTTAACAACGCCAGACTCAAGAGAACCTATGTCGACAGAAATATCTTATTTATACTTCATAAAAATCATCAAGAGTGCTATCATATTGTATCTCTACATTATACTAATTCATTTAAAATATATATGAATATGTTGCGTTTAGCATGACTTTTTTTAAGGGACAGTAATTCCCCTATTTTCAGGATCATTTATTGTGGCTTGGCTTCCCTACTCTATCTACGGTTTTATATGTATACTTGGCTACAGTAAGGACATTCCTCTCGTATGGCATACTATACCCTCAGTGTTCGCCAAAGCTTCGATTCTATGGAATCCTTTGATATATGCGTCTCGCAGTAAAGTCATGAAAAAGGCCTTAGCGGAAACGTTTCCATTCTTAAGGTGGCTGATACGAAATCCAGATAAGGTGCAGACAAACGAACAGAAAAATCAAACAAGTCTTACTCTTTTGAGGTCTCGTACGTTAAACTCATCCGATGTCGTCGTGCAGTCGTCATCTGAAAACCCTGCAATTTCTGCCTCAGTCTAAATGTAGACTTAGATGGTATTTGCTTAATTTCATATCGACACATTTTTTTTGTCTTGCTCCTTCGTGATGTGATTTGAGAAAATCTATATTACTATTATGTACATTAAATGTTACAATCATTTTTCTGTTTGAAGTTGATACAATTATCTGGCTTTCGAGAAGCAAATACTGTTACAATTTTTTCAGCGAGTCAGACTACGTACCTTTGTATGGCTTCATAAGAAAAAATTATATGATTCAGTGATCTGCCATGTACCATACTATAAACATGTTTTACACAAAAAGTGTGAAACATAACAGGATTGTTTATGACCAGTTAATTGTCAATTGGTTTAGAATTTCAGCGATGTTTTTTAATGGATGTCAAACACTTTATGAAAAAAATTGTAATTGACGTACATCGAATATTCTTGTTTTTACATTATGTTTAAATGTTTTCATGTTTTGATAGATTTTGATGTTTGCTTTATATTTTTATTTTTTGTTAATATGTTTAAATGCATGATAATGAAAAACTTTTTCATATACATGGAATTGATTTAAAATGTTTATTTCTGTATCGCTAGGGTAATGATATAACTGTTTGATATCAATTTAATTTATGAATAATGTTACGTGAAGAAAAACGTTTTGTTTTAAAGTACAATAAACACAAATCAAAATCAAATCGCTTTTGCATTTTTATATTTATAAAGTTGTTACATGTCGAGAGTATATATTCAAGTCACTTTTTCGTAGTAAGTCATGTGTCAATATGTATTCTGAACAAAACTCTCTTTGTTTTAATGTTGTTATTGCAAATAAAAACCAAAAATCCAGTTATTTTTTCTTATTGCTGATTGTTTTCTCCTTGTAGATATACAGTTACATGTAGTTTATTTTTACTTTCAAACTGCAAAAAGCTATTTATTGGATTTTTTAAAGACGTAGTCCAAGGATCAAAAGGATATTTTGCAATGTTGTCATTACAAACGCCCTTACTAGTATCTATTTGTAGCAAGAAAAAGGTAATTAATTCCACCTTGAGCAAATTTGCACATTTATTGTATAGGGGTACTTAATGATTAACATGTTCGTCTTTGGAATACATCTTGATAAAGTTGGTAGATTTTCTAAGCATATTAAAAGGGAATGGTCACGATTTTAAAAATATCTTATTTTTCAATTTTAATTATTGTTTACAATGCTTCAGTAATGCATTTCTAATGATTAACCAAAAGAGTGTCGGTCGTAAGTTATATACAAGATACAAAACTAAATTCTTTGTTTAAAAAAAAGGACTGTGCCGGATTATAATGCCAGAGCCAATCCGGCCTGAGCTGCATGTGTAGAAAAATTCAAATTTGCCATAAGATAGACCATTGCATAAAGATTTTATAAACACCTTTGTTAGCATTGTATCTCACCTGTCAGGTGAAACTTTCAAAAATTATCAGGCATTATGTTCAAGGCCCCTGCTCTGTTTTTGTTTACATTGGTTTAATATACCGATTGCTATTATTTTTTTTTTTTAAAAATAATGTACATTTGTTGATAAATTGGCATTACCACAGAAATATCATGATTCGGAAGCAAATGTCACCGAATTTCTGTTTTTATTCAAACTTCAGACCTTGATACACATTGATAGAAAAGAATAAGACAATATTTAATTGTTGTCATGTGGTTCAATTTTCCATGGTTAACAAAACAAGAGAAAGTTAATTGACAATTATAAGCTTATTAAAGATAATAAATACAGTAGAATTTAGCAGTATTTTTGCAATCTGCGTTAAAATGTGTAAAACAGAAATTGTTAAACAGAGAAAACTTACGGATTTTTTTCTTATTCAAAAGTGCTACTATATTAACAGCACAGAATTTGAATTTAAAATATTTATTTTAAACCAAACTTCCTTATCATAGATTTTTGGTCCATTGTTACAGTCGTTGCAAAGGTAACAAGTTGGAAACTTGACATTTTGATGGGTTTTAAATGAATCATTTTATAATACAAAGTATGTTGCTTATAAATTATAACTCTATTGGGTTTTCAAAAAGTAAGATTTTTTCTGTGATTTTCTGAGATACCAAAAATTTTCGTGGCAACAACACTTTTTTGTTTTCAATGTGGACAGCTTTCATTAAAAAAACACATCCAGGGAATGTTATCAAAATTTGATAAAAAAAACAAAAACCCAAAAACCTTTTAAACCACCTCTAGTATTGAAATTTTTAAAATTTCTTCTTAGTAATCATAACAACCAGTGCCATTTTTTTTTTTGGAGGGGGGGGGGGGGGGGCGTAGATGAATTGTAAGTATAGAAACATTTTGCAGAAATACAGTGTATTTCCTTTTTGACTCATGAATAATAAGGGCACATATTGTAAAACAAGTAGCAGTTTCATTGTTCCGATTAATCGATATTGATTTTCCACATATGATTTAATACGATTTGAAAAATAATAAAATAACAAATTTTGATCTTAAGTGGATAAAACATAAATACATAATATTTTTTATTACTACTCAGAAGCTATAGGTTTGCAACAGATACATGTCCTTCTGTTATTTACTCCATTGAGCGACTACGTTTACAATATTAAGAAAAAAAGTCAATTGGGGTGTCAAATACTTTATTTTGAATTGAATTGAATTGAATTGATTTAAAAAAATGAAAGACACAGAAAAAAGATACAATTCCAAAGTAATCACAATAAATGCTTTTCATGCTTGATCGGCTATGTTAACATTGGACGTTGCTGTTGCGAATTTCAAATAAGAAGATTCTTCCGTCGTTACTGAAATTGGTATAACCGTTATCTATAAATTAACTCACGTGATTTAATATCACATCTTTCATCGCTTGTGAAAATAATTTCCACCGCTAAAGTACCCACTAATTGGGTGAGGGGGATCAGTTTACGTCTGCGAGGTATATACACGTAAATTGATCAGCACTGGTGCTCTAAACTTCACTATTTTCGTAATATAACGACCTCTTACTAGAATCAATACTCGATGTAAAATATATCGAAACGATTTTAATCACCATCTGGGAGAGGCTTCAGAAAAATAACGTTCTGATGTTGGGTCAAGGTTGAACTCAGTTGTACGCATTATAAAATTATCGGCATTCTAGTGTATCTGTTGCACTCACGACAATGCAGAATAAGGTTTCGTTGCTCCGTTTAAGGCATTTTTGTTATACCAAGATACAACTAAGTCTTTGAACATTATTTATATATATTTACATCCAACGAGTATTTTCGTCCCTATTTCTTAAGAAAACTGGTTGTTTAGCTGTATAGAAACTAAAATTGATGAAATTCGCATAAACCAGTTCTAACCTGTTTATTGGTCGGTCAAAATCTACGGCAACTTACCAAATTCAGGGACTGCGCGATATTGCGTTAGATGCAAATTACATGTACCAAAACACAGAAGAGCGCGCATTATTTTTATTTCTAAGGTACCGATGTGTCTAATGATTAGTTATCTTGTATTACTCTTCATAATTATTTCATCAACTTCTTAAGGAAGATGTAAAATTCTAATAAACAATAAAATGCTTTCATTGATGATTCATGAGGGTAGCTTTCATTGTAGAAAAAGTAACATAACCCGCGGGTTAGTTTTTCTGCAATGTCGCTATATTTAATACCATCATAAATTACTCTACCAAAGAAGCATTTCTTTGCTTAAGCAATCAATAAGCGGCTTCAAATATTTTGGTAACAATATTTGTCTTATCAAAATAAAGATTATTTTTCAAACAGCAGATTAAACATATCTTAAACTCATTGTAAGTTTTCGATAATAAATCCCGCTGGGGCAGATGACTTGTGTTGATAAAAAGGATACTCGATGAAAACCTAGAACTATCACTTAATGCACAATAGATGTAAAATGCTTATTGATAAAATAAATATGAATTAAGTGAAAAAAAATCACAATAAAATCAAGTTCAACGGCTTAAAATTATGTATACACGAACTTTGTTTGCCCACCCATCCATTTTCATCCCAACTCTCTCTCTCTCTCTCTCTCTCTCTCTCTCTCTCTCTCTCTCTCTCTCTCTCTCTCTCTCATGTTTGAAGTAATTTTTTGGAGTTTGGTATATTTGTATATTTAATTATGTCGTCTTTTTTTTAAATGCTGCCCGACCTTTGTGTTCTCAATCTCATTTAAAGACGGATCATTAATATCATTTGATATCAATAGCACCAAGTGTTCCCCGCAAGACAAAGCATCACATTTATTTTTGTTGTCAATTGCAGTAGAGCAAAATACAGACACTAAAAATGTATAAATTGCTAAAAGATTGCAATTCCATGTTTCCTTGTCATGATTTTTATAACTCTTATCTTCGTGTACCCTAACATTAACATTATTCACATTATTAGTTCGCGCTATCTTTTCTTTCATTTCAATAAATAAATAAATAAATAAAAGATTGCCCATTAACCACGCAGGGCAAATCTGTCGAAGGGGGTAGCGCACAAGTTCTTCTAATCAAAGAAATGATGCGTTTATTGACAGTAAAAATAACATTAGTTACCTTCAATAGTCTACAAAGACATGCTTCAAGGAGGAAAGAAACCATATGATATTAATCGTCGATTTGGAAATTGGATATAATTCAATAACAAGTTAATAACAGACATTTACATTAGTCTGAAAAAGCGCTGATTATGGAAAAAACAGACTTCATAGCATGAAAAAAAACTAATTTCCTTAAATAATGAATACAGTGTTCAATATAGATAATTGAATATATAATCAGCTCGAAACACCAATATAAGTCCTGCTAAGCATTAAAAGCCCTGAGGGTCATTAAGATTAGGGGCGGAAACGATCATACGGAGTGTTGTACGGGGATAGGAATCGTATGATTGTATTTATTTCATACTTGATTTATATACATTGCATATCATACTTGATTGTTTATCTTTTAAATTCATGTACTTTTTAAAAAATTTGATATCTTGTTTTTGTATCTGATGCAAAAAAGATTAGCAATATTATTACAAAAAAGGAAAATATATTATTTTGAAAATGCAAATCGTATTGAGTTTATTACAATCCTAATTCATACCATAATGTGTCTTATTATGATATTTCAATTCTAATCTGTTTCTTATTATGTAACATTATCATATTGTTGATTGTACTTAGGGCCGGTGGCCTTGTAAAACGGAATGAAACCTTGATCACGAACTTTAAATAAATAAATAAATAAATAACGGATTTGCCACTTAAAACACATTATTGCTAACTACTACAATATAGCATGAATTGAGAATATCTGTCAGATAATCTTCAATATGTTGCAACCCTGCAAATCCACAATTATTTATAGCTTTTGCAGGATTCGCAAAAGCTTTGAAAGCTGATAGGTTTTGGAAGGTAAGCTGTATCGGATATGAAACTTTCAATTATATGTAATAATAAACTAAATATGGACAGTAATCAGCTACAATTCACCAAAGAAAACCGAAGAGGAAATCGTTGACGTCCTGTAATTAACATTAATTACTAATTATAGTCATTTCGAAATTGTTAAATCAAAACGAATAGTCTGATAAGGCCCTTAGCTACCATTTATGTTATTTTAAAATCAGTTCAAAATGTTCAAAAACTTTACTTAATCATATCGTAGATATGGCAAGCCAAATTCACAACAAATGAGCAAAACATATTTTCAAAGTTGATAAACTAGGTTATTCTGGATGTAACAGTTTACGTAATGTATTTTACCATCTTCTAACTTATCATTTGATAGCATCTTTTTGCTTGATAACTATAAACTATAGATAACGAATCGTTATCGCAAGTATCCACTCGATCATGTATCATTCTGCAGTAATCGTCATCCATTTTATTTTAACAAAAGATTTACGACGAAAGGTTCTAAAACACCCTTCATCTTCTTGTGAGCAATAATTGTAACCTCGATATGGACACAAAATATCTTTTTAGATGTAATAATACATTGGGTTAATAAAAAAAAACCTATTTTTTTTACTATAATTTGTTTAAATTTGTAATGTTAAGCAACAATCAAATTAGTAGTGATACAGAGCTGAAGTAGTTTATAAAACCGTCAGCGCATCCATGTTTTATATAACTAACAATTGTCAATTACAGAATACTTAACCTATCGATACTGACCTACGACCAATTCTCGCCACGTACCAATTCTCGCCGCTTAATATTGCGTACTTAGGTGTCACGTTTTATTGCAATGGTGAGAATTGGTACCGGGTGAGATTGGTCCTAGGATGGTATTGATCTTATCCTTAGAATTATTTAACTAATTTCAATAATTTTATAACTCAAATACTCACCTCACCTAGTGGATTTCGATTGAACTTGTTATTTATTATAATTAGCGAAAAATAATTAGAAGATCGGTGTGTACGTCAAGATGATATGTATTTTAAATATTCATCGTTTTAAGGTGGGCGCAGCCATGAAAACTCCAAAAGACAGAAATAAAGGTTCCTATATAATTTCGACTTGCTTTTCGTCAATCATGATACCAAAAAAGCAGGCACATATCATTTTTCTGAGAAATAACATGATTTGCTGTTTAGTTTGTTTTTATTGAAACATGACAATTCAACGTAATGATTAATTATTACGAACATACTTATTTCTACATATATGTCGTCTGTAATTTACTGATATAAAAAAACAAAATTTATAACATTTTTAACATAAACATGTTTTTATTTTATTGTTCAAATTCGCAAACGCTGAAATTAGTCAAAGAACGAATATACTTAATAGGTCTGGATTTCGAAATAAAATTAACGGATGTGATTAGATTTATCGTTTGATTCGAATATCATTATATCATGAACAAATAGGATAACAAAAATTCCAAGAGTTACTACGACAAGCAATATAAAACCAATTCACGGCCCATTGTGCTTATCGTTTTTTGTTGCTGAACTCCACACGCTTTTGAACAAAATGGTTCTATTCATGACACTTGCAATTTTAGTTTTGCTTTTGCAAGTTTTTGTTACCAGAAAAAGAAAGGGAATTTACATAATTATACTGAATGAAAACAACACAATGTAAGACAATCCGATGCAAGAAATTTTAAATTCACTCTGTACAAAATGTGACAAATGCTCGATTTACGTCAAAATGATATAAGACCCGGTGTAATGAAGAATAATGACCCCCGTAGAATAATGACCGGGGGTCATTTTTCGACGTAGAATAATGACCCCCGGTCATTATTCTACGCAGAAAAATGACCCCCCGGTCATTATTCTACGTAGAAAAATGACCCCTTTGCCTGAAGAATAAGTGTCATTTTCATAAAAATGAGCACACTCCACATGAAGAAAAGTGACCCCTGTAGAATAATAACCCCCTTGTAGATTAAAGTTTTTCAGTATATTTTTTAGTATTTGTGAAATAGTCTTTACACTATTGTAATTTTTACTGCTGCAGTTTACAGAAAGTAACAGAAATTATAATTCATATTCAAATTAACTTAAAGTGAAAGAAGGGGTATAGCTTAGAAAATAAAATCCTTCCGTTATAACAAGACATTGACGTATTGCATCGGGGTATGGTTGTCATCTTATGGGGCATGGTCACGATTTTAGTCCAAAAAAAAATTTCCGATCTTAATGTTCACAATGCTTTAGTAAGGCATTTTTAATAGGCAACAAAAATTTGAGTGTCATTCGTTACATTTTGAATGTTGAAGTGAAAATTCTAATTTTAGACCTAATGAATGTGTTAAACGTAATGAACTGTTTATTTATGCTTAAAATGAATAAGAAGATAGACAAATCAGCTTGATTTTTTACTGGTATATTGAACAACAACAAGGCACGAGCCTTGTTTACATGACACAGAATTGTGAGCCCTGTATCTTGCTTATAACTTTACAACTGACCCTCAAATTTCATTTGATCAGTAGAAATGCTTTCCTCAAGCATTGTAAATAATGAAAACAGAATAATAGAATTTGACCAAAATCGTGACTATGCCCCTTTAACAATTACATTTACATATATCTATGGTGTTCCGATAGGGCCACTCCGACCTTAATATAGGGTGAAGATGCGAAGTTGCAAAGGCGATAGTGCGAAGGCGGTAGTGCGAAGGAGCAAAAGTGCGAAGATGCAACGACGAAGCGCGAAGATGTGATGCCTAAAGTGCGAAGGGGAAGGAGCGATACGCTCCTTCCCAACTTCGCACTCTGACTTTCGCATCTTCGCACTATCGCCTACGCCTTTTTTGATTGCATTCAGCAAGTCTCGGTCGATTACATAGAATTTAATGCAGGCACCGTACTCGCCAAGGTTTTTCGATTAATCCAGGCTATTATTGGTACGCATGCGCTAGGCCATCGCGCTTACTATGAATGTTTATAAATATTTTAATGTGTACATGTGACATATATGTTTACCAATGCCTAATCATTATATACTCCACACAAAATTTAATGTCCACCATAATGTGTACATACATGTAGGCACTTCCAGACTCCTATCACTTACCAGCTGTCTGTTTACCGTGGACCAAACACAGTAACATTCTAATTTCATTATGCGACACTCCTTGCTCATGCATGGATCTAGAGGGGGGAGAGGGATCCGTCCCCCAGGGTAAATTCAATATTAATTTCACGCAGTAAAAGGGGAGAGGGGGTCCGGACAGTATCCCCCTGAATAATTTAATTTTATTAATTTTATAAAAATAAAATTTCCAATATATGCCTCGGAACCCTCAAACGATAGAAAGCTCCGCAATTATAAAACATAAGTGATCACAGATTACAAACCGAGACGAGGCATCACCTTTATGAGACTACCTTTATCATATTATATGAAAACCATCCTTTATGATCTTGGATATTCATGGATTCTGTTTTGACACATTATCGTATATCTGTATACTTACAATATATATCATATAATACCATAAAATACCGTACAAAAATTGTGAGATATGATATTGTAACGTATGATATGACATTGTATTGTGTTATACATTGTTGTATTTGATCAAGTAAAACAATATCATAAAAAATAATTCAATATAGTATTATTTGAAACAATATCATATTGCAATAAAACATCAAAACATTGAAACATGTGTTATTATATTGTATAATATAGTATGATATTGTATTGTATGATACTGTATTATATTTGATAAATAATATGATATTGTATTATATGATACAATATAATTTGATACAACATTGTATCATATCAAATGATAAAATAAAATATTATATCATACAATTATATTATATATATTATATCATATGATACAATAATATATATTACAATATCATAAAATACAATTTCATGTATTATGATAATATATCATATAAACCAATATCATATTATACAATATCGTATGATACGATATTTTATAATATTAAAATATCATATATACAATTTTTATTGATATCATTCTATATTACAGAAACCAATATCATATTATACAATACTGTATGATACAATATTATAGAATATACAATATTATATCATAGGAATGAATATTATATTTGCAATATCATATGTAATAGTATAATATGATTTAATAATTATTTAATAAAACAATATAATATAATACAATATTGTGTCATAATATACAATACTATACAGAACAATATCATGATACAATATCATATCATAAAATATAAAAAAGGATACAATATTATATCGTATAATATAACGTTTTACAATATAACATATGGTATTATATTGTATCCTATTAAACAATAGTGTTTCATATCATACAATACTTTATCATAGGAATCATGTTATATAATTTTACAACAACTACATCTATCTATCAAGCAGGTTTGAGTGAGGTAGGAGATTTCTTTAGCATCCTTGATAATGGAGATCAGGCTCTGCATCTGAAGCAACCGCTGCGTTTCATTTATAATATAGTTAAATCAACTATGCAAGCTATCATCTATAAAACAAATCATAAACCTATGGCTCAGATTCAGCATTTAAGTCTGTCAGGTGCATCAGTATCATAAGACGCACCATCCATGAAAGTTTGGTGAAGTTAGGACCAGTAATAACTAAGATATCATCATCAGAGGGCACCAGCAATTAACACCTTTATCTCCTCAAGCATCCCCAACCTATGGCTCTGATTCAGCATCCATGCCTGTCAGGTGCATCTGTATCATAAGACTCACCATCCATTCAGGTTAGGTGAAGTAGTAATAGCTTAGATACAGGACCTGCACCAAAAACTTTAACCAGATCCGGACGCCAATGCCGGGAGTATAGCATAAGCTCCCCTTGACTTCGTCTCGGTGAGCTAAAAAGGCGAAAGCGAGAAGATTCGAAGGCGAAAGTGCGAAGTTGCAAAGGCTAAAGAAGCGATAGTAGTATCACTTTTTCGCCGTTGCAACTTGGCACTTTCGTCTTCGCATCTTCGCGCTTCGCCGTCGCATCTTTTATATTCTTCCTATTGTTCATGAATCATACTTGCATTGAGGATTTCCACTATTACAAACTGCTGGGTATGCAAGTGCATCACGCGGAATTAATGATGAAACCAAAATTATGAAAAGTTTACTCCACTGTTAGGCACTATAACCAAGCTGAAGTTAGTAGGCACTGACAGCAGCCATTACGCCAGTAGAGGTTAACAGCCAATAAGGAAAATCGTCAAAGTACTTAGAAAATATATTTTACTTTATCGTCGGCATACTTGAGTAAGTTTTGTTAATATCAAGATGATTAATGCAACAATAGTTTGTATGAGCATTGGTTACTTTGGATACAATAAAGATCAAGGGGGATAAAAATCCCTAACATGGGCCCTAACCTCTTTTCAACGCTTTTAGAAACAATCTTTTCTTATTATAATCGATCAGTGTTTATTATGTATTAAGATTTACTATAGTCAGGTACTCTTCACACATTTGCTCTAAAAGAATAAAGTCTATTCATGATCACAAATACAACATTACAACAAATGTTTAGAATATTGATGTTCATGTATCACATAGAAGAAAACAAAACTAACGCAAAATGATTTTCTAAAAATCACTTTCCTCAAGAAATGTAAATAAGAAGAATTCATATTCCTACGTTACCTGTCCCCTTAGTCTTTTTATATAAAGATATATACATGTATCATTCTAAGATTGGCAATTCATTCACCAGTGGATATTGCTTACTGTGGAATCATTAGATTTCGTGGGGGCTCAATTTTCGGGGAATTCGTGGGTACCTCTTATCCACGAAATAACATCCTCCACGAATTGATAAATTAGGGTAATAAAACCACATTTCCTTTTGTAAATAGATAAGAATACACGAAATTACGCCCCCACGAACCCGTAAAATTTAAGCAATCCACGAAAATTGGCCCCCACGAAATTTAATGATTCCACAGTATATTATTACAACAATTATTCTTTCATGATTATTGTTCGTTAATTATCACACAATATCCTCATTGTGTATGAATATGTCTTTATTTGCGTCATTTCCCACCGTATGTCGATGAGAAAGTGACTTAACTGTTAACAATCAATTTGCGGCAATGTAAGAGTGTTTTGTGTATGTCTGCTACGGATATGAAAAACTATATACAGCGATTTATTTACAAATTCGGTGTTTATAACTTCAAAAGCAGTTGAACAGAGTGAAAAATTAAGTAAATATCAAAGTCATATCTTGGATACGGTTTAACCAATTTCTATTCATGTTGAAGGGGGGGAGGTGGGGGTCATTTTTCTATTGGGGTCATTTTCTTTATGTTTAACATCAAGAAAAATAACCCCTGGGTCTTTTTTCTTCAGAAAAATCCAATTATTCTTCATCTAGGGGGTCATTATTCTACGTCGAAAAATGACCCCCGGTCATTATTCTACGGGGGTCATTTTTCTTCATTACACCGGCATATCGATCTGTGAACCTAGGAGCATTGACCTAGTGATCTCCTTATAGCTACTAGCAGTAACATGCTATAACATGCGTTCTTTAATCAAGATAAGAAAAAAAGCTGCTATATGTTTTAGCCATGCACTTGTTATGCACCTTCAGTCTTATTTTCAAATAATCTTATTTAGCTTGATTTACATTTTTCGCTTACCTAAGCCGAATGATCAGGTGATCAGGTGAGCTCTTTGATATAAAAAAATAAAAGATGTTGTGAACTTTAACATTTTTATCACCTCCCTAAAAACTACATGACCACGTTAAATCAAACTTGACATAAAAAACCGGGTAAAGGACCTTGAAGTATTTTTTGTTAAAGTGTAAAGGGAGATCATAGTGAATAAACAAAAATGGTGTGGGATAAAAATAACTCGCGATCAGATAGAATAAACGAAGCTTGTGAAAGTTTCAAGGCACAGTGTAAACTGAAGCCAAACCGTGACCACCAGGCCAGCTGAATGTTTTTTTTAAATTGGTACATTTAAAAATACAATGCAACAAATTGTATTTTTACTATGCGAAAATTCAAGTATGGTGTACATTCTATTTTATTCCTTTTTCCCTGCAGTTCGTGGAGGAAGGATCCCGCACATAACACAAGTTGCAGCAGCTGATGTACACTCTGCAGCACAATGGGAGTTCAACTGTTACGTACTTCCCAAAACTCCCCAGTCACAAGAAGCCCAGAGAGTTAGTGGAATTACTGTTTAATTATCAGGTGTATTGATGGTTAATGGAAAGGAAGTAGAAACGGAAACAATTGATTCGGCTGTGTCAAAGTTTCTGGATTGGCTCAAATTCTACAAGAAGGTCATCTTGATTGCACATAATGGGAAAAATTTTAACTTTCCTGTCTTCATGACAGCACTTGCATCTGTGAACCGTGCATCAGAATTCTGTGATATCGTGATTGGTTTTGTTGACAGTCTACCATTGTTGAAAAAGATTTTCCCTGGACAAAGTTCATACAAACAAGAAAACCTTGTCAGCAACCTACTAGCTGCAACATATGGTGCACATAATGCACTTGAGGATGTAAGATCACTAGGATGGCTCATAAAGCATGAAAAGGTAACAGATAAACATCTCCAAGACTTTACATTTTCCCCGGAAGCAGTGAAAAATCAGTTGGCATTTAACCGAGAAAAAAACAAAAACATCGAATCATTACATCCATTAATTGCAGCAGGTGTAATGAAGATGACAACAGCCCAAAACATTGCAGGGTCCGGTTTATGTCTTGCACATCTTCACAAAATTCACTCAAGGGATGGTGAGGATGGACTTCGAAATATTTTTGTAAGCAAAAACAGCCATGGTCAAGCTCGCGTGACATGTTGTAAGAAAACACTGAACACTGTCATTCCCAGTTTATGTGAATTTTTTGACAAGCAAAATAGTTCTTGAATGTGAGAATGTATAACAAATCATATGCAAATTGTTTCATTTTCATTCACA
This sequence comes from Magallana gigas, assembly GCF_963853765.1. Lineage (NCBI taxonomy): Eukaryota > Metazoa > Mollusca > Bivalvia > Ostreida > Ostreidae > Magallana > Magallana gigas. Next base: position 33,248,009 of record NC_088858.1, on the reverse strand, counting down.
ATTTCTATTGCTTATTCTATAAATATTTAAGAAGTTTAAAGGTCAAAGTCATTGACCAAGGCCATATCTGAAGGTCAAATGATTGTGTTCTTCAATAGTTAATAAGTAAAAGTATTTAAACATATTTCTATTGTTAAACTGCAGAATCATCATAACTGTTTGGATGAAAAAGTAACTTATAGATTTTTCATTTTTTTAGGGGCTATCCTTGGTTGTCAACTGATAATTTAAGATTGTGTGGATGGAATTACTTTTTTTTCTTTTAAATTAGTTACATATACATGTATCTTGACATTTATAATCTTTTTTTGTGGTTCTGTGCACACAATTTTAATTTTAGAAATAAAACAAGTCAGTTTTTTTCATAAAAAACTGACATCTTTGCTGTCAAGTATTGACTCAAATGGTGATGTAATTTCCCTCCGTGATTGAAATGAAGGTGCAAACAATTATAACTTTATTTTAGAACATCATATAAGATTAATACCACTGAAAATAAAGTTTATTTTCCATTTAAGATAAAGAAAACACCAGGAAACTATATGTTTGTAAATTGAAATAGAGCTATACAGGGTAGAGGTATATAAAGTGATATGGAAAGAAATTTTGTGGTTAAACTTCAACAAAACTTTTAGAAATTGTAAACTAAACATAGTTCAACTCAATTCTGTTGTATTTGGTAATATCTGAATTTCTGACCATTACACCCCTAACACCTTAAACACTGGCATCATAACCGATAATGGAGTCTTAAATGAAGTGCAAAAATCTACATACAATGTCATACATCCATTGGTATTGCTTGGGAAAGAAGATACCGTTATTATTGTCTACTCTGTCTATTGCAAATCAGATTTTTGTATCGAAATGCGAAGCAATTTATTGATTTTTGTATCATGACGAAAAAGCAAGCTGTAATATAATGAAACAGTTGAAATTTTAATCATGTACTGTAGATGTGTTTGTTTTTATTAAAATATAAGTTATGCAGTTATCAATGTTACTGTTACGACTCTGTTTGCTGTAAACCACTGTTGTTAATGATACATGAAACAAATGATTTATGTATGAGTTTTTATCTATTTATTGCGTTATTGATTTATTTGTTGATATAATCATATCAAATTTGTCATTGAATACAGTGGCATTTACTTTGCATTACAATGCAGCGACATATCATGAAATAAAGAAGTTTTTATCGTTATTTAGAATTGTATTCGATATAAACGAATAATAGAAGTCCAGTTAAGGACATGAGCCAGCAACACTTTCCCCGAGAGTGAAACCTATTTGAATGTTATTACTTTTACATTAATACTTTTTATAATAAATAGTTCCTCAAAACCTTGATTGGTACGAAATGTAATTCATTCGTTTAGCACTTTCCTCTATTTACATTGTACTTTACCTTAGAAAAATATTTAATTTCAACACAATTACCTATTTTTGTATCTTCGAGATGAAGTTGAGACAGCATTTCAAGTTTCAACACCATAAGCTGACAACACTACATTTGTAAGACTTATATAGCGAACTTTTGATTTTGTCGGTAAATTCATATAAACATTTATTAATCATTTCAGCAAAGTGCATCAGAGCTCAAATTATTTTGAATGTAAAGAATTAACCTGTTTGAAATTAAAATAGGGAAAAGTTCTGGAACAATTAATTTGTGATGACTGAAGACAATAATACATATGTATTATCTATCCTCATAATCAAATAGCCTAAAAAATCTGTTTATCAAAATAGTTTTGATAAACTTTGGGACGTTGAAATAGATATCCTTAAAAGAACCTTACTGAATCTAAGACAAAATCTATTGAAAGCTTACCTTTGAAATGTAATTTGAAATAATTTGAGATAACGTAATATTATACTGAGTAATCGATAAAATGTAGATTTAATTTGCTAAAGAGAACCAACATAACAATAATTAAGTCTCAAGAGGAAGAATATTCAAATGAATTTAAAAGGAAAATATTTTAAAATATTCTCATGAATATCTACACTACAGTTTGTGATATTACTATGCCATTATCCTAATAGAACCAAAATTGGGGTTCCAAGATCCGTGCAGATTTGAAAATATTCAATCTGTAAGGCAGACCAATTAGTGTGTTTCAATTTTTTTATATTGTGTAGATTCAAGTTTGATCAAACCATAGTCAACATAACAATAACAAGGGACCCAGAAGGGATGCAAGTTATCAAAAGATTATATCAGTTAATCATTAATTTGAATCTTCTCAAGAACTACTATGACTTTAATTTGTGAGATCGTTATGCAAATATTCAAGGTTTGTGTAAATCTTATTTCTTCAATCTCTTACTCTATTATGTGGTCACAGGGGCGCGCAGAGTTACACAAAGAAATGTAAAGAATTGGTTTACCTCTCCGACTACAAAACAACTGCAATAATGCGACAAAATATCCAATCAGATTTGCCACCTCATTCAAAATTAGATAGGAAAACAGAAATTGTTTCTTTGATAAAATTGTATACCTGATAATTTTGTTACGACAAGTCAATAGATGCTGGCCATTATTTTAAAAAATATATCTAACAAATGAAAACCAACCCTTTCCGTGGTGTATTGGTTAAAGGGGATAAAACTATCGACTTCGTTCATCTAGACAAAACTCAATTTGTTTCACAGGCTTTTAAAGTTAATCAAAAGACTTGTAAAGGTCTATAAAAAAACAACATTCTGATCCAATGATTAATGGTTGTAGTTCGTGGTAAGATCTATTTTATCAGGCAGATGCTTAAACAAATACTATTAAAGTCATTTAAAAGACTGATGCTATGATGCTAGGATGCAATTAGAGGGATCAGCTTCGTAGGACTGGTATAGTACGCTAGACGATATGTCATTTACTGTCGTTGTAAGTTTACAAAGTACACTTAAATCGCCATAACTTAATGTATCCACCTTACGTGATATAAACAATTAATACACCTCATCCCTTCTCAAGCAGCGTAGTTAACAACAAAAATATAGAAATAAAATTAGATTGAAATCATGACCATCCTTTTTAACGTAGGTTGCATCTTGTGAGCAAAAGTATACGTTTTTTCTGAAGTATTTTTTTTATTACACACAGCTGAACCAGAGTCCTGGGGTGGGGGCTCTTTCAGTTTTTGCGGTTTTTACGACACCCTTGCAAAAAAAAAAAACTTATTAATTTTTCTAATATACAATTTGGATTTTTTGAGCAAACGACCTTTTATGCAATATTTTGTCTATTTTTCTCTGCAACTAAACTTGGACTCATTAGAAAATATCATTTGCAAGTGTTGGGGAAAAATTACATTATAAGGAAACTCAACGGGATGTTAGTTGAAAAACTGTGCGTTGCTAGATTCCCTTATAAATGTAAAAAATTTGGTGGACAAAATAATATTGATCTAGGATATTTAATACAGAAATCAAATCTTTAATAAGAGACGTCATTCAATCTTGCTTATATTTCCTTCTTAACGGTGAAACAAATATGACGTGTACAACATCACACGTAAAATTGCACATATCCAACAAAAGATGAAGGAACGACATTACAAAAACAATAGAATGTTCAGTTCTACACATAATTTAAACAGGAAGTGGTCATATGCAATTTATTTCTAAGCTCAGGAGTTAAGAAATTAATTGTATCAAAACCATCTAGAAGGTATAGAAATGAGCACTCAGTGGCTTTACAATATATTCTATATCCGGCTTGGCGGTAACAGAATCAAATTTTGTAGAAGGATTTTAGTAATTCCCATATGGAAGCAGGTATAATGTCAAGAATGAAAGATTATATAAAATACAAAAAAAATGTTTTGTTTTTTCACATGCGTCTTTGTTGATTTTTTTTTTTTTTTTGATTTGCTTGAAAATTTTATGTCGTACAGCCGGCAGGGTAATTGACACAATATCAAGAATGGAACCTTCTCGCTTCTTCAATATTTCAAGTGAAAAGACATCAAACGAATCAGATTTCCTTTTGGCATGTCATTGCATATCCATCACCATAGCCCTCCGTGTAAACTTTAAAGTATTTTCTGGCATCAAATTCTGCGGTTATCGGGTGCATTTAAAAAAATTCTAGTGCTTCATAAATCTTTTGACAAGATTTTGTTCCTTGCAATTGTATTGAAGATTATATCAATCATTATTTTCGTTATTGTTTATAATTCTTAAACTGAATAATTCAAAATACAATACTTTCCTTAAAAAAGGGAATTCGGCAGTCAAATTAGCAACTAAAATAGGAATTATCAGGGGTTTAGCGAGATGCATTATTACATTGTGACTTAATTTCCAAGTTATCTGTCAGTTCAAAAGGAGTTTTTAACCATATAGTGTAAATTAGAATCGGCATCTACTATCTACTTGCAAGACGCGTTACAGGATGTTTTAAATTGCCCGACACGATACGCGCCGTAGACCTAAAACTACAGTAGATATATCAAAGTTAGTGGAGGCGGTACGTTTTTAAAGCCATGCAAGGTCTTTCCTTTGCTCTTCATTCAGTCTGTACTTTAAACGTACGGCATAATCTGTAATACTCTTTTTATGAGATTAATTCTCAAATAATTCCAATTGTTATAGGTACTACCCATCGTCCTGAATTTCGGTCGTCACTGCAGCAAAAGAGTAATCAATAGTTCGTCCTTCGAAGCTCACTTAATAAATGTGATCTTCAAACCCAGTCAACATTAATTTTATTCTGTAAATTAAACACTATAAAACATCTTTTATTCAGATTATTTACTTTTTCATTAAACAAAAACTAATACGATACGATTATAAAGGTGCTATTTTCAATACGGACTTAGCCAGTTTGACATATTCCTCAAAGTTGTTGTACAGATGAGCTGATATTCTAACATACAGTTTTTCTTGAAGTGCTTTTATTGGCACCTGAAAATACAAATATATAATATTATATTTATAATTTAAAAAATCTAGAGCATACAAAATCTGTTTGGTTTTAAAAAATATATACCTTCAAACCTGGCCACCAGTTGAAATTTGAGCAATGATTCTTGAACATGCTATTTATGATGTTTACAACTATCTGATTCAGAGAAAGAGTATTAAAAAAAGATGAAGTGCAATCTGGTGCTCGCTCTCTCTCAATATTTTTTTTTTTGGTTTACAGGAAGACAGACTGGCAAATATGACAAACCATTATGCCTCCGATCATACCTTCCGGTATGTTCATAAAAATAAAACTTACAATAATGGGTTTATTTTTAAAGATACTTAGCAAAAATGTGTCGTTGATTGTGCTCTTATTGATCTCTCATTTACTAGATAGAAGCTTTTCAAACATGTTATCATTACTGAATCTTCGCACACAGTTACAATACTCTTTTTAAAAATATCAACATTGTCCAAATTTGGACCATACCAAAACATTATTGCCAGTTTCATAAAGGATTTTTGTAATTTAAAAAAGCTAAATATAATTTGAGTTGTAAGCATTGTGATTATTGCTCATCATAGTACTTCATGTAATTAAGACCATTGATTCCCTTGTTTTATCAATGTTAAACCTATCAAACAAAGCTCTACGAAGATTTGTTGAAGTAATTTCTGTGTATAGCAAAAATCCCATATTTCCGTGTATCAAATGCTTTGTTTCCCTCTCAAGTCTCAAGAAGGGCATATAATAATAAATCTGTCATATGCTTCTGTAAACTCTCGATCGTACCAAAAAAAAAAATACATACAGTGCTGGTATAGTTTGTTTTGTTTTGATCATTAAACTACATTTGTAACATCACTTTTCTTGTGCATCGTCAAATCTTATTTAATTCGATTTCTAAGGGGCCACAACATCCTTAATTTTGTTCATCGCCATCAGACCCACCTGTATCTTGGGAACGCTTTAATCAAGGTTACATCTACGTCGCAATTTATTGATGTCTTATGGATAAAAAATCACTATACATGATGTAAATCTACATTTTACTTCAATGTTACGTGACTAAACTCAATTATATATAAGACTTGAGATCAATTAAGGCAATCAAGACACAAATGATTTTTGTTTAATCTAATTTAACAACAAAACGACCAACGTCGTATAAAAACGAGTGCTATCCAATTATATTAACCCCCAAAGCCTTTGACTTCGTCAAACTTAAAAATGATCTATGACTGGCGATTTCAATGAGCATTCATTTGAGCCGTGTTCTTTAAAATGAGACTAACTTCTATACACTTTTATAGAACTTATATTTTCTTTTTTTTTAAACATATCAAAAATAACATTTTGTCAACCCAAATTTTTCTAGGTACATGTATATAATATATATGCATTTTCAATAGAAACATCTTATTAATTTTGCCCAACTTTGAACTTTGTTGCTACAAGTAATTTTACCCAATACAAGTACCTGAACTAAAAATATTCCAATGAGTCCAAGTTCATTAGCAGTGAAATAGTATATATGTTAAAATTGAAAACAATAAAGTAAACAAGAAAAAAAAATCATTGAATAAATGACAACTGAATTAGCAAAGGTGGGGAAAATAAGCTTATTAACAACTAACAGATAAATTTTATTGGAACTTGAAAAAGATTTTATCTTCAAAGGATTAATAAAAGGATTAAATGTTTTTATGTATATTGTACGTCAATATTTTACTTGTGATGATTACATAATGCAAATTTTAAAAAGAAGTGTACTAATAGCTTTAAAAAAATAAATTTGTAAGATACATCAAATTGCATAATTTTTAAATATTAACCATCCTCTTTTTCACCCCCCCCCCCTTTTTTTTTAAAAAAAGTAAACGTTTAGTTTTCTTTATCATAAATACAATTATATTCTATCTTACATGCTAATTGCAATATTTGACTAAAAATGTTTTACATTTCTATGGAAAGTCAGAAAATTATAAAAGCCCCAGCAGGATTCGAACTCATTTCTTATAGATTCGTTGCTAATGCTCTTACCCATTACGCTGTTAAGTAAAACTTTCGGGAAAGAAACCATTTATAAAATTATATTGAATTTTATTGTTTATTTCGATCGCATGTATATGTACGTCACAATATGGAAGCGTCCCATACCACCTTAAATAACGTTGGTGTACCAATCATTCTGACCCAACACTACACTCCCAGCCCCTCCTTTCAACAAAATATCAAAAGAATATGATATAAATGATCCACAGTACCAACCTCAATATCATATTCATGATACAGTATGTTTTGTATCTGTTCAGCCGTGGAATAATCTACATGGTTTAATGATTTGTATAAAGATGGTGGCAGCTCCACCAGAGACATTGAACCTTCAAAAGAAAACACACACGTGCAAATGAAGCTTGCTAATGAATAATACCTTATTAACTCCTAAAAACATATATTACTATAATTAATCTATTAATTTTCTAAATTTACCTAAACATTCTTCAGGTATAGGCAATTCTGTCTTCCATTCCCTCGTTAGATATTTACCTAATATAAACGCAGAATTATTAAAGCAAAACAATACTGTCTTCAATGTTAAAATTTCGTTGTTCATTGCTGAATAACAAAAATAATCAAGGTTCATAAACTTCCGTATGTCATACTAACACTATTTTTTGGTAAGGAAACCTTGACGGTCTGAGCAACGATTAAAGCAAAAATACAATATCATGTTCTGCACAAAAGATGGTGTGCTATTAACGTAATGCGCAGAAATCTTCTTCTTAAAACAAATATGTTTGTTTTAATCTTAAGCTTGTTAAATCATAAAGAGTTAACCAATATTTTGAATTATCACAAAATCAGTGGGTTAAATTTTTGATATACAGCTTATTCTTGCCTTCAATCGTGTTTCTAACAGAAAAATACAAAACAAATTCGGATAACTATAACTTGTTTACGTCTGGAATCATCTTGAAAAGTATATTGTTGCTTTAGAGTTTACTTACATGCTTCTTTGCGAAGATCATACATGTAGTTAAGGATTCTCTCCTTGCCTATATCCTCCCAAAAGTTCATCATGGCATGCATTGCCAGATATGGGCTATAATCGTGTAGCCCTATAAATGGAAGTAAACTTTGCTTTAAATTTCTAAGAGGATTAACATGATAATTATGCTTTCGGGTGACATTTGTCCTACAGACAATCACAAAATTAAAGATACTTTCAACTTAAATGTTATCTTAAACCTTTGAAATTAATCTAACTTATAGTGTGTAATAATAAACAGTTTTGGTACATTTTCCCGAAGTTGAATATCTACATTCAGCAAGGTGACTCACCTCACGTCGGACAACGACAAATATTCAAAAATTGCAGCAAATTTTCAAGTTTATAATTCATTGCGACTTCGCGTGTTTTAGTGGGGCTCACATATTATTCCCTTCTACAATTACGATAGAAGCAAATTAAACACACTTCATTCTGCATTAGCGGCAGCGCAGCTTTACTTTTAATCCACAAAGCTTCCGTGTGGGACTGTGCTGGCAACATGAAGTATTACAGCAGATCTCTATTGGATTAAGTCTTCCACAAGGAATTCAAATGATTTTCTAAACTCGGTGAATACTTTGTCTGTTGTACTTATTTCATTAGGTGCATTTTACATTCCAACTGTCTGATCCAGATAAATTCATTACTGATGTTCCAAGGTCGGATCAATGAAGACCTTTCTTGTACTGTGATTTAAACAGCTTTAATGTGAAAATTCATTACTTTACCTGTCCAAATAAATTCAGAGTTAAAACCGGAATCAAATCCATGCGAAACGACAAGAGGCCTTATTTGCAGTTGCTTGGTTTCTTTGACATACAAAAATGCACTTCCTTTGGGACAACAGAACCATTTATGGCAATTGCTAACATAAAAGTCGGGACTAAAGCGATTTAATTGAAGATTCATGGATCCCAATGCGTGAGCGCCGTCTATCAGAATTGGAATGTTTCTGTAAAATGTAAAGTAGAGTACTTACTACTTATGTACCGGAAAATGAAGAAAGTTTGTCATTTGAGGCAATTATATACCTGTACGTGTATAAACATTTAAATTATAAAGGGTGTTATATATATATATATATATATATATATATATATATATATATATATATATATATATATATATATATATATATATAAAACACTTTTTAGCATGTATTTTAAATTTCCCCCTTTTTAAACTTCTTCTTAAACAAATATTTGCGATTACGAATGAATAATAAGTAAATTTGTCTTGAGTTAAAAAAGAAACAAATTTTAGCTACTAGGTCTTACTGATAGAAGTAAGATTGCTTTTTATCAATAATAAACAAAAATACACTCTGAATCTGAAATTACTACAGGTACTGTACCGGTCTTGACAGATTTTGCTTAGTTCTTCCACTGGTAGTATAAAGGGAGCATTGCTTGGGATGTGGTCGAAGACGGCCAATTTCGTACCAGGCTGCAGAGTTGTCTTGACAAGATCTATGACCTAAATAGAGGGCACACAAGAGGGCACTTTTTAGGCTAATGTTCCCAGTATATCTATCATGCACAAAGCTCAAAACGTCTAATAACCATACAGGGAACGCAGATGTACGATAATGAAATTTAAGATTCGCAATTGCTACAAGGAAATCCAATTCAGGGTTTCGGGGGGTTTTTTTTGTTATCTAATTGTATTTGATTTATCATTGTGCTCACATAGTTTGGCCCTTTCAGCGGAAAGTCAATGGTTTCCTCTTGGTAAACAGCTCCTTTTTGCTGGCAAATCCATTTCAGTAGTTTTTTCACTGCTCCTTAAAACGCATATTTTGTTCTTAAGCAAAATGTTCTTCAAGCATACTTAAAATTTCATTTATCAAAGCTCCCATTTTGTTTCCAAAGAGATGAAAAAGAAAGTTATTAGTTTCAGGAGCTTTCTTTTTTTAAGTGTTCTTGATACTATAGTAATCGAGAGTAGGCACTGTATATGGAATCAGTTACATAACCATGATAATTAATTCAATGAACTATAGTTTAGGACAACTATTTTCTTCCAACTCTCAAACTTGCTTTAGCTACTCCAATGCAAAACTTAAACCTGTCGCACAATCTGGATAATCGATATCAAGGTCTGTATCGTAAGCAACCAACATATAACACACAAGTAAGAATTATATTAAATGTGCACGTCTGAATGTGCATGTTATGACCAGTATTTATCTAAATGTGTAGACAAGTCCAAAACTATAACCCACTGTTAACTGTTCTTAAACCTTAACCTGCATTAACATTTAAATAATCGAGATCTAGATTATTTGACAAATTTATGTCATGAAATATGTCATGTAATAAAGTTTAGAATGAAAAAAAATATGATTAAACATCAATGAAAACTGCAAATATGTAACAGAGGCATAAAGTGTAAATTTTCACGTTGGCATATATTGCATGCTTCTTCGGCTTTTGGTTCTTACCATATGTAACATTCAAGCAGTAGACTCTATCTCCTTTCTGTATGTCAATGTTCTTCACCACTGTGTTGATAGCTGTAGTTGCATTGTTCATTAACAAAAGGTCCTTCGGATTACATCCTGTATAATTGGGTTGAAAAAAATAAATCTTGATCAAGTCTTCTTGATTAACAGTTTATTTAAATCTGCATTCAAATAATTTAAGGGTGCAAGTTTTTAATTGAAACAATATTTGCACTATTTTAACCTATTCTTGTATTTTCTATATAATTATTTTAAAGGGACTTGACGCATTTTGAATGATTTACCAAAATTTGAATATAAGAAATCAAATTATTAAGTATAAGAGAGATACAGAGGATAAGAATTAACTGTTATGTAAACAAAGCTCGCATCTTATATTTGTTCACAAATACTGTAAAGTAAAGAATTATTATTTCTTTGACAAAATGAATAAGATCATAATATGTATGTAGTAATCACTTTAAATAACAACCGAATGTTAAAAAATTGAAAAATCTTTTCAAAAAAAAAATTCTTTTATACAAAAATGCATTTTTATAAGACATAACTATAAAGAAAAAACTTTTAATAGAAAGATAAAATAGGGTCAAACCAACAAATTTGGCCAGACGTCTAGTGACGTAAGCAAGGTGGGACAAAAGTTCACGGTCATAAAATCGCAAGGGCTGTCTTTCTGTGTACCGTTGCCATTTCTGCAATGAAAATATCATAGAACCACACGTTGATTCAACAAAACAAGCATAATTAACAAAATTAAAGTAACGAACAATAAGAGAACCATTTATCAATTCCTCTGGGTGTCAAAATACCGGCACCCTAGCCCTTAAAGCTCGGTTGTGTGAGCATTGATTTTAAAAAAAATCAATGATCAGGGACGTAATAGACCACTTAAATTCTCCGCATGCAAGAAACTATCAATGAATTTCTTAAAATTTGATTTTGGTTTTGTTTTGCCACCTATTTAATTTTTTATGAATTGTTTTTTTTTTACATAACACGCGTTCAAATATGACCTTGATACTGGCCTTTGACATTGAAACAAGTACCTGTTTGCAAAACTTGTGTTCGTTACTTGTTAATGTAGGATTTTACATCTTTTCTAAAATAATCCTAGACCTATAAAGTCAAACCGAAAGTTCATCTCAGAAGGTTAATATCAAAGAAATGAGTCGTTCCTTGTGAAAATACTCATTATATATAAACATGAATCGTCAATGATCCATTTGACGTTACCTTTTAAAAACGTCTCCTTTAACGTAAAGTATATTAAGAATGGGGTCTAAAAGCCATTCATACTTTTATTTTGCATTCTGAAATTGCAAATTATTAACTTTAAAAAAATATATAAAACGCTTTGTCACTATCTTTTTAATTGGAAAAAGTTTATGCTTATAGACACATAACTCCTTTTATCATTGTACTGTTAGACTGAGTGCATTCAGTGCCATATTTGCTTGTACAATTAATTGGATTTTAACCGCTGAATATATCTTGAAAGTGTAAGCATTTGGAAAGCGTTTTGGATGCTAAAGATTAAACGTTGAGTACAAAATGAAAGTCTAGGTGTGTATAAGGCCTTCACCATCTCCTACAGTTTCGTACACATAATAGATTTATTTACAACATGTTTTACTAATCAAAACCTTCTTTAGATAATATAATAAACAAAGTATATCAATGTCATTTTTTATATAACAAAAAATTCCTTCCCGAAATTGTAAAACAAGCTATTCTTTTCTTTCATAAGTAGAGTCATGGGATTTAGGTTAAATAATTTACAATTAACGTTGTCTTCTCTTTTTCATCATCTACTGATCTTTACCTGTGCATAATCTAATGTTTCTTTCATAACTGCGCCAAACGCTCCATGATTTAAAAATGTACAGGATTTCTAAAAAAGATTATTCAACATGATTATAGCATTCAAATTGTCAATAAATTGAATGTATTGATTTTACTTATTCAAATACATGTTATTGTATCCCGATATGCAGTATAACCCTTTTTTACGTTTAAACGTCGCCAATCCTGCATTGCAGATCTTTTTCTAAAACTCACATATAATAAAAATATACCATAGCCAACGACTGTTATGAAAAGGGGCCATCAGACCGATATATATGTATCAAAAATATGATTTTTTTTTCAATCATAAATTGCACAATTCGAAAAAAAACAAAGGTTTTTATTGTTCATTTCTACGAACAATTTCTTTTTCACACGTCAAACAGTTTTGTTAACATTGCAGAAATGATTTTGTTCTAAACTGTAACGCGCGTTATTCAATTTGTCTGCTCACCTGACGGCAGTTATTGAAAGTATGACGTCAAAAATAAATCATTCAATGCTATAATATTTGCATATCCATTATTCTTTCCCACTGTAAGTCCATACGAAGGAACTGCAATTATTTTTCTATAATCGCAATTGCTCTGTCTGTATACTATAAGTATGTAATGTGTGGAAACGCACAAAGAAAAATAAAGCTTTCAAAATGTGTTAAGTTTGGGACAAAATGAACGCACATTGAACAAAATTCAAAATGCGTTAAATTTGGGACCAAGTCAACGCATTTTGAAAAAAAAATTCTAAATGAGTTGATATGGTCGAAAATAATTATGAAAGAAAAATTGCAGCGCAATAACATTTCAAACAACTGCATGAACGGATTGAAGTATAATATGCGTGCAGTTACATGTACTGTAATCTCTTTTTTGTAGTACAATTTTTGCGTAGAACTATACCATCGTCTGTATAGTCAACATTCAACCGGTAAACTATGCACTGCGATCGTAGATAAACCCAGGCCTCTATTTACGCAAATACAGTCATGTTCATTAAAGATAATGAGAGTAAATATCATGAGCAGCAATAGAATACAAGACAACAACAAAGAACTGGAAGAGACAGAGACGTTTTGTTACCTTGGAGGAGGTATTAACAAGAGTTGAGATATCAAAGAAGAAATTGACATCAGGATTGGAATAGCAGTATCAGCATTTTTAAAAAATGAACAACATCTGGAAATGAAGAAAAATATCTGGAATAACAACAATAAAGGTATAGAGAAGTATTATACATGTAATAACAGTGCTTCTATATGATGCTGAAACTTGAAGAACAAACAAAGGGATAGAAAGCAGACTGGGTTTGAAAACAGACGCCTAAGGCAAATATTGGGTATTAAATTGCAAACTAGGATATGCAACAACAAAGAGGCTACAAGAACGGGAATAGCTGATACAAATGTTGAAATCAAGAAGACACGATGGAAATAGTTGGGTCATATACTTTGACCAGATGTAGAGAACATTGATAGAAGATCCTTTGAATGGCCTCGACCCGAAAAAGAGCAAGCCTTGAAGACCAAAAAGCACATTGAGGAGGACCACAGAAACAGAGATGAAGGATCTGGGATATTACTGGAAAAGCATTACCAGTACCGCAAATGATAGAAGCGGAAGGGGAGACCTCGTCGCTGCCTTACGTGCAGAAATTCATGAAAAGGATAAAGAATCTTAGTACCCTTTACGCAATGAGCGCCATTTAACAGGAACAACCTCTCTGAATTGCATCAAAACACTAATTTTGAATGTTTGTGCAAATTTTAATGTTTGTATGCATATTTGTGTTGCTCATGACTAAAAAGAACATACATGTATTAACATTTTTCGATGTACATATACCTGCATTCAGATGGGGCTTAACCATGTTTACTATCGGCAAAGTCCATGCAGTTTAAAAAATGAAATTCAAACATACATCGTTTTTAAATTGAATGTTTTCCCCATACAGTACAAGCAGTCGGACTCTTATCTGCTCAGCATAAAAGAAGATACTATCATCATTATAATCGTTTAACTTGACACAATTTAAACAATACAAATTACAATGTCTTTTGATGATTCAAGCGGGATATAAAGGTATCAACATTGAAAAAAATACATGACCTGCATGCGTTAGTGGGTTGTGTATTTTTTCTGCAATGTTTATATTTATAGCGAGCGCAGCTCGCCGGCGCGCAGCGCCGGCTAGCGAAGCGAGCTCTAAGAACCAGTGTGCGCGGGAAAAAGAACGAGCTAAACCTACAGTTCATCAAACAAAATTTTTTGTCTACGTCCCATAATGCTCTCTAATGTTTACACCCGTGGTGCTATGCCAAAAATGGCCGACTTTTAACTCGTAATTTACGGTGACTTAATGTTTGAAGACACGTTTTGAGTACCGCATATGCTTTGGTGAGACTCAAAAGATTTGTTACATGCTTCCATACCTTCGTATTGAGTCGAGAAACGTAAACAAAGACGAACAAAGTCATGGATGACGTCACAGTGCACTCGCGCTTTTTTTCCCGGGAAAAAATTAGAGGTGGATCAAACATCTGTAATGAGTGTAGGCCTACTGGCTATTTCAGTATAGTCTGCCATACCTGCCTCATTGACATATGATTTGTTTTTAATCTTTTTTTAATATAGAGATTTTATATATATATATATACTAGCAAGGGCCATACTTTACTGTCATATCGATCCATTTTTAAAGTAATTGTGCATGCATGTACCGTGCAGTAAGCAGGTAAGTATATGAGTAGGGAGGAAATAAACAATAGGACATTTTGAACTAAATAAAAAGGAATAAAATGAAAAAATAAACAGGTAAAAAAATTATGTAGATATTGCATATAGTCATACCATTAAATAAAAGTGGGAAATTACACACCTACAATCAGGTACCGGTGTTATATAGGGCCTTTTCCCCCTAGCCATCTTTCCCCCCGGAAAAATGGCTATATAGCAGTTCTTCCCCCCGGAAAAATGGCTATATAGCAGTTTTTCCCCCACGGAAAGCTGACTATATAGTGGGCTTTCCCCCTTTTTATAGCCAGATTTCCCCCACGGAAAACCTACTATATAGTGGATTTTCCCCCATTTTTACTTTCCGGCCATGTTTATTGCGGACCATTCGTGACAATAATTTGCAATAACTGATATGATACTAATTTCTCACAAAAAAGGATAATTATGGCATTTATTAATACAAAGAATAAAATACATGGTTTTTCAATCCCAAATATGAACTAAGGCATGCGCCTTCATAACATGCATCATCGTTTATTTCACCTGTTGTCACCCCTTTTTGAAACACCTTTTACACGGATTTCGGAATACCTTAAATCTTTTTCATATAATCGATGCTTATCTTCAGTTTTGACTTCGACGTTATGAACACGTAAGAACACATTTGAGTGAAAATACGCCGGTTTGGAAATTTAATTTTCCAATGTATTACCATCAATGTATAAGCTTCTCCCAGGGAACTAACTGACCAATCTTGACTTAATTTTGTAGAGGAAGGGAATAAAAAGTGGAAATGTATTACACCCTTCGTCCAAAAGGCTATCAATTTTAAATTAATACCGTTAGAATTGACGATCTTAAAAACAATTATATATTTCTTCTTCTAAATATCAAACGGGAGACAAGATGCAATAATATGATGAAAAACTGAAATGTTTTAGTTTTACTTTGATTGATGGGGTTCTAAATCATGGTTAAGGGGTATTTTAATTATGTATTAAAAGCATGTGTAAAGTTAGTGTTTACCATTTCGTTTTAAAGTTACGCATATTCATATTTTAAGCACATTTCTACGAAACACGAGATATTATGATGTAAACATTTTAAAAAACAATGACATGTCTTCACAACCAGAACAATGTCGGTATATTTGCTGGTTACTTTGGAAAATGTGAAAGGGAGCCTGAACTAACTTTATGTTTATATTGTCACTCACTATTTGCTAATTTTTCCACTTTTAAGTTTGCAACGTGATTTATAAATATACAATTTTGAAAACGATGCTATATAAATCAAGATATACGATTCAATTACCTAAAAAATGTATACTATTTGTTTCATATTTTTGCATTAAAGATTTACTTGTGTACCAAGGGTAATTAAAAAACAAAAAACAAAAAACAAAAACAAAAAACAACCAACACATATATTGTGATGAGCTGACTTTTTTTAAATATAAGCTTGTTCTTCTAATCAACTAACAAGTAAAAAAGTCGTATATGCGCTGAGGTTGGTTATTTATTTTTGATTTTCGGTTTCTCCTTTTATGAATAAAAGTTCATTGATTTATTTATCTTATTATTTATTATATCGTTAGTCATCTTATGAATTGATTAAATGTTTTGAAGAATAATGAATTTTACCCGCGTACCTTTTTTAAAAAAATTGTTCGTAAATTTAAAAAAAAAAAAAGCAGCAGAATTAAAAGTTTTGATAAAGAAATATATGAGTGATTGTGTATTTTTAAATGATGTTTTTAATTTTAAATGACCGTAAAAATATGTTCATGTGGTCATCTATTGTTTTTGAGATATAGGGCCCTAAAAATACATATTCTTTATAATTGGATTTCAAACATCGGGCTCGAAAACAATAAAGGCTCCTACCCTGCATGGGGGCTTAAATTTTCGGTGTCATCTACTAGTGGTATACCACTATCACTGTGAACATATGGTTAATTGGTCATCTGTAGAATTTGAGATTCGGGTCCCCACTTATAGAACACTATTCAATCATTAAAATGGTGTTTTAATCATCGGGCCCTGAAACATCAAGGGCCCCTACACCGACGGCTGAAATTTTCAGAGTCATCTTCAAGTGGTGAACCACTGCCACTATAAAAATATGGTGATATGGTCATCTCTTTTTTATGAGACATTGGAACCTAAAGAATATATGCACTATAATTATTATAATAGGATTTTAAAAATCGGGCTCTGAAACATCGATCGGAAACAAAATTTCTCTAAAACAGAGGTTTAGCCTGGATGAAATTTTCACAAACAGACTGATAAATTTATCAAGAAATTCTTAAAACATTCTCGTTTAATACAATTTCAGAACACAGAATCATGCATGTAAGTGTATAACTTGTAAAACTTTTTTTTTCAATAAATTACCTAAATTAAGTTCTATGTGTAAATGTAATTCCATTACACACATGTTCAACTTTCAGCATTGTCTATAAAAATAATAAATCGGCAAAACGAAACTTAACCTGTACAGATGAATGCAGATATACAT
Source organism: Magallana gigas (assembly GCF_963853765.1). Lineage (NCBI taxonomy): Eukaryota > Metazoa > Mollusca > Bivalvia > Ostreida > Ostreidae > Magallana > Magallana gigas. The sequence goes on along the minus strand of NC_088858.1, from coordinate 33,230,472 downwards.
GTATGCAACCTGGGAGTGTAGAAACATTGATTTTAATCCTTACTGCATTTCCATAAATATTTTTTATAAAATCTGAACCAAAAACGTGAGGGAGAAACCCTACTATGGGGGAAAAGCTACTATATAGTAGCTTTTCCCCCCGGGGGGAAGGCTACTATATAGTAGGTTTTCCGGGGGGAAAAGCTACTATGGGGGAAAAACTGCTATACAACACCGGTCTCTCTCTCTCTCTCTCTCTCTCTCTCTCTCTCTCTCTCTCTCTCTCTCTCTCTCTCTCTCTCTCTGGGTAGGGGGTTGCTCTGTATATATCATAACCATTAAAATTATTATTTTTGGCATACTTATTGTAGAGCAATACTCTCTCAAAAATTGTTTGACGTTCTTTGATACCTAAATAAATCTATAAGTTGACGATGATGCAAGGTACAGTGTGTGTAATTCTTGCTGCGCTCGCCAGAACGGTAGCACCGTAAAACATATTATCTTTTTTTAACAAAATTAATGATTGATCAATACGTTAGATAAGAGATATACTTAAGTCGACTTATATGAATTTGAGTCTTACATCATTATGATTATTTCGTGCAGTTCGTGATTTTTCTTAGGTTGATGACGGTTTCGACTGATCAAAAACTAATGAATTAAATATAGAACTAGATTGTGTAAATTTCGGTCCAGTTAGAACCAGTTTAACATGAGCTTGGACTTTGGGTAGTCGGTGTCAAACATCAATGTGACTTAGGTCTGTCAATTTCATCGAAGGCCACTCAGCAATCGCTCTTTGAAATCTACAGGATTTGTCTGGCTCTTGAGCAAAAATACGCAATTGGATCGGGCACAAGCCCTCAACAAGATTTGTCTGGCTTCTGAGCAAATACTACGCAATCTGTGTATATTTCACTTGAAACCAGCGTCATTTTTAACTTTTTTTGACGCCACAAATAGATAGCTACGTCCTACTGAAAGTCCAAGGCCATGTTAAAATGGTTCTATAGTTTCTCTGAAGCTGTGAATTACAATTTATTTTTATAAGAAATAGAGGAAATCATACTTACTTGATGTAAATATGCATGCTTGATTCTATTTATACATAATACAGGAAATTGTTATTTGACACCTATGATACGTGAGTTGTAATCAAATCTGTTAGTGTTCCTAAATATACTTATATTTGTATGAAAATCTAATACTGGTAGTCACGTAGATATAGAAAACTATAAATGACATCTTTTAAATTAGTTAGTACTAAAAGTAGTTATAATATAGCGCCAACAGCTTTCATGCTGTATCTGTTCTATTATTAAAGTACATTGAAAATACAATAATGATTATACGGACAGGAAGAAATCCAGTATCATACATGCATGTCAGCGGCCCGTTTTCATAAAATGAACTGCACAAAATCTAACATCATTTTTTTAAGTTTCAAACAAGAATGAATAAAACGTTCCTTTTTTTAATTGTCTCAAAAGTTGGATCGTTTTTGCCATAATGATTGATGTACATGTATCAATTCCAATATAGATGGTTTCAGACGAAAATAGAACCATTTTAACAAGGCCTTTGGTTTTCATTAGGACGTAACTATCTATTTCTTGCGTCAAAACAAGTTTTATATAAACAAGAATAGAATTCCTGGGTCCCCTGCCAGTCAAGCAATATACTAGTATACTGTATATGAAATTGCAATATTTTCAAACATTCAGGGCTGTTTGAGAATAAAATGTGTGGGGAGGTTGGGAGGAACATTTTTTTACCCCCACCACCCATTTTTTTCTATTTTTCCTGTCGCAAATATATCCAAAATACTACAATCTAAACTAAAAGAACTTGAACAAAGCATTAGTGGTATAAACATTTGGTATAAATTTAATGAAAATCCGTCAAAATTTGTAGGCATGAGAGCGCTTACAAGGTCACAAAGTCCCATAACTCCAACAAAAAGTATCGACCAATGCTGATTTTCGAACTTGACCAAAGTATTTGTGGTATAAACATTTGGTATAAATTTAATGAAAATCCGTCAAAATTTGTAGGCATGAGCGCGCCTAAAAGGTCACAAAAAACCATAACTCCAACAAAAAGTATCGACCAATGCTGATTTTTGAACTTGACCAAGGTAATAGTGGTAAATTAAACATTTGGTATAAATTTAATGAAAATCCGTCAAAATTTGTAGGCATGAGAGCGCTTACAAAAAAGTATGAGAGCGCCTACAAGGTCACAAAGTCCCATAACTCCAACAAAAAGTATCAACCAATGCTGATTTTCGAACTTGACCAAGGTAATAGTGGTATAAACGTTTGGTATAAATTTTGCAAAGTTGCAGCGGGGGACAAAAATGACGCTGGTTTCAAGCGCAATATACACAGATCTAGATTGCGTAGTCTTCCCTCAAAAGCAAGACAAGTCTTGTTGATTTCAGAGACCAATGGCTGAGTGGCCACAATGAAATAGACACGCCAATGTCACATCGCCTTTTGAGACAACTACCCAAAGTCCAGGCTCTCGTTAAGGTGGCTCACTACACCGTGAAATATTTTCTCAAATCAGCAGAAAATTACTTGATTATGATGGATTTCATAATGGACAAGAAGTATTTAAGTCTAATAGGCAAAAAAATGTCCAATTTTTACATTCTCAAAAATTTAATTTAGTTAACATGAACAAAAGCTCCAGCTGGATTCGAACTCGTGATCTGCGGTTCAATACTTAAACCACTGAGCTACGACGATATACAACCCAAACGAACGACATAATCAGTTTAACAAAGCATTTAAATCGCCATCTTGTGACGTAGTTTCTTAAAAAGTGTAAGTCTGAATGTAGTGAGGTACCTTAAAATCGTTTCAACAGCGACTAGTTTGTTCTAGTTTGTGACTTTCTTCTTCATATGTTTAAAAATAAATATAATGAATGTACTACTTTAATAGTACAATAGATAACTAGGAAATGAAATAAATTGTAATACGGTCATTTATAAATCACTTGACATTTTTATCGCCCAAATCTCACAAGCAGATCAAAATTTAAACAAACAGGAATAACATACGTTGAAAATTAAGCTTTCAATAACCTTACCATGATAATATATTTGAATGAATGGAGAAATTAATCTGACATATAAAGTCACGTCGAGCACGCTGATCAGAATTCGCATCACGTGACACGTTTGCGTTATGAAAGGTACAGTGGTATAGGACACCTCTATATTGTGACGTATATCCTATCTAAATAAACATTAAAATCTAGTATAATTTTAAAAAAAAATATTTTCTATCCCTAAATTGTTACTTAAACAACATAACGCAATGGGCTAGAGTGTTCACTGCGAATCTGTAAGTCATGAGATTGAATCCCTCTGGGGCTTTTATAAATTTTACCATATTTTTGGTCAAATTTGGTGAAATTTGTAAATTCTAAAATGGTGAAAGTATTTTTGATTTTTGTGTACTTTTATCCACATTGATACCGACAGGTGTCCCATACCACCTTTAGTCGAGTCCACACCACATACACAACATCATATGTATATAGGGCAAGCCAAGTGGATTTTTGAATCCTTTGAAAAATTACATATACGCCTAATAAGGTACAATGTACATTTTTCTTCTTTTACATGTAGAAGATTAATATTGATCTTGATAAAATACAGCTGACCAGCTTATACCACTGTACCTTATAATGCTCATATATTTTATGGGCTATTAAATGTGGGACAGAGCTTGTATGTACAGTGTACTTCTATCATAAATAAAGATGAACATATAATGTACCTGGTAAATATTTTTTGTGATTGTTTTATCATGTTTATTTTGGATAAAAAAAATTTCTAAGAGGGTACATATATCAAGAAAAAGTATACATATATATAAAATTAAATAAAAATTCCAACAGTTATATTTTTGTCAATTAACTGGGGGCGTATTTCACATCCCCCTTTAATAATAAGGTCTCTGGGGACCTTAAAAATGACTAGAATATGAATTCATTGGTACTTGCTATTCAGCGCCTAGCTTTCATGCTGTATTTGTCAGTTGAGTAAAGTACATATAAGCTTCCCAGGTGAGTACATAATTGGTAATAAACATTTCTAATTATCAATAGGATAATTTATACACATTAAATGAGAGAGAGAGAGAGAGAGGGAGAGAGAGAGAGAGAGAGATTATACAACCTCAAGAAGTGTATGATCATCTCGAAATTTTTGTCCAAATTCTATGTCTTGTGGAATAAAACTTGGGATTTCTAGACCCTCTGGAAAACTTGGTGGTTTATATTCGTTCTGAAAGGAGGAATGAGTATATATACATGTAAATACAATGAAAATATATGGCTGGACTGGGAAGCGAACCCGGGACCCCTGCAACTCTAGTCAGCTCTACCACTGTGCTACCCAGGCCGATATCCACAGTCCATATAGCCCCAACTACTACATTCATCCCTCCTTAAATAGTCTACGACTACGTAACGTTACGTAACTTCCAGTGCCTATAACGTTATGTGTCGAGCCATCTTATGGTTATTATTTTAACATTTATTATCACATTCACACGCATTCACTCCACACTACTTACATCTGGTAAATTGATTAATTCTTGAACATTTGATGCATGAAATGAACCAAAGTCCCGCTTGACCAACTTTGCCGGTGATGCCATGACTAAATGAAAACTAAAAGTAGGCTATTGAAGAAAGTGAAAGTAGATCTTGTAAATATAATAACTTCCGGTTGAAAGTCGAGTGAGGATCGTAGTTAACACAGCGTAACAAATTCCCTAAATACATTAGGTATGTCATTTTGCATTACACTTGTCAGTGTTCGAATACCAAACACCTTTTTGTCAATTCAATTTTATCACATTTAGCAAGTCGATGTTTTTGTCTGCACGTCTGTCTTCTCAGCAGCTGTTCAGACTCTTTTGAGAAGTGGATGTAGGCAATGCCTGTCCACTTCTCAAAAGAGAACACACGTCTGTCATACATGTGTCAGTATTATTCAAGTTTGTTTTACGTACATGCTATAAGATACTAAGTTAGGGCATGAATATTAATTATTTAAAACCCTCTCTTGTATCATGCAAACTCATTATTAAACTGTTAAAAGCACTTGCCATACATGTATGCAATTGCATGTCGATCATATATCGAGTACAGTTTGCCTGTCAGTATGAAAAAATAAATGTCAAAAGTTGAAATTGTAATTGGTTTAATTGTTACACAAGCCCCCTGAATCTTTATAGACAAGTGCTCATCCAACTGAGCTACATGTACATGTACAATAGCATACATGTACAATGTACATGTACCCTGTGAATGAGCAGGTCAAATCGTCGTGTACATTCTTCCTCCTTTCCCTTAATGATGGATCTTCACTCTAATGGATTAACTTTCCAGGTTATTTCCCATAGCAGGAGTAAACCTGAGGTGTGTTAAACAGAGTGAGTACTCGCCAAAATTTGTGTTCCAGGTATAGGGAATTTTATAGCAAGCGAGCGAGATCGAGAGCTAGCTTTGTTGAATTTTTAGGTCATTTGAGCCACTCAGGTGGCCTATTGCCATAATGGCCAGTTTTCATCTGTCATTGTGCAATGTGCATTGTGCATATTGTCTATTAACAAATTGAACATTTTCATCTTGTTCTTGAAAACTACAAGGCCAATTGTTACCATTTTTGATTTCAATTGAATCATCCTTAGGATAATTAAGAGATATCAAAATTGTGAAAGGACTATATATGGTTTGAGCCTAAAATGTCCCCCTTAAATGAACATTGTCATTTTACTGTAATTCTTTGTTTTATTTGTACAAATATACATTTGAAGTTTTTTCATAACTTTCATTCTGATTTTAGTGCCCACAATTTAAACATATGACATCATAAAGTTTACCTTTTCCCGCCATTTTCTCATTTTTAGCATAAAACGGCTTGTTTTGAAGCAGTTTTTCTTTAGGGAAACATTGAGCGACTGCTTGAACAAACAAACTATTTTCACCAAAGATGCATCTTTCCAATACTTATAAGTGGCAAAAAGTTTGTTCTTGTTCAAAGAGTCGCTCTATATTTCCCATTCGAATAAAGATAAGAAAAATGTCAATTTTTGACTGATTTTGATTGAATTATAAAAATAGCGTCACTTCTGACGTCATATACTGCCAGTCAGTGCATATAAATCAAATAAATAGGTAAAAAACATGTTTTATGTCAACTCTTTCATAAAATAGCACAACAAATTAATGTACCTGAATCATTTTAAAAACAGCGAGTTATGGGGGCCAAATTTGACTAATACCATATATAGTTCTTTATGATCTTACCAGCCCTGGGGTCTCATAGGCTGGGCCAAATATGCAAAAAATAAATTTTAAAAAAAAGGCACATTTTCGCCCTTGGAGTTGGGTAAATTAATATATATACAGGCATGTAATTCAAGATTCTTCCAATTGAAACCCCCTTTTTAAGAATTGATGTTTGCAAACATCAAATACCGGTAATAAAAGTAGGGGTAACAGTCAGAGAAGTCTAGGATTAATTACTGTTAAGACTCAAAGATGAAGCTTAAAATGCAAACATGTGACTCTCTGACAAATCCTTCTCTGGGCTGTGGTACTCGGGTGACCATCAAGGCCTGTGGGCCTCTTGTTTAATTTTGTAAAGGTTGTTATTGCTAGTATATGGCACACAAGGACCTTGATTATGAATTTAATATCTTTAGGAGTTACGGTATACAATAATTAACCTAGCTTTTAGGAGTTATCTGCTCCAAGCCATTATCATGTAAGATGTTTATTGCAACAATTGTCAGTCCATAAAATGCCATATAAAGCTATTCTTTTCCAGTTGATATACATGCATATCTACATGAGAATTATATATAGTTTATTAGTTTAATTCTGTTTGGGGACTGAAGTGCAACAATTAAACTTTGACAAAACGTGATGATGGTAAGTGTAATATTTGATACTAGTAAAATAATGTTAGGAAGCTGATTATTTGGCAGTTTTTGTTAAGATTTATATACATGATTAACTTAAATGTATTTAATTATATACTATTATCTAGTTGATTGATGGTGGACCTCAATTATTTGCTCTATGTGATTGGGTCTCAAATTATATTTTGGGTTTGTAATGAAAGGCTTTTGAATAGTTTCTCACTGCAGATGATGCAGTATTTTAAATCACACCTGCATGTGACTACAGGTTTCTGATTAAAGTATAAATTTAATATTCCGATATTTTTGATAGCTCATATATAATATACATGTTTTTATCATACAATGTATGTTTGCATCAGTGTGCTGTAGATATCACCCAATTGTAATTATTTTTTTTATATAATTCACTGCAGTGGGCATATGAGGTCATGCACAATGGACTTTTATGGATTACTTTTGAAATACTGTTTGAATCATGATTGTTTGTGGGGGAGCAATGTTCGTGGCTTCCTTGGGTAACCCTTGTCCATGAATTTACAACCCCTTAAATGTACATGTAAATACATGCAGGTACAGTATTTGTATAATATTTATTAAAAATTACCCCAAACTACCTACCAACGAAATTACTCCCCCACAAACCAAAAAATTTTTGGCTACCCACGAACATTGACCGATTTGACCCCAATGAATAAAAATGATTCCACAGTAACACAGGATCTCTATATCTTATACATGGCAAATGCTATAAAAAAGGGTCATTTTATTAGACGGGGTCACGTGACCCCGTCTATTGGTTTACTGTCAGCCGAAGTCTCAAACCGGAATGCACTCGTAGAACACATGAATTGAGTCTACGCGTAAGAAAATAGTGCAGAAAGTTTTCATGCATTTTAGTAAATAAGTATTATAAAAACACGCATTAAATCTTTTTAAGTCCTCTGTGTATAAACAAAATTCTATTTAGAAAATAAACAAATAGTTTTATTGATCAAAATATTCTTGCTCTGGTTCAAATTTGGAATGAGTTACGTAACTGAATGCACAGCGCCGTTGACGATTCAGTTGGTGTACCAGCTCATTAATCAATAGAAGAGGTTGATGGTGGAATCGAAATTAAAGTTCTCAAACGCAATGTGCCATTTTTGAAAAGTTGTGAATTTTATTTTGACAATCTTTCACCTTAATACTACCAAACTTCATGCGCAAGCCGAAGTTAAAATCGGGACTGGTTATGCACAGATGTTTTACAAATTAAATAGGTGTTTCATTGGCTTCCAGTCTACTTGCGGTATGACTGCTGTTCGTCTCTTAAAGAATTTTGTACAAAGAAAATAAAAACAAGTCTGAATTTGCCTTCTCGTTCGTTGGCTCTTTAGTTGATTAAACTGAATTTAAATTTTAAACAATGCATTGTAAGCAAAATCTTTAATAGATTATTCATTTTGGAAGACTTATACATCATAAATATAAACAATCTTTTCGATTGAAGAACCAAGTTAAATATTAATGTTCATGTTTTCCGGCTTAGTTTGAATCAGGCTTGGGGTGAATTACATTGAAAAATAATGCATTACATTACCATTACTTCATGAATTAGGGCATTAAATTACCATTACCATTACTTAATTTTCTTGAAGTAATGCATTACATTACCATTACATGAGTAAAGTAATGCATTACCATTACTTTGTGAAAAGTCACTTAGTTTTAAAAAAGTAATTTCAAAACTTAATAAAGAGTTTTGTAAATATTTCATAAATAAAACATTCTTAAAATATTTACAGGTTCATGCTCATGTTCACTATCAGGTTCAAATTTATTGACTTATACAAGATTGCTGTTGCACTTGTAGTTCTCAAAGTAAGGTTGGTCCCGTAACATTTACACTCTAATGGCGGAATTGACAATCTCTGTTATTTATGTCTCTGATTTTCGGAGTATGATTTTTAATGAAAGGAACGGTTGTATCGTAATTCCCGTAGGTGATGCACGAGTTTACACAAAAAAGTAGTAAGTGGCGAACAGATTTATTTTTACCTATTAATTTTGCATGAATCGCAACTGAAGAAAATCGTGTCAGATAAGTCGGTCTTAAAAATGAAAATGGCGACTGTGACAAATCTTTTTATTGTCAAAGTTCTTGGAATCTTATTGTAAAAAAAAATATTTCTAACGTCAGGTGCCTGTGTTTGTTATCGGTATACAAATGTTCACTTTGTTTGTTAATTCAGCAGTTTTAGAGTTTTTGGGGTTTTCATAAAACTTTTATAATTACGGATACCGTCCGACTTGTGGATTTTCCTTTGGATCACAAAATTGAATAAATCTAATGATTAAAATTATATGATGTAGTTGTTTGATTTTCCCGGTTAGTAGTAATTTTTAAAAAATTTTCCTTGGGGTCTTATTTTACATAATATATATATATTACATTGTGTCAATTTTCTACAATTATGAAGGTCGGGATTGAGTAAAATTTAGACAAAGTATCAGACAATTGCAAAAAAGATGAATTAACATAGACTGTAACAACTAATTCAAACTCATAAATTTTGGAAGCTTATTCAAGGAAATCCAGGACAATTACAAATTCAAACTTTCAAGACCCCGACTTTCAGTACTCTCAGTACTTTGATCAATTAAGTCATGGCCTAGCTAGGCATCTAATTTTATATCCAAGACCCTTATTGAATATATATTATGCATTATTGTTTGTATGATTTTTGAAGGACCTGAACATGTTTGGGGCAGACCTTCCGTACAACATGTACATACAGGAAGAAGAGTCCAAGGTCAACGACGGCTGGAACTTTGACCTTGAGGACTACCTGGCCCCCCACAGTCAGGTGCCCCACCCCTGGAACCGACAGACCGCGGGAGAGTCACACTTAGATATGGACTTCATACTTGTGGCAGAGTTTTCTGAACTAGAAGGACCAAGAGAGGTGGTGAGTGTCAAGCCAACGTATTCATAGTAACTTTAATTGTTTTTCGAAAATTTACGTTTTCTGCAATTAAGTATTAGAGAGGTTAAGCATTTAAACGTATACGTCTACTGGTACGTGTGAAGCTACAAGTCTGTTTTCACGTACACTTACCAATTTGGATTATGTTACATAACTGTAAGTGTACGCGTACGTGTAAAATAATTAGATTCAACGTTTTCAACATGTTTAGTCTACTCTCATTGTTTATGAAATAATTCTATGACTTTGATGAAACCAAAAGCATAGTTGTCCTTAATTTGTTGTCTGCTTTACATTACACAACATCTGATGTACAATCTGATGTACACTTAGTCTATATTCTTATCAAAAAATGCTACAAGTTTTCATCTACGTGTACTTTTGATTCTACACGTTTTGTACAACTTGTAGAATTACGTGGTATACGGAAAATGTGATGTAATACAGTGCCCACATAAAATTAGGGGATTCCCCTAGTTACACGTACTCATACATGTACACGTTGAAATGCTAAACCTCTCTATTAATCAATTTTATCAATATTTTTATCAGCCATTTGCACAGTTTAGGAAGTTACATTTGGGAAGAGCAACCATCATCGCAATCATTTTCAAAGTTCTATGCAAACACTTTATTTGTTACAAAATTTTAGCATTAATTTTTCACCCCATTAAAACTATCAACATTTACAGTATGTTGCATTGTATATTCAAAAATGGAGTTGTACGTGTTAAACGTTTAGGTTTATTGCTTATAGATACTCTTGCAACTGAATTTTTAAAAATGATTTTTGCAGTTGACAATTCCAAGAGGAGGGTCTAGTAATTTCAACATCACAGATTTCTCTGTCAGAATTATGTCCCTTGATCACCAGACCACAACTAAGCAGTATGTACATCTTAGTTTTTTGTCTCCCATTTATCATACTTTTTTTAACACAGCTGTAAATTAAGCTGTGAAAGAAGCTTTTAAATACCTGATTTTTCAGATCATGAATGTTTTGTGTATAATTGTCATGGTTAAAAACATTCGTAATTTTATTCATATTTTTTGTCTAGAGGTTTCCATCTTATAGAAGATTCTCAAGTCACATTTTCTGAGATCAAAGACAGCGTGTTTGCCTTTGTAAGTACATTTGTATACAAAAAATTTAAAAACATCAGCAGAATGAGGCTGTACATGTACGTATTAAGCCCTAAAGTGAATAATTCTGACAGACATAATAATTTTACAAGACATATGCATAACTGATATATTTTAGGTTAAACTTTCAAAAAACTGTTCACTTATCCCCTGACCATTACACATTGAATACCTTAAGAAAATATGATTGATATTTTAAGATACAGGTATATACATTTATCTTTTCTTTTAGGTTCACCATTTTGCTTTGTATGACCGCCATGCTCGTGGCTATGTCCGACCCTTTGCCATCAGCTACATTACCCCCGATAGCAGGTGGGATTATCTGATTATCATCATCATTATGCAAAAAATGTTTTTCGTACCCTAGCTGACAAAAAAATATAGACGAAGCAATCCCTCCCCCCTTCTATGGATTTAAATTACTGATCTATCTACTCTGATCAATTAATTAAACTTTTCAAGATTATATAACTTTATAGTACATGTTTACATGGGGTTTTTTTTAAGGGGGGATGGGGGTGGGGGCTAAATAATCATGTAAAGAAGTTACAGGGAAAAAAGAAAAAATTAATTGACATACTTTTGGCACTTGAGAGTAGATCATTGCATGCAGTGTAAAATGCATGGTTTTTAGTGAATTTCACAAAAACTGATGCAGTTATGGAAATTTTTTCTCTTTCAAGAAAATTGCTTCAGTTTTATGAAGAAATTAGCCAGCAGATGAAGAAGGTATGACTATGAATAAATTATTCTGTGAATACATCTTTTAAAACAGTATTTGATACATTTACATGTATGTAGAATGTGCATGCTCTCTGTTGATCCCTCTTATGAGAGTGTATAAAGTGGAGAATATGTTATTTATTGATATAAGGTTTATGGTTGTTTAATATTAGGTTTTAGATAATGCAATACTTGTGAAAAATTTGATATCATTATATTTGTTGTGATTTTTATGTAATATCAAATATTTCCCATAATACCAGTTATTCGATATTTTGAGTGGATTTTTATAGGAATCAAAATTTGATTTTACCTTGTTAAGCTTAGACTAAGCTTAGCTTTTGTGAGATTTTAATACTCTAGACATAAATTCAATGACAAAGTTAAAAAACTTCATGCAAATGCAACACTCTTGAAACATTCTTACAGAGTTTTACTGGCCAGGAATATGTGCATTTATTTATAACTTTTAATAATTTTTTAGGTTGTGAGGTACTTGAAATACGGAAATAAACTGGTGTTTAAGAATAGCTTAGAAATGCATCTGATGGACCTCCACTATACAAAAGGTACAAACCTTCCAATAAGGAATGATGCACAGTTGTCTTTATACACTATTATGTCTATAGTTAGCCCCTTATAGTCCTTCTTTTATCAGTGTCATTCTTTGTAAACTGCTCTTAGTAAATCATGGCTACACAAATGCACTGAATATATAGAATTCATGCTAACATTGAAGTCAGTTTCATTTCTCCAAAGTATGTTAAACCTATCAGATATAATGAATTAGTCAAAACAAAATTGTTTATTCCTGTTGCTTCGCTCTAACTGTGTTTTACTGTATGTAACAACTACTTTATTCTTGAACTTTTCTATCTATCTGCAATTATGATTGTTGATAAATTAAAGTTATATAATAAAAAAATTCAAATGATGGTTATTTGGGATCGCTACAATCGCATTAATTCCTAGAGTTCCTGTTATTGTTTGTCAATGAGCTTTTATCTCTTGGAACTTACAAATTAAAATCACTACTACTGAATGACTGTACATTATATATGAACTAAATTTTTTACATTCAGTCTCATTAATTTTTTCTTAATTACCAGGTAAAAAAAATATATTAATTAAGGCTGATGTGTTAGTTACAATAAAAAAAAATTTCAATCAAATTTGGTGATGATAAAAAAAAAAAAAAAATTTCTTGAATGTTTTATATAAATAATCCTTATTTGATTATATGTGGGTAGCTGAGATGTTGTTAAGGATGAGATCACGGAAATCTTCGCACCAAGTCAGCGATGAAGATGTCTGCTACAAGAATCTTAGAACTCTGGAGGCCAATATCACAGAGACGCAGAATGTCCTTCACACCATCAAACTATCACTGGTATATAGTTTTCTGCTTTTAAAACACATCTGCCTGTGTTAGGAATATCTCCAATAGTTGTCTGTTTTTACACATCTGGTATGTAAAAAGTCTCCCTCCCTCCGAAACCTGATATTAAAAGTGTTTTGATACTCTTCCAGACTGTCTTTAAATGAATATAACAATACTAGAGGGAGTATTGTTACTGTTGAAATGGTATTATATGGTGCTGTATAGAATAGATAATTATGTCTTTGTTTGTTGTTATGTAATTTTTTTTATTTTTTGTACTTTCGTGTAAAACGTCTTTTATTTCCTACTGATGAATGCTTATGGTCAAATTATTTTGGGTATATAGGAGGTTTTTTCTGTCACATGATATTGGAGGTCCATTTTTTACCTATCTGTACTTTTTCTTATGAATAAAAGAATGATGTATTTCACACTTTTGGGTCTAGCTTTTTAAGGTCTTCCGTTTCCAACGGAAGACCTTATTGTTTTCGTACGATTTCTTTTTCCCTATTATTATTATTTTTCTTTTTTTTCTTACAATTTTTGTGCACGCGATTTCTCTGAAACGGCTCGGCCGATTTTCATGAAACTTTCAGATCTGTTAGATAATGATCAAAACCTGATAGGTTTTTTATTATATTGATGACGTCACTTCCGTTTTTGAGAAATTGACGTTTTAGCGATTTTTAGGGGGGTTGCTTGTCCGTGGAACTTCTCCTAAACTATAAAAGATATCGAGTTCAAACTTTCAGGGATAGTAGACAAAAGAATGTAGATTTGTAATTTTATTTTCATTTTGATCTGTTTTGAAAGGCGCCGAAGCTCGCCTGGACCCGAAAATTGAGATGGAAAAAACGTCGAAATTTTTTCTGGTTTTCTTTAATTATCTCTTTTCTGAAAACTATTTTGTTAAGACATGTAATGTAAAAAAAGTTTCTATTTACAGGACCTTTTCTTTGAAATCAAGAAAAAGGGGCTGGCCCCTAAAATAAGGGGTCCAAAGGGCTCTAAAGTCTTTAATCTGTAGCCCTTTACTGAGAGATATTTTGTGAAAGGTTATAGAAGCAAATATGTTTATCTCACAGTTATGTATCCAACCAATGTAATGATTTTATTATGTGTTACGTAATTAAGGGTTTTTAGGGGCCAAAAGTCCAAAATTTCGATCACCCATATCTCAGAAAGGAAAAATATTTTGTAATGCAATACAGAAGAAAAGTTGTTCAAATTAATGTTCTTAACAATATGCAACCTTCAAAATTTCGTTAAACGGCCCCTTTAGGGAGATAAGAGATCGGCCCCTAAAACCTTCTTTGTCATATATCTCCAGAACGGTATCGGTTTTCTAAACACTTGTTGAACAAAATTTGTTTAAATTTAAATGACCTTTCATTTAATATCAAGAAAAAGGGGCTGGTCCTTTAAATTAGGGGATCAAAGGGCTCTAAAGTCTCTAATCTGTAGCCCTTTACTGAGAGATATTTTGTGAAAGGTTATAGAAGCAAATATGTTTATCTCACAGTTATGTATCCAACCAATGTAATGATTTTATTATGTGTTACTTAATTAAGGGTTTTTAGGGGCCAAAAGTCCAAAATTTCGATCACCCATATCTCAGAAAGGAAAAATATTTTGAAATGCAATACAGAAGAAAAGTTGTTCAAAGTAATGTTCTTAACAATAAGCAACCTTCAACATTTTGTTAAACGGCCCCTATAGGGAGATAAGGGATCGGCCCCTAAAACCTTCTTTCTCATATACCTCCAGTACAATATCGGTTTTCTAAACACTTGTTGAACAAAATTTGTTTAGAATACAATGACCTTTCATTTAATATCAAGAACAAGGGGCTGGCCCCTCAAATAAGGGGTCCAAAGGGCTCTAAAGTCTTTAATCTGTAGCCCTTTACTGAGAGATATTATGTGAAAGGCTTTAGAAGCAAATATGTTGTTCTCACAGTTATGTATCCAACCAATGTAATGATTTCATTATGTGTTACGTAATTAAGGGTTTTTAGGGGCCAAAAGTCCAAAATTTCGATCACCCATATCTCAGAAAGGAAAAATATTTTGTAATGCAATACAGGAGAAAAGTTGTTCAAATTAATGTTCTTAACAAAATGCAACCTTCAAAATTTCGTTAAACGGCCCCTTTAAGGAGATAAGGGAATCGGCCCCTAAAATACTTCTTTCTCATATATCTCCAGAACGATAATGAATTTTTAAACACTTGTTGACAAAATGTGTTCAGAATTAAATGTCCTTTCATTTAATATCAAGAAAAAGGGGCTTGCCCTTTAAATTAGGGGATCAAAGGGCTCTAAAAGAATTTTTTCTATAGCCCTTTAATGAGAGCCATCTTGTGAAAGGTTATTAAAGCTAGATTAAGTATAATACGTCTACATATCCTAACAATATGATGATTTGCTCTTGCGTTACCCAATCAGGGTTTTTAGGGACCAGATGTAACAAGTTTAATATTTTCAATCTTATTTGGAAGAAATGCAAGTATTTTAAAAAGCAATGTAATAGAACTAAAAAGCAATACTTTAAAGCATTAGTACTTCACTCCTTTTTCCATATCATGTTTTGATGTCGAAAATCAAAAGTCGATGATGTCATATTTTCTTCTAAAAATCGGACGGAAGACCTCCTCGTTGCTCGCAACGAGATCGTGTCTAGTTATTTTTCTTTTTTTTTCTTACAAATTTTGTGCACGCGATTTCTCAGAAACGACTCGACCGATTTTCATGAAACTTTCAGAACTGATAGATAGTGATCTGAACCTTATAGGTTTTTGATTTTATTGATGACGTCACTTCCGTTTTTGAGAAACTGACGTTTTAGCGATTTTCAGAGGGGTGGCTTGTCCCTCTAAGTTCTCCTAAACTATAAAAGATATCGAAATCAAACTTTCAGGGATAGTAGACGAAAGATTGTAGATTTGCAATTTTATTTTCATTTTGATCTAGCTTTCAAAGCGCCGAAGCTCGCCTGGACCCGAAAATTGAGATGAAAAAAACGTCGAAATTTTTTGTGGTTTTCTTTAATTATCTCTTTTCTGAAAAATATTTTGTTAAGACATGTAATGTAAAAATAGTTGCTATTTAAAAGACCTTTCTTTTGAAATCAAGAAAAAGGGGCTGGCCCCTAAAATTAGGGAACCAAAGGGCTCTAAAGTCTTTTATCTATAGCCTTTTACCGAGGGATATTTTGTAACATATTATATAAGCAAATATGTTTATCTCACAGTTTAGTATCCCAGCAATGTAATTATTTTTCCACATGTTACGTAATTAGGGGTCTTTAGGGGCCAAAAGTCCAAAATTTTGATCACCCATATTTCAGAAAGGAAAAATATTTTGAACTGTAGTACAGAAGAAAAGGTGTTCAAAATGATGTTCTTAACAATATGCAACCACCAAAATTTCGTTCAACGGCCCCTATAAGGAGATAAGGGAATGGCCCCTAAAACCTTCTTTCCCAGATATCTCCAGAACGGTAACGAATTTGCAAACATTTGTTGACAAAATGTGTTCATAATTAAATGACCTTCTATTTGATTTCAAGAAAAAAGGGCTGGCCCCTTAAATTAGGGGATTAAAGGGCTCTAAATTCCTTAATCTAAAGCGTTTTACTAAGAGCTATTTTGTGAAAGGTTATTTAAGCTGAATTAGGTATAATACGTTTATATATCCTAACAATATAATGATTTTTCTCTTGCGTTACCTAATTAGGGTTTTTAGGAGCCAGAGGTAAACAAGTTTAATCTTTTCTATCTCAATTTGGAGAAATGCAAGTATTTAGAAAAGCAATATAAGAGAAGTTATAAAATGCGATACAAAAAAGCATAAGTTCTTCAAACTTTTTTCCATATCATGTTTTTTTGTTGAAAATCAAAGTCGGTGATGTCATATTTCCTTCAAAAAATCGGACGGAAGACCTCCTCGTTGCTCGCAACGAGATCGTGTCTAGTTTATAGGTCTGATCTACTGGATAAAATTTGAACTTTAGTTAAATGTAGACTCTGTTCCATAGGATATGTCTTTTGATAATTTTTGTTAAATGTGTTACCATGGTAACAATATACAAGAGTAAAATAAAAAATCCTTATTAGCAAGTTTCTTTTCCCTATGACATAATGACTCACTATAAAATTTTGTACATTATTTTTTACTGTAGTTTTCATTATTGAATTGTATTTTTTTTATGCTTATCATATCAAAATACAGACAGCTGTACATGTACTTAGAAATTAAATATCACACTTTATATTTTTATTAATTAAATTGTAAAAAACAGAAATGACAGTTATTACTGTTTGACAAGCAAGAATTTTTTAGTTCAGCTTATGATGAACTTCTTGCACTTGCATAGGATTCAATTTCTGAGATGTCGTTTCAGCCTATTCAACATTTTCTTTAACTGTTTGACCCCCTGTGTCTGTGTTACGGTTCTATAATTATATAATTGCTGAATATTATAAAATTTGTATGATTTTATTTATTTAATCAACACTGAAAGATTTTTTTTTCATTATTACACAACATTCATAAAGAAAATCCATGTAAACAAACACGTTTTTAGGGAAATTATTTTTTTGTGTGGAAGGATTTTTAAATGAAAATTACAGAAATGAATTATTAAAATTTATGATTTCAATATACTTTTCTTTTGATTTTACTTTATTAATAACACACACTTTTAAAATTTAATTGGTTTAGGCCATATTTTATATGTACTGTACGTGTAACATGTACAAAATTATATTTTGAGAGAATGATAAACTTTAACCATATAATCATGCAAATATATAGAAAAAATCTGATGTTTTTTATGCCTAATTTTGCAAGAATTTTACCTTTGAAGCCCTCTATTTAAAAGTTGACATCACTAATCCCCATGTTTTATTATTTCAAAATAATTCTGAATACATATCTAGGCAAACTGAATTAATTTGATCAAATTCTTAATGCAATAAAATGCTTTTATTTCAAATCAAATTGAAACTACCGTATTAAAAAAAATTGTCTATTTTATGTGCAAATTGAAAGGACATAAAAAGATTTATGCAGCATCATACAGATTTTTTTCATAATGTCATAATCACAATCTCAAAGATGCCTAGTATGAAGTTTTATATACATGTAAGAAATGTTGATAGCTTAATTATGATATCAATTAATTTGCTTTCTTTGTTACAGGTGGATAAAAAATTAGAGCACAGGTTTGCGCGTCTTGAAGAGAAGGCAAAAATTGAAACGCCACGAGTGAAGTCCGATTCCTGGAGCCTCCAAGAGTGGGAGGAGATAGAGGCCACATACTCTGTCTCCAGTGTATGTAAGTCCATTGAATGAGAAACGTCTTGCTGTAATCTATTGATTGATTAGAGTATGCTGTGTTTCATTCAGATGGAAGCACAAACTACATGAAGATTCTCAAGATCTCTCTTTAGAAATAGCTAGTTTAAAAGTATTATTAGTCTATTCTGAGATTTTGACGGTTTTTTTTTTTTTTTGCTAGCTAGTTTGTAAAATATACATACCTGGTACCGGGTATATGTTATATTATATATATACATGTACATGTATATATGTATTTTTTTTATAATCTATGGTTTAATATTCATATGAATCAGTATTATATCCTTTGAAAAAGCAGTTAACCTCCACTCATTATGGTCTTAATTACCTGGTACATAAACATATCCATGTGCTTGTCCCATATGAATATTTTGGAATTACAGCAAAAGTGATGGAGTATAATAAGAGTTTCATGGTATTATTACTTTAATCTTTATCATTATTATTTTCCAGCAGATATACTTTAAATTACATGAATTAGAGCAGGGTGTAATTCAATGTGACAATAACAAAGACTACACGAGCTTTTGTAATGTTGTTGGTATTTCTCTATAACAGCAGGTTCCTATGATGGATCCTCTTTATCTGACAATACCACAGGGTGGACTCTCTTCCCAGACACCAGATACTACAGGGTAAATATCTACATGATTCACTCTAACTTTGTGTGGCAGTTCACTGCCAGGATAGTGGGTTCAGTAGGTCCAGAGTTCAAGTCCGAAGCATGGTTAGACCACTGGGTGCACAAAACTAGATGTTTGGGTCCTTGGTACATGAACAGTGGCAGCAACGTTATTGTTGACAAACGACATGCACGATTCTTATACACGAACGACCACGTACGATACACAAACGATCACGCACAATACACGGACGATCACTAACTTACTGAATTTTCACAATAGACGAACAATAACAATAAAACACGCAAACGAACGATTCTATACCATTAAACACGCAAAATAAAAATGAGTTTTTAAGATTAGAATAAAGGAAACGTATTGCTTTAATTTGTACCACAATATGCGTATGTTTTATCAAAAAGGGGCATGTACAGTAGCCATGCGCTGTTTTATTTTTTACGAGTAAACAATATTATATAGAATTCAAACACAAATTATTTTTTTTGTCTCAATAACAAATAAAAACTTATATATAATCATAATGAGTTAAAGAAAATTAATTGTAAAAGAAATGAAGATAATGCATAAACTACCCAAAATATTTTACATACGAGTTAATACTTATGTCATCTGATTCCCCTACGTATGATTTATTCATGCGAGATATAAGTAAATTTGTTACCTAATTCCAAAGAATTTCGCTTTTACACATCCCATATTTTCTTAATTTACAGAACATGATTGATTTAATTTTATTCACTCTAAATTTTAAAGCATCTAAACACATTCAATTTGTTCCGAATGTATATACAATGTACCAGAGATGAAAGCGTATCGTATTCTCATTTAAAAGAAAACTTCGGGGATAATTGTTTAGTTTTAAACGGGGAATGGGTAAACTTGACTGCTTTCATTCAATGTGTCTCTCCTGCTATTATGATTAAAATTATGTGTCAAGATACACTAGATGCTTGATAAAGGCTAATTACAAAAAGTATGAAAAACTACCTCGACCATACAAAGGATTAAATGAGTTGTTGAAATACTTACTAAATGTATTTAACGACAAAGGAGAGAATGGTTTAAAAGATCAGCACTGACAAGATACATGAATATTAACAATTGTCAATGTTCTTCTATTAAAAAAAAAGTTTTTAAATCACATTGTTTAAATAGAAAACTACTTGTCGTTGTTTTAGAATAAATCCTAGCATTCCGTAAAAAAGATACAAAACAAAAAAACGGTAAAAAACGCAAACTAATTTTTTTGATACACACACGATCCCGCACGTTACACGAACGATCACCCACGTTACACGATCGATTTAACATGATAAGCTTGTCAACAATAACGTTGTTACCACTGAGGTCCATAAAATTAAATTGGCTGAATGCACACTACTTGAAGAGTGGGTTCTGTAGGTCTAGAGTCCAACTAGTTTGTGCAAACTGCTACAAAGGGGGTTTTGAAGGTTAAAATGTCAGCAGCTTGATGCACAACCTCAGTCTTTGGTTAATGCTAATTTATTTGTGCATTCAAAATTTATAAATGTTGCAACATGCAAGGATTTCAAGGTTAACTTTGATAATATTTCATTTCAAATAGCCCAAGACTGTGAAGATTTCCTCTGGACGTCAGTTTGATATCCATCTGCAAGGCCTGCACGAACTGTGTTCCTGGGGTCATAGAGAAGGAATGCAGAAACTGAGACATTTATACCAGGTCAGGATTCATAGGACACATTAAAGAAATAAACAACGTTATTTAGTGAACATGGCGTTATGAATAGCAATTGCTCTGTTGGCATATTCCATGATGCGCGCTAGCGCATCATGGAAAATATGCCAGCAGAGCAGTTGCTATTCATAATGCCATGTTCACTAAATAATCGTTGTTTATTACTTATATTTGCATTTTACCACTCGCAAATACCCTGTTTTAGCCTAGACCTTGACATTTAGCTATTACATCAAAAGTAAACATCCAGACTGTAATGTAATTTTTTAATTCACATAGATTTGTTAACATAATCAATGATATGTTATAACAGTAATTCCTTTAAAATGTTATCAAAAACATGTTTTAATATTACATATAAATACGTCAATTTTAATGGAGAAAAACACATGATGTATCGTATAGTGGTTTAAATCTTTAACGTCATGGAAAAGTATATAACGTTACATCTTTATGACGTCATAGTTTACTGACAGAGCAATTGCGATTATAGAGAAATAATTGCAGCTCCTCCGTATGGGCTTACAGTGGGAAAGAACAATGGAAATGCAAATATTAATTTATATATAATGATAGTGTTTGATGTATAATTGGTCATATACATAGTAACCAATCAAATTAATATTACATGTACATGTACATATAGATGTTGAATCTGCTTATTTACCAGTAATTGCTACAAAACCTTAATTAGATTGACAAAGTTACCATTTAAACATTGCTTCTTTAATATTATAAAACATATTCATATGGATATTGATTTGGTGATTGATATTCTTGTGATTAACAATTTTTTAACTTTCAATTATATCCACAAATTACAATATGGTAAAAATAATTTTTCACCACTAATATCAATTTGCCTTTATTTATAGTTTTTCAAGAGAGATATGGCTGTCCTTCAAGTTGAAAGTAATGACAAGACTTTCATGGGTATGATTTCTTTTTTTTTTACAACACATATTGAGTAATTGAAACCAGTGTGATTAAAGTCAAGATAAATTTTGAATAGAGATTCTCTTTGATTTGCTCATACAAAGATGTATTTATGAAATGAGATTTACCCATTATTAACTGCAAATGGTTTAGAAAAGTACACAACTTTAGTCTACCATTTAAAAACAGTTTCACCAGGTTCTCATTTTCTGTATTGTTCATTTGCTTTAACAAATAACTAGGTTCCCACTTTGTGGGTGCCCTATTAATAATAGTGATCAGTCTGTCTGCTGTCCATCTTTCCATCCAAGATTGCTTGTCCAGAGCATATCTTCTCTCCCCTTGGCCCAAGATGGCTCATACTTCATCCACAAAATGCTGTTGGATAAAAGGTGTGCAGTGATCTTGAATTATGTTTCTAGGTCTAAGGTTAAGGTCAAAGCAGAATTATATATAAATTCCTTGTCCGAAGCATATCTTCTCTCCTCTTGGACCAATCTGGCTCATACTTGACCCACAGAGTGTTTTTGATCAAAGGGTATGCAGTGACCTTGAATGAAGTTTGTAGGTCAAGTGTCAAGGTCATATTGGGCCACACAAAAATCTTTTTCTCATTGCATATATACTTTCCACTTAGCCCTATTTGGGTCATACTTTACATAAACAGAGCTATTGAGTAAAGGGTTGGTAGTGACCTTGAACCAATATTCAAGGTCAGATGTGAAGGTCATAGCAGAATTTTATGAAAAATCCTTGTCCAAAGCAAATCTTCTCTCCCTTTGCTACAATCTGGCTCATACTTCACCAACATGATGCCTTTGACCACAGGGTATGCTATGACCTCAGATTATGTTTGTAGGTCAAGTGTGAAGGTCATATTGGATCACACAAAAATCATTTTTAAGAGCAGTCTTAGCGGATCTCTTTATAATCAGTTTTAGACTATACATTGTTTCCCATTTGCTTAATCTTGCTCAGATTGACAAAAATGCCTGTCTGTATAGGGTAATGAGATTGAATTAGATGTTCTATGCCACCTTGAAAATTTTTAAGTTACAGGTCAAGGTCAAAGCAAAATTCTCTGATATTCTTTTCATCCTATTGTCCATTATCTAAGCTTGGCCCTCTGAGATCTCAATGTTGTCAATTTTTTCATTATTCTAACAATAAGTTGACTGATACAATAATTATTATATACCGGTACGTGCACAAAACATCTCTAAAATTGCTCAGTTATTATCAGTTTTATACATTTTAATACACTGATCTTAAGAACACCCAAAATGAGCAGGCTTGACATTTCCCAACGGACATTTTATTTATTTGTTGGATATTTCTTTTGCATTATCCAGTAACAATATGCCACTTTGACATATTAATGGACATTTTCAGCATGGGAAACAAAAAAAGTCATCCCCATTCAATCTTTTCTTAATGCCAGGTACGCTATATTGAAAGTGATTCTCACTGTGAAAGATATGATCAATCAAAATATTTACGGAAGGAAATATGTAATGTTTGATATTATCCTTGACCAAGGAAGGTAACTCTACATCTTAACTTAGCGTAGTTCTGCATAGTTATCTCTCTTGTTATATTTCCAGATCCAGGTCCCTCTGCCCTGTACTTTGGAGAGGATTGCATTGGAGTCAATCTTCTGACTGGTGTAGACAAGTTAGTATAGAGGCAAAAAAAATGCTCTGGGTATTTTGAACACAATGTACATATATAATCTGATAGTAAATAAAAAGCTTTGCACACACATCTTAAAAATAGTGTACTTTGGAGAGGATTGCATTGGAGTTAATCTTTTAACCGGAGTAGACAAGTTAGTATTAAGGCAAAAATCTGTTTTTGGTATTTTGAACACAGTATACTTATCTAACATGTAAATTGAAATATTTGCACATACGTAAAATATATAACGTATATGTGATTGAACTGTGAAAAAATTGCAGGTTTGCTCATCGTGAACTATTTATTATGTAAAATGAAATACGATAAAAGATCATGCCAATATACCTCATATCAGGTTTTTTCTGCGTCATGTTTTTTCCACGAATCAGAACTAGAATGGTAAATAAAATTTACGCAAATCAAATTTTCACTATTTCAAAGTCACATTGAAAATATAATTCAAGTATCTAAATTGTTGCTCTATGTAATGAAAAATTTGTATAATGAAACCATTTACATGATTTCCTTAATGTCAAATAATTACCAACTCACAATAATTATTTTCAGAGACACAAACAGTCATAGATAAATAGATCATGTACCGTTACATATACCAGCCGTTACTTACCAGTAGCTTAGGTATAATTAGACATTGGTTTACAAGTGAAAGTGACTGTTTTAACTACCTTGTCAATGGATTATTAAATAAACAACGAGGCTTACAAATCTATTATCTGGCACTTGTCCTCTGATCCCGCAATTTGTACTTCTAACTAAACTAACTGAACACAGTTCATCGTACTTTTACTTACCTGTTTACTTGTACTTTATCAGGAAAGAGAGAACTTTATTACAAGAACAAAACTTTGTATCAAATGGAAATCGTTGCGAACAAATTGGAAATTGGATACAAGCAGAAAAACCTGATATACTTTGATTTTTATTCAACTTTAATTTGAGTCAACAATGACTAGATAAAATTATCTCTTTGAATTAAGGTACATTGACCTTCTTTGTGTAGTACGGAAGATAACTCATATTTGGGTATTACTATATCATATATAAATATCAAATTGTAAGTAGGGATTTGATTTTGCCCGGCAGGGTGTGCTAACTTAGTGTGCATTTTAATCTTAGTTTTTATATTTTTTTGAAAAATTATAACTGTTATCATTGTATTGTTGATTCATTTTTCTTTTCTTTTTTTTTTTCTTTTTTTTTTTTTTACCTTATTTACAGAAAATGTATGGGCTGCCACTGTCTTCAAGCTGATATACCAGGACTGCTCTTCAACAAATGCTCTTCTGTAAGATGAGTGTATTAATTGAAATATATATAACATCCTTATCTATTTGTCAATCGACAGTTGAACAGCACCACTTATTTTTTTAAAAAAAATGAGTTTTCATGTGTATCATGTACACTGGCATGATTGTTTTTCACTTAAGTCTATAACTTTTTTCTAAATGACAGGGTCAAAGGTCATTCATGTAATTAAGGTCATTCGTCAGGTTCAGAGAATGAATGATTTAACACACTTTGATCACAATGGTCTACCGTGGAATCATTTAAATTTGTGGGGGCCAATTTTCATGGATTATGGGTTTTTTGCTTACTAGTGGGGGTGTAATTTTTCGTGGATGTGTCAGTTTTCAATTTCATAGTATGAAATATTACTCTTTCTAAATTTCTTGGATGTGTCAGTTTTTATTTTCATAGTATGAAATATAACTCTTTCTAAATTTCTTTATCAAGTTTTTGTGGAGAATGTAAATTCATTGGGGAGGGCTACCCACGAATACATCGAAAATTGAGCCATCATGAGTTCTAATGATTCCACAGTAATTGATTACTTCTCTAATGTGTTCAGGCTTAAAAAAGAATATGGTGTTAACTAAACTAAACCATTTCTCAATATCTGATTGATTTTTTTTCTGTTATGTCATTAATTTTCACCTCTCAGGCCAAAAATAGTGAATGATTAACTGCATCATGTCAAATGAAGCTAGATGTATTAAAAACTTAAATTGAGCTTCACAAATTTTAATTTGAGATAAACTTTTTAAAAAATATACTTTTTAATGTTTTTTTTCTGAAAAAAGTAATGATTAATTTGTCACAATTTCCTTACCCTTTGTAATGTAAAAGTAAGAATTGATTCAAAGAAATCTAAATTTCAATGCATGCAAATGTATTGATTGGTATTATCATCTTACTCCTTATCAAGTGTACAACATCAATAATACTTTTCTGTCTTTGTGTGTAATTAATTAAAACTTTCACCACATCACACAATATCTTCTATCTCATAGAGAGAGAGAGAGAGAGAGAGAGAGGAGTGAGATAATTGCTTTGCTTTAAATAAAATGATTTATTCTGTTTAAATGTGTTTCAGATTGAGTCCCTGAGCTTCAAATCAGCAGCCAGCTCATTCCGCTCCGTGAATGATGATGACGCCGAGTCCATGAAGTCAGCCATTAGTGCAACAGGATCCCCAATGTATGCAGGCAGTGTGAAAGTTTGAAAGCGTGTCAGCTTTTTCCAGACAAGACAAAATAAGCTGTCTGGCTTTTCCCCTTTCCTGATAATCAATGGCATTTATTTATGCAAATTGCATGCATTGTATGGTGCATCACAATGAAGAGTTGTCTTAGTAAATTGATTTATAACCTGCACACTGTTGATTGTGTTCTGCATTTGAATTAAGCATATTGATATAAAGATCCTTTGGTAGAAGAGACTTCTGCATAAATGGAAATATCTGCATAATCAAAAAAGATTTGGAATATCATACGTGTATGCAGTGCAACCATGTTCATTTTTATCAGTTTTCAATTTCCTAAATCTTATTTTTTGTTTGTGTCTTGCAGAGTGAATTTTGGTCTGTACAATGAAAATGATGTGCCAAATACCTTTGAGCTTGAAAAAGACAATATAGACTTGTACTCAAATAATGAATTCATCCGACACCTGACTTTCAAAATACAACAACTAGATATTGACATTTCTAAAGATGAACCCATGGGGCCCATTGAGAATGCAGAAGATCGTACAACCATTGACAATGTGAAGAAGTTTGTAGAAAGCTTTGGGGATGGAAACAAGGAGAGGAGTCTGGATGACGTTGAAAAGTTAGAAGAAGGCAACGGTGCTATATCAGAAATGGTGGTGTCAACTTCCACTCTTCTCGGGGAAGACTTTGAGGAGAGAAGCAGTGGAACTTCTGATCATGAAGACTTTACATGTGAATGTGATCTCAGTGATGTAGAGACTGAAGGCATGAGAGATAGGCTACACACATTGACTGCTGAAAATGTAGGTCAGCTGGAGTATGAAAAAGAGGCAAAGAATGAAAAGGAGGCTGGAAGCATAACGATTGCTCCTGAAACAGAGAAGACCTCTGTGTTAGCACAATCCATAAAAAATGGTACACTAGAAAATTAATATGAATGTTTTTTATGTGCATTACAGATTAAAAATGAAATCTAAAATGCCACTTGTCATTTAATATTAATATTAATTTATGTGTATTTTAGAATCTATACATTAAAGTTTTTTTGTATATTTTAGAATCTATGCTTGAAAGAGATTCCGAAGGCATGACCAGCTACGACTTAATCAGGTTTTTTTTTTCTTGCATTTTGATTTATCTTCTGATTGATTACTGAATGTGAGACACCACATTTAGATATTAATGATATTAATTGAAATTCATGTTTGAGGGAAAGTGTTAACATTACAGATTTAATCAATATCTATTTATGTTTTAATCAATTGGAATATATTGGCAACTGGGATGCATGATTTATCATGTTATTTAATTGTTATTTTGAAAACCCTGTAATAGTATCCAGAATATCAATAATTTTTTTCGTATTAAAACTTAAAAAGTACTTCAAATTTCAGTTTTGGGGTAATTTTTATTAAATGTATTTTCAAATGATTGCAATCTCCAGGAAGCTAGCATGTGAAAGCTTGTATGGCCTTGATCAAAGATATGTTTTATTCACCAAAATACTGTGGATATTTTTTATTTCACTTTGATTTCAAAAAGGCTCAAAATTTATACAATCATGTACAGAAGACAAAACACATCTTGGGGGTTAATTTGATCAATTCTTTTGATAGAATTAAAAGTGTTGCATTTCTTTTTAATTGCTTACAAATGCTTCTTATTTAAAGACCATTTGCAAATCCTTAACAATTTTAACACAAGGCGGATTTAATTGGTATTGAAAATATTTGTTGAAATTAGGTCTAAAATGTACAACAATGTGAAGCACAATAATTTTACAAGAATTGATTTTTTTTTAAATGGATAATCAGCTCAACATTTTGATGCATTTTTTATTATTTAGATATTTTTTATATGCATGCCCAAAAATCCAACTTTTATAGTGAACAGTTCACATTGTACTGTTTGATCCTTCTTTAGTGTTCATTTTGAGTCACTTGAGTCATTCACGTGACCTAATGCCATAATTCTCCATCCTTCATAGTGTTTTGTGCTTAATCAATTTTACAGTATTTACTTCTTCTTGAAAACTACAAGGCCAACTGCTACTATTTTTGGTTTAAAGCATCTCTGAGATAAGAAAAATCTTGATTGTGAAATTTATTACCTTACTCACTCTGGGGCCTAATGGACGCGGCCAATTATGCCCAAGAAAGCAAAATTTCAAAAAAAAATTTTACTTCCTTACCAGTGGAATAAAAAAATAGATGAAGCCCTCTACTTCAATTGTGGTCCCTGGGTTGAGGTTCAGGCCCTCAGGTGGAGCCAATATGGCAATATAGTGAAACTGTATTAAAAAGTCTTTTCTACTCCCACAGTACTGGGAAATGAACTAAATGCATGATCATGCTGTTTTCCCACAGAAGTTGGAAATAAACTAGATGCATGATTATAATGTTCATGAAGCCCTCTACCTAAATTGTGAAATTCATAGGCCATTGGTCAAGGGCTTAGGCCCTTTGGTTGGACCAATATGGCCATATAATGAGAATTTATTTAATCTTAGAAAATCTTCATTCCTGCTGTGGATCTGTTTCCACACCAGGCAGAGATAAACTGAGTGCATGGTTATGATGTCTATGAAGGCATCTACCTTATTTGTGAAATTCATGACTCCTGAGGTTACAGTTTTTGCCCTGAAGCTAGGGTATAGATAAATAAAGATTCCTTTGCAATAAAAACAGTAAATATCTCTCTATATGAATTTCAAATTCATATGTGTACATGTATTTTCAGGCTAAACATTGAAAACCTGATTCCTGTTGACTTTGACTCACCAGAACAGGAATCCACCCTTTTTCCTTCCAACCCAGACAATAATTCCCCAGATGCAGATAATTTGGCTTGTGGTAAGCCAATCTTACTGAACTAATTTCTGCAAAACCTGAATTTGAACCTTTGATTTTATTGACACAAGAAAGTAAAAAATGTCAATTATTATGGTTGAATATGAGATTCAATGATTTACTGTGTTATTTCACTAATTTTTCTTCTTGCAGGGTTTGGGATTTTACACATTATGACAAAGTATGCCAGTATCAAGCATGTGATATACTCTATTCTGATTGGTCGATCTGTAATCGTTGTGGGGACACCTGATTTGGAAGGAGAGGTCAAGAACATTGTTAATGCTCTGAAAATATTCCTAACCTCATATCACAGGTAAATATGTAAATACATACCAGCCAATAATAATTGTCATGTTTTAAGAAAGAAAAAAAGTGCAAGTTTCCCAAAATAGTTTACGCAAAGTTATAAGACAGTTATAATATAGAATGATGCAAGATATACAAAAATTCATGTACTTTTTAAAATTTATTTTAAATTTTTCATTTTTCTTTTTCACATGATTTTTACACTTATTTCATGACACTTTCTTTAAAAGTATCTTGTTTGTGTATTTTATGTCTTCAGTTTAGTTTGTATTGTCAGTATTATTTATGTTAAAATCAAAGTAATTAAATTAAAGGATATATTTTTCTTCGAACTTGAAAACCCCGATTACCAATCTAAGAGGTCAAAATTTGCATTTGCTCGGCATATATATACTCTATCAAGTACAGGCAAGAGATATATACAATGAATGTATGATAACTTGTGTTTTATTTCTATTTTTTAGGAATCACAAAAGTTTTATTCCATGGACCAAATGTCTACCCAGTTTATATAAGATGACAGACCTAAAATTAGTTGGAGTTTGTCGCCCTGAAAGGAAACCATTTGACAGGTTCATTCCATCAGCAATCAAGGTAAAGACCAGTATACATGCACGATCCAGGTAACATTTATTATTAAGTTTTAATGACTAAAAAAAATACGTTAGCTAAAAAATCACCAAAATAACACAACAATAAGTGTCCGAGGATAACATACTTCTGCTTTCTTACAAACATACATACACATTAATCATAGTTTTATTTTATTTTTTTCAGAAACTTTGCACTGTATTTGATGTTAAGAGAAGAGAGATTTTTTGTCCAGTTTATCAGGTAATATGAATGACAAGATAAATCTGTATAATTTTCCTGAAGCATAAACGATTGTTTTCTTTGTAGAAGTACACATTGAATCTAAAATTAATGTTTCTAAAATACATTAAAGTAAGATAGTTTTGTTTCTCATGCAGTGCATATGAAGTGACCTGCATTGGTTGGTTGGTTTGTGTTAATTAATAATCACGCGCATTTGATTCAAGATCTGTGCATGAATTTTTTCATCATCTGAAGGTTTATTTAATTCTCATTTTTTAAGATTATAATGTATTGCCGTTTGTTTTAGGGCTATTATCTGTCTCTATTAGACAACAGAGTCAGGAATTACAAAATGGAGGAAATGTTAACGACCTTGATAAAATCGTAAGTAACTCTGTTAGAGCTAGGTGTCTGAAAGATTGTAGTCATTGAATTTATGTCTTTGTTAGGTTTCTTAAAGTATCAAGATTTTAACCACATTCCAATAGCACAATTTAATTAAAAATTGCTATACAGATTAGTTCACCAAAAATTGAGCAACATATCTTCGTCCTCCACTCACTAAAGTTATATCAGAAATCACAGGTTCAATTGGAGCCAAGATTCTCTTTCATTTCATAATTATATAAGCATAGCATGTCCTTCAACGAGCAGAGTAAAGCGGTATGAAAGAATCTCCAATAATTTATTAACCGGGTTTTCCAACGGAAAAATCCGGTTATTAAAATGGTGAAAATGGCGGGCGGGCGGGCGGGCGGCTGCCAAAAGGGTACCCTCATTGTACGGATAACTCCTCCTACAGTTTTCAAGATAGGAAGTTGTTCTTTTGCAGATCAATTGTACATATATCAGAGGTGTGCATATTGCTAGGATTTTGATTTCTGATAATTTATTGAAAAAATACCAGCTTTTGAACGTAGTCATTTTTTGGCAAAATGTTGCATATAGGGTACCCTCATTGTACGGATAACTCCTCCTACAGTTCTCAAGATAGGAAGTTGTTCTTTTGCAGATCAATTGTACATATATCAGAGGTGTGCATATTGCTAGGATTTTGATTTCTGATAATTTATCGAGAAAATACCAGCTTTTGAACTTAGTCATTTTTTGGCAAAATATTGCATATAGGGTACCCTCATTGTAGGGATAACTCCTCCTACAGTTCTCAAGATAGGAAGTTGTTCTTTTGCAGATCCATTGTACATATATCAGAGGTGTGCATATTGCTAGGATTTTGATTTTCGATAATTTATCGAAAAAACACCAGCTTTTGAACGTAGTCATTTTTTGGCAAAATATTGCATATAGGGTACCCTCATTGTACGGATAACTCCTCCTACAGTTCTCAAGGTAGGAAGTTGTTCTTTTGCAGATCAATTGTACATATATCAAAGGTGTGCATATTGCTAGGAATTTGATTTCTGATATTTTATGAAAAAAATACCAGCTTTTGAACTTAGTCATTTTTTGGCAAAATATTGCATATAGGGTACCCTCATTGTAGGGATAACTCCTCCTACAGTTCTCAAGATAGGAAGTTGTTCTTTTGCAGATAATTTGTACATATATCAGAGGTGTGCATATTGCTAGGATTTTGATTTCCAATTATTTATGAAAAAAATACCAGCTTTTGAACTTAGTCATTTTTTGGCAAAATGTTGTATATACATGTAGGGTACTCCATTTCACTGGATGAGGGTTGACATGGACTATGGATACAGTTTACATAAAAGAAAACCCGGTTTGCTGTCATATTAACAGCTTTTCACTGTTAACAGTATTTTGAAAAAACTAAAATTAAAAATTATACACTGTAAAATGACTACTAAATTGATTATCTTTATACTTGCTTATTACGGATAAAATGGTTGTTCTTTTACTTTTATTAGGGTTCCTTTCATTTTTGAATATCTCTTGTTTGCATTAATTTAAATAACTTTGCATAACTATGATCTCTGAACAAACAGACAATAAGAAGACCAAAGTTTAATAATAAGATTCAATGCACATATCGTTGCTTAAATCAGTTAATTTATTGAATAAATCGATATCCGTTGTTCACTGTGAAGACCAATCTTGTTTGTTTAATCTAGTATATTCTATAAATAATTACGTGTCAAGTATTCCTCTATCAGCACTTAAATCTTAACAGCTAGACTAAAGGATGAGTGATGTTTGAAACTATATCCTAGGAAACTATGAGTTTAGTTTTACGGTGAAGGTCTGTTTTCCCCTAGTGTCCTTTTTGTTAAAATTAATTAAGGTGGAGTAAAACACCTGGAAAAAGTAATCCAAATGAATTATTCAAACAATGAATTATAATTATTTGATTATGAAAGATATAATGGTAAATAAACTGTACATATGTCAAATAAGCGAAAAAATGTCGTTTGGGGATAAAAAATGAATTTATAAAAAATCAATTCAGTATAAAATCTTCAGCGGAATTCTAACTCGGGATGTACGGATCTCAAGCCCGACACCTTATCCACTCGGCTATGGAGTTGTCATCGATAAAATCCTTTAATATATCGAAATGTTGTTTCGATCAGTGGTGTTATTCCACCTTAACTGAGGGGTTTTCTTTACAGTATGAAATCATGTCCTAGCTAAACATATAGGTGTATCTGGATCCCTTTCCCTTCATCCCCTCCCGCATCATCAAGTGCAAATAGGTAGGATTACCAGAAGCTTTCTTTGTTTATTGTTTCAACTTAAAAAAAAGACAAATTGAAAGCTTAATCAGACTGATCTGCGCAGGGTTTTGCTGGTGTTTCCTTTTTATTTATTGACTCCTTTTCAACCCCTTCCCCCAGATTTTGAATTGCAAATGGATACATATCTTCTCCAAATACATCGTTTGTGTAAACATGCCGATTCTTCTACACTTTTTACAGGATAATGGTGGAGATATCCTCCAAGGCTTTCATTTACTTCCATTCCTTCTGTATTGGTCCTGCTGGAGTGGGAAGACAGTAAGTTTATCTATTGGATTGCTTGATATATGAATGCTGTAAATGTGGGAATATCTACGTGAGGGGTCTATTTCTGTTAATATTTTAAGAGAAGGTGATCATGTTAAAAATCAACCACAAACCATGCTATTTTCGTTGATATGAAACAGGGTTGAATCTTTTAGAAAAAAAAATGTGAATAGGCATTCTTAGTAGTATTATTATACTTTCATGTTAAATACTTAAATTTGATGGGTTTAGACTCAGTTCTAATCCTTTCTATCACCCTCAGTGCAACATAAAGATTGTTACTTGCGCGTAAATTATGCGCGTACGGTTTGCCGTGGAATTCAGTCATTCCTTAGACCAAAAAAAGGTCGGTTATGCGTTTTTTAACATTTAGACATTCAGTATAATATAATGTTTGGGAGGGTCACAGTTGAAATTGACATCCCCGAGAAAACCATTGTCAACCGACGCGATATTTACACCCCTCGAAAACCTTTGTCTAATTCCGCTTCGCGTCGGTTGACAATATTGTACTGTCGATGGGTAACTGTTCGTAGTTGCTCTTTCTGCAGGGGATCCTATGAATACCACTATGTCACATTTAACATCCCATTAACTGTTTACTGGTATATGTATATGTACCAACAAAAACTATTGTTCTGACAAGAAATATCACTAAGTAAACATATAAACATCTCTTATATTTCTGTAGGCTGTCGGATCACTACAATATATACTTTTCCTTTTGAAAAAATCAATCATATCATATGACAAATTATTTTTGAAACGTACTTTGTGATTTTTCATTTATTTATCAAGTTACCGGGTTTTTTGGGGGATTTTTTGCAAAAGTATCAATGCAGTTATTTTGTTTGTATTTTTATATTATTTAAAAATTATCATCCAAAATGTTTTAATATATCAGAAAGGAGAAAATGCTAAAAATATCTTCAAGGAGTTGTTGTTGGATTAAATAAAGAAATATTTTCAGGGACTACAAATTCCTTCAACAGCAGAGCTCTTCGTTCCAAAGAAGGGTGTCAAATTTCATGGCCAAAATTGGTGTCCATGATTCGGATGCTCACATCATTGAGGTAATGATGCAGAGAATTTTGATTCAAAATGACTTTTTTTTTTAGATCTTTACTTTAATCCTCAAATACTGTGGTACATGTCATATATAATTTACTTTTCTCATACAAAATTCATAATTAAAACCTGGGCCCATTTGAGTAGAAGCTATTGAATACAAAATTTATAAAGTGTTTGGAGTTAGCTTCAGTCGGTATGTTTTACTTTTGGATTTTAGTCTCTAGAGATCATTAAAAATTAAAGGTATATTTGAAAATCTACTTAGTGCATGATTAGTAATTCGTGCAATGTAATGGTTGTGAAATACATAGATAATAAAACCCTTCTACCCAGACGACGAGAGATGTAGAAAAATGAATTTTTCAAAATGTTTAAAAAAGTGAAACCTAATTATGAGCTCGTTTTCTTTGTTTAGCTACCACTTTCATAAACTAACATGCTCTGGCAATATTTGTTTAGAAAAATCCCAAACATTCAGAAAATAAAACTAATTTCGCTAATGGGTTCATATTCAAATGCCAAACATTGATTGTCGCACTAAGTAAATTTGCCTTTGTCAGATAACAAGCGTACATATGTATCAATGTCTGTCCCCTCGCATTGATTTTACAGTTTTTATGCGAGACTATCAAACAACAGCTCATTCAGGACCACTTTCAAACCAGAGCCAGTGTGTCACGTAAGTTGATGATCGGTCATCCTAGTATTTTATTGGAACAGACTGAATGTAACTCTTGGCATTTTGTACAAACTTTCCGATTAACTTTCTTGATATGATACGAATGGCTCCTCTTCGAAAATTCAACCTGTTTGCCGATCAATGCTAACGGTTCAAATTCTCTACAAGATTTATGGAGCGAAAAAGTTTTTAAAAAATTTCATTAAATAATTCTCTGTTAAAGTAATTTGACTTGATTATCAGTGGATTAATTTGACTGACCTATAATGCAATAGTTTGATAAACACGTCCTACAATAAAATATGAAGCGATGTCTTGTTCTTCTTTCAGACATGCCGGAAAGACCACTAGCTACTCATAATGACCTTTGTTGCCAAATGATGAAATGTTGACAAGCGATGTCGCTTTAAGAAGTGCAATACTTGATTTTTATTCACAACATTTGCTCTTTTCAAACGTTTTTAACATTCTATCATCTTTCGTCCACAAATTAAAGTTCCACACAAATATGTAGAATCTGGAGGAGACTTTGTCGAAAATTAAAACTATTTTTTTCAACTTATTCGGTAAAAGGAAATTTTTCAGATATATCATATCATATTCAGCTCCTCTAAAATAAAATTTCTTGTAACATACATGACAACTTCTTTCAAAAATGTAAAGTTATGGGGAACAACATTGAGTCTTAACACGTATTTAGTTTAGGCTTGTCCTTAATTCCAGAAGTGAAATGATATCGTGATATTTGTGTTCCGTCAGAAGCAATTTTACTTATTTATCTTGTCACATGAAACAGAAATTAAAACTGTTTTATTAAAGGTGATCTATTTTTATTTGTTATTTCAGTGGTTTCATGATTTGGAGGTTGGGTATTTATTGATGCTGTGCCTGCATGCTGTATACCCTTACTTTTTAGAGAGCTATAAACAATGAGATGTAGACAAATTTTACAATTCTCCATCGTCATTAAAATATCTTGTCTTAAAATATGAAAACACCTAGCCCAACTATAAACAAAAATTAATAAATTGACCAATAATACAGTTCAACACATGTAATTACATGTAATAGGATTTACATGTAGTTAGTTTTTTTAAAAGGGGGTGTTTTGTTAAGTATGTTACGAATATAGTATTAAATTTAGAACAATTAAAATACCAATAAGTACATTAAATTGAAGCACAAGAAAAGAAATGAGAAGAACCCTTATTGCTCATTATCCGTGAATCGCAATATTTACACATGCAATAAATTTATTTTTATAGATCTATCAGAACTACAATATGATCACATGTCTATCATGATTGTTAACTAATTTGTATAAACAGTAGGTAACAAATTAAATGCAGAGCATACTAGACATAGTGTTGATAGCTTTTAAGCTAGTTGACAGATACTAAATAATTTTTGAAAAGAAAAAAGTTGTTACCGCCATAAAGTAGTACAAAGCAGCATTGACGCAATTCCGTTTCATTTTTGGTGGAAATAATGGATGATATACCCCAAATAAACACCAAGTGCAGGAAGGCATAAATACTCGATAAAATGCAATTTCTTGAACCACCCGCTGTGAAAAAGGACGTGTTTCTTAATCAGCAATTTGTTTGCGATAGCAATTTTTTTTAATATTGATATTGGACAAACGATTGATAGCTATACAGAATCAGCGAAGCAGACCAAGGTGGTGTACATTTTGACGCAATTTCAGAAAATCTTACAAGAGAAATTCAGTAAAATCAATAGAAAGCATTCTTCATCGCAGCATGCTCGGGTAGATTTCCAAGAAGATTGAAATCTCTACATCGATATTGGTGTCTTTTATGAGCATTGCGAAGGTTCCTCACAATATGTTGGGGGTTTTTTTAATTCGGAAATTGGCTTCAAATACTATGTATAAACTAGATGGAAGACATTCTTGATTTGATT
The DNA here is from genome assembly GCF_963853765.1 of Magallana gigas. NCBI lineage: Eukaryota > Metazoa > Mollusca > Bivalvia > Ostreida > Ostreidae > Magallana > Magallana gigas. The sequence goes on along the minus strand of NC_088858.1, from coordinate 33,193,833 downwards.
TTTTCCTTTAATTTTTTAAAAAGAATTTATAAGTATGAATTGCGCATAAAAGACGTTAAATGCCATGTGAATTAAACAACAAAGTGGTAAAAAGCCCATGCCGTTTTGTTTAACGTTATGCTGAGGTTTTTTTTAAATCTCTTGTGATGAAATAATATAATAATATTTAGTTTTATTTTTTATGAATTATGAAAAATATCTAGAGAAAATAATGCGTAAAAATATTTTAAAAGATTACACAAAGCTAATATTTGAACCAAGTTTGAAAGGTAACCTACTGACACATTTAATTTTTGTGCAAAATATATGTCGTGTAGCGCAAAATGTTGTTAGCGTAATACGTTGTCACAATTCAGTTTTACATAACAAAAGCAGTTGTTTAAGGAAAAAAACAAGCATTGTTTTTAACGTAATAGTTTTGTACTTTAATGTTAGTTGTGTTTAAAAACAAGATTTAAGGCGTTCTGTCCCTTGGCTGAGACATTAAAGTATTAGATTCTAATTGATGTGGGTGTTAATGACAAATGTTTCCAACCATTTTTCCAAACAGTTTATTGGACTAGCGAAAATCTTGATATTTAATTGAAAATTGAATCACTGGCACAGCTCGCTAGTTCAGAGAAATAATCTAGATTTGTATGTTTAACAATAAATCAAACTTTATTTGCTAATTTGACAAATATTAATATTATTATTTACTATTAATTGTATAACTGGTAAATAATTAGTAATAACTGTAATCTTTACCCCTAAAAGTATCTGATAAGTATACTGACTAAGTTCTGAAATTATAAACTGGTTATATAGAACAGTGTATTAAGTATTTTGTGGCGAGGTAAGATATCTACTTTTCGCCGTATAAGAATTTAACAATACTGTATTCATTGAATGAGGTGATTTGATCAAAAAGGGAAGTCTGCTGTAAAAACACACGTTGCTCATATGCAATAACGTCTTCAATGGTATAATTATACATTTTGTGGGAATCGGAAGCAACGTCATGACGATCTCGGTAAAGTGGTATATCCCGATAACGCGGTAATTAAATTTTCAACCCATACACATTCAATTTATTTTCCATCTTTAAAGAGGCTGAATGGTCAATAAAGTAACCATCAGATTTATCTGAAATTGTAGCAGATGATTTCTTAAGCTATAAAGTTTTATTTAGAAAGAAATATTCATATATTTTGCCTTTTAGACTTTTGATTTTCCCCTATATTTTTATATAGTAATAGCTCTTTTTCATAAGGAGATCAATACAGTCTTAAAGTTGCCACGGCCATCGAAACTTCTTAAAACACTATTAAATATTTAAAATGTATTAAAGTAAACTTCAAGTATGAACCGAAATTAACGGGATATTCACTTTGAGCAGAGTTTCAAGCAGAGCAGATAAAATTCTCATGTAAAATTTGTATTTTTTTATTTTACCTCCATCATTATATTGTCATTTTATCAACAGTAATTTAATTTATTAGTACATGTGTCACCAAAATCGGTTCCTGAGAGTTTTTTGGGAGAAAGGAGGAATACGTAATGGTTATTTGATACTAAAAATATCAATCATATCAAGCATATCTCCATTTTTATTAGAATTGTTGTTGATGTCACATATCCCGATATCTTTCCCTTAAACGTCATTCCAATACCCTTCAAACAAACACATCTGAGAACACAACAATGACAATTACCTCTGCAAATTAATAGTCCACAGTATAATAGTTATAGATATTAAAGTAAGATTCACATTAGTCATTACACTATCCTTTATCAATGAAAACTAATTTCGTCTCATGAAGTCCAACTCTTACAAGCAAGCCTCTTTATAATGGATGTTTTGTTTTCATTATGCATGTATCTTATATTGGTGTATTACGAATAATGGCATTTTTTGAATTATCTCGTCAGGGATGAATGCATTGGATAAAACGTATTTTCATCTTAAGCAAGGAGTCTTTTCTGGGTTTCAACTTGTCAAAAGTAAATTTGATTAAATGTTCATTAAATCAAAATGAAAGGTAATTAAAATATCATATTTGTCTTTCCCTTTAACTATCATACAACTTGGCATAGAAATAGTAATCAAAGTTAAGAATCTAACAAGAACTATATTTTTGGCGGAACATTGGCTTTGGAAAATATCATTTTTTATTTTTTTTTTTGCAATTCAGAATGACTGTAGATTCCTTAGTCTATTCAGCAATTTAAAACAATAACATTAATGTTCGATTTTTTCAATTTGATTATGTGTACTAATGATAAGATACTTGGGCAGAATATTTTTCTAAAATATTATTTACCTATCAAATTATATTTTATTAGCTTTTTTAAATACATAGGTGTGATAAAATTACTAAAATCGAATTTTCTCTCTAATCAATATATTAGCATTTCTTTCAAGTCATATCTTTATATAAGGTCTTCATAATATGTAAAAATAAAAATATATATATATATATATATATATATATATATATATATATATATATATATATATATATATATCAATATTGGAGAGATAAAAAGTATGCAGAATATATTCAAAATTTAAGAAAAAATAGAGGAAATGCGGGCTAAGCAATATTAATTTTAGTTTAAACATTATTCCAATATAGAATTATAAGCTGATAGACATTCTGATAATTCTATCATTTCATTGAAGAATAGAAACTTCATATTTTAAACAGATGTCTCAATAATTGCTGATAATAACATTTATTTTTATCATCCTTTAAGTTGAGAAAAAACGTAATGACCTTGACCTGACCTTGATGCATAAACAAGATGGTCAAATGTGATTAAACTGATAGAATCATTTGTTTATATGATCGGGTTGACTGTGTCAAATTTTCATGGATTTCTTATTTTAAGAAGAAGGTCTAATATCGAGAAGACTCATTCCTTTTGTGTTTGTGTTTTAATCTTAGAGGGAACCTTTATCTTGCCTTCTTTAGCTTTGCTTTCTGCCAAGTAAAGTTAAAAAGTGACCAAACAATATAAAATGAAATGAACAATGATAGCAGCGTGAAAAAAAAGTGGACACACAAAATGCGACTAAGAATTTGACCATGTCACCATTCAAATGCGTCTTGTGAAATTGTATTGTATGGTATACACAATGCAAATCCTCATCAGGGAAAAAGCAATTAGCTCAGATCTGCATATCTATCGCATGAAGTATCTGGATGTTGCTTAGTTAGTTATTTATATGAGCTCTATAAATAATTCATTTCATTATGTCAATGTGGTTTATACATTTAAAATATTGATTGCTCTGATGGGCATTTGCATTGTGTATTCATATTGCATCGTTGACAATCTTCATAAATAATGATTATTGTCTGATCAAAGCAGTCTAATATCAATAGATTTAACAATAGGTGTAAATATGAATAAAAAATGACAATATGATTTATCTAGTATTTATCGTCCATCCAGAGCAGACTCACAACGTAAACTTCTGAAAGACAAAGCTTTGATTCTGAGTAAATAATTGTAATTTGTTGAAATCAGTGATGTGCTATATATTTGTGACACATATAGTACATTAATATAATTTAAACATATTTTATTGTATTTCATAAAAAAAATACAAAAGGTTCATGCACAAGTTCTGACAACCTGACAACTTTAGAGGTATTATATATATATATATATATATAAACTAAATATTGCATTAATTATAATGAGTATAGTGGGCCGTTAGGTGTCATTAAAAAAAGGTCACCCATCAATCTTCTTTTTTATTTTACCAAAATGACGTTACTTGCACAAAAACGGTTGATGAACTCTGGAACAAAAGATGATTTACCTAACAAAGAAGTATCATCAAAGTATTGCAATGTGTGCTTTATTGTTATACACTGTAAAGCCAGTAGTAGGCCGTAGTATTCACATGTATCATCTATACTGTATTAGGAAATTTTGTGCAATGACCCCTTCTTCTATATTTTTATTTTAAATCGACAATCCCCTTGTCCTTCAACTCTCATTGAATATCAGAACCCGAGCCATGAGTCAATATTTATTTTGTGCTTTTACATCTTGAAATCGTTATTGATTCACACTTACGTGATCTTATTCCATGAATATAACGAATCGATCAGACTGAAATCATTAGCATTTTCACAATGAACAAAATCGACCTTTTTCCTTTTGGAAGTATTTCATTTTTGAACGGTTGGTGTATTTATGATGCAATAGTTACTAAGCAACGTATAAAAAGCGTAACCATACACTGCAAATTTGAAACACATTATATATATATATATATGTATAAAACGATGACCTTTTAAGTTCTGCAAACAATTTTCATATTATTTTATTGTACTACAAACAGTAGGTATACTTTGTTGATTCATTTCTAAAACCTACGCAAATAAACGCCATTTTAATGATTATAAGAAAAGTAAATGTCAACAGCTTATCCTGCATGTGGAGATTACTATCTTTTTCAAATTTGAAATGTATGGAATTTCTTATTTATTATGCTTGATTGTCCAAAATAATAAAAAAAAAATGAATGAACACAACAATAATCGAAAAGAAAAAAGTGGAACTAAATTTGTTGCTAAATCGAAAAAGAAATAATAAATGCATCGTTTAGTAGATCATATTGAAAGAAAATGCATTACTTAAGTTATGAAATGACCTCTACATACCGGTATATTGTGCATAAGATATTTGAAAGATTTTACAACGTGTTGTGGTCAAAAGTTTTAAGATGACAGTGTGAAATTTCCTTTCTTAGTTTGTTTGTGGCAAGGTTTTTTGTTTTGTTTTTTTTTAAAGGGGGGGGGTGTGGATCTTAGAGTTTTGCGTTTGCAATTCATTATATTTGAAATACAAGTAAACTATTTAGGATTAATGTTTTGATTACTTTCAGAAATGACGACTGTAAATTATTCGATTTCGTACCACACGCTTTGAACATGTATACTAGTATTTCCTGTTTACTTAAACATGTACATTTCATTGTAACCAATATTCACTGCGTAAGTGAACTGCAAAACAATTTGAAATATATTTTAGTAAGGTGATATGTGGATCTTCTCATAACATCATGCAACTGTTTAAAAAAAAACCCACGTTATCTCGAATTTCTACGGCCCAATGTACAAGTCCCAAGACGGATTCGAGTCTTCAACGGAACAATTGCTAAAAAGACATATTCTCGAACTTCCAGGGTCCAATGTACATGTTCTAAGACGGATTCGAGTCTTCAACAGAACATTGCTAAAAACACATATTCTCGAACTTCCAGGGTCCAATGTACATGTTCTAAGACGGATTCGAGTCTTCAACGGAACAACTGCTAAAAACACATATTCTCGAACTTCCAGGGTCCAATGTACAAGTCCCAAGACGGATTCGAGTCTTCAACGGAACAACTGCTAAAAAGACATATTCTCGAACTTCCAGGGTCCAATGTACAATTTCTAAGACGGATTCGAGTCTTCAACAGAACAACTGCTAAAAACGCGTAATCTCGAATTTCTACGGTCCAATGTACAGTTAATTCTCGAGTCAGATTTGACATCTTTGACAGAATAAGTATATATTATCTCCAGTAAATTAGCTCTGCCTTAATTGTTCGTATATCTGTTTTACATTTTCTGAATCTCTCTCGAAATCTTCAGTGAAGTGCCATCCAGAACATATGGATATAAACGTATTTATTTCCTTGAGATAAATTGCTCTGAGTTTCCTGCACCCAATCAGAGAGATCGTTACTTCATGTTTTTCCTGCAGGGTGTAACATTTCCTTGTATATTCTTGTGAAATATTGATAATACCACTGTCTGTACGAATAACTATAAGAGGTTGAAAATGAGCTGTTTTTAAACATGAGGTGACTTGAATGAAAAAGTACACGTATATTGGAAGAATGTTGGATACCAGGGCCAAACTTTCACATACAATGTGAAAAATACTATTCTACTAAAGGTACTTTGATTTTTTTCATTATACAATACTCAGCCCTCAACTGTATTGGTATGAACTTTCATCAAAGTTAAGAGATTGTTTATTTTGTGAAAATAAAAAGCGTATGTAACTAGCTGCATTCTTGCTTAGATATTTTGAGAGAGTTTTCCTCGTTTAAATAAGAATATCTTTGTTATTTTTTCCATACCTTTATGTCGACATATTATTATTACATTAATATGGTTTAAAACCATTAAGACGTTCATTATCGATACTCTTGTATGGGATTACTGATTAAATATAGCTTTCAGAAAGATGTTGACCTTTGCTCACTTTTGTAGCAATGCTGAATAACAGAAACAAGGTCAGTGTTGTTTAATGTCTTTGAAGTTGTATAGTGCTAGGGGCTTTTCTCCATTTTAGATGAGGAAGACTATTCTTCTTTTCATTAAGACACATTGACGATCTCCTGATGTCGCCTTGGAAAATATTTATCATTAATATATGGTTCATATTTCAGAAAACTTTTCGATATAGACAGTTTTGGGTCCTTTTTTATTCGTTTTACCATCTTCTTAAATAAGTACGATATTTGCTTTAACATATTTACCTTTCATGTAGGATGACTCTTTTTAATCTAATATTTTTCATTATACTAGTAACTCTCTCTCTCTCTCTCTCTCTCTCTCTCTCTCTCTCTCTCTCTCTCTCTCTCTCTCTCTCTCTCTCTCTCTCATGTTGAATTGCTAAATGCGGGGGGAAACTAACTGCTGTAATATTTAAGATATGAAACCGTGAATATTTTATCCCACTAATGCATTGAATTGATATCTTATATCCTAGTAACAATGGAATTTCGTCAATACAGTCTCAATTATCAATCAATGCTCCCCTCACCCTCACTTTCCTCCATCTCACGATCTCGATATCTTATCTCTTTCTATCTCTCTCTCTCTCTACTTTTTTATTTATTTTCATGAATTCATAATTCACAAGTTTTAAAATCGAGAATCGTACAGTGTTTGGTATCATTACCGATCGGACGGCATATGATGGTGATGATGATGAGTAAAATATCGATAGAATATTGATCTCGGGCCTCTCTTTTCCTCTGTAGTAGGTAACGCCGCTCTCGTTAAGTGTCGCGGGCCCTGCTGCTGATCGAGCCAGCTTCCATTCCGTTATGGGATGTTACACTGTCGCATCCAGCCGCGATCGGGTTCTAAAGACAGTTTTTTTAGCGGATGGCGACTGGGGTTTCTCGAATTAATATTTTAACACAATTCACGTGTTAACTAATTCCATTCGGCATTGTTCGGTCTTAATGTGCAAAAGAAATGAGGAGTTAAGTGCCATCCTGGAAATACGGTTTTCTCAAAGGACAGGAGATTTATCAACAACCTTTATTATAACAAATTTATGGTGACCGTCAGTGATTCTTTTTTTATCGTGTTGATGAATTATTTAGGCGAGTGACTGTTGGAGTAGAAAATTGAGCATCAGGGGAAGAAAAAAGAAAAACTAAGAATTCTTTTGGTTTTGCAAATTCTTACCTAACCATTAGTAAAAAAAAATCATCATAACGGAAAGATGCGTGATTTTAAATAATTCAACGATCGATTTTCCAACGTAAAAATGTAGATGTGACGGCGTAGTAATGCTTTGTTTGCTTATTGCAGGCAGCGCAATCATGAAGGTTCCATGACAATCGCTCCATCATCTTTTATGAAAAAAAAAGAAATATTAAACAAAAAAATAAATAAATATGGAATTTATAAAAAAGATGAAAGAAGAGAGGAAAGAAAATGATAAACGTGTGAAATTGAATATTGGAGGGCATTATTTTGAAACTTGGTTTAGCACGCTGGAACGGATTCCCGGCACCCGTTTGGCGTTATTGGCGACCCTGAAGGAGGCGGACGAGAGTTACGATGCAGACAATGGGGAGTACTTTTTTGACAGACACCCTGGGGCCTTTATGGCAATTCTCACCTACTACAGAACGGAAGAACTTCACGTGGACCAAAATATTTGTGGAAATATTATTAAAGGGGTTTGTATACAAATTTTTTTTTATTTATTTTTTTTTTTGCATGTTCTTTTATCACGTTAACGTTATACATTTGATTGATGACTCAAATATCACAAAAAGTGACGGTGTTTACAGTTAATGACAGAATAACCTGGCACCTTTTGTAATGAAGTATATTCAATCGTAGAAATACTTCAATGCAAAAGCAAGAACTTTTGAATGGGTTTTCTGATAGCAGCACATTTTTTTCACAATTCTTAGATCAAGGAGAGAGACAAAACAATGTTGCTGAAGTGTATATAATTGATAAATTATAATTTGCTGCTATTTCGAAGCAAAAAGAAGTATAATCTTTTGTTTTGAAAAGTGCATTTTTGAAAAGAAAAGTTTGATAAATGTTAGATGATTTTATTGCTGAACAATATTAAAGAAAGATAAAAATTATTTCTTAAAAAAATAAATATGATGTGCTGATTGGAGTTAGAACTGTATGTATAATTTTGTCATGTGAGAGAAGTAAATCGAGTTAGACTTCCCCCTTCCTCATTAAAACGCAATTATTATCTCGTTACTCCGGCCTTAAAATTTCAATCCATGCTATTTCCTTTTGGTAGAAACAGGCAAACATTTTATGGCCACAAATGATAATCATGTTCAAGTAGGAAATTTTGAAAAAATACAAGAGGAAGTTTAAAATTGCATGCAAGTTCATCAACGTTCTGAATTGAAATTGTGTATGAATGGAGAACATTCTTCTCTTTTTAATTTTTTTTTTTAATTTTAGAAACTATTTAAGTTATTTCTTCTATAGTAAACTTAATATCAAAAAGCAGGAAAATAGCCGTTTAAACAGACAAAAGCTTACTATAGTACCTATATAAGACTCCAGCTGTCAGCCTTTTCTTATATATATTCAAAGAACGTATATCAAAATTTTTGCAAGTCATTCTAAAACGCACAAAAAAAAAAAAAACTCGCGTTGCATAAAACCGAGTGATGTTGATAGGCTTTTTCGAAATATCTCGAGACTGAAGGTTCTTCAGAAACACTAAGACGGATGTGACGGCAGAGTTTGATGACATGATAAAAATCGGAACATACCCTTGCAGAAAACGACATTTCAATAAAGCACTCGCCAATTGTGTCGTGGGCGATATGCTTCCATAAGCCTGATAGCGAAATAATAATGGTTAATCGCACACTACTTTGACAGTCTTGGATTGATTTTTGGGGTATCCTTATGACAACTTAGCATTGTTTATATGCCTACATCTGGATAATAAAATTCGTTATCTGTCGGACAAAGAAACTGTGTCGGGTGATTACCCAGTCTGGGTCAATAAATATAGACCTGTGTGCCGATTTTGAAAAGAGTGAAGTCTAAAAAAAAATTGCTGATAAAAATGGCGACTTCTGTCGTCTGCTTTGGTATTCTTTTGATGATGCTATTTTTAAAATAGTGTGGATTCGATGACGTCATTTGATTGTACTTTAAAGGCACGAGTCCTCAAAGAGTTACATGTACTCAATGACTCTAATACATTTACTCGGCAGGTATATAGGATTGGAGGGTATATGAGTTTCGATAACTATATTTAGGTTCACTGGGGAAAATACAATTGCATAGAAATAAACAGATATGCTATAGTGTTACTTAATTGGACTGAACAGGAAAGGTAAAAGTGACCAATTAATGTGCACATGCCTTTGATGCCTTATTACCTTGTGGTTCCTGTGGACCTATTTAAAAATGAAGACAATGATTATTCTTATTTTAGAATAATGATTTAAAGCTGCTTTGTACGATTTTATATCAAATTTTTTGAACGCTTTTAAACGTTGTTTTTTGCTAATTTTGTGCATAATAAAAGAAATTGCAGTAGTTTTCCTAGTCAATAAAGCCATATATTTTAATGAAAAGTAAATGGTGTACAAAGTAAACAAAACTAACGGCATAAAGAGGGGGACGAAACCAAACGGTTCCATTCTCTTAACATTCATATGATACAGTTTGGTTTGTTTTTCTTTATGCCCATAAAGAAATTACTAGTATTTTATTTACTTTCAACATTTCTTACTTTTAAAGGAGACCGATTCTGCCGGTGTTACATGTAATAGGCGAAAGTTTATAACATTCTAAGATGATTGGTTTGTATGAAAAATTATTTGATACCGTAAGAGCGAAAAAATCGGACCATGCAGTTTTAATAAACTAATGTTGAAGTATGATTGGTTTGTGTAGCTTTGATGTCTTTTAATTTTAATTTTTTATTTTTTTTTTATTTTAATTTTTTTTTGGGGGGGGGGGGTAGGGGGGTAACATAACATATTTGGATAGTTTGATCATCAAGAAAAACTTTCAAAGAAATCCACCCCATTTTATTTATCAATTGAAGAAAAAATTAACGAAAATCCATGTTATTGTTATTGGTGACCAATGCCGACTATAACTCAAAATGTACGTCATCAATATGCAAATATTGCGTAATTATCATGGCTAATGGCCATTTCTGGCTGACTGTTTCAGGAAAATTAACACTGATTTGTAAATTGCTTCAATAACCAGAAAAAAGCTATTTAAGTGTTTTATCAGATGTTCATTAATTAGCATTTAAGCTCATTATAGAGATAGCTGTATTATTGCAATTCCATTTGCTTTGTGTATTTCTTTGATTAAAAAATAATTGCTGGAGAAACATTTCAAAACAGTGCATTCACTGCAGCGATCTTGCATTAAGGTATTCGATGTATAACGACCACATTTTATACCTAATAAATGAATGGTTCAATATTCTTAATCATGATATCATTTTGAAGGTGTAATCAAATAAGAAGACTCCACCAAAGGAATTTTCAAAATATTAATAATGGTCCAACTAATTACACCTTAAATTTCGCATTGAAGTCTATGGGCAACATATGTTTTGATAAGATATTGTAAAAAGTAACAAGTTAAAAAGTTGAATTTGTAAAATCTCTTGGTTAATACATGCATAAACTTTCTCTTTATTGAAATATGAAATTAAATGAATCATTTACCGCAGATATTTTGACGAAATTAAAATTTTCTTTTTTTCAACAAGGGGAGACAACTCTTTTTAAAACATTAAGGTGCAAAAGACTGGCTTCTTTTATGTTGTCAGTCAACTGGTTTAAAATGGTTCAAAATTGTTCAATATTCCTTCATTAAACATTGAATACCTTAATTGGTTACGTCTCTATGAAAATGATTCCGTGTCAGATCGTCTCCACTTCTTAAATGTTAATGTTTGTCCGTCTCGTCAGTGTCCCGCGGTGTATATACGAATTAAACAGAATTTAATTGCTCTCCATTTAAACATATACGAGGATGATCGAGGAAAACGTTTTAATTAAGCACAATTGAAAGTTACGAAAACAGAATTGATATAGCATTAAAATGTTTATTCTTAGACTAAAAAAAAGACCAAAAATCACCACAACGGTCCATCACACAACCATTAGCTGTTTCACGATACTGTCATGTTTTGTAATACATGTATATTCTTAAGGTCTATCTTATTCGAAAGACAGCATAATACATGACGTCTATATCAAAACATCCCTAAAGGGGAATACGATATAGTATATGTACATATATAAGGAGAAGTCCATTATCAAAATGAATGATAAATAATAAGTTTTGCCTCTCCCTCTTTTTTATACGCCTTTACTTTAAAATTGCTTCCAATCACCGCTGATTGTTTGAACAGACGCAATTCCGAAGCCAGATAAAGTAACATCGCACTTTTCAACTTATTTTTCTTTTTACGGACATTTCAATGAATTTCATACAATACTTTATTTTTTGTAATCAATATTGGATGCGGGTCTAGATCACTTGTCAACATGTCCGACCGCTCGTATTAAAAGAAAGTATTGTGAATACTTAAAAGCCCGACTTGTCAACCTAGGTCAACTCGGATTAACAGGTCGAAGTAGTTCAATTTTGACAGGTCGACGCAGGATGAAAAGTCAACCGTTAAACAACTGTTCACTCTTTGACCTATTGACCTCTCAACCCATCCATCACGTTCAAACTGAAAACAGTCGTAATTTTATTTCCTTTCTTTTTCGTTTTAATTTCATTCCTTTATATTCATATTCCTGTTTATTTACACTCCGTATAAATATTTGGTCGGACGTTATATTTTTTTAGCGGAAACCAGGAAGGTTCTTTTTCTTTAAAAAATTACCATTTTAATCAGTTTTATTTTTTTAACACACAATTATTAGATTATTGATCGACCCAGATACGTGCCTAGTATGCCTAAGTATGTTTTTAATGTGTGTATTACCAATGTTTTATTGTAGATTTTTCAGGCTATAATATTCTATTTGAGTGTATACATTTTTGCATGTACATGGAAGAATAGAAAAACCATTCATCTAGCAATGTTGAACAAAGTTCAATTTTCACGTCAACCAATACGAAATCAAATTTATCAGATATATATCACTCTTTAATATCTGAAAATTTATCAATTAATGCGTCTTACATTTATATATATATGGCGACGATTAAATGAACAAATTTAAACCGTTGTTTAGGTTTCAAAATAAAACGTGAATTATTAATTGTCTGCTAGTCGTTGTTGCTAGCATTACCAATTTAAAACCAAACGCGATCACATAAAACATCATGAAAAATTTATCATTATGTTTCACATTGTCCTGGTTTCTGCTCTCAGTGTGAAATATAGGATGTTTTGAGGCTTGAAGCTAACGCTCTGCCGCTCACTTTAATATGAACACATTTTCATGAATAAAATATGACAAAGTATACCTTTAATGATCCTGAAAAAACTTTTTAAAAAGCATCAAGGAATATGTAAAGAATTGGCAGATACATGCACTAACATGGAAATTGTGTATGTTCTTTTCTTCGGATAACCATGATTACAAATCTGAAACTACATGTATGAAGATTACGTATACAATGTAATTTTTAATGGAATAAAATCTTTTATTTTTATTTTTATTTTTAATCGCTAGTTTTAACAGAAATACACAAAAAACAATTCTGTTTCTGTCGGGATTGATCTTTTTAAAGGTGAGGAGGGTATTTTTTTAAATTGATTATGGTCAAGGAATTAAATACAAACATTATTTTTTGTCTTCTTGCTCATTTTGGTCAAATATATATAAGAAGGAAATTGTAAAAAGAAATGAAGTGATCTCGCTCTACCGACATCTTCAACATAAGGATTAACTACGCGCATGCGCAGATCTAGAAAAATGCTCCAAGGCATTTTATGGGTAATTTTACCAGAAAATTTAAGTGGTTTGAATTTTTCAGGGGTTCGAACCCCACCCCCCCCCCCCCCACCCCGACAGCCCCCTCCTAGATCGGCGCATGACAAGTGTACATATACAAGAAACATCAACACAACGGAAATGATAGATTTCTATATATAATGATAGATTCCTATATAAAATAAGTGTTTATCACCTTGACCTTTGACCTAATGACATCTACTGCTTAACAGTGTAAAAATGACAATAACAAACAGTCAACCATCTCAAAAATCCATAAAACGAAATACAAATTCAAAACGGAGCAACATGGACCTCCAAAAAGATAGAGGTAGGATATTGGGTAGGATCTAGGAGAATGAATTGAATCACTCTCATCAAAATCTTTGATTGTATTTTTATCATAAACGCATCAAGGTTTAACTGTTTTTTATACATAGAAATTAATTGTGCAGAATTGATTTTGATTTTGAATCAGAGCATATTTGCGAAAATATCTCAAATTCTTCTAAGTGCAAGTGTTTTGAAATTAAAACCATTAATTCAAAACACCTTTTTACGATATCCAACCGTCAAGCGACAAAATTATCGATGCCAATTAAGCTGTGGGTAGATTTGGTTTTACCCAGGCCCGATTTTGATCACTTCCGGCAGTTTGGAGCTGGTCGGAAACCATAACCTGCTGCTATGTTTAATTGCCGTCAGACGCTGTAGAGATATTTCTATAAATATTTGTTAAAATTACACTAAACTTGTATGTCCCACACAACAGGAATCGATTTCAATGGTGATTTGAGCACTTAACGCCTTTCATATATCATTGCACAATCTAATTTTCTATGAAAAATTTCATAATGTCAAAGTTAAAAAAAAACCACTCATACAAATGCCACGAATAGCACTATATCAAATGTCGTTTTCAATAATGGATTTAATGTTATCTAATTAAACAATTCTAGTTTTGAAATTTAGATCATAATGTTCTGTTAATATTATTCTTATTTAATAAGTTACTTTTGCTGTTGATATTTTTTATGATACAACTGAGATATTTTCTTTATATATAAATATGTATCCAACGGTGTTAAAATTTAAAACTGGGGGCTTACAGACGTAGAGAAAGTGATGGCTTGGTAAAGGGTAAAAATCTGCAGAGAAAACAGATTTCTTTGGAAAGGTTAGATGAAGCTGAAAGAGGAAACTTGTTTCTTTGTCCCATAGTAATTTATTCTAATACACTCGTCAACTTTGATATTAATTAATTGGCAAGAACGGCTTGACACTGTAATTTCAGCAATGTTCTGGTGCTAACAATCCGACAAATCAGTGTGAAGCACACTTGAAACATTTTAAGCGTCCTCAGCAGCGTCGAAATATTCTCATATCAGCACGAACCGGTGTATTATACTATTTAATGGTATGATATTTGTGCCTGCGTATAATTTAAAAAGAGAGAAACTTAACACTAGACATTTTGGATAAATGACATAATTTTCAAAAAATTGTCGCCAATCTGTAGGTCTGTAATCGAAAGTCTATGCAGAGAGTTAAGGAGATAGACAAACGGTTGGATTCTAGTAAAAAAATTCCGTGTTGTGAAGTACTGTCATGAGATTATGAGTCGTGTTCGTGGGTGAACCTACAATGCACGTATGGGAAAATATTGCACATCAAACGCGTTCATTTATATTTTAATCATGAGGAATCACGAGGAAGTTACATGTAAATCAAAGAAGGGCCAAAACTCTTACATGTATAGCATATACACGTGTTCACACAATAAGTTACAATCGAAAGAGCATTGTAACAAAACATTTATTTCACCGTGTAATCGTTACATTGGAATGAGCTTAATTGCACATTGCAATGGAAGTTCGATTTCGAATCCCAAAGTGGAAATTGGACGATAGTACTATCGCTCAGATGTGATTTTCAAGCAAGGTCTGACAAGTGGCCATTGGCCAAAAAGCGTCGAAATAAATCTATAGTCATTCTCTAAAAAAGGACCGTTCTTTAAAAGGCATTTATGGTTACTCATCACAAACACCCAAAGGCAAGCTAAACTGTATACCAAAATTGCATAAATGCATAAACAAATACAGTAGTCGATTAGTTGTGTGGGAACAAAACTTGAATTTTATCAAACCTGAATTTTCGTCATTGAATATTCCTTTTTTATCTTCTTTTTTTTTGCATCACATGCAGGGATTTCTAAATTATCAAACTTTTTTCAAGACTATTTTGAATCTGTTTTAATGAACTAATAGAATACGATTTGACTTTCATATTTTTTTAGTATAGATAAGATTCGTTTATATTGAGTTATTACTTGACAGGCAATAATTGATAATGTCCAATTTTGCCTGATTTTTTCCTGATCTAAATCTAGCTTTTATCGAGTTCTATGAATTCAATACCGTTAAGAGCTGACAGTAACATCAGTAAATGGATTATTCAAATTACACAAAACACTTTCGATATCCATAAATCATTAAAGATTACGAGTAGTGGAACTCTCTCCTGGCTTTATTCTGTTTTTAATTAATATGTTCTCTAAAACTGGAGTCGATGACCCTGTTGTATTAATATGTAATAAACAACGTTCTAATATTAAATATTATTTATTTGTTTCTGAAGGATCTGAGGAAATATATACTAGAAACCCTCTTTTTTGAATAGAAAATAGGTGTTGACAAAGTTAATACTTAATAAATCAGAGAGAGCCTAGAGTTATCCAGACAATGTATTATAGAATGAAAATGTTGACTAGATCATTATGGTCCAGTACTTAAACTAAAGTCATCAAGAGTGGCTGCTTCACTCCCAAGTGCCCTGAACATCAATAAACGTGTCATAAATATTTAATACCAACAGCCATTGACCAGACCTATAGCCAATAGTTCGGCCACTGTACTCAACAACCTCAATGCAAAGAGCATTTCCCCTCTGTCACTTATCAATGCTGGATTAATGTTCATTTCCTTCGTTTACAAATGAATGTTTTCATTTCATCCTGTGGATAATGTTTCAAACTAGCGCAAGCTTACCTTCGAAATAAGTTAGCGAGTATTTTACTGCGTCCTCTACAATTGATTACCAATGAAACTATTAGAAACAATTTCCTAAATTAAATGAAGCAAGTCTCGCAATGAACATTTATAGTTTAACCACATTCATGCCCAGTTGATACCAATCTGTTTTGTGTTTTCCGCTGTTTGTGTGTCTTTGTTTTGTTTTGCTGTTATGGTGAAATATGATTTTTTAGAAATAAACGGTAGCGGTTTCAGAGAAATAATATCTCGTGCATTAATTGCTCTATCGTAAAATACTCTTATTTCAATTTAAACTTAACGGCGTTTGAACATCGCATTTTGTTTTAAAAAAAATTTTTTGAGGATTATGTTTGACAAATATGGAATTGTTCCCCTTTAACGTTATGTACATGCATTTGAAACACATCGGGCCTTCCAAGGAAAAAAGGTTCGAGGTGTTCCGAGTGTATGTACATGTACACTGTTCATGTACATATTAACTACATGTATACATCCTTTCGTTACACAGTACACTGTAGTTGGTAGTAAAATTTCTTCGATGTTTAGGTAAATGATACTGGTGTTTATCGCTTGAGAAACATCTAGATGAACTAAATACAATGATAAAATTATAATGTTTCTGAATTACAGGAACTGGAGTATTGGGGTCTTACAGAGCTGGATATAGAGCCCTGTTGTTGGGGGCAATACAGTAAGTTTAAGGACCACAAGGAAACTTTGGCGGCCCTGGATGACAATTTTACGTCACAGATTGACGTGGAACCTACGGCATGGGACGCTGGCAAGCCATCCAGCCTCAGTAGGTTCAAGCATAATATGTGGCTCTTCCTAGAGGAGCCTGGTTCATCTAGAGCAGCAAAGGTAAACATATTAGTATTTTTCCCCCATTAATACTATAGCAGTGCAATCAGTTACACGCCCGTTATTACCTACATATTCCATCATCATATCCCGTGCTTATTAATATATACATAAACATTTTTTTTGGAAGGAAGCTCTCTTCATCATGAGATTCCAATATAGGATTTTGTCTTTATCTTTCAATAATACGTGAAGCATCGCCAAACATTTTAAAGGAATATGGCCCTGGTAAATGAAAGAAACTACGACGGGGAAAATAAAGCAGACTTGGTAAAAATGTGAATTTGACTGATATAGAGTAGGATTTTCAAACGATTTTGGATCTGAAAAATTCCCGAACTCTTCCGCATACCTAAAGGGAAAGCCATTTTGTTGACGTAGCTTCTACCGCTTAGTCAAATGCATTTTATTTGATCGATATCAAAATGAATGAACTAGGTTTATTTGTTTTTAATTATGTTCTGAATGGCTTCAAAATAAATCATGGGTTTTAGGAAGGAACATGTAGGCTAATTAACCAAGATTTTTTTAAAACTAGCGTTTAGATTTAGATGGGTTGGCCCAGAGGCAAATAGTAGATTGAACCGTTTACGGAATTCAAGGCGGTGTAGAGATGATCTTGATATGGGACTTATATATATCCTATTTTCAATCATAGTATTAGATATATCGTTTTGTGGAATTGCTGTTAGTATACCAGATTTACATTACATTCATTTGTTTCTGCGTAGTCGGCGAAGAAAATACCGCCGCGCAATTAACACAGAGTACATGTTTTATACAAATCGAAGATTCATTTAACTATATGATGCTCTTGAAATATTTTTTTAACTCATTATCGCGACCATAATTCAGAATAACAACAATAGTGTGGCTTAATTTAGACGGTGTCATACTTTCTTGTTTGACTTCATTCCCTGTTTTTAATTGATTTGTCGAAATGAAATTGTGTGTTATTAATTTTTCGTTATTTTTCATTTCAGGCGTATGCTGTGATTTCGATGTTCTTTGTCTGTTTATCGATAGCCGTGTTTTGTCTAGAAACCTATGAAAAATTCCGTGTTCCTATCAATGATAAGGTGAAACCTATCAATAAAACGGGAATGTACTTGAAGGAATCGACTACTGGAGACTTCTGTATTAAAACCAGCACAGAGCTGAAGTACGAATTCTCCGACACCCAACCTCACATCGTCATGCAAATCATGGACTACATATGCGCTGCCTATTTCACCACAGAATACACCATCCGAATTTTCTTTGCACCAAAGAAGTTCAAATTCATCCGTCAACCACTGAACCTTATTGATATTTTCTGTCTAATTCCTCATCTCATTGCCATTATCCTAGTGACCATTAACCCCAACGATAGCACCAGCCAGCTATTTAAGTCCATGCTGGCCCTGCGAACTGTGCGTATCCTAAGAGTGTTTAAGCTGATGAAGCACTACAGTGCTTTCAACATCCTTGTGTACACTATCAAAGTCAGCATAAAGGAGCTTATGCTCATGATTATATTTCTGTTGACGGGAGTCTTGATATTTGCTAGTGTTATTTTCTACGTGGAGAGTGAAAATTTCGAGAATATCCCGATCGGAATATGGTGGGCATTAGTCACCATGACGACCGTTGGCTATGGAGATAAAGTGCCGAAATCGGAAGCCGGGTACATTATTGGTTGTGTGTGTGTAATTTGCGGTGTTCTGACAGTGGCTTTTACGGTTCCGATAGTGGTGAACAACTTCGCACTTTATTACGCGCACGCTCAGTCGAGAATTAAATTACCAGCCCATAAACGCAAGGAACTTAAAAGAAAACTATATGCAAAGAATAAAAAGTCATTAGACCTTGTCAATAAGTGGAAGAATGCTCGTAAAAAGGAACCGACAGAGTTCACGGAAATGAATGCAATTAAGAGCCCGAGAGCGCCACCGTGTGGCGAAGAGTCGCCGACGGACAAGACGTCGAACTCCAGCGCTGTGAACGCGGCGTACTTCCATTACAATACTCCGAAAAATAACTCTAATTCAACAGACAATAAAAGTACCCGTGTGGTTACAATATCAGATGGTGTCAATACTACGAGCCCACCATTATCCATCACTCCAATAGAGACAGACTTAAGTGAAATTGAGGTATCTATTTTGGTAACAATTGGATGTCAGATTGATAGCCAATTCCATCACACTCGTCCTATTTTAGAAAGATACCTTTGCGAAATAACACACAAACTGCAATTGCATTTAGAATATTGTCAATAATTTAGTTGTAAAAAAACCCAACAATGACTGTAAAATGTCACCAGGTTTTAATACAACAGGGACCTTATTTGAATAAAGCAGTCATCATCGAAGAGTTAAATATTGCGGGGGTTGTTTGCCAGAGGAAATTTTTTTCCTATTTAGATATCTATTACTAAAAGACCATGAAAACAATCCAAATGTCTAATTTAAATAAACTGCCCAGAGCTTATTCTGTTTTAACGAAGTGTAGGTGAATGTAACCTTTAGTAACATCCGACTGCATATAGTATCTGTGTAGTTTTACACTAGCATCATTGTCATCTGCAGTCATAATTAAACAAAATCGCTGCAGTTTCACTAGAATTATATGAATAGTTGAATAAAACAAAGGTATGCGTTTCAGCGTTACAGAATCAGAATCATTATTAGAAAAAAGCAACATCAATGACATTGAACATATGATTACTTTTCAAACATTTACAGAATTTTCCTATCTTAATTGATTTTATAATTTACTTCTTAAGCTGTATAACGAAAATAAAATTTTCTATCATAAATTAACATACAAAATTTGTTTGTGGTCATATTTACATGAAAGGCATTTAAAAATTGAACATTCCGGTAGTACTACGTTTGATGTCAATGCCATTGTGACTGCTCTTTCGATCCTTTCGCTCGTTTGATTTCGATTTGAACCGGTGATGACAAGATAACGCCCGTTTAGTCAAATAATACTGTAAAATAATACGTTTTGATAAGTTTGTGATCATTAAACTTGAAACATCCTTGATTTACAAACAGAATAAGATCAATAGGCGTGTATTGTTTACGTATATTGAGCTGTTGCTCAAAAAGACATTACAATTCTCAAGACAAATGTGGATTTAACAAAAAGCTATCGTATTTTGTTATTGCTTCATGCTCCGTTTGTAATTTTCTGACTTTAATTGTGGACTGTAGCCCCCCAATTAATGACAAAGTTTGTAATTACATCAATTACCCGCACTTCGCTTCAAAGGAAAGCAAAACCAGTGCATTGAATTCCTGTAATTTATCGAAGGGTTTTATGCAAATAAAGGCGGGATCAATTTCTTCCATAGTTACCTCTCAATATGGCTTCAATATGTTTCACAGCATACCCTCAGAAATGGGATTTCAAAGGCCAATTGTCCTCACTATCGACCCAATTCAATCAGCTCTTTTAACATAAACCATAGAACAATGACGACCTGTAATACCAACTTCCGCTCCAGTACCGACCTTGCAAGTGCACTGTATAATGGCTCTCGTCTACTTTTGCATGCTTCGGCTATTATAATGGACCATCAATCACTTTTGTTAGAGAGAGGATAATTAAGATCTGCTTTAAGTACAGTTAATTTAATAGGCTAAAGTGAAATGTTATGCAACTTCATAATGTGAACTATGGCCGCTCATGTGATATGAGGAACGGCGATGTAACACGTATTCGTACTATCTATAAATCAATACGTATTATACACTTTTAACTGCTATTAAAGTTTCTCTATCTCTTGAATTTTCGTGCATTCAAAATTATATTCATTAATTGTTTTTGGTTTTTTTGGAAAGCACAGGTCACAAACATTATATTTGTTTGTCTATTGCAGCAACACAAGATTGAAACTGCAAATCTTTTGAATAATCTGAAACAAAAGGATGAAAAGATTAGAGAAGAGCGGAAGCGACAACTGGGCATGCTCAACGAGAAAAGGGAGCGGTTACACAATGCAGGAAAGACCCCACGGACGACCCCTGCCCCTGCGGCCGCCTCAAAACGAAAGTCATGACAATACAAGCCAGTGGCCGGTACTTGCTTTCTATTTATGTCTTTTCGACACCCCGCCCCCCCCCCCCCCCAACAAAGAAAACAAAATCTTACAACGCTTTCATTCAATATTTACATATGCAAATAAATTTCTTTATCTGAACCTTTAGAAGAACAAAACCGTTCATTTCTGTTTAATCCTTTCAACGGGGAAAGACTCATATTTAAAACATCACAATGAATACCGAACGAACGTGATTTGACAGTTGCATTTTTATAAACATAAAAACACGGTTATGTGTTTATTTCTGAAGAATTTTACTTTCTCAAACGTATAAAAAGTTCCCCGGGGAATAAAGTTGGTAAATACGCTTTTTTTTCTTTAAAAGTCATTCGGACTTCACAGGATTTGGTCACATGACCAAACAAGTTCACAATCCACTGTACTTTTTAACATTGGTTTTTTGTATTCTTAAATAAAATGAAAATGCTTATAACTATCCATGAATATGTTTATACATGTATATTGTTCGAGTTAGTAAAAAAGCATGATCTGTTTTAAAACTGTTATTTTCCAGATATTGAGCTGTTCAGTCACACTTGTGTTGGTCAAAAGATGACAAAGCCATTTTTTCGAAATTGAAATAGTATCACCATAATTACTTTCTCGTCATAGGCCATTGAAATTACAGTGCCACGTGACTTGTGAAATTTCCCATGATGCATTGCATTGATCACCCGGACTGAACATTTCGTAGGCTTTGTTGTTGGATTCAAGTGACAATTTGCAGCTAGACTTCATGTGATCATATTTTAGCTTTAAGAGTAAACTTTTAAATTCTTGTTACAATTGCGTAGATTTAATTCATTGATTTCAAATGCTATTTTTCATTGATCAGAGAAAGATTAAATATGTACATGTATGTGTTACCGGAGATGTTAAAGAGAAAAATGTCGACTGTTAAAGTTTTCTCATCTTTTATTTTTCTATAGTATTGTACATATTTGTAGACATTTTATGAACGGTGTAAGGTTTTTGATGGCTGTCTGCGATTCTGTAGCTTGTAAACATCGATATGTGTTGCTGACCGTAGTACTCGAAGAATCATTATAACATGTATGTACAGAGTTTTATAGGGCAAACTTTATCAATTGTTGTTCCCTGTGTTTTTCTTTATTACCTATATATTTTTTTTTATTAAATTCAAGCTGACATGGAAATTTTAAACCACACTCGAGTACAAGTATGCCTAATTAAACTTAATATAGGCAGTAAATAGATATAAATGTTAATTATACTTTTAACCTTCCTTTTTTTTAAATGTCTTCAAAAACATTATATCATTAAAGATGCAATATGTAGAATATTGTAGAAAATGGAAAATTTATATTGATAAAAAGTAATATGAAAATTGACATTTTAACTTTGTCCACTCAAAAACTTATCCATCCACTTGAATAACACTTTGCAAAATCACGGCTGTTAAAAACGTAAAGAAGTAAACACGTTTTAAAAATATGGTTTTCCCTTTAAATTCGTGTGTTATATTTAATAATATCTTACACAATACAAGTCTTTAATTCATTCGTAAGCTGCTAACGAAAAACTAAGAACTTATATTCGTATATGTTATGTTGATTCATCTAGGAAGATTGAAAAACCTTTCTTTTTGAATTAGATATTTTTATTAAAATATGATCAGTCAGAGAGAGAGAGAGAGAGAGAGAGAGAGAGAGAGAGAGAGAAAGAGAGAGAGAGAGATGAGTATCAATAAGTTTACCGTGGGTTTTTTTATTATTTTAATAATGCTTAAATTTTTAATGGTTGTTGTTCTTAAGATGCCAGAATTATCAATTGTATGACTTGTTATAGATCTCAGCCACTTTTTTTTTTATCCTATATACTTTTAAAGCAATACAAGTTGAAATTTTAAAGTCTGAAATTTTTAATTGCAAAATTGTAATTTTCCACTTTTAAATGACTAAAAATATGGTTTCCAACGTCTTTTGCAATAATTTTGCTCTTAATAGGCCCTTCTTGAAGCAATTTTTTTTAATTCTCGTCCTGTAAAAATTGGTTTATATATTTCTTAGTAAAAAAAAATCTTTCTTCTGATTAAAATTTACTAATTTATTATAGTCTTAACCATCATTAAGGTTTAAGTTATATACGTGTTTATTATAATTACATTTGAAACAAATTTTTGAAAAAATATATGTTTAAATCTACGATTTGATCTTCCATGGGCGGTACTTAAGTAAAAGCAATTAAAATTCAATTGTTGCACATTATTGTGTTCAAATTCTTTTAACGTTCGAAAAACAGGTGTTTTAGCACGGAAACATGTGTTAAACATTCTTGGAACAAGACAATTCAAGGAATAATTGACAATTTTTGTTCAATAGTTTCGCCCGTCTTAGCCAATAGATCAAGTTGTTGAAGGAATGTCGTAAAAGGTGAACCGCAAACTAAAAAGATCTAGACATAATTTTAAAAAAAAATTAAACTTACAAAAAACTGGACATCGTTTTTCTCTGATCATTGTTAAACTTTCGGTAACCTTTTCCCACTCACTTCTGTAAAAAAAAAAAAAACAAATACGCACGATGCATGGTCGAAGGATTTGTCATTTTGTATTTTTGAAGGCTGTCTGTTTCAAACGATCATTCAGTGTCAACTTTTTTTGACGAAAAGAAAACGCTGTATTCATATTAGGTCCGATTCTATCCACCGATTGACTTTATTTCTAAATTACCATTTATGCATTTTTACTCTGTACTGTATATATTTTTATATTTTTTTATTTTTGGAAGTAATTGACTTTTTAGCGATTCATGTTTAAATTTGTGATACGTTTTTATCTTTTTTTATTGGAACAGTTTAATCTTGTTGGTTAGAAAACCGTTTGAATACGGAATACTGATTTATCATGTGTAACAAATAAAAAGAATACATAACGTATTTTCCTATATATTTTTTTAGAAAGCTAAAGAACATTCGGTATCTGTTTTCTAAGTATCCATTGTTGATAAAGTCTTTTTCATAATTTTGTTTTATTTTTGCAAACTTTACTTTGACCAAAGTTTCAAATACAAAGCGCAGCATATGCAGTAATAGCACTGAAAACATGGGAAAGGTATACAAACTTTGAATTAAAAAAAAATGAATTCAAGTAAATTTTGAAAAATGAACAAATACTGGCTGAAGATATCTTGAACATGTTCTTATGCAAAATGGCCATTTTCAGAAAACTAGAAAACATTAATCATTTATTATATAAACTTGTTTACAAGCAAAAACCTCTTGAATCATCGATAAAAATCGGGCACAGTTTCTTGGATAAACGTGCTCAGTTTTGAATGACTCCCTTTTCACATTAATTTAGATAGAACTAATGTCATCACAAACTCATTTGTAATAAAATTGCCATCTTGTTTCGATCATTTGCGTCAATTGTTTTCGTTTTGTTTGAATTGTAATGTTACACAATAAAAAAAAATCCTTAAATCAACTGTTTTCCTTTTTCATTGCTAGTTACTTACAAATTCCTTGACGTCAAAAGTATGACCTTTTATAACAAGGCTTGTGTTGGAGGGTTGAAAGCATTGCAGATATTATAAGGGAAATAAAATTTAACTTAACCAAATGAAAAAGTAAATTGAAAATTAGCTTTCGGCCTAACCGAAAAAAAATAAACCTTATCACAAATATTTGTTTGTAGAATACAAGGTACAATGATTCATATTTAGTACATATTAGGGAACAACTATATACAGTATAATTTACTATTTAAATTCAAGAAAACAGGTAAAGTCGTGATTTTATTTTGTACAATGTTCTAGATCAAATATTTGTAGTCGTCAACCTACAAAGAAGAACAACAACGATATTAATACATAACAATACAGATACTGTGGAATCATTAGAATTCGAGGTGGCTCAATTTTCGTGGTATTCGTGGGTAGCCCTCACCCACGAATTTACATCCTCCACGAAAACTTATTATTAAAGATTTACTTTTCCTACTGAAACTGAAAACCGCCGCATCCACGAAATTACATCCCCATGAATAAGCAAAAATCCCACAATCCACGAAAATTGGCCCCCATGAAATTAAATGATTCCATAGTACCTGAATTACAACTTTGATCAAGAGCGAAATTTTATAATTATTAAACTAATTTATTTGTTTGGTCAGAGCAAATTAAATTGAACTTTTATATTAAAATGAAGAAAATTAAGTTACACTTACATCATGATAGTATTTTGTCTTTTTTAAGATTAATTATATTAACATTTGTGAAAGAAAGCTTTCAGTTCATTTCGTAAAAAAATAAGTAAAGAACCCAAAAATATACTTTAATTTGTAGAACTTTGCAAATTAGTTCAAACACCTCTTGATAGGGGGTGGGGGAGAGAGAGAGTAGTTAAACTTGAAAAGATTCATCGATCAAAACTTGTACCGATAATCTTCTATTTTTAAAGGAATAAGGAATCATTCTTAGAATATTAAGTGATCAAATACGGTCCGGAGTGATCAAATTTATGAGAAATTTGGTCACCCCGACCGTATTACTTCATAATATTCAAGGAATGATTCCTTATTACTTATAAAAACATGTTTTTAGCAATGGTACGATTAACTATTGAAATAGTCATTAATGCAATGTATCGGACTATACATTCAAAAATCGATTTGTATTGTTATTATAGACAAAGACTCCGAAAAATGTAAATAAAGAAAATTAGGCATCAGTTCTGTAAACTGCATTTAAAAATAAACAGTTTTAAACCTTTGATTGTCACTGTTTATTTTTTTTTCCTTCATTAGTTAACTATAGTGCATATTTAATTGAAGTCTTAACAAAAAAAAACAACCTCTACACTATATAATGTTTAACAAGCCTTTTAAGCTTTATAGAATAAATGAGCGATGTTTTTGTACTTGTACATCCACTTTGTTTTGGGCAACAATGCTATTTTCAGCATAGTATACAATTACAACATCACAGTAGAAATGTTTTTTCTTGGAAAAGAACTTTAAAAATAGCAGAAATAGTCTTTGCGTTATTTTTTTTTTCAATCAGAAAAGCCCGCTCACTAAAACAGGACATACTAATATTTTTTCCACATGAGTCAATATTCAAGTACTTGGAAACTAGCATTTCAAGCAACCAATTCATCAATTAAATATTTTTATATGTAATAATTGCCTCAAAAATGAAAATTTTTCGGATTAAATTGTTTTCAACAATTTTTAATCTTCAGTAGAATAAAATGCCAAATCTTAAGGAATTTTTAGTTATTATGGTTGGTCATTAAAGTAACCACCAGATCTGCGAAAAATATTAAGATTTTATTTCATAAACAAAAATCTATATATTAAAAAAAAAAAGACCTTTTAAATTGGGTATTTTTCTTTATTTTGAAATAGAGCTCTTCTTCTGAAGGAAATAAATACAGTCTAAAAATGGCTATGAACATCGAGACTCCTTAATATGAGTAATCAACTTAGATGTGACGAAATTGTTATTATTGGTACAGTATTAATTGCCCAAATGGTCGCGGTATTTGACCATAAAAAAGCATGAGATTTGTTCATCATAGTCTTACAAAAACACAAAAATTAAACCTTTTTTTCTCACGCACTTTTAAAAATAATTTAATTCATGAACTAATATCCTTTTGCGATACGTTCTAATCGACAATTGTTGTTGGTCTTCTTTGTTTCATCTTCTAATCATTTATTTTTTACAATCATCCCAATCCCCATTCCAAAATCTTGGTTTATTGAATAGACAAAATACAATTTACTATTACGACAAAAATCACACATGCTTGGCTTCCGATGAGTTTATGGAAAATTGTTATATCATAGGAACAAAATTAATGCATGTGTTTTACAGGCACACATATTATAATAACTAAAGTGATTGCATAAACCAATACTTCAGAAATTCTGGTTATTTTTTTGAAAATGATTATGAATGAATTCAAACTGTGGGTGGGAGTGCAGTAGTAAAAGATTGAAGTACATACTTAAGATTTGTGCTTAATGCAATAAATATGTAAGTGCAATCTCTCAACACCAACTTAAGATTGAATCCGGCACGTGATATAAATTCATTTTAATTTTCCTTATTTTAAACTTCCCTTTCTTTAAAGTGTAATTAACATCCCATGCATCCTTGATCTTCCTCTTTGCTTATTAAATGATCCAACATTTCTTACCCCTTGATAAAAGATTTTCATACAGTTGAATATAGAAAAAAGATTTGTCAAATGCAAATATTTCACTAAAATCATAATAAAAATAAATAATGTGATATCATGATAAAGCATTTTACAAAGTGCAACATAATGTTTATTATTTTTAATTTAAAAAATGATTTATATCCTGTTTTACACTTGATCACTCACAGAATGTACAATGTATTCATATTATGATTAAATACTTGTATGTATTTGTAAATTTGAAAATATATCTTTCACGTAGAAGGTTTCCGGTTTTCTTCTTTCTTGTCAACCACTTGCTTACTTCATATCCTCCATGGGCCAAACAAAATTCACCTGGTGATTTACAAGTGTGTCTATGCAATCGACATCGACGATTTCCGGGAAAACTGAGTTCTTTTAATAACGATGCTTTGGGACTCTACGCTATATATAAAGTCATTGAAAGGATCAAGATTCATTACCAGATCCAACGCTTCGATCAAACATGTGTAAGTAGAGGACTATGTGGCTGTGTTTTTTAGTTATTGCGTTACATAAATTTCTTCTCTATATAGAAATGTATAATATGATCTTTAAAAAATGTTTTTGTTGATTGTTCAAAATGGGGTTTTTTTCAACTAATTTCTTTTTTAAAATTTCAACCGTTTTTCTCTCTCTGTAGATTTTCAGACAATTTTATCTATTTTTCATGTTTGTTCATACATGTTTCTTATAAACTATTTAATTTTTATTTCATTTAAAAAATATATCTTTAACAATTTATTTTATGTTTTCTTTCTTTCCCTATATAGATTTCCGGGCAATTTTATCCACTTTTGGTTTGTTCATATCTATGACAACTTCGACAGAGGGTGCAATTAACCAAACCCCTCCATGGAAATCTCCATGTGGAAAAACAACAATACCACCCTCATTCCTGGCAAGTTTGGGACCTATTCTCAAGCAAGCTGTACCCATCAAACGTATGCTACACAATGTCATCATAGAATTAAAGGAAACTGATGAAAAAGTTGAGGCAATTCAACAATATTACGTGAGTTGTGGTTTACTGTATGCATATACCATTATTGTAAATTTTGAAAACATTATACCTATGAGTTTATCTTTTAAATTAACATTGTAGGTTAGGCAGAAATTTGTCGATGCAGTAGAAGCTAATATTATTCAAGGTGAAGAAAGTAATCTTCATCATATCATTGGATTCCCTGTGTATAAAGGCATTCAAGACAACGACACGGTAATGTTGTTAAATTTATATATCATAAAGAACATAATTTATCTTGATGCCTCTATTTCAAATAATCTGATATTAGGGTAGAGATAATTATGATTTTAAAATACTTATTTATTAGTTTTTGTTAATTTCAGATAGAGGATGTATTCTACAGAGATTACGAGACCTTTTCCTCTGTGTTAGTATTTTTAGAACAATCCAGCTGGGATGTTGTAACCATAAGTGGCGACACCCAAAGCGTCCTTCAGATGTACAAATCCGTCATTAGCAAAATACTGGGCATCTTGTGCAAATATTCAAACTCAATGGAGAACAGAAACATCACTTATGTATCGCGAGATATCATGCAAGACGAAGACAGAGAGGTTGCTATCGAATCGAGGCTACTCCGAAAACGCGATTTTATAATTCTTAAAGATTTGAGAGTTCTCCTGAAGAAAATGATTCCAGATTACGCATTACTTAAGCAATCCACCCCTTGAACTACACTTTATGCCACGAGTTTTGATACAAAAGAGTGATATTCATTTATTTTTTTAACTGGTTGTTGAGACTGCATTATCTGAACATTTTTACTGCTTATTTATATATTTATAGTTTGCGTGCATTTATATATATATTTTTAATTTATATTTATTTATTTGCCATTATACATGAAATAAACATACATATAATTAGTTTTTCACCAAATGACATTTTGTTTCATTTTCTTTCCTTCCCTCAAAAATGACGGTTGGGGTCCTTATTTTCATGACATTGTTATATTTTAAATTGAATACATAAAAACGCATATTTTGTTAAAACATTTTATACTGTTGACTTATAAAAAAAAATTAGGCTTATCATTTGGTAAATTTGACAGGTGCCCTTTGACATCTATAAAATCCAATGGTCTTCCATTTAGAAATTGTTAATTTACGGAGCAACCTCAGGAAAACATCTTAAGGAAACAAATAATTCCCTCCAATAAAACATTTTGTTTTATGATACCTGAACAAACTTAACACGGATTCGCCCAAAAATTAATGCTCTTGAACATTTCCCATAAAATCCATTAACAGTTTGTTTAGAACTTCATCAAAGTTGTTTTGGAATAGTTAACCACGTACTCTAAAGAGTTGTAATATATGATTAATTTTGAATGGTGATAACTCATTGACGTATTTATTTTTCCAACAACATTAATTATAGTATTTCAATGTTATTGATAAATGAATAGTTAAGTATATTTTTCCGTCGGATGCTCGCACTTAAAGTTCCCACACCACTATCACGGATAAATGAGGCAATACGAGTTTAATTTCCCCATTGCTTTTTCTGATTCACACAAATGTACTCCGTGAACTTGTCCGTGATTTGGGAATTGGAATATATTTTTCTTGCTTTAGACATGTACCAACTTTTTTCAATGGACAGAACGAAATTTTCATTTTCATCGTGCTTTGAAATAGTGATGTGTCTATGTGTGAAATTTTATGATAAAAAAAAATACGATTAAAATCATTTAGTGTAATTGATAGGGAAAAAATAATTCGGTAAATTGTTAAGATATGATATATAATTTTTGTCATCTTTATCTAAAAGATATTTTGTATAAACAGCATACACTATAATTTATGCATTTATCAATTATCTTAATAATGGGCTAATGGTTTACTGTTCAGTAAATTATAAAAGACAATTCCCCCAAATGTATTTGAATATACATGACACATTTAAGTGTCTAAGAATAAATCATGGTTAGGAGGCAATCGTTTTTTATTGGTAACGGATTGAATAAAGAAATGGTAGGGATAGATTTGGTCTGTATGTATCTATACAGATAAAGATTTCCTAATATAGACCTAATATAGAAACAAGATCAGACTTGAAAGTTCTGTTTTCATCTTTCTTCTACAATTCAGAGGTTATTGCGTCATGCTCCAAAGAAAAGAAAATGTTTTTTTTCTTACGTTGTTATGAAAAGCTTTGATCCTTTTTTGAAACCTCTTTCTTAACCGCTTGATTATATTTTGACGAAATTAAATCTGCCATACTCTATCAGGTATTATAAACTAATACATTCGCCTCTGCTTCTTTTTGGATATTTAGGTTAAACACATCTTCTGATAAATCAGATGCAAAGTTTTAACGTTATGCATATAAATATGCTCTACCTATTTGCTTTAATAATGTGTTTTAAACTTTTTCAAGGTGTAAGTATTTAAGTTTAGTCTTTGACTGGGATGAATTATTGAGAGTCTGTCAATGTGTTTTAATTCAATATTTTAATGATGATTATGCATACAGGTATTTTATTTCATCCCAATCAATTAAGTGTACATTGTTTTGATATTGATTATGTCATTCATTAAATGATAATTAATAGCAAATTCACATATTTTGGTTGTCTTACTTTCACATTCTTTTGTAAAATTCCTGTATATAGATATTTAAATGAATATGAATAAGTAACTTCAGAAATGTGCTATACCCAAGTTTCGCCAAATTGGTGAACAATCACTTTCCGCCAAGTATCTGGAACAGTGAAAACTAAACGCTGAAAGTATAGAAAGTTTATGTAAGAGTCTTGAAACATTTTTGTTCTTTGGAATATTATTTTTAAGTAAACAGTCTCTCTTTTTTCATTTTTTTTTTATCGCCCTTCCGTTTGATAAAACTCTAAAGCATCCTTTCAGTTCCAACACTATTTTCACGGATAAACAAGGCGATATGAACTACATTTCTCCTTTGTTTTTTTCTGACACAAATATACTCCATGAGCTTGTTCGTTATTTAAAATTCAGATATCATACCTGCTTGAGACATGCATTCACATTTTTAATCGACAAAATACATTTGCTTTGCAAATAGTAATGCATTTATCTAGGTGAAATATATCCTCAAATTCGATTAAAAAGTATGATAAAAATCATTAGGTAAACTAAAAAGGTGTAATACATGTATATGATTTTTGTCATCTGACCTAAATATCGTTTAGGCTATATACACTACTTTTTATGCATTTACTTTTATCTTGTATCGTATGATATTCATCGTCTAGGTCAATGGTTTACGGTTTAGTTAAGCTTTTCAAAGCCAAAAGCTCAACCGAGTTCCTTGATCAACTTATGTTTTGTGTTTGATTTTGGTCTACTGTAAACTTTATTGAGCTTGAAAATACAACGCATCTATTCGTGACTGAGCCAAATAGAGAGCATATTATGACTTCCTAACAATAACACCCATTATGACTTTTATGGTAACATTAATTGGGGTTATGGTGATTTGTATTTATCTTAACTTTAAAATAATATTCGGATAATGATTCAAACAAAAATGGAGGATACATTATCATTATAACAAATTCAATTTGTATTTTGAATGTTATAAATCATCCGTACTAATACCTTTTTGAGAGATTACAAAATTAATATTGAAATGAATACAGAAAATATATCTTATGATAATGATTATTTGAAAAGTTATCAAGAAGAAAGTTATATGAGATTCGTGTAGAATTTATAAGGGAGATGAAATGTAACGAGGGGACAGTGTGAATAGAAATCACTTTCAAGAACATTGAAGCAGAATTTATATCATATATAAACAGGCGCGTGTAAAGAATATACTTGATGGCCGAAGGGATTCGGAAATGCCTTACAATGCAAAAGATGGAAAGAACTATGAATAGAAATAGCAAAACACATTGTGAAAAAATCGATCTGAGTAAAAATCAAAACAGAACAATTTTGATCTATGATTGGTAAGTGTAGTGCAAATTTGCAAGTAGAATTTGAAAATTTAATTAAGAGGTCATCATCTATAAATGATAATTTAAATCTCCAATGTTTTAGAGATTGTATATGTAAATTTATTTAGACCCGGAAATCAATGCATTGGTTCATATCTAATAATGATTATGACAAAATGAAAAATTATGTTAACAAAATCTGTCTGTGGAGTGTTAAAATATTTTCAAGTTGAATTTTGGACAAAGAGTGACACATAATGTTCTTTGTTGAATTCAATATCTATTTTTATATACTCGCCCATTAATTGATATAAGTGCTAGCCCTATTTGTTTTTTCTTTTAAAGAACGATAATTCAAACTTGCTTTATCGTTAAAATGACAAACTGACAAACAACAAGATACTGATACATGTGTATTTTTATATCAACCATTTAAAAGACTGATCAATTACTACTTACAATTTTGTAATATAATTTATTAACACAAATTTAAAAATGTGCTTCACTGTTATGTAGATAAACATCATCGTTTTAATTGATAGTCCAAGATTTCATTTCTGCTCATATACAACGGTTATAATTCTAACATTCTAGACCTAGACTCAGGTCGTGTACAAGTTATAGTAATTAACACTTTTCAATTTATATAATTATGGGGATTTTTTTGTTTTAGGTTGAGATGAAAAGTCGCCGTCACAGACGTTTTATTTCTCAGAAAATAACCAATGTAAATGTGGCGTGGGGAATAAAATGATATTTCTTTAAAACGAAAGTGCTTTCTTTGTCCATTTTTTTTTAGTTTAATTTTTGGAGTATGGAATTTAAAAAGAAGAATTGCTTTTGATTTTTGTATCATGGAGTGAAATTTGAGTAACTGTTATCTATTCATAAATAGACCTTTCCCTTTGTACAAGACAATAATTCACTTCAGTTATAATTGCTTAATTATTTTATTAACTCTTACACCTCACCTTTGAGTTAATTGACTCACTCATATTGAAGTTTACTCTATGACATATGTCACTCGTGCTCAAGTGCTTATTTCTATTGTTTTCAATTCTTATTCATATTGTGTTATACACCATTGTCGGGAGAGAGAAATTAGGTTTCGGATTGTTCGGGTGTAGTTTTTGGATTCCCAGAAATCACCCATACCGACCTAAAGTTAAAATAAAGTGCTTTTTACCATCTAAAGCATTTTATTTTTAATGTCGCCGGATATACAGAAACACCACATTTTTCCCGGTGATAGTTTGGTGGAGATATCCTAAGGGTATTTTACCCGGGGCTGCTACATATACTTTGTAGCAGTTAGATCCTGCGTACCAGCAACCGAGCGAGTTTTCTAAGAGCATCAACACACGTTGATATTGCAACCCAAGAGCAGATTTAACCGCTTGTTACGACCATATACCAACGTCACTGCTTTTCGAGTTTTGGACATCCCAGGACTTGCACGGACATACTCTACGCCTGGATTCCATCCAGCATGTAACAAGAGCGGAATGACGTCACCCTGCGAACACTTGTTCTCGTTCTGTGTTTTTCGTGTGTGGATTTCTTTGCCATTATGCTAATATGTTCTTCTAAGCGACCGATCTATTGCATTCGAATCCTAGGAGAATTTTCCTGGTGTGGCGTCCGACGACAAAGGTTCGTTTTAAATATGGTTCACCCCAGAATGCGGTGTTGCAGTTGTGGACCTCCGCAATGTGGAAATGCGCATGCTTGGTGTGACAACACGGAAGTGCAAGTCGAGAGACAAAAACGATCTAGAACATCAAAGACCGGCTGTACATCACCATTTAAAGTAGATAAGTGATTAATTTAGAGACTAAATAACAACCATAGCGATTTTGATTGTATATAAGAACCACGATCAACGAAAAGGCTGTAAAGTTGTATCTGATATGACAACTTCCGGCGCGGGAAGTCGTCAATGTAAACAATGGAGATCATCAGAATGAAATCCTTGTTTTTTCTCGGATTGCTGACCTGTATATTGTGGAACAGGTCAATTAACCATGAAACATCAAGTGTAAATGAAAGTAAATCATTTGATCCTTTAGAACTAAGTATCAAACTCATGATCAGACACAGAAATTTGAACTGTATTCAATTTGTGAAAGATCGCACTCAACACACTCTCATATACCTAGCCCTGTTAATGCTGACAATCTCATCTGATATTGAATCCAACCCTGGTCCAAGAACACCTAAGTACCCATGTCAGGTGTGTACAAGGGCAGTGACATGGAAAGACAGAGGAGTTGCATGCGATGACTGCAGTAAGTGGTATCACGTGGAGTGTCTCCACATGTCAACGTACATGTATAATGCATTAGCATCATCTAGTATATCTTGGCAATGCACAGCATGTGGAATGCCAAACTTCTCTACTTCACTTTTTGATTCATTTGTTATAAACTCTTCATCCAATATCTTTGAGCATCTATCAGATTCCAACATCTCCTTGAGTCCCGGGCCTCCAGCTGCTGCATCTTCACCGCTGAAACAAAACAACAAAGAACCACCTCTGAACAAAAAGCTAAAACCGAAGAACACTAAAATCCTCATCATCAACTTTCAGAGTGTTAAGAATAAAAAAGCTGAAATTGGTAACCTCATTGATTCATCAAACCCAAATATCATTATTGGCACCGAAACCTGGCTGCGAAAAGACATCTGCAGCTCTGAGATCTTCCCAGACGGATTCAATGTTTACAGAAAAGACAGGAGAGATGGTTATGGAGGTGTGCTGGTTGCTGTAAGGTCCGACTACATCAGTGAAGAAGTGAATCCAGACAACGAAAATGATACTGAATCCATTTTTGTGAAAATTTCACTACATCACAACAAATCACTGATAGTTGGTAGTATGTATCGTCCACCCAGCAGTGATTTGGCGTACATGGAGGACCTAAAGCAACAAGTGGACAAACTGAAGAAGAAATATAAAGGAGCTGTCTTCTGGATAGGCGGTGACATCAACCTACCAGACATCCAATGGACAACACAGACTGTAGACAACCACCACTACCCAACATCGGTGAATATGAAATTCCTAGATTTAATTCATGACAACCATCTGGAACAAATAGTCTCGTTTCCAACTAGAAAAGATCGTGTTTTAGACTTGTTCCTGACCAATAGACCATCACTGGTCAATAGATGCGAGCCTCTACCAGGAATCAGTGACCACGACATTGTCTACATAGACACAGACATCACAGCAAAGATAAACACGCCTACCCAGCGCAAAATATACTTGTGGAAAAAGGCGGATAACACCAAACTGGAAGAACTGACGAGAAGCATGAACACCAATTTCCACTCAATATTCCACCCAATGAGCCCTATCCAGGAAATGTGGGATTTCATTAAAAAGAACCTACTAAATATCTTAAAGGAGAGTGTACCATCAAAACTCTCATCAACCAGATTTCACCAGGCATGGATAACGAGAGATATTAAGAGACTATCAAGACGAAAGAAAAGGAGCTTCATCAAAGCACGTAACACCAACAATAAGGCCGACATCAAAAGATACCAACGCCTAAAAAAACTAACAGAAAAAGAGTGTAAAAC
Organism: Magallana gigas; assembly: GCF_963853765.1. Lineage (NCBI taxonomy): Eukaryota > Metazoa > Mollusca > Bivalvia > Ostreida > Ostreidae > Magallana > Magallana gigas. Next base: position 33,157,863 of record NC_088858.1, on the reverse strand, counting down.
AGCATACAAGAACTACATCGAGGACATGATCAGCCCTGAGCTAACAAACAACCCAAAGCGATTCTGGAGCTTCATAAAGAGCAAACGATGTGAAACAACAGGAGTTGCTCCACTTAGAGACACAGATGGCTTAACTTACTCAGATGGGAAGTCCAAAGCAAACATCTTAAATCAACAGTTCTCCTCAGTCTTTAACAGTGATGAAGATGTAAGTACCATTCCAGATAAAGGGCCAAGTCCACACCCTGCCATGGATAACATCACAGTGACAGAGAACGGAGTGTGTAAACTGCTACGTAACTTAAACATCCATAAAGCAAGTGGCCCAGATGAAATACCAACTCGACTTATTTAAGAACAAGCAGAAAATTTAGCTCCAATTTTTACAACATTCTTTCAGGCCTCCATTACACAAGGAAAATTACCATCAGACTGGAAAGAGGCAAATGTAGTTCCAATCTTTAAAAAAGGAGAAAAGTGCAAAGCTGCCAACTACAGACCTGTTTCTCTCACAGTAGTCATATGCAAGATCCTAGAACACATAATATGCAGTAGCATTTCCAAACATCTGGAAAAACATGGAATTCTCACTGATGCCCAGCATGGATTTAGAAAGAACAGATCATGCGAGTCCCAATTGATCCTGACAGTCCAGGACCTAGCCAAGAGTATGGATCTCGGGAAACAGACGGACCTTATCCTTTTGGACTTCTCCAAAGCCTTCGATAAGGTCCCCCACGAGCGATTACTATACAAGGCAATGTATTACGGAGTAAGAGGGTCCACACTCCAATGGATTAGGGACTTCCTCAGTGGAAGGAACCAGCGAGTAATAGTTGATGGGAAGAGCTCCAACAATGCCCCCGTCCAGTCAGGAGTCCCTCAAGGGAGCGTTCTTGGCCCGCTGATGTTCCTCCTCTTCATAAATGACCTCCCAGAATATGTCCATCAATCCAATGTTAGACTTTTCGCTGATGATTGCGTACTCTATCGTAATATCTGTAACAACACTGACACTATTAAACTACAAGAAGATCTCAATAGTTTACTACAGTGGGAAACAGACTGGCAGATGGAGTTCCACCCCAGCAAATGCCAACTGCTGAGAGTCACCAACAAACGAAAACCTGTGACCAACTCCTACAACATCCGTGGACACAGGTTAGAAGTCGTGGACTCTGCCAAATACCTCGGGGTTACCATCCACAAGAACCTCAGATGGAACGAACACATTGATAACATCACTAAGAAAGCAAACTCCACCAGAGCTTTCATTCAACGCAACTTGCAGCACTGCCCACGTAATACCAAGGCAGCATGCTAAACAATACTGGTAAGACCCTTAGTGGAGTATGCATGTACTGTGTGGGACCCACACACAGCCCTTAACATCCAGAAACTGGAGGCAGTACAACGACGATCGGCTCGATTTGTGATGAACAACTACTCACAAACTAGCAGTGTAACATCAATGCTTGAAATTCTCCAGTGGACATCCTTGGAAGAACGTCGAGCCAGGAACAAAGCTATAATGATGTACAGGATAGTGCATGGACTAGTAGCTATTCCAACAACTGAGTTACACCCAACGATGACTTCAGCCAGAGGCCACACAAACAGATTCCTGATTCCCTATGCTAGGACCTTATTATATAAGCATTCCTTCTTCCCAGATAGTATCAGGATCTGGAACAACTTGCCACAGAGAGCAGTGGACAGTACCTCCCTGGATGAATTCCGACAGGAGGTCCTGGCATGCAGTCTACGTTAGAGCACCACCAACTTTTACCCGGTTTTAATCTCACCTGCACTGTATATACATGCACTTGTTGTCACACCGAGCACAAGCCGAAGTGCGATGATACTCCAAGGAGTCCTGCACTTTATTGGAAGAAGAAGAAGAACACATTTTGCATATTCCGGCCAAGACCTAAGCAAACGACGCTGAGATACAGACCGCACATTCCCTACAAAGCATTCCGGTGATCTTTTAGGCGAGGACGTCTCATTTTTCGAAGCGCGAGGGAATTATCATGGAGTGAAATTTGAGTAACTGTTATCTATTCATAAATAGACCTTTCCCTTTGTACAAGACAATAATTCACTTCAGTTATAATTGCTTAATTATTTTATTAACTCTTACACCTCACCTTTGAGTTAATTGACTCACTCATATTGAAGTTTACTCTATGACATATGTCCCTCGTGCTCAAGTGCTTATTTATCTTATTTATATTGTGTTATACACCATTGTCGGGAGAGAGGAATTAGGTTTCGGATTGTCAGGGTGTAGTTTTTGGATTCCCAGAAATCACCCATACCGACCTAAAGTTCAAATAAAGTGCTTTTTACCATCTAAAGCATTTTAGTTTTATTGTCGCCGGATATATAGAAACACCTTATTTTCCCCGGTGATATTTGGATATTTTATTTTAAAATTATACTTTCTCACTATCATAGATACAAATAAAAAAACCTAGTATGATGAAATTTATCTCTAAATTGATGCACATGTACTGCTTTTTGTGAAATAAAATAGCTGGATAAGTCATCCTTAATTCCTTCCTCGCGTTCTTTTTTATACTACAATATATATTTAATAAAGACTCATAAGCTCTGGCAGCAGCATGATAAACGCCAATGAACCACATATTTAAATAGTGTATAAAACTTAAGTGCAACAAATATAAATCAGCTATCAACCAAGAAAGGATGAATTGTTGTAAATTGTTTCATATTTTCTTCAGAAAGACCTTAATGTTCACTTCGCTGGACTTTCTTAAATCTCTTGAAATTTTTTTTATCATATCATCAAAATATTACTGTGATTTTTTAAATATACATTTTTGCTCTCTAAGATAATTAAATGTTATTAAACAAAGCAATATATCAAACATTATATCATATTATATTTATATAAAACATTTGTAAGCATAGAGACAGAAATTGTGAACATGATGCCGTTTGATCAAAACAAAGAGACAGACAAGTTAATTACAGGGTAAAATATATCTACCTCTTAACTGATATACTAATAGGTAAGTTGTATTCTTTTCCCCAATTTTTAAGAAAAATTATTCTCTGATTTCACATTTCTTTGGATTCTTGCGCGCGCGCGCGTGTGTGTGTGTGTGTGAGCCACTTTTACGATATATCTCTCATAAAGGACACTACTACTTTGCCATAAGGAGTTTTCTGAAATTTATCATTGATATCCTCGATATTTTATTTTCAAGCATGCCCACGCATGGCGGGTGCCCGCTAGATAAGATGTAACTCTTGAAAGTCTCCTCCTCCAAATGGCGAGTAACCCGTGTCCCAATTTGTTTAGAAAAAAGGGGCTGCTACTAGATGACTACTCTTTCATTCAAATATAACATTTTCATATATAACATTTTACCAATTAATATCAATATTGGTTTCAGTAAAGTTTATTAACAATAATATTCATTCGTTGAACCCTCTGAATCTATTTACTTTTGAGAATGCGCTCAAGTGTGTTTAGTTATTTTACCTGTATAGAGAGAAGAGGCAGAAAAGCAGCTTCCAGAACTACTGGAGAGCTGTGTTTCCGCACCAATATTTTATACGCACGCTTCAACATTCCCATCCTAATACGTACATGCGATCAAGTCCATACTAATGATCTGACGCACCTGGTGAGTGGCAAAAGTTTAACCCGCAGCAGACAGCCTCGTCACTGGACTTAATTGGGTTTATCAAATATAGATAAACCCTGTTATTTCATGCAGTTAAGCATATTGTTTGGGGCAAGAACTATAACTCTAGTAATGTTAATTCAAGGGCAATAACTCTACACTTCCTGGTCTTGGAGCGTGCGCGTTAAGCTCTTCCTTTTATATTCAACTGTTCCCTGAGTCGGTCACAAAAAATCAACTAGAGAAATAATCAAGTTTTATCGTTTTAATCGGCGAGTTTTATTACTTTATACCGGCATATTATTACAATATCATGCTGAGGGTAAGGAACCAAAGGGCATCTAAGGCGAGAAGCCCATACGCAGCCGTGCCAAATGGAACAAATACAGTTGCCTCGAGTAGTGTATTGGCACGAGGTCGTCGCGGAAATCGTCGAGGAGGTCAAGTGAGACAGCCCGTTCCTCCGACACAAGCGACTCCTCCAACACCTGCGGCTCCGACGACACCAGCGACACAGGCGTCAACTGAAGCAGGCCAGGGAATGTCACGGAGCGGGATGATTGGGATGATTCCTCACAACATGCCGCCTATAGTTAACCCCACCCCTGACGCACCAAGTGCGTTGTCGTCACATGTTCCCATGAATCAAGGTACAGAAAATTATTTGGAAAATAATATTGACACGCCAAACCCATTTAACAGTGTTACTTCTATACTGGGATCCCATGTATCCCAAGCTCTCAAAGATAAAATTTGGAATGGCGAATATATTTGTTCATTTAAACAAATTGTTGCTTCAAGAGCCTTGCACAGAAATGCAAAATCAAATTGTTTTCGAGGGGGGTGTTTTTCAGGTCCAACCAAAAAATAAAGAAACAAAAATTACAAACTTCTCGCAATGGATGGATGCATTTTTCATATATGCTTCTGTATACTTAGAAAAACATCCACTACAAGCCATTTCACTCTTGAGGTATATGTCAACAATTAAAAGGGGGGCTGCTAGTAACAATTCAGGTTGGTTGGATTATGATGTGCAATTTCGCTTAAAGAAGTCCGTAGACTCCTCTTTAAACTGGGGATCTATTGATGCTGAACTATGGTTGTTTTACATGCAAACAGTTAATAAAACCCAATTGTCAAATCAGTCAACTCGTAGGTATTTGAAATGTTATGCCTACAATTATGAAGGTGTTTGTCAGAAACAATATTGCAAGTATTTGCATCAGTGCATCACATGTAATGCATATCATCCCTCCATTAACTGCTTCAAAAATAATCAATCTAATCAAATTCCCAAAAATGCACCTGCTCGTTCGGAAAATTTTAATTCCAACAACAAATTTTTCAGGATTCGACAACAAACCACAGGACGGCAAACCTACATGTAACTTGTTACATAAATTATGGGATATTGGCAGCACTCCAATCAATACATATAACTTCGATTCTTTACTGGTAAACTACCCAAACAAAGAAATAGCAACAGTTCTCTCAAATGGGTTTAAAAATGGGTTTTCACTTCAATATACAGGCATTAGAAAAAAGGTTGAATTTAAAAACATGATATCTGCAGGGGAACATGCTGTTGAGTTACATGAAAAAATAAATTATGATGCTTTAAGTTGTAAAAAGGTCACCGTTAAAAAATTACAGTCATTAGCAGGGTCACTTGCATTTGTGGTTAAAGCTTTGCCCTCAGGAAGAGCATTATGCGGCTTTAGCAGGAGGTAAAAAATCTTTCCATTTCATAAGAATTTCAAAAGAAATCAGATTGGATTTAGAAATGTGGGTAGAATTTCTTACAAAGTTTAATGGCTTAACCCCTTTTCCATCTTTGACATGGCAAGATGATGAGACACTCAAATTTTATACAGATAGCTCAGGTTCAAAAGGGTGTGGGGTTATATTTGGCAGTCAGTGGTGTTATTTGGCTTGGCCTTCACATTGGTTTTATGAGAAAACAAAATATATTACTTTTCTGAAACTTGTGCCTATTGTTTTGGGAGTTTTTATTTGGGCAGAACAACTCTATGCAAAAAAGTTATTGTTACATATTGACAATCTCTCATTAGTTCATATTATTAATCAAAAGTCTTCAAAAAATAACAGGGTCATGGTTTTAATTCGAGCGTTGGTATTGTATACCCTTAGTTATAATATTCAGGTTAGAGCTATACATGTTCCGGGAAAAAATAACAATATAGCAGATGCTATTTCTCGCTTTCAGTGGTCAAGATTCCGACAGTTGGCTCCTACAGCAGACAATTTTCCATGTCAAATTCCTGCTCCATTTTGGGAGATTATTCATCAACTATAGATCAACTGTTAGAAGCCAGTATATCTGAAAACTCAAGTAAAGTTTATAAACAAGGCATCCAAGCATTTTTTAATTTCAGAGTTCAAGCTCCCTTTGAGCATTTGTGGCCACCACCTATAGATCATATAGTAATGTTTATAGCTTATATGAAGGAATCTGGATTTGCATTTTCAACAGCAAAATCTTATATGGCTGGTTTGAGTTTTGTTGTAAATTTACATGGTTGGCAGAATGCTACGGAGTCCTTTTTGGTCAAAAAGTTGTTAGCAGGATTTAAAAGGTCATGCAGAACTCAGGACATTAGACAACCAATTACATTGTCTTTATTAACACAAATTACCAGTATCATTCCTCATTTAACCATTTCTTCATATGAAGCACATTTATTTCAGTCAGCATTTCTCATTGCATTTTTTGCTTTATTGAGAGTAAGTGAGCTAGTGGCATTGGAAAGAAATCATGTTCAAATGTTGGAGGATGAGTTTATAGTTTTTGTGGGTTGCTCAAAAACAGATCAATTTGGTAACGGTTCATCCATTAGAATACCCAAAACACCAGATTCTTTTTTGATGTTTCAAATTTTTCAAAAATTTCAAAGTCATAGGCAATGCATTCAAGCAACACATCTATTTGCCCACTGCAATACTAAACCATTGACTCAATATCAATTTTCATCCATGCTGTATAAATCCTTAAAATTCCTAGAGGTACCTACAAATTCATTCAAGTCGCACTCATTTAGGATTGGAGGTGCAACTTACCTGTACTTAAAAGGGGTTTCTGAAATACAAATCAAGCACATGGGTAGATGGAGTTCCTCGGCATAAGACCATGTTAATAGTATATTTAGTTTTATGCTGTTAAATCATACATAAATTTCAGATTCAGTTTGGATCATTGGCTCATCTATTATTCATTGGGCACAGAAATATGCAGAGACCACAAATCAGTTAAACCTTGGATTAAACCACTTTACCATTAATTGGAATGGTAGAAGGGGAATGGTTTGGGAGTACTTGTATACAACTGTGTCAAGTATGTTAATAGCTAATAAACAACCAACTATTTTGATAATTCACTGCGGTGGTGATAATATTGGGGACCCTCAAAATACCCTAAAAGGTATTCAAAAATTCATGAAACTAACTTTATCTCAAATAGCAGACGTCTTGCCAAACACTCTCATTGTATGGTCACATATATTACCTAGAAGTAATTGGAGGCAGTCTTTATCAACCATTGAAGGTGAAAACTCTAGGCGTAGAATAAATAGTGCCATTGCAACATTTGTTTTGAAAAAGCTTAATGGTGCATCTATTAAATATCCAGATATCCAGATAACTCAAAAGAGATTATTTAGATTAGATGGTGTGCATTTGTCAGATCTGGGTAACAATATATACATAAATTCCCTGAAAAATGCTATTGTGCAGTTTGTGACATCTTCCTCTCGCACCTATCCTTAAAATATACTAGCTGATATATCTCTGGCAAGTCATGGTTCGTTTACTTATCTATCTTATTATATATCATATACATATATCTGAATCTAGAATGTCCAAGTATAGACATTCTTATGTATCATATCTACAGGTGTCATTGTTGTCAAAATTGCCGCCTGGTATTGGCGGATGGTTCACGTGACAGTGTCCGTGATCCATTTGGCATAATTTTGATTAGAATACTGTCTCCGTGGGGCACTGTTTTTTCCAGGCTCCTCGGGTCAAGAGAGTATTTCTAATATTGTATATTACATATATATATTTGATATATGCTGCCATATTGTTTGAACGGCGCATGTCGAGTTCAATGTACATGTATGAAATCTATCTGATGTAAATGTACTATATATCTGACTGATATGTATCTGATATTCATGTACTTATCTAATTTTTGCACATTTGATTAAACGGCCATGACAACTACGCCAAACAAACAAAAGTCTATTTAGTTTTGTATATACATCAGGGTAAATATCTGAATCATAATTGTCTGTTGTTTTGATATGGTATTAGCTAGAAACATGGAAAGCATATTTATTTGGGCAAAGGTCAAGTGTGTTTAGTTATTTTACCTGTATAGAGAGAAGAGGCAGAAAAGCAGCTTCCAGAACTACTGGAGAGCTGTGTTTCCGCACCAATATTTTATACGCACGCTTCAACATTCCCATCCTAATAAGTACATGCGATCAAGTCCATACTAATGATCTGACGTACCTGGTGAGTGGCAAAAGTTTAACCCGCAGCAGACAGCCTCGTCACTGGACTTAATTGGGTTTATCAAATATAGATAAACCCTGTTATTTCATGCATCTTGATCAGGAGAAATAACTCTATAGAACAAATAATTTACCTTTGTATATGCATAATTACCGTTCCTTGGGCATCGTACGCATCAGTTTTATTTCTGTACAGATGTTTTTCATATGTTCATTCGTATTTACGCAAGTTTAATATGACATGTGTTTTAAACAGCATTAAAGGTCTGCATGTACTAGTTAACAATACTGATATACATGTTTATGGTCTTTATTTTTTTTTTTATCAAAATATAATAATAATTTTAATATTTAAAATGAAACGCTCTATCGATTCCATTGACAACCATATCATATGTTTTAGCCAACCCTGATGAGTTAAGATAAATTTTGACATGTCATTTAATATGCGTCGGGACTAAACATTCGTGATCCTGTAATAAGAATGTATTTTTTCAATGCATGTTAACGTTTCTAAATTCAAATAAATCAAATTGAAGAAATGCAGAAAACACAAACTTAAAGTCGTTTCCCCCTTTTTAAAAGAAATGAATTACTTCTACGCATATAAAACCCCAGATGAACTGTTTCATACTGATTAAGAGAAGTCATCAGCTATCTCACTCCTCAAAAAATACAATAAATAATTTTTGTTTTAAAAATGTTTGCAAAGTTAGGTGCTTTGTTGCAATGCATATTGTACACAATGCAGGAAAAATATAATACATGTAGTTGTTTTCGTGTTATATAAAGATATGTTTTCAGGTGATTAGGATGTAGAGCATTAAATTTTTAATCTAAAATCATAACGAAAAAGGTACTTTCCCTTAACTTCTATCCAACTGGAATTTCCTGTACTTTTTAATAATTACTTGGTTCAGTAGTAAAATATATCAATGGATTTTAATTTTAATTAATTTGGGTATGTAACCGATGCAGATCTGGGTTTTAAAGATAAGATTTGCTTCTCTTCGAATTTAAAAAAATTAATGACCAATAATAGACGCTTTTTCTTATCTCTTAAAGAAAAATTTCATAAGTAACTTGTTTTGGAAGTAATAATATCTCAATGGAATGTATCTTATTGAGTGAAAAGTCGATTAGTTTGTGTGGGATGTGTCTGATCCTAAATAGTCGGGTGTATACCCGATTAAAATTCGGGTTTAAAAGATTTAAATATTTTAAATCTTCAGAATGTATGACTAATAATTTACTTTCCTTTGGATTTAAGAACTCAAAACTTAAACTTGCATGACGAAAAAGTCATTTTCGTTTGATACATGTTACTCTAAAGGGGTTTCTTGTAAGTGTTTAGTAGTTCTTTGGTTCAGTAGTAAAATCTATCAATGGAATATCATTTCTTGTGGAGGGGGAAGTAGATTATTTCGTGCAGAATGTGTAGGATGCAATACTTGATTACTTCTTAGATAATTCGTGTCTAGTTGACTTTAAAAACAACATTAAAATTTTTGCGTAGGTATTTTTAGTTTATGTTTTTATCGCTTGAAAGGTGGTTAATATTATAAACGTTATTATAAAGTGCCTTTTGGTGTAGATAAATCTCATGGCATGTTTTATTATAGATAGTAGTCCCATCTTTCTTTTTTTTTGCCTTTCATTAGTCATGTGGGGTTTTTTTTAATTGCGTATATACAATTTTTATATACATGATTATGTATCTGTTTGTTTGTTTTATTTTTCATTGTAGCAGTGTATCATATGTTTTGATCATGTACAATATTGCTACATATTGTTTCATTTACTTTGGCATTTGTAATAAAATGTTCTTTTTAATTCAACACGTTGCTTATATTATCTTTTAAATTGGCAAAAAAAACAGAGCAGAGTAGACTCTGCTGGAAAAAATCAAGATGAGTCGTAAAAAAAAAGAAATATTAACAATGTCTTTAAATTTTAATGTACTTAAAAACTTACAAAATATGTTCGTTCCTTTATACAATAATTGTCAACCATACGTGAATATAAAAACGGATATTCCGAGTTATAAATATTCTTATATTATATTTCGATACATATCGTGTTAAAATAAAAGTCGATCACGAAAGAAAAAATAATTTATCATGCAAGTAAGTAAATAGGTTCCATGTCAAAACGAAGTATAACGTAAATTGTGGTTGAATTTTTCTTTCTGTCTGTAACATGTTGTTTACAAATGAACTAGCTAACTCGGCAATCCTACCTATTGCGTTATTAAATGAACAAGAGTGTAACAATTCGAACTAGGAGTATTTATTAATCAAGTCTGTCATAAGATTACCAATTTGAATAAGAGCCAGATAGTCACTTTCTACTAAATCGGCCACGTCTCCTGTAGGAAGATTAAATTCACTTCTCGATATGTATGATGTTATATCAGCCCTGTTGAGCCCCATCAGGTTTTGAAAAGTGCACAATATGCTCTGCAATTTTCGGAATAAGGTAAGGATCTTCAAATTCACATGCGAGTAGATTTGTGTGCTTTTACCCCTGTTTTTGATGTCTTCGATGTACAAAATGGCTGCCGACACAAATGAATAATCCGAGTTTATATCGGACACTACCTGAAATCAAAACATTTTTTTTCATTATTGTCTCACTGGCAAGACGAATAGCATTTATATTAAACCAAAAAATGAATGAAATGAAATGTTCGGTTGTACTTTATACACATTTCTTTACAAAGATTTTTGAGATTACAAGAAGTTAATTTATATCTATTATGTTAAGCCAATAGTCATTCTCATTTTACTTACATTATCTGTTCTTGGTAACACATTAAAATTAAGTCCGACCGCACTTCCGTTGGCGTCTTTGAATTGTAGTGCCTCCTCCTTCGATAACAAAATATCTTTCTTCTACAAATTTCAAAATTTAAATCACGCTGATTAAATATGAGCAAACTTCATGTTTTAAGAAGATTTAAGATTTTAATTAATTGTAATCAGGCAATGTGCCTGTGACAGTTATTTCAAATCATTGATTCTTACAAATATATCTTTAGCGTCCCGAATCGCTGCTCTTGCCTCTCGAAACACAACAACACATGACCGTAGCATCTGACTGTTGTCTTCATTGGGAAGTTGAGTTGGTGTAAGAAATAGATCAAGGTTGAGGGACACGTTTGAACTTCCGCAGGGTGACTCCCAAATCTCTAGTTCTCTTGTTGGTTTAAGTGATGCTTTTGTCACAAAAAGTGATAAAACAACTAGGAAAAGTGCTGCAAATTAGTTAAAAAAGTGTTTTATTGTAAACAATTGAAATTTATTAAAAAACAATTTATTGTTTAAGGTAAAGTTTGGATTGATGACAGGTATGTTTATAACTTTATGGGTTTTAGAAAATTTTAGAGATAAAATGGCTAAAAAAGTCATACTATGTATTGATAAAAATGGTTATTCTTTCAAGAGAGTTGACAAAGATGTACTATTAAGAAAACGCGGAGGCGTTACCAGTCTGTTTCACAAATGTATTTCTTGAAAGACAGACATCAAAGAACAAGAAATAACACGGTCATGATGAATAGGTTTTACACAGATATAATGACATGACTTTCCAACATCAAACAAGTGACCTGTAAAACTGTGTTATCATCATATTTATCACCTATTTGACAAAGGTCCCAAGTGGAAATTTTGGGTTTTTGAAAAAATATTTCAAAATTTTATTAGAAATGACAATGATACAAATTTTTTATTCCCGTTTTTCTTTATTCAGATGCTAAATTACTTAACGAAAACAACCTTCTCTGCATTAAACTATTGTTTGCGTTGAAGTTAAAACCAAGGTTGTTGGTTGTTATTTATAGATACCAGTTTTTCTAGTCTAACACCGTTAAATCGTTACTAAATCAACTGCAATGGCTTCGTTAGTACAAACTCCAAAATTTATGATTATTTGAATTTGAAATTATTTTAACAAACGGTGGATTGCAGTTTCATTTGGTTTTTTTTTCTTTTTAAGGTATCCTTACGTCTTTCAAAAGGTCTTCATATATTTATATTGCCAAAACAACATATGCAGAATAAGATGTACTGGTTTTGCATTTCATAAACCTTTTAAGTATTTTCGTAATACAAGCTCCAATTCATAAATGGAACTTTTTTTTTAAAAAACCTTCACGAAATTATCATATTGACATATTTCTTTTGATACATATTTAAGAAAGAATCAAGTGCCTATATCTAAAAAACATGTTGTTACTTAATAAACCATGCAAACTTATTGAAAAGTTCTTACCATACTTAAACATGTTTCTCCTTCAGCAAACTCAACTAGGGTGAGTAAATAAAGTTTGCAAAGTTCTCAAATACATTTATTTGATGTTTGAACAAGGGAAGTTGCCAGATTCGTGATTCACGTTCAATTACAAGTGTTGTAAGAAGTCTCGTCAGAAATGGACATCTGTAAACCCTTTTGCAAAATGCTACAGGGAATGTTTAAAAGAAAAATGGTACCCCTGGATGATCTGACGAAAAAAGGTTTTCTTTTTCATTTTTTGAATATATATTATAAAATTGGATAAAATAATTTGTTTCTCCTAGCATTTTCTTATTTCTTTGAGATTTTTTTAATAACATTTTCACAAATAATTTTCAATGTTCATGTTTAAATGAATTATGTTCTAGATATGTGAAAATCATTGCTGTCTTTTTTTTTGTACTTCGTGGCGAAATAAATTTAAACAAATTTGGGAACAAAACTTAAATTTTCTTTATAAAAGTACAATTTGACAACTAATATTAGATGATTAATTTGTAGATGATTAAATAAAAAAATGAATGTTGCAAGAAAATGTTAAAACCCAATATCATCTGTAATTTTAATAGATCACTCGTAATGATAACTGATATAAAATATTACTAAACAAAGCACACATTATGATCTATTTTATTTTCGTTATTGATCATTAGTTAGATACGAATGTGACGTACTATTACACATTTGGTCAATATAATTGGTTATACATTGTTTAACTTCAATTGTATATATAATATCAGTTAATAAACATTGCTTACAAATTCATTTGAAAAAAAATATTCATTCGCATTTGTTATTTTCTATAAATTCAGACAATATTGAAATATTTTTACAACATGATTTGTAATCTTGTATTAAAGTACAGTACTTAATTTTCATTTACGGTGAATCTTATAATTGAGTACAAAGTAAGAAAACAATGTCTATTCTTTAGAAAATTGTTTTGGATATGGTTTCGGTCTCTAGATAAATGTACATTTAAACTAAGTATTTTCATAGTACAAAAACCGGTTAAATTACATTAGAATTGCTTTTGCGTAGGTTTTCGATCGCTGGATATCTAAATATCTGTACGTTTTAACTTTAATGCAAATACCGGTTAATTTACTTTGAAAATCGTCATTAAACACAGCCAACTTAAAATATCGGTGTATTTAATTCAGTTTTAGAATATTGATGCATCGTGTAAGATACGCACTAATCATGACACTCAAATATTCTACTACGTATTTTTAAAAAGGGGCATGTTCGTTGTTCAATTTGAAGAATGTAATTCAGCTCGAATTAAAAAGGTTATATCTTTACATTGTACATACCACGGAATATTTTCTGAAACTTTCATCATATGACGTACATGTATTTTACACAATGACTATCTAAAGTACATCAAGGTACACGGAATAGAAACATTTAACATACCTCGGTCCATGTCTCACAATGTTGGATTGTCCAGATCAGTTTCAATAATGTAATATGAGGATTGAAGAAACATCCGACTTATATAGTGTCTTTTTGTAAAGGAACTTGTTACTTGAAATAGCATTGTTTTATTTTAAGGAGCGCTTATCTTGACGAAACGGGGAAATATTATTTGTAATATCCCAAAAAAATGTCATCAAAGAATTACAAAATATAATGATAAAAGAAACCAATTACCAGGTCAAAGACATCTGACAAAGTATTTTCATTGGCCACAAAACTGCAACGATGTAAACAATGTTTATTGAATTCGTCGAGTTTGCACTTGCAACATTTTTACGGAGGTGTATCGTAAGATTGTAAAAATTGATTGATATTATAGCTCTATGACTGCATATTTGACACTTTGGAAACATTGTTTATGCGGAATAAACATCTTTGTGTATTTCTTGTGCCAGGCGTTTTGGACAACCAGCTATCTAAACCTCCCAGACGCGGAAAAGTTCAGAGCATTCACTAACCATGTTTTGAAATAAAACTTGCAATGTCTTTGAAATATTATTACACAATAAAATGTTAAAAATTCGACAAATACAAAATTATTAAATGTTGTACTGATTAGTATAAATGTTAAAAGATTTTTTTACGTTTATGTCTGATTTTTTTAATGTGAGATTTTAATTATATCATTATTTTAGTTTATTAAGAATTTTACCAACTAATGACATTTTTTACAACACAGTTTGGGTTGTCATTAATTAAAATACTGTATTCAAAAATATAGAAGGAAATGAAATATTTGGTTTATTTTGAAGCATAAATTACATGATCATAAAGATATTATGTCAAAATATATTTCTATGTTAATTTGTCTTTTTAATCAGTTGAGAAACTGTCAAGAACGATCCTCAGTTTAACTTTTGTGAAGATATTTTCTGTAGAATGAAAAGTAACATAGATTTGTTTCAAAGACACAAATTAGATAATAGTATTTAAGAAAGTGAAATAGACAGAAAAAAAGACACGAAAAATGTGAATATTTTCTCGCTGATTGTGGAAGACGTATTCATGTTTGTCCATTCTAATTCTGTTAAATGAATTGGATATTAAACAGCTGAAGTATTCATATTTCCATTGAAAATATTGACACACTAAAGTCTTCTTTTTTTAACAAAAAAAACTTCAAACAAATGTTGATAGAATTGAAAATAGCGTTTTGTTGGTGAGTTAATCCCGCTGTGTCACATGTTGCTAAGCAATATATTTACATCCTTAGTGTATTTCGTCCGTTATTCTTAAAACAAACTCAATAGTGTTAAGTGTTTATATGTCTACTGACGAAACTGATAAGTGTTGGTAGATAACATTTAATCTTTAAATGAAACAACACAACTTTTGAAAATTCAGTTAATTTTCAACGATTTTTACATTTTGTTACAGGACAGGATGTGATGGCCCAAAGAAGCATTAGTCACTAATTATACTTCTGCGGGTGAAGCATGAAGAATAGGTAAGTAATTATTTACTTATGCTGAGCATTCTTCTCCCATCCATAAAAACTAACTGCATTCCCAACTTCACTGTAGTTTTAATCAAATTTCGCTAATTGTTAAAAATAAGGTATGTGAAAACGCATAAACGGTAAATCGATCCATTAAACGTGTGTAATTTTTTGTTGGCGGAGGTGCCCGTTGTGATATCCTGTGATTTTTTTTTCAAAAACGTGCACTTTAATTTTACAGGTCAGTAACATTCAATATATGAATTCTTTTCTTACCATGTATAATGTTATAAAAAAAATTATTTTATCAATTGCCCTTTCTTTTTCAGTGTCGTAATTAGTTTCTTAAAATAACGAAGTAATTGACAACAGAATGATGTGAAAACCATATGGAAAAAAAGTTATGATTATTTTTTTTACAATATACTTCAGTTTCAGACGTAAAACGGTCTCGTCACGAATTATCAATTAAAATTTTGCTCCAAGTCATTAACATTTTAACAATTAATCAGAATTTATCTACCTAAAATCACATAAAAAATTCGGTCATAAATATTTAGTCGCATTACATGAGCCCAGTTTTCTAATTTTCGTCGACCTTTCAGACTCATAATTTACTTTTTTATGAAAACACTAACGAGTTTGTTTAATGCCAATAATTGTACGAGGTGTTTAAAATTCTATTTTACATCTTCGTGATTGATAAAGAATCGCTTTTTTATTACGTGTTCTATGAAAAAGGTTTCATAGTCGTATTCAGAATTATGTAAATATCACTTTTTATCTCCTTTATCATGAGATCAGATCAGATAGAAAATTGTATTGTCGGGATGAATTTTATTGCTGTTAAACTTATGATTGTGTATAGCTTCTTGGGGATGCAAATTCGTGGGCAATAGTTACCCACGAAAGTCACGAACACTGGTCCCGCACGAACAATGACGATTTCTCAGTTAATAAAAGATGCTTTTTTCAATATCCAACGTTTGAACACAGGTTCATGTTTAATGGACTAATCTGCCAGGTATACTACAAAAGGCATATATATCATGGCGAGTTCTTTTTATTTTTGGGTGAACGTTTTTGGCTTTTCTTATATTTAACAAGGTATACACCAAATTAACGAAAATGCCTTTAAGTATGTTATCATTAATTTATGTTTAATTATCATCAGTTTATGTTTAATTTACGGACTTCAACGTAACCTAATCGTTTCTCTTAAACTTTTATCTTATTTTTTCTTAAACATTAAAAAAAATTTTAAACGCTTAATAAACAATATCAAGTTTAATTGAGATTACACCAATGATTCAATCAGTTTTTTCGGTCTTGAAAAAATTGGATCTTACGAACTGAACTCAGTTCAAAAAACGCTTTTTTATGGAAAGTTATCTTCAAAATGGTCAATCTAGAAAAACCCACAATAGTCTAAACAACGCTAAAGGGAGACGCAATATCTGTTTTACTATCAGAAAATCGGTATAGATCTATGAATCATAACACCTTTTTATCTTACTCCACTATGTAACAAGCAAATGCGGTTATTATGTCTTGTTGTCGTCGTGTTCTCCTATTCTTCCGGATACTTATTTTAACAATACAGCATGCTATATTTAACCCTTTCCGTGGAGTCCGTGATGTCATACCTGTCCAGATATGAGTGTTACCTGAATCACAGCGAACACGACCTGATACATACATGGACGACCTTCAGAGGTGATGCTCAAATAAGGTTTGTTGTCTCTGAATTTAGGTTTTCTGACATGCAGTTTATTTTGCCAGTAATGATGAGGTCGTAATTTGTCAAGAAAAACCACCAAGGTCGAACATATGATGCATGGTGGATTCTACTTTTTAAAACCTTGAAATGATAAATATAAATGTTAAACCTTATTGTCTTTAGAGTTTATGACTTATTTTTGACATCTATTTCAATTTTTTATATCTTTTGAAAGTTAATAACCACACGCGTCTGTTGGGTTGAACTACATGACCCATTAAAGAAGGAAATAAAATTCAAAGAAACCATTCACCAGTGCAACATGGGTATAAATAATCATTAATCTACTCATTCTGTTTTCAATACTGATCATCGTTAGTCGTTAGTCAACAATGTATATCCAAAGCAAGGTGTTACATTGTGAACATGTGTTTGTCTTGTTTTTTATTATCTTTATTACAAAATAAAGGTTTTATTGAGGTTAATGTGCATGCAATTTGTTGTACAATGCTTTAATTGTTTGTTGATTCAATCCAGAATATTTCTGAGCACAAATAAGATTCGATGTGTTCATGATTTCGGCAGAAAATCTCTTGAAACCTGCTTGTTTTTTATTTCATCAAAAGGAAGAAAGTCTTTATATTAATTATTTATTCTTTTCGAAAATCCACCTTCCCTAATTGAGACATTTATCTGTGTCCGTTAGGTATATGATGAAAGAACAAGATATTTTGTCATATAAGCTAACTTCCTTATTTATTTATTCATTTTTTCAAGCTGATTTTTTCTATTCTCTTTTATGCAAATATTCTCTGTTTAAGGTTTTTTTCTCTCACACACAACAATTTTCATATGAACAGTTCCTCAAACCAGCTTTCCTATAACTTCTATTTCAGACCTTTTGATACAAACAAAAATTAAAAATGCTCATCTGCACCTTCCAGGAGGCATGGTATTCTATTACTTCTTCATACTTGCTCGCTTCTACATCAAAATTCAAATACTGGAACTTCCATGCTTATCATAAAAGTTTCCCATAGTGCTCCATGAACAATTACCACTTTCTAGTTGGGTTCCTAGTACTTATTTCTCTGAAACGTGCCATTCAGGCAATAAGGCTTTTGAATATTTATGGGCAACAGGTGGGTGGTCTATGGGCGATGAAAAAAGGCTACTTAAACTTAGAAAGTCAGTAATATGTTTACACCCTTATGAGTTTACCAACTACAAATGTGAACGATATATTGCTCAACTTTAAACAGACAACTGTCATATCAATGGATTTTTAAATAAACACGACTTAATCGATATTGTGGGGTTTTTTTTCGGAAAAACTAAACATGAAATTGGTGAACCATTAAAACGAAAGTTGATCCCGATTCAGTACACCTGTTGGAGATTATACATAGCTGTAAAAAAGTGAAGAAAAATAAATGATTTTCATTTTTTTCTTATAAATGCTTTTAATTAGATTTATGTCTTCTAGAGTTTTTATTTAACAAGGTATAATTTATCATAAGCAGGAGTTTATCAGTTGTGCAAAATGCATGGATGCATATTTAGAGTCATCTGAAAGGTAAACCATAACGTTGGTATGTGAGTGCAGTCTGATGGACGTGCGTTTTATTAGAATAAAAAGACTATGTTGCCATAATTATCATTGTTGAAATTAATGCTTGGTAACAACAAAATCTAAAATATCCATGCTCTTTAGTCATAACATTTTGTTTACATGATTTTACTTAATTATAAGTAGCAACAATTTATTCATAAAGAGAAACTAAAACTTTTAACAATATGTTTTAAAACATAATGAAGACAAAGACACTGAACATTTCAAAGTATAATGTTTAACATCTTTTAACATTTTAGGCGTCAGTGAATTAGTATCATTACCAAATAGAGAAACCCTACACTTGTTTTTGAACTAGACCAGCTCCGAGGGCTTCTTACGACGACAATCAGATCAAATAACCAATGCATTTGACAAAAGCTTCTAGAAAGATTTTAGTCGTTTAACCCTTTTCTATTTTGTAAATGCACATGCATGTGGGCAATGATATCCATTCTTTGGAATTTCCATTTTTCAAGATAGTATGACGGCGATTGAAGATAAAAATGTGCAGGTAGATACTTTTCACCAAATGCAAGTTTCACAGACCACTGCAAAGTTATCAGCTTTTTGTGTGTGAGTCATTGAGGGATTTCAACACCACAAGCATTTGGCACTCAACAATCAACGATGTTGAAATTAATTAACATTTTTTATGAAAAAAAGGATGCTCAAAATACTAGGCAAGTATTGATAAATTCTTTTTCTGAATATGTTTGCAGATTTTCAAGATGGATAGCGTAAATTCTTTTGTAAATAAGAAATATTATCATCTTGAAATTGAAATTTATGGGATCCAAGCATTTTATGCATAATGTATATTTCTTTCCTAATTCGGTATTACATTGTACATTCTAAGAAAAATAATGAGATTTTTATATTTCAATACTTTTAATGGTGTTTTTTTCTCACTTTTATGCTTAATTGTATTTGCAAAGGAAAATTTAGCTCAGAGATGTTTTAGTTTAGTTTAATTTAAATCTTATTGTAGTTTTTATCGTGGTGATTTACTTTCACTACGACACATGAAAATTTAATATGCAATTTTACTTATAAAAGTCTTGCATAAGAAAACCAACAATTGATAAAGCCTTCTTCAGTATCAGAGTAACATTCTTCGACATGTGCGTTTAACATTCGATTATTGAAAACTGTATGTCTAGAAAGTTTTGTTAGTCTTAGTCTTTTGAATTAATTAGAAATTTTTCTTAATTTATTCCTTTCACATTATTACATTATTGCATTTAAGGAGAGGGCTGTACGATTTTATCAGAGGATGCAAAGAAAAAGTAAGTATTTACTTACAGTAAACCCTATCGAATCTAACCATCGATAACCTGTTTCTTGAGACTGTTTTCTTTTATTCATATTTTATATTAAGCGAGACACTGAGCAGAAAATATATCAGTTTTGTGTTGAAAGGACAAGAAGACATTACACAAATTCTTGAGACGCGTTAGAAGAGAGTAGTATAGTCATAGGTTAATTTTAAGCCCTCATCATCTGTCTAAAGAGGTCTTTTTAGAGGCCCTCCTCTTACTTCCTCTTTCACATATAGTTGCTGATTAAAAGTTAAAATAATATCGTAAATTTCCTTATACATATATATATATACACATTTTACTATTTGAGGCCTCACTATTTTGTGACTGATAAGAGAGGTCGGAAAAACGTATATTTAAGAACATTTCAATTTTTTTTTAATATTATGCATGGCAATCTGTGTTTTTCTACACATTTAGACAATGTTTAATTTAAATTTATTAATCGTCAGAGAACTTCATTTGACTTATCAAAATACTGTATTATTAATTTTTAAAGAAGGGAGATTATATACAATTTCAATGATATAATTATAATTGTATCATCATGGTTTACATTTTAATTGTATCATTATGGTTTACATTTTAAATCACTGGTGTAATGAACAATAGTATATTGCATGTAAAATATAAGCGGTTAATATATTAGACATTACGTAAATCGTGTTTATAATGGCGTAGTATATTGTGTTTCACTTGCT
This sequence comes from Magallana gigas, assembly GCF_963853765.1. Lineage (NCBI taxonomy): Eukaryota > Metazoa > Mollusca > Bivalvia > Ostreida > Ostreidae > Magallana > Magallana gigas. The sequence goes on along the minus strand of NC_088858.1, from coordinate 33,137,095 downwards.
CTTGGTGTGTATAGCATCGATCTTGTGATGACAATCTTATACAAATGATACACCATATATCCCTATTGAACTATTGCAATCTGATGTGATAATTGTATGACATATCAAAGCATTAATTCATTCAAAATAACACCTCGTACGTCAAAGAAGTGAAAACAATGTTATCTATGAATAAAAGATCTATTTCTGCTTTTGTAAATGTATCTTACTAAGCTTAAGCTGGTAGGAACATATTGAATGTATACATCCGCATCAGCTGCTTCTATAGAACAGTTAATTGATTCAACAATGCAATAACAAAATTAGATCAACAGGATGTAATATTAACTATCATTAGTTTATCTACACATAGCATGTACACATGTACACATCTAGAGGGTGGACGGGGAGTTAAGTCTGGACCCCCCCCCCTCCCGGAAAATTCAAACTTCTTAAATTTTTTTCTTAAACCGATGATATTGCCTCGGACCCCCCCCCCCCCCCCGAAAACTTAAATTATATCCTAATTCCACCCCACCCCCCTTCTCATGAATTTTTTTTCTGAATCCGGGCATGCATTGTTAACTCGTTTAATCTAATCTATTTATCATCATTTATACGCCTGGCTACCTTTGTTTCAAAACGGTATTCACAATTTTTGTTGTTTTGTTTTAAAGACCTTATTTTGCAATAAAGACCATTTCGATCAACTCTCAAAGGAGTCCTTGAAAGAAAACAATCGTTTGCTTGACTTTAAGAAAATATTGTTTTATTATGTTTTTATTTCGTTTTGCCCTTACAATAGATTGCTGATGCCTATATACCATTACATATATAGTTATTGCTCTTTCATGAAAGATACCCGAGAATTATATATAGAGTATGAAGAGGGATGAAAGACTTTTATATTCAATTTTGAGGAATTCAAATTCTTAAAAGCTTGGCCAAGAATTTCATTATAAGCAAATATTTGGATATCAACATAGGTTGACGACCTGGTACTGTATAAATCATAATTTATTTTTTTTACCTAAAACCTCTTATATTTTCGCTCCCTATTAAAACACTAGATAAATAATACATTGATATCACAATTCGTCTTATTTGATGTAAGAGTTATCTAGGAAATTAAAATTTTTAGAACACGCTTAAATATTTTGGACTGTAACACAGATATTGATATTTTATAAATGTGCATTACATTTTTGTTGTTGTTGTTGTTTTAATTGATCATTATTTACACATTTGATAATGATACATATTTTGTACATATAACTGGAATATTAATAGAGGTATCATCACATCTTGGGGTAGATTTTATGTAAAGGATTTACCAGCTCGTGATGTCGATCGTTTACTTAATAAATCACAAGTACACTCAAGCGGTGTCGCGGTAAATATTTATCTTTTTTCATATTACGGACACCTGTCGCATGAAGAGAGGTTGTTTCAGCGCAGAGTTCGCGACATGGTGCGGACATTTTTATTCAACTTACCGCTTGGATGTGTTTTATCAATAATCTGCATTCACAAGTCTTGTTTGTTGCAATGTGGGTTGTTGTTGTTTTTTTTTAAAGAAGCGGGACACCATCGATTGTGAACGGAATTTAAATTAAACGTGTGTGATCTGGCTGTCGGGAGTTACGCAACTGAATAGAGAGGTTATGAATTTGAAACTGCTTTGAAATATGGATTATGCACATGGATGAATTTTAAATTTTACTTTTTTGGGGGGGAAACATGAATTCGTCGCATTCGCGTTTGTATTTTCGAAGGAATTCTTTTCAGTTTTACAATTCCTCTTTCTCTCAGGTATGAATATGTGCAATGATTGTAAACACAATTTCAGTTGTATACTTTGTTGATTGTTTTCTGAACATCTTTAATTTTACTGACAAACTCCCGTTTGATAGCCGCAAAAGATTGAATCAGTAATATAACTCTTAAAATTGTTTATGGTTAATCAATGTTAACATTTTTGTTGTAATCTTGTATGATTACAAAATATAAATGTAAATTTGCATTGTATTTTTCATTATGATTTATATATATCTCTGTTTTTATCAAAATTACATAAATCGTTTTGTAGATCGTCAAAGTAAAATGAACACAAAATCAATATCTTGAATTATGGTCACAATTATAGATATCGGTAACAGACATGGATACTGATATCTGGTTTTGTCAGCTGTAGTCTTTGCAGATTAATCAGTCACTAAATCACCGATTCCCATTATTTTAGGAGGACGACGATGGAAACGAAGAAACAAACGAACACCTCAGGTGAAATGCAGCACAATACTGAACAATGATTTTTTTTCAATCAAAGGACAGGTTTACATGGCTTAGGTTTCCCCTGATTTGTACATGCTTAAAAAAACCCATGTTAGCATTTTATATTGCTTGATCAGATTTCCTATCGGTACATAAAAGCTTTGTGCCTCGTGTAGACAATATTTTCCTTGAGACAAGCTCTGTCCCTTCATTGTTTGCTTTGAAGGTTGTTCGGTACCTCCCACTTATCAATAGGATAAGAAATCCCCAAATATGCACAAGAGATTGTTCGATTAACCAATTCTGAGCAATACAACGGCTGTCACATGCGTTAAATCCCCCGGTACAGAAATTTCGAAACAGTAAAATTAATTTTTCCCGCTCGTTCATTTTTTCTGTAGATTCGATAAAAATACTGGTAACAAAATATTCTGGCCTGGGTATTTTTCATCTATTCCAAAGTAATTAAGACGGTCCTTATCAAATTTGAGAAGAAAAAGGGGTAAAATTAACATCAGTTTTTAAAATACGGTAACCAAGGCAACCGATATGATAATTAAACGTTTTCTTGTCAGACGTAACTGATGTTGGACTGCGATAATTCCACCATGCGGTTAGAGCACAATGGCGGAAGACGTACGTCTCACGGGGCATTAATTGTTTACAGAACAAGTGGAAGAATCCAATACTGAAATGCCGAAAATTAAATTAAACGGACCGTGAGGGGGGAACTTGTCTGAGTTATTATCCTGGTGGATTAGCCCATAATTAAAATTTTGCGACATCTGCGGTATTCTGACACAGGGAGAGAATTAGTAGTGTACATATGAAGTCCACGCCTTCGGTCTTCGATCTTTCTACGATGTCAAGAGACACAATAAATGCCCTCGTTTGGGGCGTTAGGGGATACTAGTATAAATAAGTATAGTTGCCCATTTCCTTAGCTTTGTATTCATGTACATATAATTCCTGACCATGTCAGTGGCATTCTTCTATCGCCTCTCAAGGCGCTTAATGCAACCGTATCATAAGTATAGGTAAGATTATAGCCATTATTCAGCTTTCTCGAAAATTTCTAGTCAATAAACATTCTTACCTCGCCAAGGGTTTACTAGAGACCCGGTATTATATAAAAATTTCAAATATTGATGCAACTTAAACTTTCGGTATTATCCAGTAAACAAGATTTAACAATTTCAAAACCTTTGATGCTTTTGAAGCTTTTATGGTCTCCAAATGACTTGTATCCTTCAGATTGTATTGAGCTTTATTTTAATTGCTTGCTCTTTTTTTTTTTTTATTTCAACAGGGCCGATTTTCCAATCCTGAGTGAACATGGAATTATGCCGGTTACAGATGTCAATGAAAACTTCAGCTCTCCCATCAATGGTGACAATGAACGGGGTGGATTTAACGGGGAGACGATTCAACAGCCGTCAACTCCCATTAACACAGTAATAATATTTTTTAATATTCTTTAATTTAGTCTCCAATCTCGAATTTCTCATATTTTCATTCGTAGAGTAAAATTGTTTGGTGAAAATGCATAAAGTTACGGGGTGTTTTAAATTTCAATTTTCATTTCTTTTTCTTTTAATTTTTTTTTTTATTTTTTGCCACATAAAAGAATTTAATTTGCAAAATATTCAATGGCATAAAAAAGTTAGAATGTTCAAATGTCAAGAACTGTATAAAACGCTGGGGAAGAAAAAAAAATGTATTCGAACATTAAAACAACTGATTGACACATATCAGTAGTCAGATGCAGTATAATATCTTATCCACTATTTTGAATTTTTTGATGAAAATGAAAAGTTTTTGCATCAAAGGTATACACTGACTGGATTTTTAGATCTAAACATGCTCTTGTTTTTAGGACAGATATTGGCCATGGAACACCTGGCTAGATCCGGACGGTAACCCTGCTTATTATTGGATGGTACGTTACTGTATGCGATTATTATTTTTCACTTCCAAGTCGAAAACCCACAGGCGGTTTTATTCCATTTAAATAAACCATATGTTTCTCACAATGATTTTTACTATGACCGAACTAAAAACTTCGGTTTTTGTGTTTTAATCCTTAAGCAAAACAAAAAGAGGAAAAAAATACCACGAATACTTATTTTATTAAAATTTATTTTCTTAAAAACATTCAAGCTGGGCATGACAAAGAAACTGAACAGTCATGGTTTGGGTTTTTATACTGCGTTTTTCTTTTTAATGTTTTGTTCTTCTTTCAATTTCAGGTCCTTTTTTATTCAATTTTTATTGTAAAGATTTCTGCTCGGTTGTAGGGTGTAGTGACCTTGGCAGCTCTGTATAATCTCTCCATTATCATCGTTCGTCTGACCTTTTCCGACATGGCAGCTAATGTAAGTCCAAAAGAGCACTAGAAGTGGATTCAATGTCAGTCCATTAATATGTCTATAATTTCAAGGGTATTGCTCGCATTATGCAATGCATGTATCATTGGTGTGAATTCAAACACCTTCCGTAATTCTACCCTGACTTTGATTCTAATAAATCTTTTCAAGATCCATGTATGGAAGAAATTGAATCTATGGTGTGGTTTTAGACTAAATATTTTCGCCCTAGCATAAAGACGTTTATAAATCGGGTAGATAATTCATCTTTTATGGTCACAGAAAAATTCATATTGAATACTGTACTAGTAATTGCGTTTTTCAACTTTTGACACACAGAGATTCCTCATCTTATATATAAAGGCTTGCGTTCAAACCATTTCGTTTAAATTTCAAATAAAATTTAGTTTTACTCTTTTCAATGCTCTAGATCTTTTTCTGTTTAACGGTGCTACAGTGTGCATGAAAAACATTATTTTCAATTGCATATATAAAACTCTGACGTCCATATAACCCTAAATTTCTTATAAATTTTAGTAAATATAAATAAGCTTTTTATGTGTAAAAAAATATCACTTTATTTTCTAAGGTTCTATACATATATTTCGGTTATAACTTTATTATGATGAAATAAAAACTTACCCAGTATTTGTTTATTCATTATAGTGGAGTTTTCTCTTCATTTTGTTTGACGTTCTATCCGATATTATCTACCTCATCGACATATTTGTACAGTTCAGAATGGCCTATTATGACGATGGGTGCCTGGTAAGTATGTATAATGACATTTATTATAAAATAGGCTCTTGATAACTGGAGCTGAACGAGCAGAGTAAACTAAAGAACAGTAAAAGATAAAATTGTTTGATATAAATTTGATATCTTTCAATGAACTATATCGTTAACATAAGTTGGTCAAGAAAAAAAACCTAATTTACATTTAAAAAAAAAATGTTTTGATCATTTTCATAATAAAAAATGTGAGGGGAAAAATTAAGTTAAATATTCAATGTGAAAGGAAGAATATAAATTTTATCATTTACAGACAGACAGACGACAGAAAACTACCCGTCCAATTCATAGATACCGTAGAGATAAATCATTTTGTCAAGCGATCGCGCGAATTTTTTCGTCTTCTTTCTTACCTTGGAAAGGAATATTTATCTGTCTTCTCCAAACTAATCATTAGCTGTAAATAATATTTAAATGGGTGGACAAGATGTCTTTAATTTGAATTTGTATTGTATTAAATCATATATTCTTATTTTTTTGTCAGGAAACTGACCCAAAGAAACTCGCAATAAATTACAGACGACAAAACAGATTCTTAGCAGACGTCTTTTCCACCATACCTGTACAATATGTTGTCAACTTTTGTATAGGTAAGGGTTTACTGAGAAGCGTACACAATTTGCATGGAAATTTATATATGATTGATGTAAAATGTCTTGAAGAAACATGAATATATCACCTTATTTAATTAAATTTTTAATAAAGAATTTAAATTTCCGTTCAATTTTTTTATACTATCATATGGGTTAACAGATCTGCTGTTAAAATGAGTTTAACACATAAGCAAAACCATTGAAAAATATTGTATTATTTATTCTTAAAGAACTGAATAAAGAAATGGAAACAATATCTTTGTGCGTACATCAAATGCTACCCAAAAATCCCTTAAGAATATAGTATTAAAAACATTACAGGACGCATGTAATCTCATTTTTCAGGTCTACTCCGTTGTCTTTTCATCCGAATTGAGTTTTTTGACTTTAGTAAGTATAGCAAATAATTTAACTGTATTACTTCATATGCATTAGCATATATTACTTCATAGGCATTAGCATAGCTGTGTTGGGTACTGTTGTGTAATGAATGCGTTGCGGAAAGGGAAGGTGGCAAATATACTAGTATTTCGTTGTTATTAGAGTAATTTGTTATAATGCTACTATGAGCAGACTCTGTCTGTTGTTTGTTTAGTATTTTGAACAATTTTTTTAAAATAAACATAAAGTGGCTGTTATATATTTGGTATTTTTAACGAATCTGAATGAAGCGACTTATTTTCAGGTAGTATCTACATCACCATGTTACGCCTGCCTCGATTGGTCAAAACCTTCATCATCGTCCGCTTTTTTGAGGTTACGGACAGGTAGGATCTATTCTGTTAGCTCGAAACTTAGTGCAACACTTATTATGAATACTAATGAATAGAAAAAGCCTTAGAATATATCATTTTTCTTTGACTGAAAACGATACTAGGTCAACACTTGTATGTACATGTCAAGCAAATTGGAACGAATGTGCATAGATTTTCTTGAGCAATCGGCATTTTCCCTTTCTTTTATTAATAACATTTTCTTGAGGAAAAAAAGTAAAGATATCTTTTATTAAACTAATATGATCCTTTCTCTTTATATTATACAACTTTTAGATAAATTCAGTCAACAACAATGAAGATATAATTATTTCGTTTTAGTCGCACAAGTACGCCTAATCGAATACGTGCCATAAAACTTTCGCTATATCTCTGGCTGGTCATACATTGGATCGGCTGTGTCTACTACATGCTGTCAGAAGTGAGTAAAGTAAATCAAACCAATTTAAATTTTAAAGACATTCAATGCTTACAAAGTATCCCCCCCCCCAATCCTACATTCAGTTTGGGCTACTAAATAGTAATTATTGCATTTCAGTATGAAGGAAGAGGCAGCAATGAATGGGTTTATCCTAGCGGGGAAGAGTTCGATCCTTTTTCCAAGTAACTATTATTTTCTCCATGTTTACCACTTTGATTAGTTTTCGATGATCCCCTTGCGTTAACATCCAGTGGCGACAAAAGATATAATACAGTAGACATTGCATGTTTGTCAATCACTGTAAACTTAAATAAAGTTTTATTGTCCGACAAGTTTTCTCTTCCAAATACATGTACTATATAGTATAGCATCAAATCAAAATAAAAAATATTGTAGTTAAATGAGGTTAACTAGGTATTTTTTTAAATTTTGTTTTTGTTTTATATTTAGTTTGTTTGTTTTTGTTTTTGTTTTTGTTTTTTTTTTGCGTGAAAGCCACAATAGCAAAACTCCTAATTTTTTAATCACGTGTAGTATGCACCAACCCTAGTATATCTGCGAAGTTTCAAGAAAATCTACGATGAAATGATTAAAAACTTACGAAAAAATACCCGGTAACCCCGAGGATTACCTGTATTTTACTAGAGTGCGCAAAAACAAGCGCGATAAAATAAGGTCACCTTTATGATATTTATTGGGTTTTTCTTTGCAGAAAATACATTCGATGTCTGTACTGGTCAATGCTGATTCTAACTACAATCGGAGAGAGGCCTTCACCTTGCACAGATTTGGTGTGTCTTAAAATCTTATTTGAAATCTAATTATACATAATATACATAATTTTTCAGATCAATATTTAGAAAGAACATTTAAACAGCATTTATTATTATTTCAAAATAGTGAAAATACCAAAACTTTCCGTGAAAAATTAGAGTCCTGTATTAAATACTCAAGCTAGACCATTCTGACATTTTGTTCAACTGTGTACGCTATACAATGGTTAATGGCAAGATTGTTAGAAAAGTCATTTTGAAAAGTTTTAGTCGGATCAGATTAGTGCTTTGATTACCACTAGCCTCCCCCCTCCCCTTACAGCTTGGGATTTTATCTTGAATTTACTTTTTATTAATCGTGATCTTTACAGGAGTATGTTTTCACGGGCATGACCTTCGTAATAGGGGTTTTTGTATTTGCCGCCGTGGTTGGTAATGTTGGTGACGTCATCAGCAACATGAATGCTTCAAGACAAGACTTTCAAGCAAGGTACAAATACTACATGTAGTAATATGTTCCCCACTGTTAATCAAAATGAATTTTTTAAAATCAACTAAAAGATTTTCACTCATCACTAGTGAGTTTGTGGAAATAACATATTGTTGATTACTGTTACAAAAGATGAGGATATGTAGAAAATACAATTATTCAATAAAACGGCGGACAATATTTATTTATGCATATGATAATTGTTACAATGCTGTTGTTATATTTGTATTAATATTTGAGAATTTATAACAAGGATGGACCAGATAAAGTTTTACATGCATCATCGCAACGTTCCAGAATCGTTGCAGAACAGGATAAAACGCTGGGCGGAGTATTCCTGGACGCGGTGAGTACAACTTACTATATATGGTAATAAAACTTATGCCCTCCATTACAGAAGATACGAAATAACAATACAACGTTATTCAACCGTTATAATCTAAATAACTTTTTTTGGTTAACACAGCACACAAGCCATTGATGAGCCCCATCTACTTCAGCTACTTCCGGAGAGGCTACGGACGGAAATAGCGATACAGGTCCATCTAGAAACCCTGAAGAAGGTGCTAAGACCTGGATTGTTTATTTACACATCATACTGATGCAAGAATAATAATACGTATAATATTAATTATTCTTCTGAAAATTTAATTTTCAAACAGGTAAAGCTGTTCAAAGAATGTGAAGAAGGGCTGTTGCGTGAGCTTGTTCTGAAGCTTAAACCTCAGACATTTTCGCCAAATGACTACATCTGTCGCATTGGTGAAGTAGGTGAGAGAACCTTAAATAAGGCTTGCGCGGTTGGGGGGGGGGGGGGTTAAAGCTGATGATGAGAATCCCCATCACATTATCATCGCAAAGAAATTATATTTTGATAAAATTAAAGAATGATATTGAATTGTGATATATTTTTATATTTTTCTTTCTTTTCCTATAGGACGAGAAATGTTTATTATCAACCATGGACAGGTTGAGGTAAGATTTCTTTAGCAGATCAACTAACCTGTAATTTAATTGTCAATTGTATTCCGTGATAAAAACCATACATGAGCATTATAAATACCGGAAGGGTTTTTTTAACTGCCGACGATTTCGTCAAAATTCAACTACAACCTTTTAACGTTCTTTTTGGTCATTTTGACAAATGAGCTTGGTTATTTTTTTCATCATTATAGCATTGATTGATTGCAACGCCTTACGGGTTTTAAGTTTGATGTATAAAACATCAAAATATATATGATACACAGAAGTTGGACATCAATATGAACATAGTACTTGACATGTGTATCTAGGTTTTATATGTCATTCCTAATTTTTTTTTCCTCAAAAATGAATGAAATATCCTGACTGTAAAAGGGATTATTTTAATGTGAAGATTGAAAAAAAAAAATTTAATCGGTGATTCTCTTTCCTCTTGAAGATTCTAGTGCCAAGCAGCGAGAACGGAGCGAAAATAGTCGTTTCTAGACTAGTAAGAGGGAATTACTTTGGAGAGATAAGTTTGTTGAAGCTGGACGAAGGCCACAATAGGTTTGCAATCTTATTGGATGACTTTTTTTTTTATATATTTTTTTCGAAAATTACGACATCATTTCCACTGTATTTATTGGCAAAAATTTTTGATATAAAAAAGTCTACAACTACAAGCAATGTCTATAATAAATATATACTGATTGGCATTACATGAGTACTTGAAATTGCGTATTTAAAAAGTCAGATTACCTCAGAAGCTGCACGCCTCGTTAAATCTGCTTTGTTTATCAGGAATTTAATCAGGGGGCTTACACGAGGGCGCAGATCTGAGCCTATTTTTTCTCTATGCACATGGCGGTATCATACTAGTTTATTTGCAGGAGAACGGCGGACGTGCGTTCAGTTGGATACTCCGAACTGCTGTGCCTATCCAGGAGAGACCTTATTTCGGTGAGTAAAAATCTGTATTTATGAAAATTATTAATGAAAACAAAAGTACTGCATTACGTTTAATATGACTGTGTATTTCAGAGTTAACGAGATTTAATATTTTTGATAGTGAAAAGGGGTAGAAAGTCATGACTTATTTCTTGTAAAATCGTTCTCTAACGATGCGCTGTCTGAATTCCATGTAAGATTTACGCTATTTGGTTCATTTTTAAGGCACTTGCAGAGTACCCGGAGGCAGAACGAATTTTAGAGGAAAGTGCAAAAGAAAGGTATAAATAGAACCGTTTTAACAAGAGCTTGGACTTTCGGTGGGATGATACTATCTAGTTTGCTCATCAAAACAAGCTTTCAAATTAGTGTTAGCGGGTTATATAAATTTTTTCTGCAATGATCGCTACCTTCATATTCCGAATGAATCATCAAATAAAGCATTTAATTGTTTAAATAGCGTCAGTTTCACACAGCAGAGCAGATCTTTCCCGAATGAATTATCAAAGAAAGCATTTTATCGTTTATATTAACATCTTTCTTTCAATAAATTAATAAACTGATTATGAAACGTAAGTAAAATTCACTAAATTACTGTTAATGTACATAAGTACGTTAGCTAAAAGAAACAACCAAATTGTCTCCTGTGATACTTTGATTCTAACATCATCATGATTATTTCGTGCAGTCCGTGATTTTTCTTAGGTCGCTGTAGGTCTGGACCAATCGACAAACAGGGAGTGTCAATATCAGTCCTGTCGGTTTCTTGTTAGTTTCAGCCGCTGTAGATTTCGACCAGTCGATAAACAGGGCGTGTAGATATCAGTCTGGCTATTTCTATAGAGCTATAAATTAATTACTAGTATATGTTTCAGCAAGAAATAGAGGGAATAATATTCGATAGATGTAAATATACATCCCTGGATGAAGTTGGGCGAGTGTCATTGCGTTCAATGTATTCATATCTATAAGCCAATGACTGGACAGTTAAACATGAGTAGACCCCGCCTTCATAAAATCGGAATTTGTCACGTACTACCCAAAGTCCACGCTCTTGTTAAAACGTTCTGTAAGAAATATAAGACAAGAAAATCGTCATGTTTTTTAATCAATTATAATGACACTTGGTTTGTGATGATTTTAATTTTATTTCAGAATAATTGTCAACAAAGCGCTATCTAAATTCAAGGAAAAGTTACAGCAAGAACCGATGCGTTCTGAACGAAAAGACAAACCCCGGAAAATAAGGGACCTCTATGAGGTCGTCAGTACTCCAGAGTTCAAAACTCTAGTAACCAGACAAGGCATGCGCATATAAGAATCTTGCTGATGCTAGATGGACTTTTTATGATATTATTTTTAATATATATTTTTTTTTCTTTTATAGCTTCAGAAATGGAGGACTTACGAAAAGTAGTCGCAGATTTGAAAGAACTGGGAGATAAAGTAGGTATTGCTTATATTACATCTTTGCTAATGTGTACAACAAATGTATTTACACAATTAAATCTAATTATTGCAGATTTCGAAGTTACAAGCGGAAAAAGATAGAGATAGGGTAAGATTAAAATACCGTTTACGCATCCTCGCATATAAATCAATTTAAATTTCGTCTTATCTAACACCGCATCTGTACAGATTTTGTTAAACTCATTTTGCGGTCTTTTTTATTTTAGATCATAAAGTCTCTAAAACGGAAAGTACGAGAGAGTGAACGAGATCTACACGAAGCCTACACCAGAATCGGCTACCTCGAGTCCATCTTGGAACTTCGTCAACCGGCAAAGACGCCATGTCCTTGTGAGGGCGAGTTCTGCGTTTCTCCTTTGCATCAAAATTCAAATTCGCAATTTACCAGAATGAACACTTCCTCTTTAGAAATTCTCCCAACTCGGGACAATAATAATTCTGCTGATCGGAGTCGTCCCTTCTCTTCTCATTTTCCGACAGGAATTCGCACGCTTCCGGTAAATTACAAAGTTCCGCGGACTCGGGAACTTCCGAGTTTGTCTTTATTTACATTAAAACCACAGAGAAGTGCCTCTGAATCTTCCCAGCAAAATGGGGCAATTTCTGCTGAATATTCCAAAGATCTTTCGGAATCTGCTAAAACAAGTAATGGCTACTCGAGTGATACGGAGACAATTGATACTAACACATGTCAAAGTAGCAGACGACAAATTCCAAATATATCAAGGATGGAATCTTACAGTAGTGACCTAAGTGAGAACATCCCTTTAAGTGGTTCCGATGATGATATTGACAGTTTCAGTGATAACAGTGAGGTAACAGATGATGACGTATTACTGTCGCCTGCTCACGGAAGAGAGTTTTTCACGGATGTTGCACCGAATCCAGCGTTTGCCAAAAGCAATGGTTTAACTGTTTTGAATCAAGGTGAAAAAAGAAAATCTTTTACTGTTGAAATTAAACAGACTTTTGTTTAATCCTTATCTTGTGTTTATTTAAATGTTAAAAAAGAATCTGGTTTTTTTTTTGACATTTGTTTATAAATGGTCGTCATGGATAATTTGCGTTTTTATATTGTGTGATTTTATATTACTAAAGCGCTAACATCTAGATCTAGAACAAATGAAATCAAAGCTGTTAAAACTATTCAGGAGTTCAAGTATAAAGTGATGAAATTTAAGTTTCCGTCGGATTTTTGTATACTTCCTTTCCAGGAATTTAACGCCAATTTATGGTACTGGGGAGGTTGTCTTTATTCATCTTTGCTAGTCGAGGGTAAACTTATGATCCGCTCCTTAACTTTTAAACCTATGAACGGTGGATTTAGTCCGAGTCTTGAGTGAAGAGCGGATCGTAATGCCTTGACCAGCAAAGATTTTCTTTATTTTTTTTATCAAAAGGGGACAGTTTAACGGCCTTCATTTTACACACCCGAGAGCTCTATTATGTTTTCATTAATTTGTTCATTGACTCCGAGTTTTTTTTCAATTTGCAACATGAATTCTTTTTATTTATAATGTATTGGACAATTTTGAATTAATACGTACAAAATTAAGCTGTTAAACAAACGACTGATTTTTAATATAATTTATCTTATCAGTTCGTTCGGACAATTTAATACATTATTGTAATTTATTGGGTTCGGTCACTTGCATTTTGAATGGGTAGATGTTTTCTCAAGTAAATTTGGGATGTAGTTGTGAAGTTTATGGGGGTTGGTGTGGGGGTTCAAAAGGATTTGCAGTCCATGCAACACATCTGCATAGGGATCTTATATACCAAATCGGAACATCGCTCGGCCTTTTCTGTCAAGTCAAGACATTGACGGAAAAGGCCAAGCGATGTTCTGATTGAGTATGTGCCTATATTCTACGACCAATGAAACGGATCGGCTAGATTCAAACTAATAAAATACATTATGAAAGCGCAGCCGGATTATCACGCGAATTTCCGCTGTGTACATATGGTTTTTTTTATTATTGCATTGAATAATCATTCTTCTAATAAAGATTTCATTTCTGTAGTTCCCTAGCTATCTCTAGAACTTCCTTCCATTTTTTGGATCATCACAAATGGTGGTATATAGCTTTATGCATTGTGGCATGGATGATGGCGTATCAAGACGATGCATGATCACGGCTCTCTACGCTATTTTGGATTGACTACAAATTATTAACAAAATTTAATTGTTGAGTTTTACGCATTGACTATGTATTTATACATATTTTTATATAAAATTACAAAACAATATGTTTGACACACATTAAAGAGTTAAAGGGTTAAAAATGATATATTTCAGAAAGGTTTCACTTATATATCTCTAAAATGTTCTAAAGTTACATAAGTTTCGACATGCTGATTAGCTGCTTGGCTTGAATGTATTTGGCGGTCGGAATACAACTGCACTCGATTTGTGAAAAAGGCAAAAACGTTTTGTTGCAAGGGGGATAACTTGATATACACGTACAGCTATATTCTGACCAGCTATGATTAGTTCAACTATATAAGACTGTTTCATTACAGGGGTGATTTAATTAAGGATTGCTTAATATATTTACGACAAATAATCATTACAATATAATTGTACACATTAATCTACTAATTCAAAACTTGTGCTAAAAAAATTAACAATACTTGCCTTTTGCTCATACTCCCAATAATTAAGAACACCCCCCCCCCCAAAAAAAAAAAAATTCCTCTCCTATATCTAAAAAGAAAACCAAAACAACTTATCCCATCTTTCTCCCTCTAGGATTGCAAAATTAATGCATTATATAGTAACATATAATACACTTTGTTTTTAACATTCTACATGTATTTTTTTCCAATTGTGTTATTGCATTTCATGAGTGAACTTAAAAGTTTGTCAATAAATCATAACCATTGAAATCTTTGTGTTACAATTTAATTTTTATAGCATCAGAAAATCTCATAGACAATATGATAAAACTGTATAATTGAGTTATGATCCCTCATCCTTTTTGTCTAATAAAGCGGACTTTATTCCAACTTTTTGTAATTCATCCACAAGTTCGCCATTTTTGTGCATTTCTAACATAAGATCACATCCTCCAACGAATTCACCGTCTATGAAAACTTGTGGGATAGTGGGCCAGTTACTGTATTCTTTAATTCCTAAAACAAAAAAAAAATATAATAGTACAGTCAAACTTCATTATCTTGAACTAGATGGGGCTGTTTAAAAACTTCGAGATAACAGTTTTCAAGATATCGAGGGTAAAATACTTTTTAAACAAGGGGTTAGTACACTGTACTTGCAAATCACTTCGAATATCCATTCAGCATTGTATTCGAGATATCAGTGTTTGACAGTTGTTTGAGACATCGAAGTTCAACTGTATATGCATACAATGAAAATTAGGTAGACAGCATAAGCCAAAATGTAGAAATTTTACACTCATTGGTTGGTAAAATAACAAAATAATCATTACAATTTTAACAGGTCCAGTACAATCTCCAGATTTAGCTATATAGCTTGAATAAGCTAAATAGCTTTATTATGCTATTCAGAGTAGCTTCATTTAGCTATTTTGTCATACATTTTTCTTAAATTTGTAATTTTATAAGTATGTATAAAAAATCGCACTTTAGAACAGTGATAGTTTTTAACTTTGAACTGTTCTGTGAACAATGCATGTAAAGATTACTCATCAATTTGCGTCTCCTTAAGAGACTTTGCACTAAAAGTTTTGGGGCAACTGATTCATGACCACACAGTTAGGCCCGGTTTTCTGAGTTTTTAGAAAAAAAATAAAATTACAAAAAAGATCCGTTTTTTTCTCCCCGACAGCAATTTTTTCCTAGTAGGAAAAGTGTATCGTCATTGTTATTACAGAGGCATAAAATCTGCTCTTTTTGTGTCATGATAGCCTAAAAATTTCTTGCGCATCTTTTTCTCGTGCTACATTCTTCAGAGAAGCTTCTACAAACACTCTGCTGTAAGTTTCATACTTTGAAGTTTTACCGATAGTGTTGACCAGTGGCTAGACGAGATAGTCACACCTCACTGAACATGGCTTCGATAGTTACCTGTGCAGCTGTTTTCAAGTGACATTACTGTAAAATGATTCCCTTTCTTTTTGTGTTGAATTGGCATATGTATTCATTGGCTTTTTTAAACATTTATTTTACAGAGAGAGAGAGAGAGAGAGAGAGAGAGAGAGAGAGAGAGAGAGAGAGAGCGATGTATTAGAGATATTATAAATTTCTGCAGTAACTATTCTCATGAACACATTTTAAAGTGACCTGCCTAGTGAATTAAAAAAAATCATATTTTGCATATTATTGTTTGTGCATTTTCCGTTATTTTCAATTAAAATTTACCATTTCATAATTCATTGCATAGTTGTACTTTGTACATGGAAATTCAACAGGATAAAATACATGCACACATATAGTTGCAGTGATTTTATAGAGTCTGTTCACATTCACAATGTTATGTTTGAGTTTTCTCACATATAAACACCCAAACCAATTTTGTAAATAAAATGTGAGAGATCAATGAAGTTGAATATTTTTTAACTAGTCTACTGCAGAAAACATGAAAGTAATAAATATTTTGTATAGTAATAATTATATACTAGTTTCATACAGGAGAAAACATTATGACTTTATGTACATGAAATTTAGGTTTTTTTTATAAAATGAAATGTTGACATGTTCGACAATAGTCTGACTAGTAACTTTGAATCTTGGGCTAGTAACTTTGTGGCCAAATTTTGTAATTGCACACCCCTGACATTGCTATAAGTACATGTAATTCCAAAGCTGTATGTCTAATATTCTATTGTACTATTTCAGTGATATGTTACACAGATGACATACTTTTCACATGCTACACTTGATGCAGTTACACATCACTATCATGAAGTTGTCATTCATCATATTATTAGAATAAAGATGATGTCATAAAAGGGTTTTTTTCTCCTACAGAACTTTACAATTTTGTGGTTCGTAAACCTAAAAATAAGAAAACTGTAGGTCAAAAGAGATTTTTATTTTTTTTTTATTTCCTCCTCCTACGGAACTTTATCATTTTGTTGTTTGTAAACCTAAAAATAAAAAAATGCTGGCCTTACTACTTGAATGAAATATAAAGGAGGTCAGTTATGGTAAACAAGATAGGTGATTGGTAATAATTTATCGCAATGAAAAGAAATCATACTTATCCACGCCTCATTGCACACAAAGTGGTAAACAGTTACCCAAACAATGGAAATATATTTTTTGCTAATAAGTGTTTAAAAGCTGCAGTGTTAAAACTATCTTTAATTGTGGTCAAGTTTATAATGGTCAGTTGTGCAAATATGAGTAGCAAGTTAATTGCGATTTTTTTTCCATTTCTTACAATAAAAAATGTCTTCAAAAACTGCACATAAATAGCTTTATCAAGCTATTTTGAATAGCTTTATAAAGCTATATAGCTTTTTCAAGCTATATAGCTAAATCTGGAGATTGTACTGGACCTGTTTAAGGGTGCACGATTTGTACTATAGAAAGAATAATCTTGCCGTGACAAGGCTACGCTCAGGTCACAGTAAGTTAAACCGGGTCCGTAGGACATCTGTCATTTTAAGGAGGCTGGGGGGTCAAAATATAATATAATATAAAACCATCAGATTTATTTGAAAATTTTATATGTGATTTCTGAAGCTATCAATTACTATTTGTTAAAGGAAAATTTCATATATTTTAATATAAAATTTCATCACTTCCCATTATCTTTATATGGAGCTCTTCTTTTAACGGAGATCAATATTGTCTTAAATGGCAGCCATCCCCAGGCCCCTTAACGATAGAACACTCTATCTAGATTTGTACATGTAATTAATATACCCAGATAACATCAGGGACGTATATACGTCCCTGATACCAGCGATTGAATAACAAAAAAGGGTGACGAGTAGCAACAAGTAGGCCCAAATCATATAGACTCAAAGATGTCAAATCTAACCTTGACGAAGATCTTCGTCTTCAAGAACGTTGTAAGAGTCATATTGCTTTACACCATGAAAATCGAGAATCTGCACAACTGCGTTGCTAAATCCGCATTTTGGAGCTGCAGGTGTTCCTTTCATAAAAACCACCAGTTTCTTGTCTTTTACAAGTCCATCAATATATTCTTTACTGCCAGTATTTTCAGAATACCGTGCAACTAAGATCCTGGAAAACGCTGACAAACTTTGTCTGTTTGGGATGCTTTTACGCAATATATTCATCATTTTCCAACCTTGACTGCATGGGAGAGCCTATGAACACTTCCGCTTTTACAGTCCTGTAAAAATTAGTTAAAGTTGAAAAATTAAAAATGTTCCAATTTCTTTATGATATACAATTTATAGTTTTGTGCAGAGTTAACCTTTTAAACAAAAGAAAAAATATGTTGACTCGTGAAATGTACAAACACGGTATACGCGCATGAATAATTTTCTGCAGAGGATGTAAACTTCCGGTGCCGTGATTGGGGTAAACAGAAAATGAGTGATTGTTTGCGGAAACTACACATTGTATTGCATAATTAAAGCATGTCTTCTAAAGCAGAAATAGTCGAACAGTTAACAGCGGCAGTAACAAATGGAAGAACAGATATTCTGCGGTCAATAATATCGGCGGTTGAGAAAGGTACATGTGGCAGTGTTCGAATTTCCTCAGATGTTGTCAGGTTGTGTCAAGATATAATGTACCTGATATATAGCCAGTTTTTAAAATGCTATTGATAAAAACTGTAATAAAGATATATCTATGGCTTGTATTTTTTAGAAAATGGTTAATATAATATGTTTTACGGTGTGACCGTTGGGGCGAGCGCAGAAGGAACCAAACATCTCTCATCATTGTTAAATGCAACGTTAACCCGTTGACTTGCCCCAACCTAAAAACTTTGGCTTTGTCTCGAAAACTTTTATCACCGCAAGGAACCCAAAGTTATCAAACATTTATTCCAATTGTTCATTTTAGGCTAATGCACTTAATCAAAACACCCATGAGCATAAATTAAATGTAAAACAGACTTATTAAAACATGTTGAATCAAAGCCGTTTGATTTTTTTTTTAATAAAAGACAATCATGTTTTATCATTCCTTTACTTTTTAATAATGATAATTAAAATCAGTAAACAATAAACTGCTTGTCTGAGTGTGTTATATCCTATTTTGTTCCTTGTTGTTATATTATTCTGTATCATCAATTTGTTTATAATTTTTGTATGCTATATATATGCGTTGAAGACATTTTTAAAATAATTTTTTGTCATCTACCTCACGCATGCATTTTACAAATGGATCGATATGACAGTCAGTTAAGTATGGAACTTGCATGTGTATTTACTATTAAAGCCAAAAAAATATGATCAAAACAAAACTAATGAGCCGAAGATTCACCATTAACACTGATACTGAGTACTTACTACACGTTACACCCAGTACATATGCTTGATCCACCTCTAAATTTATATTGCGGGAAGTCACTACTGTGACGTCATACTTAACTTTCTTTTGCGGTCGACAGTTCTCGTAAATTGTCGGAAAAATTCGGGAAAGGAAATGACGTCATATGTCAACAATAGTTCAGATAGGTACAGGTTTTTTTTTTTTGTGTAAGCATGTATTGTTTACTTTAGTGTTTTGTGTTGTTTTAAATGAAATAGATGTATACGATTAAGAGATAAGAATTTTCCTTAGAAACGCTTCCTGTTCCACCATGTTGCTATGCACTGCAAAGGATCACTGGGATAGTAGAACGTTTTCACGTGGGTCCACAAAATTTTCTTTGAACAATGTGCAGATTTCAACTCGAATTTCCTCCGTTCGTACACGTTGTCTATGGAGCTCGCTACGCGAGCGGCACTTCGCGCCGCCTCGCTGCGCTCGCTATAAATTAAAACAACAATTTTTATCACAAAGTTAAGTTTTAATGAAAACACTGAAACATGTAGAACAAATTATCAGCATGGTTAAAATATGAATTGCTTTGAAATATATTAGTTTAGTTCACTGAGGAACATATTTCCAAGATTTACATACACTTTCAAGTTTTAATTGCAAATATTTATGAAATGTATTACTGCTCCTCTGCTCCTTCAAAGACTGTGGAGGGAGGGAGAGGGCAAAGTGAACAGTAGGTAGTCCGAAATATCTGATGATTTTTCTGGCTTTATTAAAAATTTAATATCTTACTTGCCAGGAAAACATCAGAATTAACGCCATTATGAAAATTGCTGCCTCCAATCGACATCCACTTATAGTTTCAATTACAGCTGACAGGAATTCATAGAAGTATTAGTCTCCATATTATTTTCAATTGCTCCTCAACTGCCTATGGGGTGTGTGTATATATATATATATATATATATATATATATATATATATATATATATATATATATATATATATATATATATATATATATATATATATATATATATATATATATATATATATATATATATATATATATATATTGGTCAAGAAAGTTACTGTTGGTCGTTTTTCGATTGAGACATTCAGATTGCATGGACTTCTAAATGAACTACAATTTGTAGTAATAAAAGAATTCACAATCAACAAAAAGTAAATGAGGGTGTGTTTGGAAAGAACTGCTAAGGTATAAGTTTTATCTTAACTCATAGAGTGCTGCTTAACTTCGCGTGCACATCAATATAATATCTGCATTATATAATTATTGTAGACTATGCAGTTTGGCTGCACTACACCCAGCATCATAAATAAGCGATTGTAAATCCATCTTGGTTTTTTTTTTTAAATCAGTGAGGGAAAGTTCAGCTTTTATTAATAGCAGATATGACTGTATATATAAGTTTTATTTAAAATTAAATGAATGTATTGTTCATGGCAATGTAAGGGGTGACAGTTGTATTAATTTACCTGTTTTTTAAACTTTTTTATCATGTTCTTCCAGACAAAGATTTATACAGCCCAACATTACTGAGGGATATATTAAATGAAGTATGTTGCGAGGAAGGTACACTACTTCATCTTTCAGCAAAGGTATGTTTCTCAATTCTTCCTAGAAGTCAATATTTGACACCATTCTGATTATTGCATGGCTTACCGTGTTGAACTTTCTTTTTTATTTTTCAGTCTCTGAAAACTGAAATAGTAAAAAGCATTTGGACTACTATTTTATGATCTTCTTTTTACAGATGGGAAATGTGGATATGGTTAGGACATTGTTATCTGCAAACGCTGACCCTGGAATTCATAATGAAGCTGGTATGTGTTGGTACATTTAACTAGTGGCAATATAACCCTATTTGTAAGATATTTGATTGTCTGTCTGCCCAGGGTCGATTGAGAAGAGAATATCTCATAGCTTATATAAATACTGACAAATGTGAGCAAAACATAATTAATCAGATATTAACCTTTGAGATTTAAAATTTTCTGCAACCTCTGGTTATCAGTTTTAAAAAAACTTGTTGATTGCGGAGTTATAAAAATCAAAGATGTTAAACATGACATTACATTTTAGCTGTGAAAGTTCTGTTCAAGTAAACATTGTTGTATGTGATCAAGCAAAGGGGAAGAGATGAAATTAACTTGGTTTACCTTGTTGTAGGTAAAACTGCTTATGACCTAGTGACTGATGAAAATGTCCGAATGGTTTTCAGTGAGGAGCTTCTTCAAGCAACCGCTCAGTCAAAGTAAGCCTCACAACTCTGTGTATCTGAAGATTGATTGATTGATTGTATACTATAAAACAAAATTTTGAAGTAATGTACTGGTACATGTATGTATTCTTAATGATGTAATAAATATACATTTGTACATCTATCTATATATATTCATTATGTTACATATCTGGATTTAAATACTAGTATATGTCCCGTCTTATTTTTTATTCCTCTATAAAGGTAAGCAAATGCATGCTTAAGACAAAGTCAGTTTCATTCCTTTTATCTGATGAATCTATTAAACATTGATCATGTTTAATGAATTTCATTTATCCCAAAACAAAATTGCTGGTCTCTGACTCTCTCTTTTAATCGTGTTTTACTGTAATGCAGATGAATCACTTTTGCATCACTTTTATGGTTTATGTGTATTCAGGTCATATTTGTTTATGAAAGTGAAAGCATCACCATAATTTCCATTGTAGGTTAGGAAGAGTCTGTCAGCTGTTCGCCTCAGGGGTAGACGTAAACCTGATAGACAGCGAGGAGAGTCAGAACACCCCCCTCCACTGGGCAGCATCTTTTGGAAACAGGGCAGTGATTCAGTGCCTCTGTAGTATGTAAAACTTTATAGCTGTGATATAGCACTTGTTTACTACATTTAGCTTCAGTACTGTATACTGGGAAATAATTGCCCCTGTTTGATATTTGCCCCTTTCACCCTCGTTGTCAGCGGTGAATTTAAGGCTGGACAAATTCCAATGTCTCATAATGTCTCTCTTTAAACACAACTGTGCCTGGGCGAATTCAAAATAGGGCGAAACTATTTGCAAGAGCGAAAATTAGATTGGGCAAAAATAACCCTGTATACAGTAGCTGTTAATATGTACAGTGTAATTAATAAACCATTTATAGGCAGTATCAAGTGGATAAAATCGGGGACTTGTTTTGGGCTTTTAAGTGTATTCTTAGGTTGTATTTGATAGTTATAAGTGGGTTAAGCCCCATCAGGACAGATCTAGATTCAGTTACAAATTAAACATGGTTAAATTATGTAGGTAAAAGTTGGTTTTATGTTCAGATATCTGTAAATTCAATATACACACAGCCGAAACAACATTGAAAATTTTATACAGTGAAGTGGCATTTGAATTTTAGTAAAAAATAATGACATTGCTTGATTTATATTTTTTAGCAAGAGGTGCAAATGTACGAGCTGTAAATGCAAGTGGCTGTACCCCACTTCATGATGCGGTGAAGAGAGGAGATGTTCAGGCCGTGACAGAATTACTGATGCATAACTCTGACCCCATGGCTAAGGTCACTTGTGGGTTAGTTATCTTTTTCTACGTAACGGTTCTTGTTATTATGAGGTAAAATTTATTCAGCTACTCTTAAATACTTACAAGAGCAACTTTAATGAAGTCTGTTGTGCAATAAAGAATTACATGTGAGTTTGGTAAGAATACACCCAGTTTCCATTAGAATTCATTGTAATTTGTTTCTCTCTTTTCCTTGCAGAAAAGAGGAAGGCAAGACAGCCATCGATTTAGCAGCTGGGAAACCTCAGGTTCTAAAGGTGCTGACAAATCCTCCCAAACCTCACCATGAGACTGACCACACAGCAGGAACTCAGTCAGGTGGGTCAAGTCAGCAGATTATGGAAGATTTTGGTTGTAAATTGTAAGTCAGAAAATATAGCAGGAACTTGAGCCATTTTGGCTGGCAAAACTAGTTTGGAGTCCTCTGACATTGCAACAGGAATTCAGTCAGATTGGTCAGCAGGTGGGTGAATTAGATCGAAGATTTAAATTTTGATATTAAACCGAAGATTTAAATTTAGATATAAAACTAAGCTTGTTTTCTTTCACGGTTATACTGCTCAATTAGCAGTTGGTGAAAGCAAATCTTAAAGAGTATGTTACCGGTAATTTTGTAATTCTACTCTTATGTATCATAGAAAATAGCTGTTAGTAAATGCATGTACAAATAAATAGGATAGTTTAATTAGATTGGATATCTCATATCAATGTAGTTTTCATTTTAATAAGATATCATGTTCTAGTCATATAATTCTTTGGAACGGGGAAATATGATTGAATGATTACTACCAAAGTTCACCTAGTATGGCCACTATTATTTTTAGATACTTGTCAAATATTGACTTAATATTCATAGAGTGTGGGTAATTTGCTATTGTAGGGCTTCAGAAATTGACAATCAAGTCAGACAGTTCATCTGAATCATCCCTCCATTCCCCAATGCCAAATGGAGACATAAATGGACCAATTTCACCAACACCGCAGCTCAAAACTCCCACATTTAATGTACGTACCATGTACCAGTAGGAAAGATCTATTCTTATTAAATGTTCTTTATTGTTTGAACATTACCATATAAATGTATTAACTGACTTTTTTGCTAAATTTTGCATAATCATCAAAAAGACAAAAGATTTTTATAGGATATTCTTTAATGAAATCTGAGTAATCAGCTTATTAATTTATCATGTGTCTGTTTAGAAAAAAATTTCCTTGGATTCCTCGCTACAACCCCCCAAACCTGTGATAACGGAGGAGAAGCTAGGACTGTTGTGGCCCCAGCCCCAGAGCATTATACAGAGAGACGGCAAACCATTCACCCTGGGCAGTCAACTTCCTGTGTACATCTCAACGGGTCCCAATGAAAGTATGAAAACAAGGGAAAATTACCGTGGTTTCATCAGTATTTATTTATTTCGTTGTTGAGCTGGTTCATTGAATTGCAATTTTTGATAACACATTGTATTGATAGAATCATTGGCTGAAAATGTACTTATCCTTGAAACTAATTAAACCTCATTAAATTCACAAAAATCTGTGCCCACAAATATTGATGAAATCACAGTAATGAAAGCAAAGGGAGATAACTTATCACTTCTAACACTTCACATCTAACTTCGGTTATAATGAGTATATAAAAGGTATAAAAGTTTATTTTTTTGGAGGAGAGTGGGGGAGGGGTGAATAAGATATAATTAACTTTTTTGTAAATATCTAAAACCATAATATCAAAAAAGGCATTTAAATTTTTCAACAATAGATCTCGTAGAACATGATTTACATTCAACCATGATATGATCACATTCATACACGCAAAAACTTATTAACTCATTTGACAGGTTCCAAAGAGGTGCAGAAGATCTGGCAGACTCGTAAGCCCACCTTTGAGATGCTGGGTCTGAGCGTGGCCGTCAGTGTACACACCCAGCTCTCCGACTCCTCTGTCCCCCACGTTCTGTGTTGTGTCAACAGCCGTGTGTGTCCCGGCTGTGCCATCTACAAACTCACAATCTCATCCAATCAGGTTAGGGCCAGACTTGATTTTCTGGTTTGATTGCTGTTTTAAAGTTATTATAGAAATTTTCCTTTTTAAGGGTCCTCCAAACACCTGGGAAAAGTTCTGCTTGCAAGCCCATTCTTCTAAATTGCTTTAAGATATGGATCTCACTTTTTAAAATTTTACCGCTGTTCATGAAAATAAAAACCCCTGCAGTATTCGAACTCGGGGCCTGCGAGTTGGTAGACTTAAGGAACACCCACTGCGCCACAGAGATAGACACCAAATAATGGTGGTATAAACTGTTTCACAATGCACTAAATTCGTCATGTTGTGATGTACTTACATAAAAAATAGAAGTCACAGGGTGTTGAGGATCCTTAAAGATAATTTTTGTTTTGTTTGTTAAGGAAGTACAATGTAGAACACTGTCTTTTTTGCATGCACTTTATCCAGTTTTATAACAATTACTGTTATCATAAACACTGATACGCTGTTATCATATACACTGATAGCTCACATTTTAAATTTTTGTAAATTTTAGGATATTTACTTGCATGCAGTATCTCTGGATAGATTGAGGTGTAAAAAAAAATATGTTTGAATGGCAAATGTTGATCCAGAATCATCATTCAAGTTCATGTATTTTTAGATATCAAGAAATACTTTCTTATTACATTGTATGTATATTTTTTTTTTAATTCAGTTGAAGATAGTGTGTAGTGATATAGCAAGCCTGCACTATGCAATTGCGACAGTCTTTCAGCTATTTTCCCTGTATAAAGACGAGGAAATCCATGTCCCCCCACTACTAGTAAGTATAAAAGTCGCATTACAATGACACATGTAAATTATTGTCACATGGCCTGAATGGGAACAGAATTAACTACCATTGAACTTTGATATCATGATCATTGATATCTCAAATGCCATGGATATATCAAAATGTCCTGAAAGTCAAAATCTGCATTGTTTCTTTATGTATTTAACTTCAATGCCACAAATCCTCGGAAATCTCAAAGTTTTTATCTTTTTGTCATCAACACATTGTTCAAAATGACAAGATTTAAGCAACTTCAGAAATTTTGTAATTTTTTTAGGGCCAAATTTTGCAGATATTTCATAGATTATTCCGTTACATCAAATTGCTTGAATATGATTTTGTGGGTTGTCAATATTTGTTTGGGTATGAGTTTGTGTGTAAGATGTACATGTAGCTACATAAGGAAAAAAATTCTGTTACATCATGAAGTTTAACAGTTATAAATATACTATTTCATTTTTTAGATAGATGATTGGCCAGACATTCACTATAGAGGAATCCTCCTGGATATATCTCAAGGGAGGCTACTCATGAAAAATTCATTGAAGACTACGATTGAAACATTATCGCTGAACAAGATTAATATGGTATGATTGAAATGAATTTTTTTCCTCTTTTCTCCACCACGTGTCTCAGAGCAAAACCATGATTATGTCTTGTATAAATTAAAACAGAACAGAAATATTGTTCAGTTCTTTTGAATTCACTGTTGAGCAACACTCTGAAGTCACATTTTTTAATTTTTAATGCAAAGAGACTTTAAAACACATTTTTATTTTATGAACATAACTGTTGATTCGTACATTTAACTATGATTTATGTTCTGCAGATTCAGCTGTACTGTAGATTTTCCAAGAAAGACGAACCAGAATGGCAAGCTCCGTATTCCAAAAAGTTAGTATTTTGAATGATAAACAAACATCAAGATACATGTACAATGTACATGGCGATGTACAGGTATCTTCAGATTTCACTGAAAATCAAAACTAGCATTTTCTTATCACTTTTAATATGATTCTGTTTGTTGCATGAAGAAGTTTGCATATCTCTGATGTTGTGTTTCTCATTTATCTGCATTATTTGAGATTTTCCATTAATTAACCCCCACTAATCAAATGATTCTACTTTTTGGCTATTCAGCTAAACTAAAAATGTATCTTTTTTTAAATTATGAATGGATTCAATAAATATTAGTTAATTTTAAAAGATAAAAATGTATCTGAACTCTCCCATGCATTCCTAGCACTATAGATTGAAGACGGATTTAAAAGCACATTTTGCAGAGTACAAAAAGAAACATTATTAAAGTTTGTAAATGAGCTTATTCATTCAGATGAGGAACATTGTATGATATGTATATTTTATTTATTGTATTTTTTTTTTTGGTAGTTGTATCTGTGAGCTAGATGATTACTGCAATGAGAGAGGGATTCAGGTGGTACCTGTCCTTGATGTGTCACCACAGATCCAGTTTGAAGATTTGGATGACCTTTACTCAACCCTACAGGATTTTATAGCAAACTTCCAAAATGCTCAGTAAGTTCATAAAAAATTGAATTTCAAACTTCTGGTACATGTATTGAAAAACTTGATTTAAAGACGGAAGATACCCAATTCATCATTTAGATGGATGGAAAATTTCCAGAAGTCAATGAATTATTTGCTCCAAATTTTAAATATACAATTGTACTATAATTGTTCTTAAAGATATATTTCTATAATTTTTTTTCTTTTGTATAGATTTGTTAGTCTTGGTCCTAGACTCAGTAGCTTTGTGCTGGATACAGATGATGGTAGCCTGGATACCAGTGACGCCATCAAACTGTTACCACTCAGTGGAGACAAAACCATCCAGATCTGTGGCTACCCTCTGCATGGAATGGATACAAAGCTCCTGTTTGGCATTCCTCCTAATGTTCTTATCAGTGAATATGGAATAGAGGTACAGTTCAAACATAGAATGGTTTTATTACGGTAGTCTTTTTCTATCAATCTAGGGGTTGGAAGATCAGTGCTTGTAAATTGTTTGTTCTGTCATTTTGGTAAAATCTGTCTTTGAAAACTACTGTAACTTTGATTTTGAAGAAATAAGTTTAGGGTTTACTTATATGTAGGCTGTTAAAACATTTTTGTTACATTTTGAGGCAACGAGGTATGGTGTTTTTCAGTACAGACATCATATGCGATAAACCTCAGACATTATCAGAGGACTGACACATTGAAGAGTGTTAGAATTTAAGTTATTGCACAATTTAATATCCATTAGTGTAGTTCTCAAACAGTTTCTTTCATCACTGATGACAAAGAAGTCATCTACCATTATGTGTATGTGCACAGTACATGGACATGTATATGTGCACAGTATGACTAATTTGTTATAAAACTTTTTTTGTATCGTAAACTGAAGCAGGATTTTCTCTTTTACCGGAACTTGTTTACGGTACATTTCTGTCAGAAAGAAACAAGAATGAAACAGTTTCATTTTCACCAATTTCAGTTTTCATATCTTTTATGTCAGGTTTTATTATTTTTTTTCTATGTATGACTATTTTGTGCATTTTCCTATTTTACAGGCAGATTATGAATTTAGAAGATTTTGCACACCTTTATCAGAGAAAGGGTATGGCTGCTTTTATTAAATATTATTTATCTGTGATATTAAATTTCCAATCTACATGTAAAAACAGTGCCTGGTTGGTCTCTGATTAAATTATTCGTAATTTTATTTTTCAGAGTGGGTTTCTTCCTTTGTCCAGGAACTTCTGCATGGAACAGGTACATCTGACTATTTCATCTTAACCACTATACCATCATGTTTATTTTTTAGACTCACTGAAACTATTTTGCGATAGACCTCTTTACAGTATCTGCTGTACTGCCCTTTTGCTGGATAAAATGACAAAGTTTGGTAAAATATGATGTATTAAACGTCAATTTTTTTTTTAACATTTAATTATCTATCCAATAAGTATATCAATTTGCCCTGCAAGAGATTATTACCGCAGTTATTGTGAAGGGGTCTATTTACATGCAAAATTATTCTAGGAGTTCTTTGAAATTTTGTTTTCTTCTTGATTTTGTCACTGATTTAAAAAAATGTCTATTCCCTCTTCAGTATTGCAGGATGTCCTGAGGCGGCCATTAAGAATATTTACAATGCCGTTAAGTGTGGAGTCACTCACGGCTGCACTGGAATAGTGGCCTGTGATTGGTCAGGAAAAGCACACCTTAATAGTCACGTGTTCTCCTGGCCAGCGTACATGTTAAATCTGGGTTTATCGTGGAATTCCAATTGTCACCAGGTATGGCAAACCTTTGACAAATTATTTCAGTCAAGGATGATTGAATACAATGCTTTTGGTGTTATTAGTTCCCTACAGATGAAAACAGAGGGAATATAGTTTTATCTATGTCTCTGGTGTTAATATTTCAGTCAGTATCAAACAAATATATTTTATTGATTGCATCCACTGTAATGATTATTATATGCAATGTATTTAGTGACGAATAAGAACAGTGTATCGATTGTTATTTAACATGTTATTTAACACAGATCTATTTCCTGCATTAGGTTGATGAGAGAATTGGTTTCATTTTCAGGACTTTCTCTTTGCGACTCTTGGAGAACTGATGAATCGCCATGTATTTTACGACAAGAAATCCATCGCAGGGCAGGCTGTAGTGGAACTAGGGAGAGCCGAGACTTATCTCATCAGGTGCTCCAGGGCACAGGCAGGTAAGTCTGTTGTAGAAATTTGTTGTATGCCCTCAATTTACCCATTAACTCAACTTTACTCAGGGCACAGGCAGGTAAGTCTGTTGTAGAAAGTCTGTCGTAGGCTCTCCATTCACCTATTATAAATTAACTTTCCTGAATATTGTGGTTTCATTAATATCTGTGGTTTTAGCAAAATTCACAGTTTCGGGGGCATACACCAATTCAAGGACAGTGGTGCTTTCAATTAAATTTTGTTGTCACACAATTATACTTCAATGAACATTTGATTTCATGACTAAAATCCTTAAAAAAAATTGTGTTTAGTGAATACGGATAAAATCTTAAATATTTGGCAGTATAAAAGTTGAATCTGGTACTGTAGATGCCTAATTTTACATAAGGAATTTTAAAAGATCCACGTAAAATCGCGAGAAGCAGTCCTCATGGATTTTAAAATTTCGCTTTTATTTTTCAAATAGTTTTGAGCTATATAAACTTATAACAAAAAATTGGTGCTCTGGATTTTATATTCTCACAATTTGATGCAAAACAGAGGAATTAAGTACTCATATAGAAAAAGAAAATTACAGTTCTGTGTAACAGAATCTACTGTTTGCTGTCAGAGATTTGATATTTTGATATATTAATTCAATATTTGTTTTTAGCTGGAGATATCCAAAGACTTCCTGATGCCTTAGGCTCCACCCTATTCAAGTTCCTCATTGCACCTGACACTGTGTCTATAGAACACCTGTCCATAGAAGCTGTACAGGTATCTTTATCATTGAGACGTTTAAAACAGTATGTTGTATTATGTTTATCTTCGATGACAAAGATTTCTTTAGAGTTAGCTCCCTAGTAACATTATACAGTATTAATCAATTTGCATTATATATGTTTTAATACCGACTCTTACTCTATTCCACTTTCAAGCGCACTGTCCGTCATGTTAAAAAGTGTCAGCAGGAGCTAGCAAATACAGACCTCAGGTGTCAAGATGGGGAAGAAATAAAATCCGAATTGAATCTGGCTTGTGAATTAATGCTGTTGGCCACTAGGTGAGTTATGAAAAAAATTTAGTAACTCCTCATGGCTCATGTTGCTCTTAAGATAAAAATTCCACAACTTGCCATCAGAAATAAAATGTGGTTTGTATTAATGAAGGAGATAGTTTTTGGCCTGCTGGTTATTGGTACATGTATTTTTGTGAGAAAATTGATATTGTTTGTAGTATGTATATATATGATTCTAATATCTATATTGATATTTGATTCTGGTATCTTTTTACATATTAGATATTAATATTTTATGATACATGTATCTATGATAGAGGTTACATTCTGATATTGTGATATCTCTATAGATGTTAGTGATAACTATGATAACATACTGTAACAAATTTAATATAATATATTGCATTACATTCTGCCACTGGGGAGGGGAAGTGGGGGACAGTCCCGAGTGTCAAAAGCAATGTACTTTATACATTATCAATTTTAATTTCCAGATCATGTGACTGATTTCTCCATCGGTGTCTCAATTTTGAACAACATTCTGATATCTGATATACATGTATTTGGATATCTTTACAGGATCTGTCGCTCACTCCTTATCACTGGGAAGAACCCCAGTGGAACAGCCGGGTATGCAGCAATAAATCTAGGCATCAACAACCTATCCGCCACAGTCAAAACCGACATAGCAAACAGGTCAGTGGACTGCTTTATGATGTCAGTCCAACTCTGTTTTCAAAATGAACTCTAAAATATGTGCATTTGTTATTCATGGTTCTGATCAGTCAATCAAACTAATTTTAAATAGCCAATCAGATGGTTTCGCATAATGAGGGAAAGATACACTTGGATCAGTCACCGTCTACTGTTACTGTCTCTACACAATTTAACAGAATATATATTTTGAAAACCTTTAAATTTATTTCTGGATTATTTTGCATGTACATATTACAAGTTCAATAACCATATTCTAGGTTAATTTTTTTTCTCCCTTTATGGATAGAATTTGTAATGAGAGGAGCTTTAACCTTTGTATAAATTCTAATAATGATCAAAAAACTTGTCTAATGAAATGTCTCTTTATACTGTTAACCATTATTATATAGGTTTTTTTTTTTGTTCAAGAATGGCCAGTTGAGAAATAGCAGTGAGATTTAATTACTGTGTAACTGTTATGAGAAAGTTGTCATTTCAGTTATTTCGTTCACTACAGGGATAAACATTTGTTTGTGAAAATAAATATCAGTGAGTAGGGCTTGCTCACAAATCTCCCAGATGTTTCTCACACTAGTATAATACTTGCTTTACTCTATTATTTGAATCACAGAATTTGACCTGAGTTTGGTTGATATCAACCAGACCTGGTTGCTTATTGGTGTTGATTTTACTTTTGCTCAGAATTTGAAAATCTTTTCATTTACAGAATCTTAGAATTCATGGAACCATACAAGGCAGCTTGGAACACTCGTTACATGTCATCCATTGGACTTCAAGAATCTCTAGGCACGTTTCAGAATCTGCTCAGGAGCCTCTTACCTAATCAAGACACAGCTGAACTGATGAATAGGGAGCACTCCAGCATTCAAAACATTTAATTATTTTTGTGTGTTGTTAATTGTTTAAGTTTGTTCAACCCTTTGATTTTTATTGTCTGAACAAAATATTTTTTTTGTTTGGATCAAGATCCATAATTATTCACCACTTCCTGTATACTCCAGTATTGTGCATCTTTATCTTTACTGTTTAAAGTGCATGTAATTTTCTTCAACCAAAAACAAGATTTTTAGCCTCTGTGATGAATTATGATGCATTTGTTATGTTTGAAATACTGCTGATGTAATGTAGATGTGATTTGCATTCTCATTTATATGCGAGGGATGTGTATTTATAATTATACATACAAAGTGTGTAAACTAGTGTGTAAGGATTTAACATCATACTCAGTATGAAGCAGTTTAAATGTATGTGTTAAGATTATACTTATGTAGGATTGTGCTTGTATAACATACAGTGCATATTTCTTTGTTTGAGAGTGATATAGTTTTTAGATGTATAGATCCTGTTCTGGTATCTGCAATAAATATGATCTTTAAACCACCTTTTTTCGCAATTTACAGTAGAAAAACTGGTTTGAAGTGATTAAGTTTTGCAATGAAGGTGTAGATTATCTGGAAATTAAAAACCAAAGGCTTGGAGGAGTAATACTCACGATGATGAATTTAAGCTCTCATGAAAATTTATTGCACATTAATAAAAGTTGGATTACAGTATTGTATAGATCAATGTTTGTGCTTTGACATCGTATGAACATTTATTTACATGTATAAGTTCAATACCATTGTTACCAGAATTCCAATTTTTGATTTTGTTTTTTTGAGTGCTTCAATGTAAAATTTGCATTCTGTGTAAAATTTATGTTATATAGACATATACATGTATTAAGGTGGAATAACACATCATAACAAAATGGCTGACCTGAGATCGAAACAACAATTCATGTTACATTTTATCAAAACGATTTTATTGACAGCAACATGTAACTAACTCAGTATCCGAGTGGATAAAGTGTCCCAAGTTCGAATCTCACAAGGGCATTTGTTGCTACGGATACTCACTGAATTGAAAATTTTTTAGATATTCATTTTTTATTCCCAAACTGCAAAGTTTTTGCATATTGACTTAATATGTACATGTACAGTTTATTCATCATTATATCTTTCATAATCAAATATTTTACTGTAAATTAAAGTGACTTTTTCCAGGTGTGTTTTTCCACCTTAATTGCTATCAAGTTATACTATTGATAAAATTTATTTTTCCTCTTGAAGAAAATCTAAAAAAGATTTGCTTGGAGAGTATTTAGTTCTTGATTTGTGTTTGATTTTTAAAGTAACTGCATGTAGCTTCAGTTTTGAGAGACTTTTTATCTATTTTTATCATTTATCACTTTAGTTGTTATGTATATATTTAATTGTATTTCAAATATTATTTCAAATATTACACCCATGTTCATGTACATTCATTAAAGTCTTGTTGTTTATACATATAGTATGAATATAAGATGATGTAATATAATCATTTTCATGTGAGCATATTACATTTATATCCAGTCATTAGTATTGCAGCAATATTGAGATCTGGTGGGATTAACAGTGCACAAGACTGTACTTTGTATATTCATGCAAATAAGGTTTAATGATTTATTCATTGTAATTGTTTGTATTCATGGATTTAGCAAATGGGGAAACTTAGTGGAACTAGCTAATTAACTTTTACCTATAAAATAGTTAACATGGTTACATTTTACCTATATTCTTAATAATTTCTTCTTTATAATCTTACATGAAGATGGAGAATGTTAATTGATAATCGCATACTGACATACACATGTAATGTTTATATCACATGTATATGATACTGACTTTCACAAAACAAAA
This sequence comes from Magallana gigas, assembly GCF_963853765.1. Classification (NCBI taxonomy): domain Eukaryota; kingdom Metazoa; phylum Mollusca; class Bivalvia; order Ostreida; family Ostreidae; genus Magallana; species Magallana gigas. The sequence continues at coordinate 33,103,291 of NC_088858.1, read as the reverse complement.
GATATAAATTTGTGCATGTAAATCTACATTTATGTTTAATTTTTGTAAGTGTGAAATTTAAACAATGGACTGGTCACAATAGACAATAGTAGACAGGAGAATGATAAGTGATATGTGTATATGACATTTAATAATGATTTATGAAGGATAAGATAGCAATACTCAGTGATGCAACACTTGTTTTTTTTTCTTTTGAAAAAAAAAGAAAGAAATTCCAAGTCTGTGATGACTCTAGCCTACAAATTTTTAAATACCAGAATGGCTAGAATGAGTTGTACATTTCTACATACATGTATGTTTCTATACTAGTGTGCAGTTTTTCATTTATACCAGTATATATAGTATGTACATGTATTACCAAAATGTACAGTTTCTGCATGTATCATTCTATACTTTCAATGCTTATGAACATTATTGTATTGTGTGGGTTTTGCAGCAATATTTCAACAATCCTTGTATCAAACACTGGGTATCTCTGAAAGTGTTCTTAACTCTCTTTAATCAATTGTAGACGAGTCAAACCATAAGGGTTGATCGAGTGTTTATCAATTTTGCCCAGGAAAGACATGCACAGTTATTGCCTGGGCTCTTTGGGCAAAGTGTTGTGTGAGATATTATGAATAAATTTAAAGAGTGAATCTTGAAATTGTTTATTTGGTTGTTTGTTTGTTTTTTCTTTAATTAAGACTTTTTTTTCCCCAGGTAAAAAAAGAAAAAAAAATCTACAGCACAAAATGTTTTGTTTTTTATCCATTATACACCATCTTATTACAAGTAGTTTAAAAATTATCCATGACTCTTAAAATACTTTATTTAAAATTATAAGCTGTAAGAGCGAAAGAATAAACTGCCAGAAATCATCATCTAATTAGAAAAACATGTTTACAAAGAGTTGGGGAAGTTTAAATGAACTGCTTTGGTGAAGTAATAAAGTTTTCGTTTGTCAATTTCTTAAAAAATCACCAAATTTGGTCTTTCTGTAGGAATATTTTGTTTCATTTACGTGAAATGAATTGTTTTCATTATCAAAGGAAATAATTATTTTCCCACCTTTTCGACTTCAACAATGTACGACTTAACTAAACCTTTTCCGGACCTTCTCGGGTTTTTACGTCAATTGAAAAGTCCGCCAAAGTTTCGCGCCAATTGTAAACACGTGAACAAAACAAAAGATGGCAGGGTTCGACGAAGGTGGTGTATTTTTCAGCGATAACTTTGCATCTGAGGAGCAAACTGATGAAAATCAAATCAACAGACAACAAGTGAAGAAACGTTTAAAGGACTTTATCCGTCAATTTCACGAAGGAAACTTCTCATACACATACAGGTACATTTTTTTTTTCCAGGTCTGCATCAATATCGCAGTCATTTCCGTTTTTGTGTTGTGTACAATCAAAATATAGATGCCAATGCATAACTCGGTAAGATTCAATATGATTATACATCTTTAAGAGATGTCTTTGTTTTTGTTTAAGGGACCAGTTGAAACGTAACTACAACTTGGGACAGCATTGGTTGGATGTCGAAATTGAAGATGTGTCCAGCTTTGACGAAGCACTAGCAGAGAAGTTATCAAAAATTCCTTCAGAGCACCTACCTTTGGTATGTATGAAAAATTATTTTAATATATAGAATGAATACGACCCCTTCCTGAATCAGGTCTTTCGTGTGTTCTTCTTTTGGCCTGTTGATTGTAACATTCTGTTGTTGAGGTGCTTGGCACTGTAACAAACGGGTTCCAATTGCTTTTGAGAAAAGCAATTATTTAGTGGATAGGAATCAGAATGATCGACTGGCAAACTTGCTATGATCAGGCAGCCCAGTCTAGAAAAATTGTAGACTTGAATTTAAAAAATCAAGGCAGTCGGGGAATATTGTATTTTGGGAAGATCTTTCAATCTTTCTACACAATTGACTAAATTGGGTATAGTAGGTTTCTAGAAGATTATTCAGATAAATTAAAATATTTTTCACTCACTGTAATGGTTTTGTTATTTCAAGTTTGAAGATGCGGCCAAAGAAGTTGCTGATGAGGTCACACGTCCCCGCCCCGAAGGAGAGGAAGACGTTCATGATATACAAGTCATGCTGTCTTCTAATGCCAATCCCTGTGGGCTTAGAGAGCTTAAGGTCAGGAGGTCGTTAAATCAAAAAGCATTTTGATTCGTATTTTTATAAAGCTCTTAATGTGTCTAGATGAGTCCATGAGATTGCTCTTTATTTTTCCTAGTCGGCACAAATGGCAAGGTTGGTGAAGATTCCTGGTATAGTCATAGCAGCATCGGCCATCAAAGCTAAAGCGACCAAACTGACAATTCAGTGCAGGAGCTGCAAGAACACGCTGAATAACATTCCTGTGAACCCAGGTCTGGAAGGATACGCACTGCCAAGAAAATGCAACACGTAAGTGCATGTAAAACTTTACCTGCAAAAAAGTGTTTAAATCTTCAAAGTTTCTGATTCCTGATGAACTGATGAAGTGACTGTCCAGTATAATTTATCTCACAATATTTTATTGTTCGTCAGAAATGTATCTGAAAAACACACAAGTTCAACAAAAGATAAATTGTTCAATTCAAATGATTTTGAGTGAATATTTTTTTCTTACATTTGCAGTGAGCAAGCAGGGAGACCTAAGTGTCCAATTGACCCATTTTACATTGTTCCAGACAAATGCAAGTGTGTGGATTTCCAGGTCCTCAAACTCCAGGAAGCACCGGAGGCTGTTCCCAATGGAGAAATGCCCAGACACATGCAGCTCTACTGCGACAGGTATGAAAAAAACAAACGACAGTTTTTGACACGGTCAATCTCTTAATTGCAAATGTCAACTTTACAATAATGGACTTGTATGTTTTAGGTACATGTGTGATAAAGTTGTACCGGGCAACAGAGTGACTGTGGTTGGAATATACTCCATTAAAAAGACAGGCATGCCAACTGTAAGTGTATATAAAAATAATTCACTTGATTAAATACTAATGAATAATGTGTTCTGTCATACTAAAGCAAGTCACATTTGTCTGTGTATTTATGAAATGTTTCAAGTTAAAAATAGCTTAATTAAAAATAAATACATCACCAAATGTCTTGTTTAATTGTATATAAACTAGATTGAAACAATACATGTATATACAGATTATTTAAATCAATCTTGGACTACATGTACTTGTTGATGTATCAATTTTTCTAATGAAAGTATGTTTATGGTATGAATGGAAAGGAAATATATCATTCAAATTATCTGAATGGTCTTTGTAGAAAGGAGCTGGCAGGGAGAAAGTGAATGTTGGAATCAGGAGCCCATACTTCAGGGTCCTTGGTATCAAGGTGGACAGCGATGGGACAGGTAGAGGAGGCTCGACCCCCATCACCCCAGGAGATGAGGAAGAGTTCAGAAGAATGGCCAATGACCCCAACATCTATGAAACCATAGCCAAAAGCATTGCACCATCCATTTATGGAAGCCTTGATATCAAGAAAGCTATCTCTTGTCTTCTGTTTGGTGGATCAAGAAAAAGGTACAGTAAATTATATGGATTTTGTTTTAAATTCGTAGAAGATGACAGTGAAATATTTATTTTCTTGTAGCAAAGGTTAACTCTTGACAGGTACTATGCTCTTGTAAGTTGTAACACCAGATGGTCTGTAAAATGAATTTGAAGTGTCTTCCAAACATTATTTAACAGAATGCCAGATGGTTTGATGAGGAGGGGAGATGTCAACCTTCTTATGTTGGGTGACCCTGGTACGGCCAAATCTCAGCTGCTGAAGTTTGTTGAGCGGTGTTCCCCAATCGGTGTGTACACTTCTGGCAAGGGCAGCAGTGCTGCTGGTCTGACAGCATCGGTCATTAGGGACCCGCAAACAGTAAGCATAATGAACCAAATGTGTGCATTGAAACTTCTTGCAAGTGCTTCACTAAAAGCATTATTGCAATGAACTGCATTGTATTTATACAGAAATATATTTTTGTTAGAAGATTGATAGGAAGAAAGAAAAACACGTTTTTTAGAATTTTTAAATTTTTAAAATTTTCTGTAGAGGAACTTTGTGATGGAAGGAGGTGCGATGGTGCTGGCTGATGGAGGGGTGGTGTGTATTGACGAATTTGACAAGATGAGAGAAGACGACAGGGTAGCCATTCACGAAGCCATGGAACAACAGACCATATCTATTGCTAAGGTACATAAACTTAACAAAACTGTAACACTAAGGATATTTTGAATGTTTTACTTGATGCTGTGAAAGAGGTTAATTTACATGTTATGCTTCTGTAGGCTGGAATCACAACCACCTTGAATTCAAGATGTTCTGTGCTGGCTGCTGCAAACAGTGTGTATGGTCGCTGGGACGAGACAAAGGGAGAGGAGAATATAGACTTCATGCCCACCATTCTCTCTCGTTTTGACATGATATTTATTGTGAAGGATGAACACAACGAGTCAAGAGACATGGTAAGCCATATACTGCCTTGCAGTTGCAGTTTTAATCCTATTGATTTCCTTTGCATATTCTAGAAATTGAGAAAAAAATTGTTGTGTTATTATTTGTTCTTTTGATATGTTCTTTATAGACCCTAGCAAAACATGTGATGAATGTACATCTGAATGCTCTCCAAATGACCGAAGAACAAGCTGAAGGAGAAATTGACTTAAATACACTGAAGAAGTACATTCAGTACTGTAGATCGTAAGTTTTCATTATTTATTCTGAATATTCATTTAATATGTGTGTGTTTGTTCATATTCAATGTTGGACTGGAAGAAAAATCAACCTTATGTTTTACATATACATATTTCTATTTGTAGTAAATGTGGTCCTAGGCTTTCTCCAGAAGCTGCAGAAAAGCTGAAGAACAGATATGTTTTGATGAGGAATGGAGCTGGTGAATATGAAAGAGAAACCGGCAAGAAAATAACCATCCCTATCACAGTCAGGTATGCATATATGTGTACAGATTGAAAGAATGTACACGTAACAACATTTTTACAATGCTTTACAAGATTCTAAGATTTGATTTTTGCTTGTAACAGACAATTAGAGGCCATCATTAGAATGTCGGAATCTCTGGCCAAGATGAAGTTGAAACCCTTCGCGTCTGAGAGGGAGGTAGACGAGGCCCTGAGACTGTTTCAGGTGTCCACGCTAGATGCTGCTATGTCAGGAAATCTGTCAGGTAAGTAGTGATGCGGGCACTCCTGGTATTTATGATAAGCAAATAAATAGATAATTTTACTGTTTAGAAAAATATGGGAAAGTAAAAACCTCAATGTTGTCTAAATATGCAAAATTACAAACATCTTTAATATACCTGGTACCTCTGATGAATATTCAGGGTTTTTGAAGAAGTTGTTCCTAAAAGTTACAATTTTATTAAGTTATCATTTGATCAACTTGGTTTACAGGTGTGGAAGGGTTTACAACTGAGGAAGATCAGGAATTGTTGTCAAGAATAGAAAAGCAGATCAAGAGGCGGTTCATCATTGGATCCCAGGTCTCAGAACATGCCATCATACAGGACTTCACAAGACAAGTAAGTCTGGAGAATCAAATAGATTTCTTGATGGGTTTAGATTTATAATAGAGCTCAGCAGATTTGCATATAATTTTAGATACAATCTTAGTTCAGATTCGTACTGCTCTAAATAAAGATTTAATAAAAAGAATAACTTCTGCATTTCGAAAAAGAGGTGCTACTTTGCTATCACTTGTTGCTTGGTATGAAATATATTATTGGGGAACATGTTTAAATAACAGTGAATTAGATTTATATAATTCTGGGTATATTGAGTGAAATTAAACTCATGATTAACTTTTTACCTTTAGATGTAATTAATTTAACCCTATTGCTTTCAGAAATACCCAGAAAGATCAATTCAGAAAGTGTTGCATTTCATGTTGAGAAGAGGCGAGATTCAGCACCGTATGCAGAGGAAGATGTTGTACCGTGTGAAATAGGAAGGCTTAGTGGCTGTGAAAGGGACATAGTTTTTGTTCACACAAAAGGATATCAAAACCCTTTAAAGGTTCTAAAAAAATTCAAACTTGGATCAAATGGAAATATGATTCTATTATATGTTTATATACATGTAGTAACAATTTGAAATGATGATAAATTATTTGTATTATATGCATCATGTAAGAATTTGCATGTCAGAGGTCAATGTATTAAAACATTACCCTGGTTAATTGTTTTCGTATTCATTACCCAAAAGGCTTTAAGATTGTACCTTAGGTTTGGTGTTGACCACCTGCAGGGCATTGCCTAGAGGACAAGTCCTTGTGTAATCTGTGAAAATGTGTTTATGATCCTATTAAAATTGTCAGATGTTGCAGACATTCTACGGTAATTTGATCCACTTGTAAATATTCGAAGTGTATTGTATAGTATATAGTATACTATAGTATAGTGTAGTGTATAGTATATAGTATAGTATAGTATATAGTATAGTATAGTATAGTATATAGATCAATTTACTAACTAGCTAACAGAAAGATGTAAACCTGAGGTAGGAGATAGTTTTTGTTCTTAAGCAATGCCGAACAAGGACAGACATTGTGCTGACATTAGATTGAATAGAAATGAAGTGAAAAAATGAGGCATTAATCTACCATATTTTTTTTTTATTTCAATGCACTGTGGGGGGAACTTTTGTCTGGCCCCTGGGGGGGGGGGGGGGGGGGGGGGGGGGTAGGTAAAACGTGTACTAGGTTACTGAGCTATCTTTAGTTCTACTATTAACAAAGTGAATTTTTAGAAATAGTATATAAAGCCCCTTTCGGCAGAAATCATAGTTGTGTAGTAGTTAGGGCTATGTGGATCAGTGGTAGAGCTCCTGACTTGAGTTACAAGGGTCCTGGGATCGATTCCCGGTCCAGCCGTATGTTTCCATTATTCCACCTTTCCTATTATATTTTGCTTTACAAGTAGCTTTATTTCAGAGGAATTAACCTTGGTCCAGAATAAATAAATTGCGGAAAGAACCTGGGTAAAAATTATAAAAAGTAGGGATTGACTCCTACAGTTGTTACAGAACTAATCAGGATCGATGTCGGTATCGTCATTTTGTGTAAGACTGGCCAGTGTTTAGTACTGTTTACATCTTATAGATAGCAATGGAAATGTATCTTTGTACGCTTGAATAATAAAACAGTTATTTTTAAACGCTATTTGTAATCTAGAGAAACTTATTAACTAGACCGTGTCGAGGTTCAAAGAAGTTGGTTAACGAATTGTTTATATCAGTAATTTATCACAATTAAGTTTTGTTTTTCTAATCGGTAACTCAAATCAAGTAAGGAAGAATGAGACGCCTCCATTTTGTGATGTCCTTTACTTCAGTATAAAGACTGATGTTATTGACCCCAACTTTTTACCCCCCCCCCCCCTCCCCAATCCGCTACAATTGTTTTGTCGGCGTAACGCAGCTCGATCACGATCAGCAAGTTTTGTGTGTAGGATTTACAATGCACTTATAGTCAGACATGTACCCCCTTTTTTTCTTGCAACAAATTTTTTTTTCTCAAATTTACGCACAAATTTGAATTCTAGAGGAGTACCCCCCCCCCTTTTTCACTTTAAAGGTCCCTAGACACAATTTGAGCTCAAAATTTAAAGGAGATGGGTGAATAAGGCGTGTAAAATACCCATATGAGGAATGATTGGATACTACAAAATAAAAAATATCATTAAATCTGATAATTTTTAAAAATATATAATTAAAAAACATATATTTAACATTACATCGGTTTGTAACCCTTAGATATTTTATATACTTGTAATAGGTTGATTTAAACTGGCGTATGCGTGTCGAAACCTCCAAATAGTGTCATTTTTATAACTTTAATGCTTTCTATTTTATAGAGTGGGTTTGAGCTCCATATTTTTGTCATAGTCTAAATGCGGTTTAATGTGCCTCACTACACCGTGAAATAGTTTCTCAAATGAGCAGAACATTACTGGATTATGATAGAAAGCATGATGGATAAGAATTATATATGTCAAATAGGCGGAAAAATGTGCAACTTTAGATAAAAAATGATGTTTTCAAAAATTTCATTCAGTAAACATAAACAAAAGCCCTAGGTGGATTCGAACTCATGACCTGCGTTTCACAAGCCTGGGCTGCGTTCAAGATCGTAGCTGCTAGCCTAGCCGCTAGGTCGTATATATCTAGGTCTATTTAACGGACGGCTAGGTTAGCCGCTAGGTCTCTGATTTGAAGTCGGAAATATTCAACTAAAGACTTATTATATTGACATAATTTGTTAATTTCAAGCGGAATATACATGTTAAGATTCATTATAACTTAAAGGATGAATAAAATATCACTATATAAATATATTTCGTGTTTGTTACAAAGTGGTAACTAAGGTGGCCATCTTGAATTCGATGCTTAGCATGAAATATTTAGGCTACGAATATCTACCTAGCGGCTAGGCTAGCATTCCGTTCCACTACGTAGCCCTAAGGTAGCAGCTACGATCTTCAACGCAGCCCTGATACTTTAATCACTGAGCTATGACGATATATATCTGAATCGATTGATGCAAACAGTTGAACAAAAACATTTAAATCGCCATCTTGTGACGTAGTGTCTTAAAAAGTATAAGTCTCGGTGTAGTGAAATACCTTAATAGAATTAAAACCAATTTCAATCAACAAAAATGTAGAGAGATGACCCGCTATACTTTAAAAATGTCATTTTGTAGCCAAGCAATTGAACGTTTTAGAAAATAATACAAGTCCGTAAATTCGTGGCCAACGTCTCATATATATAGCATTTAAACAATGCACTTTGTTGTGAACGAAATGGCTCTGGTTTAAAGGGCATTGTCACGATTTTGGTCAAAAAATATTTTTCCGATTTTAATGTTTACAATACTTCAGTAAGGCATTTTTAATAATAGGCAACCAAAATGTTAGTTCCATTTGTTGAGTTGTAAGGAAGTTACATAGCTCACAATTCTTTGCTATGTAAACAAAGCTTTTGTTTACATTTTGAATGTTGAAGTGAAACAAAGCTTTTGTTTACATTTTGAATGTTGAAGTGAAAATTCCAGTTTTAGACCTAAAATGAATGTGTTAAACACTAGAAACTGTTATGCTTAAAATCAATAAGAAGATCAACAAGTCAGCTTGAAAAAGATTTTTACTGGTATATTGAACCTCTGTAAACAAAAACAGGGCACGAGCCTTGTTTACATGACAAAGAACTGTGAGCCATACATCTTGCTGATAACTCAACGACCGAGCTCTCAATTTTCATTTGATAATTAGAAATGCATTCATAAAACATTGTAAATAATAAAAACAGAAATACAGAATTTGACCAAAATCGTGACCATGCCCCTTTAAAGCATCAGACATATAAGGTAACATTATAGAATTCTGGTTTTTAGGTTGTGAGTTCGATACCACCAAATTTAGGATTTATTATTTTTTTCTAATCTTTTTTAAATATTTCAAACTGAATATAGTTAGAAATTACCGTTTTGTAAACTAGTAATAACACATCAACTATATTTAATTAAAAAAAATATTAATTTTGAAATTGTATTTTACGACTAAACCAAATGGGCAGTTGCGTCATCTTATTACCCCATCTTCTTTAATTTTTCCATTAGTTGTGTTTAAGGTGGCTCGACACACCAATGCATTATTTGATGGATCGATGAAGAATTCTCTTTGAGAAATGATTATTCAAAAATGACACTTAGATCGGCCTCTGATTATTTTATATGAATTTTTTTATAGAAACCGGTAACATCGTTTTAGCTGCGAACAAGATATATTAGAGCTAAAAATTTGTTATCGATTAATGCACAATACAATTATCTATAAATACATATCAAAAACGGCCAGATAAACTTTGAAATATTTTTGTAAATAAAATATTTATGAAAATGAAAAAAAAAAAGGATTGTAGATATTTTTTAAATCTATGGATAAAAACTGCAGCTAAACTGTTACTCGCATTTAACAATTGCTGTACAATCATACTTCAACAAGAAATTGAAATCAAATAGTGAAATTAAAGTATAAATGGAAAATTTTAAAATCGAACTGATCCCGATTGTAATTAAACTGATCCCGAACGAAATCACATAAAGTTAGAATGAATCAGAATTTTGCAAAAATTTCAGGTTGTTTAGCTGTAAAATGGTTTCGTCATTTACTAACTTTATAATTTATATCAATTACTTAGAAAAAAAACTGCAGTTTATTTGTAAAATTTCAATTTTAAAATAATTCTGATCGGGATCAGTTTTTTTTCAATCGGGATCGGTTCAAATTTGATAAATAGCAATTTTTTCCAAAATTTCGCATTTTCATTTCAATTTCTTTGTAAAATATCATTGTTTAGTAAATAGTTTATGTGACTATATGTTATTTTTAAAATTTTATCCATAGATTAAAAAGATATTAAAGAATTACAATTTTGATTTTCAGAAATATTTTTTTAATTAAAAAATTTAACACTTGACCAAACGATCTTTGGCATGAATTTATTTATAATTATATTACACATTAATTGACAACAAGTTTTAAGCTCTAATATATTCTGTTTGTCTGCAAAACTGTTTTTCCTATTTCACTGAAAAAATACAAAAAAATTCGTATAAAATAACTGAAAGCCGATATTGATCTCTGTTTTGTGGAATCATGTTTCAAAAAAGATTCTCTATCGATCCATAAAATAAAATTTTGGTGTGTCGAGGAACCTTAAAATGGTTAATGTGGGTATTTTTGATGCTGTGTCAAAATTTGAAAGTCAAATATTGCGTTAAAAGCAAGTTACAAAGTTTGAAATTCTTTATTTTATAAACAAAGCTTGAGTCTTGTTAATGTTTACGTATGTGTTTTTATTGGTGTAAGTTTCATTAGTTTCAATCAAATGTTGCTTTCTTCTGTTGATAATCATATTTATAAACAAATTGAATCAATTTATCTTGTTTGCCACGGTCGAGTTATTTTGTCAAAGGAATGTTAATTCCTTTAAACCTTACTTTACATTATTCATAAACAAATATAAGACTCGACTTTGTTCACATAACAATGAATTCTTACCTTTGTATCTCTCTTTATATTATCGCGACTTCTAACATTCAAATTTGAGTCAATCAATCGAAATGCATTAAAGGTAAACCATTTTACACAGATAAAAAAATATTTTTTATCTCAATTTGTGTCCAGCAGTTTTAAAAATTAATAGTCTGTTTCTTTTAAGTCTACCCCCACCCACAGGGGCCAAGCCCGTTTTAACATTAATTTCAATGTAACCTTGAAATTAATTGTGCCCCCACCCTCATCAAAACCGACGCCGCATGCCTATTTTTTTAAGGGACGCGATTTGAGCTCAAAATTAAAAATTTTATTTTTTCACTTTTACTTTTTAGAATGGTTAATATGGGTACTTTTAATGCTTTGTCAAAATTTGAAAGTCAAATATTGAGTCATAAGCAAAATACAGAGTTTGAAAATCTATGTTTTGTAAACAAAGCTCGAGCTTTGTTATGGTTTACATATACATGTATGTTTTATTGGTATAAGTCTCAATCAAATGTTGCTTTTTTTTGTTTATCATATTACCCATGAACACATTGAATCAGTTTACCTTGTTTTCCACGAGTCATTTGTAAAAAAAAAAAAATGGCAATTCCATCCTTTACATTAATTGTAAACAAATATAAGACTCGAGCTTTGTTTACATAACAATTAATGATTTCTTACCTCTGTATCTCTCTTTTAACTTAACTTCAAACATTCAAAGTTTGGTCGATCGTTCAAAATGAGCAAGTAAACCATTTTATACATAAAAAAAGAAAAGGAAAATTTTGATCTAAAATCTAAAATTATTGTGCGATTTAATTTCACAAATTTTATCTTAACAAATGGTAACCATACACATGAGTATTCTGTATGATGCACTTAAATACATATTAATCTATCAAAATTTCGTTAATTTTTATGAAAACTAACTATAATGCGAAATGGTGTGAAGAAGTCTCAAAGCGCGAATGACAAAGTACCAGTATTTACGACATTCCCGAGGTACGTTCAATTAAATTAGGTCTCTTTACACATGGAAAACTTTTCAACCCACGCATGCAGTTCAATTTATCTTAAAAAGGACGCACACGGTGTTGTAAAGTACAGTGGAAAGCAAATCATGACGATGAAGGGGAGAACAGTACTTTTGCTGCTTTTGATTATTTACTTGGATGTATGTTTCTCTTTTTTATGTTGTTCCAGAGGTAAGAAACTCGATATTTGTTGCGGACATGTTTCTGCAATATAGCAATTAATTTACGAAGCCTTAACATCCTGGTTAAAAAAACTGTCTGCATGTCTTGGCTATAATTGATGAACATTATACATGTATCAATACAATTACGTTATGTCTTTTTCAATTTCAATTCTTTATTCACTCAAGACCAGTTCACTGGTATTTGAGGTTCAAAATCAGTATATACAAATGTACACGAACACAGTCAAGGATCACATGTACAGTAGGAGTAATAATGACGAAAAAAAGGTTAAAATCACAATACAATAGGTTGTTAAAGTTGGTTTCTGGAAGAACAGACTTTGAAAATTTTCTTAATAAATATTGACAAGTTTTTTAGTTTTTCTACATTAAAAGTATTCATAAGCTCGTTAAATTTTATAATATTTGGGTTTTCATAATATCTCTTGGGCAAAAACATTTTTCTATCGTTTACAAAATGTGTACATTCTAAAATATAATGAAATTCATCCCCAATACTATTGGAGTCAAACATTGTACATTTTCTTAAATTTTTTTCAATATTATGCCATCTACCTGTTTCTATGGGGAATCGATGATTACATTTTTTTAATTTTTTAAAAAATTTTAAATATTCAATAATAAATGTGTCATGTTTAAATCATTGATTGATGTACCACTAATTAACATAAACTGAGAATTAAAACATTAAAAGTATCACTGTATAAATTTTTTCATGATTAATTTTAATTTTTTATAGGTAGAAAGTGCCGGATTTGCAGGTTCCCCCCGATCAGGTACATTTAGAACACCTCAAATAGACACAATTGTAGTTTAATAGTATTCTGTAAATGATAAAAATTTCAGGTTAGAATTTTTTTTTTGCATAGTCACCTAGTGAATTAAAAATTTTGGGTAAATAGACTCGCACCGATCCGAGTATGGTCGGAGTGAAATAGATAGCATGCACAGATCTAAATGTATATATATAGAGGGTATTGGGGAGGGGGATACATGTCAATGGAAAATTCAAAGAAGATAGGGAAAGAACTATTTTTTTCAATTTCGAGTATTTTGTTATAAAATAAGTGGCATTGTTTTGTAATTCTTTAAAAGGAGTACTTACCCAAGGTGAGTTCGTAAGCATCCATCACGAAGTGTAAATGAAAATACATAATTTAACATGTAGTTAAAACTTACATTAAAAAAACAGTTTAAACCTGGGATTTTTTTATTTCAACATTAATTTTGCCATGCAGTCGATCTTATATAAGCAGGAAATGAAACTGATTGGTGTCACTAATTAAACAGTGGCTTCAGTCAGGTATATACACACACACCACCCTGCAGGTGTGAAGGGTTCACACCTTCAGGTGTTTGACTGTTTGAAATGATCATGTAAACAATGGACATTTTATACGTCCTCTTTTTGCACATATTTCCAATATGATACACGCTTAAAAACGTGACACGTTACAAAATCAAATATTTTTTACAATTAAGTTAAATACCGATACCTGCAAGCGGTACGTATTATTGGTATTTTTCATTTGCACTAGGGCACATGTGTAAGTTATGCTAATTATAATAAATTGTTCAATTCTTCGATCCTTTTTTCTATAATTATATTTTTGGATCAGACTTTTGCCTTTGTTAATATCAAAGAAGGGGAGAATCCAAAGGAATTGATTTGTTCATAAGAAATTAAACACATGTAATATTAGCAAAGAGCCATATTCCTTCGGCTGTCTTAGCATTTTGTATCTTAAAAGTTAAGTATTTAAGGTGATTCAGTTAAAAAATTTCTTAAAAAGAAAATATTTGTGTTGACACTCCGGTAAAATGTTATTTTAGATTCCTGCCTGTTACACCAACATATAGCATTAATTTTTTTTCACAAGTATCATATAAACATTATGAAATGCATTTCTTGGCCCCTCCCCTAATTTAAAGAATAAAAAGGTCATTAGATGAAAATCAATACCGTCAGACAAATAGCCCAAACATAGCTTAATATTTTAAGATTATTTCAATGAGACGGACAATCGTTTGCAATGGATTTCAGGCCTTTGTCACATTTTTGAAAACTCGTTGGATAAAACATAATTATAAACATTTTTTACTACAGTAACTTCTCTTACTAAATATTACATTAATTTTACGATCTTTTTAGGGACACAATGCATTTATATATACATGTACCGGGTCTCATTCCTTTAATTGAAATATCTTACGATGAAAATCAATTATTTAAATACTTATAAATAATGTGTAACTACTCTGAATAAATAAAAAAAACTTCCCTTAAGTCAATTTCATGTCCACTCCAACATTAAGAAGATCAAGTGAAAAATATCACAACAAGAATCAAATGAATATTAAACTACATCCATGTATGACCAGTTCTTTCAACGAGGCGGACCTTTTCTTAAACTATAATATTGGGTCCTACATGTACCATGATGCCATCCAGTATTTCAACAAGCGGATCTTTTCTTGAGTCATAATATCAAATCCTACTCCTAAATTAAAATTAAAGATCTTATTTTTCCATCGGGGCAGATCTTAACTAGTGATGTGAAATTAGGCCCCTTTCCAACATGGAAGTCAGAGAGAGAGAGAGAGAGAGAGAGAGAGAGAGAGAGAGAGAGAGAGAGAGAGAGAGAGAGAGAGAGAGAGAGAGAGAGAGAGAGAGAGAGAGAGAGAGAGAGAGTTTAAGTTTAATAAATTATACCAATACAAGCCTGCTTTTCTTAGACACTATCTCTTTTATTAAGGACGTCAATCTTTTACTCCAAGGGGATGCATATTTATCTTAAATTAGCAAGGATGTTATTTTTTAGGCAATTTACTAATAGATTTATATTTCTGCATAAAAACATTTTGTAACATATCACAGGTTATATACATTGCTTCTTATATTTCTTCCTCAACGCAATTTTTGTAAGTACGCTGTTAGTTCAACTTTAATTTTTCATATATGAGAAATCCTAACTTGGACATACCAAAATTTGAAATTTGTAGAATTTATCGATATATAAATAAAGGAATATGGAATCAATCTTTGAGAATTTTGAGGTGATCAAATACGGTTGAGAATAAACACTTTACTTTTTTGTTTTAACAAAATTGCATGTATATTTTTTAGAGAAAAAAAACAGAGAGAGAGAGAGAGAGAGAGAGAGAGAGAGAGAGAGAGAGAGAGAGAGAGAGAGAGATTATTACCACACTATCAGACTTTTATTACTTTTTAAACTGGTCGATTGAATAGAACACTCAGATTTCAAAGAAAATGTAAATATTGTAATATTTATTGTGTGGAAGATAAATTTAATTTTCTATTGGTGTGTCATTTGTATGATCTTTTTCATAAAAAAATATATCAAACCATATTTTTGGAGGAAATCTTCTATGTTCAAATTTGTGCAACTTTAAAGATCAGAAAATTTCCAAATTATGAATAACCTTGTAAAGTATACAGATGATATTTAAAATTACGAAATGAATTGTTTGCATAATTTAAGTTAATTGTCTATTCTCCTGTTCCAATTGCATATCATTATGTTATATGTACATGAATACGGATGGGCTGTTAAGGATGACGTTTACTCAGAACGAAAAAAAATTCCACTGATGATAATGAAAAACCAACTATTGTGTGTTATAGACCTTTAATTGTAGTGTTAATTTTCATTTTCAAAAAAGTAGGTCAATGACCTACTTTTTGAGTTAATGGCCATTGTATATTTTTGGAAAATTAAAGGAAAATCACTTAAAATTTTACACTATGATTGAGATTTTCTTAATAGTGAAAATAATACAAATTGCTCAACACTTTTGAAAATGAAATACAATTTATGAATGGCAGTGACATTAAATACATACAAAGCATTAAGTTTTCGTTCAAAATTTTTATAAATATTCCAGTCCGAATTTCCTCTATCACTTTTCAAATTCCTACCCATTTTTGATCCAATTTTACAAAAAATTGAATGATGATAATACAAAAACATTTATAGTATTAAACTACTTATATTGATCTTATTCTGTTGGCATATAATTTATATGAGGTCAATGATCAAAATTTTGAGATATGGTGTCTTTTATCGTTTTTAAGCATATTTCAATATTTTTTAAATTCGGGCCATACGATTATTTTAATGAATAAATGAGGTAAAACTAACAGAAAATATGTAAAATTATATAGACTAAAATATAAAATCTTAACTTTTAATATTAGAGTACTTAAAAAAATATTTTAGCGGAAAACAAAATCTGCAAAATTTAGTCCGAATTTCCTCTGTTTGGCTAAAAGTCTATTTTTGTTTTGGTATAATTCCATAATATAGTAGAAATATCGAATGTTATGTCAATAATAATTCATTTCACTGATACTTTTTGTGTTTAGAGCAAATTTTAATCATGACATTGAACTTTATAACAATTCGAATTTGAGAACTCAAACCCTGAGTAAACAACACCCTTAAGCCTAAAGAGAAGAAAGAATGAATAAACACTACATGTTCCTGTGGTCAATCAAAACATGCTTTTTGATAATAGGTACATGTGTCTTCTAATTAACTTCCTTTTGTTTTTTCACGCCCTTATAGTTACCACAGTTACGTATGTTCACTAAATGGTCAACGTAGATCGCTTTTGTTCAGGTAATCTATATACATGTATGTGGCCTCTTATCATTTATCATACACTAAATAAATGTGGTTCTACCTAGAGACAATAGGGGAATTCTACCTAGATACGTATAAATTATTAGTATATAATCATACGTTCCTGACCTACTGAAAATTAAACAAAGCACAAGCTAAAAAGACAGTTTAAGTTGTGTTGAACACTACAGCGGAGATATTTTTTTCTTTCACAGTTCAGGGGTGTATTCTGATTAGCACAGGTGTGAATGCCTGCAGGGCTTCTTTTACCCGTGTTCACCTGTCGTGAAACCCTCTGTTAATACATATACACCGGAAGAGATTTAAAAACAAAGGGACTTATAGTGTGTGCAAATTATTGTCAGAATACTCCTGGTTTTCTTTTTTTCAGATTCTTATACAATTGGTCAAAATCTAACCCGCTATCAATATTTAATATTCCAAAGTAATTTAAATAGTCATACGGGCATACATGTACGATACACAAATGTCCGATTGGATTACATAAACAAAGACATCTTTAAGATACATGTACAGGAGCAAAAAGAATAATTACTTTAAGAGAACTTTTAATATGTGACTACGGGTAGGACCTTTTCTTATAGGGGAAAGCCGGACCCTAAATGGTCCGGCCGGACCATTTTACAGGGCGGACCTTAAATTATACGACACCGGACAGAAAGTGGAGGGGGGGGGGGGCAATAAATGAATATAATATAAATTTCAATAAATAATCAGCATTAATTCACTTTTTTTTTACAAACAGGTAGGCCTACTCTTTTTCCAAATTACACATAAAAAGGGGGGCAGTTTTTAAACAAGAGGCCCATGGGCCACATCGCTCACCTGAGGAACAATAGGTATGATAAAATCAGCTTAATGGAGTCATAATACAAACTATCTGGACAATGTACAATAATACATGTAGATCCTGTATAAATAAAATCCATTTTCCCCTGGATATTCTTATGTTTATAATCATTAGTCCCTTTTCTAACAAGATGATTTTATAGTCTTATCATATGTTGAGTATTGCAGTTCTCAAAATGATCCTTAACAATAGTTTATATATTAGATATAAACGTACATCAAACTATGAACCTTCTCGGGAGGCCAAAGAATTGTCCTGGGGCCAAAGTCTTAACAATTATAAAGAAACATCTGGCTGATTAGTTTCTGAGAAGATTTTTAAAGATTTACCCTATATATTCCTTTGTTAAATTTTGACCCCCCCCCCCCCCCATTGTGGCCCCACCCTACCCCTGGGGATCATGATTTTCACAACCATGAATCTACAATACCTGAGGATGCTTTCACACACGTTTCAGCTTTCCTGGCTGATTAGTTTCTGAGAAGAAGATTTTTAAAGATTTACTCTGTTTATTCCTATCTAAAACATCGACCTCCCATTGTGGCCCAAACCTACCCCCAGGGTTATGATTTTCACAAATTTGAATCTACACTACCTGAGGATGCTTCCACACAAGTTTCAGCTTTCCTGGCTAATTAGTTTCTGAGAAGAAGATTTTTAAAGATTTACTCTATTTAATCATATGTTAAACTTCGACCCCCCATTATGGCCCCATTCTACCCCCAGGGGTTATTATTTTCACAACTTTGAATCAACACTACCTGAGGATGCTTCCAAAGAAGTTTCAGCATTGCCGGCTGATTAGTTTCTGAGAAGAAGATTTTTAAAGATTTACTCTATATATTCCTATGTTTAACTTCGATCCCCCATTGTGGCCCCACCCTTCCCTCGGGGGTCATGATTTTCACAACTATGAATTTACACTACCTGAGGATGCATCCACAAAAGTGTCAGCTTTCCTGGCTGATTAGTTTCTAAGAAGAAGATTTTTAAAGATTTACTCTATATATTCCTATTTTAAACTTCGATCTCCCATTGTGGCCCCACCCTACCCCCGGGGGCCATGATTTTCACAACTATGAATCTACACTACCTGAGGATGCTTTCACACAAGTTTCAGCTTTCCTGGCTGATTAGTTTCTGAGAAGAAGATTTTTAAAGATTTACTCTATATATTCCTATGTTAAACTTCGATCCCCCATTGTGGCCTCACCGTACCCCGGGGGTCATGATTTTCACAACTTTGAATCTACACTACCTGAGGATCCTTCCACACAAGTGTCAGCTTTCCTGGCCGATTAGTTTCTGAGAAGAAGATTTTTAAAGATTTATTCTATATATTCCTATGTAAAACTTCGATCCTTCATTGTGGCCCAACCCTACCTCCGGGGATCATGATTTTCACAAATTTGTATCTACATTACCTGATGATGCTTTCACACAAGTTTCAGCTTTCCTGGCTGATTAGTTTCTGAGGAGAAGATTTTTAAAGATTTACTCTATATATTCATTTGTTAAACTTCGACCCCCCATTGTGGCCCCACCCTCAGGTGAGCTAAAAAGGTTAAGTTTACAATACAATAAGTTGTTAAAGTTGGTTTCTGGAAGAACAGACTTTGAAAATTTTCTTATTAAATATTGACAAATATTTTACTTTTTTAAGCTTTAGTTTTTAAGATCTGTGTACAAACATAGAATTGTGAGCAAATCGCTGTATCTTGCTTATAATTCGAAGCTTAACACTCAAATATGGTTAGTAAATAGAAATTGTAAACAATTAAACACAAGAAACATGCACTACATGTATAACAAATAAAGAACACAATTTATTTTTTCGAAATGAATCATATATATATACATGTATATACCTACATATTTCCGTCAGCGATATCAAACTCTATTTAAACTGAATAAACTCGAAAAAATGCCGAGCATCTCAACAAAACCTATTGCATTAATCTACATGTACCATTACGCAAAAGATAATGCCGAATTACCGATAGAATGAATTGTATTTCAGTACCCGTCCCCTACATCCGATTTTGCTTAATTTGCGCAGGTAAACAGTTAACTGTTTGATTTACCGAAGTCTCTGTTTGATTTGATACGTAAAAATCACGAAATACAGACGATAGTTTCCAGGTTACAAAGCATAATGAGAACGAAACGAAAATCAGAACAAGCTAACACCAACGTCATGTGTGAAAACTGTCAACGCATTGAAATATTTAGCCTCAATTTACTTCACAAAATCGGCACCAATATATTTTGTATGTTTCAAAATTTCCCTTCATACGCGAACTGTTGCACAACAAGCAAATTCATCATAGTCAGATCGACCCTTTTTCGTATAATGTCATGGCTGCTTTAAACAAAGAACCTCGTTTTAGAAGTATGGAATCATTTTACCGGATGCCGAACCCGAAGCTATTAAACTGATTGAAACACGCATTTCCTTTATTATTATTTTCGTAATAACTCAGATTTGAAACAAAATTTCCACTTAATTTTTGCAATTTATATTTTCCTTCCCATAAGGATAATTTATGCTAAACTATGTTGAATTTGCCTCGGTAGTTCTTGAGAAGAAGATTTTTAAAAATGCACCCCCCTTTTTCTACAGTTTCAAGGTTTTCTCCGCTTTGAATACAGATCAAACTTTTATTTCTGCAATTTATATTCGCCCTCCCATAAGGATGATTTGTGCCAAATTTGGTTGAAATTGGATAAGCGGTTTTAGAGAAGAAGTTCAAAATGTAAAAAGTTTACAGACGGACAGACGGACAGACGGACAGACGGACGGACAGACGGACGACGGACAAAATGTGATCAGAATAGCTCACTTGAGCTTTCAGCTCAGGTGAGCTAAAAAGCGCTCTTCGTTGCTGATTATTTAGTATTTACTGAAATTTGTATTATATTTTTTACTTATTTGTTACTGTTTATTAACTGTGTAGCAACTTAATAATAACGTTGGCAGACTTAGACGCTATCATTTTTCTAAATGTACGTAATTATTTGAAAACATTTTGTTTTTCAGAAGAAGAAACTTAGGGTTTAATAATAGAGGACTTTTTAGAAATCAGCTAAATCAACTTGATCGACTGAATCAACTGAATCAACTGAAACAACGTATTTTGTTGCGTAACCTTGGAAAAACAACAAACAGAAACAGGAATGGTCCCCGATTAAACCCTTCTCCAGAGAAACCAAAAATTGTGTATGTATTACAATGTGTATAATACAACAATTTTTATGGTTTGCAAGTGTGGTAGAACATGTTAGAAACGGTATTGATATCTTTTTATAAATACTTGTATTTTACATCAGTAAACACGTAGATTTCAAGTCAAAGCACTTCTAGTTATAAAAGCAATTCATCATCCTATGTATTTTGTATCATGTGTATGGTATTAAAATACGGAACTTATAATTAAGGGAATAAGGAACAATTTAAGTTAACATTGTTCGATTTTCAATTCATACTTTGTAAAGAATACATGTACTTTCTACCGCAAGTTGATTTTATAACGATTTGAAACGCAGAACTCATGATCATTTTTTCATTCCACAGCCCCCCATCGCCAGTGGTCAAACCTGCGATCTCCACGATATTAGGCGCGACACCGCATCAGATGAAGTTATAAAGTCATTATCTGTATTCCATGTCGTTTTAAAAGATGTGTTGATTTATTATTTTATATTTTGTTGTTGTTGATAATACAATTATATTTTTAATTTGTAAACTAATGGTACTTTGTGTGTACACGGATGAGAGTGTGTGTGCGAAAAAATAACCCCTCCCCATGTTCGACCGATGGAGCCGCTTCGACCTTCGCACTTTCGCCTATTAAAATCTGAATAGCCCACCTAAAGCAATTTCAATTAATGCCTGCATATGAGACGAGATCAGAAACATCATGATTTATAGAACTATGCGTTACTGAAAACAATGCCGAACTTATGATAACCAAATAACATCGGGCTCGTTATGTACATTGACAACATGTAAACATCCGTTTTCACTTTCACCAAAAATCCATCTTTATAAACTCAAAAAGTTTCCTGAATATATCCAATGAAAGCAGCATGAAGCGTGTTTCAATCATATTGTTCTGCTTGGTGTTGATTCGGCTGGCGTCAAACACGAGGCAATTTAAGCAAAACCTACCACAGTTGAACGTTTTATTGATGATAGCTGACGATTTAGGAATTGGCGATCTCAGTTGCTATGGGAACAAAAATATAAAGACTCCAAATATTGATATGCTTGCTTCTGATGGAATAAAATTTAATAGGATGTATTCGTTTCCTTCTAATTCCGGTGGCATGGCAGCAATCTTAACAGGTAATTGAGTTATGAGGTATTTATCATACAGGTATACCCACTTTTAAATCCACATATGTCATTAAATTTGTATTAGAATTGCGATTTATTTGTTGAGTTCGGGTTAAGACACGTTTCATTTTGTAGGTCAACAGCCTCCTAAGTTTGGTCTTGTAAAGAGCAAAAATCAGTCCAGGGACGACTTCTGGAGCCCTGCCCAGCAAGGTGCCTTGCTTCATCTTGGAGCTAGGAATCTAGGAAGGGTGTTTTCTGCTAACAACATGAATTCCTTTTTCAATGGAAGGTGGGGGCTTGGCTTTCAACCTGACACAATACCAACTTCCAATGGATTCTTATCTTTCTATGGAACCCTAATGGCACACAGTATTGGATGCACAACAGAAAATAACTTTTCGGATTCAAGTCTTTTCTGGGAAAAAATGGCAGGATACTCGCCAATTATCTTAAGCCTAGTGACAATGATTATCATATCAAAGTATTATTCCATGATAAAATTCAGAACATTTGTTCTATTGATGTTTATTCTCTTGCTGGGAATTGTAAGTTTACGTACCTGCTGCTGGGTGTCCGATTACAATCCAAAAGCATGCATTTTAATGGAGAATAACGTTATCAAAGAACAGCCGTATAATGAAGATAATGTGTCGTTAAGATTGATAAAGAATGCAGTGCATTTTTTCAAATACAGAGCAAAAAACAATGTCCCATTTCTCTACATCATGTCCTTTCTTCAACCTAAGTTTCCATATCTTCGATCAACTGAATTCAAGAATAAGACAAAGTCTTCTTACTACGATTCTATACTTGAACTTGACTGGAGTGTAGGAAAAATCTTAAAAGCTTTGGAGAAAAACAACTTGAAGAATAACACACTGGTCATCTTTGTTTCAGACAATGCTCCATCGTTCACTCATCCAGTCACTAAACTTCCATTATCTCCAAACCATCTAGAATCAAATACATATACAGCCAATAAAATTGTTACAAAGTTGCGGGGGGAGAAGGGATCAAGCTTTGAGGGGGGTTTACGAGTGCCTGCAATAATGAGACTACCTGGAACAATTCCTGAAAATGCAGAATCAAATGTTGTCACTTCACTAATGGACATATACCCCACTGTATTAGATTATTACAATTTTGAGAAAACGGTCTATGACAGAGCAATAGATGGTAAAAGCTTATATCCTGTTTTTAAGGACCCAAATCTCTCCCCTTCTAATTCACTTCATGATCAGCTCTACCATTTCTGTGACCTTGGCCCTGTAGGAGCTGTAACTGTTGGAAATCTGAAAGTCTTATTCCGCAAAGGAACTGAAACGGATTGCTCTGGATCACTTCTTGATAACCCTCTCATTTTCAATGTTTCGTCTGATCCTGAAGAATTGCGTCCTTTGCTTATAAATGCACACATGCCCCTGTTATATCATATCAAGGCTTCCCTAAAGAAGTACGAAATGAAAGCTAACCTTCATCAGATAAAGCACTCGCAGTTTGACCAGATGCCCAATCCTTTTGATTTTCCATGCGATGATATTCTCGATTGCTCAAAGACATATGATGAAGATGGATCATTTGATGCATTGTTTCATGAATAAGCATGAAAAATCTATTACCATTAAAGAACTGTAAAGTGATGATTGATGGCCATGCACTTGCCTTTGCAGCAGGCATGCTCTGAAACATGGCCTTGCCAAATTTAGAGACCAGATCAAAAGTGAGACCATGCCATGTTTAAGAAGATGCCTTTAGGTAGATCAATACAGTATAAATTGCAATTAAAATATTAATGATTAGACAGAGCTTTTAATATTTGACTACCATTTTTTGCCCTTTATATTTTATGCATTTATTTTGTACATCAATATTAAACACATGTAGGAGTAGACTATTTTTTACATGCTGTAATTTTGTAAACATTTACTTAATGCATTTCTGTACATCTTTACATAGAAAACCTGTTTTCACATAATTTAACTTTTACTTTTTAAAAGTAAAAATGTTCTCCTTTGATATTTTTTCGATTTTAAACTTTAACATACATATAATGGCATAATAGTTTTTTTTTTTAATATACTAGTAGATATTTTTACATGTGCATTAGAAATAAAAAAAATTGATTGAGTGATATGAAATTATTGAGAAACAAAGAAAGTTTAGAAATCCACATATATGCAAGAATTATGAGAATATATAGCAATATTACTTATTATACTTTATAATGTACAATAACAATCACAAAGTTATATATAAACATATTTATTTTGATATTGATATACATATTTTTTTTTTTTTAATAAAACACAAAATAAAATGTCTTTTGTCATTTTATTAAATTTTGTCATAATAAAAAAAAGATATCACAGAGAAAGCAACGAGAATGAATTGACAAAGAAATGTAATAAAGCCCTACAAAATGTCCATTTCTTTCATCATGACCATCGAGCATAAACGGTGTCTCCTGCCTCTATAGAAAAGTAGTTCAGTGGTCTGAGGTCATTGTCGAAGTCTATCTCACAGCCCTCCATCTACAAAAATCATGGAAAATTAAATGACATTTGCTTTGTTATTATCTTTCCAATTATATAGACAATGTTAGAATTATATAATAGCTACATATTTATTAGAGAGAGAGAGAGTTCATTACATAAACTATTAAGATTTGGCTCTCTTAAATTAATTAAACATTTTCCTTAGCTTGCATCCATGTAAAATTTTCAATGGACAATGGTGTGAGAATTTTTCATTTTAAAGATGGATAATTTCCAAATATAAAAAAAAACTTATAAGTTTTTAGTAAAGATTGAAAAATGTACACTTTCTGTTTGTTCCACATCTACATTTTAAATACATGTACAGTACAAAGCTACTTGTTAATAAAGTTATCTCCCCATTTTGCACAATATTTTAAATAACTTGCCTTTTTACTGACGTAGGAGAGCTTGATTTCCGAGTCGGCTTTATACAGTCTTTGAATCAAAGCCTTTAGTTTTTGAACAATCATAGTTCCTAAAACATGAAGTATGCATGCATAAATATTCAAAAAATATATGAAATTTGTCAAAAAATTCAATATCCATACAAACATGATAAATTTCTACAAAAAAGGTACAATATATAGATGCAATAACGTTGTGGAATTGATCGTAACATTGTCATTGCTTTTCTGTAATAGAAATACCTGGCAGTTTCTTCTGTAGAGGTTTGACGTTCGGATCATCAGGGTTAACAATTTTAATTTCTACAAGATTAATGGATGTATCGTAATTCAGTGAACTTGTTCGTATTATTCAAGGGCATGTATGCTTCGTAAAAATTACCCACAAATTACTGGGTATATAAATAAAGTAGAAACTGGGTAATATGTGTAGCATACCTATCAAACTGTCTTTTAGCTTCTGTGGCTTCTTGCTCATTTCAGAACTTTCTGGGGCTCCATATACTGTAACAATACAGGAAATCAAAGAACTGTTAGGAAAATATATGCTTTGTATGCAATTCAAAACACATTAGCTTTCCAAGTGGGCTTAATACACTGTAGTGACATAAGAAACCATGCTACTGGTAGAGAGATATTTGTGAATACAGCCTATAACTACCGGTACATTGAAAATGATATGATCTGTCAGTAAGTACTGTAATTGCAAATGCAACATCAATACTTAGTCACAATCAAAAAAAGATAAGAACCTTACAACAATTGCTTAGTGTTGTAATCACTTTTTTCGTTAACATAATTTTTTATCTTTCTTTTTTTTATATATGAAACAAATATTCAACCATTTAAAGAATGTAATTTTCTTGATTCTCTTGTACAAAAATACTAATAAAATATTATATTCATGAAAGTCTGTGAGGACAGTACCTTTGACAAAGTGCTGGAACCTGGGATGCTGTGTGAGGAACTCTTGGTTGGGACTGTTCAGGCTCAGGTCTTGGTTTCCTCCCGATTTCAGCCAGTCCCCACCAAACCTCTTCAGATAGTCTATTTCTGCACCTTTTCTCTCTTCATTAGTGACCTGTCAAGTTTAATAACCAAAAAAGATGATACCTGAATAAATTCAATGTTTTAATGGGTTTTAAAAACCATATTTCTATACCTGTTGCTCCCAATTCTTTACTTTTGTAGAGAATTTGCACAAAATACATCAACACAAAATGTTATTGTAAATGTATCCCAAATATCAGAGCAATTTTTAAAAATACTAATTATAACAACAAGTTACTTGCACATTTAATATCATACATAAAATTAGTTTTCCAAACGTTTTACTTTTGTTATTACTGGAAAGGTTAATCTAGGCAAGATTTAGCTTACACAGAATATATAGTCAAAATTGCGCCTTCACCATTATTTCTGATGAAGGCATACATGCAAGAAAAAATATCCAAGCAAACCAAAAACTCTCAAAATTTTGACCATAAATATTTGGCAATATTATTATGGTATCAAACGTCCACTTTGATGAAATCTACGTGATGGTATGCATTTGAACAATAAATCATGACTGAATTTTTTGTAGGGTTTGAAATTTAAATATTTTTGTACCTCTGTTCTTTGACATTTCTTCAAGTTGGCAACTTTGGCTATGATGAGCTGTCTGACAGTCTCTGGAGAGGCTGTCTCCTGTATAGGGTTTCCATGTATCTGCAGGTCCTCAAAACTCTTCAATTTGTTCAGTTCATTTATACAGCTCCACTATAAGAGATGAAAAAACAAAATGCACATCATCTACTACTCAAAAGAATTAATATTTTCCCCTCAGTGTCTATGTTCACATTTTAGCTGTACTTGCACTTCAAAATGTATGTTAAGTAAGATTTACCTGTGAAATTCTATTGTTGTTGATGTAGATATGCTTCAGGTTTGAAAAGAACTTGGTTTTACTTCCTAAACTGGCATCAGGAAATGTGATACTGCTGATTTTATTATCATTCAGAATAAGACTCTCTAACCTGAAAAAAAACCCCACTCAAACTATGAATTCCTCATCAGTATTTCTTTAAACAAAGCTGCTCATATGGAAAAAATGCTTTCTTATTAATGGATTTTTTTGCAAATATTTGTACTGTAAAACTAAAACATGATTACAGTGGACATGCTCAAAATGAATTAATGCTTACAGCCAAGTGATTTTTATTCTGCATAACTTTAAAATGTATTGTACAGTAAATTTAACAGATATTGCAAAATAAATTTTAGCTTATAGCCAAGCAAAATCGCCTGTCCCTTTTGCAGGCATGTTTTACTGTCTATATAGGATAATAATTATTCACTTAATGTACTAGCACCTACCTTGAACAAATATCCAACTGTAGAATTTGATCCCAGGACTCTAGACAGTTTGATTCCAGGTTGAGGAGTACTAAATTCTGCAGTTGACTCCCAGGGGAATGTACAGATGATAGATTATTGAAACACACATGGAGCTGCTGCAGGCATGGAAAGCCTTTACAGCACTCCAACAACTGAAATACACAGCAATATAATTAGAGTATGTGCATGTATTTGTTTTTGAATTTTGATCATCACAAAATTCAGCATTTATTGAATAAACAGTTCTTTTCGTACATTAGTTAAATGTATGCCAGTAGATAAGCCAACAAAAAAATTAAATTTGAGATTATATTCAACAATAAACATAGGTAATCATAGATTACTAAGCTCACCGAGACGGAGCATCACCCTTATGAGACATCACCTTCATAAGACCACCTTTATCATTTTATATGAAAATCATACTTTATGATCTTGGATATTCATGGATTCCGTTTTGACAAAATATCGTATATCATCTGATAAATTTTTTTTATGATAATCATATGTTCATATGTTAATCAATACAATGATATAAAATTAAATATTGCATCATGTCATATTTATAATATATATCATATAATACAATAAAATACCGTAATAAACAATAATGAGATATGATATTGTAACGTATGATATGACATTGTATTGTGTTATACCTTATTGTATTTGATCACATAATA
Organism: Magallana gigas; assembly: GCF_963853765.1. Taxonomy (NCBI): domain Eukaryota; kingdom Metazoa; phylum Mollusca; class Bivalvia; order Ostreida; family Ostreidae; genus Magallana; species Magallana gigas. The sequence continues at coordinate 33,075,154 of NC_088858.1, read as the reverse complement.
CAATATCATAAAATATAATACAATATAGTATTATATTACAATATCATATTACATAATACATCATAACACTGAAACATGATATTATATTGTATAATATAGTATGATATTGTATTGAATGACACTGAAACATATTTGATACATTATATGATATTGTATCATATAATACAATATAATTTGATTCCAACACTGTATCTTATCAAATGATACAATATTATGTGATAAAGTAAAATATTATAAAATACATTATTATATTATACATATTGTATCATATGACACAATAATATATATTACAATATCATATAATACAATTTCATGTGATATAAAAATATATCATATAAACCAATATCATATCATATAATATCGTATGATACAATATTATATAATATTACAATATCATATAATACAATTTCATGTGATATAATTCTATATTACTGAAACCAATATCATATTATACAATATTGTATGATACCATATTATAGAATATACAATATTGTATCATAGGATATAATATAATATTTTGCAAAATCTTATGTAATTGTATCATGTGATAAAATAATATATTAAAAATACAATATAATATTATACAATATTGTATCATAATATACAATACTATACATAACAATATCATGATACAATATCATATCATAAAATATCAAAAAAATTGATACAATATCATATCGTATCGTATAACTTTTTATAATATAACATATGATGTCATATTGTATCATATCAAACAATATTGTTTCATATCATACAATACTATATCATAGGAATCATGTTATATCATTTATCAACAAACACATCTATCTATCGAGCTGGTTTGAGTGAGGTAGGAGATTCCTTTAACATCCTTGATAATGGAGATCAGGCTCTGCATCTGAAGCAACCTCTGCATTTAATTTATAATAAAGTTAAATCAACTATGCAAGCTATCATCTATAAAACATGTGACCTGTTCCAAAAAACTAAACCTCATCCAGCATCCGAAACCTATGGCTCAGATTCAGCATTCAAGCCCATCAGGTGCATTGGTATCATAAGACGCATCATCCATGCAAGTTTGGTGAAGTTTGGACCAGTAATAACTAAGATATCATCATCAGAGGGCACTAGCAATTAAAACCTTAACTTCCTCCAGCATCTGCAACCTATGGCTCAGATTCAGCATCCATGCCTGTCAGGTGCATCTGTATCATAAGACACACCATCCATTCAAGTTTGGTGAAGTTAGGACCTGTAATAACTAAGATTTATTTTTTAGCATCCTTGATAATGGAGATCAAGCTCTGCATCTGCAGCTACCTCTGCGATTCATTCATATTACAGTTTAATCAACTATGCAAGTTTGAAATAGTACTATCATCTATTAAACATGTGACCTGTTCCTAAAAACTTAACTTTATCCAGCATCCGAAACCAGACTCAGCATCCAAGCCTGTCAGGTGCATCAGTATCATAAGACACACCATCCATGGAAGTCTGGTGAAGTAAGGACAAGTAATAACTAAGATATCATCATCAGAGGGCACCTGTTTCAAAAACTTTATTTAACCAGCTCTTAAAACCTTAACCTCCTCCAGCATCCAAAACCTATTGCTCAGATTCAGCATTCAAGCTTGTCAGGTGCATCAGTATCATAAGACGCACCATCCATACAAGTTTGGTGAAGTTAGGACCAGTAGTAACTAAGATATAATCATCAGAGGGCACCTGCATCAAAAATTTTAACCAGCTCTAAAAACCTTAACCTCTTCCAGCATCCGAAACCTATTGCTCAGATTCAGCATTCAAGCTTGTCAGGTGCATCAGTATCATAAGACACATCATCCATACAAGTTTGGTGAAGTTAGGACCAGTAGTAACTTAGATATTGCTATCAATGGGCACCCGCAACAAAAACTTTAACCTGCTCCAAAAACCTTAACCTCCTCCAGCATCCGAAACATATAGCTCAGATTCAGCACTCAAGCCTGTCTGGTGCATCAGTATCATAAGGCACACCATCCATGCAAGTTTGGTGAAGTACGGACAAGCAGTAACTAAGATATTGCTATCAAAGGGCACCTGCAACAAAAACATTAACCTGGTCCAACAACCTTAACCTCCTCCAGCATCTGAAATTTAGGACCCAGATTCAGCATCCAAGTCTTTCAAGTCCATAAGTAGGTCCAGATGCATCATCCATGCAAGTTTGGTGAAGATAGGACAAGTAATAGCTTAGATACAGGACCTGCAACAAAAACTTTAACCAGGTCCGGACGCCGACGCCGACGCCGAGGGTATAGCATAAGCTCTCCTTGACTTCGTCTCGGTGAGCTAAAAAGTTAATTATACCTGTTGCCAACTGTAATGGACTCTGTTTAATTTTAAGACTTTCACATTGGAGAAAGAATCACTCAATTCTGTCACATCAGTAGGCATTTCCAGACGATTATCACTATAAAGAACAAGTCAAAAAAATATCAATCAGATTAAATCAATCACTGCACTAGTATTAGGCATCTTCGCGAGCCAAGGGTTTTCGGTCCACTCCACTCCCTGGGAGCTGAGTGGATCAAAAACCTTTGCTAGCAAAGATATGTTTTAAGTGAGCATTAAAGAAAGGTTGAGCTGCTATTTTTCTAACTTACCTTGCATTTAAATCTGTGAGATTGGGTAAACATTTACAGATAGCTGCTAATCTGGGCCATGATGGTAGGAGATTTAGGGAGAGATCAAGCTCCTGTATCTGGGGGGTACATTTTCTTAGCTTTTCGGGGCTCTCTCCTACACCATAAACCAAGCATCCTCTCAGAACCACCTCTTGTAAGGTATCTAGTTTACTGTATACAAAAATATCAATTTGAGTATATTATTACTTGGTACATGTAATTTACTATAGTGAGAGAAATCTGCTGCATAAAACTGACAAATGCAATACACATGTTTCACTGCTCACTCTGATTGCTAACTGAATCTCGCATCAATAATTTGTATTTTGACAAGCTGTCCATCTGTCACAATTAAAACTACAATAACCATAATTCCCTAGGATAACTTCTGGATCTGCGCATGCCTTTTTTGTTCAAATTTATTTGCTTATGGCAATTTACTAAACGACATAACAGAATAAAACTATATAATTATTTTGTCGTATCTTTACCATACCTCTGTTTTTCATTGACTGATTTGGCTCCGACCATTTCCACCACTGTCTTCTTCTGATTGCTGCCCACAACAAAAAGCTCTTCTGTTATGACTCCTGCATTGGGGTCATCAATTTTACCATAACGGTCCACAACAGCATCAAAACAATTAATGCCCAGATCCAGTTTCTTCCCTCTCACGAATGACCCAGATGTAGGGTGTCTAAAACATGAGTGCATCAAATGATTATGATGTTCAAACTGATAATAAATGTAGTGGATTCTTTTAACTCTATGACCTTTTCCTATTAATATTGTGCGGGTGATCAGAGTTCATATGCAAGGTTGTACGAAATTCTTTTTCAATCTTTTAATTCCTGGTAGATTGTAACTGTATACCGGTAAGCTTTAACATAGAATGTAAATTACTTTTAATTATATAGCTTTGCATCATTTTTTATCCATGGAAAATATCAGTGGATTATCTCTGGAACAAGGATCATTCACCATACATGTAAATCAAAAACCAGTGTCATAAACTAAATAGAGTGATAAATATTTCAGGAACAAATGTAATCATTACCTTGCACTAAAATATCTCTGGCCATTATGACTACCATCATGTTTACCTCGCTCAGCTTCGTCCCAATCAACCCCGATCCAAACTCCTGCAATGAAATAAAATAACTTTAAATGGGATTTTAGGCATCACAAATAGATTATTCATATAGTATCTTTTAAATCCATTATTCAGACGTTTATGTGAACATGCATTTTAACTGACAGTCTGACAGCAATCCTTACCTACAAGATATACAATATATTAAGAGAACATGACATGCATTCACGCTTGTTACAAAATATTTTAAAAATTTATAAATGTTTTTTTTTTTGGAAAAATTCACTGTCATATCTCCAATAATTCGAAATTTGGGACACTTTTGCTTGTCATCATAAAAACTAATTTCTTAACTACTATGTAAATCTTTTTCCATGATAACCAAGTGCTGTATTCACCATAACAATCACAAACATGCACACTGAAACATCTTCATTAGAAACCCCTTTAGAACCATTTTATCAAGACCTTGGACTTTCGGTTGGACGTAGCTATTTATTTCTTGTGTCAAAACAAGTTAAAAATGACGCGGTATCAAGTGAAATATGCACCGATTGCGTAGTCTTAGCTCAAAGGCCAGACAAGTCGTTGATTTCAAAGAGCCACGTCTGAGTGGCCAGCAGTGAAATAAACAGACCTACGTCACATTGCTGTTTGACACAACTACCCAAAGCCCAAGCTCTTGTTAAAATGGGTCTATTTACCTTTTGTGTCTGGTAATGTACCAATGAATTTGACACTTCCATAGTGTCCTTCTGAAGCTACTCTGTCGTTGATTTGTAGTTCACTCCCATCAGTTCGCTTGACATCCATTTCTTTCTGTAAGTCAATATTTGCTCATATATGATTATATATATATAGTTTTAGCGAAAAACAAAAGTAGCGAGATCGTCAAAACTGGAAAAATAGCTAAAAGTAAATAATGTAATAATGAATTACCATGTTGTTGGTCAAAGTATTTGAAACGCTTGATATCAACATTTGCTCTCCTTTTTATAAACATTCAGCTAACAGAGAGTAGTTTTTCTTCGTTGTCAGTAAAGCGTTTTTAGTAACGAACAAAACATTATGGCTAGGAAATTTTTAGATGGATATGACATAAAAACAAATTTAAGGTGGAAGATAATGATGATGAAGATGTTATCATTTGAACGATATTGGTTTATGTAATGATTTGTATAGATAAGATGACCTGTCTAGATAAATTACATTCACCAATGAAAATGGCATGCGTCCAAAACAGGTGAAATCACAATAAGGAAGCGTTATTGATATAAAAACTTTACCAAAATATGGCAACTACAGAACGACACAAATATACCGCAGCATATCTAAGGATTTTAACAGTATGCCTTCTCATATTTTTTGCAACATTTATTTTTGGACGAGATCATTCCACAGAAATTCCAGTAGATGTTAAAACCACGAAGGATACACCACTTACAGTAGAACGATGGCTTCAGCAGCAAAATCAACGTAAACTTAAGGATACCTTTGCTAAAGCAGGTATACATCCATATGTAATATGTAAATGGTGTGACAATTTGGCTGACACAAATTTTTATCGTTTTTACACATTGGTTTTTGTAAAGGAGAAAAAACAATCATTTGAAACACGCACAGTAGGATCCGCCTAATCAAATCATAAGCCAAAATTAAATTAAAGTTGTGGGCCGCCATGTCAACATTGTGACATCATGTTTTATATTTAAAAAAGGGTTTTTTTCATTGGAAATAGCGAAAGGAAGGAGCATGATTTCAGAGAAATTTTGTTATTTTATTTTATTTCTTAGATTCTTTCAGTGATTATCATTTCACATGTTTATGAACTTAAATGTTTGCTTCTTCAATCAGTATCTAATAGAATGGTTTCTTGATGTTAATGATTTTATTTTCCATTGAATAATTTGATAAGATATACCGTGTTCCCAGTTAAAATCAGTGTATCTTTCTAATAAACAATTAGGTCAAAATATAAACAGCTAAAACCTATTGCCAAAACATTCAAAACAGTATATTTTCATGAGTTTATGTCATATAAACAATATTAAAAGAGCAGTTTAAGGAGGCAGTTGGCTACCCGTCGTCCGAGATTTCCCCAATGTTTTATAGCTGTCCAATATTTTTTCTATATATTAATCTTGTTTTTTAATTTTTTGTTTCAAAAATGTCCAAAACCTATGCACACTTTTCATTTAAAGAATATACTTTTGGCCATGGTTTAAGATCATTATCTCAGTTCACTAAAATGTAGTTCTCAAAGTAAGGTTGGTCCCGTACCATTTTTCAACAACAAAACACGCTAATGGCGGAGTTGCCAATCTCTGTTGTATATGTCTCTGGATATACATGAAACTGGTGGCATTTCTTGATTAAAGCACTGTTAAAACTTAACAAGTTTGCATAGTCGATTATTTTCATTTAAATTGCTTTCGATTGAAAACTTGGAAAGTTTTTTTCATCAAATTTGGGGGTGATAAACATTGACAAGTGCCAGTTTTTTAATGATCGAGTTAACTTTCGAGTTAACTTTATCGAGCAATATGCATATAGTGAAGCCCAGGGATGGAGAAAATTATTTAGCCTTAGTACCCCTGCTTCAGCTCTCAGTTTTTACTGACATTCTAAAATATACACGCACATTTACCATTTAGCCTTGCTAACATCCTAGCGGATGTTGAGCAAACGATAAGTGCAAGCTGAACAGAATTTGGTGAGCGCTTATGAACGATGAGCGAATGCAAAGCGCAAACGAAGCACAAACACGAGCCCCAAGTGAACGGTGAACAATATGTGTAAGCTTAGTGAACGTAAGATGAATGATTTATTTGGAGTGCTTTGGGAGATATTCTTACATTGTATTTTGTCGGTAATCAGGAAAAAATAATAATTAAACTGGATGAATGCATTGTTATCAGCCTTAAATTAAGATTATCCTTGTTGTAATATTTCTTTTAAAATTACTCATAAACTGTTACACAGTACTGACTGACCTCCTGTACATTTACAGTGTATATATGAATAGTAACTGTGACGAGCATTTTATAATATATGAATTACCGTATATGTTACTGTAACAATTTGTTCATTTCCTGCTTCAACAACTGGGCAATATATATGTGAAAAGATAAATCATGAAAAACGTGTAGATGTTGATAATAAATTTGCATTAATCAAGAAGTACAGCACTTATTCATCCACTGTTAACTTACACTGTTAGGAAAAAAACAAAAACAATTTGACATATAATGGTATTGTTGAAGTCATAAAAGATCCAAAAACAAAACCCCCAAAAATTTGTTGTTGTTTTTACTGACTTGCTAAAGAATGTGTACTTTAAATTTGTACGAATAAAATTCTGATTAGAATGATTAAAACGCATGGTGAGCACTTGGTGAGCGCTATGTGAATGATGAGCGCAAACAAAGAGGAGCAGTGAGTGCAAGTGACGCACAGTGAGTGCACTGTGAACACACAGAAAAATGGGGAAAGTAGAATATTTCAGTGACTGTTTATTGTATGAACTTTATATAAGATACAATCATGATTTTGTTCATACGGTATGTTTACATGTATGTTTAGAAAGTGAATTACTGGAAAGAACCTAAGTAATATGAACTTGTATTAAGCTATTATTGCGTTATGTTGCAGGTATTTTGGAAAAAGAGTTAATTTCACTGAGTATTAAGGACATAGAAACCATCAAAGAAGTGCCAGACATTGTTAAACAGGATCTAAAAGCTTCCATTACAGATGCCAAAGACACTGAGCGGTTTGTGATATGGTTGACTGCTCAGAGGCTGCCTCTCAATCTCATTCATAGGTACGAGTACCAGTATGCTTGCTCTGCTGGAATGCTGTGGTTTTATTCTAACTTCTAGAGGGCTTAAATTTTTGAAGATTTAGCATCAATCACAGTTTCAAGGATATGTATATATGTGGCCAGAATTAATCTACTGTTCATATTGTGTCGATCGATCATTCAGTACTCGATTTTGTAGATTTTATAAATGATGAAACATTGATGGTGTGTTCCATATAGCATTTGATCAAGGATTAAGGATATGCAAGTTTACTAAATTTTTGGGTTTTTTTTCCTGAATAAGAAATAATTCTACTTTTTTCACCTGTTAAAAATTAAAACACAGTAAAGAAAACATTAAAAAAAAATTTTTTACCTATGAGAAATTTATTTGAGAAATTCTCCTTGAATGTTAAATTTCAAATTACAACTACTGTGAGAGCTACAAATGTAGGTAACAGTTAAAGGGGAATGGTCATGATTTTGGTCAAAAATTATTTTCCCGATTTTTAATGTTTACAATGCTTCAGTAAGGCATTTTTAATAGGCAACCAAAGTTTAAGTGTTATTCGTTGAGTTATAAGTGAGTTACAGAGCTTACAATTCTCTGCTATGTAAACAAAGCATTTGTTTACATTTTGAACGTTGAAGTGAAAACTCCAGTTTTAGACCGAAATGAATGTGGTAAACGTTAAGATCTGTTTGTTTATGCTTAAAATGAATAATATGATGGAAAAATCAGCTTGGAAAAAAACTTTTACCGGTATATTGAACTAATGTAAACAATAACAGGGCACGAGCCTTGTTTACATGATAAAGAATTGTGAGTCCTGTATCTTGCTTATAACTTCACTACTGGTTCTCTAATTTCATTTGTTCATTGGAAATGCATTCCTAAAGCATTGTAAATAATAAAAACAGGAAAATAGAATTTGACCAAAATCGTGACCATGTCCCTTTAACAGAGCAAATCGTAAAAATTTATACAACAAAATACTCTTCCACCACACCTGATATATAATTCAGTAGAGATTATGGAGATACCAAAAGATCAAAATGATCAAAAATACTGAAATCCACTAAAAATCTAGACAAGGACATGAAGGAAATTGTATCTTTTGTAAAACAAGCCTGAAGGCTTTGCATTAAGAAAACCTCTGTATTAAAAGCATGAACATTTTAATTGAACCAAGAGTTATCTATCATGACTATAGATATAGCTAGAAAATGAATTGCAGGTTAAATGTAGTTTATGATAGGGGTATATAGTAATTCATGCCTATACAAAAAAAAGTTATGTATTGTGGAAAATTTATTTTACGATAAATCAACATGTGATTAAGACTTAAAATACTTACCAGTATTAAATTAGTTTTGATCTTTTTTGCCATTTAATTTAGATTTGAATAAATGGCTACTGGAATTGAATTAAAACCAGTTATAATTGCATGAAAATAAAGATGAAACAACACAGGGCTCATATAGTACTATAAAAAAGTTTGGGACTTAAGTCACCCTCTTTATTCTTTCATTCATGATTATAGCTAATTTAATGCAATATACATAATAAGATAACAGTTTTGACTTGATTAAAAATAAAAGTTTAACTGTAAACAAATTAAATTAATCTTTTAATACGTAACAAAATAAACATTTTTAAACTTTTAATGTAAAGGGTAAAACCTACATACATTATGCATGTCATTCGTATGTTGCTGTACATTCCTGATTTTACACAACGATTCAGTTGTTTTCTAAGAAATAGCACACTATGTATAAAATCATGAGCACTGAACTTTTGCAGTGATTTCACATATAGAATATAAAAAAATTTGAAGCAGGATTTTAGAATCTCTGAGAGGATCGAGTTTCTTGCAATTTTATGCGGATATAAATTAATTCCTTGCATTTATTTAGAAATTAATTTGCAGTACATGCATGATTATAATTGTATGATAAACTTAATGCATTAAGTTTATACTTCCATTTGAAGTAGACAAGTAGTCTAGAGTAGAATAGAAATTGAAGTGCACAATCATGAAAATGATGCAATCTATTGTGGTTATTGGTTAATTTACCATTATGATAATATTGTAATAATATCTGGTAATAGAGTTACAAATTATTTGTTGATTAATTTGTTTAATAATAATGAATTTATGTATTGAAATATTTTTTCATTTTTTGACTGCAGGTTAACTCAAGAAGGGATAAATGATTTCAGTAAGCTGTCGCAGTTGCGTAATGCAGAGATTGCTGAGCTGTGTACATCATGCAGCATAGAAGATTTCCAGCAACTGAAAAGTTTGGTGAAGTCTGCCCAGAGTTTGACAGCTGACAGCTTGGATACTAGTGGCTGGTCGGGATGGTCGTGGTTTCTCTTTGTTATTAAATTAGGTAAACTTTTTAATACATGTCTATATGGAACAATGTGGAAAGAATGGACGTCTCATTTGCATGATTGCATGTTGTTTGTAGACCTTTAAATTCTGCCTTATTGAAAGGTTTTTCCAAATATTCTAAATCTCAAGTCAGCTAGCATATAAGTGCCATTAAAAACTCTAAAAGTTAAAAATGAAAAAAAGGGGGTTCAGGACATGGGGGGGGGGGGGGGGCAAAATAGTGTTAATGCATATAATGTTTAGAAGTCTTCTTCTCTATTCTCACACATCTGTATGAAAAAATGACTTCATAATTATATTTACCAGGAAGTCCTCTACTAAAATTTTAAATTTCATGTCCCCTGGAGAATGGGTTTTGACTCTAGGGCGGGGCCAAAATGGATGTATAGGTGTTAATGCATATAATGTTTAAAAATTATCTTCTTTACTCCCACACACCTGAAAGGAAAACTGAATTCTTGATTTTGTAGACCAGATCTTTTAAGTTTTCACCAAAATTATAGGTTTCGTAGTTCTTTTTGAAAGATTTCAGGCAGGGAGATGGTCGTCATTACAAATTTATAATTTTTCTTCTCCAGAATGTCGAAACCTAATTAAATGCATATGTATGTGACTCCTCGACAAGTTTGTGTATGGGTTATATGCTACTCAGGTGACCGTTTAAGGCCAATTGGCCTCTTGTTACTAAACACTAGAGCAAAGTGGTATGAAAAAAAAATAAGCATTTCATTTTCAGTTTGATCATTGATTTATTAAAGCTATATAAATACGGTACTGTAGATATTACTGTAGAATTTATTTTGTGAAAAAAATGTTGTTTATCGTACATCTATGTGTACCAATAAATACACCATAAACTTCTTATATTACATTTGTGTGTAGTACTATATCATTCTTCACTTCCATTCGAGGTTGATTTGTGTTTACTAGCTCTAGGCCGGAAGTCTCTATGTACATCTTTTATCAATAATTGATTAACACCCAGTGGTAACTGGGATCACAAATTGCAGTAATTCATCAAAGTCAATTTTTTGGTAAGGAATAGATTCGCCACCCACAGGGAGACCCACCAACTGCATAAACACCAATCCCACGTCCTGTCCCCCAGGACAGAAAAAGGAAAATGTTGATAATTACTGCAGAAAATCTACTGCTATTGGTTAAAGATAAATAGTGGAGAGAAAAAAAACCCAGTTATTTCCAGAGAGCAAAAATATTGCATTTTATTTGACTTCCTACATTGAACATTTTTTGGGGGTAAATTTTCCAATGAGTCATTACCACTCATATTCATTAATACCATCAGATGTGCATTGGTACACATAATTTATACATACCAGTAAACCTGAATCCAAATTTAGACATACATATGCTGATCAGTTTTCAAGTCATTTCTTTTAGCTTCTTGCTTTATTGCAGAACACACACAAACACACTACACATCCCTGTTTATCAAATGAATATTTTTTTTGGTTTTGATGGTAATTCGTCTATATTATTATTATGTGATCAGACCTAAATCTGTAACATTGAATGTATTTTATGTTAGTTTAAACAAAACTGATATTTTCACCGAACTTTTTCAGCCTTTGTGAAGATATCGATATCAAATATCCTCTTAATGTTAAATCCTTTTTTTCTTCCTATTGGCTCAGTCTAGCTATTTTAAATCTTAAGTTTACCTTTGCCAAAAGCAGAAAGCTTTAAGATGGTCACCTAATCTCAGCAATATCTGGTTATCCTTTTGCTGTAGGAGGATGTCTGTCGCATATCTTAGAATAACTGATATTGATGGTTTGATACCAGTTAAATTAGTTTACTTATAAACATTTCATTTGTGGTTCATGGAGAACTGTATATTGGTTTCTAGTTCATATATAAAAAAGAAACCATTCACATTTACTGGTACTGAATTATTATGTCTTTGCTGAAAGGCAATAAATACTGTATGAATGTTAACTTTTTGTTCTCTCAATCCTTTTAAACTATCCAAACGGGTACATTAATTATTATTGCAGGCATTATTTTGTTTGTCTGTAAATTATTTTTTTCATAAAAATTTATGCAGACACCAAATTTTCATGGGTCCGGTCATCCCCATACAGATTATCCAGTCTTAGAAAGGGTGATGTATACACCCAAAAGAAACCTTGGATAAGTTCATGGCCATATATTGATATTCATTCAGTTTTGTGTTGATTCTAATCCTGTTGGAAGCATTATTTTAAGAAATATATATGTACTGGGACTAACTTGGTACATATTAAGTTGTTTGAGGACGAATTATTATATGACTCAAGGTCATTTCAGAAATATTAATGTCACTAATTTTTATCAAATTTGCTACTATAATACATAGTATTAACAGTGATGAAATAATAAAGAAAAGCACATAAAGACTCATTTTTGAGTTTTTCCTCTGGTATTAAAATTTTGAAAACAAAAACATAATTTGATACATCACTGAATTAAAGCATATTTAATTCAGAAAAGTATGTGCAGGTTATATTTAAAGTCCCCTTAATATTAATAAGTCTAGTTTTTTCTTTCAATTTTTTTTAGGGGGCAATGAAAAGGAGATAAGTTATGAATTATTTCATCAAAATTGATTTTGAAACATTTATGCAGAGGTAAATACACACTTTCTAAAGGTGCTAATAAGCAGCTGCCGCTAGCAACATCTGCAGCAGTGAAGTATTGTTTAATCTGCTAATTTCGTATTGCGTCTAGCCCTGACACTATCTAATGGATCATACGTCAACGACTAGCTGCTGAGGATGGAAATCTCGGTATGATCACATGTACGGCACCTAGCCAGCTCTTTCCTCCAGATCACTTTCCTACCAGAAACTGGTAATCAATACACACATAGAGACTGAATCGACGGACCTGAGAGTCCATTTACCCCATTGTTGTGGTCAGAATACTCCTGAACTGTGGAAAATGTGCCCCATTTATTGGAATTGTAACTGTGATATATCATAATCTTAGTGCTGTAAAAGGCCGGTTTGTTAATGCGTATATATTATATGGACATATGGACAGTTTTGAAGACACAGTTTGATGGCAGAGTTACATTTGGCTGCAAGCAAGCAGTCAGTTTTGTGTTTTCTCTTCTTAATGGTTCACAATGAAAAATTAGGACATTCTTTTGGAAAGGTAATTTAAACCTGGTTTGTATCGGTAATTTCTTCTTTTTTGTGGGAGCAGGTTGAAGAAAGGGAGGGTTGGGAATACTTGTACTTCGTTTTTAAGTGTTGGTATATTATTTTGACTTTTTTCTCCATTTCATCCCTTTTGTAAATATCTTGATCTTGTAATAATTAGATAATGTTACGTTACTGATTGACTGCTAATTTGTACTTCAGCACTCAAAGCTGCACCAAAAAATCAATTTTGTATATAATCCTTATAGAGTATTACTCTCGCCGGATATGATGAAGTGGTTTCTTAGAATCTTTTTTCCATAGTTTTAGATGAATTATAGTGATGTCTTTCTTGTATGTCCATGTATTAAGAAGTATAAGTACTTTTATTCTCTTCTATTTTTCACTCTCCTCATATGTTGTTCCCCCGCCCCCCTCCCCCCCCCCCCCCCCCCCCCAAAAAAAATGGGTAAATTTAGAAAGCCTGGAACCCTTCAGTCCTTTCATGTAAAATGAATCCAATTTATGGAGTATGCAAATTTTCTTTAGATGTACGGTACATGTTTGTATTAATCTAATGGGGAATTTGCTACACTTGTTGATATAAGTAACTCTCTTTTTAGATCATATATTTATCATATACATGTAGTATAAGGATATATAACATATTGTAAGAGTATAGAGAATGAGGGGCCATTTAGTTGACCCCTTGGTTTTTAACAATACATGTAATTGCAATGTATACCCAGTAGAGGGATGACAAATTGGACATTTCATCCTTTATTGCATCTATCACATGGTTTGACATTACAAAGCATTACAATATTTATTCAGGAAAGCCATGGTTGGGGATGCGACCTTGTTGTTGAGAAATCTCGAGAGGGTCGCTCTCAACAAACAAGACAGCTCTTCCTAATTGCATTGCCCAATGTTCGTTCAATTAACCAAATTGTATTGCAAGCAATTCTCTTCCCAAAATAAGATACGCTAGAGGAAATAGAAGGAGTCGACATATTGGAATATCCATAGGCATTATTATGTACTCTATAGTTTTAATCTTACATGAAATCTCACATCAGTGATGAATTAGTGAGAAATGTAAATTGATGAGAATGTTATTAACAAGGTTTTCTTGGTGGCCATAACGTCATAATAATGGATAACCCTTTGTTATTGCCACAAAATGTAGATTGAAGAAAATTACCGTATTGTTTCCCTTTTCATTCATTCTGTATCTTTATTTCATCCCATTGGAGATATAAAGCATTGACGTACTTGATTTTAATATATGTAAAGATTATCCTGCAAGCAAAATTTGTGTATTAACAGTCAATCTCCATGGTCTCCAAGGGTTGGTAATACCTGTACATATATATATACAGCAGACTACAAGTGACTACCAAATCATTAATATGGGTCTGACCCAATAAATCATAAGTTCATATGTTATAAATCTCACCTGACAAAAACTAATGTATGTTTTGAACATGTATATATCAATGATAATTATAATACATTGTTTTGATAATGCATGTTACAATCAGAAATTATTAGATTTTGTTGCAACAAGCCATCAAATCTGATGGAAGAATTTTTATTTTTAAACTAGATTTAAAAGAAAATTTAAAGTGTTAAATAGCATTTAATAAATATTCTGTACAATATGGTACTAGCTCACATGTAATTTGATGTAGCTGACAGATTTCATTATATTTTAGAATGCAGTGCAAAATCACTGAAACGGAATAAGTTTATAATTGATAAAAAAAAATCTTTGATACCAAATGCGCTAAATTTTTGCATTTGATGAAAAAAAAAATATATTTATTTAAATCACTGAAAAACTTATGTACCGGTATGTATGTTTATTTCTAAAAGATATATGAACTAGTCTGTGCCCTATGAGTGGTCATTCCAAACATTCCTTTATAATGGAGCATTCCACCTCAACATTTTGTGATTTTCTGCTTGACCTTAATGAATTGTTCTCCCTTTTTAGTGCTGACACTTGGGTTAGGAATCGCCGTTCTGTGTGTGGTGATAGTCATGGATTGTATCCGGAACATTGCCCTGGATTTGAGGCACATCCGCATTCCAGGTGCGTCTGGCACAGTCACCTCTGTTCCGGCCTCTGGAGATGGGAAGAACTGGCTCTGGAAGCTGCTCTTCAACAACTCGGCCTTGTCCCTCGCTTCACAGTTCTGTGTGGTCAAGTGGCACTGGGAGGAACCCCAAGTCGTGGGAAATACCATGTCGTTCACTGTGAAGGTATGTAGGTATAAAGTCAGCCCTGCTGTGGTTAGGGTACATGCACTTGTGGATGCATTTGTTTTGACAATACTCCTGAGGAAATTTTTGATATAGAAACCTTCTATTTCGATTTCCTGATTTGGTTGATCTTGTAATGATTTGAAAATATCTGACACCAACTCCCCCCCCCCCCTCCCCCCCCCCTCCCCACCTCATTATTTTTCAAAAGAGCTAACTACCTATGTTCGAAGACATGCATTTTATAACCATTTATCATTCTTTATTAAAAAAAATCTTGAGTTTATGTGTTCCTTTTGGTTGCCTGTATATGTATTATATAATGTGCTTTTACATGCAACATTATTTTTACGTCATATGTTATCAAGTGGAGGCCATAAAATAATGTTAGGCCTAGTCCAAAGATATGTGATTGTGCATTTTGGTACTGATTATAATTTGATTCCATTCTTGGCTCCAATCTTTGCCAATAATATGGTGTTTTTTATGTATATATAGCTGTTAATGTTACTGAGATAGAACTTCTTGCATTCAAGGAATAAATGGTTGTGTATATATAATGGCTTCTCTAAGTGTGCTTCTGCTGCTGCAGTTCTGTAGATTATGGTCTCCTAAGGACTGCATACAGATAAGTTCTGCCATTAATATTGCATCATTAAGATGGTTTTATGAATGACTGCACCTATCGTCTGGGATGTATATATATATTGTTCTAACTTAAGTGTTTGTCTTGGAGGCTATAAATGCTAGTGGTCCATGGAAGTTGCACATTCGCTTATGAAAACTTTTCTTGGAAGATGTCTTGTTTTGGCCAGATATTGATGTAAAGATCTATATATTATACATTTGGTGGACTAAGTACGTTTTCTTGACATTTGTAAGTAAATGATGAGTTTATATGAATGGCATTTATTATCATCGTTAATAACCTCACGAGTACCAGTAAAAAGTCATGATTATTATATGCAGAACAAAGTTCAGAAGTGTTGGCATTTGCATTAATTAAGGATGTTCACCAATATGTTTTTATTATCAGTAATTAGTAGACTGTGGGAAGAAATTCTTTTAACAAAATCATGGAGAAAAGGAAGGTATGAAGGTGTACAAGATATCAGACTCGGTATTGATTTGTTATCTGGCTCATTATAATTGCTATTTTTCCTGCATTATTAGTTTGGAGAATCTTTTCGGTAACAGTGAAATCTTAGCTTTAGTTAATGTAATGGTTATTACGGCAGGTTTTAATGTTGCATTGATTTTTTTTCTGCCCAAGTCTTATTATGTCATTTGAGTGTGAAGCTGAAAATCATTGACAATTTAATTACTTCTAGATATTTTTAGGGTTTTTTTCCTCCAAACCAAGACGCTTTGAATGCTAGGCAGGAGGAAAAAAACCCTGCAGGAGCAGATTTGATTATCGTGTGGAAAAGTAGCTTTTCCTTTTTTTTTGATCAATAAAAATGATATACCAGCATTCTACAAATAAGGGAATCTCATGGAAGTGCAGGCCTTAAGGGATTTTGATTTTCTTGTTGTGATTGTTTTGATGCGAACATCATGCATACAAATGAGTCTTTGTACAGACAAAATGTACACTTTATGGCATTGATTAATTAATTTTTGTAAATTCTTTATTTTACGCAAGTACTTAATTCCATGATTCTCCTATTTTGCATCAAAAGGCGAAAATATAAAATTGCGAACACAATTTCTTTTATTATATGATTTTATATACATAAAACTCACAATTGTCTGAAAAATTGAAGAGAGAATTTAAAATCTATGAGGACTGCTTCTCTCGATTTTACATGTATATTTATTCCTCACGTCTAATGAGGAATTTACAGTAGTTAACTGACTGACTAATTGATTCACTGATTGTTGATTTTCTTCATATTGAGATTTGACCAGTAATAGTGATGGTAGTGATATAGACACCATTGATTTGCACTATATATGCATGGCATATATTAATCACTTAAAACTTAACTGTCCTACATGTTTTAAAAAGTAACAGATTTGAGGAGTTGATTTTTAGAGTGTCCTGTTAAAGTCTTTTTCTCATAATGGCAAGCATTTAATGGACAAAGAGTCTAGCTGTTGACTTGCATGCATAAGATTTGTCATCTAAAATAGATTATCCAGGTTTTTTACATTTATTTTATACACTGATTATTGTCATACAATGCACGCGGACATAATCATCCATTATTAATCAAAAATTTTGATTTTCTCTATCCCATAGATTTTTTGTAATTATATTTTTATGCTTGAAATTTTATTTTGATATTTGTTAATTCCTTTTAAATGGAGAAATCTTAAGTCTGAAAATTTTCTTTCAGCTGTACAGAAAAAATGGGAAGCCTTATGTAACAACATCTACAAACTCAGTGAATGTTGTCATACAATTAAAGAATGAACAGGTGGCTTGTACAAAGCAGATTGATGCTGAAGATGCAGACCAAAACGCAATAAAGACTTCCTTCACAGTCCACAAATCTGGGTCATACAAAATCTCCATCATGGTGTCAGGGAGGCATGTCAAAGGCAGCCCTTTCACCAAGACATTTGAACCTGGTGAGAAATGTTCAAGGACTTGTTAATTTTCCTGGTTTTTGCAGATAACCATATCCCTCAAATACACATCCTCTACAAAAATAAATTTTGAAAGAGTTAGTTTTCTTACCGAAACTTAAAACCCGGGCATTCAGGAAATTACATCCCTAAATAAGCAATGAACCCACAATCCACAAAAAATGGCCCCTACGAATTTAAATGATTCTGCAGTATTCTTATATAATAAAAACAAACATTGTACCACTCAAGCAAGTCTAAATTTCTTTAGGTATTGAATAAGGATTGATTTCTTTGAACAAGCAGTTAAATAGTCTTAACAGCCAAGAATACATGTAAAATCCTCCTTTGCACATTATGATAGGTCCAATAGATGCTGGGAAGTCGGGGTTCACCAATTACTGTTCCACCATTGTGTGTAGTGCTGGGACCCCTTACCCACTCACTATAGAAACCCAGGACTCCTTTGGAAACCCAGCTGTGTACAAAGCTGACCAGAACAGCTACTTTAAAATCAAAGTCATAGAGGTAAGAAATCAGTATTGATATTGCTGTAAAATAGGGTTTTTATGTATTCAAATAAGAGATTGCTTTCCAATTCCTTTGCACTGGACTTCTGAATGCACATACCAAAAGATAGCAGAAACTATGAAGGGAATAAAATTTTGTTGATTTGTGATCTGAAATAGTTAGAAAAGGAGTTCAGATTTGGCATAACTTGATTATGAAGTCAAAGATACATGTACATTTATATTCTGCTGTGCTTGCAGCTTTTGACTTTTACAGTGACTCTATTAAGAACTATTAGTCTTTGAATTATCATTTAATATATTTGATGGCTAAGATTTTTTAAATATGAGGGGTTTTAGATCCTTGATATGCATTTAATATGTATCCCTGTTTGGAAATAAAATATTTATTCTCACGAAAAGACACGAAAAGTCAAGTTCTTCGATTAGCTAAGCACTCAAATGCAATACGTTTTTTTTTTGCCTTTCATAGACAGAAAACAGTACGAGATATTTTCCTGCTACGCAGATGATTTATAACCCTGACAAGAAGCATCTCACAATGCACATTAAAATGGAGCAGGAGGGCCATTACCAAGCCACCGTTAGCTACGGTGACGCCAAACTCAAGAACGGGGAGTTCAGCATCTTGGTTATAAATGGTGATTATCTGTACCAATTTACATAAAAGGGATTGGTATTCATTCTGAAAACTCCTAATGATGCCTGAAATATGTTATGGTTTTACCTCAGAAAAAGGATTCTTCGAAAAAAAATTTAACTTATAAACTTATGCTTCCTGGAACTTTATGGTGATAACATATTAGAGGTGATCTTCCCAACATTAATTATTATACACTCTGTTATTTTTACTGCAATACTGAGGCATGTATTTTAACTCCATACTCTGGTACTTCCTAGAACTTTATTTAAATCAAATTATCGTTAACCTAAATGTCTTTTGAGTAGGCCATGCATTTTAACTGTATCAAGACCTTGAGATTTCATAAACAGTTTTGCAAGGATCTGGGGTTCAGAAGGCTTGTTGAGCTTAGGTTTCAATATACATGCACATAACTATATATAATCATTCATTTGACATCTCAAATTTATTGATTTTCAAACAGCAATATTCATGGCAACTTAATTCTTTGAAAAGTGGTAAAGACAATGTGAAAGAGTGTATAGTCACTGCCCAATGAAATGATATAATTCCACTTTGTTAGTTGAAAATGTATATAGGATAACTGAAGAGATGATAGTTTGAATATGATTATGCAATTTCAGACCATTTAAATACTAGCTGTAACAATGTTTTCTTGCTTATCAATAGCTCTCTATTCAACCAACATTTTTTTGTGCTTCCATTTTAACCTTGATTTGTTTTAATCTGTTTAACAATCAATAAATGCAATGTACTATATGGTGTGTCTGAAAAAGCATGTGATAATGCAGTGGCAATTTTAATAACTGTAATATGATTTTTTTTAAATTAGATGATGACATGACTCATGTTAACAAAAACTTGTCCAAAAAGCAGCGAAACATTTGGTACGAGGCTCGCCTATTGTCTGGGAATGGGGATAATGGTGAAAAGGCCAAGAAGGTGTATGTCTACATATCACCAAAGGTAAGGCCAAAAAAAAGACTTAGAATATACTGTTAACCAACTCTTATTTGCTTAAAAGAAATATCTACAATGGTTTCAAGTACCTTTCAGTCTTTTATATTGGCACTGTGTGTTTTATAGACTGAATTTAATAAAACTGGTCAAATAACCAGTAAAAAAACATTTGTCATTTTTAGGCACTTTAACATTAGTGATTTGCTTAGTAATTTTACCTTAATATCAACATGGGTTGACAGTGCTTATCTACCAGGGATTTTCAATCTCTAGCTATTTGTTGTTTAAGACAAATTTTTCTTTTTTCCAGCAATTAACATTAAAAGAATATTATCTAAAAGTCATTGGAAAGAAGTTGTTTACCTGGAGAGTTTGTCCGGGAACGAAGGTAAATTTCTGTCCTTAGACTGTGGACCAGCGGTTATTATTTCATTGACAATTAATTTGTTATTTATAGATATCAAACTAGATACCTCTCCATCCTATCTTAAGAAAAGAGAATTATTTTAGTTTTTGTTTTTTTTTGTTTTTTTTTGGGGGGGGGGGGGGGGGGGGGGGAGGTTATATGTAAGGAAACCAAAATTCTAAATGATACGAAACTGTGACTTGTAAAGCTTCAAAAAGTTTTGACTGGCAAAGTTCAGGTACACTGGTCATTAAGTTAATTAAGTTCCTATTCTGAGTTTCCAAGATGTTACCAAGATCAATGTAGTTATTTTGATTTTTACTGAATTGTTTGCTTTCTTATACCTGAATGTGTTGTTGATTTTCAGTTTTACTTCAATGGCTACAACTCTCGCTACGACGCTCCAGTCATGACGATATATGACTGTTCACAACCTCATGTGACACTCGCAGCCAAAGACCGAAATATCATTGCAGCTACCTTCACCTCATTTATGCAAAGAAATATAGGTATTGAATATTAATTCAGTAAATTCCTGCCATAATTTAATGTGAGTTATTACTGTAATATCCACGAGAAGCACCCCTTGCAGATTTTAAAATCTCTTTATTATATTTTGGAAGTTAACAGCTATAAGAAATTACAATAAAAGTGCTGCATACGCAATTTTAATAGTCTTGCAGTTTGGTTCAAAAACGGCAGGATCGTAGAATTAAATACTTGCATAAAATAAGAAATCTACAGTACAGAAAAGATTTACCATGTACAATGTATATAGCTATTGTTTACTTGTAAAGATATACTGTCTTATTTGATAAATCAATAGGAAAAACATTGTTTGATTTGTGATTCGAAAAGGTGGATCTGAGACATTCCAAGACAAGCAAACATACTTCTGTCAGGAAGTTAGAAAATTCCAGAAGAGTTCCACCACTATCTTAAAAATTGACAGATCTCAACTCTTATACAGTGTAAGTGGCTTCGTTTATTCAATTCATCAATCATATTTCATTAACTCCAATTTCTACAAATTTGACTTTATCTCGAATTGAATGATTAATTATTCAGTCATCAGAATACAGGATGATACATGAAAGCATTACATGCATATTGATTGAACCGATGTACACGTATATTTTAAACTTTATATTACTCGCAATTGCCTCAGAGTTCAAAAAGAAATGGTGTCATTTGTATTGTAGTCATATAGAGCCACAAAAAGCTTTGATTCCAGTGATTGGTTCAAGTCTTTCCAAATCTGCTTCACAGGGGAACAAGGTAATATTTCTAGGGAGAAAATTTCATTCATTGTTTGTTTAGCTAAAGCTTATAATAGGGTGTCAGCAGACTCACTAATCTTTAAAAGTTTTTTATAGGTAAAATAATGTGTTTTAAAAACTTCAATATGAATTCTAGGGCTTGACTGGGGTGGACTTAGAAGAGAGTGGTTTGAACTACTTTGTACAGAGTTATTTGATCCTGCCAACTCAGATTTTTTCCACCGGTTTACCAGTGATACTCAAGGACTTGTAAGTGCTTTTTCTTTATAGCAGTATGATCGAATTCTAGTTGTATCACGCCGATTTGATTGGCTGAAAAAATAAGTTTGTATCATATAAAGAATGTTGTCTACATCTCAATAAAACTAATGTCATAAAATTATCATTCTACTTGACATTACTTTCGATTTTTGAACAATTTGAGGTCAATTTAACGGTCAAACAGATTTATTTGTCTTTAATAATGCTTAGGACAAAAAATTCCTGAGTAACTTGTAAGGAATGAGTTCAATAGGACAATAAACTGATTTTTGCAGTTTTTGTTTTAAGTAGCAAAGATATAGTATTAAACACCGTCTTTTATACATATTTTGATAATGTGGATATGGGTTTGAACCTTCTTTATTTCTTTAGCTTGTCATTAAAGTAAATTTTTTTTCATTTCCAGGTACATCCAAATGGGAAGAGGGATGCCATGTCGAAATTGCGGTATTTTGAATTTGCAGGGAAAATTGTTGGAAAATGCCTTTTTGACTCTGCCAAAGGAAGTGGTTATAGACAGCTAGTCAAAGCCAAATTCTCTAGGTCGTTTTTGGCCCAGTTGATCGGACTACAAGTAAATTATAAGGTACTTATATATTGTACATACATGTAATTGATTGCAATGATTTTTAAGTAAATCCAGAAATGTGTATTTGAATTTAGTGCTACTGACCTAATTAATTTGCTTATAGTATTTTGAAATGGATGACCCTGAACTATACAAAACAAAGGTCAAGTACATCATAGAAAATGACATTGAGGAAATGGACTTGACCTTTTCAGAGGAAGAATACTCACCTGAAGGTCATCTTGTAAAGGTATGTCGTTAAATAAATTTAATAAACCCATTATTTGACAATCATCTTTTAGTGAGATGTACATTTTGAGATGAAGAAAGAAATACTCATGGCAGAAATTTATATATCTTTATTCATAGGTGGTAGACCTTGTACCAAATGGATCAAAGATGCCAGTTACCAATGACAACAAACTCCACTATTTGAATTGCCTAGCTCAGTATCGATTGGTCAGTTCCTGTAGAGAGGAAGTAGAAGCCTTCCTGAAGGGACTGAATTTATTGATACCAGACAATTTACTCAGTATATTTGATGAAAATGAATTGGAGGTAAAATGTAGCATATGTTGTTTTTTTTTGGGGGGGGTGCTTGTATAAGAACTTCATTTAGTTGTAACATTGCTAATTTTATGACTTTTTTAAAAATTGATTGAATATTAAACTTTTCTTAAGTGATTAAAGGCATAGTACACTTAGGCATTGAAACATAGATTAATACGTATAATTGAAGTTATCCTATTTGAAAGTATATTAGATTGAGATTTATTTTGAAAACATTTAAAAAAAAATTGTCTATACAATTTTTTTTTCTGAAACAGCTTTACATGTTTATAGTAACTGTTATATTACTTGTATCTGTATAGAAGTAAATGTGCTATTATTTACACCAAGGGTCATAGTTTATCAGATGAACAAGTGTCCATGGGTTGCATGTTGAAAGTGAGAGCTCATGTTGGTATAATGTTTATAATTATAAAGTGGTAAATTGAAAACATTTATAAATTTTCTTTTCAATAGCTTTTGATGTGTGGAACTGGAAAATATAGTGTATCTGATTTCAAAGCCCATGCTGTGATAGATGGAACCTCATACTCATTCTTTAAGGTAAATCTACAATCTGTATACATGTACTAGTATGTTCGATACCAAAAATTGATCTTAAAAATGTGATGCTTGGGGTATATAAGGTACAGAAGCTTGTTATTTTGTTAAACTCTTTTTATCCATGCCTTTTGACAGATAACATTCACATGCTCTTTCTCAATGCGTAAACAGTAGATTTACAGTTAGGTTAATAACCTAGTATTAACTCTGGTTTTGTTTCTTCGTTTTTTGTGTGTACAGGTGTTGGACTGGTTTTGGACGGTAGTGGACAGTTTCACGGAGGAACAGATGGCCCGCCTGCTCCAGTTCACCACCGGATGTTCCCAACTTCCTGCCGGAGGATTCGCCGACCTCAACCCTAAATTCCAGATCTCATTCTCACCCACCTATAACACTTTACCCACAGCACATACATGGTAGGTCATTATGTGTTAACGGTCCTCCACACATATATGGTAGGTTATTATGTGTTAACGGTCCTCCACACATACATGGTAGGTTATTATGTGTTAACTGTCCTCCAAACATACATGGTAGGTCATTATGTGTTAATGGTCCTCCAAACATTTATGGTAGGTCATTATGTGTTAACGGTCCTCCACACATACATGGTAGGTTATTATGTGTAAACGGTCCTCCACACATACTTGGTAGGTCATTATGTGTTAACGGTCCTCCACACATACATGGTAGGTTATTATGTGTTAACGGCCCTCCACACATACATGGTAGGTCATTATGTGTTAACGGTCCTCCAAACATTTATGGTAGGTCAGTATGTGTTAACGGTCCTCCACACATACATGGTAGGTTATTATGTGTTAATGGTCCTCCAAACATTTATGGTAGGTCATTATGTGTTAACGGTCCTCCACACATACATGGTAGGTTATTATGTGTTAACGGTCCTCCACACATACTTGGTAGGTCATTATGTGTTAACGGTCCTCCACACATACATGGTAGGTTATTATGTGTTAACGGTCCTCCACACATACATGGTAGGTCATTATGTGTTAACTGTCCTCCAAACATTTATGGTAGGTCAGTATGTGTTAACTGTCCTCCACACATACATGGTAGGTTATTATGTGTTAACAGTCCTCCAAACATACATGGTAGGTCATTATGTGTTAACGGTCCTCCAAACATTTATGGTAGGTCAGTATGTGTTAACTGTCATCCACACATAAATGGTAGCTTATTATGTGTTAACGGTCCTCCACACATACATGGTAGGTCATTATGTGTTTACGGTCCTCCACACATACATGGTTGGTTATTATGTGTTAACGGTCCTCCACACATACATGGTAGGTCATTATGTGTTAACGGTCCTCCACACATACATGGTAGGTCATTATGTGTTAACGGTCCTCCACACATACATGGTAGGTCATGATGTGTTAACGGTCCTCCACACATACATGGTAGGTTATGATGTGTTAACGGTCCTCCACACATACATGGTAGGTTATTATGTGTTAACAGTCCTCCACACATACAAGGTAGGTTATTATGTGTTAACGGTCCTCCACACATACATGGTAGGTCATTATGTGTTAACGGTCCTCCATACATGGTAGGTCATTATGTGTTAAGGGTCCTCCACACATTTGGGAATTTTTTTGCATGCTAGCCCAAACTAATGTGTTTCTTAGTGATATGAATTTCTAGCATGCATTTGACTTGAAAAAAACAAAAAAGGGTTCATATTTTTTTAAAAAGTTACCCGTTACTTCTAAAACTACATTAATACTAATGATAAAAAGCAAGTCTCTGGTTTCAACTTGGAACTGTGTGTTAATATTTTCAAGCTTTACTCAAAATCCTTGTTTAATGAGAATATATAAAAACAGTTTATGCACTTGATTAAAATTTATATCAGAAAATTGTACATCATACACTTGTAAATCTTCAACAAAACAATACATATAAATTAGCCTCTAAGTCAGTATACAAAATGATATTTATGTAAATTATTTATGTGAAAGATTAATGTTTACATTGTACATATGAAAAGGGAAATTAAAACATGTTTACTATAACTTCAATTTTCTGATTTCAGTTTTAACCAGTTATGTTTACCTGACTATGACTCTATGGAGAGCCTACACAGATCCATTCTAATAGCTATAAACGAGGGATTCCAAGGCTTTGGACTTGTGTAACCCACCTGATGTATCGCCCCATTCCTCCCCCTTTAACACATTTCTCAGCCATTACAATGCAACTGTCAGTTTTCTTTCTGTGGTTCATCACTTTCTCTTTGTATTTTTTTTTTAAATTTGTATAAATCCTTTCAATACATCATTTTTACTCTGGACACAATTTATGTTAATATTTAATATAATTTCAATTAATACTGTGGTATTTGTCTACCAACACTTGATATTTATGATTTTTCCTCACAAGCAATTTTCAGTTTTGCTTGAGTGAAGCTTCCATTTTGTATATATAATTATATATATACTTCTAAAAAGGATCTGGCCTCGTCATCACCAACTTTCCTCAAGTCAATACTTAGTGTCAAGTCTGAGTGTTAACCTCAAATTTATGCACTTTCCTTTAAAGGATTTGAGTTGAGAAATGAGTTGAGTGATTTGAAAATTTTTGTGACGGTGGGACCAGATCTTGTTTTATTGCAATGAAAAATTTTGTTAGAATTTGAATTATTTTTTTTTTATTTTATATCGGGAAGATGAGTTCCAAATGTGCAATTGTAGATTATTTCACGGCAATGTAATAGTAATATAATAATGTATATAGGTGTCACTTAATCTGTTATATATTTTACACAAACAAGACCTGACTGCAAAGACAATGACATGAAAATTTTAGTGAATTGGTGCAGTGTATATATACTGGGTAAAAGTTAACAGAGGAAATATATTTATTTACAAAGTCGTTTTCAATTATATGTACACATATTTATAAGGTTTCTGACTTTTGTTTTCTTACATAGAAATGGATGATGAGGTTCAATATACAGGACATGTAATATACATGTATAATTATGTATTTACTCATTTTGGAAAAAGGGAAATGAAGCCAAGGGTAACCTGACTGTTTACGAGAATTAAGTGACCTTTTTACTGTCAGTATACCGGTATTCAATAAGCATCACACATATGGAAGTTATTTTGATGACAGAAATTTAACTAATATGTTATGCACCATTATTCACAAGCAGTAGGACATATTTGATATAGATGTTGCCTAAAACATCAGAAAAAACATGCAATTTTTTTTAATACAGGGTTTTTAAATTGTCTAGTTCATAATTTTTTTTTTGATTTTTTCTTTCAAGTCCATCAATATTTTTGCAGAACCTATCATATTTGAATGTGTTTAATCCTATCTTTTCTTTTTTTAGGTTACATGACCTAATATTTGTTATAATAAGTGGTATCTATAATGAAACTTTTATAAATAATAAAATTAATGTGAAGATAATTTGTTTATTGAGTGGAGTTGTGGTATTTTTGGAAGAAATGGACACAGATTTTATGTGAAATCACATGCTTATTAATGAATCAAGTGAACACAATTGGATTTATATTTTTTTGAGGTTAGTCTTACCATGACATAGGCAACATCCTTTATATGATATAAAATAATTTTTTAGCCAATCAGAAAGCGTGTTACGCAACCAGAATTAAATTTTTAGAAAAGAAAACCAAGGAAAACAATATAAAACTAAATGCAAAAATAATTTATTCTAGTACAGGCAGTAAAATTACAACAAAGTTCCCTTTTCCTTTTGATTCCTGTTAGAAAATGTAACAATAAATCCAATAAGTTAATTATAGCTACGTTATGATAATATATACTTTTTTAAAAATCATTGAAAATTTACTATCATTGAATTGAAAAATAAAAAAATCTTAGGTTCATCTGGCTTTGTATGATAGTTAAGCATTTTTTATCTTAAACTTGTAAATAAATAACAATGATGCTTGATGAATCAAGATGTGGTTGATACATGTAACTCTTGCCTTCCTTTATGTATTCTTTACTTCTTGCCAAACCACTTGATATCCCAGAGAGCTTCATTACTGGAAGTCAGGGAGCCAATAATTGCTGGTATGATGACAGCGATTATGATAAATGAAAATAAGAGAAATAAGAATTATATTAAGTCAGTTTCTCTCTCTCTCTCTCTCTCTCTATCTCTCTCTCTCTCTCTCTCTCTCTCATTTGAACATAACAAATAGCAAATTACATTTTGCCGGTTTAAAAATGATATACTCGTGAATATACTTACATCTGTGGAAGTCTACATTGGTCATTTGATAAGTATCCATAACACAAATGTGCAATTTTATGAAGTAAATAGATTTAACATAAATTAAAGATGACTTACTAATTATAAGACCAAAAATGATGATTTCACTGCCTCCACCAGAAATATTAATGACAACCGCCTTTCCAGTATAAGGCCGGGCATATATTGGTTGTTGGTATGTCTGTGCATATCCGACCTGTTGGTACATGTATACTGCAGGCCTGTATGCAGCATAAATTTGGAAACATGCACCCCCTCCATAACCTCCGGCCAAAACACAGGAGGAAAGACCAAGGACAACCAACAGAGCTATCTAGTACTGCCTTCACTGAAAAATGAAAATGAAATATGATCAATATTCAACGAAAACGTTATTCCATTTTTTGTGACCTTTTTAATCTGCTCCGACACCACTATCTGACACCAACATTCCCCAAGTCAACACTCGGCCTAAAATATGAGAATGGACCTGAAATTTAATGTACTTTTCTTTTAAAGGCCTGACGTGAAAACAGAGTAGAGTGATTTGTAAATTATGGTAACGGCTGGGCCAGATACAATAGCTTCATGCAAGTGTCCTCAGTTGCTTTTTCATGTGTCTATAAGCCATACACTAATTAAAGTACACTACTAACTTCTGTGTAAATTCCAAACAATCAATGGAATTGCATAGGAAAAACTCCATGTACAGATCTACAGAGGGTAGGAAGTCCGGACCCTCCCCAATATTTCAAAATTATAAAATTCACACATTAAAATTACCAAAAATTGCCCCCCCCCCCCCACCCGTTCCATCGAAGCCCCCTTAAAAATTATGAACTCGCGCACGAACACACTCTTGTAATATATGAACAGCCTAAATGGAAATATAGAAGGAAAAATTTCCCCTATTTAAATTAGAAATAAAAAAAAATCAGAGATAGAATTAATGTTCTGTTTCCCTCTGTTTTTATTAACGTATTCAAACATCTTTATCGCAAGTGTGAATCGCAAGAAAGTGCGCGATGTTTTTATTGTGATCAATATTAACGGAAACCGGGAAAATTAAAACTTACTTTGAAATAAGATATTACCCTATCAGCATAAAAAGAGTATTGTCATGTTGTAAATTTTGAATTTACCGGGTGGCAGTAAATACAAAATTTACAACATGACAACTAGAATTTACCGGGTGGCAGTAAATACAAAATTTACAACATGACAACTAGTTGTCATGTTGTAAATTTTGTATTTACTGCCACCCGGTAAATTCAAAATTTACAACATGACAGTATGCTTAAACAATTAAAGTGCATGGTTAATCTTATAAAATAGAAATAGTGTATGTAGGCTGTATGTGATCAATGAAAACTTACATCCATCGTTATTGATAATTAATTGAGAGTTATGAAAAACCAAAGTATTAATACTAGTTAATAACTGTTCTAGACTTATGAAAATAAAATATGTGTACATGTCTGATGTTACCATCGAAATTGCGGCTATAAGTTAGTCAACGCCACATATTCTGTCTCGCCAAAATAAAGTAATTTTGAACCTTTCATAGAGAAACATAGATCGTCAAGTTGACGCAGCACATGACTCTATGTTGTGGAACTTTGTGTCGCAGAGACATCAGCGCTAGCAGAAAATGGATATCATTCTGCATTAGATGCAATTGATATTGGGACTCTAGAAAGACATATACGACTGCATATGTACCATAGGTATCTTACATGCTCTTAAACTTGTGTTCGAATACTGAAAACCTTTTCTGCTGGTTTATTTTTGCTAACATGCTAAAAATTAATCAGATTGCAAACTTATGGGTAGGAAAACTACAAAAGGCGATTAAGGCATTCAAAAAGGGTATAGGCCTATCAGGACGGGTATATTTGTAATATACAGTTTCGCTTTGAAATGAGATGTCGAAAAAAAAACCCCAAGGGTCTTCATATGGAAAGATATGAACAAATTAAAGCAGCAAAAATAACTCAACATCTCGTTAAAAAAACATCAAGTTTCGATTGAAAAAAAAAATTATCCTGATCTTGCTGCACGCAGGTTCGTAGCGCTCGGAACTTGGACGGCATACTAGTACATTCAAAAATTTATGTCCTATAAAGTCTTACTTATATTCTAGGCATAATATAACTTTTCCGTTGCGGACCTCTATAAGATAAAGATTTTGGCGGATTACACAGAACGGCGGAAATTCAGATCAGTCCAATGCGGTGGCAACTCATGTATTTAGACGCTGAACGATAAATGGAATAGAAAAAAAAAACACCGCTCGAACATGCAAAGTTATTAATTAATCTAAAGCCCATATATCGGGTATGGTAAAAATATCGCCTACATCTGGGATAGCTAACTTCATAGAGCGGAAAGGGGTAAAATAACTCAGTGTTATTATCACCGAAATCCCACCAATCCTGCCTGTCCGCAAAAGTAAACAACCTGTCAGAATTTGTCAAATCTGTAGAAGCTCCCGATTTCTGGCCTATAGATGTCCGATTCAGGCGATGGATAACTAATAGAGATTGGGAACAAAAATAAGCGTAGGGACTGGGACATGACGTTCACGACAACTACTGATCAAATTCAGACGCTTTACTAACGAAGTACCTTAACATACCTGCTGTATATTGATAAATACCTTATATCTGTTAAGCCTTACTTGTTTTTTGTTTCTCAAATGCAACGTAAGAGGCTTAATCTCAGGCAATCGGTTTTTAGAACGCAGTTCGCAGTTCGCAATTGAATAGTGAACTGCGTTCTATAGAACGCAGTTCGCAATTCAAAATTTAGTGCGATTGAATAGTGAACTGCGTTCTATCTAGAACGCAGTTTGCAATTCAAAATTTAGAATTCATATTTGGGGCCCGCTTGCCTTATATGCATTTGAATAGTGAACTGCGTTCTATAGAACGCAGTTCGCAATTCAAAATTTAGAATTCATATTTGGGGCCCGCTTGCCTTATATGCAATTGAATAGTGAACTGCGTTCTATAGAACGCAGTTCGCAATTCAAAATTTAGAATTCATATTTGGGACCCGCTTGCCTTATATGCAATTGAATAGTGAACTGCGTTCTATAGAACGCAGTTCGCAATTCAAAATTTAGTGCGATTGAATAGTGAACTGCGTTCTATCTAGAACGCAGTTCGCAATTCAAAATTTAGAATTCATATTTGGGGCCCGATTGCCTTATATGCAATTGAATAGTGAACTGCCTTCTATAGAACGCAGTTCGCAATTCAAAATTTAGAATTCATATTTGGGGCCCGCTTGCCTTATATGCAATTGAATAGTGAACTGCGTTCTATAGAACGCAGTTCGCAATTCAAAATTTAGTGCGATTGAATAGTGAACTGCGTTCTATCTAGAACGCAGTTCGCAATTCAAAATTTAGAATTCATATTTGGGGCCCGCTTGCCTTATATGCAATTGAATAGTGAACTGCGTTCTATAGAACGCAGTTCGCAATTCAAAATTTAGTGCGATTGAATAGTGAACTGCGTTCTATCTAGAACGCAGTTCGCAATTCAAAATTTAGAATTCATATCTAGAACGCAGTTCGCAATTCAAAATTTAGAATTCATATTTGGAGCCCGCTTGCCTCATATGCAATTGAATAGTGAACTGCGTTCTATCTAGAACGCAGTTCGCAATTCAAAATTTAGAATTCATATTTGGGGTCCGCTTGCCTTATATGCAATTGAATAGTGAACTGCGTTTTATCTAGAACGCAGTTTGCAATTCAAATTGTTGATTAGTGGACTGCGTTCTATCTAGAACGCAGTTCGCAATTCAAAATTTAGAATTCATATTTGAGGCCCGATTGCCTTATATGCAATTGAATAGTGAACTGCGTTCTATCTAGAACGCAGTTCGCAATTCAAATTTAGAATTCATATTTGGGTAGTTTTTAGCTCACCGAAACGAAGTCGGGGGGAGCTTATGCTATACCCTCGGCGTCGGCGTCGGCATCCGAACCTGGTTAAAGTTTTTGTTGCAGGTCCTGTATCTAAGTTATTACTTGTCCTATCTTCACCAAACTTGCATGGATGATGCATCTTGACCTACTCATGGACTTGAAAGACCTGAATGCTGAATCAGGGCCATGAGTTTCAGATGCTGGAGGAGGTTAAGGTTTTTGGAGCAAGTTAAAGTTTTTGGTGCAGGTGCCCTTTGATAGCAATTTATAGGTTACTACTGGTCCTAACTTTACCAAACTTGCATGGATGGTGCATCTTATGATACTGATGCATCAGACATGCTTTAATGCTGAATCTGAGCCTTAGGTTTCAGATGCTGGATGAGGTTAAGGTTTTTAGAGCTGGTTAAAGTTTTTGGAGCAGGTGCCCTTTGATGATTATATCTTAGTTATTACTGGTCCTAACTTCACTAAATTTGCATAGATGGTGTGTCGTATGATACTGATGCCTCTGACAGGAAGGAATGCCGAATCTGAGCCATAGGTTTCGGATGCTGGATGAGGTTAAGGTTTTTAGAGCTGGTTAAAGTTTTTGGAGCAGGTGCCCTTTGATGATTATAACTTAGTTATCACTGGTCTTAACTTCACCAAACTTATATGGATGGTGCGTCTTATAATACTGATGCACCTGACAGGCATGAATGCTGAATCTGAGCCATAGGTTTCGGATACTGAAGGAGGTTAAGGTTTTAAGAGTTCGTTAAAGTTTTTGGAGCAGGTGCCCTCTGATGATTATATCTTAGTTATTACTGGTCCTAACTTCATAAAACTTGCATGGATGATACGTCTTATGATACTGATGCACCTGGCAGGCTTGAATGCTGAATCTGAGGCGTATGTTTCGGATGCTGGATGAGATTTGTTTTTTTGGAACAGGTCACATATTTTATAGATAATAGCTTGCATAGTTGATTTAACTATAATATTAATGAGGTAGCAGAGGTAGCTTCAGATGCAGATCTCCATTATCAAGGATGCTAAAAAAAAGTATCCTATCTAAAACCTGCTTGATAGATGTGTTCGTTGTTAAATGATATAATATGATTCCTATGATATAGTATTGTATGATATGATACACTATTGTTTTATATGATACAATATTATATCATATATTATATTGTAAAAAGTTATATGATACGATATAATATTGTATCAATTTTTTTCGTACATTATGATATGATATTGTATTGTGATATTGTTATGTATAGTATTGTTTATTATGATACAATATTGTATAATATGATATTGTATAATATCACATATATTATATTTTATCACATGCTATTTCATATGATATTGCAACATGATATAGTATCATATGATATGATATTGTATAATATATATCATATCATATCATATCATATGATACGATATTGTATAAAATGAGATTGGTTTATATAATATATTATTATATCAATATATGAAAATGTATTATATGATATTGTATAATGTGATATCATATGTTACAATATCATATTTCATCATTATTTATTACAGTATTTTATTGTAATATATGATATATATTGTACTGGTATCATAGGATGTAATATAGTATTTTATATTATCGTATTGATAAACATTGTATCATATAATACCCTATGAAATGAACATATGATTATTATACAATTTTTATTATATGGTATTGTTATACGATATTTTGTCAAAACAGTATCCATGTATATCCAAGATCATTAACTATAATTTTAAATAATATGATAAAGGTGGTCTCATAAAGGTGATTCCTCAAAAAGGTGATCCCTCGTCTCGGTGAACTTTGTAATCTGTTATTACCTATGTTTAAGAATCGGGCTTATATGCAATTGAATAGTGAACTGCGTTCTATCTAGAAAGCAATTCGCAATTCAAAATTTAGAATTCATATTTGGGACCTGAATTTTTCAGGGGCATCTACTAGTGGTATTTCACTACCACTGTGAAAATATGGTGATGCAGTTATCTATAGTTTCTGAGAATCGGGCTTATATGCAATTGAATACTGTGGTTTCATTAATATTCAAGGGCATCAATTTTCGTGGATAAAGTGAAAATCACAATATCAAGTATACGTAAATTAGTGGCCAATGAACCTATCAATACAAAATGTTAATTAAAATTGCACTTCAATGAATATCTAATTTCGTGGATCAACTAAACAATGATCCACGAAATTCATATCCTTATCTAGTGACACACTAGTAACTATATTTTTATTCATATGCACTGATAATAAATGAAAATAATATATATATTTCAAAGTACATTTTATTTATTTTTTATCCATGCTTGCGTGCATGCATATTTCAGCATGCGCAGTCTAATATTTCCGGACACGACTTCCTACTAGACTGTGAAACTTGCAAAGTTGCGTTAGCGCGACGGCGTGTTAAGCAAAGTTGTGTTAGCGCGACGGTGTGTTGTGCAAAGATCCACGAAATTCATATCCTTATCTAGTGACACACTAGTAACTATATTTTTATTCATATGCACTGATAATAAATGAAAATAATATATATATTTCAAAGTACATTTTATTTATTTTTAATCCATGCTTGCGTGCATGCATATTTCAGCATGCGCAGTCTAATATTTCCGGACACGACCTCCTACTAGACTGTGAAACTTGCAAAGTTGCGTTAGCGCGACGGCGTGTTAAGCAAAGTTGTGTTAGCGCGACGGTGTGTTGTGCAAAGATCCACGAAATTCATATCCTTATCTAGTGACACACTAGTAACTATATTTTTATTCATATGCACTGATAATAAATGAAAATAATATATATATTTCAAAGTACATTTTATTTATTTTTAATCCATGCTTGCGTGCATGCATATTTCAGCATGCGCAGTCTAATATTTCCGGACACGACTTCCTACTAGACTGTGAAACTTGCAAAGTTGCGTTAGCGCGACGGCGTGTTAAGCAAAGTTGTGTTAGCGCGACGGCGTGTTGTGCAAAGTTGTGTTAGCGCGACGGCGTGTTGTGTACATGTGTTAGCGCAATGTCTCGTTTATCTGAACGCGATGTCGCGCTAATGCAAATGGCCCTATCCGGACACCATACAGATCTCAAAAACTATAGATTACTGCATCACCAAATTTCACAGTGGTAGTGAAATACCACTCGTAGATGCCCCTGAAAATTTCGAGCCCCAAAAATGAATTGCAAACTGTGTTCTTGAACGCAGTTCACTATTCAATTGCATATAAGGCAATCGGGCCCCAAATATAAATTCTAAATTTTGAATCGCGAACTGCATTCTAGATAGAACGCAGTTCACTATTCAATTGCATATAAGGCAATCGGGCCCCAAATATTAATTCTAAATTTTGAATTGCGAACTGCG
This sequence comes from Magallana gigas, assembly GCF_963853765.1. Classification (NCBI taxonomy): domain Eukaryota; kingdom Metazoa; phylum Mollusca; class Bivalvia; order Ostreida; family Ostreidae; genus Magallana; species Magallana gigas. Next base: position 33,039,847 of record NC_088858.1, on the reverse strand, counting down.
TTCTGGATAGAACGCAGTTCACTATTCAATCGCACTAAATTTTGAATTGCGAACTATTCAATTGCATATAAGGCAAGCGGGCCCCAAATATGAATTCTAAATTTTGAATTGCGAACTGCGTTCTATAGAACGCAGTTCACTATTCAATTGCATATAAGGCAAGCGGGCCCCAAATATGAATTCTAAATTTTGAATTGCGAACTGCGTTCTAGATAGAACGCAGTTCACTATTCAATCGCACTAAATTTTGAATTGCGAACTGCGTTCTATAGAACGCAGTTCACTATTCAGTTGCATATAAGGCAATCGGGCCCCACATATGAATTCTAAATTTTGAATTGCGAACTGCGTTCTAGATAGAACACAGTTCACTATTCAATCGCACGAAATTTTGAATTGCGAACTGCGTTCTATAGAACGCAGTTCACTATTCAATTGCATATAAGGCAAGTGGGTCCCAAATATGAATTCTAAATTTTGAATTGCGAACTGCGTTCTATAGAACGCAGTTCACTATTCAATTGCATATAAGGCAAGCGGGCCCCAAATATGAATTCTAAATTTTGAATTGCGAACTGCGTTTTAGATAGAACGCAGTTCACTATTCAATCGCACTAAATTTTGAATTGCGAACTGCGTTCTATAGAACGCAGTTCACTATTCAATTGCGAACTGCGAACTGCGAACTGCGTTCTAAAAACCGATTGCCTTAATCTCATCTACAAAGTGTATGTCTGCTCTTCTAGACAAGGAAAAGTGTGACAATATCCATAATCGTAACAAACGTGAACTCCACGAAACAACATTTATCTTGTCTCCATCCACATTGTTTTGTTAAACCTGACGATATAGAATTAAAGAAAATGTTATTCGGATTTCATAGGAAAAGAAATGTTGCGATTATGCAAAAGAAATTCTGTATAAGTACCACTATTGATGATACAAGACGAATAAAAAAATCATCAACTAGATGGTCATCTTTAGAAACATATGTTGCATATTCGGTAAATATTTGCTATCCGATAGCAATATTGAGACATACTTGGAAGAAATTAACATACTATTATTCTTGTTGATCAAGGTAAAGAGGTAAAGTTACAGGTGAATTCAAGAACAGTGTAATTAATTCATGTGATACAAACCTTAGTTAGGCAAATTTGTTTTCAGCTTCTGTAATGAAGTATCCATTGTGTATCCAAAACAAAACACTCGTAGCCGAGGGTATACAGTTTTATCTAGAGAAGAAAAGCTTTTGATTATATTCTTTTTGACAAACCTCTACTCACAGGGATAAAACAAAATAAAATTATTGAGAGGAGCCAGTTTCCAATAGATATCCCAATGAATTGCTCTCATTCAAGGATAAAATAGACATCAATTCTATGTGAAATGCATGCTTACTTGTGAATCAGTTTAAAACACTTTGATTTTGAGAGAGAGAGAGAGAGAGAGAGAGAGAGAGTTTCCATTTTTTTCTGGTTCATCACTTTATTTGTGTATTTTTTAAAAAACAAATTCAATACAGCATTTTTCTTTGCACACAATTTATGTTAATATTTAATATAATTTCAATTACTGTTGTATTTGTCAACTAGCACTTGATATTTATGACTTCTCCTCACGAGCAATTTTCAGTTTTGCTTGTGTAAAGCTTCCATTTTGTATACATTTACTTCAAAAAGGAATATCATCATCAGATCTTGTTTTATTGCAATGAACAATTATGTTAGAATTTTATTTTTTTAAACCAGAAAGATGAGTTTTAATTAACTGCAGATTATTTCACTGCAATGTAATAGTAATGCATATAGATGTCACTAAACACAATCATAGGACTTGTCAGACTGAAAAGACAATGACATATTGGTGCAGTGTACATACCAGGTAAAAGTTAAAAAAGGGGAAATGTATTTCTCGCATTATCACCGGTGTGAGATCGGTTTGTCCGGTGTGAGACAGCAGTGCAGTGTGAGATTTTTCTGTCTTACACTGTGTATTACTACGCCGTTTTAAAACATAAACAAACGTTGTCTGCTGTAGGGAAATGCAAAATGGTGCATTGAGATTATCCATTAAGTAATTGTGTTGCTTAATTAATTACAATTTATCATATTTTAAATTAAAAAAACTGTCGTATGCTCTCATTTTGACTTGCACTATTTGAAGCATGCGGAGGAATAAACTGAAAGTAATCTTTTGAACGTCATAACAGAAAGTTGTCAAACATCATTTTTAAGGTAATATAATGCGAGAAAAATAATCATTCATTATATACTCGTGTGGGATAGTGAAATTCCACCGAGGGGCCAAGTTTCACGGTCTAGGACTCGGCAAAGCCTCGTAGGCAACATCCTTTAAACGATATTAAATATTTTTTAGCCAATATCAGAAAGCGTGTTACAACAAGAATTAAATTATTAGAAAAAAAACCAAGGAAACAATATAAAATAAATGCAAAAATAATTTATTGTGGTACAGGCAGTAATATTACAATAAAGTTCCCTTTTCCTATTTTTCCTGTAAAGAGAAAGTAACAGAGAATCCAATGAAATATAAGTACGTAATGATAAAATCTATATAAAAAAAGATTATCGAAAATTTACTATCGTTGAATTCAAGAATTAGAAAATCTTAGGTTCATTTGGCTTTGTATGATAGGTAAGAAGTTTCATAGCTTAATCTTCAAATAACAATTATGTTTGACGAATCACGAAGGTGTAGTTGGTAACTCTTGCCTTCCTTTATTTATCTTTTAGATGAAGTCCAGAGAGCATCATTACTGGAAACCAGGGAGCCAATAAGCACTGGTGCAAAGATAGCGATTAAGATGACTGAGAATAGAAAAAAAAATAACATAATATTTCATTAATGTGAGTTATTAATTATGCGTGAAGCATACTTACAGTTTTATCAAACGAATAAATTGAATATTAAAAAGAATAAGTTGACTTACAGAAGAAAAAACAAATAATGATGATTTCACTGCCTCCACCAAAAATGCCAACCCCTTTTCCAGTATAAGGTTGAACATAGTATGGCTGTTTGTATGTTTGTGCATATCCGACCTGTTGGTATACTGCAGGTCTGTATGCAGCATAGGTGTGGTATCCTGCACCCCCTCCATAACCTCCGGCCAAAACACAGGAGGAAAGACCGAGGACAACCAACAGAGCTAGTACTGCCTTCACTGAATCAAAATGAAATGTGATCAATATTAGTTTTTCAATCCGTTCTTGTCCAAAAGAAGCAAGTTTCTTTTGCTATAGATATTTCCTTACGCCATATACTGATACAAGTAAATGTATTAACTTCTGGGAAGCTTTTAAACAATATAATTTTGAAGACACAGATTTACAGAGAGCTAGAGAGAGCGTGGGGAAGGGGGTCCGGAAGACTTTACCAATAATTGAAACTTATTAAATTCACATAGTAAAAAAGAATTACCAAAGATAGCCCCCCCCCTTCCGGTGAACAAAAATTTCCCCAACACCCCACCCCCCCCCCCAAAAAAAGGGGGGAAAATTCTAGATCCGCTAACGAACATACTCCCGATGAGCAAACGATCAAATGGGGAAAAAATGAAAAAAATATCCTTGGTAAATTGGAAATACAAAATAATTTAAGAAATAAATAATAGAAAGAAAACAGTATTTAAAAAAAAAATAATCTTCTGTTAAAACTGGATGAACTTTTGAATGTTCACACCGTGAAACTGGATAATTGTGATTTTTGTTGTGTTTCCCCTCGTTAAGTTAGGTATTCATCACAAATAAAAATCTCAATTGCATAGAAAAAGAGCGCGATGGATTTTATTCAAGTCAATATTAACGGAAACTCGAGAAAATAAATTCTCGAAAACAAAATTTTAGCTCTCTGAGAGTCAGAACGGAAATGTGTTTGTCCTCTAGCTAAAAACGAAAAACTCCCCCCCCCCCTTTCCCAAAATAAGGTAAGAAAAACCAAACTTTCATTATCACCACTTTGAAATTAAATTTACTTTAAATTTATTACTATATGTAAATACTTACTTTTTATGAATTGCCTACTATATGGAGACAGAAGCCGCTTTTCCACAAAATAGAGGGTATTTATACTTTTTTTGTCATACCCTTTACCGTGTCACGTTACCCTTTACCACGTGTTCTTTTTGGGTGGTTCCTGTATGTGTAATTTACATCCAATCACAGAACTCTTCTCCCAAATTTCCTTTTTTGGATGCACCTATTCAGAAATAAGATACTGCTCTATTAGTATCAAAAGAATATGCTTAAAGTAATCTGTCTATTTTGTACTGTTTATCTTAGAAATAGTGTATGCAATCTCTGTGTGATCCATGAAAACTCGCATTCATCGTCATTGATATCTTATTGAGAGTTATACCAGTAACCATTTATTTTGTAGCTTTTATCATATGAAAATACACAAAAGTATATGTGTATGATGTCACAATTGAAATTGCAACTAGTTATTAAACGCGATATTTTGCCCCACTAACCAAAGCGATTCAGATCCTTTTGAAGACCTCCACCTTTCGTTAAGTTAGAGAAGCAAAGGTCTTTCAATGATTGTTCGTCGCAGAACTTACCAGTGTTTGCAAAAATAAAAGTCGTACTTCATTATATAGATGTATGCAGTTAAAACGCATCTTATCTGCTCTGCTCTCAATGACATATATATAAATATATATGTTATAAAGAGCAAAGCGCCTGTCGTTGATATTGAGATTCTAGATACACAGCTGTAAATTTAAATTGTACGATCAAATACAAATATACTAAATTAGGTTCGAATATTAAAAACATTATTCGTTGGTATGGAAATTTGTTTGTGCCCACGTGCAAAAAACTTGCCCATACTGTCCTTAATGTAAACTTTTGGTAGAAAAAACTACAAAAGGCGTTTCAACCATTAAAAATTGCAACTATTGTTGCTGTTTAATTTTGTATATGGTTTACAAGGGTGAAAAGTATTGCGATAACGAGATCTTGGATAAAAAAAAGGAGTTCTTCGTGTGTAACAGATCTGAGCAAGACCAATGCAGAAGAAGTAATGAAAATAAAAATTCAACAGCTCGTCCAAGTTTATCAATCTCCGATGCAAATCTTACAATCAGATATAGCAGAGTGCAATGATAATATCAATGAAGCTATTTGTAAAGGACCGGTGCAAGCAAATTATCTTCCAAAGAATAATAAGTTTAGCGGACAATTCTAGAGATGAGAGTTTAAACTCTTCGGCTTCTAATATTCCTATTCTTCCCAATCTATCATCATATAAGGTCAGACAACACGTTCCTCAATTTTATAAAACTTTTTCCAGGAATTTGATTGTATTACTACTACTTTGACAAGCTTTTTTGTAAACAATTGGGGTACTTTTCCAGGAATTTGTGCGAGATACTAGAGTACTTGTATGCAGTTTGCTATATAATGATTGAAATTACAAATTTATCTCCAATCGTACAAGAGTACAGAAAGGAGCATGATAAAATATAATTTTTGAAACCAGCTTCGGTAAAAATCAGAATTATTTTATTGGAACTCTTTAATAGGACGAGATACAAAAAAGATGCTCGAGGAACGTGTCGTCTGACCTTAAATAACTTCAGTTTAATCTAGCTGCAGCTCTGTTGTCTTGTCTGAAAAAAAAACTGACGGGGAGCTGTAGATACTAGTTAATCGGATCATGGCCGTCTGAACAAAGAATCGATGTCACGATTCAATAAGTATGTCTTTTTCCATAAAATCTAAATCGTTTGGAGACATAGTATTTAGACTATCTGATGTGTAAAATCAAAACAATGGATCTCGATAGAAAGTAAGCACTTAGGGGGATTTCTTATACAAATCCCCAACACCTCCTTTTCCGGTGAAATTCTTGTATTTTCATCGTCATTAAAACAAGCATATAGTCATTGTGGATAAACACAAGGTAATTGTAGCTTCTTTGAGTTTACGTTCTCTTATGATTTTGGTAAATGTCACTCTTTTCCTTGTTAAGAAGAGTAGGCATACACGTTGTAGATGAGATAAGGCATCTTACACAATTTGCATTTGAAAAACAAAATACAAGTAAGGCTCAACATATATAAGATATTTATCAATATACAGGGGGTATGACCATGTTCTTCATTTGTAAAGCGCCTGAATTTGAGTAGTTGTCGTGAACGTGATGCCCTAGTTCTTGGTCTTATTTTTGTTCCCATTTTCTATTAGTTATCCATCGCCTGCATCGAACCCATCAGACCAGAAATCAGGAGCTTCTACAGATTTGACAAAATCTAACGGGATGTTGACTTACACGGGCTTGGTGGAATTTCGGTGGGACTGATTAACATTCATTGAGTTATTTTACCCCTTTTTGCTCTGTATATTAGCTATCCCAGATTTTACCATGTCCGATAGATTAAACATAGCGGTCTATGTAATAATACAAGACGACCTAGAGGAGTGAACTCGATGATAATTTTGGTAACATATTAGTATATTACACAATCGATTTATGTGTGCCATATGATACCAGCATTACTTGCTAGAAATTAACATATTTAAAAATGTGTGTATACCGTTTGCGTTAAATTTATCATTACAGGTGAATTCAAAGACAGCTTATTTGATATGTGACAAAAACTTTATTAATGCGCATTTGTTATAAGATTTTGTCACAAAGAATCAATTGTATATCAAAAACAAAACTTTTGTGGTTTACATTTACGCAAAAGAGAACAACTCTATATATGTATTTGACATGCATGTTTCTTCAGAGTTGAAACGACAGAAAGTAATTGAGAATCATCTTCGCAAGCCAAGAGTTAACGATCCACTCTGCTTGTAGAAGAACAGAGAGGATCGTGAACTCTTGGCTAGCGAAGATGTTGAGAATGGATAGTTTCCATAAATGTAGAAACCTCAATGTATTAAATGTGTCAAGTAGTTTTCATAAAGAGGATGAAATATACACCAATTTTCTGTGCAATGCATTACAAACTTTCGATTATTTTTTTACCAGTTTGATAAAAAGAAACCCAGAGAATTAAAGACAATATCAATGCAACAATAATTTATTGTGGTACAGGCAGTACAAATTACGATGAAAATCCCTTCTCCTAAGATTCCTGAAAAGAGAATGAAACAATCCAATGTTTTAAAATTATGTAATGATGATCAAAAACTGCAGGAAAAAAAGGATGATTGGATTTTTAGTATTGAAAAATGAAATTGAAAATGAGAAAATGTGCAATTTATTTGTGGCTATGAACGATGGACAAAAGTTTTATATATTTGAAATTTCGAATGACTGTTTTGTACGATGAAGTGGATATACATGTATTTGATAACTCTAACCCTCTTAATTTATCTTTTATTTCTTGTAAATTGAGTCCCAGAGAGCTTCATTACTGGAAACCAGGGAGCCAATAAGCACTGGTGCAATTACAGCGATTATGACGACTGAAAATTAGAAATGTAAACAACATTATATATTTAGTTCTCTCTCTCTCTCTCTCTCTCTCTCTCTCTCTCTCTCTCTCTCTCTCTCTCTGTACAAGATAAATAACGAAATTCATTTTGCCTCTTTTTGATGCATATCCGCAAAATTTTTAAATTAAACCATTTGTATATTTATCAAAGAATCAAAGATTACTTACAAATGATGATACCAATTACGATGATTTCACTGCCTCCACCAGAAATGCCGACAGCTTTTCCAGTATAAGGCCGAGCATATATTGGTTGTTGGTATGTTTGTGCATATCCAACCGGTTGGTATACTGCAGGCCTGTACGCAGCATAGGTTTGGTAATGTGCACCCCCTCCATAACCTCCGGCCAAAACACAGGAGGAAAGACCGAGGACAACCAACAGAGCCAAAACTCCCTTCACTGAATCAAAATGAAAGTTGAAATATGATCAGTGTACATTGAAAACGTCACTCGGTGTAGTGTATTTGTCAAGATACAATATAAGCAAGTAGCAAGTTTCCTTTCGATAGATTTTTCTGTTTGTCATATACTTGTACAAGTACACATACTAACTTCTATGTACATTTTATTCAGTAAAAGTATTTTGGAGAAAGGCCATGTACAGGTCTAGGGAGGGGGTCACCCCCCCCCCCCCCCTTTTCACTTTTAATGATTTCATTAAATGTAAATAGTAAAATTGCCATGAATAGGCTTCGGACACCTCTATCCCCTGACGAACAATAATATCCCTCGGACCCTACTGGAAGAATTTCGTGTATGAACACTCCCTTGCAATATGCAAATTATCCAAAATTAGGAAAATAGTATGGAAAGGATTTACTACAGGTTAATAAAAAATACATGTACATCAAACATAAAAAAAGATCATTGTAGATCAAGTTCTGTTTCTCTGTTCTGAAATTTTACCTATCTACAATATGTTACAATTAAATGAAAAACTCTATCGGATAAAAGTAGATTTTTTGACATTCAAGTCAAAATTAAAAAAAAAAACCCGCAAAGACATATGAATTAAAAATCGCAAAAAATTCATTCATACTTCATTTTGAATCAGAACTGATGAGTTTGTACAATACAAGACCCCCCCCCCCTTTCCGCCAAAACCACAACCAAAAAGAAAAAAAAGAAAGAAAGAAAGAAAGGAAAAAGAGAAGAAAAAAAGAAAGAGAAACCCCGGGAACAAAAAGCTGCGTTAACACAATTATACACAATATTCAAGTTAAATTTGCTCCAAATTAATTTCATTTAGTTAAAACTTACTTTTGTTTTATGGACTGCCTACTGTAGAAATAAATAAGCAACTTTTCCAAAAAAGAGAGGGTTTTTATACTATTTTGTTGACATGCACTTGCACAAATCACGTTACCTTTTACCACGTGTTCATAAGATAGGTGGAACTGTATGCAACATACATCCAATCACAAAACTCTTCCCCCATATTTCCTTTTCTGAGAGCATTTCCTCTGAAATAAAATATTACCCTATCAGCATTTATTTTTATTTTTATTTATAAAAAGATTAAGCTTGTACAAAATGATTAACCTTATATCATAGAAATAGTGTGTGTGTGTGCATGCTGTAAGTGATTCATGGAAACTTAAATTTATCGTCATTGATAATTGTTGAAAGTTGTGAAAAACTAAAGCACACACATTTATTTTAAAGCGGTTACTGAATGGATATGAAAAATATGTTTTATAATGTTGCTATCAAAAATCGCGGCTAGTAAGTGGACAGGACATCAAAGAGAGGCAATTCAGATTCTTGTAAATTGCAATAATGATCGTGAAGTTGGAAGCAACAATGCACTTTATGAAGTGGAACATAGTACTATTGATTCTGAACTCGGCAGTCTTAGCAGGAAAGGAAAGCCATACTGCATAAGCCACGTACAGTTGATATTGAGACTAGATAAACAGCAGCAAATTTAAATGGACTCGTGTTTGCAAAAATTAAAACGCATCTGTTGGTATGGAAAATTATTCGTGGTCTCGTGCAAAAACTCGACCCGTTTTGTAAACTTTTGAGTAGGAAACCTACAAAAGGCGGTTTTGGTATTAAAAAATACCAAGGACTGTCTTGTTTACGGTTTTGCACCAACGAGGTTTTCTATAAGGGTTCTTCATATGCAAGTATGAACAAAATCAGAGTAGTAAAAATAAAGATTACATTTCAATACTAAGATTTGGAGAACTTTGTCAATTCTTCCGAAATCTTGTTTGGATTCTACACCACAGAATGTAACTGCAAGGAACCTTTTCTGGATCATAAAGTGATAGTCGTCTGGCAGTTTTACCCCGACTCACTTCACATAGCCCGTTAAATGATAATTTTACCTACATTTGTCGGTTAAATATACACATTCATGTTATACAATCATGTTACTCATCTTAATAACATTTATAAATTTAGCTGACTTACTGAGCAATCTACGTTGAACCAAAAATATCTAAGTATAGTGATTTAGAGAGAATTTTTCTTATGAGCAATTCTACTGCCCGCATGGTGAAAAGAATTTCTCAATAATGTTAAGAAATTTTCCACAACTTTTTTAAACGATCAAGAAAGTTACTTCTTTGAATAACTTTTCAAACGATCCATTAAGTTACTTATTTGAGTATCGAAAATACAAAAACATGGCAAGAAATTAAAGAGTATGTGCTCTTTACAATCATAATAACATAAACGATGAGTTTTACTTTGTGTTAAAATTTCATATAGACTGAGATTTAGCAAGAACAACTATGTACAAAAGTCATCTGTGTTCCGACTTGTTACTTAAAAGAAGCATCACGAAAGAGTTGTGCAAATTGGATAAAAATATTTAGTTTGTAATCTTTTAGAGAGTAACAAGATGCTGAAATAAGACATTTTTTAATATAATAATAATCTTATACCATATTCTCATTGATATATCATAGTCCATATATGGTTAAAATAATTGTTCATATGGTGAAACAATTGTACGTTGTTCTCCCTGGCGAGAATGCACACTCTGCAGAGACCATATGAAGCCTTCTGGCGAAGCGTTTTCCGTCTCTTACGTATTGTTTATATTTTGCACATGTATGTGATCATGATATAAATGGATTAAAATAAGTAAGAAAATTGATAATTGGAATGTTGTCATCAGTATTTTCAAGTGATTTATTAAAACTTTTAACTTAATCCACCTGATGTCCCCGTTAACCTAATTGGCATAGTGTTTAAGTGAATTTTGTATTTAAATATAAAAGTAAAAAATCTGTATTGACTAATGTTTTCATCTAATGTATATCCTAGTCTAACCCCCCCCCCCCCCCACCCCCTAACCAGGAGCTTGGAAATACATGTATGATATTTTTAGAAGCTTCCTGACAAATAATTAGGTTATGCACACGTGTCCTAACCGAATTGTACAGACAGGTATTTATCTCATATTATAGGACGAACAGAGGTGTCAACAATTGGAAAGATGTCTGTCAACCAACTAGGCGTTAAAGATCCGTGTCTGACCTAGGGTTTGGTGTTTGTATGGTATACTTTATCTAAATATTATGCAATCATATCATAAATAAAGTCTATTTCTGATTACCAATTATAATTTATCTTGCCAGATCAGATGTTTTGGCCGATTAATAGAAATTTATCAAGTCCCCCAGCTTCAAAAGATTAGCCAATGAAAAAAGTATTCGTGTTATTTGCCACGATTGAGAGTTTTCCCCGTATTTATCATATAATTAATATTATGATTCTAGATACAGAGACATTTCTTTATCATATCACACCTGCCCAAGTAGTGTGTCAACTTGAAGTATTGGTAGAACATACGGTGTGCATATTTGTTTTAAAGTTTGAAGGAGAGTTTTAATGGAGGTGGTCAAAATAATATGATAATCCATTGGATTTCAAAACATTTTATGTGATTTTTTATGTTTTTGGAAAAAAAATTAAACAAAATAACTGGAAAAATTTCACTTCGTCCCGAAAAAGGTTTTTTTCTTCCTTTTCAAGAACTAAAACTGACCATGATTATTTATCTTTTTTATATCACCCGTTAAAATTCAGTTTTTTAACAATGCAACTGTCAGCAAATTGAACTGTGTATAATAGCAAAAAAATAATGTAAACAGATACAAAATATTTATTGTGATACAGGCAGTAAAAGTACAACATTTTTTCCCTTTTCCTATTGATTCCTGTAAGAAAAAAAAATGAAAAACATATATATAATTTTTTAAGCCTTCCAACTTTCCTTTTAAAAGTTATTATTCGCCTTGGAAAAATAGGTCACTGATAAATTGTTGAAATTCATGCATTAAAAGCAGAAAAGTTTCATTTTTATAGTGGTTGATCTTATTAAGAATTCAAACTTACCTGTAGTGTTTTTATTTTCTGTCAATTGAGTCCCAGAGAGCTTCATTACTGGAAACCAGGGAGCCAATAAGCACTGGTGCGAAGACAGCCAACAAGACAACTGTATGTGATAAACAACAACATATGTACTTAGATGCCATCGCTCAAGACTGCTTCGATGCTAGTTATTATTGCTAGTACCTAACACTGATACCAAACAGACTTTATTTTCAACATTTTCTTGATTTCAACATTTATCTGACTTTATATCTATCTATCTATCTCTCCATATTTTAAAAAAAAAAGAAAAAAGGAATTATTTATCGAAAGTTATAAAATTCTTTCTTTTTGTTTGAATTGAGGGCATTGTTTGTTTTGGACATGCCTTATAATAGTAGTGTCGAAATCATATACTTACAAATTATGATTATAGGGATGATTATTCCTGACCCGTCAGAAAAACCAACACCTCCCTTAACAACGGGTGCCGGATAGTACGGTTTAACGTATCCATATTGAGGATAAATGGCTGGTTTGTAGTAATTATAGTAACCTCCACCACCCCCACCGTAACTTCCAGCCAGAGCAGAAGAGGCAAATCCGAGGACGACCAACAGAGCCAAAACAGCCTTCACTGGATAAAACAAATTAAAATCAGAATGTTTTTATTAACAATTTTACAAATATTTTTTATAATTGCTTGTAAAATAACAAGCCAAAATTTCCATGCAAAGCAAAGGAAGCAAAACTGAGGACGACAAACAGAGTCAATACAACCTTCATTGACATAAAAACCACTCAAAACAGAACGTTATTATTTAAAATCTTTATATGTTTTATTTAAAGTTGCTTGTAAAATAACAAATTAACTTCCAGTCAAAACAGAACAAGCAAAACCGAAGACGACCAACAGAGCCAGGACAGCCTTACTGGATCAAAAAATAAAATTAAAACGTTGCTAATGGCAATTTTAAAACTTTTAAATTATAATTACTTTTAAAATAACAAGCTTTTGGAAACACTTTACCTTAAGAATCTTTAATAACTTACAGGCCTTATTTAAGGCAATGAAATTTCAGATAAAAAAAGAACATGTAACTACATATTGACATTTTTCTAAGGCGAGAATTGTTTGCTTTCCAGTTTTAATAAGTTTTAAATTTATATTACATGTAGGTAGGTTTGTGTCAAGAAACTGTTTAGTGAAATGTACAGTGTGCACATTGATAGAAGAGGAATGAATAAATATCCAGCAAATCATGATTTTAAAATAAAGCTCTATCCGTAAATGACTGGAGTTTTAAGAGTGAAAAAACTTTCCATATTATTCAACACTGTGTGAAATTTTCATTTTTCAGAAAACAAGTCAAGTCGTGCAAAAATTATAAAAAGTTTGTAATTTGCGATTAATCTACAATGAAAATGTTTATTACTAGTATTAAATTTGTGCAAACTATTCGTGCTCAAGTTATTAATTTGCACAGAACCAATGAAAAATACCAGTACCAAAAAAAAAAAAAAAGACAAAGAAAATTAGACAAACAAGAAAGAAATTATGATATACAAATCCTTAAACTATAAACTCAAATTAGACCCATTTTTAATAAATTTGAATACAATGCAAAATAGTAGATGATTTTGTTTTATTAATGCATCATGCTAACAAAATACGGTTTTTGCAGTCATTATACTTACTTTTTAGTTAACTGCTTGATGTAATGAGTGATGCACCCTCTTTGAAAGAGAGATGGTGTTTTTATACTCTGTGTGGACATGACCTTTCTTGAGCCGTTTAACCTCTTACCTAGATTTCAGAAATTCGGTAAGGGCATTGTACCCCCAGGGTATCCCAAGCCTTAGTGCATGGAAGTCAACGTCACGTCTGCGATTAACCACAGGGTTCAATTGGGCGAACGATATCGAAGCTGGTTGAACACACCCTGTGTTCGACTAACCATAATATAGGGGATTTGTTGATTTGTATTTCGGGGTCAGTGTTCAAATTCAGTCGCTCTGTACGGTTTGCTGGCTTTTAGGGGGATAATGAAACACAGGAAGTAGTATGTTTCTTATATCTCTAGTCTGGGTAAAATGTGTTCTCCAGTAAAATGCCCTTAAAACGTCCATCAAAAATCTTATTCACCTAGACACTAAAGGGACCTAGACATTATTTGAGGTCAAAACTTAATGTTTTACTTTTTATGTTGAAAATTGTTTACTGATGATTGACCATGAATTTGCATGTTCGAAGTCAGGATACAAGCGAAGTACAGCGGTAAGAAATCATAGTAATGTAAACAAAGATTGAGTCTTAAATTTGTTATCAAATAAAATAATAATAATGGTACAGTAATTACCATTGATGACCTCTCCAAAGCAAGACAACCCGATTCATTGTGTTCAGAAATAATATATAGTCAATAAAAAGGCAACATTTGATTGAAACTTATACCAATACCACACTTATGTAAACAAGAACTAGACGAGCTTTTTTTTTTTTAGCATAACAAAGGGTTTTGAACTCTGTTTCTTGACTGTAACTCCATTATTGACTTTTGAATTTTGATGAATCATTAAAAAATAACCATATTTACCATTCTAGATACCAATGATTGAAAAGATAAATTTTAAAATGTAGGGCTAAAATCCTGTCCTAGTCCCTTTAATAAAATTGTTGATTTTTTAATACATCTATCCTTTTATTTAGTTTAAAAGCAAACTTAGCAATATGGAGAGCAACCTGCTTACATTTCATAGTAAGAAATTAGTAACCAAAATGAAACATTTAGGAATTTTATAGCAATATTGTAATGTCAAAGATTTAATCTACATGGATCATTTATTTTATTCTTGAAGAGACCATGTACACACCACGCCAATATTCTATGATTATTTTTTAACTTGAGCATGTCAGAAAAAAGAGATTACTCTAAATGCCCATCTCCCTGCACGATCCCCACTAAGATTTATTCTATTCGATGGCATACCATCAAGATATTTAAGCAACGTCAAAAACATAGAAATGAGGATCAAAATGTAATTTTTGTTAAATGACAGGTCATACATATACAGTTAAAGTTGTTGTTTTAGTTTTTATTACTACAATCAAAGTTATAATACTTGCAATGAGAAACATCAATGATGAAAAAAATAAAATAAAAACAAAATTAAACTAGAACTTTTTTTGGTCTCCAATCGTCTTTTTGACATCCCCTTTACCCTTTTTTGATTAAAAATGCTAGGAAAAATCATATTTTTTTTTCCAAATAGTATAACCCTTTCCTAAAAAAGAACTTTTAATGTCAAAACAATTGTATAATTAGATATATATTCGATTTCGTAAAGAATATTTATAAAAAAAAATTGTTTAAACGTAATAACTTATTTCTCGGACCTAAGACTTAATATGCTAAGAGTATTGATCGATATACGTTATTTAAGCAAAGCGGGATAACTCATATTAAATAAATTTTACAAAAGTTGTGATCTTTAGGCCATTATAACCCCTATAGGGAGTAAAAAAGTGGCCCTCGGACCATAATTTTTAAGTTGTACTCTTTATTAGAAAATAAAAACCGAAACGATTTTGGAAATCGGATGAAAAATAAATAAGCTTTAGCTAAAGGGCTGTTTTAAACGTTGGCCCCTGCAGACCCCTTGTTTTTTCGAATTGTCAACTTATAACTTTTTCCGGTCTGCGGATCGCGTGTGTCATTATATAAATGAAATATTGTAACATTTCCTTGAAAACTTTTTGAGAAAACGAATGACGCGTGATTTTTGTTTAACATTGAAGTTCCCATAGACGATTTTCATCGATCTATACAATCGGAAGTTGTCAATATATTTTAATGAAACTCGGAATGTATGTTAATTAATGTTTAGGCATCATATAAAATTTTAAAGGTCATTTAAATGTTTTTGTTTTTTCATACCCCCTTTTCTAAAGTTTTGGGCTTTGTATCTCAAAAACGGTAAGAAATAGATTGTTGTCAACGTTTAGAATTTTGTACAGCTAGACAAGATTAATATAATTCTGAAATTTGAAGGTTTAAACTTAAAAAATAAACAAAATATTGCGTTTTCTTAAATTTTTAGAATTGTCCCTCAAGGTTACGGAAGTACCGGAATCGGAAGTCCAAAACCTTACATTCCATAGATTGAAAGGTTTGCTGTAAAACAGTTGCATAATTGAATCAATATATCTTACAGCTTTTAAAAAATCGCTGTCAGAAAACTGTCGAGTATAATAATTAAAAAAGACGAAAACAATAGGTCTTTTCGACCGAAAGTCGTAAAGCCCTAACAATACTATATAAATACACACAATTATGGTGGAAAAGATAAAAAGTAAAAAGAATACCGTTAACCTTATACAGTTTAACGATTTATGATTAATAGGATACAAAGTGTTAGTCGCCACTCTAAAAAAATAAATAACATTTGCTTTCTTAACACACAATTCAAGTGTTATTTAGTTATCCTAAAAAAAAAAATCAGGGAAAAGGTAGGAGGGTTGATTAAAGAAAATTTTACGAAGTCGATTTGGCGCTGGAGCCTTCCGAATTGAAACTGATACTGTTCAATACTTCAATAAAAAAATAGAGTTCCCTCGCTTGCCTTTGGCGAATAAGCATATTTAAAAAGGAATGAACAGAACAATGTATTTGAGCAAAAACAGCCTTTAAGTCCATTTTAATTTATTGCGTAACTGGCTTTAAGATTTACTCTGATTGATGATACCAAGATATTGAGCAGCAACAAAAACATAGAAATACAGTTAAAACGTCATTTCTTCCAAATACAAGTTCATACAATCAAAGTATTTTTGACGATTAGTAATTATCATTGATAACTACTAATGATTTAAAAATTCAAAACTTAAAACAAAACTGTATAAAATATTATAACCAAAGGAGAAGAAAAAGATTTGTAATGATTTCATAGACCATGTCTTTCATTCGTCAAGAGACCATGTATGCCGTACGCCAAAATAATCTAATTATGCGAGGGAAAGATATGATTGTATCATTTATTTGGTTTTGATTTGCAATTTGCAAATTTGCAATTGGAGTGAATGATATCAATCTAGCAACGTTTTATCATGAAGGGCTTTGTTTTTATTATTAAGTATGCTAAAAAGATTTGATGTATCGTAAGATTTTGTAAAGCAATCAAAAAACGTTAATAATACTACGAAACATTTAAATTATATTATTAATTTAATATAAAAAACATTGTCACTTTCTTGAAACATAAGCAATAATTGAGCGAAGGTAAGAAAACGTGACAGAGGACAGGAATTGCTGAGCCCTCTTCACGTTCTCGACCCGACCCCAATTATCGTTTGTATTTCAAGACAGTTATCATGCATTTTGTTTATCCTGCAACATAATAACGCATTTTCCGCCTCAAACGAGCTACTTTTGATTTGACAAATTTCGCTGCATATCTGCAGTTGAAACCATGACACCATAGCATAAACGAAACAAAAAAGATGATGTCACAATGTATTTGAACGTCGGATAAATGCACAAGACTATATTGGGGCATTGACCAAATATAGCATTGATTTATTAGGTGACATTTATTCGGTCAATGCAAAAGGTAGTTGGAGAATAAATTAATATTTAAGTTTTTCACTTCGAATGTTCAACATAGAAAATGTACCTCTTATCAATGAGGATTTCATTCGTGTTGCTTAGTTTTCTATAGTAATTTTGCAATGGAATTTCATCTTCACAGTTTTTGTTTTTATACTTTAATAACATTCAGTTCCATGATAAGTAAAACCTAATAAACATCTTGTATAAATGTTGACCTTCCACTCTTTTTCAAATCTTCATAATTCAATTTTAAGATCACTAATCAACATACCGTAAAATCATTTAAATTCGTTGGGCCGTTTTCGAGGATTGTGAGGGAGCGCAATGTCAACAGATATATTTGCTATCCCATCTTTGTAATTTTCTGTTGTTAGAATACATTGATTATTTTAAATGAGCTATTTGAAAACTTTAAAGATAGTGTAAATATTATTAACAGGATGAATTTTCCTTGCAGTTCAAGATGTATGAAGGTAGCAGTAAGTAATATGTTTTCCCAAATAATCAGTTTTCTTTTTTCTTTATTCCAGATGCTTAAGAATAATAACATCCCGTGTAATAACATCTATTTTTCAAAATTGAAATTGATACTAGCAATACATATCATTCATTATAATAATGTATTTCAAATAATTATGACTGCAATTTAGGAACCAACTTGTTTTTAACATAATAATTTTAGCAGCTTGTTTGTCGTTCTGATTTTTAAAATCGGTTTTGGCAAATATCATGTGTACAAATTCCTTCTTTGTGTTTGTCAGCATTCAAAAGACAAACCTTTTTCAGGTTTAAAATATCTAGAACCATTGTCGATCACACCAACCATCAATCTTTAGACAGTGTGAAGAAGTTAGTAGATAGTAATTAAAAATTACAGTCAAGGACTCACAGCTAAACTAACCCAGTTCTAACGCCAGTTATATGATTGGACAATCAAACATTTAAATCAAAGGTTTTTGTATTTTAAAGAAAATTAGGGATTGATATGGGTCATGGACATTTATTCATGAAAAATAACAGGAAAAGACACTTTTATGAATTGAAGCAGTTTATTTATTCAAATTGGTTCAATATCCCATTTCGATGGATAGATGGAAAATAAATTCTCCCAAACTCGTGTGTCTTCCTGAAATAAATGAAATTGAAATAAGTTATATCATAAAAACAAAATCATAAACTTAAAAGTAAAGAATGGTTTTGACTGTAAAGTTTTTGTAAAAACCTATTTAAAAATAACTCAGTAATATTGTAGCAAGGATTTGTTTTCAAACATTTGAAAAGCTTCTCAAAGTCATTTAATTAGTTGACTGATGTCCAAGAGAAGAAAATAAATAAAACAAAAAAGTACATTCCACAACAGATCTTATGATATTAAGATACTAGAGGGTACTGTGATAATAAATTAACTTCAAATATATTGTCTCGTGTTACATGGCAAAGTATTTTCGACAACTATTAGAAAATTGTTGATTATCGAAGATAAAGATAGTTGTAACATACCGTTACATATGATTCCAGATTGAATATTTGAATTCTAAAAATCATTTTAAACAAAATATTATTAAGAAGACTTTATTTGAAAGAAATCCCTTTGTGTATCAATATTTTTTTTAGTAAAATTACGTCCAGGTCAGACTAAACCAAGAAAATAAAACTGCGATCCAATCAATTATATTGCTTGTATTGGTTTGTTTTGGAACTGCCTGTACTTAAAGAGGAGTATTCCGTTATAAAATTTTACATCATTTGAATCCCATGAATTCCTAACAATAAGAAAATATTGCATTTAATATCCTACCCGTATACAATCCTAATTAAGTCTTTATTTCTTATAGTCAACGCTGTCCACTGAATCCCACAAAGCTTCGTTACTTGAGGCAAGGGATCCAATCAGCAGAGGAGCAAAGAAGGCCAAAAGGAGGACTAAATAAACCAAAATAGTCATTGCAAATGAATAAATTACCACAATGATAGTACGAGTATATCATGCAAGTATTTATCAAATCTTGATTAGAAAGACAAAAGAAAAGTCGACGTACAAATGACGACAATTGGAATGATAGAGCCAGCATCAGAGCCGTTAAAAAGATTCAATCCACTTCCGGTGTTACCATATCCGACGTAAGATGGCTGAACATAACTTGTTTTTAGGTATGCCGGTTGGTAGTACTGCATTTGGGTGTAAGCTGGCCTGACATATTGTTGATAATTAAGATACTGTCCCCCACCGTAACTTCCAGCGCTAACACACACAGCGACGCTTAACGCAACCAGCAAAGAGAGTACGGAATTCACTGAAAAATGATAGTAAAAACAGCTTGAAATTGGAAGTAAGGTTTTTGGCATATCTCTTACAGTTAATGGTAAGTAAATGAAAATAAATAACAAACTTTCTTATTCACAAAGCTGATTACTTAATACTGTCAAAGAAAGAATCGCTGCATTTAGAAGTCTTACTTTTTCAGCCTAATTGAAAGACACTCAGTGATGGAGATTTCAATGAAAGAAGGAGACGACTTTGAGTCTTATATAGGGTTTCGTGGACCCACCCAAAAAAGAAAAAAAAACCTGGATTGGTGTAATCTTGCACTAAGTACCCCCTTTTCAAACGAAAAACACCCAATCAACAATTAAAACGGCATCGGAAGGACTTGTGGCAATCCTTGGGTGCGTAAAATATACAATCACCCACATTTTAATGTTAGTACTGTCTATTTCCCGCAGGTGAGTATTGGTAGTAACCTATATTCTTGCAACTATGCTAGGCGTCATTCATGATTTCTAAGTAAATGAGGCTTTTTTGTTATGAATAGTTAGCATGGGAGTGTTTGCTACAGGCAAAAAGGTACATTTTGTAAGATAAAACTATAAAGATATTTGATCTTGGCTTTAAAAAAAATCTTTCAAATCAGATAAATTGCTCGTTTAGTAATAATTTCACTTTTGAACAAAAACTGTTTAATTCATGGAGTAAGCTTTCATCAAGTGTCCACAAACTTGCCGGTAAGTTTATTTGTTTCATTCACTTGTTGTTTGTGGATTTCAAAAAAGATAAGAATAAATAATTAAAGGACAACCAAACAAAACGTGAATAATGACGGATGTTTCGTTTTTAATTTAATTTTTTACACTTCATTTCAAATGAAGAATCACTGCACCGGAATAGGACAATATAGTCTCGATTTTCCCTTCCATTGTCAAAAACCTATCCGTTGATTGTCTGGACGTCCTGGTTGAATTTGAATTGCCAGTACGGAGTAACATACGCAGTCGTCATGACATGACGCCAGAAAAATTGTTATTCCATCCTCATTGGACGTCACGGTCAGCGCTCGTATCGGCAACATTCCATCGGACTTTGGCGTGATCGTGACCCTCAGTTTTTGGTATGACCATCAGACTTTTGCGTGATCATCGGACTTTTGAGCGACCATCAAATTTCATTTGGAGTCTTACTTAAAGATTTTACTTATGACTAAGAGAAATACCGCGGGTGTGTAAAAATTTAAAATTATAAGTCATGCATGGTATTTTGTTTAAGGACGTTCTATACTATGGGGGCTGCAAGAGTCTGTTTGCTGTAAAATTAAGAAATCTGTAATATGCAGCGACTGTCACAATTTTCTAAAAAAAAAATTAAATACATTTGTCATTGGTGTTTAAAAAGTCCTTTATATGAAGGAATAATATGAAAGAAAACTGTTTGAGCTCACAGTCTTAATAATTCCAGACACTTTGATAAGAATTTGGGGTTTTTTTAATCTGTCAAAGTACTACTAGTATGTATTCGGTTTTAAAAATTTGTAAAGTTTGATGAAACATCAAAGAATGAAAAATGATAAAATTAGAAACAAACGAACCAAATCTAAGCATGAGACAAACATGATTTTGTGAAAAAGATTCTTTGATCTCTTCCTAACCTATGAAAAGAAAAAAAATCGAGGGGTTGGGGAAGGGAAAGGGGAAACTTTAGTTATCTGTCTTTTTTCAAAACAATTCAAGGACCCCAATACAATATAGTTTGTAACGTTACCGGAAAAAAAGAAAATATACTAATATCTAAAGATATTAAATTGTCTGGTCGGTAAATGACGCAAAGATATATATTAAAGCAATCTGGAATGTAAACGGTCCTTTAATTCTTTTTGCTCCCACGAGCTTTTTAGATTGAAATCTAATTCCCTCATATTTCGGTAAGACCAAGTTAATTCTCCTTTATGCTGCGACTTGTTTATTAAAGCTAGGAATTTTTTTTTCTACGTGTTGTTGACTTGTAAATAATTGACTCAACCTTAGCAAACGTTGACCTCTTCTTCCTCAAATAGTCTTGTGTTTGATTACATTAAACGTACGACTTGATATTTCATAAAGTATTACAATGTTATATTTGAGAGGCATAATTTAAAGTACCATTGCATACCTAGTCGTATAACGATTTTTTAATTGTATAACACTGGGTAGGGTATCGATAAACCAACCGTAAAAAGCACTCACACGTCCAGTTTGCTTTTAACGAAGTCGAGTGCAGTTCGAGTGCGCATGACTTTGCGCATCTTTTTAATATCATGCAGTCGTACGTGAAAAGTTATAACTTTCCTCTGAATTGTATCATTATATCATTTTAACATCAAATGAACCGTTTATTACTTGAGAAATTGTGATTTATGAATTTGATAGGGTGAAATACTAAAATGGTGACCATGCGTTATCATTTTCAAGTACTTTTACCATGCATACCCCCCCCCCCCCCCCTGATGGATTTTAAGAACAAGGTTTTATTGAAAATGCATTCAAATAAACATATTAGCGTTTTGAAGCTGTTATTTTGTTTAAATATTCAGTTTTATAAGCCAAGATATACCATGTTATGGCAATTTTTTAATTCAAACGTCTTGATTTTGATATTATCCCTAGACGAAGTAAACATATTTTTTTCAATTTCACCTTTCGGTAATTTTTACAATTGTTTTCATATAATTTAGATAAAAAAGATATCCCTGGGGCAAAAATACAAAATCATATATGAAAACGTTAACATTTAGCGCTTTTGCAACAAATTCTCATAAGGTTGCATAGTGAAAAGTAATAGCTTTCGACCACCTAGGAAATCGGGGTGGTAGATAAATTATTTTTGATCTTATATTGATAAAATAGCAAAAATATATGCAACAATTTTCATCATAATATCAAGGGCAGAAAAAATTAGACACGGCCTCGTTAAATGAATACTAGTACAATGCAAATAGAACACATTGTACATAGTACATTCAGTATCTCATGAGTTAAAAGGGTTTTTTTCAACAACCTCCATCAATATGTTATCGATCATTTTGACAAGACTTTCAATGTAGACAAACAAAATCATTTTTTATCAACTTCTCTGTTCCATACAACATAGAAAGGTACGCTTTTGAAGATTGTGAAACGTAATATTGAGTAACTATGGAAATTAAAAAAAAATCCGGTTCTTATGAATTGTATTTAACTAAATATTTGTTTAAATATTAGGTAACTTTGCTTGTCAATACTGGTCAAAAACGGTACTATTTGAGGTCAAGACCTAGTAAATGAAATAGCTTACATGTTTTGATATTAAATTAAAGATATGATTTTCTTAACGACGCCAACTATCAAAAGATTATTAACTAAGGTGCATTCATGCTTACATATTTGACGAATACGATAATTATTTGAGTTATAAACTATTATTTTCAAAGATATATGTAAAGTTAAGGATAAATTCAAGAATTTTTTGACAAAGAAAAATCAAAAATTAGTTTTTACATTTTATATATTAAAATCAAAAGTAAAAAACAACTCATTTTTAAGCTTGTAAATAAAAAGTTTAGTCTTTTGTGCGCCATACAGGATGTAGCACCAAAACAATTCTCTGAATTCATATTATTTAGATCATGGCATTAACCAAATAAACTTCATTCAATGTTCACATATAAACACTGTCCTAGTTCCCGTTTCCTCTACTTTTTCGCTATTTGTTTCAATGTTAATGAAAACTCCTTTGCCAAAACTACATACATTCAAGACCAAATATTTTAGAGCGCCACCTTATAATTATCAGGTTAAACGATGCGACTAAAGCTGAATCAGCAGAATGTGTGTGCTGCAAAACACTTGAAACAGGTATTCCTTATTAATATAAAAATGTGAGTTCTTTAATCAAAAAATTGAAAAAGCATGTTTGATTTTTCAGCCTCAAACTACTGTAAGAATTTCTTTTAACTTTTAAAATCAAGATTTTCTTTTTATAAAAATAAGGAGACATATGACATCGATTTTGTCAAAATCAACATTTTTAAAACTATTGTTCAAATTTATCGCTGATACTTAATCAGAAACCCGGGAAAGGGCAGAAAAAGACACAAAATCTAGTTGCAGTCATTTATTTTCAAAATATGTCACAGGCAGTCGATAAAATAAAAATCCCTTCCCTTCAAGTCCTGAAAAAGAAATGATAATGAATATATTTCAAACGCCAATATACAAGCATAAAAAATTATTTTTAGCAATGCATATAAAGTTTTGCGTACGGATAGTTTAGAAAAATTATACATTTTAACGATTTAAAAAAAAAAAAGAATTAATATCTAGTCATGCTTAAGAAAAAATATGAATACTGTGGATTCATTTTTAAGGTTTAATTCAAGTGTTTTCGAATTGTAGTAGAAGAGTATTGTTGCAGTAAACATTTATACAAACCATCATTATCTATTTGCTACCGCTGTACACCACGTCATTGCTGGAGACTAAAGACCCAATCAGGACAGGTGCAAGTACGGCAATTATAACAACTGCAAAAAAACCCCAGAATTTTAATTTGTATTTTTAACATAAATTCAAACATTTGATGCACGCAAGAAAACACATATTTCACTAAATCCTGATATTGAATATTATATAACTTACAAATGATGACAAGTGGGATAATGGAACCCGCCGCGGCACCGGATTGACCGAGAAGTCCACCAGATCCGCCTGCCTGTCCGTACGCTACCTGGGGTTGGGCATAAGCATATTGGACGTAAGGTTGCTGGGCATACATTTGGGCTTGTTGTCTATAGATTTGAGGTTGCATATATTGCTGCTGGATCATTCCGTGAGGGCCATAACTGCCCGCAGAGGCATAAGCAGCCACGCCCAGAACTACCAACACTACTGCTAGTTGAGACTTCACTGTAAGACAACATTGGTAAATTTCGTAAATCACACGCGGAAGTTTTTTGATTGTTGTTCAGAACAAATGTTTGCTATTGAAATATAATTATGATAAGTAATTTTGGTGTTCCTGGTAGGATTTTTAGTTGCCTAAGCTTACGAAAAAACACGTGTACGCTCACTACGGATAATGAACGTCAAAATAAATCATGCACCAAAACCCACCCCTAAATAGTTTACTTTATGCAAATTCTATATCTGTTGTGTGTTGTCAAAATCAAAAAAATGAAGATCTGACAAAACAAACAAATACACAATGTTTGATATATATTTTATTTCTATACAAATCTTATGTCTGTTGTGTGTTGTCAAAATCAAAAAAAAAATGACAAAACAAACAAATACACAATGTTTGATATATGTTTTATTTCTATGCAAATCGTATGTCTGTTGTGTGTTGTCAAAATCAAAAAAAGAAGATATGACAAAACAAACAAATACACAATGTTTGATAGATTTTTATTTTTTTCCCCCTACATCAACTCGTTCCTTAATTAACAACTTACTTTTATCGCCTGTCGTGACAATTTTGTGAAGCTTTTGTGATGATCTACAGAATACAGCCGTCTTATAAAGGATTTTATTAACTATCCCCGTAATATGTTTCTCTAATCATTGGTGTTCGTAATTTCCGGCAAACTCGATGACACGAGGGATGGACTAACCCGATCATTGGCTACTGATTACAATATAGGGGGTTTTATATGCCGATCACTTCTCTACACATGAAGGGTTGATTGCTAAATAAAGGAACGAATATGATAAGCGTATGCAAAGGTGACCATGTTTTAATTTTTTTACAGCCAACATCATCACAGTTTTCGGGTGAGCATGACGAGATGATTTGCTTAATTAAAACCTCCAAGGTACAATTGATGTCAACGAGTGCAACCTGCATAAGAATTTGCATTCTGTTATATAATCATTTTCCTTACTGTATTCTTCATCGGCTTAAAAAATATGTTTTATTAAATAAATCAAAGCTTGCCAATGGTGTATTGTTTGCAATATACCTTTGTAATCTGTTATTGACTTTAAAATGTATACATCTTTGTTTTATTTAACTGTTTGTTTGTAATTTGATTCTATAATCATCCATATTACTATAGATGAAATTAAGTTTTATCATATTTGCATTCAATTTATTTTGCAATAATAAAATTTCGACACCAATGATAAGCTAAACACTTCTACAATAGGATTGTGTCTTGAAATTTACGATAAATGAAAAAAATTGTACTGAAGTATTTTGGATCATAATATACTCTTATTCAATTAAAAAGTTCTAAGACATTTAATAATCATCATAAATTAAAAGTTTATTTAACCTTTTGATACATAATAGATATGTTAATCGATTTGAAAGGTTTTCCAAATTTAACAAACCTTCATAATTTTATAAGAAAATGTTGATTCAAGTAACTCAAATTAAATGATCATGAATAATAATAATATAAAAGCATAAATTCAATTTAAAAAAAACGAATTTATGAGACAATTTTGTTCAAAGGTAGAGTAAAATATTCAAATAAAAAAATAGTTTAACAAAGGTGACACCTTAAAAAAAGATAACGACAATGTATCAGAAACAGTTTCTTTAAATGGATATGAATATGAAAAACTTTATCTAAGAATGAGATCTGTTTAGCTCATACAAATTATAAAGTGATAAATTTAAGAGGAAATTTGGAGGATGAAAACAAAAATTAATAAAACAACATTTAAGACTTTTAATGCTTAGAATAAAAATGCACATTATTATAAGTTTTTGAGTTGGAAAGAAAACATAACGTTCAAAACATTAAATTCAGAAGGAGGAAAGAAATTCAATGTTATTAATCCAAGAATAATGAAAGTTTATTATCAATACATAAAAAAAATAAAGCTAGATAAAACATTGAGAAGTCAACTAAACACTGAGGAATAATACAAACCAGATAAATGTGGTAAAAAGAAAATATAGACAAATGTTTTATATGTATTGACAAAAAGTATCTAAAACATCTTTAAACTGTAATAATGAAAAAAAATAGTTTAAAATGTGTACTGTTTTTGAAGAATAAATTTTCAGCATAAATACAATGGTACTTGTTTCTAATTGAAATGCATCGAGGGAAAAAAACTGCTTTGAATTTTTTTTCTGTTAAAAAATTAGAAAAATATGTTTATAAATCGTTTCATTGAAAATGAATACGGTCTGGGAAATAAAACCATTTACAATGCACATTTTATAACTAAGAATTAATTAATTTATTGTAATTTTATTATTTCGTATTTATATTATTTTTGCAGACACATGTGAATTTGTATAATGAATTTTATGTCATAATTTTGTAGTGTATCTTTGTGTGTTTTTTTGTGTTTTTTTTTTTTTATAAAAAAGCAAAACGGAGACATAACCAAAACTTATAAATGCTAAAAACCAAGTACTAATAATTGGTCGAGATGTCAGCGACAATTATGATGATGAGGTTAGGTTTCTTTTGCTTTTCAGATATTCAAATATGGCTGAGTTACGGGCCATGTGGCAGAATGATTTAAAAAACCCTAAAATCTTTACTTTTCAAAATAATACAGAGAGAGAGAGAGAGAGAGAGACAGACAGACAGACAGACAGACAGACAGACAGAGAAGAGGGCAGTATTCAATATAGTATGACCAATGCTAAATCATTTTTTATTGGTTATTATTGTTACATGTTGTTTTGACACAAGCTGTTACGATCATCTTTCCAATTTAAATGACGAGTTTCCTTGATAATCATAAGCAGAAATTTGTATTCTTTAACATTTTTTTTTATATTTAAACAACATCTAAGTTTTTTTTTTTCATTTTCGAAAGTGAGAAACGAATATGTTAAATAATCATGATTTAACGAATCTGTTCTGTTTTTTATTTATATAATTATTTATTATACCCTACTTTCTCACGTGTTTATTGTTATATAATGAATGTATGAATCATTATATACGTATTAGTTACGAATACGTTAACGAAGCAAGCAAGAAATTGGGGATGTATTAACCTTTTATGATAATAAGTTTTTAGGGTTGTTTACTTTGAAGTCATGTCCTTCTTTGCAATCATCCCAAACATTATAAAGCCAATGACGCATACAGGTAATATAATATGATAAAGCTATGAACAAGAATCTGATGTTATTATATCAACGACCTCTACTTTTGCAAATTTTCAAGATGAAAGAACTCGAGTTCTCTGAATTTTTGCACTAAATTTCTAATGAATGAATAATGGAACAACTATACCTTTACGATAACATTGTAACATAGTTATAGAGTTCAGTACAAAAGCCCGGCATTGTTAGGTAACTTCAGACCTTCAGACATATGTCTACAGACCGAAATACATTCCAAAAAAAGAATTTTGCTTTGTAAATTTTCGAAAAATAATTCACAGATATGAATTAAAATGAAATTTTACTTTAATATATATATCGTGAATATGTCATTATTAAGTTTTTATGCACATATTGGCCGCTAAATAATATTTTTCTCACTCATTGAGATCGATTTCAATGCATTTTTTTAAGACCCCGCGTTAGCAAAACTTTTGTTTAAAAATAAATAATTTTATTACAAATTTTATTTTGATATAAATTGATTAGGATTTGATTATACTTTTTAGTAGAAAACATAGTTTTTGAATATCTGACAGAAATTCCGAAATATTTGGATGTAAAATGTAGGCGGGAAACGGGCGTTAGCGTTCGCAGTTCTTTGAATTTCTATCTATATGCTTAAGTAATGCATATATACATTTGTACATTTTATTTCTTCATTAGCGGATCTCACTTAAGTTTAAAAGCATAATTTTTAGTATCTTAAATTGAAATGGGGAAACAAAAAGAACTTCAAACACAAATATGCTTTGTTCAGATTCTAAGATTCTAAGAAAAACACAATGAGGTTAAATATATTGGAAATTTATTTCAAATGATATACAGGCAGTAGAACATATCCTTTTCTCTTTTCCCTGTAAAGAAAACAAACTTAAGATGTAATTGTAAATTAACAACAAGCGTTACTGACTAAAATATTTTAGAACAGACATATAAATGGAATTAAGTTTTTGAGAAAATAGATAAAGACAAACCATTACTTTTCATTTCTCGAAAACTCATTTGAATGAAAAATTATTGTCAATTAGTAAGAATATATAGCTTAGGTGCATTACATAGTTGGAATTTAAAGACGTGGTTATGAATAAGAAAAGATTGAATACAACGAAAAATAAAACAGAGTTTACACAGAGCATTACCATGAGTGATTCTTTAATTGCTACCCAAGCTGTCAAAGAGAGCATCATTGCTTGATACTAGGGAACCGATCAAAACCGGTGCGAAGATAGCCAATAAGACAACTACAAAAAAGATGTCAGTTATAAACAGCTATGCAACGTGACAATAAAATACATATTAAAGCATAAAAAATATCGGTTTTTTTTTCATGTTGCTTCTAGTGGGTTGAAATTGAATATTCAAAGACTTTTGATTTCATGAAATGGAATGTGTATAGTATGATTTAAAGTAAGACAGGTAGGAATATTCATTCAAATAAATATTTATTGAAAAATTTGAATAATGAATACTTACAGATGATAATAATTGGAATGATCGCACCAGATCCACCCCCTATACCGCCCCCTATACCGCCCCCATATCCACCGCCCAGGCTTCCACTTCCGCCTAACAGATTTCCACTTCCGCTGCCTCCGACGTTAGCACCCACGGGTTGGTAGTACTGAACCTGGGCGTACTGGGGCCGAGGTTGAATGTACTGAGGTTGAACGTACTGGGTGTATTGCTGGTATCCCATACCATGACCATGCCCACCGTAACTACCAGCAGACACACAGGCAACCCCAAAGGCGAGCAAAACAACAGCTACTTTCACTATAAATCGATGAAAAAGAGGAATTACAAAAAACACATTGCATTATACTTGTAAATGATTAACTTTTTTTATAACTCATTATCTTTTTTTATGTAGATTCAATTGGAAAAATAAAAATATTTATCAAAGTTTTATTGTTGAGGCTTTCAAATGTATCATTTCATCTCGCTTTTTTTTAAAATCATATTTTGATTTTTAAACGGATGCCTATTTAAAACTTATATACCTTTTTATATTACTGGTTATCATATTTTTCAACTAAACTACATAGAATAACTAATTTTGTGTCGTAGTGGGTTTAACTACACATATGTACATGTTGGTCAATCATAATATACTTCATAAGCATCCATTTTTTCCTATTTAAATTAACAAAATTTTGGCATTATACAATCCAACCATAAGTAATAATTTATGATAGTCAATGCAAAAAATACCATCTTACTTTTATAAGCTGTTGTGAAGACTATTTCGCTAATGAAAGATTCTTTGGCAAAAATACCTTTATAAAGACTTTTACTCGTTTGCCTCTCCCTTTTATTCACTTACCAAACGTCCTTTCTCATTAACCAAGATTCGGGGATAGTTGTACCCAATCAAAAACATAAAGATTATATGACTCATTAATAAAAAAAAAGCTATAGTCAACCTTTAATAGGTGGCATGATGACTTGGTTACATATGTACTGCAGGGGTTAATCTCCGAACTCTGTATTAATTTGGACACGCACTTTATTGAATTAATGTATGCAAAAGATGTATTGCAAAAAAAATCGTCTCTCAACACCATTGAGTTGAAAATTCGGGTTTTTTTCTCGGTCAATTATTGGCCAAAAATATGTCACTTCGTTATAAAAAAAATATGTCTATATATTAACGATCATAATTTTGTGTATTGAGTTTTTATTGTTCATCAGGGGATTGCTGGTACGTATTGGTAATAAAAATAAGAGATATATATGTCTTGTTTACTGGCCATCAAAAAGTAAAACCATTGGAAAGAATGATACAATGTTTAGTTATGTAAGATGTTGTATAACTACCAAACGTTACTTATCACACTATAACAACAACAACAATAGGATAAACCAAATTCATTTTTTATTCATATAACCAACAGTTTGATTATGAGACTTAGTTTGAAAAACCAGAAACTTAGATTTAATCAAATTGAATTTTAATTAAGATAGAAATTTATTAGCATACAAACGAAGGAATACAATATAAATTACAACATTAATATTATTACACTAAACATTATTTGAAGACATATAGTTTTAATAAAGATAACAATGAGTGACTGGAATGTATAAAAACATATCTGATTTGACTTTTTATAACTTTGCATTATCTTTCTTTCCGTTTTCGATAACATTTTCAACAACATCTTCTTGATATTTTTCCCAAAGTTGTTTAAATAATTTCTTAAAATAAATTGCGCTCTCTCTCTCTCTCTCTCTCTCATTCTCTCTCTCTCTCTCTCTCTCTCTCTCTCTCTCTCTCTCTCTCTCTCTCTCTCTCTCTCTCTCTCTCTCTCTCTCTCTCTCTCTCTCTCTCTCTCTCTCTCTTATGGAACGCCAATGGATAACACTTATCATATTTATTGAATTTTTTTTTAAGCAGGATAAAAAGACAATTTTTTCTTTCTATGAACTACAATAAACATTTTTCCTACATATCTACACACTTTAATATTATAAACTTTGTTCAGGCACTAAAGGTTTGGTATTAACACATACAAAATACAAAATGTTTACCAATAGCAAAAGTCTACAAAATTATTCATACAGAATTATATGATATATTTTCATTATCGTAAGAAAAACTTGGACTACCGACATATGTGGCGGTAATTTTGAATGTTTTAATTTTTAGCATTGAATAAAGGGCCAATGTCATTGATCTGGAGAATGTTGTAATTAATATCAAAAGATAAGGATGCAACGTTTTATAAACTATATATGCATTTTGGTATTAAGAATACCAGCGATAATTCTAAGTGATCATATAAAGCAAGTGATTTACAAATTATAATATCATTCACCTACTCTGACAAATATTATTGACAAGATTACGGCAACACCACCGACTCCCATCAATTACGATTACATCATATTGAGTAATCATCGCACCTGTACACCTCAGGTACTACGATGGAGTACTATGATAGCGTGAGGCGAGAAACCTATCACAACCGTTCTCTAGAAGTCATTAGGACAAATGGGAGCAATGGTTCGTCCACCTTCTCTGTTTTACTCTGTTGATTTGATAAGAGCTGTTATCCAGTACAAAATACCCATGTGCACTCTGTTGAATTGGAAGGAGGGATTTGCACTAACAGTCTTATATTTTATCAGTAAATTACAAACACTTCAGTGGACCCATGTAATGAGTAAAATAAATGCATTGCATATTTAACATATTTAAAGAAAACCATATCTATATACTGTATCAATGTAAAATTCCCTTCTTTAATTTTTTAGTATAAATGTTAACAAGTACTTGGGAACTTGCCGATTGCTCGGACATACCTATTGTCGACTCAATTTTTCCAAGTTTATTATATTTTTTTTATCAATTAACAAAATTGCTACCATCTCATCTTTTTCTTCTACCGAATCTGTTGAACTATTCTAGACACTGGTGACCCTGATATATTTTATGTGCAGCTAATTAATTGGTATCGAAGATCTCTTCTGATAAAGATTTTAGATCATATTATATTTTTTTTTAAAGGATAATTAATTACGCATACATGATATTAGGCGGACAGAATTGTACCTAATCTAGTGATTTTTTATGTTGAATCTCAAATCAGTTTATTTTAATATTTATTTAAAGATCAATGTACAGAATTTTATCATGATATCATTGATATTATCAGAAAGAGTTGTTTTATACAAAGTAAACTTTATGTGTAGATATGACACGGGTCAATGAATCAACACGAGGTGGCCTAAGGTAATATATATGTGGCTCCATAACATGTTCTTGTATATTAGTACACTAAAAGCTGATAAATTATTAAAAGATATTCAGATAATTATATTTACCAAAAAGAAATGAATAAATAAATTGATAATATTAAAAAATAAATAATAGAAATAGAACGAATCATCATAACTTCCATTTATTACTGAAATATATATAAGACAAGATAATAATAAAACAACATATGGATTTATCATCAGACCAAAAAATACAGAAAAAACAATCTTTTATTTTACATATTTTCTGTTATTTCATGTGCATTGTATAAACATGTGAGTGAATATTTTCTAACTTAAGTAACTGTTAAGATGATAAAAGCTACAACCATGCAAGTAAATAGTGCTAGATATCAAATAGCTATGCAATGGAATCAAAAATATAATTGGCTGTTTCTTCATTCTGAGCCAGACTTTCAAGTGAAAGTCCATATGGTTGTCTGTCCTTCAAATGTCCACATCTAATTTCTCTTTTCATTACAACTACATTTCTCGGGAACTTCTTATATCAATACAGGATTGTTACATAAACATGTACATGTCACATCCTTAAAACCCTTTATCAACATGTTTTCTTCTCATAATTGAAGTCGTATCAAATGATAAATATATATTCAGACAAGGGTGAAACAAGTAACACTTCAAAAGATATGACAACCTTTTCGCATTAAATTATGATAAAATTAAAAATTAAAATAACTAACACTAATTCTGAAAAAATATGTCATGTTACTCCTTGTAAGTGTCATTAATTTCTCGACACACCCATACATAATTGTTGAGTTGTCAAGAACACTAGTTAAAGTTTATCACATTTAATGGTAACCTTTGATTTCCAATTTTTTCCCTCCGATTTGTTGTGGTAAATTTTGTATTTTATTGGCTCAACAATTATGGTACATATATTTTTAGAACACAATTAAAAAAGTTTCACAATAGAATAAATGGCATTAGGACATATCAATTATAAGTACTTTGGACATGGAGCTAAAAGCTACATGAATCTTAGTTTCAAAATAGTAGAAAGCATTGATAAGCAAACTTCAGACAATCAAAACAATAAAAGAGTAAAAAAAACAAAAACCAAAGTTTACAAATAAGCTAATATTATAAAAAATGTGCATTTGGTTCTTCGAACATGGATAATTTTCTTTCGCATGAACTTGTTTCTTAAAAAAAATTTAAAAGCAATGAACTCAATTTGTTTCCAGGTGATTTTGAATATATTAGATGGATAAAGTATTTCCCAAGTAAAATGCAATAATTTAGTGGAAAAGATTTTACTTTGTAGATACCAATTATGACATCTTGCATGGTTAAGTGATTGACATTTTCTATACGATGTTGCCACCAATATATTAGATCTTTCCAGAAAAATTGTTTGTTTCTTCAATAGAAATATCTATGATGTATAGTGTCAATTTCATTACAGTTGGGATTTGGAATCAATTTCATTTTAAAAAGCTACTTGTTATGTACTATAATTATGTGTAATATTTTGAGCTGAAGAGATTCTGCATTTGTTTGTGTGCAACACTGAAAGGTAAATTAGATATTTTTTTTATAATCAGAGACTGATATTTCTACTTTAAATATTTCTGATCATTTTTGGATACAAACAGTTATTTCCTTACAACTGTTAATTAAAATCCAAAATGCATCTTTACATTTTAATTCACTTAATAATAAAAGTTTCCCTTGAACAGACAAGGAATGTGTTGTATTTCCTTCGATATGTGGAGAATGTGTTTTGTCTTAGACATGGTTTGTTTTTTTTTTTATTTCAGATTGATAATATCGGTATTGGCTCAGAATAACTACATCAGAATCTACACTTTTTTAAATGTACCATTGAACGTCTTCTAAAACAAATGAAAATCTTATTTTGTTCTGTTGTAACCTGTCATTGAGCGCACGTGTAAATTCTGTATCCTAGACGAAATAGAGGACGTATTCTACTTTTTTCTAAAATGTGCTCTATATAACAATCTCAGAAGTGAACTTTATCAAAGTGTTGAATTTTCGAATAATTCATATTTATCTCAAGACAACCTATTTCAAACTCTTATATGTAATTTTCCAAGACAAATTGCAAATTTTATACATGCTGCATTTAAATTAAGACAAAGTAAATTCTCGGGCATGTATTAAAAATTATTACATAGTATTTAAAGCGACTTATAGGTCCAATTGGCTGGATGTTTGATTTATGTAATTGTATACTACTCAGTTGTAAAATATATAACACATGTCACTATAATAAATGATTTCTTACTTACTTACTGTAACAAAATGTAGCATACTGATGAGAATTTGTTCAACTAAATGAATACGGGGTACCTTCTGTCAAGTAAAAATATTTTCCATTTTTTATCTCGTGAATATTATTATTATCGTTTGCAAGTTTCAAAACTGCATTATCAACAATATTATACTAGTATTCTTTTTTATTTTAGTATACCAAGGGAAAAAACAATAATTGCTATTTTCTGCAATTGAAGCGCAGCCCAAGAAAAGATAACTTCTCCTTACTTATCAATTCCGTCGACTAAACGATAATCGAAATTGAGATTGTTTACGATACATTGTAGCTTATTCCTTTTTTTTAATACAACATACATTCAGTTATTAAGAGGGTTGCTGGGTGACTGTGGCAACGTTAAGATGCATTGTAACATAGTTTGTGTCAAGTAAGGTTTTTAAAAAGTATAATTTTTGAGGTCTGTAATGGTCAAATTTAATCAAGTAACATCGCGTTAAATCTTTAAAAATAATTGCCGGACTTCATCTTAGTTAGCTTTAAAATTTAATGCTAAAAAAGAGATTGAGCAAGGTGTGTTTGTTTTAGGCTCCAGTGACATATATATATGCTACTGCAGAAAGACTCAATTTAAATGAAAACTTGTTTTGAAAAGGTAATTCTCTTAAAAGTGGCAAAAAATTACTTTAGATTTTCAAATTTTATTATTTATTTACAATGTAGCTATGAACTATAATTTAGTATACGTAAAGATAAATATTCATGTATTTTATTTTAAAATTTTAACAATTCTCCTGTTTCTTTATAAAAAGGCCTATTCTCAAAAACATTAATGAAATCCAAAACTGGCCACAACTACCCAGCTCTATTAAAGTCATCGACAGTACTCTTAAAGGTTTAAGTCAATCAGAAGTAATGTGAACACCGTTTCAGAAAATGAGCATATATAGTATTACATGTAATATGTTCTGGTGTCATGGAAACGCTAGCGATTGGCAAGAAAATATGTAGACAAGCTGTAAATATCAACGTAGAGAAATCAAAAGTTGTTCTGAAGATCACTGCATGAGAATTCATTAAAATTTTATTCAGGACAATTTGTACAAAAAGGAATAATATCTCATTAAAGATATTAATACATCATTCCTGGTAAGCTGACACATTTGCATACGCCCAGCCAGTGAGGCAATGAACCAACAGGATGGTCACTGTATCATTTTGATACGTCTGTAAAGAAATATTGCTCCTTCATATATCAAACACCAGATACATGTATACGAACGGAAACACAAATCATTCTTTATTTCTCATTTTTTGTTATAATTTTGAAGAGCCAAATATTGCATATTTTCTCCCCCAAAATTTGTTTTACCACAATATGCATTTTTTCAATCCAGATGTGAAAAATTGCAGTCATTTTGTACGAATCATTAACGTTAAGGGAACCTAGACACGATTTGAGCTCAAAATTTCAAATTATATTTTTCGATTTTTGATATCTAGAATTGTTAATTTAAGTATTTTAGATGCTTTGTCAAAATTTGAAAGTCAAAAAAAGTTACAAGCGAGATACAGAGATTAAACTTCTTTAATTTGTAAACAAATTGGCAGGTAAGCCATTCATACATAATTTAAAAAAAACGAGATCTTTGATCTTAAAGTAATCTCTAGGTGTGGCCTGGTCTGGTCATTTGGTTCCGTCGCTTTCAATCTGGATAAACAATTTGTAAAACAACCAATACTAGTACGCTACAGTTCTAAGCCGTTATACAGCTCTATCATATGTATATATAAGCAATTTCTTTGTTTAAAAAAGTGTTCTCCCGAGATTCATACTATATACTATTACTATTGCCCGCTTTACCACCTTAACGAAGTTTACGTGGGGTATCCCTACTTTCAACCTTTTAATGTAACGTTTCAAACAAAATATTCAGTAGATATATATTAAACTTTTTTATCGTTGGAGTTTGTTTAACTTGTGAGTTAGTTTTGCTCAAAGAGACGATTTAAAAAGAAAATTAACGTGGCATCTCAACAATTTTCGAACAGCCCTCGTTTCTTCTACAACTGAGTTAAGAAGTATACTTTTTTTTTACCAACAGTAACTATGATATCATGTGTTCAATAGAATTAGCAATAATCGTTCAAGTTTCTGCTTAATGGTAATTTTCGTCAGATGAATCTGAATGTCTG
This sequence comes from Magallana gigas, assembly GCF_963853765.1. Taxonomy (NCBI): domain Eukaryota; kingdom Metazoa; phylum Mollusca; class Bivalvia; order Ostreida; family Ostreidae; genus Magallana; species Magallana gigas. The sequence goes on along the minus strand of NC_088858.1, from coordinate 33,002,837 downwards.
CGTTATAACTCATGAAATTTTCACCAATGGTGTCTATAAATCTCCTGTGTTAGAAGATTACTTGGACTTCTAGGCGTGATATGATATTAATTTAGCATCAATTTTCGTCGGAGTTGTCAAGTTACATTAGCCAAAAGTTTGACAAATGTTATTTGGAACATTCATCATGTAATCTTTTTCAGACACATTTTTATTCCAAATCAATAAATATGCTGCTATCGTTCTCAGAATGGCTATATTTTATATTTTCTTCTTTCTTATTGCAGATCGGTAGGCTTATAAAAACGGAAAGAAACTTATTTTGGCCACGCTAAAGTAAAAACCAGCATTCGGCATCTGATTCAAAATAAAGTGGATATTAAAAAAAAAGATCTGCATACATACGATTCGAAAAATTCTTTTATGGCAACTTCACTATACAAACATCAATATTGCTGAACAATTAGATTTAGCTTATACATCTAATCCTATGCCATAGAGTAACGTTAAGTCACAATTTAGCTCTATATAACCAATTGTACCATGTTTTTACGCCATGTTCACCTAAAATTTGTTTATACTAGCGCTAAGAGAAACCCATGACCCAACAAAGACTTTCCTTTTACCGGCTAGTTAAAAAACAAAATATGCAAGCCTCTAGGGCTTACCCTGCGTACAAATATAGCATATTGAAAATAATATGCCTGGAATGTTCATAACAATTTTGCAATTTAAAATTAGAGAAGAATTAGCGAAATTAACATTTTAAAAATAACGTCGCCTTTTTGCTCGTTTTCTGTCATCAAAAGGTTTGATATATTAATGTATATTAAGTAAAATTTAATTTTTTTTTTTATTTATTGTCATTGTAGTGAAAGTATTGTTATACAATCCATACAGTGATTTGGCTTTTACATATATTTATTGAGGAGCTTAATCTTCCTTTAGTTTGATTTAGATTTGTTTTAAACAATAAAAAAAATTATATGATTAAGAATTTTTTTAGGTAGGAGTTTAAGAGTGGTTTATCTTAGTACAAAAGATATTTTTAGCATGCATTATTAAGTTGTCTTGTATAAAAATAATGCATGCATTTCTTTGTCCTAAATTGTTTTTGGAGAAGTAACACAAGATATTTCATAACATCATATCTGTAAAACAAAACCATGTAAAAATGGCTTTGCGCTTATGAAACAAACACGTTTTTCAAATTATTTTTTTATTCCATTCCTATCCTTTGGAAATATAGTTATGGATTTTTACCGCTTTTATATCATGTGTTTGTTTTCAATAACAGGATAATACTAGCGACTTTTTATCAAGTTAAGAAATCGAGGCTTAGAGGCAACATTTTATTGATTAATATGAAAACATGCTGGATTATTTAGAAATTTAAGTATGATTTAATGCTTATGTTAAGAATCTGTTAAAAATGGGAATATTTTATACGAAAATAGCGGTTAACAAGAAGAATATTTAGCTTTATAGCTACCCAAACCAAATAAAGAAAATAAACTAATGGATTCCAGTCATACAAACGTGTTGAACGATTTTTAACAACATAATTTTTATCAATCACTCCAAAGACATGAACAAGAAAATAATGGTTTTCATTTCAATTACAAAATCATAAAATGCCGAAATAGTTCAAATCGTTTTTGGACAAGTCTATTAAATTTATGAAAAGGAAGGTTTAATTTTTAATGATTTCTACAGATTTTCTATTTACAAAAAAATTATTCTTTTCAGTTTCAATAACATATCTTACATAAATGTGTCTTATTTTAGGACTAAAGCACTTCAAAGTTACTGATAACAGAAAACAATATTTTTCATTTATTCAAAAATTTTATAACAATGTATAAATATATTTTTATGGGATTTTTTTCTATAATGAAGTTTCCATAATGGTATGGTAGTTTCTTCGGTTTGGCACTGATTGCAAATGAGCGTTTTCATCAGGGATGACCCTCGCTCTAGTTGATTGACCTTTAGGTCGATGTTCCTCTTTGGTGTCCTTTTTCGGTTGTTGCATTGCAAGTGCTTGCTGATAAGCAGGAGGTGGATCACATGGGAGCTGACGTAGATCTGTGTCATGAAAACGAGGGCAATGTCTAATAGAAGCGGACGCTTGCCCGACGCAATTATTCTGAAATGGTAGTGTATCACGATCAGAAGAGTGGGCTAAATCTGACATAGGTCGAACCAGCCTGGCTGTTTCGCATCTAGGGTTTAAGTACACTAAGGGGTCTGTAAGGGAATTAACGGACGAATTTAGTTCGCTTTGTCTCGAAAACACAAAGGCCCTCCGTGCTTCCTTACGTCTGGAATTTGCATAATTATCATTTTGCATATTGTTATTTTCAAACACAATGCCACCATTGACTATACAAAAACTATTACATGGCAAGATACTAAGGGCAGTACCCGATCGAATTCTTCTCAGAGAAGAATCTTTTTCATTTATAACTGACGAGAGCGCTGCAAACGTCTCACTTCTCGTTGCACCATATTTGGTTCTTGATACATTTCCATTGGCATCTGGAATCTCTATAGTCCTGCCAGATGACATTAATAAGGCCTCAGAATAGCTTGGAGCTATGTAGTTGTTCTGCAGTAAAACTTCCAGATCAGAACTCCCCATGGTATTCACGCGCATAATAGGCGTAGGTTCAATGTCGTTTTCGACATAATTTGTACCAAAAACTTTCTGCACGTGATAATGAACATAGGCAGTTTTGTATTCAATAATAACTCTCAGAGGCCAAGACAAAAGAAGGAATGATGCGATCCAAAAAATCAAATGTGACACATACCAGGGGAGATTATCTGGATCTCTGAAAGCAATCATGTACTGCTTAAAATTAACATTGAGCAAATCCATTCCCTCCCTCGTTTCAACGTAGTCGTCCCTTCTTTCATTATCTCGGTAAAATCTATTTCGTTGTTCATCAAATTCATATTCTGCCTCGGAACACAAGAATGAATACCCTTTGGTGAATCTAATTTTTGTCGCCGGAAATTTTTCAAGGCCAGAGAGCGAGGCAGAGGCATCCTTCATTCCACACTGGGTAAAATTGAATGCGGATCCTGCCGTGTGGGAATTGACGCGTTCATAGTAAACTTGAGTACTGGTGAATGAGTCGCCATTTCTGTATCTTGTCACATGCCGAGTCTTTCGAATGTAATGATAGCACAACGCTTTCCACCAGATAATCGGAATCGATCCCTGCATCTTTTGTATTTTTTCGTACACTGTTTGAACATCAGTTTTATGTTTCAATTCTAACCGAGTATGACAATGCCAACACTCCACAAGGTAAACTAAATACAACATGATGACGAAAGCAATTGGGATATATATGTAACCATCCTCACAGGGCTTTGATTTAGTCACGTGCGTATTAGCCATGCGATGGCCATAGTAACTAACAGTTATTGTTGTGATGACAGCCAGCCGACACCAAACGATTGCAGACAAACAGCCGTATATAAGTAAAGTAAGAATCAGGCATTTCCAGTGAGCGTCCCTCTTCAGTGACTTGCAGAAAGACTGCTTGATTGGGGATTGCTGAAGAGAGCAAAGTATATTTGATTATTGTGATGTTCATCAGATTTATATTGCATTTTAGCTATTTTCATTAACTTTTACAGAAAAATATTTATCATGGTCAAGAGACCAACAAAAACGTTTAACAACTCTCTCACTGTTTATGTACATGCATTGTGGAAGTTACTAACATTTTCAAATCCCTTACTTAATAGAATATATACAGTTACACGGTATAGATATTGCTGTTTGAATATTTTTTTTATCAAATCAAGAAGATTAAAATGAAATATACAGTTCAGTTTTTAAAAAAAATTCATGCGCAGTCTTCATCTAATCGTCTCGTTTAAATGATATATAATATCTCTTTTCCATTTCGTCCAAAGCTTCAACTGGCTAAAACAAGTCGTCGATTGAATGTACTATATTCCTGCAAAATACTAGTGCTTTAATAAATGATAAAGGAAAACGTCTACACACTATTAGCAGCTGCTACTGCATTGTTGTCTTTTCATCGAGCAATACGAAAATACTTAAAATGACTCATATTGTAAATCAGAACGATTGTTATTCCCATCCCTATTTTTATCGAATATTTTTTAAATCAAAAAATGTTGAGTTTTGTCTAAAAACTTCTACAGTCAGATTTTTCTAATTAATTCTCAACCATCATTGTTGTATGAATAACCTTATATAAACTTTTGAACTTTCACCTGGTCAAACAATTTACCGTACTTAACCATGCAGTACACATCGATTGAATTGATAGCAAACACTTATTCATTTCCAATAACTGCTGTCAAATATAAATCAAAATTCATTGAACGGGAGAACTAAAGGCCAAACCACTGCTTAGGAAAGAGTCACCGAGTATTACAGAGCGTATTGCACGATCCCGACAAATTTGATTTGCAACCATTAATGACAAGTCGATTGCCACAGCTACGAATGAGTTTTGGTGCATAACAATAATTTGTTTGATGTTAAAAATTGTATGCTTGCACGAACGGCTAAAGGTCTTCGTTCGTCATCAGTTCAGGCGTTTAATTTGTCTCAAATATTATTTGATGAATTAAAACAAAGCCATTGAAAACAAGTGAGTGGATTTTTATCATGATATTGCCTCACACCTTCGATGGCATTCGAGCATATCTTTGCTTGATTGTAAAAACCTGCAATGCACAATTCGTGTTTCAATCATTAGCTAGTTCGTTAAAAGGTCCAGCCGTAAATTTGGTACGTGGTTTATTCCTCTTATTATGAGAACTGTTGAGATAGAATCAATATGATCCAGGAAAGCAGTTAAGATTTGCCAAAAGAAATAGATATAGCGATTTGAGAAACACTTGAAAACATTCAATAGATTCCCATGGATCCGTCAAGTCCAGAAAATTTACATTGATGCTGAGGGGTTTCACTGAAGCACGCAATAGCACTAGCCACTTAGAAGCCATAATATTAGCATTCATCACGTTTCCTTCGCCATCAGAGACTAATAAGTAAATTATATCCGATTGGTATTTTCTGCGGGAGACAAGATGCACTTAAGCTTTCAGAGATGCTTAAATGATCAGCCAGTTTCCAGAGAACCATTCAAGTTGCTTGCGTATTCCCACGTACTATGCCCATCTTTCCCCAAATTATCCGAATTCCATAGTCCCCCCCCCCCCCCCCCCCCCGATTTCTAATTGGACCAAAACGAACAGAGGTACCATAGGATGTTCACATTTTATGACCAATAATGCGCTTATCGTACTAGTATGATGGAAGCATTTTGCAGTAGTAGATACATTGGTCGAGATAGAATCTAATCTCACAGGCATTTATGTCCCTAAAATGTAATAACATTTGTACCTTTAAGGAAGTAAAACTGCTTTTGGAGTCATGAATAATACATTGACTTAGTGGTCCTTAATGGAACAGTTATATATGCGTTCCAACATTCCAGACTCCCAGTAACCACATATTTGCATGGAATTTGTAAGGCTGACCTTCTTGATGTTTATGCTTGATTTTAGGACTGAATGTGACATATTTGGACCTATGTTAACGCACGTGGATCGACATCCACGTCCATATTGACAAAATAGGATTTCCTTGTTGCAGAAGTCTTGCGCTAAAAAGAAATCTTTGAGAAGAGGAAGAAATTGATTGTTCGCTTTTCCTTATAATTACCCAAGCAATGAAGGCTATACATTTAAAGGAAGGACGATGTGTGTTCCGCACGTTTCTACTTGGACTTGGTCAAGAGTTCTAGTCAAAATCCTAAGTTCATAAGCTGATACAGAATTATAAAAATCAATTTTCTTACTTTCAATATAGGAGTTTCTGTTAATTCTTTTTTTATATAATTACTTTAGTTTGATTAGTTTTTCTAACAGCAATTTCTCTTCTTGCTGTGATTATTTGCGATAAAAAAAAAATGATTAATATTTTTATCAGTCATTTGGCTATGGCACTAAGGGCTCAAGAATGTAACTGATAAAATCCTCCCCCCCCCCAAAAAAAAAAAAAACCATAATTATTTGAACAGTGCTTTAATATGAATTGATTGACTCTTTTTACTCCTGATCTCTAAAATCATTACATCTGGCGTTCCTATTTAATTAGTAGAGAAAATGTATGCCTGATAAAACACCCAAGTTAACATTGTTTCAGAACCCTAAAATTTTGAAACTGTTTCGGGTAAATCAACAACTGTAGGCATTGAAATTTAAAGACAGTATTGTCTCATATATTCTGCTCGAAAAATAAATGGTTTTGCCGTCAATGGGTCTAAAACTATCCAATAGTGTGGTCTAATAGAATTATATTCAGTTTGTTGCATATACATGCAGTTCAAGAATGCTTAAATATTGCAGATTTCTGTTAGTTTTTCTTAAATTTCTGCTTTCTATTACACGGATTTGTTCCATTGAGTACCTTTAGTCCAAAAACAAAAGGGCTAAAACAGGCTAACTTAATGCATAAAGAAAAGCAATTAAACGAAAACTTTTCAGCACACGTGGGTTGTAAGTCCTGATTTATTGAACATATTTTTAAAAATTACAGTTGGGATTGGGCACAAGTTCCATAACTTAGACCGCCCTCTCCCAATTTGTTCTCACTGATGCGGTCATTGTTTTCACAAGTGATTCTATATACCCAAAACTGGATGGGGTTCGAAATGCAGAGTTTGATTTGTTTTTTAAATTTTTTTTTATAGTTTATGAAAGCTTATAAAATTGCCAATTTATCAACTTCACAGTTTGTTTATTTTCTTCGAATTATAAAGCGACGGCATAAATAGGAAATATTGAACAGCGTTTTCACAATGCAAAATTTCTCCGTAGTGAATAGCGAGTGCACTAATTAAACCACAAATTATTTATTTTATGCATAATATTTCCTCTTTAAAAAAATTTATTATGAATAACTCATAAATTGATGATGATGACAGTAGTGTAGTCTCATTTGTTTTGTACTATGCATCGCAATTCTTCAACCTTCCGTAAGCATGAAAGTTAACGCTGAGCATCGAAATATCCCAAAATGACCCTCAACAGAATCCAACAAAACATTTTCAAATGCACACAGCACCGGGCAAATGGAGATGGCTACTGGCACTTTAAAATAGTTTTTCGATTCGGTGGAAAATTGCTTTATGATGCAAGATAGCATGATGCTTAAGAAGTATACGTCAAATTGGCGAAAAATATGCAATTTAGATTTTAAAAATTATGATTTTATAAAATTCAATTTAGTCAAGATCAACAAAAGCCTCAAGCGGATTCAAATTTGAGAGCTTTAAATTAGTTCACAAGGCCGATGTTTAAACCATAAGCTATGATAGTATTTCAAGTCTATATGAAGTGAGGTACCTTAATTAAATCCGCCAGCTAAAGAGGCTAATAAACAGAATTCATTATTGGAAACCTAAGAGTAAAGGTATGTACTAATGTTTATGTATAAGTACTTAGTATCGGTATCTCCATGCATATGTACTCTTATTTCTAAATTCAAAGTCCATGCTTTCTGTCAAAGGTAGTAAGTAAACCTTGCATATCTAAGTGCATAATTGAATCTGATGAGTCTTTCAAAAAGGTTAGTAGATATAACATTATAGACTGAACTCAAATAGAATAATATCCTTATCTTATTAAGAGTCTGCCTTCTAATCCCAATGCTTTCGTGATTGAAGAGCAAAGATATCGCACTTGATGAGAATAATCTATAGAGACCAATACTTTATGGGACTGTATAGACACCAAAGTTAATTTGGGCATATCGTGAGAACAAGGCATTGGGAATTGACACAACTCGAACTTCTTCTCCAAAGTTCTATTTTATGCATCAAAAAGACCTAATCGCATCAGGAATAACAATATATCCTACTTCTCCATCTCCACAAGCTGAGAGAGAAAGAGAGAGAGAGAGAGAGAGAGAGAGAGAGAGAGAGAGAGAGAGAGAGAGATTTATTGACAACTGGATTGTCTGTTTGACAAATCATAATTTAGATTAAGAAACGTGTCAGTTTATTAGTTTTAGGGGTAATTTGATAGTGTCCTTAATATTTGCAGGTGCCATGACATCAAACAAATATGATATCAGTTCGTGTTTCATTGGATGATAATGCTCTTAAAACGCTCGTACTGTTACCACAGAGTCATAGAAGATGCAATTAATCAAGGAAATAAAACGATGAAAATACATGTGCAACCTGCATACAGTCGGGCCTATTTGCAAAGTGGTTTCATTTTAGGAAATTAATTGTATTTTGGACAAATACTTCTATTAAAGAAAAAAACTATCTCAAAACATACTCAATGAATTATTCCTTTGTCATCAATCACCGCTGAAAAAGAGAACTTAATTAAATCGTCATGCGAATTTTATTTTTCTGTTTAAGACTCTTTTAGACATTTGAAAATGCCAAACAATGATGTATAACTTTATTGTAGAAAAAAAGGTTTAATTTTAGTAAAACAGTTTTGTAAAATCTAAACGTCTCAAGTTCTAAAAGAAAAGAATCGATTGTACCTTTAATGTTAGAAATATTCCATTAGACATCTCTGAAAATGTGAAATTTGTTTTCCCCAAGTTGTTTTTAGCCCTTTGTATTGATTATAAATGACAATACATCATTTTGCAAGATATTAAAATGCTTTAAATTCTACAAACAAGGACTTTTTTTTTAAATCGATAAGGAAGATTTTTAAAAAAAATCATATGATTCAATACCTCTCATTTCTGTTTGTTTTTCAAAGTATTTATGATGAAACTCAATCACCATGGTCGGCCCTTTTTGCGTTATCTATTAGTGCATTTTCAAAGAGGATAGATGGACAAAATCGTTACATTCAAACATAACCAACCTTTATCATTATTTTACGAAACAACTTAGAAATGACACACTGGCATAAGAAAATCGCTTGCATTTTGTTTAATAAGACTATATACTGTAAAATGTTATTAAACTTCCTTGAAATATATGTTTTCAAACGGTTACAACCATCTATTCTCTTGGACTGACTACAACAATTTTATCTCTTAAACCAACCACAACCATTTAATCCCTTGAAATGACCACCAACATCTAATCCCTTCACTGGCCACAACCATCTTACCATCTAATCTCTTGAAATGGCCACAACCATCTAATCCAGTTAACTTGTCATAACCATCTAACCATCTAATCCCTTGACTGGCCACAACCATCTAATCTCTTGAACCGACCACAACCATCGAATCTTTTGAACTGACCATAACTTTCCAATCCCTTGACTGGCCACAACCATCTAACCATCTAATACCTTGAACTGGCCACAACCATCTAATCCCTTGGATCATGAGGCAGTCTTAGGCTTTAGTCAAAATAGGTACACTGTCCTTTTGTTTTGTGATTAAAAACATTTTTTAAAAAATGAAATGCTATTAAAATGTGTCTCTATAATACTTTGAAATGTAAAAAAAAGAATCAGCGTTGCTTAATGATGTATTCTATATAATTTTATAAGTGATTGAAACATTGAATTGACTAAAGTCCTAAAATGCTTCATGATCCTGAGGCCACAACCATCTAACCTTGATCCTGAACTGACCAAAACCATATAACCTTTTGAACCAAACTCTAGTTACATTTAATCAAGCAGATGGTTCATTTATACAATTTTCCATAAGTTCGGTGCGATTTGTTGAACATTCCGCCAGGTAATCATCAAATAGTGATTTTGCGACCACTCCATATCGTAATTGGATGGAATATACTATAAAATTGTTCATTTTACGATTGATATGAAGAGCCAAATCGATTGGTAATTGTGTAAATCAGAGAGCATAATTGAAGGTTTAGTCTTGGTCTGGTGGATGAATTCCTAATTAGACTCAGGTACAGCACAGGATCGTTCTTCGTTCAATACAAATAAAATGCGAGCATAAAAGAGGAGTTTTAAACCCTTTAAAAAGTTATTGTCGAAGTATTACATAGTGAATGAAGCAGTGATCCAGATGTCTCTATTCTGGTTTTTTTTTTATTCTAATGAACATAGTTTACTACTCTTATTCAAGAATAATTTCTTATATACATGAAAGGAATATTCTAGTCAATTAAAATTTGATTGTGATTTACGTTTATTTCATACACTCTACAATTACTTTTTTTCGATAGAAATTTTAGAACAAATTTAACCCAAAGCGTTTATAAATTGTAGTGCTAATATCTCTAAAACATTGATTACTATTTGCCAAACGGAATAAACTCTTTTAAATATTTCATTAAACAGTAGAAATCGATATAAAATAATGTTAATCAACTTACATCCACTCTGTTTTCCCTCGATATCATCCTAACTGTCCACCAAGATATTGTTCACGCATGCTACTACGCGTAAATGAAAAAAAAAGTCCGAAATTTTGTCACCGTCTCTATCTCTTTCTAAGCACAGAACCATCTACGTTCTTCGCCCAATACTATCGAATACTGTATATCTTTAAAGCAACTGAGCGAAAGCCTGCCTGATTGAAGTAGACCAAAAACCTATATTTCACGACAGAAGCCAATATCAGTACAGAGCCGAATTTAGAATTACTGAGCGAGCGTGATGATATACAGTCGTACAACATACATATATTCGTGAGTGCTCGGTTGGAAAGAGTCCTTTCGGATTTGATACAAATGAAATTACAGCGCGAGAACTTGCTAATATGTCTGATTAATCAATGTCTCCCATATTGAATGCTTTTAGAGCGATCCTAATGTAGCAAATGTAGAGCGAGTCAAAATGGTGGGGTGTTACCGGTTTGCGATGAAAATCAGTCTTCTTGCTGACAATTTCTTAATTACTTTATCACCGTGTATGAATACAAAACGTAAAATAGCTAAAAGTTATTCATCACTGTCATACTCCATTGGAACCAGATATTCTAATGTCCGAGACCAGATACAGATAGGTTTGCACTTAAAACAAAACAAAGTTCTACTGATTAAGCTAAGGCTTGAACGATGATATTAGTATACTGTATTCTGAAGACGCGCTTCATGGAAACGAATGGTAACTGTGATTTATGACTCAAGATGACAAGATAAAACAAGTCATGATAAAATGAAATCTTTGTAGTAGGTAAGTGACGTTTCTTATCCTTTTCATCAGCGATCCAAAAGACTTGAATTCCGATACAAAACACCGTTTCTTGCAGAGTCCTTTATGCGCAGCTTTCTGACAATGATATTTTTTCAATCTTGCTCTGATGGTAGAATCACATTTTTTGAAACCGTGTTGTATTACACAACAATAAAATAGCCTTTGTTGGGAAATTGCTCCTCAAGCAATGGCACGCTGTAAATATGCTTGATCCCCATTTTAGATATTTGTTTCTGAGATTTACGTTTTGTGTAATACAATCCGCTTTTTCAAGAGAGGATTTTCTTGCTGATGCTAATCTTGTCCGTTTTCGTATTAAGAAGTTCCGTTCGGTAACTTGCTTATGAACAAGCTTCCATATTTAGACCGAAGAATCTACCATATCCTATTATATACTCGACTACAGTGCAAATGCTTTAGAAAATAATTAGTTTATATTGATTTTAAACCCAAATCTCTAAATCAGCTGCCAATGTCATGTAGAGGACACGAGTACACCATCTTGTATTTTTTTAAGTGTTTTGGTAAGAGTAAAAGAAAGCATTGTTGAGATCAGCCTTCATTCATATAATGGCTAAACACTAAACTCTATGGGTTATCATTTTGGCATTAAAAAATTAAGAAAACGGCGAAGAAAAATAAAACGAGCATGAATTATTATTATTACCAAACTCATCATTTACTTCTTTAAAAAAAATTCCATTTTATGATTTATTCTTTGTCATAATGAAATAAAATGCATCTGCAGTTTCGTTGGTTTCAACAGGTAGAATGCACAAGAGTAATTTTACATTTGTATGGTATCGTGGAGTTTACAAACTCATTTGCAATAAATATGTGCAAGGGGCGGCATGCAGCGATCTATTTGGTATAGACAAAAATTATTTGCTCTATTTTGAGGTAAATTGTAATCGATTGCTTTACATACATGTAACCTAAGTACATTAAAAGTACACAACAAGTACCTGTATAGAATACTAAATGTACCTTTGATAGGTCATTATTCCTCGCAATTGATCACACTTTTTTTCCTATAAAAAATCCCTTTGCTAAGAGTACATCACAATTTTGCACGCATTAATTTCAATTATATTATTCAACAAACAGAGAATTAGCAAGTAGAAAACGGGGGATTTGCAAATATGAGTGAGGATTAATTAGTGACCAAATTCGTTCTTGTTTAAAGGGTTGATTAGTTGGATGAACTGCTAGACAGTAAATTACTTTTGACAAATCTTAAGTGATAGGACAATTTAGAAAGGAATTGGTTTCTACTGATTGAATCAACTCACGTTTCCATCCAGAAAAATTGTTTTTGGGCTCTCAATCACATTTACCATGCAAGAAATAGTTTAGCACTCTGGTTTGTTATGGTACTTTTTGTCGCCTGAACATTTTTTGTCCATAGCATGTACATATTGTTATTTATTCGCAAATTCTGTCACTGACGGCAACGTATGCACAAAGAAGTTTTTTTTTCTATTCAGCAGAGCTGACGATAAATGTGCACGTAAACGGTCGGCACATTCTTGTGTTCTGCAAAAAAAAAAAATCATTTGAACAACAGGTAAACGAGTGAATAATAACAATTGAAATCATTGGAAAAACATATTTTCTTTGAATCTTTGAGTTCCTAGTAGCTTAACATAATTTTTTCTTTAAAATTCTCCCTTTTAAAAATTACTAGTATGTAATGTGTATATAATGCTCAGTACCGCCTCGCTCCTATCAGCCCTAGCTCAATTGGTGGACGTTGATTGTTGAGAGGTCTCAAGATCGAACACACTTGTGGCCATTCAAATGCATATGAGAATATATGTAAGTACATGAAGAAGAAGAAGAAGAAGAAGAAGAAGAGAGAGAGAGAGAGAGAGAGAGAGAGAGAGCATTAATTCTTGATGTTTATGGATTTTTCTTTTTAATAGATTACATATAGTCTACCAACATCGCTGCATTGCTGGAGTATTGTGAGTCCAAAAGGCAAAGTGGTTGACTTTTAATGATCATCTGATCTTAAGATCTAAAAATAACCCCAACTTTTATCAGTATCATTTGAGCTAAATGATTCCGGCGACAATTAGGGCTGAAAAAACCCCAATATGCCAGCGACAGTATGTACAGAAAGATAACATTAAAAGTGATAAAAGAGTTTCTTTCTATATATATTCCATATTCATATTGTTTCTGGTAAACATATGTCAAGTCAATAGAAGTCATTTGTTATTTGCGTAACACTATTTTAAAAGCAATCAGTATTCCGTGGCCTTTGGATAATTTTTTTTAGGTTTGGAATCAGTTGCTTTTACTTAAATTTTTGTTAATATGAATAAAAAAGAAATAAGTATAATAGCTTTGTACTCTTCTGTGAAGAGTCTAGTTCATGGAAATTCTATAATATGTAAGAAAAAGATTGGCGTGGTTTCTCTTTAAGGTACAACTATCCGAGCGTTGTGCTTGTACTTGTGTCTAAGCTAATATATTAAATTGTATAATTCGAACGCTACCGGCATAAAATTGATTAAAACCAGAAACAATTTGACGTTTACATTTTGGGTTCAACTCGTTCAGTCCTCCTGAAAAACGAATGTTTTTAACTAGATAAAACGCCAGCAGATACTGGTGCATGTATTTACTAAATAAGAACTTTTTTTTTTAAATAATAATATTTTGCAAGACAGTTTAGAATATATTTTCGAGAGGCATACATGGTTCAGAAATCTGCAAAAACAGTTTTTTAAATGTGTACTTCATATGTAATGAAAATGGTCACCTTGATCGTGAATTTCAAAACATAGTTGATATTCAAACCCTTGCCATGGCAAAGAAAAAAAAAACCCTGCATCTAAATTGTTGTTTAAGACCAATGATTTCATTTTTTATTCTGTAACTAGCGATTTTCATTAATAAACAATATAATATCGATTCTACCTGTAGTTATCTCATATTGATTTTTATTTTCAAACAGCCAGATATATTTGTTCAACAGTCACTGGTAGCACGGCTTCAATTTTCATATAACATTCAACGGAAATTGATTCCAGCAATTATTTGATTGATCAAACATTTTCTGAACTTGTCACTGCTACCGAATTAATTTTTGGTTGTTATACGTAAAACGAAAAAAAATTAGTCATATGGGAATTTCTTAAAAGGCTCAGAAACTGAATACACAAATGAAGCTTTCTGAAGGTAGTACTAGGAAGGGATTGCCTTGTCTTTGTTTTTTTTCCCTAGCCTTAAAGGACATTGCTGTGTAATGCATAAAATGTTTTTAAGTATTTTTAAAACCAAGCTTCACTATCATTTGTCTAATGCCATAACATTTGAAATTATGAATAGTTTTTGATTTTTAAAATTGCAAAGTTATCTTTCTAATCTGTGATTTTTAAAACAAATACAAGAAAGTCTGAAACTCATGTTAGCTAAAAGATACTTTATTACTTTAGAAAAAAATTGAAACCATGGATAGCATCGTTCATCTGAGTGCTGTGAGGTCTGAATGAGTTTAACGAATACTAAAGACCAATAAAAAGCTACACCAAACATGAGAGCTTCCACTTTTATGCCGCCAAAATAATATAATATAATGTTCATGATTTCCCGTATAAAACCCGGCCACTACATCCCTCATGTGGTCTATTATTGGCATGTGGATCTTTTATTTACAGTGAATCATTACGCATACAAAAATACCCACAACAATATCCACAAATTTTTACGAGAGTTTTATTACAGGAAATTTTTCAGATTTCGTATTATATTTTGATATGGTGAGTTTAGAGCCCCTCAAGGGGCCAAGTCAATGAACCAGAGCTCACAATACGAACTAGTTTGAATATGCATAGTATTGAAATGAATCAAAATGCATAAAATACATCAAATTATTCCCAGGTATTTCTTGAGCAGTTTTGGACTCTTCCTATGTCTTCAAAATTAGACCCACATTACTCGTATATAAAGATGCGTTCGTGCAGATATATAGAACTGTAGTCTTCTTGTTTTATATGAAGATATGATTAATAATGTCATAATATTCTTCCAGTGTGAACATTCTCTCGCTCCTTAGGTCCGTTGTCTCTTTGTATACTTTATCAAGATTTTGCATAAAGTGCACATAGCAATATTACAAAGTATATGCTTGTAGTTCGTAGCCATAGTAATATTAAACGATTCGGTCAAAACAATATTTTCAAAGCAATAAATTTTTCTGGGGCCTCGATGCATGACGAGACAAGGTCTTAGGTTTGCAGAAAATATATAAAGATGCTCATAAAATGTGGTGTAACATTTCTAGTGAGGAATGTTATGAAACATTAACATTTTTTCAGGAATTATCTACAACAAAATTATTATTATAACATGACAGAGGATGTGTCCCTTCAAATTAAACGTATTTGAACCTTTTTTAATCAGTGGAGGATGTCCAGTGCCAATCATCGAATCTAATTATGTTCCAATATGGCTAGCTTTGCAACATATTTCAGGTCCAATTTTCTTTACAGTCTAATGCAATTTTCAAGTTTAAATGAGAAAAAAAATGTTTGTTCTTAATTTAACATTTTAACTTGAATTTGCAAACTAGAAAGAAATACCGGTACTTACTTCATTGATACTTTAATATTTAAATCTGTTTCATTATAAAGCTTTTGACAAAACTTACAACATAATAATCACATTTTTACTCACTGTGAAACAAAACATGACGTATATATGATTTAAACTATGATAGTAGGTGTCGAAATGACATCAGTGCAAATGGTATCCATACGATGAAAAATGTTACTGGACATAGTTTGTGATCAGTAAACTATAAGGTCAATGTACTACTACACAATGTTTCGAGGGGTGTCTATAGTAAAAGTAATTACTTTTTATCAAGTACATTCGCACTTCTCTTATTTCTATTGTGTATTAAACAAAAGGATCAAACTGCTCAACATGCAATGGTACATCCTTACCTCAACATCAAAGCCCATGGCATTCAAGCCAACTATATCTTGGTAATTAAAGGTCGGATTACGTTGCAAAAGGACATTTGTACTTGAAGAACTATTGATTAAGACGAAAAAAACCTTCTATCTTATTTCTTTTGTCCATGTTCCGTAGATATTTCTCAAATTTACATGTACAAAGCAACGAATCCAAAAAAGGGTCAAGTCTTCATTTTCATCAAAAAGAATAAACTTATTACACATAGTGCCTTGCCTTCTTTGCACGAATTACTTGGTCTTAAAGGACTGTCTTAGAGTATTCAAATGAATGCATCATTTAAAACCATAGAATTCAGAGCGGATCCAACCAAAATGCGACAGAAAGACAAATACATAACTCTTCTTTATTCATGTATTGTGCAGTTAAAATTAAGAAAAACGTCAATATCTGTCATGATTTTTTTTTCAAAATGGTATTGATTAAACATTAAGTTGATACTTTTAGCGTATATATGAGTTATTTTAAACGATGGGTTTGTTATCTTACAACTTCACAGCGTGAAACTTTATCTAACGGATGTTTGGGAGAGTCGTATCAAAAGCGTGATTAAATGCATAGAGATCAATGGCGGCTGACCAGGTCTGGCAAAAATAGTATTCGTTTTACATGTTTTGTCCTGAAGCTATAGCTATTGGAAGGAAACACATTTATCAGTAGCTAAAAACTAGCGAGATTTCTTTTCCAAAATTTTACAATCAGCAAATTAACCGTAAAAAATAGATAGAGATAGGAAAATGGTCGCCAATTAAAACGCCATGAACGTAAAAGCACATTTCACATTCATGTTAATATTTCTTTGATAGAAACCTAATTTTAAACCGTTTTTGCAATTAGTTAAAAGTTCTATTTGATATTTCGTTTTTCTTTGATGTTTTATTAAATTAATAAATGAATCGCCGTCACTTAATTTTTTCTATATAAAGAACTGTTCATTAATGTAAAAACTGAAGAAAAAATTACATGTTTTCTGGTTTGGTTTTTTGGGGGGGTTTTTGGAACATTTATTTTTTTTAATTTAAAATTACAAAACAGAAAAATATACTTTCAATGTTCATAAGTGTAAAATTTGAAAAAAAATACTGTGAATGATTTTTGGGGGAAACATATTGTGCTGAATTCAAACGTACAAAAATGACGAATTTTAAAAAGCCGACGAAATTTAATGATAAAAAAAGATCAACATGTAGAAATGGATTTAATCTTTAATTCTATTTTTCAAAAACTTTAACCTCGTAAATGATGCCAAGTTGGGGGGGGGGGGATGTCCACACACTTACTATCCCTTTTGTAGTGTAGGGTAGCAATGGCAATTTTTGTTGTTGTAGGAAACCCACAACCAAATATTTCATATTTAGTCTTCTTTTTTTTTTTAGATTTGTGATTCTGGCTGGTCATTTATCATTAGTTAATATCATGTTTCTTGGCTTGTATATATTCTGTTAGTCTTGAAAATAAATCATTCATCTTGGTTCATCCTGGTGTTAAAAAAAATCATTTTTGGTACAGAACTAATCAGCTCCTCAAAAAGGAATATGATGAAGCATTGAGCTATGATTTAATGGTGAAAAGTGTCTTTCATTTACATAAATCGATAAAATGTAGCAATTTTCAAGCTTACAATTTTTCTTATTTTCTTCACTGCTCTGCAACTCATAACATATTTTATTGTTTCACTACTGTATCTGCAATTTGGCACACTATATTAAAAAGCCAAAATGAATTGCTCTAGAATAACCCATTAAGATGAGAATGCTTTATTTATATGAATTTATTGAAAAAAGTCTTGAAACTAAATTACATAAAATCCCCTTGAGAAATGATGAATATGAATATTTTTCTGCCTCTTTACAGTGGAACGATGTGAAGAAATAGATTGAGTTTTTGAACAGTTAAATATTCCAGTGTATTGATATTTTAAAAGACTTATATTTGAAACATAATTTTGGGTTTTTCTGGGACTGATTTTGCAGAAAATATGGTATTTATGTTCCATTATTGTTTTTTTTTGCGTTTAACACTACATTCCAATTTATGCTATCGCATGATAATGTATTCTAACATTCTTCCTTGAATCTGACATAGAAACAGACCATTAATAGCATCAAAACAGCATACAGAGCGAGATCGTCTAAAGCAAACGCCTGTAGCTGTAATTAAAAGTTTATTCGTAGCAAGTAAATAACTTTCAAAAAACATACATTTCTTACGAAATACAAAACGGACGAAGTGTGTTCGAGATGTAGATATAGACGCCTGCTTGTTTTTTTTTTATAAATCTGCTTAAGATATATTTGTTGAATGTATGATTTCATTGTAGCGATCAACTGTCTTTAACTGTATTCATACAAATTTTCCAAACCCTAACTAGTACGGAACACTTAATGGGATCGTTCCACTTCCATTCCGATGCGGTTTGATTTAATAGAAATAGCCTGTTCTCTTTGCCTTAAGTTCCTTTTCAATCATAAGACTTCTCGGTAAACGAAAATAATTCTGAAGATTCTCTATAAAAGAATCTCATTCCAATGAACAATACACTTTTTTATAGCTTGCAGTTTGACAATAACTTTTCAGATCGATATTTTGTATCTTGTCAACTGAGTTGACAACTCTCTTTTTCTTATAATAGATATAAGACATCAATACGACACGCGGTCTACTTTTATTTGTTCCCCTGTTCTTTCTAAATGAAGCCCCAGATAAAAGTAATCACAGCGGTTTAGATATTACTATCATCAAAAGACGGTTTATCAATAAACGCGTAGAGAGGAATAGAAAACCCTGGTGACTTTTATTTTGTAATACTGAGAAAATAGAGAGAGAGAGAGAGAGAGAGAGAGAGAGAGAGAGAGAGAGAGAGAGAGAGAGAGAGAGAGAGAGAGAGACAGAGAGAGAGAGAGAGAGCAATTTGGATAACTTTTGCAATATCAAAGCTAATAGGAAATTGAATGTCTTATATACATGTATATGTACACTGCACTAAGTACATATACCTGTTTTGAAGATATTGAAAGCGGTTATTGCTGTTGGTGTTTAGATTTTCTAACAATTGGAAATAGCATTTAGTGTACGATTTTCCAATCTTACACTAATTGATATGTATTTTCAAAAGACATGTCTTTGTTCAAAATAGATGATGCTGGAGAACCACAAGGATCAGTCATCATGTTAGAGATTCAAATTATATTAAACTCTGTCCCGAGTTTTTGCCTCCACCACTTTTTCCTTGATATTTCGATAATCATAAATACCTTTGTGCTCAAACAACGTTCATCCAATAATATGAAAAATGTCCAGATCAACTGTTTTGAAACGCCCCCTCGACCGCTTCAGGTTTCAATACACATCCCAAAATAGAAAGTCTACGGGGATTTTGCATTGCATCAGCCATTAATAAGCCCGGATGATAACGTTGAAAAATTGCGTGAGGTATCTCGAGTACTTCCGAATGGAAAAAAAATGTAAACATCTCCGTAAGAAAATTGTTTTCGTGCAAATTGATGGATTTAAAGATTCATTTTAAGAATACGCTACCCTCTTTTGAGACAAGGTTACAACTTATATAAGCAAGTTTTTTTTCCAGATTTTTGAAATCTTAAATTTAAAGCTGCTTGGTCCGATTTAATATCAATCTTTTTGTACGCTCTTAAACGATGGTTATGCTAAGTATATGTATAATGATAGACATTGCAGTAGTTTTCCCAGTCAATTAAACCAAATTTCAATGAAGAAAATACGCACAAAATTTGCTTACAAAACAAACGACATAAAAGGGTTCTGCGTTATTTCGCCTCATGTTAAAGTTCACCCCTGACGACGAGACGGGTATGGTTGTATTACGACTTTGACATTGCTTTAAATAAAGGTCGAAATGATCAGACAAATTACAAATAAACATGTGTACGTTTTGTTCGCTAATATTTTTGAAGTTTGCTTTCTTTACAATCGATGCATAGCACACGGGTTGAATAACCCCAATTGTTCGGGGGACGAAACCAAACGGTTTCCTTTTCTAAACATTCCCGTGATGCATTTTGGTTTGTTTTTTCGTTTGCCCAAAAAGAAATGATTTTTATTTACTTTGAATATTTATAACTTTGAAAAGAGACTGATTCTGCTGATGTAAATAGGAGAAAGTCCATAACTTTCTAAGATAAATGGTTTCTATAGAAAAAAATTTAATACTGTAATAACAAAAAAATTGGACCAAGCAGCTTTAAGTATGTAGCTGCGCAGTTCTAAGTGTTTTAAAAATGCTTTGTTCTGCCCTTGTATGCGTAATTAGCATACAAAACAATACTTAGGACGTACGCGTCATGTTTCTTGCTTTTGTATCTTTTGACAACAGTTTTATTAAGTTTTGGACAGAAGCAAGCCAGTTCAAGAACTGTTGACATTTTTCTTGTCAAATGTAAAAGATGGCCGCACATCCCCCTTAAGGAATAATTTATTTGATGCCTAAATAAAATTATTGAAAACGAGAAACGCGCATGATACGATATTACAATATTACAAAATTGATTTGTTTATCTAAAACTGTGTAAATATTGCTGATTAACTACCCGTCAATACTATCATTTTTTAATGAATTGATGCATTCTACAGTTTTGCCAGGGTATAATGAAAATTATATTACGCAGCTGGAAATTTGAATTATGAATGCTTTGCATCGACTACATTTCAAGTTTGTATGTATACACTGTATTTCATAATGTTGATAAGAAGCCCCTATGTTCTGTGTACAAAAGTCACGAGCCACCTAATGACTAGGTGTCTTGCCAAATGCATTTTAAAAAAAATACTACAGAGAGAGAGAGAGAGAGAGAGAGAGAGAGAGAATGACAGAGAATGACAGAGAATGAGAGAGAGAGAAACCCCGATTGAAATATTAACCACCCTGTAATAGAACTATCAGGGATCTTAGGAAGAAAGATAGGATCAATAAAGCTATTGCACTCACTTGATTGTTGTTAGCCCCTGGAGTAATCGCGAAAGAAAATTTTCTTCGTGTTATCTTACCCATTGTCATTTAACAACTTTATTGTTCTTACTGGATTTTAAAGAGAGAAAAAAAATGAAATCGGGATCAACAAAAACATTTTAATTTATTTTGTTGCTGAAAGATACATCTTTCCTTCTGAAATTCAAGAAAAAAATGAAGGCATTTGAGTTATTGAAAAGAAGCCGATGATATGTTGAATATGTATGTAGCATGAATGTTTGCCAACTTGATTGTGTTGCAAAAAAAGTGACAATCAAGACTAATGACGATGATAAATTACATTTCCACAACGATGTCTTCTATTATACTGCTCGCGTTCATACGAGGATAGATTCCCCTGGTACTCTCAAATTTCCCCTCTTATCCCTGTCTCTGAACTTGGCAACCGTATTTTGATCGCAACGGTGATGGCATACGGACAAACAGCAGTATCGATTTATCGTCAAATTTGCAAATTTGAATTTTTTAGGGTCTTCATAGAAACATAATTGAAACACACAATGTCTGGTAATTAAGGACCACGGATCACAAAATCGGGAAGATTATATCTTGAACATATCCTTTGTTCGTAAATAATTTGTTTCACATACACTGAATATCTGATGAATTCTCGTTAGTAACGAAAATTCAATATTGTGCAATAGGAGTGAGACAGAGAGAGAAAGAGAGTCGCAGAGTTTTCATAGATAAAATATAAATTCCAATGGGAAATGTTTTGCTGAGGCGAAACCGATAATAAATGGCAAAAAACAAAGCAGTGTCAATCACTCTGTTGGCGATATATGGCTATTGGAAAAGTCAAAAGTAAGAGGGATAGTTCTTCTAGGCAAGGATCTTCTTCTATCGATCGTGTTTGTTCTCATATTGCTGCCAATTTCATCACTACCGACTCCTAAATGACCACTCTGAATGGGATCAAAGAGCATCGTTATTTAAAAATGTAGATGAAATTCGCGTTCTGGGCGAATTTTGGTAAATCCCGGTCTTAAATCACAATGAATAACGTTTCCCGAGATGAGCAACTCGATTGAAGCGAATGATATACAGTGAAGTCGTGTAAACCACGGACAATTATTCAGGGGTTTTTTTTTTTACATTTATTTTTCTTACGATTTAAAGAAGTGGATTTTCCACATATTTATGTATATGAAATAAACCCTAAAGGAAAATTGGGCTAACGAAAGATGTTTTTAACCAATTTATATCTATTCATTGATAGTGTTTTTGTATACTTGTCTCTCAAATTTATACGAATTTTATGAACATGAACTTTCACACAAAAGATTGCATTTACTTTTTTTATGTTTATTAAAACATCCGCATTCCTCTTACCCAAGTTATTTTTCAAATCAGAATTTTTTTCTGTTTTCAAATGAAATGACGGTTATAAACACCGAAAATGTGAGCTCTATATTTTTCAATATAAAAAATAGCAATTTTTTCTCCCACTACCTTTCTTTTAAAAATAAGTTTCTTAACAAAATTAATAAGTTTAACTCCAGTACAAGTCAATTGCATTCGGTTGCAATATGTAAGCTCGAGGCCTTTTGCTGACAAGGCAGAAGTTCTCCAAAGCAAACCTGATAGCTAGAATTACATGTGAAACCGTAATTTTCCTTTAATTAAGATTCTGGAAGGATCATGCATTTATTCATCAAAAGGATGAACACAAGTTCCCAAATCCTTTCTAATGTGAAAAGATAACTTATTTTTGGTGTACCTTAGCTGGTTTTATGCTCTTATTCACTTGCAACATGCACTGATTCTACAGAAGCAAGCGATAATGCATTATCAGAACGGTTTTGTGGCTTTGTGCATCGATTAAGGAGAAATAGATACGGATTCAAGAAAAATGTGTGTTGGGTCCGAGTTGTGCGTATGGTTGGATTTTATTTATAGCACTCATAACAGTGCTAAGACCTCCACCTTGGATAAACCAGGAACAAAAAACATTATATATATATATATATATATATATATATATATATATATATATATATATATATATATATATATATATATATATATATTTTCGTTTTGTGAATTAATAAAATAAATAAATTCGAATCACGTCGTATGTGTATTGTTAAGACGTTGTTTTTATGGTGATTGAAGTTATTGAGAGAAAAAATATGTTAAAAGATAATATTGTTTTAAATCATGATTATGAAATTGTAGAGAATGGATGAAAAAATAATGTATTTACATTGAAGATTGTTCAGGGCATTTCATTAGTCTTAAATGCCATTAACTTGTAATGTGTCATTTTTTAATTACAATGCATTAATTGTCATATCATTATCCTCCTAAAATGCAGAATTTAAATCTGTTACTGGCAGATGTTATTGATAAAATGCTATTCTGATTAATTATGTTTAATTGCATTGTGTCGATGTGTCTTTTTAAAATATATGATCTACATTTCCTTATTCACCATGAGTACAATGCATCTACATTTGCATCAAATATTAACTATGCACATTAAAAGTCTGCAACTTCTGCATTCTGCTTTACACGACAATACATGTACGTAGAGTCTCTGATTTATAGCCCAGAGTACGTGCCCATGAAGGCAAATTATCTGTAAGTAAATTTGCGATCAATATTTTCATTTTGGAAGTATGATCTTAGGAATAATGGAAAAAAGCGGCGAAAACAACTTAGCGTAATGAACTTTCCTTAGATATAATCAAATATGTGGTGATGCAGAATAATAAACAGATGACTTTTTTTTTAATTTGAGGATACAAACACAATTATGATCAAATTTAACGTACATATGTGAAGTTTAATTAAAACGTCTTTTTCAGCAGGAGTTTTGAAAAGTATCAAGGAAGACACTTGGAAAAAAGCGGTTGCAATTTTGTTATTGGATTTTTTTCCTTCATTTCATCAAGGTGATGAAGCTGAAGCAGTAGCAAATCCGCTACTGAAACATCTATTGGATCTCCTATTGCACCTCTTATTTACACGGCTGTCAAGAAATTTACTCAGTTTACTAATTTTCATAACCTATTTACCTTGCCTATAAATAAATAGTAAGTTTCTCTTCCTTTTATACCATCTAAAGACCTAACAGAACCTTTACAATGTAACAACTTAAATAACCACAAACCACAAAGCAATATTTACAACAATATACAAAACCACACACCACACAGCAACATTTACAACAACATATAAACCCCACTCCACACAGCAACATTTACAACAACATATAAACCACACTCCACACAGAAACATTTACAACAACATATAAACCACACTCCACACAGCAACATTTACAACACCATATAAACCACACTCCACACAGCAACATTTACAACAACATATAAACCACACTCCACACAGCAACATTTACAACAACATATAAACCACACTCCACACAGCAACATTTACAACAACATATAAACCACACTCCACACAGCAACATTTACAACAACATATAAACCACACTCCACACATCAACATTTACAACAACATATAAACCACACTCCACACAGCAACATTTACAACAATATATAAACCACGCACTAAACAGCAATATTTACAACAACTTAAAAAACCACAACATCAGCAAAAACAAGTAACACCACATATACAAATGCAGATTAGGCCAGCATTATATTTTCAAATATTATACAAAAAGTTCAACAACAATGAACATCAAAATAAAACTTACAGCCACAATTAATACGACAGAAAAATCTACAACAACAAATGACCCCTCAGAAATAATTCCATCAACAAATAATGCTCAAAAACATAGAACAAGAAATAACTACACAATAGCATTTTAAACAAAACACAAACACAGATACCTACAAAACTACATAACAACACCTACAACAATAAATAACACCAACAAAAATACCTATAACAACAAATAACACACCAAGGGCATAAAAATAATATAACAACAAATAACACCCCAAGGACATAAAATAAACTTTATCCCCACATTTTTCTCTACAGTAATACAATAACAACAAAGAAACTTTTAAAATAACAAACTAAAAAGAACACTATAACTTTTACTACAAAAAAACTTACCACACAACAATATATACAACAGTAAATAACATCATAAACACCCACAACAACAAATTATGCCACAGCAACATAAACAACTTTTTAAAAACTGAAGTCCACTTAACGTCTTTTTAATGAAGTACAATGATAATTACAGATACTGAAATCTATAGTTGTTTTGGGCCAAAATATTTATATATTTTGGTGAAAAGTTATTATCTATCTATTTCTTTCACAGTTTACAATGTATCGAAATTATTTTTTTCATTAATTCTAGTATAATTCTTACAGTTTCTGACATTTTTTTCCACTCGTATTACATTGTAACAAATTATTAAATATTTTGAGATTTATTAATCTGTTGACCACTTGTACCCTTTGATTTCAGCATTAAATGTTAGAGAATCACAAGGAGTACTTCAGTTCTAACAAGGAAGAAGAACCATAATCCAAAATGATACGTGCACGTGATATGTGTACGCAACAGATTTTGATTTTTTTAAAATTTTGTCTTTAATAAGAAATAAAGTAAGTTTCACAAATGTGAATAAGAAAACAAGATAGAAATGCTGAAATGCCGGACCCATTCTTAATAACACAAATACATGTGATAAAAACGACACCACAAAAAAATTCTTACTTTACATAACCAACGGTTTGTTTGAAAAGCTAGCATTAATCATAAACTTGTACAGCTGTCCTTCTTATATAGACAAAAACAGCCTTCTTTAATTACTTGTACCATCTTCTTACTGTTGCATTTGGTCTTTCATGACACGTTAATAGAAATATATGTCCTGCGTTGGTGTTATTTTATGGCGTGTGGGGGTTTACTCTGACGTTTTAACGTTTGGCGCTCATCTTTTACGTCAACTGAAACACTGAAAATGTCCACCGTCTGTTTTCTTAAGGTCAAGATGATGGCAGGCAAATTTTGCTTTTACGTATTTAGCACCAATAACATTCGAGTACAAGAGATTCATTGAGTCTCAATGACTATTATCTAAACAATAGCTTGGTTTCATAAGGTATACCGGGGCTTAATTTTAAACACTGTAAAAAGTCGTGTTTTAAACTGTCATTTTCAAGGAAATATGCAGGAAACCAATGTTTTCCCCTTTTTCACAAATGAAATATATCCAGAATGCTAACAGTTTTTTATTCTTCTAAAAACGGCATATAAAAAGTTGTTGACCTCTTCTTTAAAATGATATTAAATTGAAGACAGTTATCAAAATAACGTTTTATTTGTAATATTTCAAATGGAATCTCAAGAAAATGTTTTGTTTTATATAATTCCCAGATAGTGATAAATTAGGTGGGAAGATATATCAAATACATTATGACGTCATAATGGATATAGCACCAAAAAGACATTCTGGATTCATTTACTAGATCTTGACCTTATGAGAAACAATAACGAATTTATAAAATAGATACAACTCTTTGCATTTTTAATAAATGAGATTCCAGTTAACTTGAAATTTAAAGATAAAGAATACTAGTATGTGCTCTGCACACCACCAAATGCCGAGAAAATCGGAAGATTAATGAAAAAAGAGAGAAAGAAAACAACTTTTGAACTATCTCCACTCTTTGCTTACGTCCATCGACAGATGTAAATAGCGTCACCTCGCTGACAATTCTGAGGCAATTACCTTCAAAAGGACATAAAACAATCGACGAAAGTACTGGGCTCTCAGTTGGTCTACCACAGTTAGACCACAGATGACCTTAAATTAGTATTCCCGTCATGTGATGGCAAGATCTGTTAAGAATACAAAAAAAAAAAAATAATAAGTGACAACCGCAATTCAAGAAATGGAAATATACTATTCCCCCAAAATGCATTGTTGCACATAATTACAGTTCATTGATAGATATGTGATGATAAAAGGTATCAACAATGAAATAAAGGAGTAGTTTATTAGTTATAAAGAATGCATGCATTAAAGCATTACAGTGTGGTAATCCACAAATGAGAATAGGAAAAATGCTGACTCAATAATTATACATGTTAATACAACGTCGATTTTCAAAATTGTCATCGTATTCTTTATTTTTAACTGTTGTCCAATTGTAAACAATTTCAATGTTATTCCTATAAATTTTCTTAAAATGCTTAGTTTTTACCGGATTTTTGATGAAGAAAAAAATTAAATATCCATGTACTTTGCACTTAAAAATACAATTATTCTGACATCGAAAGTATTTTGTAAAGAATGTTATTTTCTAAAAGTTTCAACATTCTAGAGTTGAAATTTTAGAAAGGACATCATGACATCGCGATCCATATATTTTCATTTGCTATTATCTTAACTTTTATATCTATACTGAAATGAAAGTTAAAGCGTTAAAATTTAATTCCACTCAAAAACCAACATGTCTTCAATTCATTTTTACTGCACAACAAATCAATTTCAACCTTAAATTGAAATAAAGAAATGCAAAAAACTTTGATGTTAACCAACTTCTTAGTATTTTTTAAAAGCTTCCTACAATATTTGACCATATGCGGCATTTTTCAGATTACTTTCGTCTAAGGCTTCGCTTCCATAATAAAATGAAAATTTGTTTAGTCCATAACAAGTTGTTTGTTCTGTTTGTTTATGAGTGCGCATGTTTAATATTGTTAAATAAAAATGGTTCATGAATTTACATGGAATTTTAGGATGGTAGCAGGGTAGTGTTTATGTATTATGATAATACCATTTCCTTTTAATGACTAATGAATGTAAGAGCATGAAGTATCTTTTTCAATCGTATTGTAATCTTTATAATCGACAGACTTGCCTTGAACAAAGGTCACGAATATCGCAAAACAATACGAAATCGATGATATGTGAAATAATACGTCATCTATCATTGTGGCAGCATTCCTTTCAGTAGCTTACATAAATCATCTATACGAATTATTTATGATTTCTTTTTATATTTATTTATAATTTATTATACTAATTCTTCATTTTATTTTTGATTGACATGTGTAAATTACTTTTGAGATGTGTCATTGTAAAAAAAAAAGTTTGAAATAATCGCAAGTAATAATAATGTCGAGAAAAAGTTAATAAACAAAGTAATAAAGCCTATTTATGCATTTATTCTCTCTATATATGGTCTCAGCTACGGATCATATTTATTGAAATAAATGTAGAACAAAAATGAATTTATAGATCGATTTACGATTTTCATAACCTAAGAAGAATGAACACACTCAAAACAACTCGTGGGTAACCAATACATGTCTTTAAATAATGTTATTTTTACAAGGACAGGCTATTTGTTATGTATTGCCCCTTAAAAAATCACAGGAAGGTTTATTTATCATAATATCTCCCTAAAGAAAAACAATGACATATCAGAATAACATTGGCAATAGGAATTTTCGGAGAAGACAAGAAATGGATGCTATGTCAATAAATGTCTGAAGTCACAGAAGTCAGCCCCTCGGCGAGAGGTATTTATCGCCGGGACAACCAATAACCCCCCAACTGAGAGCATAAAATGGCCCATCATCTCGGGCATCAATTATAGGTTTTATAACATGCAACAGGCAAGTGACAGATTGAGCTTTAAAATTAAATTTATTGAAGTTATCGATCGGTAACCACCAGGCTTCAGTATATATAGTTGGAGACTGGTGATTGGACAACATTGGACAATATTGTGTATAAGTGACTTGTTCAAGGTTAATGCAATAACTTGTATGTTAGACAAATTATGACATTGAAAAGCTTGTTTGGAATTCTGATTCTATTCTCTGTTTTAGCAACAGTGAATGCTGGAAGTAAGTATAATTTAATCTTTTACATATTTTAATAGATTTTGTTTCTCATTTAAAAGTAATATGAAAAGAATAAACCTAATAGATCTGTACAGTATATTCTATTTTTCACAACTTTTCATTCTTTTCTTATGTTTTTTTTGTTCATGACACAATGAAATCAATCATAGAAATTAAATATGTATTTCAATGAAATAGAGATAGCTAAAGAAACAGACAATGGGCTAAATGACATTTGTTTGACAAAATAAGTTAAAAACATAGAGCTGCTTCCTAGCCTCGAGTCTATATCATGTCATTTGTTAAAATTATTTCTATATAGTCTGTTCCAATTAAGATTTATTCATTTTGTTGTTTTGGTGCATAAATTGTAAATCACAATTGTTTATATAACATTGCTTTGTTAATGCAGTGAAAAGATATTTCTGATACATATATTTTTATGGGGTTTTTGTTTAAAATGCTACGAAAAAATCATTAGATTTGAATTGAATTTACTGTTTAGTATGATATCCATTACCATAATTTCATATACAGGCAATTAAATTCTTTAGTAACCTTTAATAAATGGTAAATAAATATCATATTTCAACAGGTAAAAAGAAAGAAAACTTCAATGATTTCAATTTACATTCGTAAAAAGGGTTAAATTTTTCCAAAGAGATTGAATCAAAATTTAAGAATACATTTGCCTTAAAACTTATGATGATAATTTCATAATCAAGATACATAATGTGTTTATTATAAACAAAATTTATTCATTCATTTCCAGATAACTGCTATTGGAACGGTCGAGAATATGACGACGGTGATCAGATAACGTACGAGAACGCTTCCCCGTGTAAGGAGTACAAGTGTGTCAATGGTATAGTGGAACTGACCCACTACATGTGTCCAGCATGCACCTCGAGAATGCATACCATCAAACTGCCTTGGGAGTGCTGTCCACGATGCATACATCTAAAGTGACCGGATATACAAACATTATTATTCTGGAACGTGATACGATCTATAGCAATTCCATATCTATTTGTGCCTTTTTTATATTTCGTTTGAATAAAGCTTTTATATAATTTGCCATGATTTTTTAATAGGTGGTTTTTTTTCATAAACACTATATTCAGCTGTATAACAGGATTTTTAAATGATCGTGTTATTTCAGCTACCTTTTAGTATCTTTTTCTCAGAGATTTCAAATTTTGGGTTGATTTTTTTGAAAATTTAAATAAAATGTAAAAAAGAAGAAGATTTTAAATATGAACATTCATAATGCGTTGAAAAAACGAATTTATATTTAAATTGTTCCTAAAGGTGATATGGAACATAGTGATATATCAACACGGGTAATAAAAGAATATGCTGTTCAAAATAGAATAAATCATTTCAAATTTTCATATTGTACAATATTTGACTATAAAGTGCATGTTATTAAAATCTTTTAAAGGTAAAAGAATGATTAAGTCCAAATTTCCAATCTGTGTTGCAAAATGATTCTACACTTTCTGCAGTTTTTTTCATTTTGGTGAGGAAGACATACATGTATGTCTTGCTATTTAGAGTTATTTATTAATTGATTTAAATGATATATAGAAATCTAAATTTGATTTGACATATTTTTCTTAGGAAAAGTCGGGAACATTCAGGATGAGTTCAATGCAATCTGAATACATTTCTTATGTCAGACGTAGCAGAAAGTGAGATTTTTAACTTATTCTCTTCATACATAATTGAAAATGTCAATTTCAAACACCTTTTTTCAACTGTATATACCTGCAAATTTTACTTTGAAAAAATTCTTTGTTTCTAAGCATACGTGAAAAAATATTTTTCCAACTTTTTAGAAACATGAAAAATCATTTGATTTTCTTGATTTTGACCTTGTACAACAGAATGCACATTAAATATTAAACATTGTAAAACATCTTTTGTATACTAGTAATTCTTTTGATACAGTAATGATCATGATGACAACACTAGCTATAATTACTAGTATCCGAGTCTAAGAATATGCAGTGAAGGTAGCAACCGATAATAATTTTCTCCATTTATTTGGGTACGGTATTGTACTGGATATACTAATTTCATATACTGATAATTACCTGCATATTATTTTTTTTTTAAACTGTATTTTTTAAAATTTTCTCATGAATAAAACTTAAAATGAATCAAATGTTTTATATTTAATTGAATTCACTAGATTTTCAGACATGAAGCATCCTTTTTAAAAGTCAAAGGCTCACTTGACATGTACGTTTAATTTTATCTCTTAAAAATATGAGAAAAATGTGTAAATGATATGTGCCTATTTTTGCTTGCATTTGCTCTTTGTTGGATTTACAAAAAAAATCATCAATGAAAGGGAGCTCAATACAGAAAACTGTAATCAAATTAAAGAAAACAACAACAACAACAACAACAAACTCACAGACTCTATGATAAGAATTTTAATCAGATTTTATGTAACATACAAATGTGAAACACGGGCCAGTCAAAAGATTTCCCTTTTCCAGCTCTATCAATATCTGTAAATGAAATGAAACAAGACATATAACTCTGTATTTCGTCTCAAGATTTCACTACTTTTATAGATGGTATTGAAAAGTTTAAGAATTTGATTCGATGAAATATCTTGTTGCAGCAGTTACAAACTGATTCATTTTAGAGTTTACCTGTTCTTAACTGCTTCCGAATACAACGTCATTAGAAGAGACGAGACTTCCAATCAGTACTGGGGCGAGGATGGCCAGAATTACAACTGTATGAAAGAAATAACAATCACCACAGTTAAAAAAAGAACTAGAAATATAAATAGAAATCAAGAATATACAAATTAAACAAATTACTATGATAGAATTCAGTTGATATATTGACAATAAGAGACACAAATATCTTCCATATATTGGCGATAAGAGACACAAATATCTTCCATATATTGGCGATAAGAGACACAAATATCTTCCATATATTGGCGATAAGAGACACAAATATCTTCCATATATTGGTGATAAGAGACACAAATATCTTCCACTTACAGATGATGACAATGGGGATGATAGAGCCAGCAATGCCTCCACTGATTCCTCCTGCGTTGGCCAGACCAGCGTTCAGTCCATAACCGGCACCAGCACCGGCACCATAACCGGCACCGTATCCAACTCCGGTGGTGTAGTACTGGACGCGGGGTGGCTGGTAGTAGGCGTACATCTGGGGCTGCTGGAACTGAGCATAGCTGTATTGATGCCCGCCCCCGTAGCCTCCGGCCTCGGCGACTGCTGTGAGGGCAACAAGCACTAGTGCAGAAGAGAAGATGGTTGTGAAGACGCCCATTGTGAGGATTTAGCCGTGCTTTATTTCCTTTTTATCTAAAATACAAATAGTAGTAAAGTATTGAGTATATATGTTGACTGTTTTAGATTGATATGAATAGGTTTTAAGAACATACACGAGAAATATAACACTTTGATAAGTTATTTTTTTTTCAGTTTATATAAAAACAACAAAATGAACAATTATCGAATCTACATTATATTACATATTTTTCCATTTTCATTCAATCAAAGAACAAAATTATCAGCTGAATAAGTAAATTAATGTTTAATGATATATTTTAAAACATGTGAAATGATAAAGGCCTTATCATTGTGAGTAAAAGATATTTACCTGGGCAGGGGAATGTCGTGTTCATAAGGGTGAACATACTCGCTCCTTAAATATATTTCCATCTCCCATCCTTACTAGAGTTCATCGGCAAATAGGAAAAAAGAATTCGAAGGTTGCTTACAGATTCATGGGCTTGTCGAATCATTTGTGATAGGGTTCGTTGGCGTACCCAGTATTCCCCGTTACAAAGTGCATTACCTGTGTTATTTATGATTTCGCATTTAGTTTGTTGGTCTTTTCTGGATGATGATTCACCTGCTTAGATGACAACAAATAGCAATTTACGACATAAACATTACGTTATCATAATCTAGAAGCTTTCATAAATGCAGTTCATACTTGTTTGACATTTAACTAATAGTATGTTTAATTGGTTCTGAAAGTGTGTTTACTTATGAATTTTACTTTTTAATTTTTAACGTGTTCGAAGCGTCCTTTTATCCATACTATTTAGGCCCCTTAGTGATCATTGTTTTAAAAATACTAAAAAAAACCCAGATCTGTGCTTCAATAACTTTTTGGTCAGGATAAATTCAAGTCTTTTAACTTTAACCTGAGATTAAACAAAGACAAGAGTAGTAAAATACATTGAGATACATGTATGTGTTCTCTAATTTAAAGTAAATTAGACTACAATTTTACTAAGCAAGAATTTTAACCTGATTTTACCTTTTTTTTCTTTACTTTGCATTTTTTTTATTTCAAGATATTTTAACCAGTGACGATTCTCATTTTTGAGATGGATTATTATTAACATATTTATTTTTCCTGTGTATATTTAGTGAAATTTAAATCATATCCATATTTTTGTTTCAGTGTGTAACATGACGTCAAGAGTGAATAAAAAATAACCCACATAGCATAACAAATTGGAAATAAGGAAAAACAGAAATAGGAATCGTTTAAATGAAAATGCAATTCTGATTTAGTCTGCACATATTTATTCTTATATAAAGATATTAGTACATTATTAGTCTCGATTTTTGTGAACAGAACTTAAATATATTTTCTCATTAAACGTTAATGGTCATTGTAATTTATTAGACGTAAAAGGAACCTTCGATGAACAAACTTATTCGAACTAAGTGGCATAAAATAAAACCACATAATATAAGACATGATGTGGAAGCCTCAAGACCTACAAGTACATCTGATGTAACTTTGCATAAGGATCACCTATAGAGGTTGGATTACTGTCAAAGTAGCAGCAAAGTTTATCATCAACCAACGTCACCTGTTAGAGTGCATGCCATCGATGCAATTATTATAGAATTTGGAAACATCTGTGCAAGGGAAGAGAATAGACTTGTTTCGTAAGTAAATAATTTGCTTCATTTTGTGGTAAGTACAATGTTCTTAATGACAATATATAGTTGTATATGCGTCTCTGACAAACTGTCAATAAACGATCAATTGTCATTTGACAACTGGATTATTCAGTTGAGTGTCCGCTTCGTGTGTGGTAAGACAACCTTTGGGAGGCTGGGTGGTCACAATATTGCCAATATGATATATTGAGAAAACTTTCTTACTGCAAATAAATAAGGAATACTGAAAGGTCTAAAATTTATATTTTTACAAAGCTTTTTTGTCCAAAGAACGTAAGAGTTTTTTGTTGTTTTTTTTCAAAATGGCCACGATCATGCAACATTTCATCTAATCAAGTATCGGAACTTTATTTATATTTAATATTTGAGAAGTTTAGTTTTATAGTACATCAGCTTATTTTTTACTACGGTTAGCTATTTAATAACTAACAGAGTTGGTTAAATATTCTATATATTTCATTCAGAGATGGGGTCAATTACATTCGAAAGTAATTAATTTAAATTATAATTACTTCCTTAAAACCTTCAATTAAATTACCATTCCCATTACTAGGATTTTCAAATGTAATTAATTAAATTACAATTACTTTGTAAATGTAATTAATTAAATAGCACATTACATTTGA
Source organism: Magallana gigas (assembly GCF_963853765.1). Classification (NCBI taxonomy): domain Eukaryota; kingdom Metazoa; phylum Mollusca; class Bivalvia; order Ostreida; family Ostreidae; genus Magallana; species Magallana gigas. The sequence continues at coordinate 32,968,265 of NC_088858.1, read as the reverse complement.
GAAAAAAAATATTTATTGAAATAAAGCAGATATGACTTGTACAAATTTTCTCTTGAAATGAATGATTTAGGTACGACTACAACACCTACACATGTTTACAGTTTTATTTAATAGGTATTGTTTGTTCAGTATCCATATGAGTATTGTTTGTTTAGTATCCATCTCCCTCAACCTCAAGTCTTTTTGGGACATTGAAAGTAAACATCTCCACTAAATTTTTCTTATTTTGAAAAAAAAAATCATATTCCCTTGATATATAATTGTACTATATATAGAGGAGATATTATTTATTTTCAAAATGTTTGTTTTAAGTAATTTTGTGCAATGGTTGTCTACATGTACATTAGATTATAAATATGTGAGTAAATTAGATACCGGGGCTGTAGATACTTGGGGGTGGAGGGGGATCGGTCCTGTCCTCAAGCACTTGTGTTTATATAAATTGGAAAAATGGGGTAGAGAGCAGCCTGTAAAGTTATCAAATCACAATTCACACCAATTGGTCATTAAGAGAACCCGCCAAGATTTGGCAATAAAAACTTAAAAACCCTACTGAAGCAACAGCTCTAGGCAAACTGGCAATTAAAAAGCACAACATTGATTTTATTTGTGAAATCAACAGATTTTTTTTTTAAATCAAATTCAACTAATAATTAAAAACATTATTTTTTACAATTAGATATTTTTTTAGGTAAAAGAGACTAAGCATACCATCAAAACTATTTGGTCCTTAACAAATTGATAAATATTAGAAACATTGATATTCATATTTGACATAAATTAAGGAATCTCAGTATTAGATAGTGAATTAGTTAATAAAGTTTTTTTTTTAAACTTCATGTATATTTGGTAAAAGTTAAATGCATTTAACTACTCTTCCTGCTTTTGTTTTTGTATTGTTTCATACTTTTGTACCATCAGAAGTGTGGAGAACAATGGATAGTGCATGTGCCTGGACAGCTTTCTTATTCATATATACATCAGTGTACATGTGTAATTGAAAGTAATTAAATAGTAATTTGAATTACATGACTTTTTTCAAGTAATTAATTAAATTACCATAACATGTTATTGAAAAAAAGGTCAATTACTTTCAATAACATCAAAATTTGTAATTAATTACACTCAATTACAATTACAAATTACCATTACCTCATCCCTGATTTCATTATAATATTTTCGCTGTTTCAATGTTATTTATCGGTGTTTTTTTTTTACCAAGAACAAACATTATTACCGTAGTAGCTATGTATTCTGCATATTTTGGTGGTTTTCATTGCTTCCATCATACATTTTATGCTCTTTTCTTAATTTGTTTGTTATTTCATATAAGAACATGTATTGGTGTTACTGTTTCAATTTCGAATTGAAAAAAAAAACACTTATATAATTATGGTTTTTTTTTTCAATTTGAAATTAGTTTCATATTAACGTTGCTTACAAGTTTTAACCTCAGCAGACCAAGCACATTATTGCATAAGGATTAATTTGAAATTTTCATTGTGAACAAAATACATATATAAATAAGATGTGTTTCAGACGACCGGAAGTAAAAGTAATTACGTAGAGGTGATCAAAACAGGATAACTGTGGAATTTATACTTCTCCACTTAAAAACCACTTCCGTGTGTTACAACTGTTTATACTTCGTCGATAGTACGGGTAACACGCGGAATTCTAACTCTTTATTTGCCCTCGCTGAATATGTTAGGACCTCATGAATATTCATTTGGATGACGAGTCATTTATTACGTTGATCAGCTTCATCCAATCCGCTCATGGGGCACAGTTCCCTTACTCCACGTAGCCGTGGGCACTGGCAAATGAATAGATAGATAATGACTTATTATAATTATAATACGTTGCGCGTAGAATAAAACGTCGTCACTTCGATTTCAAATGATATTGTTCAGTTCAGTTCAGTTCTTTATTAACTTTAAGCTATACAGCTTATCAGTACAATAAATATAAACAATATACACGTACAGGTAGGTTAACAGGAGAATGTGGCAGAAGTGGACATATGATATCAACATCTAATTTGCATTAAGTAAATCTTGTCTTATTTTCAAACTAAAGTGAATAAATTTACCCAGATTACATAATTCCTTTACATTTTCAACATTAAAAAGTTGCAAAAGTTTACACATTGAAGGTTTTTTCCAGTAATAAGGCTTAATGTATTTTTTGCGATAGCCTTCGTATATGGGACATATTAAAATAAAATCAAATTCATCTTCAATAGAATTTGAACATAAAAAACATATTGTGTCTTTCAATATTATAAAATCGACCTGACAATTAATGCGAAGACAACCTGAATCTGGAAATACACTTTTGATATTTGTTTGGAATAGGTTTCCTTAAATAAAATTGTAAATCATGGGTTGCAATTAAGTATTTGAAAAAAGAGCATTCACTAGAAATATCTAGTTGAGAAAAGATATACTGTGTAGCTTGGTCAAAAATACGTTGTTTAACAACAATGAGATCTGCAGCTGTTATTTTTTGTTTTTCCCACAATTCAAACATATCCAGATTGCATAAAAAATCTTTAACATGATACAACCAGTTTTTTGCATTATGTTTTTCGACACAGTCATATAGTGTATAATAGCAATGTTGAATAATACAATTATTATGGTACAGTATTTTTTCCAGAACTTAACTATGTTGTACATTCTTTGGTACAGCAGAGGACATTAAATGCGTGTTTTGATACAAATTTGACGCTATGATAAGTCACTTATAATGTTATCTATATTAAGGTGAATAACTAATGAAAAATTGTTTATATTGTGTAATCAGTGTCATTCTCCTCGTATTCGCTATGTATCCGTAGGTTTATTAACGATAAACGAAGTATTTTGATACAAATGCATAAATAGTGCTGCATTGCATTCAATTGCCGATTTTTCAAATTATGTCGATTATTCAAATAAAGCATGGCCGAGTGAATTATCATTTAAAAACATTATATTCTGATGACTGCATAATATATATTAATATATTATTCATAATGTTATTTATTATCTTTAGAAATAGGTTGTCTTCCAATCTTTCAAGATATACATATATTTAATATACATGAAAATTGACACTTGTTGAAAAATAGGGGGAAATGTTAAAATGTTCATACTTCTAGGAACCTTTCTTAAAGTTATTTGTGCAAAACTGTCTAAACTTATATATTTCAGCAATGAAAACATTGCTGTCGAGACAAAATGATTTTTCTTTGAAATATTAGTACCAGACTAGCAGAAAAAAATTCGTTTAAAAATTCTTATAGTTGAAACTCATTAGCAAGATAAAAGACAGTAACCTTGAAAACATGTAAAATAGAGTAAAATCATCCAGAAATTCTTTAAATGAAAATAGTTATCCTTTTGCCTTTTTAACATTCATTTTATGGTATCTTAAAATGTTCGAATTTTGCTTGCTTTCCACCAAGTTTAATAGCAACGCTTTAAAAATTAAATATATCATTTCCTTGTTGCACAGTAATTTCAGTAAATAAAATTTCTTCCATGATGTCACTCAAATTAAATGAAAATGTATAAAAATAGTAACATTCTGTTAGCTTTTTTTTTTAAATATCCGCAATGTTTTACTGTGTTTGAAAAAGATGACCTTTTGCATTACAGAATTTGACAGATCTGTTTGCAGTTTGTTTTATGTGTGGTACAAATTGTCATTCTATTTATACCCTCTGTTACCATGACGATGAAGCTACACAGACCAATTTAAGGTTATTTTGCTCCTTTTATTACATTAACGTAGCTCGCAGGTTTGCTGACGTCACAATAGGAATCGACGTAAAGAGTTGACCGTCATAGTAAACTCATAATTTTATTTTAAAATGACAAATGAGATATTTAGAAGTATAAAAGAAAATATTTTAAAAAGCTTATATGCGGTTTATGACTGTTTATACAAAGATTTATAATATCAAGTGCTGAAAATTAAAAGATGTCACATACATTGTCACATTTTGTTTTATAAAGATAAAGAATGAGTGTGCGTTAGAACTCTTCCATTTAATGTCATGTTTGAAAATAGAATGTATGCAATAACTTCGCTTTTTTTTTACAATGATAACTTCCGTAATTTGTACTACCGATTATATTCTTAAATTTCTTTTGGCTTAAGATAACTGTTTTATTCGATTACTTACTTATAATGTCAGTAGTTGCCTGGCATTTTATTTTTGCATTGATTGACTCAGAGTTTCATAAAAACAAAAATAGCAATTTTCTGTATCTTTACAGCCTTACATTAATTGCATTTGATAACATTCACAATAATGTCTAATAAGTATTTACATGTTCTAAAATGTGTTAAACAGCTAGTCTTGTCAATAAATGCATTTCAATTTTGGTGTTCTAAGAAGTAAGGAAATGATGACGTCAGGCTAACGTCGTAATGAAAATATAAGGTTTTGAGAAATCTTTTAAATCTTTAAAGTTTTTTTGCCAAAAATTGGCCGAGAACACATACTGATATTTTTTTATGAATTGATTCATAATTATCTCCTCTGTTTTTGTGTTGAATATGATTAATTTCGTCTGAATCGTTTAAAAGTTTGGAGCATAGTTTTGTAATGCGTTTCTCGGTTAAAATGTGCATTTTACTATAAATTTCATTGAAATTGCGTTGCTTGATTTTATCAATGACGCTGTATTTGAAACACGATAACATTATTACCGCGCAGACGAATCTTAAATAAATTTTAGAAATAAAACTATAAAACCTATGGATCACGTGGACAAATTTTCAAGGTAGGTTTTCTCACAAGCAGGTAAACCCGCGAGCTACCTTAATGAAAGGTGAAATTCTGTAACCACGCGTAGTCGTCTAATTTTGGTGCTCCGAAAACATTTTCAAAATTTTCAAACTCTGTATCTTGCTTGCAACTCGATATATGACCTTCAAATTTTGACAAAACATTAAAAATATACTGTGGTTTTATCAATATTCGTTGAATACCAATTTTCGTGGATTTCGTTGTTTAGTTGATCCACGAAATTAAATGTTCATTGAAGTGCACTTTCTATTAACATTTTATATTGATAGGGTCATTGGCCACGAAAATGAAACTGTGGTTTTCATTTTATCCACGAAAATTGATGCCCTTGAATAATAATGAAACCACGGTACCAATATTGACCATTCTAGATATTGAAAATGGAAATATAAAATTAATTTTTTTTTTTAGCTCAAATCGTGTCTAGGTCCTTTTAAATTGTATGTTTTACATCAAGAAACAAGGGTGTTTCATCTGAATGAGCTTCAAAAGGTTAAAATTATCTTATTGAAGCGTTTTACATCTATTTATATTTTGAAGCAACAAGGAATTTATTGGTTGAGTCTTAAGGAGGCTGTATAGTCTTTTTGGACATAAACTATCAGTAAGTTAATATAGTAAGTAAAGAAAAATTCAAAATACTTCAGTTTTTAAAATTTTATTATATTCCTGTACAGAGCTCTTCGTCTAAAGATAGAAAGTATGCATTCATTCATTTTATTTATTCTCATATTGTATGAAACAACATAGAGAAAATATACAATACATACAATATTATACAAAAAGCAAGAGTGTATACTGTACACATCAACCTGGAGAGTTAGCTCTCTTATTAATAATATTGATAAATTTACATAAGTTATTAATAACAGCTAATTTGTTACATGAAAATAATTCAAAAAATTTGAAAGCATTTGGTCGTCTAAAATACATTGATGGTAAATAAGCTTTTCTATATTCTTTCATATGCCCCAATAAATTGTCACGACCATCAAGCCTCCTGATTAAAAAAAAACTCACTTATAAGACATGACCAAATAAAAATCATGTCTGCATACGAAATAAATAAGTGCAAATACTTCCTCGGGGTATAATATTATTTTTGAACGTTTGATTTGATTACCAATGCTACACAATGGATATTGCAAGTGATTCAGGGTTACACATGTGAAGCGAGGAGTAAATTTCGAGAAGATTCGTGAAGTTAACGTTATTTATAGAATGCTTTCTAAACAAAGACAACTTTTATGAAATTGCAAGGTTTTTGATATCCCAACTATGGTTTATTCTGCTTTGTTTTATTCAATTTCTTTCTTTTATTTTCTTTTCTATTTCATTTGGTTCTATTTAAATCAAATATAAAAATTTGTAAAATACAATGCTAATTTGATAATGAAATTTATTAAAACGAACGTTTACAACTTTTATCGGATGTCACAAAACTGACCAAAGTAATGAAAAATATTGTTTATTTATGACAGGTATCATTTTTATATGCCATACACGGCAAGCACAAGGATGCGGAAAAACACATTCTCATTATATATTCAAACCTTTGACATACATCCACGGGTATCTCTTTCCTATTTGTCAAGGATTAACTGGGAGTGTTCACCCGTATATATTTAGAGTTATCCGGAGACCGACCAGTCTTTATCCCTCTTGCAAAGGTGAACTAGGAATCTCTCTCTCTCTCTCTCTCTCCTCTTTCTCTCTCTCTCTCTCTCTCCTCTTTCTCTCTCTCTTTCTCTCTCTCTCTCTCAGAAGTGAAAATGGACATTAATGATTTTTTTCATATTTTCTATCTGCCCAGTGGAGTGATGGCTTCCTCAAAGAGTTTTGCAGTGAGACTAGCACTCCTCGCTGGTCTTGTGGCCGTTGCCTGCGCCAAGGGATACGGTGGCGGCCACGGTTTCAATTACCAAGCTTATTATCAACCCCAACAGCAAGTGTACGCTCAGGTCATTCCCGGAAGAGTCCAGTACTACACCACTGGAGTCGGAGGGGCAGGGGTCGGGGGTGGCATATCGGGAGGTCTCTCGGGCGGAGGTGGATTAGGTGGTGGTTACGGAGGCGGATATGGCGTCGGAGGCGGTGGAGTTAACGGTATTTCGGGAGCTCTCGGCCAGAGCGGTGGATTCTTGATCGGCATCTTGATTCTTCGTAAGTATAATGATTCTTCTCCCCCCACCCCCCACCCCCCCAAAAAAAAGAAAAAGAAAAAGAAAAAACCCACAGAACATTAAACTGTTATTCTGGAAGAAAAAAAGATGCATAATTATAGCTGAAAATTATATCATTTCTTTGAATTTTTATCTTATTAAACAGTTAAATATTTTGAGACTGTAAAATAGCAATAATCTAGGCGTTTATCCAAACCATATTAAGAGGATTTTTTTTAATAGTTTCAATCTTTAAAAATAATCTGTTTGATATATTTTTAAAAATTATACAGCGAAATTTACATGCAACAAACTTGTATTAGAATTCAAAATGATTTAACTTTATTTTCATATTTATAACATTTTTAAAACTTTTCCTTAGACTTAGACTAACTTCATCAAACATTGACCAATTTAGTGCGTTACTGCTTGGTTTTGAAAACCATTTTCAAAGTGATAATTGTATGAATAGCTTTGAATGTGCCATTTTAGCTCCATGTATTTCATTTTATTCATGTAATTTTCTAGTCGCAACGAAAACAAAAAACATAAAGAATCATTTTTAGATGTGTGTCATGAATTTAGTTTACCGGTGTAAATACTGTTTTAAATAAATATATGAATATGTTTTCGAATAATAACATTTTTAGTCCCATAAAATAAACCCTCATGAACTGTATGAATAATTTTACAAAAAAAACAATAAAAAATTGATAAGCTACGATTATGAAGAATATTCACGTTCCAACAACTTCAAATAAACAACTTCTCAAGTCATAGGTTTCGTTAAAAATGTTTGTGGCTAATTTTCTACGAGGTTCAAAATTTTGGGCAAATGGCGATATAGAATTCCTTGAGGGTGTATTTTCTCTAAAATATCTGATGTACATACCTCAATTTTCAGTGTTCATCTTGATGCTGATCCCCGCCATCATCTTGCCCAGTATTTCCAGCTTCTCCGATCCAGATAGTTATCTCAGTAATTGATTTAAACGGACGATCAATTCGTGTATGGTATAGTATGTTTACTATGTGTATGATCAAGTGATTCAAATTTCGTAAAATGCCAAGACTTATGTCAGTCAATTTTGTTCAACAGTTTGTAAAATAAATTCCATAAAAACAAAACGTGTAGAAATTTTTATAAGATACATATATACATTTACATAACAAACCGTCAATGAAGAACTTTTTTTTTATTTTAAAAAGTTAATTTTCGAAAGAAAGAAATAACTGATATGTAATAAAGAAGCAAAAAGTCAATTATACTTTAAAATGCTTGTAAAGAACAGTTAAGATTTAAATATTTTTTTTCTATTGCAGGCCTTTCAGTGACAGAAAAGTTCATTTGTATTATTGTATTATTTGAGGATCAATAAAACCAGTCGCACATCATTTGTTTTTTTACTTTTTTTCATTCCATAAATATAACAAATAAAACATTATTTATAACTTTACATTAACATGCGTGGATCAGGGAATTCCCCGGCGGGGGAGTGGTCCGGAAGGGTCCCAGGGTTGGTTCCAGGTTTATATACGGTACTTTTACTGGTCGGGGGGGGGGGGGGGGGGTGCAACCCCTCCCCCATTGTTCCGATGATATATCACATGGCTTAACGCAAGATGTCATTTCTCTTTCATATTTATATGCAAAAGTAGAAAAATTGTAGTTTTTTTTCACAATCAGCTTTGTTTTATCACTTTGATTTTCGTCATGCTCTATAAATCTTAATTTTAAAAAAAAAACCCAGGGAAATTGTTTTTTCAATGAAGCTCGGTTCTTTTAAACAATAGTTGTGGTACGTAATTTTAATTTTAAAAAAATGTGAGTACTGTATTTTAAAGTTCTTATTTGCATGCATGTATTAATTGTATTTAATTTTTTTTAAATAAATGATTACAGAAAAGTATTAATTTAATTTTCACAAAAAAAAACTTTGATAAAAAAAATATAATTCAGTAGGAATTGCAAAAAGTGGTGTTTCAAACAAGATCACGACATCATTCGTCGAAACCCAACGGCAAGTCTTGTTAATGCACACATAGGTACATGTTTATCCGACAGTTGATATCTGGCGATATAGACAAGACAGCTATTATGGAACAAATGATGTGCCATTTTATTTATTGCGTACATACGAAAAGCTTTTGCTACACGATGTTCGTAAGAATCAAGTAAGCACCTTTAATCTGGTTCATTCTTGGATGGTTTTTTTTTTCATATTTATATTGTTCAGGATTCCTCAATTCTGAATAAGAATTGCAATTTTATAAGTTTTGCAGAATCATATAATCACCCAGCAAGTTTGGTTCAATAAAAACAGGGATCTAAAAACTTGGGTTACTTATCCAAGAAATATTGTTGAATTATCTACAAACTTGTACAATTCATCCCTTGATGCAAATATGATTTAAACGCTTCAGGCCTTAGAATTACCTGGAAATAGAACTAGCGTTTGGTTTCTTCGCAAAAATACGAACAACCGCATGAATAATGAAACGCTTTTATCAGGGTTTTTTTTCATATGTCGGTACATATTTCAAAAGATACATCAAATTAATAACTGGCGTTCCGAGTAGCGGCAGAACTGTCAATTCATGGTATAAAAAAAGTTGACTGAACCATTGAGCTAAGTATAGTGTTCTATATGCAAAAACTTGCAATTTGCGGCGAAAAATTTGAACTTATCAATCATAAATCCTGGCATATTCTGTGATACTAAACCAAAATTATCTCAGGAAATTTTCCTTCTCAAATTATGTCTCCGCTTGCCACATGCTTTTCTCTGAAAGTTAACTAACCTCCTAAAGCGAAGTGTGACAATTTCGAGTTGGCACTTTTAACTGCAAAATAGCTGAGGTTCACACATATCATGTCTATACAGAATGTATTCGAAAATGTGATTTTTATCAGTCTATATAGCGCTGCTTATTGTGCCCTTCACACTTTTTGTACAAAGTTAAGGATAAGTTCACAGAAAAAAGACATTTTTTTTTTCATTTTTTTTATTTCAAATAAAAAGATGATGTAGAGCTTCAACAGATTATACATGTACATACAAAATGAGCTGACACTTATTTACATCTTTTCATAGGTTATCAAAATAATGGTTTTAATAGAATATTGGCCATTGGGTATTAGATACTCCTTATTAAATATTAAGTATTATATGTTTAATTTTAAGCAATGCATAACAAACACTCGACCAACAAATGTGGATTCTTTTTTCTTCCATAGTGTTCAACCTCCCATTTGACAAAGCGGGTAAATGAATATATTCTAACACGGGGGTCCAGAATATTTTCCCTGGGGATTTGGTTTGGGGGGTCGCGGGCATTCGCGTGATCAATAATTCTGTTTGCTAAAGGGCCGAATTTTGGTAAAATTGCTACGTGATAAAGAAAGTGGGCGCTTAAGATGTACATTCGGCAGGAATCTGGGCGCACAAGGAGAGTGAAATTTTCATCAATTTTGAATATTTTTCGAATTATAACCGTTATTTGGTTTCTGTTGGATGTGGAATGAGTGGAAAAATATTTGAAATGCAAAAGGTTTTATCATAATATGGGTCTAAATATAGCAACACGATGCAATTCGTGCAAAATCCTACTTATTTACAACTGTTTTTAAATGATTTTGTTGTCTCTGGGTCTTCTCTCCACAAATTTGAAACGTGTAAAGATAACATATTTCAACATTTAGAATATCGCTTTTTAAAAAAAGATGGAGAGATGACCCAGAGATGACTAATTATGTACTTTTTCAAATTATTTTTTGAAGGATAAAAAACTAAGTCCATTGATATGACAATGTTGTTTCAAACAGTACTTTATAGAGCATATTGACAAGTCTCGCATGGCTCAGTGGTTTCGTCCTGGATTAGTGAATACAAACAATCAGTGTTTTGGGTTCAAATCCAACTGGTGGTCTTTTTAAAAAAAATTTAAACTTTTTTGTTTTAAATGTTTGTTATTATAACATGATGTTGAATTATAATATGCCGGTATATTTTAATTTGTTGTTATTGATTTCTAGATCTGCTGAATGAACACTATTTTCTTTTCTTATTACTAGCTTTTTTAGGATATACGGTACACAATATAACTTAATTAAAATATGTTTGCATTAATATTTCCAACTAGTTATCGGTTTACCTCTCATTGCCAGTTTTTGAAAGTTTGTGAGTTTTTTAATAACCGGAATAGCCATGTACTTAGACTCTCAACATAATATATTTTTGTTGAAACCTGTACATAGCCTTTCGATGTTATAGACATTTAAATCCCAATTGATTCGTGTCGAGGATTCCTGCAAACTTACCATCTTGTGCGCTCACTTTCTTTGAATTTTCCAGGTGTGTTTTTTTTTTGGGGGGGGGGGGGGTTGTATATATTTCCTAACTAGGAACATTCATAAACCTTTACAGAAGCATACCAGAAAAGTTGTCAGTAATGATGAAATAAAACAATGCCAAGTTTATACCCTGTAACAAATTTAGGTGGAGATATTGAAAATTTTGTCATCTTAAAATCCCTTTTTTCACAATTGGAAATGGCAAATAAGCTCCCAAATTAAATGCAATATCCTTATACAGTATGTTTAAATGACAAAAGAAGTTGAAATGACACAGAAGCTAGAAGTCTTTCACAGTGGCCATTCAGTCTAAATGCAATCAAACACATCAAATAAAAATACACTTAAAAAATGTTATAGTTCGATACAAGGTAATGTATAATTTCCAGTCAACAGTTCTGAGATATGATAATTAATTTAATTTTAACTTGTATACTCTTTTGATGTCTAATATACAACACACCAACAGTTGAAATATGTTGAATTTATTTACTAGAACATGTATCCTGCGCGGATCCAGAAATTTTTTTCGGGTGGGTCCCACGATTATTCGAGTTTGCCAGGGGGGTCCGAAGCATATTTTTGGTAATTCTATAAATCAAACGTAATTTTATGAAATTTGAATTTTGCAGGGGGCCCCAGACCTGCCCCCCCCCCTTTCTATATCTGTGCATGTGTATTTTGTATATCAACAACTATTTATGACAAAAACATCAAAATACTTTTACACAATTAAGAGCATTGCTGTAGAAGCAGAATTTTTAATGGGATTAAAAATAAATTCCTTAACTTGTGATTTCAAATAGTTTTGTGGGGATATAATTTCATATTCAAAATATAACCATATTAACGAGAACCATGTTAAAACTTCATGGCATTTTATTCCCCCAAGAAAATTTCTCCTTCTACAGCACCGAAGAGTGAAGCATCATTTTTCTAAAAAATTTTAACACAACTTATTATATTATTTCTGTTATCTTTGAATATTTGGTACATGTTTAAATGAAACCAGGAAAAAGGTTTAATGTATATTTGCATTATTTCACATAATAAAAAAAACAATTTACACATTGCCAAAACTATGAAATTGTGTCACAGATGGTAAAAATTGGACCTGTTGTAAGATGGATACAAAAAATTCCTTTTCTTTCCCTTTCTTCTACACTGGTCCACTTCTTCCCTAACTTGTTGACAATCAAAGACCTGAACCTGAAAATAACCTTTGTAACTCTGAAGAATAATTCCTTCCACCTTCGTCAAAAAATACTGGAGCCAAATCCAAGCACTTGTTTCATTCGGTTCCAGTAATTGATTACCCAGCCCTCTTTCGTTTTCTCGTACTCCGAGTCTGGAACACCAGTCTGGGTATAATTAAGCACAGTACAATCGTCTTTCTCGTCGAATTCAAAAGTCACAGTGGAATAATGTGCATCCGGCCAGGATTTCACTCTCCAGCGTTGAACAAGTTTCTGATTGGGTATCTGTTTTTATAATCAAAATGTTCGATTACATTTTGTGACAATACTAAACTAAACTAAGATTTGACAAAGATTTTTACAAATTGGTCATCAATACATGTACTTATCAATATATGTAAAAGGGGCAGATAATTGAAATAATTGTTACAGTTCAACAAATTCTCCTGTTATATTTCCATTTTACTAATTTATCAATATTAAAGGTGCATGGTCGTGATTTTGATCAAAATTTATTTTTGGTTTAAAATGTTTACAATCCTTCAGTAAGGCAGTTGTAATAGTCAACAAAAATTTGAGTGTCAGTCATCAAATTATAATTGAACTACAGAGCTCACAATTCTTTGTTACGTAAACAAAGCTTGAGCTTTCAGGTCATGTTTTTTTTATATCCTGAGTTATAAAAATAATTTCCAGGATTAGACCTAAAGTGAATGTGACAAACACTAGGAACTATTAATTTATATTCAGAAGAAATTGGCAGATAGAAAAGTCAGCTTGAAAAATGAACTTCCACTGGTGTATTAACCAATGTGAACAAAAACACGGCATGAGCCTTCTTTAAATAACAAACAATTGTGAGCTCTGCATCTAAGACTGACACTCAAATTTTGATTAATCATTAGAAATGCATTACTATAAAAGCTTTGCATAGAACAGAAATAGAAAAATAAAATTTGACTTAAATCCTGACCATGCCCCTTTCATCAATATATGTAAAAAGGGCAGATAATCTTGATATATCTTACCAATTCTACAAATTCTCCTGTTATGTTTCCATGGAGAAGGGAGAAACGACCTCCTTTTTCTACTTCCATCTCTGCAGGGCTGGCTGAAAATGCTTGAACCAGCTACAATATATTTTGTAAAATGGTCAGTCATCATATTTCCAAATCAAACAATGACTAGCTTTCATTAAATTCTACAAGGTATTTAAAGTTTCAAAGTTTTACAAGCATCAAAAATTCCTTTTATGACAAAAACAATTGAAGTATTTAAATATGTCCACCGAGAAGCTACTGATTATTTATCTATGTCTTTAAATCAACTTCATGAGGAAGCAAGCTTTTATATCATTTTTAAACCTTTATTTTGTTAGTTTATTTTTTTTTTGCTTTATACCTTAACATCAGTCAGTGCCCTATATAGATCCTCGGCCCTGCATTTAAACTCTTCCTTCCCAACAATTTTCTTGGTGTGAATTTTCACACCTAATGGTTTGGATGCTTTGGAATCGATGACCAGTTTGTTCATTTCTTCTCTAGCTTTATTCTGCAAAATAAGATTCATAGCTTAAAAGCAGTTAACGTACAACATACATGAACTAGCTTTCAATATTGACAATGCTTTTGAATATCAAATGGTTCAACTGCATGCGAACTCAATGCCACTACACAGCACAGTTGATATTGAAAATATTCCTAGATGACAATGAACATATCCTTGGTTAAATTTAACCTTTTGTATCCCTGCCAATGACCTTGACCCTTCATATATCTTTTGGCCCCTATATTCATTTTTTTGTATACCAGTACTTTCAAAGATACATGTATGTTTGTGGGTTTTAGTAAACTGTTGACCTATTTAATCATTAGAAAAACAGATCCACGTGTTAGTATCCAAACATTAGATATCCAATTAAATGGCATACAAAGTGAAACAAATGATATCCAATTCTTTTAATTTTTGATGCAATATCATTTACAAAGGAACAATAATAACATCATTTAAAAGCGGCCAGGTTCCCCCTCAGTTTCTAACTTTTCTCAAGTTCTGTGCACTATGTCCGACTTACTGTGGCGGAGTTGGTTTGAGCTTTGGTTTGTTGTTGCTGTTGTGCTCCTTTGGTTGGCAAGATCACACCTTTGCTATATTCTTCATTTACAATAAAAACAAAAACAAATTGTTAACTTATTAAAAACAAAGCCATTGCAAAGAAAAATGTTCAAATACTGGTTTTGTAAATTTCAAAATTAAAAAAAAAAAAACCAATTACAAATCACAAAATCGTATTTCGCAATCACAAATGATAGTTTTCTATACTAATTAAAATTTACACATCTGAAACATTAGATTATCAAAAAAATTTAACAGCCAATAAATCTAAACTATTGCCTGTGAAACTATGTTTAGCTCATTTTTGTAAATTTGGTGTGCCAAAGTCACCACAGCATATCATATATCAAAAAAATTCATCCATCGTAATTGGAGATAAATATGAAGTAATTTTTTTTCCCTTGACCTTACCATTTTTTAAATCATTTAAATATTCTGACATCTTCTGTCTTATAACACCTAATCCAGTCTTCCTTAGGAATTCTTTTAGTTTATATGCCTCATCAGAGTCCTTGGATACTGTAACATTGAACTAAAGGGAAAAAAAACCAAGAAATGCAAATTAACATATACACTACACTGCACATCACTGGAACAAATTAAATACAATGGTCTACTCTAATCAGGGAAATGTTCGCCACGTTTATTTTCACACCTTCCTTCCTCGATGTCAGTGGGCGAATTTAAGACTGGGCAAATTCCAGTGTCTCAAATTATCTCTATAACGTAACTGTGTCTGGGCGAATTCAAAATGGGGCAAAACTAAGTGTAGAAGGGCAATAATTACACAGGTTGAAAATAACTCTGTATACACTATCTTATATGTAAAATAACAGCCAATTTTACTTACATCAATTTCATCTGCATCATTTTCTTCACTGAGGTTTGGTATTTCAAATTTCCCTTTAATTTTCTTGTCTCCATCTTTTAACTTACCTGTGAAAATTTAATCCGGTTTAAAAATAAGAACAAATCACATTTTTTGATATAATCTCAGTTAGTTTGCTTTTGGTTTTTTTTTCTTTCTAAATCATTAGACACTTTAATTTAATAAATGTGAACTGAATTCCTTTCTTTCTTTTTTTTTACCTCACCTGACCATTCTCCTTTAATAACAAATTCGTAGAAAAATATTAATTTGGCTTTTCTGTTGTTTGCTGATGCCTCGCCTTCAATACTTGTTACCTCCTTAAGTTCACAAAAAACTAAAAGATAAAAAAAAACAATAACCTTTCAGCATAACAAAAGTTTAATGGTAGTACCGACTGTCAATCCTGCTTAATTATCAATAACTGTATCATATTTATCATATTTAGTACAACCAATTTCATATAAAAAACACAATTTGTATTTACACTGTAAATATTTTTATTTCAGAAAAACCTGTCAAAGGATTGCAAAATTTTTTTCAACATTTACCAAAAAAAAGAGGAAGCTGGGACAGATGCTTTTCAATGAAAACCTTACTTTATAAAACAACTTTATTACTAGATATAATTTTTAAAAAATCTTACATTTATCATCTTCAACTACGACACCAGTTAGCAATTCTTTCAGCCTGTCTTTTGACCAATTTGTGGCATTTTTTTCAACCCTGTAACACAATACAAAATTTGTTATTTAAGGAATGAATTCAATATTTTTTAGTTTTATACGATATAAAATGGTTTGGGGCAGTTTACGCTTTATAAACAGCGAAGCGGTTTATAAAAAAGCGTAAACTGTTCCAAACCATTTTATATCGTATAAAACTAAAAAATATTGAATTCATTCCTTAGAATTTAATTTATTTGCTATCAATTGTTGATAAAAACGGTCATTTGATCTATAAAATGACATCAAATTGTACAAAATTCAAACGTAACGTCAGGCGGATTGATATGTTTTTGACGTTTGTCTTACTATGACGTAGGCAACATTCTTTATACGATATAAAATAAATTTTTCAACCAATCAGAAAGCGTGTTACAATCAGAATTAAATTATTTTAAAATGAAAATAATTTCATATTTAAATAACAAGCCACAAAACTACCCAACCAAAGCACTTAAATTTCACACCAGTCAATATTTCAAAATTAAAGCTGAAGCATGTAACTGATTTATTTCGTTATTTATTTTTTTTTGGGGGGGGGGGAACACAAATTTACAAGAAGGAAAAAATTGTTGAACCAATAATTACTATATATACTGGCGTGCGACCAGTGCTCGCCAATTACCATTTCTCGCCAGTACATTGTGACATCATTTTTCGTATATAATTTATGTGTTAATAAAATGACGTCACAATGTACTGGCGAGAATTGGTACTTGGCGAGAACTGGTCGCACGCCAGTAGGGTATATATTTTTATCTGATATGAGAAAAATAATTAACGTCAGGTGCCTGTGGGTTAGAGCCCTGCTATAGCTCTGAATGTTCATCGATGTTCAATTTGTTGTTGTTACATCCTTACAAGAGGCTCTTTTATCTGCATCGCCCCATCTTGCTGCAATGGGTATCTACACACACAAGATGGACCAGTGTCCCATCCAGGAGAGCCGATGACTTTCACCTGCCAAGCATCAGAGAAACTGGGAAACTGGGGGGGGGGGGGGGGGGGGGGGGTAAATTCCTCTAACCTCATTCAATTTTTTTTTTTTTTAATAAACTGACAAAAAGATAATGTTATTTAGTTACAAATGGATTTAAAGAAATTAAACTACAAGGTTGAAGGTGACTCAACCGTTCAATACATTTTTATTGCAACAAATGCAAGTCCCGACAGTGTGGATCTATCTAAACAATTACACAGAGTGCATCATACGCTCAGTACAGTCCACATGTAACAAAAGTTGTTTCATAATAAACTTCACAATAATGAAACATCATCAAATCTCAGTTACCATGACCACGTGCATAGGAGTCTGACCACATAACTCGAAAACCAACATAGAAAATCGTCAGGGGAGAACTGTTTAAAAATTCAATGTTCATTACTGTATGACAAGAACTCGATACAAATGTGTTCATAAAATCATATGTTCTGACGAAGATAAGCCGGTCTTTTCTTACCAAGATAAGCCGGTCTTTTCTTACCAGTGCCAATTGTTTACGTTAGTTCCATCGGGTCTTTCTTCCACAATCCAGCGTGGATCCCCTTCTCCCCACTTCGCCATCCTTCGTGACGGTTTATCTGCTTGGTCTTAATCCCTCCCTCTTTACAAGTATTTCTTTTCCCTTTAATTTACTGATTTGTATTATTATTAATATTCGCACGCTTTCCAGAATTTTTTGCCGGAAATGCAGTTGATCACGCCGTCTATATCAGATTGCCGAACTTTCGAGAACGACCATTAACTCTTGTTCAATCGTACGTTTTGAGTTAACTGCCCTTTGAACAGTGTTGGATAGGTTTGAACGAACCTAATGGTAATTAATTGGGAGACCAAATCGTGTTTTAACATGCCCGATTAATAAAAGTTAAGTATCTTAAGTAAGTTTTTATAAATACGTTTCAATAAAGAATAAAAGAAAATTATAATTAGAAGCAAACATAAGCAAATAGATCAGCTGAATTAAATGAAAATTGATCAAAGAAAATAAAGCTATGATATTTAAACCCCGAAATGAATCACGTGTTGAAGGAAAAGGTCTTCCGAAATTTTAAATTTATTTTTAAAAATAACTCAGGTTTCAATTCTTATTCTTATTTACCATCGTCGGAACCCACGGGTTTTCTATCCGTTGCACTGTTTTTCAAATTGAAAGCAGTGTAACTGATAGAAAACCCGTGGGTTCCGACGATGATTATTTACTTGACGAAATGGTATTTTCATTACGATCTACATTTTGATGCCAATCGGCGAACTTTGTATAGTCATTCAATTATAGCCTTTGCATTATCAAAATCAATGAGATTGCCTGTTCTCCATAAAAAAATTCTCTTTGCTTTACCAGACTGTTTGTAAAATCTAGCAGTTCAATGTATTTGTTCACTCAAACCACGTTTACATGTACATGTACAATGGAAAATGAGTTACAGAATGATATATTTTAAATAGTAATATCAATGGTCTAATTATACACCATTAACATTATGATACAAGGGCATAAATTAAAGTATTAGTAAAAAAAAATGAAAAGAAAAAGTGGATGATTGGGTTGCATAATGGATACAGAGAATAATACATAACGATTTAAACAAATTCTAAAATAGGCTTAGGCTGGACATTGTGGTTTCACCGATACCTTCCGACTGAATCAGATTTCAACAGCTATATACATATACCGCGGATTCACTATATAGAATTTCAGTGGCTCAATTTTCGGGAATTTTGTTGGCACCACCTCTCACCCACGATTTTTTTTTTTATCCCCAACGAATAATAAAAAAAACGCTCTTCATTCATAACCTATATATACAAACAAGTAAATTCACGAAATCACATCTCAATGTATAACTTTTGAAATATCGACAGTCCACGAAACTGGCCCCAAATAATATTCACGATTCCGCATTGTAGAGCAGAAGACAGGTGTAATCAACTGATCTTGACCATTACTACTTATTATACTTACAAAAAACTTTAAAAATACTTAAAATCTGATTGGTTTAGACGCAGCTGGCAATCCGTTCTATTACCCTCAGCGTTAGCAACACACTTGGCAACGGGTAACACTATATAAATAGTGCCTGTTTGGGAGGGTAACAGTTGAAATTGACACCCCGAGAAAACCATTGTCAACCGACGCGAAGCGGTGGTTGACAATGGTTTTCGAGGGGTGTCAATTTCAACTGTTATCCTCCCAAAAAGGCACTATTTATTTTGTTATACTGAATGTCTTTTTAAAAAATTTTAAGAAAATTTTACTGCTTTTATATAGGAATAACGTGAATTCTACAGCGAACCGTACGCGCATAATTTTCGCGCATGTAACATTTTTTAATGTTACCCGTTGCCAAGTGCGTTGCTAACGCTGAGGGTAATAGTAAATATTATTAACTGCGTCTTAACCAATCAGATTTCAGTATTTAACATGAAAGTATAACAAAACGAATTGTTACATGCGCGTAAATAATGCGCGTACGGTTCGCCGTAGAATTCACTTTATTTATGTATAAAAGCAGTAATTTTTTTTTAAATTAAGACATTCAGTATAATAAAATAAAAAGTGCCTGTTTGGGAGGGTAACTGTTGAAATTGACACCCCTTGAAAACCATTGTCAACCTCCGCTTCGCGTCGGTTGACAATGGTTTTCTCGGGGTGTCAATTTCAACAGTTACCCTCCAAAACAGGCATTATTTGTTTAATGTGCTGGTTGGTATGTAAGAGGAGGCAACTGTCCATTGTCAAAACCAATATGATAATTAATAAGATATAAATCACCTAATAGTTATCAGCTAGTTCAATATAGTTACATGTATGAACTCTTGTCTTTTGATATCGATGGTTGCAACTCCAATGTCAAACGTGCTGCATAGAGAAAATTTTTAGTTAAAATTCTTTTGAAATATATGTACCGCCATATGTAACTTCCATCGATAAACACCGTCGGTACCTCTGCAAAGGCAAATCAGTCTTGCAAACGAGTCTTTGGTGGACATTGGCTTGCATGTCAAATTTGTAATAAGAAATTTGATTGATGATTCACATCATATAATCTGACAGCATAAACGTCTTAATTCTCCTTCCGCTTATCTTTGCCAAGTCAATTTGGTGTCCGATTCCTTAATCTCATCAAACATTTAATCTGGACATTTGGCTTTAGACGATTTTCCCGAACTCGGGGTATCTCGAAGTTGAAGTAAAGGTGGGTAACAATTCTGGTTATTTTCTTCAATAAATCTACTTTAAAAACCATGTCTAATATACGTGATAAATAAGGCTTGTAAAACGGTAATCCTTTGTATTTATAACACACATGTCAGTCAAGATAGCCGCGATTTATAAAATAAAGCGGGGAATATGTATACATTATGTGGGTGGAGAGTGGGGAAGCGGGGGGGGGGGGGGGGGGAGGAGGGGGAGTCGAGCATACACAGCAGTCCAAATCCTAACACCCAACACTTACCCGTGTCTTGCCTGCATGCTCAGATTTAAAAGAGAGCACTTACATGTACATATTGAAAGTTAGGTTAATTTTTTTGGGGGGGGGGGGGTTGTCTGTTTTTTATCTTTTCTGTTTTTATAAAAAAAAATTTGGGGGGGGGGGGGGTGTGGAGCAACACAGATCAAATCCGACTTTCATTTTACACCGGCCCAGAATTTTCACAACAACTTCACGTGGATGTGTCATTTCAAAGTTCTCGTTTAGCTCCCTTACCCCGCGGCGCCCCCATCTCTCCCAATTTAATCAGTTATGTCCGAAATTCCTTCTCTTCATTACCATAATCATATACCTGAAATTTCAATTACTTGAATATTTTTTTTTTGGCATTGTATAGTTTCACATGAATTTCAGATCGCATTCCATAGGCACATAGCTGTATTGACGCTAAAAACCTTAATTCCTTTTTATTACAATAGCACAAGAAATTATACGTATCTTAAAAAGTAAAATAAGAACTATTTTTAACGGCAGGTTATATCTGTGTATCAATTGATTTCTTTCTTTTATTTATTTATTTATTCATTTATTTATTTATTCATATATTTATTTATTGAGTCTTAGTTCATCATAACACCATCAAACTGATTGATCTGGATCTCAATATGATGCCTGTAAAAACTGGTTGCAGCGCATAGGACATTAACAGTAGGATATGTTACTCAACGTGTATCAAATACAATTTCCCCAGGGACCATCTGATGAATTTTCAGCGCGATTGGTTGAATGTAAGCTGGTGTACTAAAACCTCTGCTTTATGATCTGTAGACCACTTCATTACATCGTTTTACATAAAATGGCGAAAAATGGTTCATTAAAAGAGAATAACTTCTCCCAATGGTCCCGTGTTTCTTTGTACCAAGTGTTCTATGTTGCAATTCTTGAACTGTTTGACATTCACGTATTAGATGATGTCTAATCAAAACGTTCGGGATTTCATGGAGTTTGATATATTTCTTTTGTCACAACGTCTGGATAAGCCGTGGAATATTGGATTCATAAACTTTGCACACACAAAGCACACCCCAAAATTATCGTTTAGTTAAAAGAGAGAAAATGTTAATTTTATTGCCCATTTTATTACCAGTTTATGAAACAATAATAACAGGAAAATCGGAACCTTGCCTAGTTCCTGGGTGTCAGCAAGAGATAAAGTTACGAGATAGGAGACGATCGATCGTTGGGGTAATTGTCCGTTATACCGTGAAAGGAAGTCAGTGGAAAATTAAAGATAAAATAGGAAACGTTGTCAAATTAAAGCTTGATTACTGTTCGAATTCAGCGATGAAAAATGTAGAAAATGCTGGTACATCAAAGAAATGGTTGTATTTTTGGTAGATACATACATGTATAGGAACTGAAATGACTGGATATCAAATTACAGGTGGAATATAAAATGCAACAACTAAAATTCGAACAAAATCTCAGGTGAGAATGTACAGGTGAAATACAGGTACACAAAACATTTTTGACTCTTAAAAACAGGAACGCACAGGGAAAACGCAGTGAATCTCCGATCTACACTGTATATTTATATATATACGAATGAACTTTAATGCATACAATGAACAACATTGCTAGGTAGAAAGTACATGTAAATTTAAGTAATTTTTAGCTTTTTGTGTCATAAAAAGGGGCATAAAGTCTTGTTTTTAACTCAAATATAAAATTCAATAGAAAAGGCAATCGCCTAACAGAATTTCTTTCATGTGTAAATTGTGTTAATATTTGGCATCCATAATACTGAAAGAAATTCGCCATTAACATGTATATAATGTAAGAAAACATCATCAATTTCCCAAGAAAAAACATTACATAAGCAATTCTTCTTTGTAAACTAAAAGTTGTGTACTTATGATTTCTAAATTTAAATAACTCGCGATCGATACCGCAAGTTCACCGTATAATTCAGACATTATTTCATCTACAGGCAATTAATGTGATGAATTAGTTCTGCATAATTTCAGGTGACGCGACATATACCGTTTTACCGATATTTTCCCAAAAAAAAAAAAAAAAAAAAAGAACCGAAATTAAATACGCAATGAAATTTTTAGAGGCAAGAAAACAACTGTATCGTCTCTAATTGGCCATACAAAGAAAATAATTATACATTAAAAAGAATTTCAGTTTAAAGAATATTTAATTGCTGTGTATTTGTGAAAAAATTTTGTGGTGAAGTTTTTAAAACTCTCAATGTCAACACACGAAGATAACCTTCATTTGACGATCGAAGGGTTGTTACACTTTTTAGAAAACAATTTTGTGAAACCAATCATGCAAGTCAAATATCTTAACACGAAAAGGTGGGTCTAGATTATCGAGCTTATAACGAGAATCTGACACTATCGTATCAGTTCCCACTGTGAAAGATGGTTACAAGTAAATAACCAGGGATTTAAACTGCCGAAACTATTAACCACTATAAAAGATTTTATAAGAGGGGTATGTCCACCCAAAAGCCTGTCAATAAATCTTTATGTCTATGATGAACGACACAAACACTGGAAGTGTATAAAAGCAATGACATGGCCATGAATTTTTTTTACTCGATGAAAAAAAGTTGATCGATTCTAAGTTATCTAAACGAAGCTGGCACTAGCATCGGTTTTGTTATGATTTTCTTTTCTACATATTCTGGATGAAACGATTTTCCTCCTTCACTGATATAAACGATGCTCGCATGAGTCCATCCCAGAGTTCGAGTATTGACGGTACCTAGCAATGCTTTGTAGCCAGCAATGAAAGTTGATTCTTTGGCTCTCGGAAAACCAGTCGCTGGCGAAAGCGGTGGCGACCAGCATGTGTACGTCATGTTCGTACTGACTTCCGCACCGAGCGTACTGGTCATACGACCGCTTGACGGCGGCAAAGATCTTGTCGCTATCAACGTACGACGGTTTCTTCAGCAGGAACCTTGCGATGAGTAAGGACAGTTTGGCAACGCTTTGCGGCGTGTACCCATAGTCGTAGTCTGGATCGAATTCGGCGTACTGGACGTCTAGAATCTCGTTCCGCTTTTGCTGCAACTCGTCTTTTGTCTTCCTATACTCTCTTTCGAGGACACGATTCTTGGACTCGGAGATTTGCAGGTCTCTTTTTAACGTCTTTAACTGAAATTCTAGGGAAGATATCTTTGCCAGAAGTCCTGAAAGTTCGATAGAGGTAGCTTTATTTTCTAGAGTTAACGCTGCCATAGATTTGTGCATGTACGAATCATAGTTTTCGTCCTTTAGGGAAGCTGCAATACCATCGCAAGTCATCTGATGGTTCGCCAGTTCAGAGCGACTTACCATATCAGAACAACCAGCACACTTTACCAAGGTGTATCCGCAAACTTCTAAATGCGGCTTTAACCTTTCGAGTTTTACAACCACTTTGCATCCTCGGTCACTATTGTCACACATGACGTCAAAACCGTTGACAAGATTACGTATACACAGGACCGGTTTGGCTTCCTTCAGGGTCATGATGTGCCTACATTCCGGACATGAGTTGACCCGCGGCTTGCTCATCCAAGTTTCCAAACATGAGAAGCAAAACGAATGTCCACACGGAGTTAACACAGCATCTTCTATTACGGAGCTGCAAATTCCACACAGTAAATTTGGATCCACCGTTCCAACGAACCGATGAGTGCTAAACCCCATTGTTTCACCTCAGCTTGAACACCTACGAATGTGACACACTAGCATTCTTGGGGTGTCATTTTCTCGCACATAAAAACAAACAAAAGTTTTATCTAGTCGTGGACATGTCTTGCTCATGCCCTCTATCGGAAGTTCTAGGAGGACTGCAAGGTGGTTTTTGATGTTCCTTGTTCCAGCGCCTCGTGCTGACTGAGTCTTAACTCTCAGCGTTAGGTGCGGTGTATTGACGCTCAAAGATCAATACCTGAATAAATCCGAGAAAAAAATAGATCAGAAGATAAGTGTCCCTAAATTGTCACTTCTCAGCGCTCAGCCCCTCTTATCATCACAGTGTATAATTACTACTATCCACCGAAATATTTCTACCCGGAATAATAAAAGGGGGAAGGACTTGACTTGAAACAAAACCAGTTTTGAGTTAAAGGATCGAGAAGAATCACGCTGCTTGATAACAAATTTGATTTTCTTTCTACTTTTCCTGCTGTGTCAAAGGAGATTAAGTTCATTACGAAAATAAGGTTTAAAATGACAGAGCAAATACACACAGAAACAGTTCATTTAAAGTAGAAGTCACGGTTCAAATAACAAGAGTTTCTTCGTGAAAAGATCAAACTCGAGATGCAAGCAAGCATTTTCGATGATGTATATTTCTCGCAGAAGACACGTTAATTCCATTTCCTGTGTGCAAAGAAGTCACTTACTGCATTAATGATTTGCTTCGAGCTATTGTCTTAAGAACCTTATTTCGTATAAACGGAAAATTATGCGGAGTATTATCTTTCATTTGCTGGCCTTGGATGAATATTTTACAGATATGCATTGTAAAGTAAATAGACTGGGCCGATTTCCCAGTTGACACAGAGGATCCCTATTAGCATTTTTATTTCAGGAATGTTTATATAGAGAGGTATTCCCATCTTCAAATATTTTTTCTAAGGAAGATAATTATATTAAAGTGTGCAGTCGAAAAAAGTCTACTATTACAAAAATATATATATTTTTTATCCTCATCACACGGGATAATTAAAATTCCTTTAATGTGGGTTTGGGTGTCAAGTCTGCAATTCTTATTATCCGATCTGGAACGGTAAAATATATGGCTTATGGATACCTTTTTTATTTCCTCTGGTTATGCACTTTACTTTAATAGAACAATGGCAGGTTTATTTTTTTTAAAGTGTGTGTGTGTGTGGGGGGGGGGGGGGGGGGTTCTACATTAAAGGGGTTGTTGGCCAATATTTAAAGTGTCCTAATCAGAGGAGGGGAGGGCTCAAAACCTTGTCTTTAAAGTTACAATTTGATTTACATGTATATGTTAAGCTTTCCTATCATTTCTAACGCTGTTAAAAAAAGGAGAGGTGCGTTTAGTTTGAAATTTGTTTTTCAATATGTAAATTTCAGGAAACTGTCCGTTTCAAAAAAGGGGGTAGCCCCCTCACTCTCCTCCGTTGCTACGTGCATGGAACGACCACCTATATATTCATAGTATAGCATTAGATCCGTGTAAAGGAATCTATCGGACTGTGTAATAGCAATATAGTACACCCTGGTTATTCCTCCCTTGGGAACCTGTTGATTGGGATTCACCCGGCGCTGCACTGCCTTAAAGTTGTGGGTAATTAGAAACAATGCCATATGTTCATACTGAATAATTCACCTCTATAGTACTATGCACGAAGGGATGCATCGGCACCGCGGAGTATTTCTCTACAGGCTCGCGCATAACCTTAGATCCGGGAGTTGTTTCCATAATCCGAGGATCTCGACGCGAGTTTCTTTAACGGAGCACTTGTTAAAAAGACATTTATAATTCACAGCGGCCATCTGCCGTATTTTCATTCAAGACAACCGCGCTACACAGACACATTGCAAAATAGATGTCGTACGTACACGGGTACTGTATGTACGTGTATATTCCTGTAAAATCACTGTAAAGCAATCAGTTTTCGTTAAGTTTAGCGCATAGTGCAACCATCTGTGGACGAAAAAGCTATCTCGGTAATTGACACGTTAAAGTTCTCTATTACAGATACAAGTTTTCTTAGGAGAAGAATTTGACCAATTCCAGAGGAAAATAATTGATTTCCTGCATTAAATATATCGATCAAGACCAAGACTTTTTTTAATTCAATAAAATACAAATTTTTAATCCATCCAAATCAGATTAAAAAATATGTATATGATCGAGTCAGGTGTAAAATTGTTGCAATATCTTAAGTTCAATTTATTCACGCAAACCAATACATGTATAGTATCTTAACTGTGTATTTTTTTTTACAATTAATTTTAATCTTCTTTAAACAACTAAAGTGAAAACTTTGGCATCTGACGTTTCATAAATGTATATTTTTCTTATAATAAAACATATAATTATACCTACCTATCTTAGTTAGAAATATATATTTCTTTAATATGAGAAAAATATAAAACGTCAGCTGGCTGTGATTAAAAATGACGCCGCCGCACAGGTTTCAACAAATAGCTGCAGATAAAATTCAAAGATTCAAAATGCACTTATAACTATTGTGCGGTTAATTGTATTTTCGAATCAAACTCCCCTTGAAGTTACCATTTGCATCCAAGCCACACGTCAACAAGTTAACATTCTGTATTTTTTTTTCAGAATGTCGATTTGTCCAATAGCTGTAGAAATTAAGTATTTACAAAGTCGTCATAACACTGATTTAAGATTGTTTGGCCATTAGCTCAAATGGTATTTTAAAAATATTTTCAAAAATAGTGGTTTATTAAAATAACAAACATGTCTTTTTTCTTCTCATAAAATATAAAGACATGTATGCACTGTGGTGCATCTCTTCATCAACATAATGATATTTGCATTACAACGGCATGCTTGAATGCAATGCACCAATATCTATTAAAGATAGATACTATATATTATGTAGATATAATTTGTTTAGTTGAATCTGCGTTCATAAAAGTTTGAATTTCTCTGTCAAATCACACGACTTCTGAGACTATTTTAGGATTTTAATATGTCCAAAATATTTCACAATACGTAAATTATCATCTCTGTATCGCCACTATAAATGTATTCCTTTCTTTTTTTAACAAAATGTATTTCGTTGAACAACAGTGTACAGGGGTTTTCGTGAGGGGTGTTTTTGGCAAAAGTAAAGAATTCGATACAAGTCTTAAAAGGAAAAACTCTCACGCAAAAGATTGACAACGATTTCCTTCCTCTTTTCTCCAGAGGAAAAAAAGAGTGGCTGGTAAACTATTTTCTTTTGAAGATGGTTTAATGATGGTTTCTACCAATATTATTTTCTCAAACTTAAAAAAAAAATTAAAACTCAAATAATACAAACAATTAGATATGTATTTTTTCTGCAATTTCGCCACTTCCCAACCCGCATGAATCACCAAAGAAAGCATTTTATTTAAATATTTACATCCATGAAGTATGATTCCATATATTTCTTACGAAAATTGATTGTAATCCCCAACTGTTTATATAAACTGACAGGACTGAAATCTACACAATCCAGTTTTAACCATTTTATCGATCGGTCGAAACCTTTAGCAACTCAAAAAAAAAATCACGGACTGCACGAAATAATCATGATCATTTCAGACTCAAATTCCCATACAAGACGATTTGGCTTTTTCTTTTATCTAAAGTACTGATAGTACTTTAACATAATTCTACTTTTTACGAGCTATGTAAATATTTTCTGCAAAAAAGCATTTTATTGTGTGAATATATTTTATGATTGAGTTTTTATGATTGGAATGTAGTTTGTTACCCACTGTTACACAAAAACAACTTCTTTTTTTTTTATAAACAAAACAATGCAAATTACCAAAAAGTTATCACATAATCATAAACAAAATATTTGGATGCTGAAAATTTTATTTGAAATTATTGATGACATGTAAACAGACAAAACTCTGAACCTCCTGACATTAAAAAAATATAACATCACAAACATTTTTAAAAAATCATTATTTTATAGAGAGCTCAACCATGACTAAATATACCATGGCATCAAATGCCGATTCGTAGGAAATCGGAATCGGCCGAGGTATGCCGAGTGCCGTGACATACCAAGCAAAGAATGATACAGTAAGAAAATAAAGTTTCATAATTTATTAATGACAAAAAATGTATTTCTTGATAATATTGACAAAAATATTAATAACAATAGAACAAAATGATTGCCATAATTATGATGGTCAAAGGTATATTAAATGGACTGTCAAAATGTTTCAATCTTTAACTACTGATATAATAAATCAAAGAGAGCTATGCTAGCATATCCAATGCTTATTTTTATTCAATGATGGACACTATAATGATACAATAATCATAAGGTCATTGTATCTTTAAGCATAAAAAAAAATGTTTCTTATTACAAAAGACCAACATCAGTTAATGACAATTATACAGATGATCTATCCACTTACGTGATGGCATCATTTTAATAACAGTGCAAGATAAGCAATTAGAAATAAATGGCATTGTGAAAACAGTAGTAGAACACTACACACCTTTATCTTAAAATCCACAAAGTATACTTTACTACTTTACAACTGATACAGTTGTTCAAGATATTATAAAAGCATTCAAAAATCAAACGAGATTTGAAATAAATTTCATTGCTTGTAAATACCAAAAAAAAATTTCATTGCTTGGAAATACTGAAAAAAAATCATAATGTAAATTATTTTGTAGTGTTAAAAAACATGGAATAATAATTAAAAGTTTTACTTTAAAAAAAAAAAAAATCAGACAGAGCAAAGTTTTGACATTTCCTCTTGAAATGTACACAAAATTGTCAGAAACCTCTGAAATGTATGACTTGTAAGTTTCTCTCCATTATTTACACATAAACTGCATTGGTCCCGTAGTCCTCTGGCGTTTCCTTGCCTCCATTCCAGAAAAGAACTCTCGGATGTCTTCCTCTTTGACAACCTTAAAAAAATTTAAATATTGTTCATTAAAAAGACTTTTTAAAAAGACTTCAAAAATGTAGTGGTCCGTTACCTCAACCTTTTTACAATACAACTCAAATTTAATATATGTTTGGTATTAACACACACATATATCTAAGGTCCATTCCTCTTACCTTTCCATTTTCTGCAAACTTCTTCAAGTAGTCTGTCAACTCGGACTTTAGATCATTAAACCCTGATGAAAAAAAATCCATATTATATGAATAAAACCATAAAAATTGTGAAAACGTCTTCTATAAAATGCCCTCACAGAATATCTAACAGCCCTAACCCCTCAAAAAAGGAATAATTAAAAGTTGACACAATGTTTGAAGCTTTACCATGTAGGACTTCAACTTGTTGCACCCTGTTCATGGAGGAAAGAGCCTGCATTCCTTTCTCATACTGAGAGGACGCTGTTTTGTCCCGTCCCCTTTGTTCGTAGTTATGGACTGTGTCCGATTCGTCTATCAGGAACTCTAGGCTCCTCTCTTTGTACATTGCCTTGAATTATAACAGCAAATAGCAATCAAGATGAATTCAACCTTTTATAAACAACTACGCTTTTAATAAATATCAAAACATGGTCATGCAATAAAAAAAAGAAATTCAATGTCAAAATCTAATACATCAGAATTACATAAAAGGATAATGTATAGTATTTTAATTGGAGATGAAGTACCGGTATTTATAATTAACTTTCACAAAATAGCCATAAAACAAACATTTTTTTATATAAACAGGACAAACAAGCACATACCATACAGTTTGCACATCTACAGAGCTTCTTCCTCCAACCATCCTTCCAGAATGCTCCACTTTCTTTGACATTCACTTCCCTCTTCTGTAGATCCACAAGGAGACAGCTTTTGTCACTTTCTGCTTTTTGAACTGATGCCTGCAAAAGTTAACACAGATATAAAAAAAAAAATATTTTGTTTTGTGTTTGGATGTACAATGTAATGTCCTTTTCAGTTATAAACCTGATATTCATGAATGCAGTTATTTACGCATATTTTACATGTATTTGTGATTCACTGCTAAGTTCTCGATTTCTATTTACACATGAACAGTACAAACCTGATCAGTCTTATCGTCTACTTTGTTCTGTTCTTGGCTTGGACAGTTCTCCCCTACATCAACCTCTGACTTTATTTCCTCTTTCACTAAACTCTTTGTTTCTATAACATATATATAATGTATAAATAAATGATTTCACTCACATCAACTTTTTATGTGCTGAAAGAGATTTACAAAAGCCTTAAGGTTTGCAATAAAAAATCATTATAAAGTCAGTAGTTTAATGCAACCTCTTAACTAGATTAAATCATAAATTCTGTTCAATATATTGTAATAGACCAGGGTTACGGAATCAATGATATTATGAGTCAGGTTCCTGATAAATTTTTCCTTCTAACGACTGAATGAAAATTCACAATTTGGAAAACATCAGTACCTACCTTGACTCTGAACAGAGTAGGCCCAGAGGAAGTCATTTTTCTTCATGCAGTCTGCACACACTACTTCTGAATAGCTCTCACAAGATGGTAGGGAGTCTGTGCCTAGGTGCTGTCAAAAAAGCAAGCCAAAAACTTCTAAGACTTCAGTGCATGTACATGTATTTTGATATCTATAATATCTACTATAGCACATGTAAATACAACCACTACAATGCTAAGACTTTATTTCATGTTTATGGTATCTAAATTTACAGACAACAATGAAAAATAGAAATTAATCCCTAAATTACATTGAAATTATTACTTCCTCAGTACAACCCACTATTACACCAAGACTTCAGTACATCATATACCCACATTATATATATGTAAAAATATTGCAATGGCAAGACTCTTGTATATCATTTCTATAATGTTTCTACACATATTCTAAGACTCATTACAAAAGAAGGTTAATTTTATCTAACATTTACACAAACTAGTGAATGTGTAGCGAAATCTTAGAAATTCTGAAACATCATTTATCAGCACTGAGAATATATAAATATTGTGTTGTTACACCTTTGTCACTATCCAAATATCTCTAAACAGACCAATCCCTGTATTTACATAAAGATAATTATGCATACTAAAATTTTGAAGAATTTACGATAAACCAATCAAAGGGTTTCAGACCTAGCAACCTTAATGTACATTGTATCTTGTTGTGACTTACTCTTCCGTGGTACCAGTCTTCACAAATCACACACTGAATCATTTCATCTTCCACCTGTAAAAAGACAATGAACAGGTATATAAAGGTATGAGTCTATAAAAATACATGTGAAGAAATACATTCTTTTAATAATGGAAGGATAGTTCCCAGTAATAGTTTCATTCATTTCTCGACACACTTGGAATAGATAAGGGTTTTTTTTTACCTTACCAAATCTTGCATAATCTTGCTTAAGTGTAAAAAAGAAAAAGTTTATTTTTTCCAAAATCAGCTAATAGTATCCAAAATATTATGTACATTTATATCATTGAAAGAAATTAGATCTGGGCAACTGCCAAGAGTAATCTCTCCTGATAGCATTACAGTCCATGGGTTTCTTTCTAATGTTAATTTTCAAGTGGTTTCAGATATTTTTGAAACATTTAATTTAAAGTTTTAAAGATTTCAATCTCAAAAACTTGCTAGCATGGCTTTAATAATAGGACACATATTAAACTATGTAGTGAAAAGTGTTAAGTATATTGTATCATGTAAAAATCAATAAAAAAATTTCTGGTATAAGTGAAACAGACAAGTCCATCATACTTATAATTTTTCTGTAAGTTAAACAGATATAATTTGTTTTTATCAAGCACAAGCAAACATTTCAGCCAAAGAACCTGTTTTTTCTGTAGGGCACCATACATATGTAACTACAGTATTAAAACAAAAATCTGTCCTTCCTTAGATACCACTATACTTAAAACTGAGTTATCTTTCCTAACAAAAAGTACTCTTCGTGTCGTGAAGTGTATACATAATTTGATTGCTTCTGTACCTCATCCTCTGGGTCTGGGTAGGGACGATGACACGTACAGTACAGTCCCTTGAAGTTCTGGTTGTAATGGTTCTTTGCATTTGTGGCATCTTTTCCCTACATGTCAAATCTAACATTATAAAACTTGTACACATTTAAACACAAAATGATTTTTAATTCATTTTAATTAATGCATCCAGATCTAAGTGAAACCATTGTCCTTATTTTTATACATGAAAATTAAAATCAAGAAACTATTTACTTACAGGGTACAATTTGCACTTCTTTCCTCCAAACTTGCTGTTACCACAATCACAGCGAAAATTTCTGAAAAATATTATTGGTGTAATTGCAAAGATTTCATATCAAAACGAGCATACACAAACATTATAAGCATTTTACAAGTTCCCATTTGTAAGAGCATAATTGTAAATATAGTTCGTTACTATACAATGTACTTCCTTTGATATGAAATGCAATATAGGCCTACATAGAAAAAGAATCTCTATAGCAAGACTTTTGCTGTTACATGTATTGTAGAATACAATCATGGAATGATTTCTGTACTATCAATACTATCAATTTGAATTTCATTGACCAATTATAAAGCAAAATTCAAGCAGTCTGGAAAATATAAAACTGAAAATTACAGCATATACCCATAATCCCACATACCCAAGCTGGTCAGGGCATGGATTTAACGACAAGTAACTTGTAAACCAAATTCCATTTGTGACAATTTAATTTCGTGATTGACAAATGTTAAAATGTTTGCAATTTTCACGCTATCAAGTATACGTTTTGTTCACAAAGACTGGTTGGCAGCAAACGAATATTGTTTTTAAAGTATCATATGGAAGTTCAAAAAGTGATAACTAATTAAAATTTTGTAGTAAAACCTTTTGGTGTACAACTCGAACAGTTCATGTCCCTCGTGGCACTCCAAGCAGCAAGCTAGACAAACTCCTGCTGACGCTTCTGGGTCACAAGTTGCACAGGCATATAAAGCTTGTCGTGAGACATAACCCTGTTGTGGCAAATAAATCAAATGAATGTATATTAAACTATGGTTATCAGTTATACGCTCGCAACACGTGGTAACATGTTATCAATTTATTTTCAGTGTAAATTTGATAGTTAACTGTGTGTTTTAACATTTCTAAACGATTCTTTTCCTCAAATTTCAGAGTGAATAAAAAGACACAACTGACTGACTGACAAAATAAACATAATATTACAAAGATTCACTGACTACCCAATCAATCAAGACCAACTCATACATTATACGAAATACTACACAATAATAGTGACATGAACTTAGAATCTACATATCTCATTATAGACGAACTGGAAGTCATTATTTGTAAACACGAATGCATTAAAACGAAATATTCTTTACCATTGGATAAGTGCAGTTTTGATCGTCACTGTCTCCCAAGACTGCATTTGCTTCTTCTTCTAATTCATTTTCTTCTTTTAAAACGTCAATCATGGATAAAACGTCTTCACCTGAATTTTCGACTGGCGCCAAACTTTCCTCCATCTTTTTGTTGTTGTTTTTCGTCTCCCGACACGATCTAAATCTCGAGCCCGAGCGGGTTACAAATGAAGAAATAAACTGATTTTTGTTTTGTCGTCGGTTTTTTGTTCTCTTCTATTTCTTTTTTAGTTTTCTTTTTTTAATTTTGAATTGTAATATTTGAGAGTTAGTAATTGGGGTAAGGGATAAAGTCGGGTTAGGCCTACCCCCACCCCCTCCCACCCCATGAGGGACCGAGGGCGTGATTCTACAGATTCTTTCATGATTAAGCGATTTAGTTTGTTTTTAAATAATTCGTATTACAGTTACATGTATTTCTCACTGATATGGTGTAGCAGACGAATTTCAGGGAAACTCCAACTCTACTTTTAGTGTATTTTTAGTCCTCAGCTTTGATTGGCCCTTTCCAAATGCTGACGTCATGATTGCCAAGGCGTTCGTTGTGTTTTGGATACATCTCTAGTGTGTCAGCATCCGATGTTGAGACAAGACGTGTTTTTCGCTGAGCGAACACTTTCTGAAAAAATCGGTATCTTATTACCCAAGACAGTCACAGAAATGTACAGTCATACTCCTAAGAGGGTAATGTTTCCTTTTTTTTATTCATTTAAGACAGAATTGTCCGACTTTGATACAATTTTGTTATAAAATAAACCGCACGGATACCTAGCCTAGGTCAGAGCCTAACGTTATCCAATGTCAGCGATTTTCAAATTCTAACTAGGCCCCCTTCATGTATAAAACCTACCAAATATTACTGAAAACGACTTTTTATAGATGAAATCGCAAATGTAATTGTTTTTTAAAGGGTTGGGGAACATTTATATGCATAAAAAACATATTGCATAATGTTATATATATATCGAAGTGAAAACGCAAAAAAACATAGGTATAACGATTAGACCTTATAATGAAATTTCGGCTCCAAGGTTAGAAAATTATTCATGTTTTGTGAGGTTAGTGCTTAATTATAAATCTTATGCATAAAAATCTAGAAATCTGTTTAAAGAATACTGTTGCCAGTTTTTTGCACTGTTAATTATCAACTTTCTCCAAATCAACGTTATAGCATATAAAAACGTTAAAATTTAATGGCTGCCTAACAACGTTGAGTTTCAACAAAAATACAAGGAAATAATCAGTATTTGATTATTTTATTAACTGTAGCAGTTTTTTGAGAAAAGAAAATTCTGTCTTGCATCACGTGATTAACAAAATCGTAAATCACATACAAACTGTCTTACTTATATCCCGTGTATAAAATTTAATATATATTTTTCATTTCAGAAATGTATGGATGAGCAGTGTTTGTACACCGAACGTATCTTTGGTGCTTACGAGAGGCCAGGGATGGGCTTCCTGACTACGCCCTTCATACAAGGGACCTATGTGGAGGTCTCAGTTTATAACTTTTCCTTTAAAACAAAAATGATAAATATAGGTTTAAAATGTAAGTAAAGACTCCCTCTCCCTCTTTTGTGAATTATTACTAATTCTGTTCTTTTTTCTGCATATTTCTAAATCTTTGAACTTTCCTAGCTATCACTATATGCCCCTCTTTCTTTCTTTTCTCTCTCTCTCTCTCTTTTGTGATATTTTAGTTGTAATTTAATCAAGTATGAAAACATTGATGATGCTGACAATATCAATTTCTTTAATTATTTAAGGTTGAGCCCCCTAGAAAGAGATTTCACACAGGCCTTGATCAAAGAGTGTTACAAAACACAGGACCAACTCATAGAGAAGACAGATTGGCACAATCTGGGGTAATTTTATATTTCCACAAATATATTTTTAGATAAATAAAAATTCATTAGAAAAAAAACATTGGAGTGAAAATTGTTTGTTTTATCATGGATAACTTCATATTTTCATTGTTCAGCCTCTCTGAGAATTAAAAAACAATTTAAAATTTTGACAATCAAGTTCAGCCTCTCTGAGAATTAAATTTTTTTTTAAAAATCTCCCAGCATAAAAATATGATAATAAAAAAAAATGAATTTCTAACAAGTTACACATGTGTTTAATTATATTTTTAACGATTAGGATTGATTATGGAATTAATTTCATTTAGGCAAATCAGCTGTTGAATGACAGACAAATACAAAACTTCATAGCCTCCACAGTCCTTCCCCATCATCGCACATTGATCAGCTCTGGCGGCATAAAATGGTCAAACGATCAACCCGAGAGGAGACCAACTCCACAGGTATTTAGTAGTTTATTTGGTGCATATAATATATCCCAGTTTGCCAGAGTTAATATTATTATAGTTAAAAAAGAAATAATTTACATTATAGTCATCAATTATTACAAAGACTATTTATTTCAATTGCAGAGATTTCAAAGAAAGGCTGAGGACTTGCATCCTGCATTTATGCCGTATGCAGTGGAACTAAAAAATCAGGCACAGACACAATTCAATCCTCAGACCAATGATGTTGCGCACAGAGCAACCATTAACAATCATGAGTTTACAGAGGGAAAGGTTACCAATTTCCCCAGGGGAAATTACATCCCCCATGCATCCATAGAAAAAGTCATCAATATCCCTAAGAGATTTAGTGAACTGGAAGATGAAGATATCATCTTTATTATGGAGGAAAATCCAAATAAAACTTCAACTAACCCTCAAGACTTCAGTGTCACCCAGGGAACGACCTTTATCCCCCAGGGATCCAGAATCCCTCAAGAGACACAAGACCATGCCATCTATATGCATCAGGGATTCAGCGTCACCCAGGGAATGGCCAATATCCCACAGGGACCCAGAATCCTTCCACAGGCACAAGACGATCTTATCTGTATGCCTCAGGGATTCAGTATCACCCAGGGAATGCAAGAAGAGACTACCTCTATCGCTCAGAGAAGCAGAGTCTCCCAACAGACACAAGACGATGTCATCTGCATGTCTCAAGGATTCAAAGTCCCTCAGGAAACACATGAAGATATATTCCTTACCGCCTACGGGATTCAGGAGCGCCAAAAAGCAGAGAATGATATCATTTATATCTCCCAGGAAATCAGTATTCCACAGGGTACTCTTGAGGAGATCAGCTTTGCCCCTCAGGGAATCAATATTCCTCTGGGAAAACAAGAACAGGATCCAGTCACTTGTGACCTCAGTAATGAAGTGGATTTTCAAAGACCACCGGCATGGGAAACTCCTGCAGGACGTGTGACAACCACTGAATTGTCTGCTCATAACCAGCCTGGTTCAACCACTATCGTGAGTGCAAGTCTTATGTCTTATTGAATCATCAATGATACATATAAAGATATAGTGTGTTCAAATTGTTCTTTGATGCAATATAATTATTATCACATTGTGATTTTTCTCTTTTAATAGCCATGGGGTCTTGTTCCACAAACTGAGACAATACAAGCCGAGGTACAACATGAGCAAACCCCAAAAGGGAATTCTGCAGACGATGTGGAGACACATCTTGCAAACATAAATGCTGAGTCAACCTCCCAATTCTCAACAGCCGAAAGAAGCAGGGCTATAGCAGCAGAGGTGGTATGTAGTTTGTAATCAATATCAATCATGACAAAACTCAACTCAAATACTAGAAAAACGTTTTAACTCCCTTATATTAGCTTACATTTTCCTATTATCATTTACTGTATTTTGCAGTTCAGCGAAGCTGCACAGTATGTTGCCCAAGAAAACGTTGATGAAAAGTCAAGACTTGAAGTTACAACTGACCACGAGCATGAACGGATTACTTTTTCAAAAGTAGAGCCAAGTAGGAAGGTAGCTATTGCCCAAATGTTATGAAACAACAGCAAAGAAAGTTAATAACAGTATTAGCGTAAGTTAATAATTATTTCTTCTTGTTTTTTCACCAGCGAAAACGATCTAAAAGTGCAGTTGTTGAAAATTCAATAAATGAGAGTCCCATGAAACGGCAGAAGGTCCATTTAGATGCTGCAGACCAAACTTATCAAACTGAGTCAGATTCTAACGAAAAGGTATTTTCCAGGTTGCTTTAATGCCATCGAATTATATTATTCAAAAAGAATTTTTACAGATCTTCAACCACTCCGTTCGCATACACATGGACATATAAATTCTGCATAATTTCTTTTTTTAATTTGAATACAGGTTTGGTCAAAGAATAACGCAGAGCTTGACGAATTCATGGAGGATGCAGTCAAAATCCTACGAGGGCAGTCTGCTGACTTGTTCCCCGAAAGTGTCATTGACCAGCTCTTCAAAGACACTTTTGAGTCCGACATCTTCCTGACTTCCGGCGACTATTTTGTCGTGGATCCCCTCGTGTTCTTCACTTCAGAGTTTGAACAGGAAATCAACAGTCTGTGATAGGACCGATGCTGAAGAAGTTGATGACCCGCAGTCTTTCAATTTGACATTTGATAAATAGCCTTTGGCAGTTTTTCGATAAAACAACTTTTAAGCAGTGTTTAATTATGTGTCAATTTTCTAGTATGCACGGAAATATTTATTGTATAAAGAGTTTTCGTGTACTTTTCTCTATAGAGCTTTGATAGTAAAAGCCAATAAACTGTTTTACAATTGCATGTATCCAGATCATTTAAAATAAAATTGTTGTAGTTATAGATAATCGTGTTCTGTTGTGTTTAAAATCATCAAAGTCAAATAACTGATATGCATATACTATTGAGAACCAGTGATAATCTGGTAAATTATTGCCCTTTATACACGAGTACTGTACCTATATTATTAATATCTACATGTGCATTTTAGACTTTCGCTTTGATCCGCGGGTAATAACATCAGGGTCTGATTGGTATCTGCTATATATACATCTATATATTTCCTTTGGGAACTGCTTATCACCATTAAGACCTGCTTGCAACTGCCAGTTGCTGGCGGAACGAACGGTCCACTTACCTCTATAAAACACGATTTTGCTTACAAGTCCTTAAGAAGTTGACTTTTAGGCCTCCTTTGTTCTTCTTTCTTGGGTTTATTTTCAGCAGGTCTGCAAAAACTGATAGAACCCTGTCATATCTTCATGTGTAGCTTTCAGCTTTACTAGCTATAACAAAAATGAAATCAGAGCGTGTTCGAGGTTGGCTGGTCCACCACAAAGTTAACAGTTTGGGTAGTCTTTCGTGTCCAAGGTTGCCATGTTATTTCGTAAAAAAACGGATATTTGCAGTTTCTCTGCGGCTCTGTGGTCCATATGTCATTCCAATATATCTTCTTCTGTCGAACTTTTTTCCAGCTGAGCCAGGTTCCCTACTTCTTCATGCCGACAGCCTTTACCATTTTAGTATGTTCTTCAATTTTTCATACCTCCTACTGTATCAGATTCCTCTTCTTTCCCCCAGTTTTTGCACACCATCTTAATAATGATATAATTACTCAACCATTAACCTGCTTTCCCACATCTTTATATTGCAGGCTGCATGACCTCCTGCCTCTTGCACTGTCTTCTTTCCTGACCACATTCGGCCCGTCCTGATATACTCACACTTGCTCTCGTAACTTGGACACTCGTAACTCTTGCTCTACTAATGCAGCATAAAAACTGTCCAAATTTGGGATCTTAAATTTATCCAAGATTGCCGTCGGCAGTAAATGAAGCTTTGCTCCCTTGCTTTACAAACCAACGCTACTAAAGCCTTTGTGAACCGCGAATCATTTCGTTAGGAGACCACTGATTCGTCGTTCCATTGATTTAACTGGTGTGAAAGGCCCGTCGGACACAAGAGAAGACCATTGAACTCGTGGAAAAACAACGTACTTGTGTGTATCCATGTCTTAATTGCATTACCCAATAAAATGCCCTGGGACTCCGATCGCTTGCTAGGATCATTCGCTTTTTTCGTGTCTTCCAATGTGTCACCAGATAACTTGCCCAAACACTTGACCATTTTGTCTGAGACTGATAATCACTTTTCCTATTTTAGTCTTCTCTCATTCTTCAAAGTAAGGCTAGAAGACTGTTGGTTTGATCGTCAAACAAGACAAACTGACAATGTTTTTCAATCATCCATGTATGAACTACCTGGGGTTGTCTCACGCCCCATCGTTCCTTTTTTTCTCTTGCAATATCTGGTCTTCTCATAATATACAGTCTTTCTCTTATATTTATCAATATTCAGCCAAAGCCGGTAATCTCTCACAGTCGTTCATTCTTTTTTTGCTACTCCTCTTGGTTGGAATTCATACTCCTGCCAAATCTGTGAGGACCTACCTTGTGCCTTACGGTTGCTATGCCTTCAATCTTCTTGTCTATTCCTCTTGCAAATGGCGGTTAAGGATAGTATAACATCATTATCAAACTTTCTCAATTCTGTCTTATTGCTACTGCTACTAGCTGGTCATTTAATCTTAGCATTCCTCTTTGAATCTGGCGGCTGCATCATGTGCTCGTATGTTTGCTTATCTTCTGATGTTACCAACTCTCTTGGACTGCCTCTAACATTGACTGGCACTTGGATGCTGTGGTCGAAACTCATTAAGTCCTGGCCCCGGGGCCATAAAACTTAGACGAGCTCACTTTTGATCTAAGTCTGACTTTTTCACTATAAGTTCCTTTCGTAATAGTGAGACTTAGATCAAAAGTAAGCTCGACTAAGTTTTATGGCCCCAGGGCCTGGACTTCTTCATGTCCCGTCTCACCATTCTGTCCAAAGCGTTGTGTCACACGCTGATCTAAACTTGATGTATCTTTAGCAAAAGAAGAAGAAGAAAACAAGATTATAATTGCAAAGATTATAAGATTTTAATTTGTTTGATGTAAATAAATTATGTTTTAATAGTTTTTTACTTTATATATCATATTCATGGTAAGTACCATTGACAAACCGTATGTAATATTATTAACGTTTGTGTGTATGTGTGGGTGTGTGAAAGGCACTTAGATATCATTGACCCATTTTACTTAACGAGACTTGATCATAGTTAAAACATTTAAGCTGCTGTATAATGTGCTCAGTCTAAATCAAGCTTTGATCTCATTTAAATATCTTGAAAATTGCTTAAGATGATGATGATGATTTGAATACCGATTCGGGTGATATTCAGTGATTCAATTGTCATAATGAATTTTCTTATTTTCATTTTGGTATGTTTAATCTGCATTGCCGAGACGAAAGGTAAGATTTTAAGATAATTGCTGAATATCTTATCATTTATCTGAAAAAAATAAATAAAAAGTATTTCATGCTTAACAGAAAATTTTCCAAGGGGTGTCTGAGTAATACTTATGTTTGCCAGGGGGTCCGGGGCCTGTACTATGTATATTAGGACATTTGAATATTTAAGGGGGGGGGGGGGCTTCTCCTACTCCCTCTAGATCTGCATAAGTGTAAAGTGTTTACGTTTTTTCCTCTCAACATTAATATTTTATGATATGCCGCTAGGGTAAGTTTGGTTATTTAATTCATTCTGATGATTTGCCATTTTAAATATTTTAAATATTTTACTGTCAGTTTTCTATTAGGAAAAAGTTGATGGTGTTAAGGAAAGTAATCATAAAAAGTATAATATTCTTCGTGTGACTGAATACTACTCTGAACTTCGAGGGCTTCTGTCAGTTTCCGGATGTCATGAGTACCAATTAAGAAAAAAAAAACCTCTAGTACCGACGAAAGATGTCATTTTAGATAAACAAAACGGATCTTTATTTGAATTTTCTAAGTGCATTTCTAGATTTTCTTAGTGTGTGATGGTACACTTTCATAAAAAGAAATTCATCACAATGTTGTATTAATCACTTTGTAGATGTGAAAGAAATAAATCCACAACTAATTAACTAATTATGTACAAAGGAATTGTACATTTTAACATTACTGCATAAAATGCTTGTGTGATCGTTCTTTGATGTGCGCTGTTTAAGAATTTTTCTGTATGATTACCTTGGTTTTTAACGTTTTCAACTTAAAAATCGTCAGAAGTACCAGCAGTCCTGGATAAACATAATAATTGTTATAAAATATTACAGCAAATTTGAAATTTGAAACTCGAGACTGGAAAACGTTTAGCTAACTAAGATGCAAAGGAAACGATGTTAACAGTTTCCATATATTTCGCATGATAAGTTTTGAAAGATAAAAAAGTGTACTAATACTGCTTTTGTATAGATGTGTATTGTTGTTTAACAACTGTTCAACCGAATGCTCTTAATACTGCGATAAAAG
This sequence comes from Magallana gigas, assembly GCF_963853765.1. NCBI lineage: Eukaryota > Metazoa > Mollusca > Bivalvia > Ostreida > Ostreidae > Magallana > Magallana gigas. Next base: position 32,926,288 of record NC_088858.1, on the reverse strand, counting down.
TAATTATTACAACAGAATCAAACATAACCATCATTATGCTATTTAGTTATCATAATGGAGTTGCAAACCCACGACTGAAATAAGTAAGCCCCGTTTTGAATTCGATTTTTTTTAGCGGATGAAGCAATAGGGAAAAAGTTAGATAATACGAACAAAAAATCAAATCATATTTAAGTTATGTGATTTTTTAAACTTATTTCATTCCAGTGCAAACTGACCTATGTGATATCTCAAACTACTGGACTCACTATGGGAGCCATTGTTATAAAATATATAACACCTCCTTATCCTGGGAAGATGCTGCGTAAGTTTTCAGTCAAATTTCTAAATTGCTTAACATGACACCTATTCAATAACCCCCTTCTTTGAATGTTTTAAAATGTAACATTTTTTATGCTATTCTAGGTAAAATACTCTTTACGTAAGTTGTACCTTTTTATTCTAAAATATAGGTCTACATAGCCATAAACATGAATATAAACTTAATAATTTTTCTTTTACAATTCGCCGTTGTTTTCGTTTTACAGAAACGTGTGTAGGTTTTTGGACGCCGAGCTTCCAATTATTGACGATGACGATATTCAGGAATCGTTGGTGAATCTTTCTAAATCTGTACAAGCTGAGCTTTGGATTGGGATTTCGTTATATCGAGGGGTAAAATACTTTTTTAAGGGAGTTCTACAATGCTAGCAATGTCAGCTTATGTCGTCTGAGGATTTTTTTTGGTCATAGAACTGTTTTTGGTTTCCTAAGTAATTTGTATCATATTGCTGATTTAAATACCGTTGAAATTCATTTGCTGCTACCCTTTTTAAAAAAATAAAATCTAAGAGACATCTTTTTGTTTTTTATTGCGAATGGAGACGTTAGTTTGTTCGCAGTTTTACATTCACGCGAATATTTTCATATCGCAAATGTCATGTCCTACGTTCTCGGAAAGATTTGTGCATATTCATGTTATATGTCGACATAATTACAGTCATTTAGTTAGGGGTATCTATTCATTGTTCCAGAAGCTTGTTTTGCGGGGTGGTTTTTTTTAAAGATAAAACAACATGTATCTCTTGATGATATCATTAATATTGAAATGAAATGCTTTATATATAAATTAATGTATATAAATATATAATACCGGTATGATCAAACTTTTTTCTTTCATGTTTTTCCTTACAGAACTGGGTAAACCCGTCTTATGAAAATGTGAACCATATCAATCAAAGCTGGACATTATCAGACAGGTTTGACATTTGAGTCTTTTATCGGAGTTAAGCTATCTTGTCCCTATTTTGACTTCAAATACTAAATAAATTGCATTGACATAGTTCAAGAAGGACTGCACCTCATCTTAATAAATACAGATCTAAAGCTACGAATAATAATTTTATCAAAGGTTACTTATTTTCACACAATGTCATAGTTCAATGTCTTTAGTTCGGATCCCTTTGGTACAAACAACAGAAGTTGTGTTGTTATACGTGAAAAGGATGGAATCCTCAAGTGGATTTTCAAAGATTGCAAACAAAGAAGCTATTTTGCTTGTTCAAAACCAGAAGGTAAGATTTCTTATTATATATTATCATTTTAGTTTATAATGCATGAAAATTGATACTAAATGCATGGGAATTTTAATATTAATATGCAATATAGTTTCGAAACAATTTTTTCCTGAATATGCACATTCTCTCTTGAATCTTTGATAAAAGGCACGCCATTACTGAGTATCATTATCAATATTTACAGGCACTTGTCCCCTTGGTTGGATATTCCACCAGCGAACTTGCTATCGGTATATCGACACACTTCAAACATCGTGGAATAACTCCATATTATACTGTCAACTGATGGACTCCACGTTGCTTGAAATTACGGAGTAAGCAATGCTATGAAAAGAAAAGAAAAGAACAACTTTTCGTGAATGGTTAAAAATAAGGAATGAAGTAACCATATTTATTGTATTGCATTTTTTTTCTTCAAATAAATGCACATCTTCATTTCTAGAACCCCAGTTATATTGAAGCAAACCCTTATCCCTAACATTTTTTTTTCTATGTTGTAGTGTTGATAAGCAAGTATTTATTCACCAGCTCGTACAAGTACAAAGTCCAGGAATAGGAAACGATGACCGTCTATGGTTGAATTTAAGAAGTATTTTTCTAAGATTATTAATATATTAGGAGTCTAAAATTTCCTTCTTTTTTCTTTCTTATACAGATTTTTCAATCATTCAATATTACGATTGTTATATTGTTATCATTGAAAATATACAATTGTTTATTTCATTTATTAGATTGAAATAGCTTTATGCATTTCATTGACTTTAATGGCTTTTAAAATTATTAACATTTTCAAGAGGACGCCCAGGATGAATGGATTTGGGAAGGTTCTCGGCCAACGTATACCAACTGGTTTAATGAAACAGATGAATTTCAGTTCAACTGTTCTTACATGGATACTAGTAAGATCTTTATTAAAGAAGCCAAATTTTCATGAACATTAGAGTAACTTTTAAAAATCTGAATTAGTACTTCGAAAAAAAAAACAATGACTAAAATTCGTCTGTGTTTGTCTTTGTTCTCAGTCTTTGACGTTCTCAATCATTTCAAAAGCTTCCATTGAAGGTGTTTATATTTAATCCCATTTCAAGGTAGAGAAGGTAAATGGTTTACAGATATACCTTGTTCATCTTCGGCCAACACGATATGCAACTTTGACGTTGGTTCTTCAAATTGGGAGAAAAACATGCTGAAGGCTGAAGTTAAAGGTACAACGAATATCATGTTAGACCATATTATTGTAACGACGAACAAGTATCTTCTTTCGATTCAATATAAAGATTTTCTATCAAATATGAAAATCAACATCGATTATAATTAAGTAATGTATTTTATCAATGTGTCTCTTGAAAATAACATTAACGAATAGTACAAAATCTTGTCAAGCTATGTTAAGATTGATAGACAATTATTTTAAAACCACACATTTGAACGGAGTTTAATAAAATGATATATATTGTATGGGGAAATGTACTAACAGTCATCAACATGGACATATAAGAAACGAACTTTAGTAAGATGGCATGACATTAAATAGATGAAATTTAAGAAAAACCTGTTTTTTCCTCATCATTTAACAACCTTTTCTGAAATGTACAATGTATTAAAAATTCAGAAAACAAAACATCATCTGAGTGTGGGTTTGGGTGGGTGAATGATCCACTTGGCGATTCATGTTATCTGGTGAAAAAGGAATTGCTCGTTTGGTCAGCAGCAGAAGACGAGTGTATCAAACAAGGAGCGCATTTGATCAGTCTGGATAGCGTCCACGAACAGGGATATATATCAGGTATGATTCATGCTCTTACATATCACTTATATGTAAATGTGATAATTTACATGTGAAAGGAAATATTCTTTATATTTTCAAAGCAAGTTCATATTGTGAAAATTTACATTATTTTGATTATGTATACTTCAGGTTTCCTTCATTCCTCAAAGGACGACTATTTAGCATTCTGGATCGGTGCAAACTCTTGGACTGATGGCGAAGGGTTTAAATGGAGTAATGGAGCTCCATTTGTCTTCTATAATTGGTTTCCAGGTAATCCAATTTAAAAAAAAAAACTATATAGAAAAATAAATCACAATTTTAAGAAATGTTACTAAATTTAAAATCAAGAAAAATTTAAAATGTAAGAAATATTATTATTATTTTCCATTGCTGAACCAATAGTTATGCACATCATGTATTTGCCCGGGCTTTCTACACTGCTGAGTGATACATTAGTACCTTTAAAATACAGATATTATACCATATCTTAATATTTTCAAACCCATGTATGTTTATATTTCATAAATATGAAACTTAAACCCTGTGTCTTCTTGAACTCTTTTGTTCTTTAGTAACAGTCGAGCTAGATAATAATCAAAGTACTGAGAGTACTGAAAGACGGGGGTCTTGAAAGTTTGAATTTGTAATTGTACTTGATTTCCTCGAATATGCTTCCAAAAATTATGAGTTTGAATTAGTTACTTCAATCTATGTTAATTCGGCTTTTTTGCAGTTGTCTGATACTTTGTACTTTGCCTAACTTTTACTCAATCCCGGCATTCATAATTGTAGAAAATTGACATACCGGTATTTTTTGTAAAATAAGACCCCAAGGAAATTTTTTTAAGAATTACTACTAACCGGGAAAATCAAAACAACTATATCAAGGAAGATAATTTTAATCATTAGATTTATTCAATTTGTAATCAAAGAGAATATCCACAAGTCGGACGGTATCAGTTATACAAGATTTATGAAAACCTCGAAAACTCTCAATCTGCTGAATTAACAAAGTTAATATTTGTATACCGATAACAACCACAGGCACCTGACGTTAGAAATATTTATTTTTACAATAAGATTATTCCAAGTACTCTAACAATAAAAAGGTTTATCACGGTCGCCATTTTGATTTTTTATACCGACTTATCTGACAAGCTTTTCTTGCAGCGATTCATGCAAAATTAATAGGTAAAAATAAATCCGTTCGCCACTTACTACTTTTTTGTGTAAACTCGAACATCACCAACACGAATTAAGATACAACCGCTCCGTTCATTAAAAATCATTCTCCAAAAATCAGAGACATAAATAAAAGAGATTAGCATCTCCGCAATTAGCGTGTAAATGTTACGGGACCAACCTTACTTTGAGCACTACAAATGCAACAGGAATCTTGTAAAAGTCATTAAATTTGAACCTGATATTGAACATAAACCTGTCAATATGTCTTGAAACATCTACAAAAACTCTTTATTTAGCCTTTAAATTACTTTTTTAAAACTTATTGACTTTTCACAAAGTAATGGTAATGGTAATGCATTACTTTACTCATGTAATGGTAATGTAATGCATTACTTCTAGAAAATGAAGTAATGGTAATGGTAATTTATGACTTTACAATGTAATTCACCCAAAGCCCGATTCCAACTAAACCAGACAACATGAACATTAACATTTAACTAGGTTCTTCAATCGATAAGATTGTATATATTTTTTTAATGTATTGGTCATCCAAAAAGTATAATCTACATGTATATAGATTTTGCTTACAGTCCATTGTTCAAAATTTAAATCCAGTTTAATTAATTAAAGAGCCAACGAACGAGAAGGCAAATTCAGACTTGTTTTGATTTTTTATGTACAAAATTCCTTCAGAGACGAACAGCAGTCATACTGCAAGTAGACTGGAAGCCAATGAAACACCTATTTAATATGTAAGACATCTTTGACTGTATAATCCGTCCTGATTTTAACTTCGGCTTGCGCATGGTAGTATTCAGGTGAAAGATTGTCAAAATAAAATTCACGACTTTTCAAAAATGGCACATTGCGTTTGGGAACTTTACTTTCTATTCAACATTCAATCTCTTCTATTGAAAAATGAGCTTGTACACCAACTGAATCGTCAACGGCGTTGTGCATTCAGTTACGTAACTCATTCCACATTTGAACCCGAGGAAGAATATTTTGATCAATAAAACTATTTGTTTATTTACTAAATAAAATTTGGTTTATACACAGAGGACTTAAAAAGATTTATTGCGTGTTTTTATAATATATATTTACTGAAATGCATGTAAACCTTCTGCACCATTTTCTTACGCGCAGACTCAATTCATGTGTTCTACACGTGCCTTCCGGTTTGAGACTTCGGCTGACAGTAAACTAATAGACGGGGTCTCGTGACCCCGTCTAAAAATTACTAAAAATACAAACATTTAAACTTAAACTGTTTTAATTGGTGATCTAATGACATTTTATATAATATAAAATGTAACCAAGTCTTGGTGTGTTGCTCTCAAGTTGTTATCATGTTGTCTACGTCTTTATACTAGTAGTCCTAATGACATCCTTTTCAATTTATATTTAACAGAACAACCTGATGGTCAGGAGGACGGTACTGAGGAATGTGTCGTCATGTTTTCTAGTAATGGAAAATGGTCTGATGTATCATGCGGTCAACGACATTCCTTTATTTGCGAAAAAACTCGTAAATTCCTTAACTTGTTCAGATTCTATTCTTTTTATTTCCTGTTTTGAGAAAAATAATCAACTTTTATAAAATGTCTTCAATTATCTAAACATGCAATTTTTTCATGATAAACAATAATCTGATACTTTTTTCTTCAATTTTTAGGTTCCTCAAAATTAAAAACAACAACTGTAAAGCCAATTGAAAAAGACGGTACACTTTTTTCATTAATGATTCTTTGTGATTGATTTTGTGAGTTTAAGCTTCAATTCCGGTACTTTTCGTAAATTTTGAAAGATCAGTAACCCTTTTACATGACACATTGAACTTTGAAAATTTCATAAAAATTAAGCAAGGTCGGGAATCGGTGTTTTGAATGTCTTGACCGTCTTTTAACAACTGCCGAATAACAAAGCTAATGTTTTTTTTGCAGGCTAGCAATAGAATACATTAAGATATTAATACAAACATTTAAATTTACAGCAATAAAATACATTAGATTACAGAAGTATTAAAGAAAAGAAATTGACTTGCATGTCTTTGTAAACTTTTCCTTTAACTCCTTTTCGCCATTCTGCAATAGTTTTAAGTGCCATACTTACTCTACCAGCTGCTTAATTTCCAAATATCTTTTCTACAGTTCATCTAGCACTACTGTTAGTAATTACCAAGTTACAAATTGGCCTTTGCAACTATTGGTCAACAATTTCACTCAAATTTTTGTGAGTTTCATATGCAAAGTTTTCAATTTATTCTTTAAAAGCACTTTTTAAATAAAACGTGTTATTTTTAATCCAAAATAGGGAAGTTCTACAAGTACTATCTAGTAGTCGACTCTTTCTACTGAAACCTCTTTTTTTAAATATAATTATGGATTATGTGGGTGTTTCCCCTATTTTCTTCACCTTGCTTATGTTGGGCTAAATTCGTCATTTAATCGTGTGATCGTTACTTTTGTTGTTAATCTATTAGTTCTTAGTCCTGCTCATCCAAGCCTGGACTTAGTTTTGTTTTTAAAGAACTCGAAAGTCTTTTTACAAAAGAACTTACGAAAAATTCAAGAAAAACCTTTTCAGTCTCATAAATGACTTTTGGAAGTATTGTAAGCATGTTTTACTAGCATTAAGTTGTAAAACGCAGCCCAAATGCAAATTCTTACTACAGCGAAATCTCAATCTCAAAGAAATAATGGGGTAATTCTGGAGAATTTTCAATTAAATTCATGAGTTGTACTAATAAAAGGTCATGTTTGAAAAGCTGGTACCGGAATCTTCCATGAATTGTAATCCTATGAAAAAAAATGTATGATTCTGAAAACTTTTTACAAGATTAATTAAAATCTTGTAAACTGCTGACAGATTCTGCGGGATAGTGCAAACACCTTGGCCTTTGTTCTCCAACTGCCAACTTGATCAAAGCTAACAAAAGAATATAGATTACGAAGCAATACCGCATCTATAAATAATAAGAGAATAATAGAAATATAACTGTAAACAGCTCTGTTACAACGCACTTTGAAAATTTATGCATTTTTTTTATATTGCTTTGTCAAAGAGCTCCACGTTTGAAAAGCAAATTATCAAAATTTCAATATGAGTGTCCGAATGCGTAAGCAAGGCTAGAATGTGTCATGTTTGAGGGATCATTTTGTACGGTGTAACTTCCGTCTATGAAATTAAGCTCCTCTGATAAAAGATGTTGCAGTTAAAATTTCATTTTTCAGGCAGTAGTAAGGCTTGTCAGGACGGATGGAAGATCTATAATAATCAGTGTATTTTGATTGAGAGACGAAAGTTGTCTTGGATTGAGGCAAGTGAATTCTGCAGAAAACAAAAAGGATTTTTAGCATCCGTAGAGGACCAAAATGAGCAAAACTTTCTTTATAGTCAGCTTCCCTCAAGTGAGTCCATTTAAGGTGCTATGGAACACTTCCATGTTGTGACGTAGTGATTATCGAAATAAATAATAGAATGAAGAGTAATTTTTATATGTAGTTTCTTTCTTGATTTTGTCAAATAACAGCGTAGCACAGTGGGTTAGAGGGTTTACACAAACGTGTCATGACTGGGGTTTTTACATTTTTTTCTCTCTAAATATTTTCAAAAGCTATTAGTTGGTAAAATATTGCAAAATTTGAAAATTCTAAACCGCTGAAAGTATTCCAATAATAATGTACTTTAATCCAAATTAAGATCAACAGAAGTCCCGCACCACCTTAACAGATCCAAAATATATTTTATGAATTTTGCTGAATATTAACTTTTCGAACTTGATAAGAATCTACATACGACAATACGACAATTCATTTTCAGATTACTGCTTTAATCTTCATTCAAATGATACTTACTGCTCAGAACTTGCTGCTGCTGGTAAATGTACAGCTGATCTGCTTTTCATGACCAAACAATGTATGGCTGCATGTGGTATATGTGATTTAGTATGCCACGATGTATTCGAATCAACCACGTGCCAAGCTTGGGCACATACTGGTGGTTGTGAGAAAAATCCAACTTTTATGCTCCGTGGATGTGGAAAAACATGTGAAGGTTGTGAATCAGGTAGGAAAAAAAACGTTTTTCTATTATAATAAGCTTTACCAATCTGCTGCGAGAACCGATTGATAGCAATTTGTTTATTATCCTTTAATTTTGAGAATTCTGGATTGTTTGGGCGATTCTATGAAACAATATGCTTTACACAAATGCAGTTTATACTACGAATAATGATTTTTCATAGTTTTAAAGGGAGGGTTTTGGCTCGGTCTTCGTGATTCAAAAGATCAGACATTCGTATGGGAAAATGGTGAAGACGTTTCTTTTAGTTTTTGGAGAAGGTCTGAACCCCAAGGATACGTCCCATACAAACAGGGATGTACAGCTATGGCATATCAAGTAAGATGTCCATGTATAGTCGTAAAGTATAAATGTTATGTAGAATTTGAAACGTTTTGTGTAAAACACATCCACAAGAATAATAACTCTCGTATAAAGATATTCTCTCTCTCTCTCTCTCTCTCTCTCTCTCTCTCTCTCTCTCTCTCTCTCTCTCTCTCTCTCTCTCTCTCTCTCTCGCTCTCTCACACACACACACACACACACACACACACACACACACACACACACACACATATTTTTTTTAAATTATTTTTAGGATGGAATGTGGTTTGATCAAGATTGCAATACCGTCATGCCAGGTTTTATTTGTAAATCTCCAATGCAATACATAGGAACAACAACTGTGTCACCAGGATGTAACGAGGTAAAAGAACATTAAATTTTTCTGACATCATTGTTTTACATGTATGTGCTATTATTTTATTGTTATTAGCAACAAATATTTAAGAATTTCATTTCATTCGGTTTTACTTATCACCTGAAAATCACCTGAAAAATATACATAAGGATTCATTCCACTTTAAGGGGGATTTGTGGTCATCCTGTACATTTCATGATAAGAATGTCTTATTCTTATCCTCAAATGTACAAGATGGCCGCGCACTCCCTTAAAACAGTCAACTTGCCTTTAATAAAGCGCTTTACTGATTCCGATAAGTTGTAAACTCTCATTATTTCCTCTTCTTTTAATCAGTTTTTCTGTGCCAAACAGTCAATACACTGGTTTTATGCCCGATGAATCTGCCATTATCGGATTGGTAGTATGGCAGGAAATTTTTTTAAAAAGTCTATGTCACTGCATAGCAACAAAAATGCGGTCGGACAAGAGAAAAAGACCTTGACAAGAAAAGAACTGATGTTCAAACGAAGCTTGCCCAAATTGAAAAAAAAAATTGTCCAAATATTTTATATCTTAAAGACAGTTGTAGGACAATTGTGATATACGAAACAGACCTGATGTTCGTATCCAAGATTTCGAAGACGCTTATGAGGCTAGCCGTCGTATGAGATACATGTAGATCAGAGAAATTTCGGCCGTATTGACGTGCTTTAATTCGTCTCGTGATGCACAAATCTTTCAAAAGAGCATTTTAGTTGCACCTGGAAATACAGACGCTATCTATTCATCTCACTAGAGAAGAAAGACGAACTTTATATGATTTGCCGGTCAAGAAATCAAGAAAACAATTTTTCTGGAATAAGACTCGTCAGAGCCATAGATCAGAAGTTCAAGACGAAATATGTGAGGACCATTTTGTTAAAGTATACTTCTAATGGAAACCAGTAAAAAACAAAGTTCGTAAGTAAACTTACTGGTATGTTTGGTACAGACACTTTGTCTGCAGACAACTCGGATGTACGATTGTGTTTCCATGCTAGTCAGAAAAAAAAATTATCAACAAAGCCTGGAGGGAAGAAAGCTTATCAGCTTATAAAAAGAAAATCAAAGTACTTAAGTACTGTCGGGAGTTGATTTTATTGATTATCATCAATTTTGAAATCAACGATATGTTATTTTGCCTGGCAAGTAGTTTCTAATCTGTATTTGAATTACGCACAATCATATTTAATATATGAATTCTCGAACTTTTCCGACAATAATTTCGAGAGAACTCGGCCCATATTAATCATGTTGTGTAACATTTAAAGATGGAATGAATTCCATTAAACTGTCATTAATCGAAATGTTTCTAAAATTTTACACGTGGATCCAAGCAATATTGAACTCTAATCTCGTTCAACCAGACGCTCGGCTGTTTCCGTTAATCTCCGACTACCAAGAGAGACTCTTTGCTTGTCGGAGATTTACGGAGACAGCCGAGCGTCTGTTTGAACGAGACTATATTGAACTCTGGCGTAGGAATACATACATCTACAAAAAAAAAATTAAATTGTTCGTACTATATCTAACTATTTTCAAGGTATTAATTAATACGTTTTTTGAAAAACGATGGTACAGCATGCAGTACACCGAATTTATCTATTATTTTCAAGATCTATAAGTCTTGTCAGCGGTGATGATTTGTGCTTAGGTCCAAACACTGTTTCACTTTCGGTTTGCCACAGAAACTGCATAGGAGAGTTGATTAAAATCAACTCCCAAAAAGGAAAACTTACAAGGCTCTATTTCTTGTAGGTAAAGATAAGTAAGGACTTTTTCATTGTGCCTTCTTGGGGTTAATCAATAAAATAATCACTTATTAATCAAGAAATATAGACAGAATAGAGCTTGTGGTAGTTCATCAGGTTACTATACCAAATCTCTGAGAGCAGTGGAGAAGTTGGGATATTAATAGCTTTTAGGGAGGCTATTATTTCAAATTGTCATACATAACAAGCGTTGGGCTGCCTGTTGGATATTTTGCAATACAAAATAAAAAACTCTGGTTAGAACGAGCTATTTAAACTGTGAGAGACATGTTTCTTATGTTAACAAAACACTCATTCAGAAATTCAAATTGCATATTAAGACGAAAGGCCACCATGTTTGACTCAGGTCTCGATGAGTATAAATGCTTTTATATGTCCAACATTCTTTCACTTTTGCTCTAAGAAGATCATACCTTGGAAATCAAATGTCATTAGTACAGAGAGTACATGTACTAGGGTTAAAAGCCTCTTGTCTAGCACTGATTTCTAAAGTCAGACCACTCATGAGACCAATTCAGTTACAGTTGTTACATTTTTGGAACCATCACTCAGAGACCTAGAATATGAGATTTCCGTTATTTTACACTTTGTAGATCATTTGAATTGGTGGTTAAAGAGAGTAAACATTTTAAAGGGTAACTCCATTGAATCATGGGAGGCAACAATTACCCTCACAACAGATGCTTCGTATATTTGGTTCGGGGGCGGGGGTTAATGGGGAAAATAATATCAGAATATGGACGGAGAATGAAAATTTTCTACGTATCAATCACTTGGATTTTCAGGCAGTGTGCAAGTCAGTTGTGTATTTTATCATATATCTGAAAGAAACAGAAAGTTCTTATTCAATGCAACAATACAATAGTAGTGCTGTTTATTAACAAATACACCAGCCCTTTGCCCAAGTGTTTGGATATCTTGGATAACGGCAGTTTTAAACAACATTCTATTAAAAGCTAATCATGTAGCAGGTCACTTGAATTACTGCAGATCACCTTTTTAGAGTAAAGACTCAACACACAGAAGGGCTTCTAAACAATAATTTACTAATCATATTTTGGCATTTTGGGGGAAATCAATGATTTAATTGATTTATTTGCCACGAAATAGGGGAGTATATAGTTTAAGACTTCAAGAGTAATTAATGTGCCTGACTTAGACTTGCACCTTGGACCATTGAGATTGGCATTATTAAAACAAAATACTTACAAAGCTGTTTTTCATGTAGCAATTACAACATTTTGAAGCTGCTCAAATACACAAGACCTGAAGTCATGTGAGGGACCGTAACTGTGTAGTAACTATTGTGAAACATGGACAGTGAAACAGGATCGTATGAATTATTTTTGGGCCAAAACTTTTGTACCCTTATTTCAGGAAATGAAAAAGTTAGTTCTAAGAGAACATTGGCTTTCTGAAAACAAGTATATACGAGTATATTTACGATTAATCTTGAAAGATAAAGATTGTTTTAATGGTCCTCATGAGCCTGTTTCTACCCAGCCAGTATCAAGATCGATTGACAAAACCATTAGAATTGCTAATAAGTAAAAAGTTACGGAATCAATCACCAAGCATGGAAGCATTTAAGGTTTTTTTTTCTGCGAGTTGCAGTATATTTAAACTGTTACAGGAAAGTACATATTTATTAAGGATTGAATGTTATAAGTACAATTTGTAAAAAGAAAATTTGTAAAACAAAATTCCCACCAGCCTTCTTTTTAAAGTAAATGTATATTCTAAGAGTAAATCCGAAGGAAATAAAATTTAGAATTTGATTTTCAAAGTTGTAGTTTATTAAATGAAGGTTTTACTTTCCACCAATTCTTTCTTCCTACGGTTGTGACAATGTTTTTCACTTATAAGTCTGATTCATAAAGAAATAGTAAGCGTGTTTAAGACTAATCAGAGTCAGTAAAGCACTTTGAGATATATATATATATCCTTACGTATATAGATTGAAAGTAAATCCACCATTCAATACATTACACATTGACAAAATCAAACTAAAATTTCTTGGTTGTATATTTGTCGCAAGCCATAAACCTATGGGTCGGGTTTTTTGAAAAGTCTCCTGAAAATCCTTTTTTTTTAATTTAGACCTATATTAGCTATGAATCAATGTGCTACAAATTTGCCGAGGAGAATCTTTCCTGGAATGAAGCACAAGCAAATTGCAAATCAGAAAATGGACATTTGGCAACTGTCAATAGCAGGTACGTGTAGCTATTAGTTACTATTTTCATTTATCTAGTTTTTGTGTACTTTGATTACGTATTCAAGGAACTGTTGCATTCATTTTCACTTCCTCCTTTGAAATCTCTTCAACTAGTCTGATGGTGAGTGGATATAGAGTTTAATCATCCATGCGAAAATAACATTCTTAATAATAATTTATTTGCTGTAGGTATATACAGGCTTTTCTTTCAAGTCAACTGTTTGAAAAATCGGGGAACTATTGGATTGGATATAAAGAAACTAGAGCTAATGACAGTTCAACATTGTGGAATAGTGGCCATCCTATTGAATTTCAATTTGGTGATATTGTTGGTAAATTAAAAAGCGCCATTCTCTGAATATATGCAAAATGTATTAATTGACCAAGCTTTAAGGGCAACAATTTACCGTCGATTAGATTGACATCGGTGAATTGCAGAATAAAATATTTGCTTCTAATATTAATTTACTGTCTTTTTGGTTATTAAGTTTTTTCTTGAAACATGGACGCGGTATCATATGCAATCCTCAATGAAAACTATGTGTATCTTATTAAAGTGTGTACATTATGGAGTGGCAATTGTGTTCTCTTGTTGTATATTGATTTTTGTTTTTTTATGTTAGATTCTTCTTCACTCCACCAAACGGAAGCATGCGCAGCAATGACCACAACTGTTCCAGTTGGCATTTGGTCCTTTATAAACTGTAAAACAAAACAAAAATTCATCTGTGAGACTCTGAGAGATGGTTATACAACAACTATTATTTCCCCGCCTACAACTCCTCCTCTTATGTGTCCTGACAAATGGATTACAATAGATAACAACTGTTTCAAAGTATTTTGTATTTTTTAAATGCTACGCTTTTGTTGTTTTATTTGGTTTCCTTACATATAATACATCAATCACCATTTTAAGTCTACCTGTTCCAGCCACTCTTCTTTTTTTATTACATTTTGGGTGTTTGAAAATTCAACGTGGACAAATGCGAGGGCATATTGTAGAGGAATTGGGGCTGATCTAGCTAGCATTCATTCTGAAGCAGAATTGAATGACCTTCAGTCTAAAATAAGGTAATGTAATTTTGAAGAATAAATTCAGCTCGCATAAAGAATAGCTTTCAACATTCCTGAACGCTTTCATAAGGTGTGTGTATAAGCAGAGGTTGTAGTTTTTTCCGGCTTGCTTTAAAGTTATTGTTAAAAATATCCTCTGAATTAAATGCAATAAAATACAAAAAATTGTGTTACTTAGTATAGAATATTGGAAAAAATGAATGTATAGGAGTGTAAATCATTCTTAGTGTCCTGAAGACTTTTTTCACTTAGTGGTAATGTTTGACGTAAACGTTAGATTATGCATGCAGACTATATAAATTGCTAATAGATATGTATTTCAGGGAATCGGGTGGCATGTACTGGGTTGGACTAAACGATCGAGAGAAAGAGGAATGTATGTTAAAAGCATTTATAACCTCAATTGTTCTAAAAAAAAAAATGTGTCTTATAATTTCTTCCTAAAGTTTTAATTTTTTTAGATAATTATGCTATTAAAAACAAGATGGCCACTAGTAACTCAGCTGTAGCTCAAATATATCACATGTTAACGTTCTCCAGTTCATTTTTTTTCGCTAATATCAGTTATGTTATTGAAATAAAATAGAAATTGATTACTTATTTCTTGAAAGAAAATAAACAACACATTTTGAGGACAAATAATCAATAATATTTTGCAATGTTCAGATTGGGTTTGGTCGGATGGAACACCTGTGGTCTATACACCATGGATGGACAATAGGATTGTTAACTTGAATGCCAATGAACATTGTGTTGTGTTCCGGTACAGCGATGGAAGCTTTGACGATTTGAGTTGCACAAATCTACACCCATTCATTTGCAAAGTGCCAAAAGGTTTTTCCTCATTATATTACATTGAGTTCTAAAAGCATATTTTTTTGGAGAAAAAAAATTAATATGTACAAAGGTAACATGTTTTTATGTTATCGACAAAGATCATCAAAGTTTTGAATCTTCAAATCTTTTGATTTCAATCCGTGAAGATAGCACATTCACCAGTATAGAAAATATAAAAAAGAAAATTTCAAATATTATTTTTAAAAAAATTGGACGGAATGTTATTTCTCAAAAATACTAATAAAACACAAATTTCTGAATAAGAACAAAGATATGTTCAAAAGCAAATTAAAGTTGCAGAAATTTAATAAATAAAAGCATGTTGACCTGAAAATGAATTTGACAAAAAGAAAAATTAATTTATCCATACTTTTGTATAACCCTTTGAAGTAGAGAGGGAACACAAAAAGGGGAGGGGTGATTTGATTGTATGATGAGGGAACAATTAAACTTGAATATTGAATATTCAATATTAATCAAAGATGATTATGGAGAGTTAAAGAAAGGTAATCAATCAAATTACAGATTTGTTTGAAGATAGCTGCAGGTCTGTAGCTCCCGGTCTGAAAAAATTCGGAGACCGGGAGCTACAGACCTGGAGACTGATAACATTTTTTAAACTACGTTTAGTATTAAACTTATTTTTCAAGAGTCAAAGTTAGACATGTTTTTCATGTGATTGATATTACTTACATTCTTTTTGTTAGAGATTTCGAGGATTCTTGACTTTTTGTCCACTTAGGAATTTAATTTACAACCCATTGTTTATGTTCAACTAAAAATACTTTTTATTTACCATTGAAGGTGTGGAAATACAGGAACATTTCCAGCCCATTCCAATCGGTAAGCTTGCAAACATATGTTTGCTCAAGTTAAAGAAATAATGTATTCTTAGTTACTTTTAGTGCAAAAAGTGAACTTTTAACAATACTGGTGTAAGGCTATTAATCATTAAAGATAAATAATTGACAAATATTCTTAAATAAGTCTGGATTATCAACGAATTGTCGATGGGCTTTAAAGATTAATTTGTAATATCTTTATACAGGATCTTTATACATCTTAATTCTTCTCAAGGAGATTAAATTCGCATATTGTCTTAACCTTACAGCCATCGTGTCTGGTTATAATTTCGTATTTAATGTAACTCAGTAGCTTTCGTGTCCGGTTCTTTTTTTTAAACGGCGTGATAAATTTCCATTTAAAGTTTTGCCTACATCAATGATTATCTAAGATAACATGCATTTGTTTTTAAAGTATAAAACAAGTATGGTTCGGTTGCCTTAGTACAAATGTATAGCTCATGTTTTCAAAAAGGAGAGGAAAAAATCATTTCAAAAAACTTAGGGTAAATTACTTGACAGACGTACGGAAAAGGAGGAATGCTATTGCACTCGTTTAGAATTATGGTTTTGCCAGCTAGGACCAAAATTTTGATATGTTAAATACAGTTTGATCAAGTATGTAAATATTAGTAACTGTTAGATTAAATGTATGTCTATTTGGTACAATTAATTTTTTTTCAATGTTAACAAATAAACCAACGTGTAACTATATTTAAAAATATGAAGGTATGCATGTTCAAGACACCATCTAGTAAGAACTAGCTGCTCAATTCTGAAATTTTAAAAAAAACTTACATTTAAAAAAAAAAAAATATAATGGCGTGTGAAGAATATATGTAATATTTTCATATTTTCAATAATACTTTTAGATAACCTGAGCTGAAAGCTTAAGTGAGCTATTCTGATCACATTTTGTCCGCCTGTCCGTCCGTCCGTCTGTCCGTCTGTAAACTTTTACATTTTGAACTTCTTCTCTAAAACTCCTCGGCCAATTTCAACCAAATTTGGGTCAACGCATTCATATGGGAAGGCAAATATAAATTGCAAAAATTAAAGACCGTTCTAAAATTGAGGTTCTTTGTCGAAAGCAGCCATGTTGGACGTAAGATAACAAGTCGATCTAACAAAGATGAATTTGTATGTTGTGCAGCAGTTCGCGTGCGAAGGGAATCTTTGAAACATGCAAGATACATTGGTGCCGATTTTGTGGAGTAAATTGTGGTTAAATATTTCAATGCGTTGACAGTTTTGATATTTTAATTATACAAAATCATGGTAGGGTGGGGCCACAATGGGGGGGTGGATTTTTATATAAGAATGTATAGAGAAAATCTTTTTAAATCTACTTCTCAAAAGTTTTTTGGACAGAAAAGCATGAACTTGTGTGGAATCATCCTCAGGTAGTGTAGATTCAAGTTCAAATCATGGTCCCTTGGGGTAGGGTGGGGCCAAAATGGGGGGGGTGTCAATTTTTTGCATAGGAATATATAGAGAAAAGCTTTTTAAAAAATCATCTTCTCAAAAGTAATTTGAACAGAAAAGCTTAAACTTGTGTGAAGGCATCATCAGGTAGTGTAGATTCAAGTTTCTTCAAATCATGGTCCCTGGGGGTAGGGTGGGGCTTCAATGGGGGTCAAATTTTTGCATAGGAATATATAGGGAAAAGCTGTAAAAATCTTTTTCTCAAAAACTATTTGGCCAGAAAAGCTCAAATTAGAGTTGGGACATCTTCAGATAGTGTAGATTCAAGTTTGTTCAAATCATGGTCCCCAGGGGAAGGATGGGCCACAATGGGAGGGTGATTTTTTTTACATAGGAATATATAGAGAAATCTTTAAAAATCTTCTTCTCAAAAACTATTTTGCCAGAAAAGCTCAATATGGAGTTGAAGCATCTTCAGAGAGTGTGGATTTAAGTTTGTTTAAACCATGGTCCCCCGGGTAGGGTGGGGCCACAATAGGGGGATGAATCTTAACATAGGAATATCTAGTGAAAATCTTCTTAAAAACTGTTAGGCCAGGAAAGCTCAAACTTTTGTGGAGGCATCCTCAACTAGTGTAGATTCAAGTCTGTATAAATCATGGTCCCAAGGGGTAGGGCGTGGTAACAATGGGGGGGGGGGTGAATTTTTACATAGGAATATATATAGAAAAAACCTTTAGAAATATTCTCGGAAAAGCAGTAACTTGTGTGAAAGCACTGGTTGTGCAGATTGAACTTTGATCAAAACATGATTCCCTAGAGAAGAGTGGGGCCACAATGGGGGGGGGGGGGGGGGTTATAGAAATAGAAAAAAATCTTCTTACAGGTGCAACAACAAAAGGGGCTTGATATTTACCATAAAAATATGTGGATAAAATTCGGTAGATTTAAAAAAAAAATTGAGCAAGATCTACTGTACGAAGTTGTCAAGATATTTTGATTTTGATACAGTAATGCTAATTTTATCAGAGTTTGATTTAGTTTCTAAAGTATACAGATGTTATGTTATCCAGATTTTGATTTATGAGAACAACATTTTATTATCGCATTTTAAAAAATAAGTATGGAAAAATCTAAACGCAAGCGGTATGTGTTGTTGCCTGTGTTCTTGTCACGTGGACAATATAAGCAGAAGAGTTCAATGGAAAAAATGACTTAATTTATAGTAAGTCTATTCATTATCGAACCGTATGTTCGTCTTTCTGCTTTGAATTGTAACTATATTTGCGAAACAGTGTAGGGCAACATAGAGGTAGTTTGAATGTTTGATAGTCACGTTTTTTCTTTTTGGGGGGGAGGGGGTGAGAGGGTTAAACTTTCTATACTATAAATATAAATATAGGGCTATATTTTCTAATTATTCACAGTTAGGTTTTGTGGTTCAAATGAGTTGTTTATTTTGACATAAAAAAGCTTTCATTCTTCAGAAAAATGTGCCGATGAACGTTTTATATCGTTCAATGGTTCGTGTTTTGCCGTCAACTTCATGAATACAACGTATTTTGAAGCGCAACATTTATGTCATCAGAAGGATGCCGAGTTAACGAGTATCCACAATAGGAGAGAAAATATATTCTTAGCAGAAGTATGTGTTAATTTGGAATCAAGTATAAATTGTGAATTATAAACAATGTCTTTTGCATTTGTAAATGAGTAAAAGTACTATTACTGTAGTTTCATCAATATTCATTGAATACCAATTTTCGTGGATTTCGTTGTTAAGTTGATCCACGAAATTTAATGTTCATATATTGAAGTGCAATTCCTATAAACTGTTTGTATTTATAGGATCATTGACAAAGAATTTTTGTATCCTTTAAACTGTAATTTTCTTTGAGTCCACGAAAATTGATACCCAAGAGTAATAAAGAAACCACAGTACATAAAGTAAAAACGCATTTAAAAACTTATTAATGTCTTGTTTTCAAGATTTTTTTTCATTTGAGAGAATACAAATTTGATTTAAATACTAGTTTGTACTGAGTTGTAATTTGACAAAATTCTTCATTACTTAGTTTTGCAGTATTAATTAGTAATTTGATGATCCTCTTTCTCTTTCTGATTAAACAAACTACATATTTTCATCGCTCGTTATATTTTGCACGTAATCTTATGCAATTCAAAGGTTTTGAAGAACATGTTGCAATAACCTCAATGCTCCATTTAAGATTGGAAACGTTTCATATTTATATAGTAAAATTGTTATAGATTTCAAATCACATGTTGTATCATTATTCCGTTATTTGCGTAGATTGGCAATGGCAGCCTGTGGATAGGCTTACGTGATTTGCAAAACGATGGGTAGGTTTTGTATAATTATTTGATTCATAACCAGTCATCATACTTTTTCTGATATTTGTTTTTCTTTCCCATTTTGATTTTATTTTTTGGATTTTTTTGTTTTGTTTTGTTTTTATAGAAAGAGGTGAGAACTTTTTGGAGAGTGGTAAATGTTTCAGACATATAATAGGATAGCGCGATCAATTCGTTTATATATGTTTCATCAGAAATGGTAATACAAAATAATCTTATTTTTTCATGAAATGTATGGAATGATCTTAAATATTAATCATATTATGATATCTAGATATCAATACCATTCCTTGAATGAGAATAAGTATGCGATACTTCAAGATTTTTTTTTTACAGTTTTCAATGGAATGATGGCACACCATTTGATTTTGAAGGGTGGAATAGCGTTAAGTATGCACAATATGTCTTTGGTTCACCTACAGGAAAGAGACGGTGTTCCGTCTTTAATGGTATTGTCAGTGTGTTTGCAGGTACTCTAATTTATATGTTTTCTAGAAACATTGAATTATTTTGATATTAAAGAACCGAAATCTGTTTTTGTAGCTGGCACATGGAGTCCCGTTAACTGTGGCCATCGAGTCAACGGCTTTATATGTAAAAAGCGTGAACATGGCGCTTCCGAACCCGTGCCACCACCTTTGATAATTGGCGGATGTCCCGAACAGTTTAAACCATCTCCTTACAGTAAAGTTATTGGTTACCTTAACATGTTCACATACTAACTTTTCTTGATGCAAGGGAATATCGGATATAAACGATGCATTTTTAAATATGAATTTGTAACACAAAGCACATACGTGTAAAAAAAAAATGTATGCATTATTTGGAATTAGCGTAAATTGTTTAGTTATATTTACTGAACGAAAACAAATGCATTGTACATATAAATTTTAGGGATTTTAAAATTATGATTTAGCCTTCACACTCATACTAAAAATAATGAGATCAACAGAAATGATTTAAATGAGGGGAAAAGCAGAAGACCAAATTTTGATTAACATTATATACCTGTTTATGTTTAAATCCATAGACAATAAATGTTACAAGCTTGTAAAAGAGACCAAAACGTGGTTCGGAGCCGTAGATGAGTGTTTGAAAAGAAATAGCTCATTGTTATCAATACAGGATCAAATTGAGCAAGGTAAAATTGAGTGTAGTTGTTTTCTAAATTATTTCCTTCAGCTACAAAAATGCTTCCTCTGTGTGTATTTTCATGATCTTAAAATAATAGAATGATGATAAAAGAATACAAATCAAAGTAAACAAAATGTAAGCATAATTTTTAGCATACAATTATTCATGTGTGCTTAATTTCTCGTTTAAGATTTTGTGATTAACTTGCTTGAATGGTCAAATCAATACTTGTGGATTGGACTTCTGATGCAAAGTATGACCAAGGATAAGGAGGGTGAGTACCTTTGGGAAAGTAACAATGAGGTGACCTATACTAACTGGAAAACTGGAGAACCATTTATAAAGGTAGATAAATTATTCATACGTTAAAATTTAGCGTGTGTATGTATAAGAATTATGGCTTTTGTTTCAAACACTTGAAAGATTTGCATACATGACATCGAAAATGGATTAATATATATATATATTAGATATGAGTTGAAATATAATATTAGATATGAGTTGAAATATATGACTGAAATGAAATGATCCTTCTCCCTTTCCCTCGGCACTGCAGTACAACTGTGTTGAAATGCAAGGATATTCTGACATGATGAATGTGGGAACGTGGAAAACAAATTATTGTACTGCTGAAAGAGGTTTCATATGTGAAGCTTGGAAAGGTATTGTAGAGAGAAAGAGAGAAAATGGTAGCAAAATTTAACATGATTAAAACCGTAATTTTGATTCTTTTAACAACAATAAACAAACCCGGAAATTTGACAAAAAAAAAAAAAACGAATCAAAGAATCATTAAAATTAATGCCATTTTGATGAATTCGTCAAAATACTCAGTCATGATTTTTTTAAGGTATCTCTTTATTATTTCTTTAAATACTCCATCCTACAGCCGTTTTAAAACAAGTCAATCGTACCATTCGTTTCCCGTCTTAATTTGGGGTGTTTTTTTTTTTTTGGTTTTTTTGCAGATCTTTCTATTCCTGTGATAGAATCAACTGTGTGTCCACCACATTATATGGAGAATAATGGAAGGTGCTATCGGTTCTTCCAAGACATTCCATTGGACTGGGAATCGGCGGATCACTTCTGTACACTCGATAACGGAACACTCGCATCCATATCGACTATATATAGATTCGGTTTTATTCAAGCATTAAGTCGCCATGTCAATTTAACTACCTACTGGATAGGATTGAGAAGATCAAATGTATGAAAAATGTGTGAACTTTGGTACATCTTTGTCACATGTTTTCATGTTGAGCACTATAACGCTCATGAATTTATTGATTCTATTGAATTATATTAATATGAAAAATAATTATATTATAGACGTCGGATCTTTACATGTGGAGTAATGGCTTACCCTATATTTTCACTAACTGGAACCAGTCAGAACCTAGTCAGAAACCAGGAGAAGATTGCGTGCTATCACACAACAACAAATGGAAGGATACATCCTGCAAAATTCGCTTACCTTTTCTTTGTGAAAAGATAATCGGTGATAATACTACTCATATATTAATTTGAAAGGCATCCAAATTGTTTTTCACAGTTGTTTTCACTACTCAAGAGTTATTTTTGTATGTATTGTTTGTTTCAAAGTAATTTAATTTTTAAAAATGCTATATTATGAAAAGTTCACTATTCTATGTTTTAAGTAGCTTCTTTTTTATAGAATACATGTTTTTTTCAGTTTAATCCTCAAGTGTAGTAATTTCATCGTGCGTTTTTATGGGGTGGAAATTACGCAGTTGTCATTGAAATATTTTTTTTTTATTTTCATTCAGAAAATCAACCTTTGCCACCCCCACTGAAAGTGAACTGTACTACATCAGCCATGGCTCTCAATGGAGCGTGCTATCACTTCGAACTTGAACATGCAGAATCATGGATGGACGCTCGTAATAAGTGTAAACAGTTCGATATGGATTTAGTTTCCATTCATTCTACCATTGAAATCGAACACATGGTAGAATTTGTCATAAGGAACGGACTTACACGTTCTTTTTGGATTGGACTATCCAGACGAAAAGATTTAACCGATCCTATCGAAAAAAGTATACAGTTGATTATATCTCATTTCATTATGAATATCAATAATAATATAAAGATACAAAGTGCAAAATGTATGTAGATTTTGAAATATATTGACCAAAAACATCGACATTTATTAAATAAAAGACCACACACCCATAAAACATTGCGTTGAACCACAGTAAAAGCAAGATGTACAGTTCACTTGCAATTTTCAGATTTATTTTTTGTTCATGTACTAAAATGAGTACGTGTTGTCTTTGACACAACGATTGGTAAATTTACACATAATTAATTATTCGTTAATCAAATGACTTTTTTAAGAAAGGCAACTATAAAGAGAGATGCAAATCCCATAGAGTAGTATGCATTATACATATCAGGTTCTTTTACAAGCTTTTGAGATGACATGTACATACTTTTCTTGATTAACTGGATAAAAAAAAATAATTTTGTGATAAGTTTATGAATCATAATATGTACATGTAGTTATAATACAGTGTTAATTAAGGCAGCAACACTGAAAATTTCTAGAAATAAGTTTAGAGTTACAAAACTCGTCCAGACTTGACTGCTATACCCATGATTCATTTTGTGACCAGTCTCATTACATTATTACATTTTAAATTACATTTTCCAGTTAGTTTTTACTGGTCAGATGAAAGCGATTTCGACTACGCAAATTGGAATGAAGAAGAACCCAGTGATAGTTTATTGAGCCAAACAGAGGAATGTGTTGAAATGTTCACAAACGGCACGTGGAATGATGCTTCATGTGACCAAATCAAAGGCTTTGTTTGCATGGAATCGGGTACTTGAGTTTAAGATTTTTTAAATCCATGTTACATTAATGAAGTCCAGATTTATATAACAGTAACATATGTAACTAATAAAATTAATAATTGTAATACGATGTCATTCCCACGTTTTTGTTGTTTAGGATTTAGTGGAATACAAACGACGATAAAAGTGTATGACGTCGCTAGCACAACAGACGACAATACAACATGGCTTAAAAGTTTTATAAGTGAGTTTTTGCAGACTATGTCCTTTTCTTTCATCATTAAGAATAAATGCAAGATACTATGTGCTTTTCTTTCATCATTAAGAATAAATGCAAGATGTTTCACCAAGTTTTCAACTTCTCATCAATTTAAATTTTATGATAACGTTAAATAACAAGGCAAAAATATTTTGAAAGAGATATCTTAACAAACTGTGTGACATATATTGACTTATTAATTCTTACGTGCTGCATACCTTAAAATATTGACGTTTTCTGATAAAATTGACAAAACTGTGTCTTTATATAATATATGTCGTCTTTCACAGATAACCCCAAAGTTGTGTTTGCTATTACTGGCGTTGTGATTGGACTTCTATTGATAATGGTCGCTGTGGGAAGTATCGCATTCTTCATCAAATCTCGCAAATCCTCGTCCTCATATAAAGAACCAATAGCAGCGGGATTTGAGAACGCAGTGTACTTTAAAGACGAGGAAAACGTTTTTATTTCCGAACTGTAAAGACATTCATTGTAGTCTCTAGAGTATTTGTCAACGATTGCATTCAAAAGTGTTATCATCGCCATTTCTTGCATGTACAGAACAAAAGTTTATTAATAAATTTTCCCCCAAAAATTGCATCTTTTTTCTCTAAAGCACATTAAATTAAAAAAAAACTGACGATCATACGAGAAATATTTGCTTACTTACCGAGATATTCATAGCTAAATCTTGACATGAGTTTATTAAAACTATTCAGTCCGAGTGGGGTGTTTAAATTTTACTCTATCCCATATTTATATAATTTATTTTGGCTGAACTCGGTGAATTAGAATAAAATTATTTTCTTTTGTGGAAACGCCAATACGAGTAAGGGACGGTGCTAAATTAAGGTATTGTCGGTTAGTCGTGTTCGAATTGTATTCATTCTGGCGTTCAAACTTTGCACGGGAAAGTTTAAAGTGTATGGTTGTGGTAATCAGTACTTGATAAAGTTCTTATTAAGTAAACCAGTATAATGGTAATGGCTCTTGGGCATAAATGACAAGCTACTTGTAAAATGAAAACTTCAGAAGTATTCAGATATGGTTGATGTTGAATATTGCAGAATATTGATTTTGAATACTGCAGATTGTGAGGGAGTGACTTTCTGTAGTGCAAGAACACAAATGAAAAAATATTGTTTTTGTTTTGGGTGTTTATTGTTCTCATGAAGGGCAAGTACAAAAGAAATGTGGTAAATGTCATTCTTCTTATTTCTTTTATTTTTAAACCAAGGTCATATTACGTATAGACCCTTGGGCTTCGTTGGTCTTTAATTTTTGATATAAAAAAAGATGTGCAAAATGTCTTTCCTTCTTTTCATTTCCACCGATTCTAACCAAACTGTCTTTTGGTGAGCGACCTTCAAGTTCAGCTTCAGGACAAAACCGTCTTCCAAGGAAGAAAAGCGTAGTAAAATTGAAGGTAGGATGTTCAAAAATCTTCCTCTAGGAATTCTGCTTAGCAATATTTTTACACTGTGTGTAGAATATACACAGAAACGGATCGAGCGATATGTGAAAGGGGGGAGGGGTTCCAATCGATGAATACGGTATCAATAAGTGTACAATTCAATGCTAGTTAAGGTGGTATGCGACACCTGGCGATATTAACTGGGGTAAAAGTAAGTCATTAACGAAATACTTTCATCGGTACAGAATTTCTTTCATGATATTTGACCAAAAAATATATTCGTTGTACGAAAGTCTTTCAAATAAGGGATTTCTAAAGAATTTGTTAGATAATCACATTATTTAGATATAGAAAATACTGCCTTATTAAAAAAGCATTTAAGGTTTTCTTTTTAAATCATGTCCCAAAGAAAAGGGGGGTGGGGTGTTCCAACCAATGTAGATATGTAGGATCACAGAGTACTATGTAGCAAATATTTCCGGAGAGCTATTGAAATATGCAACAAAAATGACAACAGCACAAAGTATATGTACATATATCTTTGTTGCAAGACACATGTATAGGGTTCTTTACAATTTTAAAGACTAAAAGATAACAATAGAGAATTCCTGACAAACAGCAAACGGTATAGTATTTCTTTATTGGCATGTTGAAGTGATACTCAAGCACACAAGGATATATTATCGATAAAGAACAGTTGCTAATTTCCCATGTTGACCACTTGTAACCATCCTATTTCGTATTGTAAATTCTTGACCCCAAAAAAAAAGAATATACGAGAAAAGTTAAATTTTAATACATGTATTCTGCATTGTTGGCAATGTGCCCTGCCCTACTCTAATAGAATAATTCATATGTAATTTAGGTTTGAAAAAATCTCAAATTAGAATAGAAAATATAAGGATTTCAACACATTTATTGTGATATGAAAGATTTTGTGAGGCACAAAATTATACAGAAATGTAATGTTTCAACAGGATTAGCAACTTTTCCTAACATAAAACAAAAACACATGTTTTCCACTTTGATGCCACTTGACCCATCCATAAAGTAATTGCTACACATGCAATTTATGCATCTTTACATGGCTAGAAACACATTGTTTGTAATAAATAGCTCAGGTGAAAAAGCACAGTATTGGAAAACATGGTTTATAAATGGCATAAAATACATCCTGTCAAAAATGTCGCCATATAACAAATACCAAACAAAAAATTTAACTCGGTTGCAGGAACAGTGCCTTCTGCTCTGATTACTCCTATATTATCACAGACTGCAAGTTTAATCATATTCCAACATATATGAATATTGATGACATTCCATACTTGAAATGGATATTCTATATACATGTATATAAATATTCATGTAGGTACAATGGATTTGCATTCCTTACAAACTGGATAATCTTGCACACATATCCTAAAAAAAAATTATCTTAATATGAATTCCAAAAGTTCAATATTCAACACCTGTGTTTTACAATCTTTTTCTTTGCTGTTGCATTGGACATCAAAATTCAACTACTATCTTTAAACAAAGCCAAGTCTCCAAAGAATCAAATCTAATCAAACACAACAAAAATCGAAGATATGAAGACCGAACAACCCATAGTGACAGCTAGTACAGTGGTATGAAAAACATCATGAGGATGTGACTGACTTAATTAATTTTTTAATTATTTTCCATCTTATGATATTAAAATTGCCTAAGCAAAGTTGGAGGTCCAGTTATAATAAAAGATGATTTAAGATTAAAAGTTCTTATTAGTCATCCATTGATATGAATATTAAATATTTTTAAAATATCTATACCACATTCTTATTTTAAATTCCAAGGAGTTGAACTTTTGTCAAAAGCACAGCACAAAGCTTTGGCAAATTTTTCAAAAAAAAAAAAAAATGTTTGATTTTTAATTTTTCCCATAACATTTTTGTACATTTGTTAATGTCCATTTTAAGCTTTAATCAGGAAATGTTAATATTTATAACATTAAATTTCATTGAGAATTCTTCCATTGACAAATCTCAGACCAAAAAAACCTTTCAATCAATTTATACTGACATAAAATAATAGGGATATTCCAAAACTGTCATAATAATTATGATTAATTTATTTTTTAAATGAGCAAAACGGAAAATACACACAGGGCACACAAAATCAACAAGATGTGCATGCATCACTTCATGCATTCAGATGGAATGACTTTGTATTCATTTTGATTTTCTAACCAAAAACAAACAAAAAACAGCATAAAACAGCACAATTGTATATAAACTTCAATTAAATTTGAACAATGATTTCCATCTTCTTCAATCTACAGAAAGCATTCCAATTCAAGTTCGTAACTGACATTCGGCTACTAAAACCATTTAATCCTAAATGATCAATAACGTTCAGTGTTTTCAACTTTTCATTGATTTTGGTGTAATTTGTTTTAACATGTTTAAATTCTAAATCATACAATACATTGTATTACTATTGGTGCTTTCAAGTAAAACAAAAAATCTTTCAACAAGATAGTTACAGGTGTTTCATTTATCAACATATTTATTGATGTGTTCCAACTCCTTGCTCATTTTTCAAACAATATTTTTCTAACATAAACAATTCTTCTTTCTAACTGACATCACTGTCATCAATGCATCATTATAAAGGACTCCAACTTCTGAGGAATATGACCTTTATAGGGAATATTACATTTGACTATTTTGCGGGCAGACAAACACTGAAGGGATAAATAATTCAGTGGCGAAACTATGTCATTAATACTCATTCCACGTATCAATTGCATAGCAGTTTTTCTGTCACCGTTACACATGTCCAGATGGGAACCATTTTTCAACAAGGTACGGATCACTTCCGACCGACACGGCCGATTGGCTGCAGCAATGTGCAGTGGAGAATTCTTATCAACGTCAACAGCATTCACATTGGCGCCAACCTCGATCAGAAGTTGAGCTACTTCTGCTGAAGGGAAAGAACAGACTGGATATCTTCCAACGTTGGTGGTATCTTTTGAACAGGCGAGGTGGAGAGGGGTGTAGCCTTTGGTGCCACGTGGATTCATCTGTACAAGTTTGTACACAACTTGTTTCAGTTCATGTTCTTCCTCTGGTTTCAACGATTTCTGAAGTCGACACATCAGACACAGAATATGCATTATTATGATGAGTAGTTTGTTGAAGTGACTAAGATCCCGTTCAGGTATTGCCACTTTCATCAGGTGGTTTTGACCTTGGTCTAGTTCTTTGATAGCACGCAGTAAAACATCCATGATGTCTCGAAACGCCACGGGGTGAGCAGGTCGGTTTCTCCACTCCGTCGTCATGAAGGAAAACAGTTCAGCGAAAGACAGAAAACTGCTCTGAGTCATTGGACTGAGAGCTTCCAGCACACTCTGCTGCATGTCTAAGGCATACATCCATAGCATTATGCAGCGATCGAAATTTCCCATATCCGCGTAAAGGGCTCCTCGATATCTTATGTAGTATGAGGTATCAGGATGGGCAGGACCTAAAATCCTCTCTCGAACTAGCAGTGCTTGCATCCTCATATTATCAGGATCAGATGCGAGTTCATCTAGTTGTTCTAATGACACCACTTCTTTTGCATTTTCGTATGCAGCAACTTCAGAACCAGATGGGGGTTTGGGCACTGGGGAATGAGGGCTAGCATATCTCTCCTCCATTGCAGATCTCCAGAAACTAATAGCGCCTAACATGTCTCTCTTTTTATCCACATAAGTGGCTCCTAGAAGCTCTAGTGCGTCGATTTTTTCTTGCCTTTCAGAATCTTGCCTGGTGATTAAGTACTCCACAATCTTGGAATATCCTGCCACACTGGCCGCTAGTAAAGGAGTCATACCGTACGCATCTTTTTCCATTCTTGCGTTGAATTTGAGCAGCATCTTCATAATATCCAAGCTTCCTGACTCGGCACAATCATGCAGAGCTGTGTTGCCTACAAATATGTTTAACAATATTGAATAATGAAAATTAAAAAATCATCACAAATTCTATGGTATGGATGTTCTGAGTACTTCATTTGAGCCATTTATGTATATGTACGAATATATAGATATCAGGAAATATTTCCGTATACACATAATTTCAAGTTTAATAAATCATTTGAATAAGGATTAAATTCCTATTAAACCAGATGTCTAAATAGGCTACAAGTGAGGATACTTCAAATGACACACAATTCTATTGTGACATCATCTTGTTTGATGCTATAGCCTATGTCATTAATTACTCGAATAATAAATTTAATAATTATGATAATCATAGACCATACTATCACTTTATTCAATTTCATTCTGATTTTCACTTTATAAAAGATGTAAAATGAAAGTCTTTAATTGAAATAACATTTTGATCTGACATGTGGTTGGTTTTTCACACCTGAAAAATTAAATTTTTACATAAAAATGAGCAATTTATCAACACTGTAATTAACACCCCCCCCCCCCCCCACACACTCTTGGTGAATATTTGGCTTGGCTTGATATTTGGGCTGATGAATTCATTAATTCATAGTGCAGACCTATCATTCCAACTGGGAAAGATCCCCCAACATGTGTTGTTTCAACTTGTTTGTGGCAGTTTTGAACTAGATATTTGTATGTCTTACCAATACTCACTGGCTCTGTCAAATTATAATTGGCCCCTTAGTTTTTCTCTTTATTATGCCATAGGCATAATCTTTAATTTGAATTAGACGGTCACAGGCTTTAATTTGCAGCTCTATCATATATATCTTTCTACATACACTGTACATGTATTTTTCACCATACAATTTGCATTTTCTCTTATGCATAAGTTAACTTAAATTTATCCTGATGACGTCGTTTATTTTTCATCATGTTCATTAAAACCTACATGTTGTTATTGTTTTAAAACTTCCCCGAGATTAAAAGGATGTTCAAAAACTAGTTGGAAAAACACACGATATCAGTTACAACAAGCTCAACAGCAGAATTTCTAGACAAAATTTTTAAGGGAGAGCCTTGAGATTTGGTAATGATAGCAAGCCAATCCTCCACCACAAGTAATACCCCCTACCCCATCCCACAAAAGAAACATTTTTTCATCAATTCATTTAATTACACAGTAATCACCTTTAACACTCTTTCTGTTAACATCAGCACCGAGTTCCAGAAGAAATTTGGCTATATCTTTATGTCCCTTATAACAGGATATCATCAAACATGTGTGACCATGCCTGTTGGCAATTTCAATGTCTGCTTTATGCTCTACTAGAAACTTGACAATTTCGATATGGCCATCGAAACAGGCGGCTCTGAGAGGCGTCGAGTTGGTAAACGTTGTTTTGTTGACTCCGGAGCCTTTTTCCACCAAATACTTTACTATCTGGGTATGCCCAGCAGCCGCAGCGCACCAGAGAGGGGGTGCCCCTTCAATCGTTTCCCCATCAAAGGTCACGCATCCTACTTGTTCTAGGTCAGCTTTACATAGTTCTAGGAGATATCTGACGACATCTAAGTGTCCATTACGACATGCCATGATAAGAGGAGTGGCTCCATTGGTTTTAGCATGCACAAGTTTGACGACTTCATCTTTCGACTTGTGGTCCAAGAAGATTTTCAGACGGTTGATTTTGCCATCACGTGCGGCATTATACACGACATTTCGATATTCCATCACCTTCGATTGAAGGTCTTGAATATTAGGACCTTCGGGTAATGAACTGGTTTTGTCAGACGACAAAACGATGGAAAACAGAGGGATATGGTTCTTCGGGTGTCATATTGTGGACAAATATGGCGACGACAGGAACTAATAGAGGTCGCTTTTTGTTGTGGCATGTCAAAGGGAAACAACTCGCAAGACTTTATATAAATTCTATGGAGACTCATAAATGTCACAAACCTAACGTTAAATGTCTTTTAAAAAATGTATTCGTAAATTCATAATATAAATCATCTTCGCTAGCCAAGGGTTTTCGGTCCACTTTGCTCCCCATGGGGCAAAGTGGACCGAAAACCCTTGGCTAGCGAAGATGAATATAAATGTGCTTTCAAAAAATGTAGATTTGATAAACGTAGGCCTACGACTCATGAGGAGTACATATGCCATAAGTTCGACCTTTTTTTCATTTTTCAACTGAAACATTCAGGTAACTTTGTTTTCAAACGGGCAATGGGGAAAGAGTTTTTTGTTTGTTTGTTGTTTTTTTTAAAGGAAGATCCTTTTTATAGAATTCAAGTGGCTTCAAGAAAAAATCCAAAATAAACTTAATTATTAAACAACCTATATATCGGTACTTTGACGTATTTCATATGGTCAGCGTCTAAAAACAATAAAATGTTTTCAGGGTTGTTTTTGTGATTCATGCGGGTTAATATGAAAAATCCGATGTTATAATCAGCATGAATCATCGAAGAAAGTATTTCATAATTTATAATTACACCTTTCTTAATTTTTTTAAAACAAATTAATGAATTGATCGTAAAGAGTAAGTAAACGTAACTCAATCATTGTTAATGTACATACGTAGGTTAGAAAAAAGAAATAGCCAAGTCGTGTTACGTGGGAACTATAGCAGTCTGTCCCAAGATATCTTGGATTCACGTTTAGCTTAATTGCTTGATATTTTATAAATACCTCAGGGTTCAAACGTAATTCATTCAAAAGTATTAAAAAATTCCAAGATTTCTCAGTCGAAACACCCCTGTTAGCTTATCAGGTTTCAATACAATGCTAAAAAATGTGATGTCTACGGAGATTTTGTATTGCAGCAAGCCCGGATGATAACGTTGAAAAAATTGCGCGATGTATTCCGAGTGTATTCCGAATGGAGAAAGTATGTAAACATTCCCCATTATAAATCTCCGTAAGGAATCTGTTTTCGTTCCTGTGAATTTTTCTGAGTGACAGTTGAAAATGTGTCAATGAAATTATCTTGGAAATTATCCCTTTCAACTATTACAATTGCACTTCTTTCACAGCTATTTTATAGTATGTGTATTTTTTTTAAAAATTCGTCCAAATGTGCTGCATAAATATCTTGGGACAGACTATAACAGAGTATGACAACATCATAATTATTTCGTGCATTTCGTGATTTTTCTTACGTTGCTGAAGGTTGCGATCGATCGATAAACTATCTATCTATCTCTCTGTACTATACTCGCCTCCAATTTTAAAAGATATAAAGGAAAAGTGGAGTAGAGTAAAATTTTAATAGAGTGAAAAGGAAATAGTAATATTATTATATTTTAATGAAGATATAAGATTAGAAAAATAGCTATATATAGTATTTACAATTAAAAGACAAAAAAGCATTTGCATAATTAAGGCCTGAGGTGGTTCAATTTGCCCACTTCCAGTTTGAAATAATCAACACAACATCTGGAAGTGAGACATCACTGCCTGGCAGTCTATTCCATTGGACTATAGTAAAAGGGAAGAAAGAATATATATTTGTAAACATTTTTTGTGTTTTGAATCTGCTGAAAAGTAAAGGAGTGAGTTGAGCTATAGTAATCCTACCATGAGGACGAGTTGAACCAAAGGAATGGTCTTGTACATACATGTAAGTATATGTCCGGCATCGACCCTCCTTAATTGTAGTCTTTGTAGACTTCTCCTACCTAGCTAGGATATGTAGCATACTTGTTACAATTGATGTCCTGCTATAGTCAGACACCACCCACCTCGCTGCTCTGCGCTGTACTGTTCCATTTTGGTTAGTATGTGTAGCCATGCATGTGAGGGCCCCAGACTCTGACAGCATACTCAAGCTGCGGGCGTACCACAGCCTTGTATGTTGCTGACCGAAGCTGCTGCATGGTTCTTGGTTGGAAGAAACTGGTTAGAACTGGATAGTTTATATTTCAGTCCTGTCAGTTTTTACAGAGTTATGAATTACAATCGGTTTTCTTAAAGAAATAGAGAAAATACTCGATAGATGTATTTTACAGGCCAGTGGCATTTTCAATGCTAAAAAACGACTATTTGAAAAAAATAAAGCAAAATTAACATGAAAAAAGAAAGATAAGAAAAACCCGATAGGAGGGGTCATCTTTTTTAAGATTATGTTTGATTCAGCGTAAATTGCATGATTATTCATGTAACCAATGTGTGTGTTGGCCTGTATCTTTAGAGCAACTATGTGCATGCGATGAAAAAAAATTGTTCATTGCAAATATTGTTCTCTTACTCATTGCAGAACTGCAACTGAATCGACATCAGCATTGCGCCATAATTTTATATGTGAGCGTGTTACATTATACTAACTGCATGATCGATATACATGATAAACATGTTTATATATCGAATATACACGGGCCGTACATCGGCATTTCCGCCAAGTACCTGAGACAGAAAACAGATTTTCGTATTCCGTGCAATTTGACTTGCATGCATAGTGTAAGTACATAGTCATGTCTATACCTCTGGGAACACTGGTTATCTGATTCTTCTTAAGCATCGTTCCCCAAGGGATAAGTAATACTAATTAAATTCCGGCAGTTATTCGCAGACGATTCGGCCCTCTATCGATGATATAAGTTATGGTTGATAAAAATTCAAGTTTATGCCCAGACATATCCCGCCAGACAGAGGGAAGCGGTCGTATTTTTTTTTTTTTGCAGAGTCCAGCCTAATAAATCATTTGGGCTTTTTGTTATTTGTTTCTCCACATTATTGATAAAAAAATAACTGAAGCAGGATTCCTGTACGAAAATGTCGATTTTCCGTTTGCGTTTGCTCGTCATAAAATGTTTGCAGAAGAAACAGGAATTACTAAGGTGAAAACGGTGCGCTTCAGGTAAGTTTTTGCTCTGTATGGCCAAACAGTAAAATTTTATTTTTAATATTGTTTTGTCGTGCATGTACGGCCTCTAGAATCAATTACAAGCCTTTTGGAAATTTCAATGCAATAAATAATCGTATTATTATAAAGAATTGAGCTCGTACTTTAGTTTCAAGGCAGGTGTGAATGAGACCCATATTATGCAATATGTCGTGGAGAAGCTTACATCTAACTGTTGTTTAAAGGCAAGCATTATATACTTAAATGAATATTTAACATTCTATATAGTCTCAAAATCGAATAGTAGGCCTACATGCTACTTTGTATATATACATGTACGTAAAAGGCTTCATTAACAAAAAACTAACCAACTCATTTTATGTGTATACAGGTACAATGTAATGCTTGATAATCTTTACATACATTAATTTTATCACAGGTACATATCTTCTAGTAATATTTTATAATACACGCAACAACACAGTGGGATAACCCCCATTACATGCAGCAGAACGACTCATTAATCACCTACGTATTAATAAATATGTAACTTTTTAATACACGTATATACATGTATGTTGGTGTCAATCCATTTAAATACTACTAACATGACAAAGGATAAGATTATTTTAAATTACCCGAATATTAAAAAGTCATTCACACTGACAGGCAAGCGTGGATCACTCCCCCTACAACCCCCCCCCCCCCCCCCCCCCCCGGTTAAGTTAAGGGGTTAAGTTAGTACGTGCATTTGTTAACGTGCATTTAATATCAAGGGAGCCCTATTCACTACATGCGCGGATCTAGGGGGTGGGGGAATTCGAAGTTGTTAAATTTATATGATAAAATTACCGAAAATAGGCCTCGGACCCCCCCCCCCCAAAAAAAAAATATTTTTTTTTATCTACTACCCCCCCCCCCCCCCCCCCCCCGAAATAAATTCTGGATTTGTGCATGAACTGTCAGAACTACATTGTATGTGTCACATATATACTGTAGTAATACTCTCTCTCTCTCTCTCTCTCTCTCTCTCTCTCTCTCTCTCTCTCTCTCTCTCTCTCTCTCTCTCTCTCTCTCTCTGATAAACCGTGGAGGTTTCCGAATGACTTTCAAGCGTCGAATAGACTAAGAATCATTAACATTATGGACGATGGGATCGAGAAACGAAAACACACCGGAGAGTTTATGGTAATACTGTTGTATCACAATGAGTATAAATGAAAGTGGGAAAATGTTTGGCAACTGACAGTAATCATGGTATTGAAGAATGAGAATTAATCGATGTTTAACGAGTTTTCTATTTACAATCAACAACTGATTATCGTAAAAATGGTGAACTGGTGAAGGTCTTGGGAGGTTGTTGATTGTCCCATAGGCATTGGGGAAGCAAACTTAAAAAAAACCACAGACACAAAAACAGCGATAGATCTTTTGATTGAAAAACAGCGGTCGAATGTGATAACAAATTATTATTTATAATAAAATGTTTAGAAGGGAGTTTGATTAATTCATTGTGTAAGTGATAAATAATTAATGAATGTTATATTGTGTTACTCATGTTGTAAGACAATCAATACACTGCTTGAATGTAGAATAACAGATGCAAGTGACAATAACTGTAGAAGTTTAATGTTTGAGGAATTTTGTGGAATTGAATATTTGTAAAGAATGTTTTAAGAAATAAGATTAATTATAGTACATTGTATGTCCCAAGATATTTATGCAGCACATTCTCTTAAATTATTTGATATTTATAAATATCTCTGGGCTTAAATGATCTTCATTCAATAGTATAAAAAATACAAAGATTTCTCTTTTTTAGGCTTGATTATCTATTTGATAATTATAATCAGGGATGATTAATACGGTTTCATCACGGTACATAGAATTACCGAAATACCCGCAATTTACCGAAATACCCTTCAAAAACACCAAAATACCCTTCAAAAACACCAAAATGCCCAATATTATGCCTTAAAGAGTGTATGTGTAGTATTTTATATAGATAGCTATTGTATATAAAGTTAATTTTTTTAATAAATCAGCCGATTTTCATGGTTATTGATTAATGTAACTAAATCTTTTTATTAGTTTATTTCTTGTAAATAACTATAATTAAATTTATTTTGAATAATTCATTTAAACTGGACATAAATGTTTCATCTCATTAGTTAACAGGTTATTGCCCTGTGACCAATTGTCTACTCACAATAGAAAGGAGCAATTCTGGTAGAAAAAGGAATATATATTTATAGTATTATCATGTCAAATTACTATATGATGTTAAAAAATAAATGCTGATAAACTGTTATTTTTAATTCTTAGTTATTTTATTATGGGAATAAAATTTCACACCTCTATTCAAGTGAAAAGCAATTCATGCAAGAGTTATCGTTCTTAACCCAAGGTCTACACATGTTAAAAATCGCTATTTATGTCAAAATACTTACATTATCAAACTGAAAATTGGGGAAATACATTTAAACACTTAGATTCAAACTATGATGTTAAATAGTTGTACTCAAATGAGGTATTTCGGTGTTTTTGAAGGGCATTTCGGTAAATCACGGGTATTTCGGTAATTCTATTTACCCATTTCATCATTGACTTTTGATTGACAGTGAGCATGAGAATGACAAGTTGCTTGCATCTGGCAATGATGATAACTTAAACAAGACAAAGTATGTGAGTACTCCGGTGGAAGGAGCTCAGCTCCCTCTGAAAACAACATCCCCAAGTGTGGAGGGCAGAAGTAACACACTAAGTTCTCAAAGTCGAAGTTCTAAGTCAACAGATGCCAAGACAGAAGTAAGTTATTAATTGTGCTTCTTTAAACAATATATAAAAGAAATATTGTAAGTTCTTATTTTCTTTAAAACTATTCTTTCATTCCTAATATCTACCTTGTAAACATTTCTTATTTTCAACTTTTTGCTTAAAACATTTTGGCCCATTTGAATTAAAATTCACACAAAACCTCTTTTAGATGAATGGAAATCATAATTTTCAAATGAAGTGACACAATCTTTTTGTAGTGGAGATGCATGTTGTATAAAGAGGGGAAAAGGTCTAGTGAAAATGGGTGCTTATTATCTTTTTTAAAAACTTTCTCTTGATAACAAATGGACTAAAAATGTCAATATCTTCACTAACAAGCAGGACAATAGGTCCAGCATAGAGGAATTGTTTGCTGGACCTATCTGGCTCTGAAACTTAATGTAACTATGTGCAAGTTTAAAGTTTTGATAAGTACCTTATATCTCCCATCTCATCATTGATATGAATGAAGTTGTTACAGAAAGGTAATAAAGTTGTATGTCAAACTTTGATCTGAAAATTATCAAAAAAATAAAATGTTTGCACGGCATTGGCATCTCAGCTCCTTAGGTGACATAAGCTTCTCCCATCCAATCAAATTGCAAAGTATAGTAACAGCTCAATGACATAAATTTAGAAATGCTCTATATAACGTCTTCATCATTTTGTGTACAGGACCACAACATGAAGATACCAAACTGGAGGAAAAAGATCTTAAAGTTCTCAGTAACCTTGATGTTCTTTGTGATGGCCATTGGAGTCATTGTTATATGGACGCTGCATGAAGGCGGTGGTGAAATCATGAAGGAAGATGGCCTCTTCACCTTCGATACAGATGAACTAGAACTTTTTCTAAATCTAAGAGAAGAAGAAAATGCCATCAAATTAAATCTTGGTGGCGTTGAGCTTAAGACACTAGTGAAAGATACATCGGTGAATGACAAATGTGAAAACCCTTCAAACAAATACTGCTACGTCCTGGCTGACGGGACAGCCCTCAATTTACGGTCTTCACAGATGTATGGTGTACAGTGTTACCATGTCAGCTGGAAGAACCTGACCTCTTTCTTACCAGAAGACTGTCTTGAGCTAAATCATGGCTTCTGGTATGGCTTTGTAAATAACAAGAATCCATCTAGAAACACTTGGCCTATACAGAATATGCAAATCTCTAAACGGGCAATACTGACTGGTCACAACAAGGGCATTGGTGACATTTATGATTATTATTGGTTGTCTAGTACAGGAACAACATTTTATATCATCAATGATGTTTCTGTGCAGGTATCTTTTAATCATTCCAACAACAATTTGTTCTGTCTTTCTCCTGTTTCTAAAGAAACATCCAGCTCTCTTGAATATGCTCTTTGTCAAGGATCATCCATGAAAGAGGCTCACATTGGTACATCGAAAAAATTTGGCTTGCAACCTGCAGTTTCTTTCAATAATACAGACCTTGAATGGATAATGGATTTCATTTGGGACACCCAGAGTCTTGTAATAGAGGATACAAAAGAGTTAATTGACTTCATTGTGAATGCTACAACTAGCTATAATCTTAGTTGTAGTTTGATAGAAATACCTTTAAAATTTGTTAGTCATTTTGGAGATTTCAAAATAAGTTCAGACATTGCAAAGTCTTTGGAGGAGCTTAAAAATTTAAAATGTAGTATGCTGTTCAATGTGTTCCCTGTCTCTTCATTTGAGTCTTTGAATTTTGTTCCTGGTATAAGATCCAAGATGTTTATTGAAAACTCCTTTAGCGATGCCACCTATTTACAAAACTATAGGGATACACAATGTGCAATATGGGATTTGTGGAATCGTAATGTACAAAGGTTTCTTTTGAAAGAGCTTTCTAAGCTTATGGTTAGTTTTAGTATTCAGAAATTTAATTTACTTACTGTACCATCAGTTGATAGACTGGAAAATAACCGGCCAAGCAGAACAAAAGAATTATATACTCATTGGCTGAATTTGTTAGGCAATTTGACAGCATGGCCCAATTTTCAAGAAGCAACCTACAGAACTCAAAACATTCCTTCTGTAATTGAAATCAGCTTCAAACAAGTTCCTAGCGAGAAAAATGCTTCCCAGATTTGTCTGTCTAACAGTATTCCAAATTTACTTACGGTATCATTATATGGATACCCGCTCCTTGTTTCAACCTTAGATTTGTCAACTATGAATGATAACGTAGATCCAGAAATACTTTTAAGATGGCTACAGGTTTCTACTTTCATTCCAGCAATGAAACCTCCTGTTGCAGCTTTTATTCAAAACAAAAACATTCTCTCATATGCAAGTGATGAAATTCTTGGTCTTCACAAGTCAATTTATAGAGAAATAGATCTTCAGAAATATTTGGTAAACTCTGACCAGCCCCTTATCAGACCTATTTGGTGGATAACACCTGATCCGAAAACATTCACTATAGCAGATCAATTTTTAGTTGGGGATGATATATTAGTAGCACCAGTTTTCTGCTCGGGTCAGAGGTTTAGAGATATCTATTTGCCAGAAACAGCTGTCAAAAGTGTTTGGCAACACCATTTCAGAAATGGGACAATTAGAAATTTTGCCGCTGGCGGTTGGTTAAGAAAGTTTCATGTGGCTGCATTTGAAATTCCATATTTTTTAAGAAAAGATGTACATCCAATAGCAAGTTCAGATGATTAAGATTGTAACTGGTGTTGTTTTTCCATAACATAATTTCAGTATGAATTTCAGGTTTTGAAATATTTTAAAGTAACCAATGATCAAAAAAGAATTTATATTACATTTATATTCATTTTATGTAATATTTATTTACTGTATCAGTAGATGAACTTTTGAGGTTCAGTTTGGAATATTATCAATTCCAGTTCTATTTTATTTTTTCAAAGTTATTTATATATGAATAAAAAAAAAGTTGTGCTGCCAGCGGGGGATACCATAATGCACTGTTAAATACATATTCATTAAAGAATGGTTGTACAAAAAAGGCTGTTTGATCTTTAAAGTAACGAAATTACATTTCTGTGCAAAACTGTAAACATATCATATTTGGCATGTACGATATTTGGCGGAAATAGTTTTTGAACAAGTTGGTCTGAATTTGAATCAACATATTCCTGAATGTGACTATTCTAATATAAATATATGCATGGCATTTAGCGATGTACTTGATTTAGCGGAAGCCACATTCTGCCGAAAACGTAAAAAAAAGAATACACAGCCAAATGTAGTACGTGTGCAGTATCAATGAATTTTGTAGTCATGCACATTAACGGTGTTCAATTTGTTATGAAAACTCAAATCCTCACCCATGGAAAGCTGGTTACATGTTTTTAGCTGTTAGAAATTGTTCTTCTTGTTAATGTATTTTTTAAATCTGCATATATATGCGTAAATGTTTTTCCATTACAATATGTCTTCATCATCTCTCTAGTCATGGGGATATATTTAGAATTCTCAATTCATTCCATGCGTTATAGCTTGTGTGCAGTGATTTGTTTGGCATTACCTCCAATTATGAACAAAGATATGATGTTCATTTGTTATGCATACTCCAATTATGAGATCAGGACTGTTAATTACCGGTATTGCTGTTATCATGCTTAGAATGTTGATTGTGTACCTGTAGTTATAAGTTTACCATGTGTATACAATTTCTTTGAGATTTAGCAGTTACTAGTATTGTATCATTGGAAAGAAATCCATCTAAAATTATGTGTTAATTTGCTACAAATTTATTTATTGTATATTGCTGTGTGAAATCCAAATAGCTATTTTGCTTTAACTATTTTTTTTACATCATTCAAACTATGTTATCCCCATTGTTACTACTTACAATTTGTCCTTGATGTACTACAGTTGAACTTCGATATCACGAACACTGATATCTCTAATACAGTTGATATGTCAAAGTGATTTGTAAGTCCAAACCACCTTTTTTTTCATTTTTTTAACCTAGATATCTCGAATACTCAGATATCTCAAAGTTTTTAAACAGTCCCATCTTGTTCGAGATTACAAAGTTTGACTGTACATGTACTTCAGGGATAGAAAATGAATATCATATACATGTTCTTAAATGCCCCTTTTATTGTCAATGAAGAGAGAAATTTCTTATGAAGTTTTACAACAGCAAACTGCCTGTCTTTAAATTACTAGTAATTCAAATTATTGTCATCACAAAATGTAAAATGCATATTCTTGCATTCTTTTCAACTGGCCTAATTTTATTAATGTATCAATTGTCTTGCACGTCTATGAGATCTATATTTGTTGACTAATAAACAATAAATTATACAGTTTAGATTGTAATGAGAATGAATGTAAATAAGAGTTTTTTTAGATTGCTTTTTTGTTTTAAAATTCTTCATATTGTCCTTATACATTTGCAAATGTCTCAATTGTTTTGAAACTGTTAAAAAGAATTAACATATGTCAGAAGTAACATTTTTTTGGTTACTCTAACTACTGTATACAGGGAAATATTTGCCCCCATGTTATAAATGCCCCTGTGTCTGGGCAAATTCAAGATGGGGCGAAACTGGTTTTAAATGTAGAAGTGCGAAAATTACGTGGGATGAAAATAACCCTGTATATAGTATAGATCTTTTTTTGTTTTTTGTTTACGCATAATATTTTATAAATACTGTATTATGTGATAATTAACAAAAACTTAGCTTTTCAACGTTTTCATCTTGATGATATATTCTTTAGTTTCAAAAACTATTTTTATGATATAGGAACTCGAAAGTAAATATCACAAAAAACCCTAATATATGTACATTCAAACTAATAGCAGATCTTCTTAAACAGTAATTCAATTTTAGAAAAAAAATGTTATTCTTCGTTTCAAATATCAAATGAGGTGTGTTCTTTGCGAGGTTTTTTCTTCTTTATACATGGACTAGTATATTTTACATTTATGGTTGCAAATCCAAGTAAGGCATTTGTGCTTCTCATTAATTTTTTTTTAATTGGAAATAAGTAACTTCATTTAGCTTAATTTTGATATCAAATAGAAGGTAAAAAGGAACATCTTAATAACTCATTTTTTTTTCATTTTGACATTGTGTTGAAAATATCACTTTTTTGGCAAATGTGCAGTAAGACAAAGGTATCTAACAATTTCCACATCTTTGATAAAATTTCAAACCTGCAACACAAAATACTCATAAATATTTTCCAACAATTTTCTCAAAAACTAAGTCTTGCATTTAATTAAGTCTTCACAGTCGAAGTGGTAGTTTAGCTAATATGAATTTATATATATATATATATATATATATATATATATATATATATTTGGTGCATTTTACTTTGACATATTTTCTTACATATATTGAATAATGGATTATCAATATTCACAAATAAATGAGCACATTTTTAACTCGAATAGTTAAAAATTGTTTAAAAATGCATAATTGATATTAAAATAATCTATTTACTTCTTGTAGTACATGTAAAGGAAATCCAAAATTAAAATTAGTTTTAGAATCTAAGAGGATAGAGTCTCAGCAAGTTTTTAAGTATTCATTATAAACAAACTCATTATAAACAAACAAATTAAGAAACAAAATAATAAGAACTCTTTATTTAGTTCTTGGTAGTTCTACTTTAATTTTTTTTAGCAATTCAAACAAACGTGTTCAGTTTAACAATGCATTTTGAAACTTTGAAAACAGTTATACATCAACTTGCATGCATTTACATAGAAATTATGAAGCCAATAT
Organism: Magallana gigas; assembly: GCF_963853765.1. Taxonomy (NCBI): domain Eukaryota; kingdom Metazoa; phylum Mollusca; class Bivalvia; order Ostreida; family Ostreidae; genus Magallana; species Magallana gigas. The sequence continues at coordinate 32,883,504 of NC_088858.1, read as the reverse complement.
TTGATATCGGAATTATACTTGTGTATATATACATGTATATTAACAATTAATAAACCACTTATATTTTGCTTTTCTAATATCATTGCAGATTTATTCCATTTCATATTAAATTGCACTCTGATTATATTATATTAAAATACAGATCTGTACAATGGCGCTGAACCCTGTGCTTTTGAAGAGATCGGTATTTTGATTATATCAAATGCCTACTGACCTTAGGTGATAATGAAACAATAGCAATGATTTGATGTATTCAGTCGATAAGTTTTTAACACTTACATTTTTCATAAAATGGATGTTGTCTTATATAAGGGTTGCTTACCAAAAATTCCTGTATTCATTTTTTTTATAATGATGTCTTCATTCAATTATGTACATTTTTGTTTTTGAACATTTTGAAAATTGATTTCAGTTTGAAACTCTTAGATATTAATGTGATTTTCAAAATACTGTGACTTTTGGTTCAGCGATATTATTCTAGTACCTTTAAGTTAGCATTTTACATGCAATATTTATGAAACGGGTGTTATTTTGAAAATGCTGTTGTTAAATAACTGTTCTAAGCATGCTGTGCAGTCAATTATTTCAAAGGTCATGAAACGTTTATTTTGAGTATAAAGTTATTTAAACTTGCTATTTATTTACTGTAGCTGTTAAAATTTTTCAATAACAATAAACAGTTGAAAATTGTTTTACATTTCTGATATTGTATGACAAACGGGGAAATTCTGATTCAACAGGCCCTTTTTTGTCGCTTTGACATTGTTTGATTTTCGGACAGGTTCTGCAATACAAATGGAATTAAGATGTCATATAATTTTCATAACTTCAAAAAGGGCACTATCAGTAAAATGAATAAGTGAAGCTATTTAAGGTTGAATAACACATCATCACAAAATGGCTGACCTCTGATCGAAAGTACATTTTGTTTTATTAAAATGATTATATCGACGGCAACACGTATACTACTCCTTTACCGAGTGAACCTTACATCCCTAGTACGCATAGCGCAGGGGGCCTTTGACATACTGAACTGAATTCTTTTAGATATTCAATTGTTATCCCCAAACTGCAAAATGTTTCGTTTATTTGACATTTGTACAGTTTATTTATCATTATATCTTTTTTCCGGTTCTGGGTGTTTTATTCTACCTAACTTTTTCAGCAATGATCGCTACCTTCATAACCTGCATGAATCACAAAAGAAGCATTTTATTGTTTGCATTTACACCTTTCTTGTAATAAATTGATTGTAAAAAGTAAGTTAAAATAACTAAATTACTGTTAATGTACATCAGGGCGTTAGCTAAAAGAAACAGCCAAGTCGTCTCCTATGGGAATTTGAGTCTGACATCATCATGATTATTTTGTGCAGTGCGTGAATTTTCTTAGGTCGCTGTAGGTTTTGACCAATCGATAAACAGGGAGTGTAGATTTCAGTCCTGTCAATTTCCTGTCAGTTTCAGTCGCCGTATGTTTCGACCAATCGCTAAACGGGGCGTGTAGATTTCAGTTCTGCAGTTTCTTTAGAGCTATGAATTAACTTAGTTTTTGTAAGAAATACAGGGAATCATACTTGGTAGATATAAATATTTAAACAATAAAATGCTTTCTTTGATGATTCATTCGGGATATGAAGGTAGCGACATTGCAGAAAAAATACATAACCCGCGTTAATGTACACAAGTACGTTAGCTAAAAGAAACAGCCAAATTGTCTCCTGTGAGACTTTGAGTCTGACATCATTAAGTCGCTGTAGGTTTCTACCAATCGATAAAAAGGGCGTGTCAATGTTTAGTCCTGTCAGTTTCTTATAAGTTTTAGCCGCTGAAGATTTCGACGAATAGATAAACAGGGCTTGTAGATTTCAGTCCGGCTGTTTCTATAGAGCTATGAATTAACTATTAGTTTCCGTAAGAAATAGAGGGAATAATACTTGGTAGATTTAAATTTAATGTTTTAAACCAGAATTTTATATTAAATTTTAAAATATTATGAGAGTAGCATCCTGACTGCAAATAAAAATTGTCATAATGTGTTTGTGAATAAAAACGACGATTGGATTATATTGGTAATTCAGTTAACAATTTCAGAACAATGTCAACTATTAAAATAAATACATTTGTTAATGATTTAGAAGAATTATTATTGTTACTAATCGATAAAACAAAAAGTAATAATAATGTCAAGGGTTTTCAATGGACAAAGGGTAAGTAAACATAAATGAAATTATAAGATTTGAAACATCTTATTTTTTTTCTTATCGATCATACCTGCATATGGGATACAAATGAAAATTATTATAACCGCTTATTGTTTTCGTCAATTTTTGTTCGTAAGTAGCAGCCTGATGCAAGCACTAGTGCCTCTGCTATGTTTTCAATGCTATGAGTCTGTTGGTCAAACCATAGGTGGTTTTATAAAATAAAAACACATTAAGCCAACTTTGTTTTTTTTTAGTTAAAATCATACAGTATCTTTTTATGACAACAGTATAAAAATATATTTCTCAATATTTTACATTACAAAACAACAAAGTTTATGGCAGAAACAAATCATATTACGTAGCATAAATAAGACACAATCGCAACGAAATCATGTCATCATCGTGAACGTGTTAATTTCAAAATCTTGAGTAAGAGAACAAACCATGCACTATTATATATAAAATTGAAATCGACGTTAAAAAAAAAACAACCATATTGAATATACAAACAAAATATTTTCTTTGTTTCATTGTATAAAACATCAAATACATCATTCAAAATTACAGAAAAATAAAGAAAGCACAAAATTAAGACATTATCGTACTATACTATATTATCAAGAAAGGGCAATATTTCAAATTAGTAAGATTCGTCGATATCTCGACGATACATAGCATTTGAAAATCCCAAACTCATTCTTGGATACCACCGATACTTTTTCTTATACGTCACAAATATAATCACCGCTATGATCAATATAATAAGGATAGACACACCCACTGACACGCCCACAACAGCACTTGTATTATTTGTTTTCTGATCTAAAATGGAAAGCAAAACTCGGTTATGTAATAATTAAATCCACAAATCAAGTTATAGGCAAAAACATTATATCTATTATTTTATCATTTGTCACTTAAAACTTTACTATCAATGAATAAGATATGCATTTGAATAGTAAAATTATATGATTTTCCTTTTCAAATGACTATATGTTTAATACAACACGTGCACATAATGCGTATTTTGTTACACATTTTTATTTTTAAAACATTTAATAATGTTGTAGATCGTACCTTTTGATTGGTTCAAAGGCGACTGACGGTTGCTTTCAACACTCTCTCTGTACATTTGATTATTTTGAAAATGGGAATTTGATTCATTAGACTTCCCAGAATTGTCCCTGATGGTTTTCAGATCTGAGAAGGATCCTATATTTGAAGGACAAAAAAAATAATTTATTTCTTTAGATGAATGGACTTTAAATTGTACATAAGTGAGAACAAGCAAAAATACCTGTAAATTTTTATCCTGTGATAGCTTCCATGATAATAAAAAAGAGCACTTAAATTAGAAATACATTAAGGGTGCATGGTCATGACATGATTTGATATGACTTGAAAATATTCAAAATCTGAATTAAAATTCGAATGTTAAATGCAAAGTGCATTGTATGATACATGTAGTACCATTCTCTTCTACGATAATTTTCCTATAAAATAAAATAACGACATATCTCTTTTTTGCATAAACAGCGCTCAAACAATGTACGTGTTCTCCGACTGGAAAAGTCGTAACACGATATGAACTAGTCTCGGGCAGAATACGTGCGCGTCATTTGATTGCTTATCACGAATATGGTTTTAGGAAACTCAAAATGTTGCGGATTAAGGATGGGGCATGCCATACATGATTTTGAACAGAAAATTATAGCTGAAGAGAATGATTCTAGAAATTGTTCGTTGATTTTCCGTTGAAAGCAAAAATGATCGCAATCCACTGAGAGATACTCTACAGAATTCACCAAGATACCTTGCGTAATCACTATAATTTAAAGTAAACTTTATCACAGAAACAAATGCCTGTGATATACATGTATAAAATTTGAGAAACCCAGGAGAAAAGACAAATATCAATCTTTAATATAGTTTGACCTATTAAACACATTATAGGTTGTTCGGGATCTATATTTACTAGGAAACTTTTCAAATCCTGTCAATTTTTAAGCTAGAACTTTTCGGTTGAAGCAGATCTGGTGGGTAAAATATTGATCATCCACCATTTTCATGAAGCCCTTTAACTTACCTTAAAATTGTTTCATACCAAACTTTGTCAAGATAGGTCAATTATTGTTCCGAAAGATGATGATGTTTAAACCATATCGACGAACGATAACAACAGATGAGAACTGGTGACGGTATTCAACTTGGGGGTTCAAAGAGATACCGTAAAGCTATCTCATGATTATTTTGTTAACTTTTTAAAACCCTGGATTCGCTGTGTGTTAATTTGTGTGACTTCATAATAGAATCCATTTTAAGATACTACGAAATGCCATTATAGGAACTTGATGAATATGACACTCATTAATAAAATGTCTTTACCGTAATGCTTGCAAATAAAAGCATATTCATTGCTGCAAGAATCATCATGCCAGAAACCGCTTGTGTCCATATAAACACAACCTTCGTCACTGTTAAGGATATTTTCACTGGGCTCGAAATCCCCCCAGTTGGTGTAGCTAACTTCCTCTCCTGATGACCAATACCAATAAACTCCTATTTGAACAAAGGTAGAGGTAATGAAAAAAATTCTGGATATTATGTAAATTAAAAATTGCACACTTTCTACATTTTGTCGCAATAGAACTCTACCAATCTTTTATTTATCCACGAGACTTGTATACAATATAATTTACGTACTAGTAATCAAACCCTTTAAATAACCACTTGAGCTTGTACAGATTCGATTTTTTCCTTGTAACCACCACTGAATATTTATTTTTTTCATTTAAGAAAAGAATTTAGTTTGTTAAAAAAATCAAGATGTCTCATTTAGTTAATTCTTTAGTTTGTTAAAAAATCAAGATGTCTCATTTAGTTAATTCAAGTGAATTTCATGTCATGCTTACCTCTTTGAAACATATCTGACGCCTTTCGGACATTGGTTAATCCAATCCAAACGATGGTCTGTGCCATTCTAGCTACTATAGTTTGAAGTGTTTCTAGCTCTTTTGCTGAGTGGATGCTAACCAAGTCCATGCCATGACTTTTACATTTTTGATGAGCATCTTTCCAAGAATTTTTCTCTTGATTTTGTACGTAATAACAGGCGCCGTCATATGCTATTCCGAACAACGGCATACATTTCGGAGGAGAACGTATTTCTGCTTTAACTAGCAAAAAAAACCCCATCATATATCGCGGTGGATAAAGTTTCCCAAATTGCCATTTTTATTGTAAACAGTTTTTAATCTGTTCTAGTCTATTTCATACTGAATATATTACAATCTAATATTAATAATAATAAATGAAATAATCTAATAAATATTCATGGCCATTCTAGACGTTCCGATTTGAAGATATATGCTAAAGTAATTTGTATCATAATAATACGCACTAATATTAAAAAATGGGCAGTGACAATGCAATCAAAAACCAATATCAAACTTTCAAATTTATAAAGAATTGAGCATCTCTAGAAAATTACCTGAACTGACTTCACAAAGATAAGGATATTCTTTGGTGCAAGGGACATCCATCCACATCCCATTGAGGGATATGACACATTCTTCGTTGGGTTGTTGTGATGGTTCCGAGTCGTTCCAATGACTAAACAAGTAAGGATTTCCATCGGTCCATCTGTACAGAACTGTATCCTGTGTGGTCATATATATAATTCTAATCAGTTTCCAAATTCATCGTATATATATAATTATACTTTAACTCAAAACGAAATTTTGAATTTTTGACTCAAATTAACTTTATGTATTGCATACTTCATTTCATTATCAAAAATCATAAACAATACATCCATACAATGTAAACGAGTTTCATTTATTTTCAGTCATATTTTTATGTTTATTAAAAAATACGAAGGAAAGGAATAAGTTACGTTGAAAATTGTTATTTTAATAATGGATTATTGTAAAATATGCTCATTCGAATCAAAACCCAGACATCCCTTGACAGTTTTTGATCCAAACATTAATTAGCTTTAATTACATCTAGAAATTTCTTCGCAATAACACAGAGATATCAAAGATTCATAATTTTTGTTTTGGATATTTGCAAAAAAGATATAAATAAAATTTAAAAAAAAAAAGAAGGAATTTCTTCTCATTTTTATGATAAACTGAAAGCTTCAAAAAGAGATAAGAAATATGTCAAAAAGAAAGAATTGATTTCTTGTCTCGTTTTTAAAAAATCAAATCTTTATATTAAATTTTCCAAAAAAGAACATGCTTACATTAGAACGTCTAAGTCCAATCCAGTGACTGGTTAAATTGACTTGAGCTGTCATTCCTCGTACAAAGCCATACTCATAGACAGACGTTACTGATACTAATCTACCATTACTGTGTCTTTGACAGTTTTTCTGTGCACTGTCAAAGTTTTCGGGGACAGCATGAAACATATAACAACTCTTTCCAAATTGTTCATAGTCAGGTGGACACACACTGTCTCTCTTGGCATATGATATTGAAGAATCTGTCAACAAATATTTGAATGTCAGTTTATATTTCATTTATAACATATCGTAACGAATTATTTAAAAAAAATAATAGGTAAAACTGGTTTTACTTTTTAACAGAATGATGTACAGTGTATTTCAAATGCACCTATCCCATGCCGTTTTGCGCAACTACTTAGTAAGGTTAATATTAGTTGTTTAACACATTTTCATTTCGTCTTTTCGTCGAATTCACATTATAAACTTTATATAAATTTACTTTATCTTGAAAACTGTTAGTAGACTATGATGTACGAAAACTAGTGCCCAGGAATATTTAATAAAAAAAGCAATACATGTACTGGAAAAAGAGTTTACAAAAAGTCTTGCCTTTTTGTTTTTCGCAAATGAAAAATGCATTGTTTTCAGAACAGCTTTTAACGTTCCATCTCCCTATTCTACTGCCGACGGTGCCTGTATACATCTGAACGCAATCCTCCTAAAACAAACAATATGATATGTTTTAAAATACGTGATGTCTGTTGTAGAACATATTAAGCATAAAATACGTGATGTCTGTTGTAGAACATATTAAGCATAAAAGACATGATGTCGATGAATTCCCTTTGCATAATTAAAGAATTAGAGAGAACAAAGGCAAAATAGATCGGATTTAAGCATCCAGCACTAAAATTAAGATTTCTATACAAAAAGATGTACAGTTTTCCAAAGATGCAATCTTGATGAAAGAAATTACTACCTTATACTGCAGGCTTCCTCGTAATTCTAAAGGTTGAACTCGCTGCTGCGATTTTGGTTGATTCCTATCCCAGTTTGTAAACAGCAAAGGCTTGTTGTTTTGGTTCCGGAATGTTTCTCCCTCCAATCTATTTAGATCAATCCATAATCCAGGCGTTTTCAGATTGACCAAACTCAATATATAATCTTTAATAATAAAAAAAAAAAACCCAGCTAAACAATAATCTATGTGCGTGAATCTGATACGTCGAGTGATTAGAAAATAATGCAACGATGTATCTATAAATCGTATAATGGTACCTTGTTCCAGTTGATTTTGTATGGCTAACAGGGAACCTCCTAATGAGTTGCAAGTGCTATTAGCAGTTTTCCAGGTTGTTTGTGTTTCATTCAATAGATAGCATTTATTATCTGTAGGAAACAGATAAACAGTTTACATCATACTGTAAAATTGATTTTATTAAATAAAACCTTTTTAAAATGAAAGGTGTGTGCGCTAAAATTTAATTGCACCAATGTATTGACACTTGCGTTTTCGCTAAAATATGTATGCGCAAAATTTTCCCGTTTTACAGTATCACTGCTGAATAAAATCAAAATATGATGCACAGATTATATTTCAATTAGTACTCACTTATAGGCGAGGAAACATATGGTAAGGGACAACCACCAACAATAAATTCAGATTTTACAACAACAGAAGATGGCGACTTCTTCAATGAAGTTTCTTTTTTACAAATAAATCCTCTTTCGGTAAGACAGTTCCTATTCTCCCATTTTCCTGCAAAATTATTTTCGATTACACAATTTCAAAATATATAAATCTACACCCTGCAATGCTGGAAGTGTTCACAGTTTTAACAAAAAATCACTTTAAACAAATACTTATAGGATTAATTCTTTTCTCTTTGCAAAAAGGATGATAATTTTCCTTGCACTATTGAGAATTGTTGGCTTTTAAACTTTACCTTCAATGCTAAATAGAACGGTACAGTCTCTACTTCTTTGACTTGTGGTCAATTCGTTGTTTCTCCAGTAGGCAAAGTCAAGGGAAGAATTGTCCGACCACTGCCATCTAAACACATTAAAATAAATAAATTAATATGTTTGTCGATCACAATATTTTGGACATGGGATAATAACTGTGTATATTGATAACGAATATGGGCTTCATCTGTTTATTTTTACATAGGTTCGATTAAATTAGAAACAATTTCAATAACAACATTAATTGATAATCATTACAGACATAGCTTTTTATATCGATAACCAATACTTGTAAATATACCATAATCAGTGTAAGATACTCTTTTTGTCAGAAAAGCAAATGTATATTCTAATATTAAAAGAGTAAGTATCATATTGTCATAAAATGCTAAAGCAAAAACAATTACCTTTCAATTCCACGTTCTCTAACTTTTCTTAGTCCAATCCATAATTCATTTTCAAAATCATAATTCTAGAAGAAAATATCAAATGTTCATGAAACACAATGAAAGATTTTGTAACTTCAACCATAAAAATGAAATGTATATATTTCCATTATTAATTAACAGTGCGACATTTAAGTCCGGACATGACAAGATCCGGGCTTTTCGCTACCATTTCCGTTGGACATAGCTTACTTTTGTTCATATATCTTGGTGGGACATTTTACTTTGATCCTATCATGTCAGCATGAATGTACACATTGCTCTAGTTTCCTTATAATTGTCTCTCAAATATCAAAATCCCATGGGATTTTGGTGGGATTTTTCATCCCATCTCAAACCCCACCAAAATCCCATGGGAGAAAAAAATCTTTGTGGGATATAAACTCCCGTAGGATTTTTTCTCCCATCTTTGGTGTTGATAGGATAATTAATCCTATAAAAGGCTTTTATAGGATTTAAAATCCTATGAATGACCATGTTGGGATATTTTATCCCAGAGGATAAAAAGTCCTCTAAATACATCATCTTGATTGATTGTATGTTGGGGTTAACTAAACACTTATGATTCAATTGTCTGATCATATAGTCTAGTAAAACCAATATTCAAACAACCAATGTATTAATTTATTAGATAATGTCATTATATCCATCTAATGAATTACACATGCTAAATTATATGTACCATCAATAACATATTCTTCTTGAAATGACTTAATAGAGCTTATAACAATAAGATTTAACAAATTCTGAGAAAATAAATACCAAAAATTACCAATTCTATTGAATATTAATAAAAATATTTCTGTTTATGTAAACCTATAAACTCTTACTTTTCACTGCTGCAAGGAGACTCATTTTTGTTTTCAATTTTGATTTGATACTGTACATCAGGTGAACCGGCATGACCCAAGGAACAAGAATATATATGATTTATGGGCGGGGATCTCAACTGTTTTCAAGATATTTGGGCACTTCCTGTTCAAAGGGGGGGGGGGGGGTCATGACCACCCTTGGGGCCCATGACCTATATACTATTTGATGCTCCTTGACACAAGGAACAAGAATTTATTTGGTTTAGGGGTGGGGATCTCAACCGTTTTCGAGATATTTGGACACTTCCTGTTCAATGGGGGCCAGGACAACCCCAAGGGCCCATAACCTACATACCATTTGATGCCCCTTAACACAAAGAACAAGAATATAAGTAGTTTGGGGTTGGGGATCTCATAGGAATTTAATGAGATATTTAAATTAGGGCACTTCCTGTTTCAGGGGTAGACGGAACCACCCCCATATGGCCATAACCTATATACCATATGATGCCCCATTGCACAAGGAACAAGAATCTATATGGTTTAGGGGTGAGGAGTCACGGTTTTTTAAATATTAAGTAATTTCCCAAACCTCGGGGTTGGGGAATATATATAGTCCCCAGAGATCATATCTATAATGTACCATGTATTGACCATAATTAACACTCAATATATTTAGCATTTGAAAAATCCATGTCAATATCTTTAACGGTTTTCAAGTGATAACCATTTACAATATAGTGTATAATTTTCCCCTACGGATTCAGTGTTAGACCCCACCCCTATTTGACCCCCAAAACTATGGTTGCCCAACCCCAATTTAAAAACAAAAAATTTAAATTTTAAAACAGGGTATGCAGGCCTATCATATTCTAGATCTAGAGTTGTGTACAACTCTGTTCATGCAGCCATCTCTGAGAAAAGTGATGGACAAGTTCAGAGGCAAGAAAGAAGAAAAAGAAGAAACCGCTAGCTGTCAAAAACAATGTCTCCAAACTTCTTTTGGGAGACTTGATTACAAAAGGTACAATGTAAACAATTATTTTTATATACATACAGAAGGAGAGTTTATTAATACTCCCTCTTCGGTTACATGTGTAGAATGGCCACCACTTGAGTAAAATTTGGCCTACCCAGAAAGTTGGAATTTCCTATTCTGATGACAATTTATAGGCTTAAGTTAATTACTGAGATAAAAATAAATTAATACTTTTAAAACAGTTTTTATCAATTTAATCATTAAATTTATAGATCTGCAGTGAAGTTGCTCTCTGGTTTTATGAAATACCAATAAGAAACCTGACAAATTATAAACCCATTTTTTTTTTTAAAGAATATGTTTCTTTCAAATGTAATACAAATGTAATTACATGTAAACAAATGTAGTTATTATAGTATCAACCTTAAAAACCCAAGTGTATGTATCCTGTGCAAAAGTGATATTTAAGATGTTTTTACATTAGTTAAAAAATCATCTCCCTTCTTTCATTACGTATACATGTATGATATGAAAAGGTACACTTGACCTTCAAATAACATCTAGCTACTATAATTACGGTACTACTATTGAAACGAACAAGAATCAACATATTTTTACCCTTTTATTGTAAATATATATGCGTCAAAAATGTAGAAATACATGTAAAAATTGAACATTTTTCATGAAATTCTTATATATATATCCATCTCCAGCGTAACCCTGGTGTGTTTTAATTTTATTTAAATTAAAGGTAGGTATATCATACTTGCAGGTCCTACTGTTTATCAAAAGGAGACTAGAAACCAGAATAGATAAGATATTCACTAAATATGATTGTTAACTTCCATTTTCATGGAAACAAAAAAAAAAAACACATGCAGGATGGCATGTCTAGTTGTGAATAAAAATGCTACAAATCATCCAATTTACAAAAAAAGAGCAATTTCTTAGCATCAGTGATGATTATTTCAAATATGTGTAAGAAATGACCCAAGAAAATTGCAACAAGTTTCATAATATTAGGTAAAATATTTCAAACTATAAATGCTTTTTCTGACAATCAAAATACGGGGAGTGTAATACATGTAAGAGTATTTCTAAGTGATTTGATGCTTTTATCATGGTAATATTATGTAGATGTATGTAGTACTGAATAAGGTTTCTTATTCAAGGAGGTTGAACAACAATTGATGTTTAAAAGATTAAGTTAATATGTTTTACTAAAGGAGAGCCCCATGAATCTGTGTTAAATAGAGGAGTGGGGAAATGGTAGGTTCACTTAAATGGCTATATTTTTCTTAAACCTCAATGGAATTGGCAATATAATGCATATTTTTTCTCAGAATTGCATAAGCTTTCTAATTTCATCTTTTCATAGAATTTTTGTGTAAATTAAAGAGAGCAAGTCAGACAGTTTTGAATAATAATGGGAGTAACTCCCTCCTAAATTATTATTTTTTTTTAAATAAAATATGTTTAAAGATATTAATTGTTCCTCTTGAGTTGGGAATTGTAACTTATTTTAAAAAAGTGTTCATCCCACAGGTACTTAATTAATACTAAGGAAGTTTTTGTCCCATGCTTTTCCTTTATGAAAAAAGTCATTGCCCCATGCCTGTTAAATGAACTGGGTCCTATCATTGTGATAAATTTAAGGTTCTCAAAAATTATTGCTAATACAGCCTCAAAATATTAGATTTGCTCATCTGACTTATATTGGAATCATTATTATATGATTGACATTTATTAGTCAAGATTGTTTTAAAATATTTACTGAATGGCGGATCAGAGGCTAGAACCCATTAATTTCTTAAATAACATTTATTTATCATGCAGTTGTATTATGTTGGTCTCAGTGGTACTTTTATGGATATTGTGAGGTTATACTACAAACACTTAAATGTTTATTCAATAGTTATGTTACATATTAAATTTTTCCTAATACTCTACTCAACAATGCTCAATGAGCTTAAATAAAGCTCTGAATACATACCAGGTACATGTATTTTTAACCAGTGAACCCTAATGTTCAACAACTCTCTCTCTCTCTCTCTCTCTCTCTCTCTCTCTCTCTCCCCTAATGAATGATTTTGGTTTGTTTCAAAGTTAATTATGAACATGATTATATATACCGGGTATGTTCTAGCTCTTTCTCTCTCTCTCTCTCTCTCTGAAAGTTTTTGGCCATAGGTTTTAAAGGATTAATTCTGATTTTTAACTTGCAGTTACCTACATGTAGTACTTAATTATTTCTGATCGACTTCTTCTATTCATTGACAAGATGTTTTAGTAACTAAAAGCCTTGTATTTATGTTACTCATTATTTACTGAAGTTGTTGTCTTTCTGGGCAGTCATATGGTATATCAAGTACATAAATTGTTGTTTGACAATACACGTATTAAAATGTACATGTAGTAGTGTGACAAGGACTATTCATAAAAGCACAATGTCTATTCTAGATGATGTAGATATACTAGCTGGCAACCTATGAAAATATGCCCCCATGTACTTCATGTATATATTAACTCATTTTATTAGCAAACAGCCGTTAGAACATGAACTAAGATGGCAAATGGATATATCCACATTAAATACTCCTAAATTAAGAACATACAAACTATCAAAGGAAAATGTTTGCCTAGAAAATAACATCTCAATGAACATTCCTAAACATATTGTTAGCTAGATCAACAATGGCACAGTTTCGGTGTGGGGTATATAGTCCTAATACTACCCCTGAAAATAGAGACTGCACAATTTCAGGGTGAACTTGTCTAGACTCAGAGTGCACATGAAAACTCTGTAGACAAAATACATGTAGAGGACACATTCCAATTTCTTCTAAAATGAACTTAGATTACAATCTCAGAAAAAAACTATATCAAATTGTTATTTTTCCAAATAATCTCTCTAATTTCTCTAGTTTCTAAATTCAAACTCTCATTTGTAATTTTCCAAGACAAGCTGCAAATTTTATTCATTCTGCATTTTAATTAAGACAAATTAAGTTCTTGCCCATGCATAAAATCATAACTTAGTGTTAACAGTGACTTATCATAGGTCCAATGGGCAGGTGTTTGATTTATGTAATTGTATACTACTCAGTTGTAAATTAAAGATACACATGTCACAAAAATAAATGATTTACTTACTTACATATAACTTAAATCATTCAACGGACTTATATAAAAATTGGTAAGACTATCTTAGATGACCAGCTCATTCAATTAAGTTATTCAAGTTTTTACAATCATCATATGGTATATGATATATATTACATCAAATTAATAATTTTTGTTAAAAATATGCTTTGCATAAAGACATTAATAATTGATAATTTTATACACATGTATAATATTTTGGGAAGAATATAAGTTGACATATTAGTTTACTTTGTAATAGGAGTAGTAAAATAATTTGACTATAACGACAGAAACGGGTCCTGAAAAAAGTCTCCACCCTCCCCCCTCCCCCCCCCCCCCAATGAGAGAATGCAACAGTGCACAGTCTATAATAGACATGATGCCAGACTATATAATGTTTTTTAAAATGTTGCCAATTGTACTAATGACAAAATTGAAATATGGATCTGTTCATATTACTTATAAATATTTCCTTAAAATGAAAACAATACAAGTGTAGTTACAAAACTGTATTTAAACTTTATCAATATAGATCAATGCATATATAGTTTGGTGAATGCAATGATTTGTATTACATTGACTATATATGATAATCTACTCTTTCAACATTTTATTACTTGCACATTCATTTTATTTATAATATCATTTTAATTACTTTAAATATTGTGTTGAAGTCAATTACAAATAAGCTTTACATGTGCCAGCTGTTTACATGTAGCATTAAAAGTCTTTGTTGTGTTCATTATGAATTTCTCATAGATAAGTCAACTGACCAAGGAGACACATTCTGTGTATACCTAATTACTATCCCATTGTCCTAAAGCATCTACCAATTCACATGGTAGTATCTACAGGTGTCAGTCTGTGTATATTAATTAGCACCCTATTGTTCTACAAAGAATGGAGATATACACGTGTAAGACACGTGCGAGCAGATACCAGATTGAACAGAAGCACGTGACACAGGTGAACTCGCTGTAGGCTAAAATTGGATGAAGAAAATAATTAAGAACATACATGTACTTACTGCTCATGATAGCAAAATTATTCCCCTCGTTTGTCTTCACTCCACTTCCGAGTTTTGGAAACTGGCTGTGAACCAGTATATCAAGTTGCATGATAAAATGGAAATTTGGCACATACAAGGAGTGAATTGTGAATCTTTATATTAATTTTGTTTTTTCATCCATTTTTAAGGTTCTGCGTTCTTATTTTTTTTTTTTTTACTGGAAGTTCAGAAGCGAGAAATTTTTACCGAACACTTATCATTAAGGTCTTCCGTCTCTACGAAATCAAACACGGTTTTTATTACGTGAATGTAAACATTATTAACCAACTTTTATTCGTTACTATCAATAATAATGAATTTTTGAATTAATTAATCAGATAGCTTTTGGCATAAGATATTTATGTGGATCAATGCGACATATATCATTTTAAGTAAATTGGTAGTTTTCTTGCCAGTGAGACACCAGCGTCCCTGGTTTTGCTAAGCCCGTTACAATTCCATCCCGAAACGAAGATTATTATATTCACATTTTGCCAATCAATACAAATGTGCGTAAGTTTTAAAACACTGTTAATTATCGGGCTTCTTAACATGTATTAAACGGGATGCCACAAATTTGGGCTGATCATTCAATTAAATTATTTCGTGTAAAACCAAGTTAAATGCAATACATGCATGATTTAGAGAATCATTTTCAAGAATGAACAAGTGCTTCGGCTATAATAAAAAAAATATAATTGGTTTCTAATTAGAACATATAAATGATAACGAATTTCAAAGCTAATGCTAAGCTGAGTATCAAACCGGCAGTGACAAAACGCGTATCATTGACCGGACGGACCCCCTTGAAAATTTAAATTAACATAAAAAAATATCGAAAATATGCCTCTGACCTCCTGGCAAACTAAAATGTCACTCCGAACCCCCCCCCCCCCCCACCTCCCCAAGGAAATAAAGCTGGATCGGTGCATTCCATGTCAGGCGGTGATATACATAAATGTCCCTGGTATTACTATAAAACATCAACAAGTAATTATTCAAATTTTGAATAAAGAACCATAACAAGGGGTGAAATACTCTCTATTTTTAAGAATATATTATTCCGAAGAAAAAATTAGCTTTACTTTTATTGATTTTCAGTTTTTTTCCTTTTTTAAACGATAGCCTTACCTTATATTTAAAAAAAAAAAATGTTCGTACAAATGAAGCGCGAGTGGCGCAGTGGCTGCGCGGAGGGCGATGTAAGTAGTACTATTGTACTAACGTGGGATCAAATCACGCTCGCGGCACTGATTTTTCTCCAAAATTTCTTCATAACTAATACAAGGTTATAATTGAGAGCAAAATTAATCACAACTTGAGAGAAAACAAAAATCTAGACAAAAACACTGACTTGTGTGCTGTGTACACCATGACCTTCTCGATATACATGTACATGCATAACGACATGAATATTAAATATACACAGATAAACAAAGCAAATTATAGGAATTGGTGAATAATATATTTACTTATTCAGCATCACAAATAAAGCTCTATGAAATGGAGTATTTTTGGCATGAATGCTAGCAGTTTGATATTATAGAAAATTATTTGTTGTACTTACATAATATAACTATAATTAAGGCGACATATTTAACATTATTTTATTAATTTGCTTATTCAACATGCGGAAGAGAGGTTATGAGATCAACAGGAAGTAATTACCTTAAAAAGCATTACAAAATAAATTCGATTTTGCAGTCAAAAATTTAAAAAATTGATATAGCTCTGATGTTTTGACGTATCTAGTTATTTAAAGTATTGTAGCTTTAGAAATTTGTATCTGTAATTATTTTGTTACAATCAAGTTTCTTTTTAAAGTATTTTGGCTATTCTCGTCGGCTTTTTTACCGATGATTACGATATCTTAAATGCTTGCATGGGCAGATTGATGTTCATTATTCAGTTGTTGATTACATAATCTCCCTTCACACACGATTGACCTGAGACGATGGCACAGGTAAACTAACGAAGCTACTGCTCCAGACACGTGTGTGTCTGGGGTATGTATACACATGGTACACGAGTCTGGTGAACAAAGAGGAGGTTTCACACCTCTAGACTAGTAAATTGATTTGTGTATAATTAGCTACTCGATTATTGACAGCTAAAACAGAAATCAAATTAGACTGTGTAAAATAAGCATTCATTAGCTAATACACGGGTATAGTCCGTCAATCAGTGGTCAAAAGAATCATGCATGAGACTATCAAAAAGAAACTAATGTTCAAAATATGCCTTAATTGTTACTTATCTTTTAAAAAATGACAAAACTCACAATTCAGCAATTTAAACCTTGTTTAAAAAATGCAATCAAGTAATAATGAAGTAATAATTTCGGAAGTAATTACGTCCCTGGTCTTAATTTCTTGTCCAATAAAGAACACCTTTCTTTCGAGCGCTATAGTCAGCAATTTAACTCCAAATAGCTTAATTAAATTGTTATACTGACACTGAATCATTATTAAAACTGAAAGAAACTTTAACATATCTTGACAAAGGATGTAAATAAGTGTAAAATAAAATTCCATTATCGTATTTTCAAAGAAGTTACGAGACACACTTCATCATGCGGCCATCTTGGACTTTCTCCTTGATCCGTTAATAATACCTCGATTGTTTGTTAAAATGTGCATGCTATTTTGATTGTTATAAGTCCGAAATCGATATTAAAATGAATAATCGGGCAATATTGATGTAATTTCGGGCAGGTAGCATCGTTTTTGACCCCCCCCCCCCCCAAAATAAAAAACGAAGCTACCTGCCTGAAATTACATCGCAGACTCATCCAAAAAATCTTGACAAGCAAACAAAAAAAAATAAAAAAAAATAAAGGGGACATTGAAAATCTTCTATATCTTTATCCGTGGGGGAGGGCGGGAGCTGGTGTGGTATATATCTGTTACTTCAATTTCACTCTTAATTTCCTTAATTAATACTTACATACTCCCCCAAAAATGAGAGGGGGGAGGCTCCATGATAATTAAATTTTTTATATGTAAACATGGTAAATGCAAGCCCCCCCCCCCCCCCGACTGATGCTTCGTGCCTGAATTTTATGTCTCATACGAGGAATAGACCCCCACGTCACCTTTTACAAAACATATAAATTTATCAATATCATTATTAATGTCATGAAAAAACATCCGAAAAATGTTTTAAAAATAGGTTTCTTATAACAATAGTGCCTTGATTGATTGTCAATTTGCTACATAGAATACACATGTGATGCAAAATGTGTCACAATTATTTGACTAAATTCATGAAGCAAACGTTAACAAGTTTCCGAATTCGGCATTTTTGTTCGATAAAATATGGGTTTAAACTCAAACAACAGTATATTTAGTCATTCAGTGTTGATAAGGAAATTAAAAAAAAAATGTTCAGATATCGAAAAAGCAACGCAAGAAAACAAACAGTTATCATACGATATTCTTGTTTCTCATAATTATTATAGTAGTTGACCCCGTGACGCCACAGTTCATCCCGCGCCAAATCGGCTTGATTAAAAATCGTTCTGAAGGTGTGAAATCGTGTTTTCCCCAAATATCTCGAAAAGTACTTATGCGACCGCAGTAAAATTTTCAGGATGTTTTTACACATAGATCTCCATTATATCAAAAATTGACCGCACTATACATGTAGGTAGTCTAGATACCGTTTGTCCCTGGTATACTTTAGAGAGAGAGAGAGAGAGAGAGAGAGAGAGAGAGAGAGAGAGAGAGAGAGATTTTTCAAAAAATGAAACATTTGGAAAATGATTAATTCAATTATAATTTAATTTATAAATAGGGAAATAATATTGTAACCAGTAAATTGAATTTTAAACAAAAATTTCACTTTTGTGTTATCCTAGAACCGTACATCGCGGATTTAATTACAGGTAACAAGTCTTAAACATCCGGGGATATAATTACATGTATATACAATACGAACCACCGAGGGGTAAGAATATTAATCAAGGTGACAGTCTGGCAATTTATAATTGTATTGTTTATTGGCTAAATTCAAATGAATTATAAGCTGTTGAAACATATGTACATAATTATAAATATATAATGCTACACTCTATCCAATCAAAATCAAACAGTTCGCTATTGACGTTAAACAATATTCTAAAAAAATATTATTCATACATGTACATTCATAGGAGGAGAGACCCTATAAATCAATAAATCAAATGATTATAATAATGATAATAATAGTAATATTAATAATAATAGTGATAGTAATAATACATCAGTTGGATGTACTAGTTATCCGACATCCCGTTTTTTACCTGCCTCACGCAGAAACATTGCGAGATGGCACAATTGTTTGCGATTATGAATGGCAAGGAGTTGAACTAACTTAAACATTGAAGGACGAGACCAGTAATATTTTTTTAAATACAATACCCGTAGACTTTTATAAAATGGACAGATAAGTATGAAATGGAATTCATCCTCGACTTCACCTAAATTACAATATTTACAGATACGCATCGATCTGACAGTTCCATTATAACGGCCTTGCTCTACCAAAAGCATATGCGATGACAGTCTATATTTTGTTAAAAGGACAACAAGGTTTTCCGGAATATTTTTACTCAAATAAAATTGTAACGAAAAAGTGTCAGGCAGATACTTGTACAATAAACATTTAGAGGATGACTCGAAAAATGCGTCTCTTTCCTGAATAAAAAAATCAGACAACCTCTGCTTTACAATTTTTAAGAAAACATTAGTGTTAGCCACATTTTGTGAAAGCCAGACTTCATGCATACCCAGAGATACTAATAATTCTCTGACATTAAAACACCATGTATTTGGTATCAACTGTGAGACCATTTCCTCATATACATTGCGTAATATACAATTTTCTGTTTTAATCAATTTCAACCAATACTTAATGATACGCAATTTACGTATAATACTCATAGGTAGACGACCTAACTCTGAATAAACCATAAAGTTTGACGTACATTTTTTAACTTTCAAAATTCTTTTACAAAAATTTGTGTGAACTCGTTCTATTTCATCACCAGAATGAAAACCCCATATCTCGGAGCCATAGTTAAGAACGCTAGATACATAGGTGTCAAAAATGCTTAATTTAGTCTCAATATTTAAATAAGTTTCATTACATAGTTTTAGAATACCAAACATACATTTCCTACCCTGCATTGCAATTGTTTTCTGTGTAACATTAAAATTCCCATTAAAATTCAAATTGATTCCTAAATAATTGAAACAATTAACAACCTCAACATGCTTTTGGTCATAGGTCCAAAAATCATTTTTACACATTCTACCCGCATGTCGAAAAACAACTATTTTTGTTTTATCTGTGTTCACACCAATATTCCAATCATTACTAAATTGATACAATTGATTCAACATACCCTGTAGACTCTCCCTTGAATTAGCTATTAACACAGTATCATCAGCATACATTAAAAGAAAAAGCGAAAGGTCTCTGAAGTCAACAGGTTCACAACAACTTCGAATAAGATCCATTTCAAAATCATTAATATATAATGAAAAAAGAAAAGGCGACAAAGCCTCTCCTTGCATAAGTCCAGTTGTTGACGAAAAATAATTTGACAGTTCAGACTTATATCTGACACATGATTTTAACTCACAATAAATATGCTTAATAATACTTAACAACTTTCCCGTGACTCCATTTGTAGCAAGTTTGTATAATAACTTGTTTCTATTCACACTATCAAACGCTTTTCTGTAATCAACAAAACAACAATATAATTTCTTTTTCTTTTTCAAATATAAAGATACTAAACTAGTAAGTGCAAAAATGGCATCTGTGGTACTATGACCTGGCTTAAACCCAAACTGCGCATCGCTTATGATACCATTGTCGTCAGACCAGCGAAGTAATTACGGGTTGATGTTTGCAACATTGCCACCTTTGGTCTTCTGTACTATGTATGTGCATGTATTTTTAAAATACACTTATTTGATCTACTGTTTGCAGGTAATATACACAAGTACAGAAACTCGCTCAAGCTGAGCTCGGTGCAACCAACCTATAGAAATAGCGTTTGTGAAATTTATTAAACTTAGCGACAATTTGAAGTCTTGTTACCTTCTTACATGTATCAAAACAACAACAATCACATTGAAAAAAAAAACCCCCAAACAGTCTCACTTTAATGACTTAATTAAACTACAAAACTTGATACAGTTATTTTAGCATGATTTTGAAGTCAATATAAAACATTTTTTTCCCAAATGTTATATTTTACTCTCTTTTATTTAAAAAAAATCCGTTCAATGGGTAACAATGCGGCGTAGACAATCGCCGTTATTGACGATGTGGTGATGTGGTTCTTGTTCTGTGCACCTGACTCCATGAAACATGATATGAGATTGTCTTAGTATTCCGAATTCTTTTAAAGGGGGGGGGGGGGTATTTAACAATCGGGTTCGTAATTCAACATAATTATTACACTCCAAGATGGAAACTATAGGAACATCACTGGGAACATTAGTCTGATCATCAGAGTTGAGAAATGACTACATGAAGTTTATGAGCATTAGATATGAAAAAACGTCATCATTGGGTAAACATTTGGTTGCTTACAATCTGCATAAGGTATTTTTTAAGCGTTGCATTAGTACTGCACAGCAACAAAGGTCATTCTTATCTGCTGAGGTAAAGAACCGCACCTGTTAAACGCTCACCATCTATACATCATAGTGCCAAATATTCATCTCTTTTCGGGATGGATTTTTTATACACTGATTTTAGGTGGGAAGTGCCTATGGTAATTACAAGAAAGAGTTATATAATATGTAATGAAATTATAAGTTTTTAAGAGATAACAAGAAAGTCTAATTAGATGGATTAAAAATGAAGAACCAAATAATAACTATTAATTGAGGATTAGAATCTGCATTTTATAGCAAACATGCACCTACAGTATTTTGGAAAATCAACACAATACATTCTCACATGCCTTTAAAAGATTAATATCAGATGAAAACATGAAATGTTTGTACAGTTCTTGATCCAATCAATTACTATGAGACAGAGTTTAATGTTATGTGCAAATTAAGGTGAAATAACAAAAGAAAATAATTTATTATGAGAAATCATGAGAAAAATATCTGTGATATATGGGAACATTTATCCTATGTGAAAAATCATGGGATATATCCCATTTTCTTTATTTTGTGGGATTTTTTGTCCTATATGGGAGAATTAATCCCACCTTTTAACAATTATGGGATTTTTTTCTCCCACATGGGACGATTTATCCCACAGTACTTTTTCTCCCATGGGATTTTGGTGGGGTTTGAGATGGGATGAAAAATCCCACCAAAATCCCATGGGATTTTGATATTTGAGAGACAATTATAAGAAAACTAGAGCAATGTGTACATTCATGCTGACATGATAGGATCAAAGTAAAATGTCCCACTAAGATATATAAACAAAAGTAAGCTATGTCCAACGGAAATGGTAGCGAAAAGCCCGGACCTTGTCATGTCCGGACTTAAATGTCGCACTGTTAATTCTTGTTTGTAGATTGGTAAAACAACCTTTTGAAGTGACAAGATGAATTCCAACTCCATATTGTTGTGGATGCTTGCTAATTCCGATCCGCGCATTTGACAGATTCTCTGAGCAGAAACGTACGACATTTTCGTTTCATTGATGGAATAACAAAACTTGTCGTGCAAGAAATATCCACTCTCGTTACATTTTTCTGAAGTTATCAGAATTTATTTGAAAATACAATCCACAAAAATAAATGTACAGATTAATAATGAAATGGGTGGGAACGTGTTGCGATCTCCCGATTTTCAATTCATTTTTTATATTGTCATCCCTATCTTAAAATATTTGTAATTATTCAATTATATATATTAATTATATTTATCAGAAAATATTTATCCTTTTTTAATTACATGTATACATCTATCTAGGGCTCAAGTTAACTGACATTTGATATTGGCTGGACGTTCTTAATGTTTAATGTTATACTTCATACCTTGTGTTTTGTTGTCAAGGTAACTCAGTACTGAAGATACTGGGGAAAAAAAGCACATCATCAAAAACAAACTAATTTGCAATAAAAATATTTTAAAACAAAAAAAGTTAAAATGCACTTGTTAAGCAATGTATAACAACTTGAGTCACCAAAAAACCCGGATGTACCTGACTGGACTTCGCATACATAAGGATAATGTAATATACAATTGTCTTTCTTGAACTTCCCATTTGATTGAAGCATTAATGCGCAATTCTGGATTCCACTTCCAGAATTTAATGGAGAAAATTGGTTTTCAGGACTGTCAGACCAATGCCAAACTTTAAAAGAAGGAAATACATTATAATCTAAACAGTGCTTTTTTGTATGAACAACAATAAGGGTGAACTTTGAAATATTTGTATCTGCATGAAAATAGGTTAAACTTTCTAATATACCGGTACATAATATTTGTTTAAAGATGAAAAGAAAAAATGTTTCGAAAAAACCTAAGAAATGTGATTATTTAATCAATAAGTAGTGTATATGCCTATGTAAAACTTAATTTCTTTATATTAACATTTTAAAATGTCATAACACATAAACATACCTTTAGTAGAGTCTCTTCTGTTATATCCAACCCACCAATCTGTTCTAATGATGCTTTAACAATTTAAAGAAAGAAATTTTGTCTCTTAATATTATTATCATATAAATTGATTAAAAAATCATGTGCAATTTTCAAAATCGTTTGTCAAATTGTTTCAATTTATTTTGCCATACAATGTTTTAGTGCTTTTTACATATGAATGAACATTTCTCTATAATTTAAAAAAAAAATCTAAACATAAAGTGTTAAATTCTCTGCATGATTAAATAAAAACTTAAGATCTATTTTGTACATTTAAAAAATATATTAACTTTCATTATATTCATCACAATTTGAAATACCAATGAATCTTCTTTTATAAGCAGGTTGACCTACCCTTTGAATGTATTGTAAACAAAATCGACATCTCTCTCATCTTGTATTGAAACCAGACGACCTCCTAAACTTCTGCAATGTTTTCGTGCTTTTGTCCATGGAAGTGTTTGTAAAAATTCCTAAAAAAAAATTTCATCATGCACCAAACTGACAACAAATTTTTTGTGATTGTATATCTTAATAAGGTTGATTTCAGTCCATCTCAATCATTTTTCAGTAAAAAAAAAAGGGCATTGTGGAAGAGAAAGCTAGAACAAGACACACGCGTACGGTAAGCTTAATTTAACAGATTTGGACTTTGTTTTACAAAAGGACCTACGATCAAATTGATAAATGATGATTGATTATCAGCTATCTTATGTTTCATCATAGAACCAGGAAAATATCATCAGAGATTGGAGAAAGTCTTACATCAATTATTTTGTGAACATTTCTTGCAATAGTAATCACTCCAAGATATTGTATAATGCTCTTTTATAAAAGGCAGTCCTCCTCGCATCAATATCTCCAATTCCTTACCTTATAACAGTTGTTGTTATGCTTGTACCAGCCATGAGGGCAGATAATTTCCTGTCTTGAGTTCGAGTTAAGGGTTATGGTGGAAGAATTAGGTAGGTACCCTGCACGCTGTTTCTCACATATAAAGTAATGCTTTTCCTGACAAAGACCTAGAGCCAATAGCAGCGATGTGTGCAAAAAGCCACATCTTCGTGTAGAATTAGTTGCTGTAAAGATATGCATAGTATTACGTGTATTTTCAATATTGTTATTTTTATTACTTCCTTATGTTTTTAACTAATTATGTATTAATTAACATTACATTAACAATATCTAGACATAATGTAATTGTTTTAATTGAAATTTTATATACCAACAATTTGACTGAATCATGGAGCATTTACCAAAATTCAAAAATGTTTGCCGTAACAATGGAGTTTTCCCACTTGACCAAGAACTTGTATTTTGGTTCGCACTGTACCCAATCCAGGCCCTCAAACCTACAGAGTACACGTTCCCAAGGTGACTGGCCAGAAAACTGGATACGTGTCTGTGTGAAAAGAAGAAAATGAACCAAAAAATGTTTTTGTTTGTTATAATACGTTTTGTTTTGCTGTTTTTTCATTTGATTCAAAACATTAACGACTTTATTACTCTGGTCAATAGACAACGTTACGGTTAATAATAAACTGGATATGCAACTTTGTCATGTGTAATACTTATCTTTGTAATAGATATCTTTCCCTGACAATTGATTATGTATTTGTTGAATAATCATAAAATCAAATGAAACAGTTCGTGGATATGAACACTTTGTTCAATTGATATGTTCATATAATTACAAAACAGATGAAAGTTGCAAAACCTTGAATTTACTATCGTTACATATAAAACAAAATATACATTAAGTATTACTTACAATGAACTGATCGTTGCTAGGCTACCTTTATTTGATTTACAAAACGTATTTGCACCATCCCACGTTTTAGGGGTGGCAAATACTTTATAACATAGGCCCTCATATCCAACGTAGTCCTTCATAGATATTGAAGATAAGTATAATAATATAATATAACAATAATTATGTATAATTTACCTTGCAATCATCTACTCCTCCCTAAATTAATTCCAAAATACATGAATTTTATTATGAATTATAAATATAACCTTAATCAGATATGTAAATACAGTAGCATACAAACATTAAGATGCCTTTACAATACGTATAATAAAAAAGTTATATTTATAACAGAAAATAATTTCTTTTGTCAATATACATAATAGGCAACTGTATTGTACTGTATATGTTAAATAATATAAGCACTCAATATCATTAATTTATGAATTAATCAGAATACATTTAAGAAAATTCAACATGTTTGCATCAGTAACGATACACTTTAGTCGTAATTACCCGGTCACACCCTTCTGAAAAAGGCAATTTATCTCCAGCCCCATTTCTTTGCTTTTTCATTTTACAAACATATCCAGGCATATAAGATTCACAAGCTTTATCAGCCCAAAGTCCATTCTAAAATTATAAAATTTCATATGTCACACAATGTTTGAATAGTTCAAAATAAATAATAATAATAATAATATTATAGTCTGTCCCAAGTTATTGCTTCCATCAATTTTTGATGATTTTTAACAAAAATGCACATACCTGTGAAAGAAATACAATTAAAATCGATGAAAGGGAATATATCCAAAATATCTTCATTGAACAATTATCCCTTTTCACTCATAAAATTTCACAGGAACGAAAACAATTTTTTTACGGAGATTTGTAATGGGAAATGTTTACATCTTTTCTCCATTCGGAATACACTCGGAATACATCGCGCAATTTTTTAACATTATCATCCGGGCTTATTAATGGCTGATGCAATGCAAAATCTCCGTACACTTTCAATTTTTGGATGTGTATTGAAACCTGAAGCGGTAATGGGGGCGTTTCAAAACAGATAATCTGGACATTTTTCATATTAGTGGATGAACGTAGTTTGAGCACAATGGTATTTACAATTATTGAAATATCAAGCAAAAAGTGGTGGAAGCAAAAACTCGGGACAGAGTATAGCTTACAATAATAAATGAGTGACAGTCAATCATCTTTGAAAAGTTAGGAAATCATTAATGAATTTAGGGGATACAACTCACATAAAAGCTTATATATGTACACCCTTGTTTGTAAGGGTTGAATCCCTGTGGTTCACTACTCTGCCATTTAACGTATGTGACGTCACTGTCGTCTGCCCATCGGAAAGTTTGATCCTTTCTATCGCGAAGACCAATCCAAAATCCATAATTGGCGGATACAGAATCTGACATAAGAAGAATAACATCTTATTTCTCATCACTTGAATTGTCTTTAAACACAAACTATTTTTAAATACCACTGATGTAAACTTCTTTTAAAAGAAATGAGAGGAAGCACGTGCTTTAGCTAGAGTAATATTACAATTTATTCCTTCTGAGAATGAAGATTTTCAATTTAAATACTATGAAAAGTACAGTCCTTCCCATTAGGAGATTAAAGTTTATAATTCCTACCTTCAGAAAGTTGACTGAACACCAGGTATTGTTCCACGCGATCTGAAATTGAGGCAAGATCTGCGCCTTGTCGGCGACATATGGTGTCTGCTTCGTCCCAGGTTGTTGTGTTTTTCTTAATCAAGAAGCAGTTGTCTTTGTATGGTACCCATCCATTTGGACAATATTCATCAACAACTAAATTAAAACATTTAGTTTTAAAACGACGTTCAACTCGTTTTAAAGAACATTTAAAAGTTAAACTATATTAAACAAAATAAAAACAGATACCTATTGTTTTTTGTATTTCATTTGATTCTGTCTCAGAATCCGATGTACCAATGCCTGCAGACAAAGGAAATATAATTTTTATAGTTTATTATCGACTAATAGGAATTACAACTCCATTGATTTCATTCGTGTTAAATATTGATAATGTTTGGGAATTGTTTTCTTCACTGACTTGATTTCTCGCAAATGCCTGGATGCAACTGCCCACATGGTCTGTCGGTCCATTTTGCATTAGATATAAACATGGCGACACAATCTTCGTCTCCGTCGATCACGTGGTCGGGCTCATCTATAAAAATAAAAATTAGATCTTATTACGGTAAAACACGGTTAAAGCAAATACGCTCAAAATGAATTGACGCTTACAGCGAAGTGATTCTTATTCCCCGAGACTTAATTACATATTGTAAACTTGACGGATATAACGAATTATGCTTATAACGAAGTAAAATCGCACGTCCCTGGCACTTCGTTATATGCGTGTTTTACTATTATTCAAATACTATTTTGACTGCTAAAAGAACAAAAATTATAATGGTCTTTTTATTCCTGAAACGGATAGTTTGTGTTACCATTATATTAAGACACGTTATACGCTTATTAGCTAGGTCCAATCTTTCTTTGCGCATTGGTTAAAATAACTATACCTGGAAACCAGTTGTAATAAACAAACGGTTCGCCGTCCGTCCATTGGTATCCAACCCCTTCTTCTCGACAGTTAGCTCCAATCCAGACAGAACCATCAGCCGCTTCAAACCTCAAAAGACCTAGTATAAAATATTAAACAATTTACATGTATCATCAACTTTAGCATTTATCAACGACTCGACATTTTTCTATTTATATTGTTGCTGTGTCTGAAGCACCGTTGCCTTGCATAGCATTGGTTAGATTGTAACTTTTGGATTCAACTGTGATACTTTTGTAGAGCTTGATATTAAAGCTAAATAATATTGCCCAAGAAAGTTTTAACAACAAAATCTTGGAATGAATTGTGTGATTTTGGAAAATTTGGAAAACATTCATTCAATCAATCTTAATTACCGGCAATAAAAGCTTGCTCTGCATTGTCGTCGATGCTTATAAGGTGTCCTCCCATTTGCTGACATTTGTATTCTGCAGATTCCCAAGTCAAAAGTTCGGTGATCAGGAAAAAGCACGAGGACTCCGAGCCGTCAGTCCAGTCAATCCATCCTTTACCACATGAAGACTGTCGGTCGTTCAGATCTTTTAAAAAGATATGGCTTAATCAACACCTAATGTTCATACTGTGGAATCATTTAAATTTGTAATCGAGGACATATTTTCGTGTATTGCGGGATATTTGGTTTTTCATAGGGATGTAATTTCGTTGATGCGTCAGTTTTCAGTTTTAGTAAGAAAACTTATTCTTTCAACATTTGTTTTCGTCGAGGATGTGAATTCGTGGGGAAGGGCTACCCACGAATTCTAATGATTCCACAGTATACCAACCATTGGTTTTGGTTTTGTGTGGGTATTTTTTACTTATAATATTAGTTCAAACGAAGTCAACCTTTATTTTTAAATTAGCTCTCCTTCTAAACGTTCTTACTAGTTAATACAGAAGACCGAACCAAACGGAAAGTAATATTGATTGATTTTCCAACCTTTATGTGCATCCATTTCCTTGTTGGCAATCCAGTTTCGCGATCCTACATCATAGCTACAGACCACACCAAAAGATGCCGAACACAAGTCGTCCGACAACCAGGTTCCGTTCCTATCTTTAATGCAAATGATATACATTCAATTAGTTTAAACTTCAGTTATCTTGTATTGTTTCTTTTTTTAAAAAAAGTTTGCACTCATCCAAGCAACTAGTATTTGTTTGTTGTGGATTTTTGGCGTTATTTGTTTGAATCCTTAGACTCAACTCGATATAGAGACAACTTTTATTTATTTATTTATTATTAAAATTTTCATTTCAGGAGAAATACAAGAATTACCTATATCCATGTAGGCACACTCTCCTAACGCGGCTGTGTTAGTTGACAGTTTTGTGTATAAGGCTGCCTTGTGTTTTGATGATTCCCAAGCCCAATATTTCTGTGCTGGGGCACTTTGGCCTATAATTTAAAGGCAATTATTCTCATCTACGACAGCGATCATTTTTTCTCGATTATGTTAGAGTATACTGTAAACGTACTACATTTGGCTGTGTATTCTATTTAGCGCTTTTGGCGGAACGCGGCTTCCGCTTAATCAAGTACATCGCTAAATGCCATACATACATAATAGTCACATTCAGGAAGACGCTACTTCAAATCTACGCCAACTTGTTCAGAAACTAATTCCCGCCAAATATCGTACACGCCAAATAAAATACGTTTACAGTATATAACGTTTACACTTTACAGTATATAACTGAAGTCTGGATTATGAGATTAATTCAAAATCATTTACAGTGTATGTATATAAATTTGGTTATCCGCTCTTTCCAACGATCTTATATCATTTACAACAAGTTGAATTTCATAAAAAAAAAAAAACCCAGCAACAACAAAAATCTAGATGTTCGCTTTAAAAATGATTATTATTTTGTCAATCTTACGTCTTAGATTCAGCCAAAATTTCCCGTCGTTCCCGATTCCAGATCGTTGCCGTTGTAAGAATGTTTGCATAAAATTTTGCTCTACATCACTGCAATACAATAAGATGTGTATATGCGATAATATAATCCATTCTTCATGAGATAGTCATGAATATTCATATCGTACTGAAAACGAGGCTAATGCCGTATCGAAGAACGCAAGCATGGCGATAAACAGGAGTATTATGTCTATGACGACGACTACAAGTCCAATGGAAAAAGTTTGACCTTTATTTACTACAAATTATTTTTTTGATCGACACCTTTCAGGCATAGCCTCAAAAATATAAAATACTGCTCAAAAGATATGGACGAGGTCAATGCTTTCAAAAGACTGAAAGACTAACAGCATACTCTCTCTCTCTCTCTCTCTCTCTCTCTCTCTCTCTCTCTCTCTCTCTCTCTCTCTCTCTCTCTCTCTCTCTCTCTCTCTCTCTGTGCTAAAATTGCAATATCCCAAAAAAAAGAAGTTTTTTTTTCATGAATATGTACATCTTCACTGAAAATAAATATTGATATTAGTGCCCATGGTTTATAGTAAGACCTTGTGATCTCCAGCAGAGTAGAATTCAGTGTTCTGCAATGGTCGCTCGCCTTCATCCACGTTGACTGCCAGTCGTCTAACATTTTATAACACTTGCTGATGTGGAAAAACCAGCCTCTTGGACATGTTCCTAAAACAAGAGGAAATTACCACTGAATATTATGTCGTCTGCTGTTTTAAACGATATACATTGTATATCATGTCTATTTTATTGGCGTGGTTTTTTTTTAACTATGTACACTTTACCTGTATCAAATTTGTTCGTATTACATGAAATTGTATTAGTTCATTCCTTTGATGAATTTTTATCAGTTCGTGAAGTGCATTTTCTTCACTATATCATTATCTATCGAAATTATATGATATCGGACCTCAGGTTGATTAGTATATAATATGACTTTGATAAAATTGCATTTTAAACAAATAAATGATAGTATTATAAATTGATAAATTCATAATGAAGTACATGTACTGACCGACAGGTTTACTGCAAACAACATCATTCAGATAGGAGCACTGAATGGGAAACCAATTTCCATGGTTAGTTACGTGTATATTGTCTGGATACTTTAGCATTACACACAAACCATCTTTTCTGAAATTCAAATAAAAAAATAATAATTAACAAACATGTGACTGTTATGACACCCACTATCTGTATCAATCGAATTATTTTTAATTTTACTACTGTTTAAAGTGGTTATTTACGCGTGGGGGGGGGGGGGATTTACACTATCATAGTTACACGGTACGCAGAAAACCGCAAAAAGTACCCTTTGTGCGTATGGTAAAAAAATCAAGTGGGACAAATTATGCATCCACATATTGTTTGACAAAAGATAAAGCGTACTTATTAACCACCACCGTAAATAACCACTTTTACAGTAATTTTTACCTTCGAGACCGTTGTAGTTTGTGCCAATAAAACTTAGTGATATTCAGTTCGACGTGTTCAGATGAATAATAATTTCTAGTGAAATACACAGAACCATCGTTGCTGATCCCTGTCCAAAAATTGGCTTTCTTTAGTTTGGCGAAATCATTGGCTTCTGTTTGAATCTCTAGGGAATCAATCACCGGGAGACTAGCATCTAACTCTCCACAGAGGTTTCTGGGGAAAGAGGTTTTTTTAACGCATTATTTTCAAAACGCAAATGTTTTGCGTCATATATAAAAATGTTTAATCATTGTAATTTACTCCCTAATTTTGCAGTTCAGTTAACAATAGCATGTATAATTCCTCTGCTTGTTCTGCTGCATTTGAAAAAAACAGCATAACTGTTTTTCGAAACTAATTTTACAAGCAACGATGGTGATTTTGCAAATAGATAGAATAAACTTTATTACATGGCGTCATTCCAGGACGCTTTGGTGCCGTTGATCAACCTATAACAGTTGCTTCCAAAGCGTTGCCAGCCGTTTTCTGTGTCACAGAGACCTACTCTCACTATATACAAGAAGAAAAACAAAAGAACAGATTCAAAACTTCATAGCAACTAAAATTTTGGCGATTTGCTATACGATATTTACTTTTTTAAGTGAATATCCATGACATAATTCAAGTGGAAGGTACGTGGCCCACGGTTTCTGATCTATCTTTGGAAATTTATTTTCTTTGCCTGAATTTTGTCTACATATGCATGTTAGGGACATATTTATTTTATTTATGAAAAATAAAATGCAGTGTATCAGGACATTAAAAACCAACTTACGGTCACATATTTTTCCAACGTAGTCTGTGGTACAGCGACACATGAAATCATCTTTGAGATCAATGCACGTAGCGCCATTTTTACACGGCTTGTATTGACACTGGGAAACTTTTGAAAACAAAGATTTTAAAACACTATAGCACGTAAGAAGAAAAAAATAGTAAACACAAATTCATAAGATAACTATTTCATATTATATAAATAGTGCTTGTTTGGGAGGGTAACAGTTGAAATTGACACCCCGAGACAACCGACGCGAAGCGGAGGTTGACAATGGTTTTCGAGGGGTGTCGATTTCAACTGTTATCCTTCCAAACAGGCACTGTTTATTTTATTATACTGAATGGCAATTTTAAAGAAAACTTAAATGCTTTTCTATAGAAATGACTTGAATTCTATTGCGAACCATACGCGCATCATTTACGCGCATGTAACAAGTCGTTTTGTTATACTTTCATGTTAAATACTGAAATCTGATTGGGTAAGACGCAGTTAATAATATTTTCTATTACCCTCAGCGTTAGCAACGCACTTAGCAACGGGTAACATTAAAAAAATTTACATGCGCGAAAATTATGCGCGTACGGTTCGCTGTAGAATTCACGTTATTCCTATGTAAAAGCAGTAAAATTTTCTTAAAAATTAAGACATTCAGTATAACAAAATAAATAGTGCCTGTTTGGGAGGATAACAGTTGAAATTAACACCCCTCGAAAATCATTTGACAATGGTTTTCTCGGGGTGTCAATTTCAACTGTTACCCTCCCAAACAGGCACTATTTATATAATGTTACCCGTTGCTAAGTGTGTTGCCAACGCTGAGGGTAATAGAACGGATTATCAACTGCGTCTAAACCAATCAGAGTTTAGTATTTAACATGAAAGTATAATAATCTAAAAATATTGCAGACATATGAATTTACATTTTTTTTAAAATCTAAATTTCAAAAGTGGACATATTCATATATCCTGCCGAATGCTGTATAGTGCTATTTCCCCCTTGCTATTCCCACCACCGAAAAAATGGCTAGTTAATGGTAGCCCCCCCCCCCCTCCCCAAGGAAAGGTGCTATATAGTGGCGTTTCTCCTTTTTGTCCAAGTTACGGAAAAGCCCACTTTATAAAAGATTGTCCCCCTTTCTTCCATTCTGGTCTTGTTTATGGCGGACCATTCGTGGTAATATTTCGAAATATCTAAAATATCATTGAATACTCATGATGAAGGAGAATCAATGCAAAGTTTCTCATGATAACTTCCTGATAAATCTTAATTTAATGTGTATCTTCTGAAGAAATGAAGGAGTTAAATATTGCAGGATATATTACCCTCCATCCATCAAAGACCATTTATTTAAGGTATAAACTGTTCAAATTGAGGATACCTGTAAAGTGCGAAACGAAATGGAAACGAAACGAAATGAACTGAAACGAAACGAAATCTAACGAAACGAAATCTACCAATTAAAAACGAAATGAAGCATACCATGCGAAATCAAATCGAAACGAAACGAAACAAGACGAAGAGAAATCTACATGCAGAAACAAAATGAAATCAAATCGAGCAAAATGATATAAAGTTCATTGTAATACATATACATGTATATGTGACCATTTCAATCTTAAAATACATCACATGTATATTAAAGTGTTTAATGGAAGTTTAGAAATAAATGATTATGTTTGTTCATTTCTAGACGTGCGCATTCGTATGTGTGGATACACTTCAAAAGTTATTGCCCACTTCTATGCTAGGCAAAAAAAAAAATTTTTAGACTCTAACTAAATATAAACATCAAGTTCCTATTATCACCTTTGATTATTTTTTAATATAATCCATTTGTAATCATGCTTGTAAACACAAACTTTAGAACCTGGCGATTCTTCTTTTGCTATTGTCTATTTTAAAGCCAAACTTTATAAGATCACGCACTTTTATAAACAGTAACATAAAAGCGGAGGCTTTGTATTTTTTTTTTTTAGAAATAACATGGTAAATTGCAACTGGCCCTCGGCCGTTTGAGATAAACTGAGTTGTCACACGTGCTTTCGCTCATTAAGACAAACAGTATAAGCTGCTAACTGACAGACTGCCTAATTAAGTTATCCAAAACGCGATTTTTATTTTTTTTTAAACATTATGCCTTAAATCAAACAGTTAAGAACAGTGCGACATTTAAGTCCGGACATGACAAGGTCCGGGCTTTTCGCTACCATTTCCGTTGGACATAGCTTACTTTTGTTTATATATCTTAGTGGGACATTTTACTTTGATCCTATCATGTCAGCATGAATGTACACATTGCTCTAGTTTTCTTATAATTGTCTCTCAAATATCAAAATCCCATGGGATTTTGGTGGGATTTTTCATCCCATCTCAAACCCCACCAAAATCCCATGGGAGAAAAAGTACTGTGGGATAAATCGTCCCATGTGGGAGAAAAAAATCCCATAATTGTTAAAAGGTGGGATTAATTCTCCCATATAGGACAAAAAATCCCACAAAATAAAGAAAATGGGATATATCCCATGATTTTTCACATAGGATAAATGTTCCCATATATCACAGATATTTTTCTCATGATTTCTCATAATAAATTATTTTCTTTTGTTATTTCACCTTAATTTGCACATAACATTAAACTCTGTCTCATAGTAATTGATTGGATCAAGAACTGTACAAACATTTCATGTTTTCATCTGATATTAATCTTTTAAAGGCATGTGAGAATGTATTGTGTTGATTTTCCAAAATACTGTAGGTGCATGTTTGCTATAAAATGCAGATTCTAATCCTCAATTAATAGTTATTATTTGGTTCTTCATTTTTAATCCATCTAATTAGACTTTCTTGTTATCTCTTAAAAACTTATAATTTCATTACATATTATATAACTCTTTCTTGTAATTACCATAGGCACTTCCCACCTAAAATCAGTGTATAAAAAATCCATCCCGAAAAGAGATGAATATTTGGCACTATGATGTATAGATGGTGAGCGTTTAACAGGTGCGGTTCTTTACCTCAGCAGATAAGAATGACCTTTGTTGCTGTGCAGTACTAATGCAACGCTTAAAAAATACCTTATGCAGATTGTAAGCAACCAAATGTTTACCCAATGATGACGTTTTTTCATATCTAATGCTCATAAACTTCATGTAGTCATTTCTCAACTCTGATGATCAGACTAATGTTCCCAGTGATGTTCCTATAGTTTCCATCTTGGAGTGTAATAATTATGTTGAATTACGAACCCGATTGTTAAATACCCCCCCCCCCCCTTTAAAAGAATTCGGAATACTAAGACAATCTCATATCATGTTTCATGGAGTCAGGTGCACAGAACAAGAACCACATCACCACATCGTCAATAACGGCGATTGTCTACGCCGCATTGTTACCCATTGAACGGATTTTTTTTAAATAAAAGAGAGTAAAATATAACATTTGGGAAAAAAATGTTTTATATTGACTTCAAAATCATGCTAAAATAACTGTATCAAGTTTTGTAGTTTAATTAAGTCATTAAAGTGAGACTGTTTGGGGGTTTTTTTTTTCAATGTGATTGTTGTTGTTTTGATACATGTAAGAAGGTAACAAGACTTCAAATTGTCGCTAAGTTTAATAAATTTCACAAACGCTATTTCTATAGGTTGGTTGCACCGAGCTCAGCTTGAGCGAGTTTCTGTACTTGTGTATATTACCTGCAAACAGTAGATCAAATAAGTGTATTTTAAAAATACATGCACATACATAGTACAGAAGACCAAAGGTGGCAATGTTGCAAACATCAACCCGTAATTACTTCGCTGGTCTGACGACAATGGTATCATAAGCGATGCGCAGTTTGGGTTTAAGCCAGGTCATAGTACCACAGATGCCATTTTTGCACTTACTAGTTTAGTATCTTTATATTTGAAAAAGAAAAAGAAATTATATTGTTGTTTTGTTGATTACAGAAAAGCGTTTGATAGTGTGAATAGAAACAAGTTATTATACAAACTTGCTACAAATGGAGTCACGGGAAAGTTGTTAAGTATTATTAAGCATATTTATTGTGAGTTAAAATCATGTGTCAGATATAAGTCTGAACTGTCAAATTATTTTTCGTCAACAACTGGACTTATGCAAGGAGAGGCTTTGTCGCCTTTTCTTTTTTCATTATATATTAATGATTTTGAAATGGATCTTATTCGAAGTTGTTGTGAACCTGTTGACTTCAGAGACCTTTCGCTTTTTCTTTTAATGTATGCTGATGATACTGTGTTAATAGCTAATTCAAGGGAGAGTCTACAGGGTATGTTGAATCAATTGTATCAATTTAGTAATGATTGGAATATTGGTGTGAACACAGATAAAACAAAAATAGTTGTTTTTCGACATGCGGGTAGAATGTGTAAAAATGATTTTTGGACCTATGACCAAAAGCATGTTGAGGTTGTTAATTGTTTCAATTATTTAGGAATCAATTTGAATTTTAATGGGAATTTTAATGTTACACAGAAAACAATTGCAATGCAGGGTAGGAAATGTATGTTTGGTATTCTAAAACTATGTAATGAAACTTATTTAAATATTGAGACTAAATTAAGCATTTTTGACACCTATGTATCTAGCGTTCTTAACTATGGCTCCGAGATATGGGGTTTTCATTCTGGTGATGAAATAGAACGAGTTCACACAAATTTTTGTAAAAGAATTTTGAAAGTTAAAAAATGTACGTCAAACTTTATGGTTTATTCAGAGTTAGGTCGTCTACCTATGAGTATTATACGTAAATTGCGTATCATTAAGTATTGGTTGAAATTGATTAAAACAGAAAATTGTATATTACGCAATGTATATGAGGAAATGGTCTCACAGTTGATACCAAATACATGGTGTTTTAATGTCAGAGAATTATTAGTATCTCTGGGTATGCATGAAGTCTGGCTTTCACAAAATGTGGCTAACACTAATGTTTTCTTAAAAATTGTAAAGCAGAGGTTGTCTGATTTTTTTATTCAGGAAAGAGACGCATTTTTCGAGTCATCCTCTAAATGTTTATTGTACAAGTATCTGCCTGACACTTTTTCGTTACAATTTTATTTGAGTAAAAATATTCCGGAAAACCTTGTTGTCCTTTTAACAAAATATAGACTGTCATCGCATATGCTTTTGGTAGAGCAAGGCCGTTATAATGGAACTGTCAGATCGATGCGTATCTGTAAATATTGTAATTTAGGTGAAGTCGAGGATGAATTCCATTTCATACTTATCTGTCCATTTTATAAAAGTCTACGGGTATTGTATTTAAAAAAATATTACTGGTCTCGTCCTTCAATGTTTAAGTTAGTTCAACTCCTTGCCATTCATAATCGCAAACAATTGTGCCATCTCGCAATGTTTCTGCGTGAGGCAGGTAAAAAACGGGATGTCGGATAACTAGTACATCCAACTGATGTATTATTACTATCACTATTATTATTAATATTACTATTATTATCATTATTATAATCATTTGATTTATTGATTTATAGGGTCTCTCCTCCTATGAATGTACATGTATGAATAATATTTTTTTAGAATATTGTTTAACGTCAATAGCGAACTGTTTGATTTTGATTGGATAGAGTGTAGCATTATATATTTATAATTATGTACATATGTTTCAACAGCTTATAATTCATTTGAATTTAGCCAATAAACAATACAATTATAAATTGCCAGACTGTCACCTTGATTAATATTCTTACCCCTCGGTGGTTCGTATTGTATATACATGTAATTATATCCCCGGATGTTTAAGACTTGTTACCTGTAATTAAATCCGCGATGTACGGTTCTAGGATAACACAAAAGTGAAATTTTTGTTTAAAATTCAATTTACTGGTTACAATATTATTTCCCTATTTATAAATTAAATTATAATTGAATTAATCATTTTCCAAATGTTTCATTTTTTGAAAAATCTCTCTCTCTCTCTCTCTCTCTCTCTCTCTCTCTCTCTCTCTCTCTCTCTCTCTCTCTAAAGTATACCAGGGACAAACGGTATCTAGACTACCTACATGTATAGTGCGGTCAATTTTTGATATAATGGAGATCTATGTGTAAAAACATCCTGAAAATTTTACTGCGGTCGCATAAGTACTTTTCGAGATATTTGGGGAAAACACGATTTCACACCTTCAGAACGATTTTTAATCAAGCCGATTTGGCGCGGGATGAACTGTGGCGTCACGGGGTCAACTACTATAATAATTATGAGAAACAAGAATATCGTATGATAACTGTTTGTTTTCTTGCGTTGCTTTTTCGATATCTGAACATTTTTTTTTTAATTTCCTTATCAACACTGAATGACTAAATATACTGTTGTTTGAGTTTAAACCCATATTTTATCGAACAAAAATGCCGAATTCGGAAACTTGTTAACGTTTGCTTCATGAATTTAGTCAAATAATTGTGACACATTTTGCATCACATGTGTATTCTATGTAGCAAATTGACAATCAATCAAGGCACTATTGTTATAAGAAACCTATTTTTAAAACATTTTTCGGATGTTTTTTCATGACATTAATAATGATATTGATAAATTTATATGTTTTGTAAAAGGTGACGTGGGGGTCTATTCCTCGTATGAGACATAAAATTCAGGCACGAAGCATCAGTCGGGGGGGGGGGGGGGCTTGCATTTACCATGTTTACATATAAAAAATTTAATTATCATGGAGCCTCCCCCCTCTCATTTTTGGGGGAGTATGTAAGTATTAATTAAGGAAATTAAGAGTGAAATTGAAGTAACAGATATATACCACACCAGCTCCCGCCCTCCCCCACGGATAAAGATATAGAAGATTTTCAATGTCCCCTTTATTTTTTTTTATTTTTTTTTGTTTGCTTGTCAAGATTTTTTGGATGAGTCTGCGATGTAATTTCAGGCAGGTAGCATCGTTTTTTAATTTGGGGGGGGGGGGTCAAAAACGATGCTACCTGCCCGAAATTACATCAATATTGCCCGATTATTCATTTTAATATCGATTTCGGACTTATAACAATCAAAATAGCATGCACATTTTAACAAACAATCGAGGTATTATTAACGGATCAAGGAGAAAGTCCAAGATGGCCGCATGATGAAGTGTGTCTCGTAACTTCTTTGAAAATACGATAATGGAATTTTATTTTACACTTATTTACATCCTTTGTCAAGATATGTTAAAGTTTCTTTCAGTTTTAATAATGATTCAGTGTCAGTATAACAATTTAATTAAGCTATTTGGAGTTAAATTGCTGACTATAGCGCTCGAAAGAAAGGTGTTCTTTATTGGACAAGAAATTAAGACCAGGGACGTAATTACTTCCGAAATTATTACTTCATTATTACTTGATTGCATTTTTTAAACAAGGTTTAAATTGCTGAATTGTGAGTTTTGTCATTTTTTAAAAGATAAGTAACAATTAAGGCATATTTTGAACATTAGTTTCTTTTTGATAGTCTCATGCATGATTCTTTTGACCACTGATTGACGGACTATACCCGTGTATTAGCTAATGAATGCTTATTTTACACAGTCTAATTTGATTTCTGTTTTAGCTGTCAATAATCGAGTAGCTAATTATACACAAATCAATTTACTAGTCTAGAGGTGTGAAACCTCCTCTTTGTTCACCAGACTCGTGTACCATGTGTATACATACCCCAGACACACACGTGTCTGGAGCAGTAGCTTCGTTAGTTTACCTGTGCCATCGTCTCAGGTCAATCGTGTGTGAAGGGAGATTATGTAATCAACAACTGAATAATGAACATCAATCTGCCCATGCAAGCATTTAAGATATCGTAATCATCGGTAAAAAAGCCGACGAGAATAGCCAAAATACTTTAAAAAGAAACTTGATTGTAACAAAATAATTACAGATACAAATTTCTAAAGCTACAATACTTTAAATAACTAGATACGTCAAAACATCAGAGCTATATCAATTTTTTAAATTTTTGACTGCAAAATCGAATTTATTTTGTAATGCTTTTTAAGGTAATTACTTCCTGTTGATCTCATAACCTCTCTTCCGCATGTTGAATAAGCAAATTAATAAAATAATGTTAAATATGTCGCCTTAATTATAGTTATATTATGTAAGTACAACAAATAATTTTCTATAATATCAAACTGCTAGCATTCATGCCAAAAATACTCCATTTCATAGAGCTTTATTTGTGATGCTGAATAAGTAAATATATTATTCACCAATTCCTATAATTTGCTTTGTTTATCTGTGTATATTTAATATTCATGTCGTTATGCATGTACATGTATATCGAGAAGGTCATGGTGTACACAGCACACAAGTCAGTGTTTTTGTCTAGATTTTTGTTTTCTCTCAAGTTGTGATTAATTTTGCTCTCAATTATAACCTTGTATTAGTTATGAAGAAATTTTGGAGAAAAATCAGTGCCGCGAGCGTGATTTGATCCCACGTTAGTACAATAGTACTACTTACATCGCCCTCCGCGCAGCCACTGCGCCACTCGCGCTTCATTTGTACGAACATTTTTTTTTTTTAAATATAAGGTAAGGCTATCGTTTAAAAAAGGAAAAAAACTGAAAATCAATAAAAGTAAAGCTAATTTTTTCTTCGGAATAATATATTCTTAAAAATAGAGAGTATTTCACCCCTTGTTATGGTTCTTTATTCAAAATTTGAATAATTACTTGTTGATGTTTTATAGTAATACCAGGGACATTTATGTATATCACCGCCTGACATGGAATGCACCGATCCAGCTTTATTTCCTTGGGGAGGTGGGGGGGGGGGGGTTCGGAGTGACATTTTAGTTTGCCAGGAGGTCAGAGGCATATTTTCGATATTTTTTTATGTTAATTTAAATTTTCAAGGGGGTCCGTCCGGTCAATGATACGCGTTTTGTCACTGCCGGTTTGATACTCAGCTTAGCATTAGCTTTGAAATTCGTTATCATTTATATGTTCTAATTAGAAACCAATTATATTTTTTTTATTATAGCCGAAGCACTTGTTCATTCTTGAAAATGATTCTCTAAATCATGCATGTATTGCATTTAACTTGGTTTTACACGAAATAATTTAATTGAATGATCAGCCCAAATTTGTGGCATCCCGTTTAATACATGTTAAGAAGCCCGATAATTAACAGTGTTTTAAAACTTACGCACATTTGTATTGATTGGCAAAATGTGAATATAATAATCTTCGTTTCGGGATGGAATTGTAACGGGCTTAGCAAAACCAGGGACGCTGGTGTCTCACTGGCAAGAAAACTACCAATTTACTTAAAATGATATATGTCGCATTGATCCACATAAATATCTTATGCCAAAAGCTATCTGATTAATTAATTCAAAAATTCATTATTATTGATAGTAACGAATAAAAGTTGGTTAATAATGTTTACATTCACGTAATAAAAACCGTGTTTGATTTCGTAGAGACGGAAGACCTTAATGATAAGTGTTCGGTAAAAATTTCTCGCTTCTGAACTTCCAGTAAAAAAAAAAAAAATAAGAACGCAGAACCTTAAAAATGGATGAAAAAACAAAATTAATATAAAGATTCACAATTCACTCCTTGTATGTGCCAAATTTCCATTTTATCATGCAACTTGATATACTGGTTCACAGCCAGTTTCCAAAACTCGGAAGTGGAGTGAAGACAAACGAGGGGAATAATTTTGCTATCATGAGCAGTAAGTACATGTATGTTCTTAATTATTTTCTTCATCCAATTTTAGCCTACAGCGAGTTCACCTGTGTCACGTGCTTCTGTTCAATCTGGTATCTGCTCGCACGTGTCTTACACGTGTATATCTCCATTCTTTGTAGAACAATAGGGTGCTAATTAATATACACAGACTGACACCTGTAGATACTACCATGTGAATTGGTAGATGCTTTAGGACAATGGGATAGTAATTAGGTATACACAGAATGTGTCTCCTTGGTCAGTTGACTTATCTATGAGAAATTCATAATGAACACAACAAAGACTTT
This sequence comes from Magallana gigas, assembly GCF_963853765.1. NCBI lineage: Eukaryota > Metazoa > Mollusca > Bivalvia > Ostreida > Ostreidae > Magallana > Magallana gigas. The sequence continues at coordinate 32,841,503 of NC_088858.1, read as the reverse complement.
TAATGCTACATGTAAACAGCTGGCACATGTAAAGCTTATTTGTAATTGACTTCAACACAATATTTAAAGTAATTAAAATGATATTATAAATAAAATGAATGTGCAAGTAATAAAATGTTGAAAGAGTAGATTATCATATATAGTCAATGTAATACAAATCATTGCATTCACCAAACTATATATGCATTGATCTATATTGATAAAGTTTAAATACAGTTTTGTAACTACACTTGTATTGTTTTCATTTTAAGGAAATATTTATAAGTAATATGAACAGATCCATATTTCAATTTTGTCATTAGTACAATTGGCAACATTTTAAAAAACATTATATAGTCTGGCATCATGTCTATTATAGACTGTGCACTGTTGCATTCTCTCATTGGGGGGGGGGGGGAGGGGGGAGGGTGGAGACTTTTTTCAGGACCCGTTTCTGTCGTTATAGTCAAATTATTTTACTACTCCTATTACAAAGTAAACTAATATGTCAACTTATATTCTTCCCAAAATATTATACATGTGTATAAAATTATCAATTATTAATGTCTTTATGCAAAGCATATTTTTAACAAAAATTATTAATTTGATGTAATATATATCATATACCATATGATGATTGTAAAAACTTGAATAACTTAATTGAATGAGCTGGTCATCTAAGATAGTCTTACCAATTTTTATATAAGTCCGTTGAATGATTTAAGTTATATGTAAGTAAGTAAATCATTTATTTTTGTGACATGTGTATCTTTAATTTACAACTGAGTAGTATACAATTACATAAATCAAACACCTGCCCATTGGACCTATGATAAGTCACTGTTAACACTAAGTTATGATTTTATGCATGGGCAAGAACTTAATTTGTCTTAATTAAAATGCAGAATGAATAAAATTTGCAGCTTGTCTTGGAAAATTACAAATGAGAGTTTGAATTTAGAAACTAGAGAAATTAGAGAGATTATTTGGAAAAATAACAATTTGATATAGTTTTTTTCTGAGATTGTAATCTAAGTTCATTTTAGAAGAAATTGGAATGTGTCCTCTACATGTATTTTGTCTACAGAGTTTTCATGTGCACTCTGAGTCTAGACAAGTTCACCCTGAAATTGTGCAGTCTCTATTTTCAGGGGTAGTATTAGGACTATATACCCCACACCGAAACTGTGCCATTGTTGATCTAGCTAACAATATGTTTAGGAATGTTCATTGAGATGTTATTTTCTAGGCAAACATTTTCCTTTGATAGTTTGTATGTTCTTAATTTAGGAGTATTTAATGTGGATATATCCATTTGCCATCTTAGTTCATGTTCTAACGGCTGTTTGCTAATAAAATGAGTTAATATATACATGAAGTACATGGGGGCATATTTTCATAGGTTGCCAGCTAGTATATCTACATCATCTAGAATAGACATTGTGCTTTTATGAATAGTCCTTGTCACACTACTACATGTACATTTTAATACGTGTATTGTCAAACAACAATTTATGTACTTGATATACCATATGACTGCCCAGAAAGACAACAACTTCAGTAAATAATGAGTAACATAAATACAAGGCTTTTAGTTACTAAAACATCTTGTCAATGAATAGAAGAAGTCGATCAGAAATAATTAAGTACTACATGTAGGTAACTGCAAGTTAAAAATCAGAATTAATCCTTTAAAACCTATGGCCAAAAACTTTCAGAGAGAGAGAGAGAGAGAGAAAGAGCTAGAACATACCCGGTATATATAATCATGTTCATAATTAACTTTGAAACAAACCAAAATCATTCATTAGGGGAGAGAGAGAGAGAGAGAGAGAGAGAGAGAGAGAGAGAGTTGTTGAACATTAGGGTTCACTGGTTAAAAATACATGTACCTGGTATGTATTCAGAGCTTTATTTAAGCTCATTGAGCATTGTTGAGTAGAGTATTAGGAAAAATTTAATATGTAACATAACTATTGAATAAACATTTAAGTGTTTGTAGTATAACCTCACAATATCCATAAAAGTACCACTGAGGCCAACATAATACAACTGCATGATAAATAAATGTTATTTAAGAAATTAATGGGTTCTAGCCTCTGATCCGCCATTCAGTAAATATTTTAAAACAATCTTGACTAATAAATGTCAATCATATAATAATGATTCCAATATAAGTCAGATGAGCAAATCTAATATTTTGAGGCTGTATTAGCAATAATTTTTGAGAACCTTAAATTTATCACAATGATAGGACCCAGTTCATTTAACAGGCATGGGGCAATGACTTTTTTCATAAAGGAAAAGCATGGGACAAAAACTTCCTTAGTATTAATTAAGTACCTGTGGGATGAACACTTTTTTAAAATAAGTTACAATTCCCAACTCAAGAGGAACAATTAATATCTTTAAACATATTTTATTTAAAAAAAAATAATAATTTAGGAGGGAGTTACTCCCATTATTATTCAAAACTGTCTGACTTGCTCTCTTTAATTTACACAAAAATTCTATGAAAAGATGAAATTAGAAAGCTTATGCAATTCTGAGAAAAAATATGCATTATATTGCCAATTCCATTGAGGTTTAAGAAAAATATAGCCATTTAAGTGAACCTACCATTTCCCCACTCCTCTATTTAACACAGATTCATGGGGCTCTCCTTTAGTAAAACATATTAACTTAATCTTTTAAACATCAATTGTTGTTCAACCTCCTTGAATAAGAAACCTTATTCAGTACTACATACATCTACATAATATTACCATGATAAAAGCATCAAATCACTTAGAAATACTCTTACATGTATTACACTCCCCGTATTTTGATTGTCAGAAAAAGCATTTATAGTTTGAAATATTTTACCTAATATTATGAAACTTGTTGCAATTTTCTTGGGTCATTTCTTACACATATTTGAAATAATCATCACTGATGCTAAGAAATTGCTCTTTTTTTGTAAATTGGATGATTTGTAGCATTTTTATTCACAACTAGACATGCCATCCTGCATGTGTTTTTTTTTTTGTTTCCATGAAAATGGAAGTTAACAATCATATTTAGTGAATATCTTATCTATTCTGGTTTCTAGTCTCCTTTTGATAAACAGTAGGACCTGCAAGTATGATATACCTACCTTTAATTTAAATAAAATTAAAACACACCAGGGTTACGCTGGAGATGGATATATATATAAGAATTTCATGAAAAATGTTCAATTTTTACATGTATTTCTACATTTTTGACGCATATATATTTACAATAAAAGGGTAAAAATATGTTGATTCTTGTTCGTTTCAATAGTAGTACCGTAATTATAGTAGCTAGATGTTATTTGAAGGTCAAGTGTACCTTTTCATATCATACATGTATACGTAATGAAAGAAGGGAGATGATTTTTTAACTAATGTAAAAACATCTTAAATATCACTTTTGCACAGGATACATACACTTGGGTTTTTAAGGTTGATACTATAATAACTACATTTGTTTACATGTAATTACATTTGTATTACATTTGAAAGAAACATATTCTTTAAAAAAAAAAATGGGTTTATAATTTGTCAGGTTTCTTATTGGTATTTCATAAAACCAGAGAGCAACTTCACTGCAGATCTATAAATTTAATGATTAAATTGATAAAAACTGTTTTAAAAGTATTAATTTATTTTTATCTCAGTAATTAACTTAAGCCTATAAATTGTCATCAGAATAGGAAATTCCAACTTTCTGGGTAGGCCAAATTTTACTCAAGTGGTGGCCATTCTACACATGTAACCGAAGAGGGAGTATTAATAAACTCTCCTTCTGTATGTATATAAAAATAATTGTTTACATTGTACCTTTTGTAATCAAGTCTCCCAAAAGAAGTTTGGAGACATTGTTTTTGACAGCTAGCGGTTTCTTCTTTTTCTTCTTTCTTGCCTCTGAACTTGTCCATCACTTTTCTCAGAGATGGCTGCATGAACAGAGTTGTACACAACTCTAGATCTAGAATATGATAGGCCTGCATACCCTGTTTTAAAATTTAAATTTTTTGTTTTTAAATTGGGGTTGGGCAACCATAGTTTTGGGGGTCAAATAGGGGTGGGGTCTAACACTGAATCCGTAGGGGAAAATTATACACTATATTGTAAATGGTTATCACTTGAAAACCGTTAAAGATATTGACATGGATTTTTCAAATGCTAAATATATTGAGTGTTAATTATGGTCAATACATGGTACATTATAGATATGATCTCTGGGGACTATATATATTCCCCAACCCCGAGGTTTGGGAAATTACTTAATATTTAAAAAACCGTGACTCCTCACCCCTAAACCATATAGATTCTTGTTCCTTGTGCAATGGGGCATCATATGGTATATAGGTTATGGCCATATGGGGGTGGTTCCGTCTACCCCTGAAACAGGAAGTGCCCTAATTTAAATATCTCATTAAATTCCTATGAGATCCCCAACCCCAAACTACTTATATTCTTGTTCTTTGTGTTAAGGGGCATCAAATGGTATGTAGGTTATGGGCCCTTGGGGTTGTCCTGGCCCCCATTGAACAGGAAGTGTCCAAATATCTCGAAAACGGTTGAGATCCCCACCCCTAAACCAAATAAATTCTTGTTCCTTGTGTCAAGGAGCATCAAATAGTATATAGGTCATGGGCCCCAAGGGTGGTCATGACCCCCCCCCCCCCCCCCCCCTTTGAACAGGAAGTGCCCAAATATCTTGAAAACAGTTGAGATCCCCGCCCATAAATCATATATATTCTTGTTCCTTGGGTCATGCCGGTTCACCTGATGTACAGTATCAAATCAAAATTGAAAACAAAAATGAGTCTCCTTGCAGCAGTGAAAAGTAAGAGTTTATAGGTTTACATAAACAGAAATATTTTTATTAATATTCAATAGAATTGGTAATTTTTGGTATTTATTTTCTCAGAATTTGTTAAATCTTATTGTTATAAGCTCTATTAAGTCATTTCAAGAAGAATATGTTATTGATGGTACATATAATTTAGCATGTGTAATTCATTAGATGGATATAATGACATTATCTAATAAATTAATACATTGGTTGTTTGAATATTGGTTTTACTAGACTATATGATCAGACAATTGAATCATAAGTGTTTAGTTAACCCCAACATACAATCAATCAAGATGATGTATTTAGAGGACTTTTTATCCTCTGGGATAAAATATCCCAACATGGTCATTCATAGGATTTTAAATCCTATAAAAGCCTTTTATAGGATTAATTATCCTATCAACACCAAAGATGGGAGAAAAAATCCTACGGGAGTTTATATCCCACAAAGATTTTTTTCTCCCATGGGATTTTGGTGGGGTTTGAGATGGGATGAAAAATCCCACCAAAATCCCATGGGATTTTGATATTTGAGAGACAATTATAAGGAAACTAGAGCAATGTGTACATTCATGCTGACATGATAGGATCAAAGTAAAATGTCCCACCAAGATATATGAACAAAAGTAAGCTATGTCCAACGGAAATGGTAGCGAAAAGCCCGGATCTTGTCATGTCCGGACTTAAATGTCGCACTGTTTAAGACAATTCGCAAAGTGTAAAATGTGTCAGCATTTTAGAACTATTAATTATCTCTTAGAAAGCATACATGCGAGGGTTGATCCAAAAGTAATGTCACAGATGCGATAAAATTAAAAAAAAATCCTCGTAAAAACACAAAAACTTGAGATATCTATCTATTTGTATTCAGATCTGAAAATTTTAATGCATTACGATAAATATTTCTGAAGATAAAATACATGTATTTTGTTGAGCGTGAAGCAAGGATAGTCGCCGCACGCTATCGACGTCATTTCTAGATCTTTGGCGTTCTGGTAGAAACCGTAATTTTAGTACTCTATATAAATTGGCCACAGTTCTCTATTTTACATTTTTTCCCGTGAAGTAATGATTTACTCTTTTTGTAATTGATGGGGTAGTATATTGAATATTATTTAATGTGCAATCAGTTTGTCGAGGTCTCTTCAAGAAGTCATAGGCGTAGCTTTATGATATAGCTCATGACGTAAAAACCTAATTTTAACTTTCCTTCAGAGTGATATCTTCTGTCTATTTAATTTATTTATTTAAATGACATATGCTTTTATTAAATATTGGAACCATGTTAAGGGTATCCTATTCACTCGCTCTCAATTTTAGGTTGATATATTAATTCCAGTACATCTTCTAGTGATTTCTATCCATAGAAGCAAAAAATGCCTCGCATCACTATTCGCATGTCCAGTCTCTTTATTTCTTGGTCTAGAGACAAAAGGCATTGAGTAGATATCCAAAAATGGTCGGTAACGTTTTAAAACAGTTAGAAAAAGTCTATGATATATCTATTTCAAAATATTGTGCTGTTTGGGTCTTTTTAAAATTTTGAAATTATGTTATAATTTTACATAAATACAAACCTAAAAAAGACGTAAATTCATGACGCGGCGATTTCACGTATATAACATGCTATAAACATCAATATCTTGTTAAGTGTTCAACGAAATTTAATCAAAATTTTACTTCAAATTAGAACTTTGATAAGGAAAATTCTGATGTATCATTTTATACAATACAGCACCAGTGTGAAACGCAATGCATAGTGTGGCATTACTTTTGGATGAACCCTTGTATTATAAATTTTTATTTCAATTGCCGTTTGGTTTTTGAAACAATATAGTTTAAAAAACATTACAAGTTACGTAACTAATTTTTAAGTTAATATTCCCATCCAATTGCGCTGTATTATGTAACTAATCTAAAAAAAAAAATAAATAAATATGAACTTGTTTCTGTATAAAATTGACAAATTATACGGCAGTATAAGGAAGAGATTTTTCCTTAGTTATTTCATATTCGGTATCTATTTATAATGAAGATTTTATTCTCATTAATCATTAAGGTCAGACGCGACCACGCGACCTATTTTATATTATTCACTACCACTTTTCCCTATCTAAGCAACATGAAAATTAAGTTTTTATTGCGTAATTCCATGATTAGATCTCAAGTTAAATGATATTGTTCTTTTGCGACATATTTTTTCATTAAAAAATATATACTATGTTTTCACTTGTATTTTGCATGCTATCTAAAGGAAAATCCGAAGTATCATAACTTTTAAAACAGCCTGGAAATGTACCCTGAATTTTTTGACATTAGAAGAGGGTTTTTTTTAAAATGCAAATCAAAAACGACTGAATTGAAGAACGTCTCAAGTGTTCTGAAATATAAACAAAATTTTATGAGAAAAAAAAGAGAATGCCGACAGATCAACACGTATACTAAATTAATTTTCGCGCACTCATCTTTTTTTTAAAATTTTGATTGACTTTTTGTCTATAATTCTTTCATTTCTAAAGTACTAGTAAATAAAAATGCTGTCTCTTGTTATATAGTTGGGTATGTAATGATTTCCTTTCTTTTTTTTCTTCTTTTTTTTTCTTGTTAGAAACCGATGCGCGAGTAATGCATATATACAAGTTCTCTCTTCTGTTTTTAGTGAAAGTTGAATTTATTTCTTTTTTTAACTGATGAAAAAGAAGAAAACATTTTCATTTTAAAACCTGTAAAATTACATTCAATTGTACAACATTTATATCTAATATTAAAGGATTTAAATCACAAATACAGGAAACAGATTTTGATCGTAAAAAAGATCGAATTATCAAGACATTTTAAATCACGCTTTCAGAACATACATGTATTTTCGCATAAACTCTGTATTTTATATCAACAACAAAAAAATTTTGTCTGTAAAAATAACAAACTGATAAAACATATTAAGAGTACAGATGATTGCAGACTTAAGTATATAACCCTAATATGTGCAAATCATGGATTTTATTCCCGCCTGGCTTTCTGAAATTTTTTCGTCTAAAAATCTATAATTTTTAAAATCTGCACCAAAAAACCTGACAGAGAAACCCCCGGGGAAAGACTGATACATAACCAGTTTTCGAGGGGTGTGGGGGGGGGGGGGGGCTACTATGGGAATAGCTGCTATAGAATGCCGGTAGGAATCTGTCATACATGTACATGTAAAAATTGTGTCATATTAGAGCAGACTGTTTTGAAAACGTTCATAAAATTTGATATAACATTACCTTGAAGAATGAATCTTTACATAAAAAAAGTTCAATTTTCAGGTTCAAGGAAAACTTGTTCAAACAATTTTTGATAAGCATATTGTCTGATGGACATGTACTTTTATGCTATTATGTGTATCCTACTACATGCATAGGGTCGGGACCGGGGTGGGGGGGGGGGGGGTCAGAGGGGGGCTTAGCACCCCTCCCTTAATTTTTTTTTTGCAAAGTTTGACATAACCATAATCTCCTTTTTTCTTTTGCTTGTTCAAGATTTCTTTTATAAGTCTAGCCCCCCCCCCCTCAACTTCCCTTTTCAATTTGCTTCCGACGCCACTATTCATGGATGTACCTTTAGTTTGACAATCCTGTCCCGTCCACTTTGCGTCACACACACAGCTGTAATAAGGGGACTGCCTGACCCCACGACTTATACATATCCCGCCGTTTTGACACGGTTTCATCATACAAGGGTCAAATTCTGTCGCTGTAAATAGAGAAAGTGGGTAATGTTTACTGTTTAGTATGGGTGCTCCAGTTCATTTGTTTTATACGTAGTACAACCTTGCATCGTACAACGCTAAATTGGCTTCGTGAAAAGTTTACTTGCTTGCCCCATTGGATTACATTTCGGAGTGTTCCTTTGCAAACAATAACTCAAGAGTTGAATTTTCCGTCATCAGAAACGGAAAAATAAGAATGCTTCATATTTTCTTGTAATTGCATCCAAAAAAAGGATGCTTGGTTCTCCATAAAAAAAAATATATCCATGCGATTACTTTTTAAACTAACTCATAAAAAACTTAACAATTGATTTTATTACAAAAATCGTCTTTGTTTGAAAGAAGGGACTGAGTAGATACTATAAAATAGCAAAGTCTTAAAGCCACATCACTAACGAAGCCACTAGAACAACTAATGACCGAATTTCCAAATACCCTGACCTTCATTATGCAGTACTATTATTGCTAGGAAGTTCCTCTGAAGTGTATGTTTACTATATAAACAATGCGTAAAAAAAATATGTCATTCAAATAGTAAATACAAATTCACATGACTTAATTGTTCAGATATTTGCTTAATAATTAAATTAAACCGGATAGACAAATCAAGCACATGTACTTCAAAACTTACTCCGAAAAGCATAAACATTGTAAAACGATTTACGACTACGTACACTCCATGTATCTGTATATATATCTATATGCGTAAATGTTCTGGATTCGTGCATACCTACATGTATTAGTGAAAACTCTGAATATAAAGTCCACTGTATTACGTCAACATTATACTAATTGCTCCTTAAGAACTCATTGATATATATGTCAAGTATTTCAAATGGACTTCCATTACAGATTATGGGATTTTTTGAATTCTTTGACTTTTGTTCCTTAGTTGACCTAGTGGATCATATCATAAGTCAAGTATTTGTAAGAAACTTCCGGTTTTTTTAATACAGAATTATTGAATTCTTTTCGAACGGATTAAAGATTTCCTGCATTTACCAAAACATCATTACATGTAATCCGAGGTGTTGGGTTTTTGTTGTTGTGAAATTTTCATAGCATTTATCTCATAATCAAATTTGAATTCAATTCACAAAAATATCAACCTATGAGAAATGCTAGAGTTAATGTTGATCTTCGATATATTCCGGATAACAATACAAATTCAAGACCTTAGTCTCAAAAAACTAGAAAAAAAACCTTCACCATTTTTGACATTGGAAGTGCTTTACCATTACAACCATCAATGAAATTTTTAGTAGGGATCTTCGGAGTCCCATTCACGTTTCAATTTGTGCATCAAATTTCGATTGCATATAGCCCTACGCTGCTAAATTTTGACAATAGTTTTTTTTTCATTATTGTTATTTTTTTTATTTTTTACCACTTGGGGGAGGATGATGGTTCCAAATTCTAAAATTTGCATATCTTTTAACCTGATTTCATCCATCAGTTAAAATTCAAAAATGAGGAAACTTACTGCATTGGGATACCCCGCAACTTTCCAACACAGTTTCCGGATCCATGGTGTAGCACCAGGGACCGTTCGCACGGTCATCCGGGTTTCTGCAGAAATTCTCCTCCGTCCACAACCACGTGAAGTTGTGAGCGTGGGGAAGATGTGACCCCCACGGCTGACAGTCTCTCCCGGACGCTGTGACGTTCACTTTCCCGTTGTATCCGCGCCCGAGTTTCGTTCGGTAACAGTCTTCCGCCGATACATCGCCTTAAAATACACATGGATAGATAAATGATAAGAATTTTAGCAGGTAAAAACAGTTGCAAATTAAAGTTAATCCTATACATCAGATCAGCTAGTTGGCGGGAATAAATAGAAAATTTAGTAAGAGCTTTTTTTTAAAGTACGTAAAAAAACACTGTATTTGATATAGATTCTCCTAGCCTAATGATTTTAAAATGAGTGTTAGTTTCTTTACGATGGCTCACTACACATTGAAACAGATTTTAAATCGGCAAGAAATTGCTTGATTATGAAAGATAGCACGATGCATAATCAGTTATAATTAGTCAAATACGTAAAACAACGTGCAATTTTGTATTAAAAATAACTAATATTCAAAAATTTAACTTAGTATATTAAAAAAAAAAAGCCCCAGGCGGATTCGAACTTGTAATCTGCGGTTCACAAGCATGAAAGCTAAAATTATATTCAACCAAGACGATTGACACATAACAAAACAATATGTGATATTGTGTCTTAAAAAGTGCAAGTCTTGTTAAAGTGAGCTACCTTAAGTCCGACTGTCATAAAAACAAAAACTGTCTAGCTTATGTTGACATTAACTTCACTGTGCATTTTCATAAAGAAAAAAAAAAAATAATAATACCTTACCTTTTATACTGGACAGGAACAGAAATGTCACAAAATACAGCATTTTCTTTGTCTACTTCGGCTAAAACAATAGAGTTTGAATCATTGCATAATGCTGTTTTGAACAAGTTTGTTATGGAACAGTGCGCTTTCACTAACGAATGTGCAATGAAAATTTGGCGTCGGTTTGTTTTGACAGTAGCAAATTAGCAAAATATATATATATATAAATATAGACCAATTGCTGATGAAACAAGTCCCGCGGGTCAAAGTTTATTTTAGCACAATCATAGAAAACATCCATGCACTCGGTCAAACTATTTTCTCAGAAGTCTATTTAACACGCTGTATATTTCTCGGTATACTAAGTATAATAATTTACCTAATAGTTGTACTGCATTCTAATTTACAGGTCAATGATTACCAAGATAATACAACCGCATTCTGTCAAATCATATCTGTTTTTTCTTAAATCATTCGAACTTTAACATTTGTCGTCAAATAAAGCGGATCGAATTCCACTGACTTGCAAATATTTCGCGTTAGTGATTTGAATAGGAAATGGAATATTTGTGGGTTTATATGATTTTGTCTTTTTCATGTAGTACACCGCAAATTAAATATATATTGTCAACGTCTATTTTTCAAATAATTATCTGATACTGAAAAGGAACATATTGGTTTTTTTTGGTGATACAGCTAATTAGTGTTAATGACCATAAAAGAAAAAAAAAAAGAGGCATATATGAAAGTCATGATATTTATACATAAGAATTTTAGCCTTCATAGTGGTTCATGGTTATATTCATAAATTCAAACGTTAATGTCGTTTGATTAAATTGAACCAATACAAATTAACACAAATTGATTAAAATTAAGACATCAAAGGGAAATTTAAATCAAAATTAAATAAGGAACAATCTTATCATTTTATTCAGTGACACACGCAAAAAAATGTAATTATATAAACATGTTATACATAAAATCAGGAACCACGGTGGGATGTGGGTGCTGGTTTGGGGGTGGGGTGAGGGGAAAGGTTTTTTTTTTCATTCTATGCAACAGAGGCCTATGTAAATTGAAATAGTTTTTTTGGCTTAGTTTTTAAGCTTCAATTAATTTAAGTCATATTTCAATTCTTATCTTCATTCTTTCTATATGAAATGAAAATCCCTTATAAAGGCAAAACAAAATTCTGCATACGTAATCTGATTGTACCAACGACAAATAAAACATACGTATTTAATCAAAAAACATAAAAAATGAGAGGTTCGCCAGGTAAAATAGAGAAAGAAAAGGTGCAGTATGAAGAGAGAAAAAACCCATGGTCAGAGCAAGCATAATAAATCTAACTGTTTTGGTAATTAACGCATGTTGTAATTGCTCACACAGAATTAATACAGGATAGTATACACTACCTGGTATAAAAGCGATATTTCATTCTTGTTGACAGAGAAGCTCCTAGCGCCTAGCCCCCTATATAAATATACGTAAACCTACGAATGGTGCAACCTTGATTTACATAATTATACATCAGACAAAAGGCGTTGATGTGAAGCATTTATGCAAAAAAATTAAGGTTGGTCAGATTTTGAATTTTAAATTGTTTATATATTGAAGTAAGTCTGTGACTCCAGAGAATCAAGTAATTTTTGCCAAGTAGCATGAATTGTCACCTTTTCGCAGTAATTGTTTGGATCGGATGTTATATAGTCACGCCAGTGTTTTCGGAATGTATACAAGACCAGAACTGCTCTCTGCCATCTTGTTTCTGTGGAACGTTTGAACATCCTGTCGGTAGAAAAAATACTCCACAGATAATTTATTTCGCCCTTGATGATGGCGTCAACAGCGAGGTGGCTGAGTTCTATAACAGGCTGTTTCATCCAAGTAGGAAAAATCCCAATGGATGCCCTATCACAGCTACCCTCATGGCCACCAGAAAAGGCACGGATTTTAACATCCTACTAGATTTCTACAACAGGGGTTTTGAGGTAGCCACACACACAGACACGCCGTCCGCCATTACCAACACAACCATACTGGAGCTAGAGATCAAAACTGAGCGACAGACCATTTTGGACAATGTTTTCATGTCCGCCAATGACATTCAAGGATGGAGAAGTCCCTATCTAAAAACAGCTGGAGACGAACAAATCAGGGTCCTGAAGAAGCTTGGATACAGGTACGACACTTCAAAGACGTTTGTACGAAAAAACGCAACTGGCGGACTTAATTCATTCCCCTTGACTACAGACTTCCCTTGGCCGTATCCATGCAATATCCCACCCTGCTGGACGCAGTCTCACAGCAACTTCTGGGAGGTTCCTATTAACGCTTTGTGGGACTACAAAAAAGCATACCCGTGCCCCACTGCAGATGGGTGCCACAATCGACCAGATACGGAGGAAGATGCCCGAGAATTCATAATGATGAACTTCAAAAACTCTTATAATGGCAATAGAGCACCCCTCGGTTTCCACATGATGGGGAACTTCTTTCGCCATGTTCCCTTTTATCGTGCCATGGACCGTTTCATAAAGGAGGTATTAATGCTGCCTGATGTGTATATTATACCAATTTCTAAAATGTTGGACTGGATGGAGCAGCCGGTGCCACTTGCACAGATAACTAGGTACGAATCTTGGAAGTGTGCGCCGCTAGCATCACCAACCCCTGCCATGCCAGCTCTCCCGACACTAGCACCAAAACTCAGTGCTGAAAAATGTGTGCAAGGCCAAAACTGTAACCTTCCTTCGTGCTTTTGCAAAACTTTTGAACAAAGCTGACATTCCACAAATAGTCTATCTGGCCATAGATGACGCATTAGACACTTCTGTTTCCGGTTATTTTGAGAGACTCCTTTTTAACAGAACCAACCCAAACGGCTGTCCAATCTCTGCAACATTCTTTGTCCCCACAACTGGCACCAACTATACCTTAGTCCGCGACTTTTACGCCAAAGGAATGGAAATAGGATCACATAGCGTAACGCACAATAATGTGATCACAAGGGAGGCCGTTTCCAGAGAAGCTCGACGTTCAAAGGAAAATTTGGCAACATATGCAGACATACCTTTGTCCGACATTCTAGGTTACAGGAGTCCGTATTTAGCAACTGCAGGTGACGACCAAGCCGATGTTTTGCAAAATCTAGGATATGCTTATGATATATCCTACACTTTCACAAGGAGGCCGTCCTATGCCAAAAATGTATGGCCACTAACTGCCGACTTCGCCTGGCCTCTGCCATGTAATGTAGCTCCTTGTCTCCGACGACCCCACAGAGGATTCTGGGAAGTTCCTGTGAACTCGATGTGGGACTACACAAATACAGACATATGTGCATATGCCGACGACTGCCAACGCCCGCCTCCCACTCATGACCACGTGAGGAGGTACCTCACCAACAACTTTAAAAACTCATACGAAGGAAATAAAGCACCATTTGGACTTCATTTTCATGGAAGATGGTTCCATGAAAGCAGAAACTATATGGGCTTTAAAGAATTTTTGGACTATTTACAGACACTGCCAGATGTGTATATTGTGTCTGTGAAAAAGATGTTAGATTGGATGCAGTACCCCACACCAAAAAGCCAAATACAAACTTTTGGACCTTGGAAATGTGCAGTAATGAAACGTCCACAATTTCAACAATTATCATAGATTTTGCACCTTAACATTTTAAAGAATACATAAAGCCCACTGCATGCATGCACCGGTGAATTAGTTCTTATACTTGTTATAATTTTAGTTATTTAATAAATGTTATTATGTTTTCTCTATTATTTTCTTTCTTTTCCGTGTGTTATTCAGAAGTTAGTTTTCCAACACTAAGACGTTATGTCTCAAATTCTTATCAATATTCATGGCCTTATATTCATATGAAAATGTGATGGGTCGAATGAGTATACTGCCAAGTAGCACTTTTGCTAGCCAATGATTTTTTTTTGTTTAACAAAATTTTTTCACATAAGTAAATTTACAGGTACCGACACACAAAGAATATAATTTGCATCGTTTGGAGCTTTAGCTAAAATTGCTGTAAATTTTACCCAATACCTGTAATTTTAAAAATATTTCAATTAACCACAGTTAACTTACAGAAGAGTAATTATACTGATTCAATGTATACGCAATTTTGCTAGCCAATGAAACTTTAGGAGAGCTGTTTGAACCAACGAACCAATCTCGTGATAATGTTTAAATACGCCTTGTTAATTAGGATATTGGTGCTTCCTTGCAAGGAAAATTCGGATTGTTTATATCAAACAAAGAAACTATAATTCCACATAGCGTTATACTGAATTAACACACTCAGACATGTCTATTTCTTTAGACAAACTACTACATGTATTTTCGTATGAAGTATTGATACATTAATAAAAAAATCTAATTAAATTTTTAGAATTTAATATCATTTCTTATTTAGAAAAATCCAATTTCAGTCTGAAAGCTAAGATAATTCGATTACATGCTCACATATACTTCCTCTATATACTTATCAATTTCATAATTTTCTTATTCTACAAATTGGTGTAGTTCAAAATATGTGGGTTTTTTTCCTAATAGGTAGAAATACATTTTTTTTAAAATTTAGAAATTTAATCCGTAGTTTAACAAAATGATCACCATATCCATATTCATATTATATGCATATTATATATGAAGCATCGTTTTTGAAACTGGGGGGCTCATCCAAAATATTGACCCCCCCCCCCCCCCCCCCCCCGATGCTACGTGCCTGTCCTGAATGACCATTGGTCCTAAGATTCAAATTAAATGTATCATTTGGAACTCGACTGATTATTAAGTAAGACGCCAGGGAGAAGAGAACGTTCTTAATATAAAAGAATGTATTAATTTTTTTAAGGCTGTATTGATCTCCTTTGGAAAAAAGTTCAATACAAAAAATATAGGAAAATGCCCAAATTTAAAAGATAAAATGTATGGATTTTTTCTTCACTAGTAGAAAATGATTTATAGCTGAGCAAATTTTAGGTAGATCTGATGGTTAATTTTTGACCATCCAGCCTCCTTAATTTTCACCATGTGATTATGAATAATAGGCACTAGAATTAATTGCACTTCTTAGATTTTATACCCCCACCTTCCTATGAGGGCCCCACCCTTCTCCCCTATCTCTTTATCATTACTATACGGTTCACTCATGTCAATAAGACACCCAAAGGGAACAAAAATCATGACCAGAGTGCCTATCCAGTTATCGTGAACTCATTAATTCTTAAAATCTAAAAAATTTTTTTTTTAAAAAGACTTTTCTCAAACACACAGCAGGAGCTATAGTTTTGTTGATTATAACTTAACCCTCCAGCCCCCATCATCATTGTAAAATTCAAAATTTTGTGAATATCGGCTAAGAAGTAGTTCTTTTCAAGGGAAGATACAAATGTTCTTGATTATGTAAACAAATGACGACTGCCAACTATGGATTACAACAGGTCACTATAGTGACCCATGTGTCGTTAGAAGACGCCAATAAATCGAGCCACAATTTGACGCATTATTTCCCAGAAACATTACACTGACATAATATTTTCTGTAAACAGATGCTTTCAGTTTACGTTTGTCTTTCCTGATCTGTTGTATTCGAAACCAATGATTACGCAGATCATTTTTTTTTTAAATTCAACGATCGGTCTAATGTTTACGTCGGTGGGTCATGGCAGTGACGTCAATCATGAATATATACATGAGAGGTTCCTTACGTCAAGATAGAAAATTAATACTCATAATTAATTTCCTATTTAAAAATCAAGATTCAAATCAATGTCTAAACGTTGGCGTTCATTATTTACCACTAGAATCTAAAATATAGGTCGCATTCTAAAATCGCTATGTATGTACAGTGAAACACCTGATGCTTTCAATGAAAAAAAAAAACAGCTCGAGATTTTGTTACATGATTTTATTTTCAACCAGTGTGATAACATGATAAAGCACCAATAGTGATGACAGAAAAATAAAAAAAAAAAACCACAAAACAAAACACATTTAGCTACCAAGGAACTTGACGACACGTTTAATATAATACAGATTCAGGCTACAGGACCCTTTACAAACCTTGTACACAAAATTTTTGTTGATTTCTACCAATAGGAAGTACCGTACATGCATTACATTATTTCATTCACAGAAAAATGGTTGACTCATACTTCCTTAAAACATCATGCATTTACATGCATGTAGCACTTGTATATTTCAAAAAAAAAATTCCCTTCGTGTATTTTGGTGCGTCACATTTTATGACCATATCCAGTTTTTTCCCCCTCTGTACTGATAAACAGAAAATTAGATTACTGATAAACAGAAAATTATCTGATCTAAACAAGCTAGTTTATATACAGACAATAGGGCATGATACATAAACACATGTACGCATGCGTGTATTCATTGTTATCATTGACTTATGTATCTGAAATGTCACTCAAAGGTAGGTGGGATAATATCTCAATGATATGTAAATAAACAATTAAAACACAAAAATAAATAAGAACTTGGCACTGTCTTCACAAGCATCTGAATATTACATGTAATATAACTACATTTAAAAGAAGAGACAGGACCATCTTCCTTTTCTGCAGATGTTTAAGAATTTGGAGCTTAATTAAATTAATAATATATCACAAAATTGAAATTTCAGAATTTAAACAACAGTACAGATTATATAAAAAAAAAATAATTAAATAATGAAAAAGATAGGATTGATAATGGGTTTCACAAGGGCCCAAAAAAACCCTTCTGTACTATAATAAAAGATAAAATACCATCCAAAGAAACTAGATCTAACAGAAGAGATTGAAATAGCACTTTTTCTGATAATAAAACTTTCATCCAAAATTGAGCTCTCTATGTAGCTCTAATACATTTATTTTTCAAAAACTGTCAGAATATGATGACATGCTACAGTCAGTTGTTTTTTTTTTTTTTAAATTGGCAGTGACAGAACTCGCATAATAAATGTATCATTGTTGTTTTTGAAACTGTATGCTATTCAGAGCAATTCACCAGCAATATTGGACTATGATAAACAAAGGACAATTGTTTAAGAAAAATAGAGGGAGAACTTTCATTAAACAAAATCTGCATTACTAATGCAATTTTAAAAACAAAGATAAATAATTAAAAGTAAAATCAAATTTGTACATCAACTGTCCTGAATAAACAGATCTAGAACCTTTAATTTTCTTCCTGTTTTAACAATTAGTTTGCCATATATTCAAGTACAGAACTGTATTCATGAACACAAAATAACATCCACTTGTTAATATATAAATGTGTACAAATACTGTAAACCAACTTTTATTCGCGTGCGAGAAATTTACGCCAGGTTAGCGAGAGCCTCGTCATCGCGAATATTTCTCGCCGCGAACCAATCCTTTGTTTATAGTTTTTATAACAATACAGGTCTAGTTAAGGCTTGGTCGCGAACATTAGTCGTCGCGAACCAGTTTATCGGCAGTTAATTGCGAAATAAAGTCGCTTCGAATAAAAATTGGTTTACAGTAAACCAATGGACACTGATCATGTCTGCAGACCCCTTAAATAAAGGTGAAATCTTAAAATTAGAAAACTCCCTTATATAAATACAATAAGTAAGACTTGAAACAGCACTTATGACACATTTCCACTCACAGATGACTGAAAAGTGAAAAGAGATTAAGTAAGACTTGAAACAGCACTCATGACACATTTTCACTCACAGAAGACTGAAAAGTGAAAAGAGATCGGAATCCGACTTTTGAAGGCCAGTAACAACATAGAAAAGAAAACAAATGAACACAGAGAAACCGAGACTAGACTGGAAGCAAGGGAGGCAACTTGCACATAACCCATCAACGTTACGTAGGTAGTATTTAAAAGGAAAGGCAGAGAGAGTTTTTAGGTAGCCCAGAAATTACAAACTGTCTCATATGAAATGAAAACCTTGGAGAGACGATTGAATCAAAAAGATTACAAACCAGTTTAAAAAAAATGATTAATACTTAGTAAAAAATATATCTTGGTGTATCACATTAAGTTTAAGGTGACATCAAACTATTTGAGGAACATTATTTTAAGGTGAATTGAATGTAACAAATACATGTAAGTTACATGTACTAAATGGAGACGACTTGACAACAAAAACATTAATGTACAAAATATTGCGTAATTGATGAGAACAATGCAAAAGCACACCAAACAAACTAGTACAAGTAATGCATGCATCTAAAGTGCACCTTTGATGACAACACTTCCTCATCTTAGAGATAAAGAGAAAGAAGGAAGAGAGAGAGAAGGTTCAAGGATGCACTGTACATAATACTGTGTCTGATCATCTTGCTAATAGAGATGAAAATCGAAGGTTGCAAATTACATAAGGATGTTACCCATGGCACATTATTTGCATATCGTGCATTTAAAGTGTTTTTCATGCTTGGCATTCAGTGATAATTGTAAAACAAGTTTGCACGCAACACAAAAAATTGCTCACAAAATGCTATTTTCCTTTGCATATAAAAAAAACAACAATAGAATTATAAAATAACAAAAATGTCCTTGCACGTCTGCATAAATAAGGATGAACAAAATACAATGCAAGATGATAAAATGAACATGGAAATGACTCAATATAATACATCAATATGTACAAGATATGCCCAAACTTCCTCTTTCTATAGATTTGTGATTTCTGTTCAAAAATTACTGCACAAGCTATAAAAAGGATAATTTATAAATCTAGCCGATTAAATCATCTTCATTTTTTTGGTTGATTCTCACAAAAATGATAACTATGAATAAACTTGTGCAATGAAGTGGCTCAAAAACAAAGGAAATATGAGAAAAACATAAAAAAATTACCCAAACAGGTCTTGCTTTTATGTGAATAAAAAAAAACTTCAATAGAAATCCAAATATTCAATACAAACAGGTGTTACATGATATAAAAAGAAGAGAACTTTTTTTCTTAATTGAGATCATTTTTTTAACTTGGATTTAATCTATAAGCTATAGCCTTATAATTCCTTGCCATTCATTTTGGTCTACAACTACACAGAGCAGAGAAAATTATGAATTTTCTTCACCGTTGAACTGTCTAGCTCACAGAGATCAAAGTCGAATGTCTTTTCACTAATCTTGTACAAGCCGGTTTTCTCGATCTCCTGCACTACCCTTTGTATCACCGAGCGGTCCTGCATAGACTCCAGCTTCTGGTGCAGCTTCAGCAGTTCAATCAGATCTTCTCCATTCGGAGCTGTTCCTAAATGTCCGTACCCATTTTCAAAGTTGAACGTTTCGGCCACGTTTTCTTTCTTATCGCTCTCTTCGTCGTCACTGAGGAATTCCTTTTTCAGACACATTTGATCGTTTGACTCTATGCTGAATGACCGAACTTTTTCGGTTTTAATGTTCGTGAACTTTTCTTGAGACACCTCTGACTTGTAAATATTCTCTTTCCACTCATTTTTCTCAAAAGACTGAGGAACACTGTCTGATTTTTCACTTTTCATGTCAGTTACCAACTTCACATCCTTTGGTTTTTTATCCATTGGATTTTTCTCCAGTTTTGACCTATCCTTTGAGTGTGACCTTGAATGTTTGTCTGTTTTTTCAGACGCAAATACATTAGGTGTGGATGATTTTTTGGATATATGCTTGTCAGACCTGCTGGATGCCTCTTTGTCCTTTTTCTCGGATGAGGATGAATGAGAAGATGATTTAGAACTGGATTTCTTAGATTTGGACTCTTTGGAATGCTTGGATATGTCTTTCTCCTTTGTTGATTGTTTGGATGATGAATGCCTATTTGAAGTGGACGTATGCGAATGTGTGGATCCCGTCGGTGAATACTTTGATGACCAACTCCTTTCTGAAGCAGCAGGAGAGATGGACCTTACAGACTTATGAGAACTTGGATTTTTGATGGAGGAGGGTGATTTTGTCGATATTTTATGTTGCGATAGCGGTGAGAGTTTTGAGACAGATTGTGATGACCATACATTCAGAACGTTCTCATCCAGCTCTGAATCACAACTCGAACTGGAGTCACTACTTTCCTCACTGTCCTTATTTTTCTCCACACCCTCGATAATTTCTTTCACAACCTCTTCATCCTCATCCTCAGATGAGTCCTCATCCTCAGAGGAGGATGACGACGAGCAAAACAGTTCCTCAACTCTTGGTTTTTTCTTTGGTGGGGCTGATTCTGGTGTAGCCATACTAGGTCGCTTTGGAGTATCCAGAGCCTTACTCAACGACTTGGAAATCTCTTTCACCTTTTTGTCAACAGAGAGAGAACTACTTTTACTTGAAGATGATGATTTCTCCTCTTTGTTCTCCTTTCTTGAATGACTGCTTTCAGATTTTTTCACTTTTTCTCTCTTCACACTATCACATAAATTTTTTGATCCGTGCTTGTCTTTTTTCTCTGCACTATGGGACTTGAGTGCAAGTGGATTCGGAGAGTTGGTCACAGAACTTGAACTCTTGTGCTTTAATATCTCTTTTTTCCCTTCTCTCTCCTTATGTTCACGCTTCATTTTCTCAAACTTTTCTTTGTCACGCTCCCTTGAGTCTTTCTCCTGTGAATCCATCTCTCGCTTGTGATGATCCTTGTGCGGGTCTTTGGAACTCTTGCTTCCATCTCTTTCTTTGGAGTGCCTTTTCTTTTCACTTGACCTGTGTTTCTCTTTCACCTTGACCTCAGGAGGAGAGGACACAGATGAAGGTCGTTTGGGTTTTTTCATCAGCACGCCGTCTGTGCTAGAAGTGTCATGGGGTCGTTTCTGCTGACTTGCCTCTTTGGGTGACCTTTTCTCCTTTCTTTCCTCTGTACTGAGAGAGTCTTTGGAGGTGGATGAGGATACCCCATGTGTTGCACTGGTTTTTGAGGACAACTTGGAGCTAGAACTTGATTTCTCTTTACTTGTTTTCTCCTGAAATATCATCATATCAGTTACTTGACACAGTTCAATCCAATACTACATAAACTCCCTCAATTCATCTAACTCAATACATTTTATGCTTATCAAACACTTACATGGTCTTTAATTTTTTTGTGATATTTCAAGTTTAACAAACAACATTTAAAACACGTTTAAATTTACTTTTAACTATGTTCACAATATATAATTGGGGGTGTTCTAGTCACCAATCAATAAGAGCCATCTACTCTTCAATACGCCTTCTCTTTCAGAACAGTATATTTTCAAAACACAGCTTTCAATAGGGCTCACAGAAATCAATTCTCCCTAGGTTAAGAATCAGTGAAAGATCCCAGAACCAAGACCTGATATAAGTATACATGTACATATGTCTCACCTTGCTTGGTATGTGGCTGGATTTTGGGGGTCGCTTGCTACTGTCCAGACTTATGGGGGCATCAAAAATCTCGGTAAATTCTCCCATTGGTACCAGAGGCTCACCAGAGGGTCCAACCAAAACCTTTGTTTAAAAAAAAAAATATAAAACATAAAAGGTAAATGTCTGTCAAATTGATGATCTTTTGAACAGAGGCTAAAGAAGATTTGCATGCCCTGAAATTCAATCATCAAACGAATTCTAGAATTTCTCAATAAACCCCACCATCTTTGCAGTAGGTACAGCTGTGAATGGCAATTTCTCCACTTGGTGTCTATAGTAACTATTCATGATGTGCTAATCACACATCCAATGCCTGTGAAGACTGAGTCTAACAAGTCCACAGATACCAAGGAAGAAGAAAAATAAAACAACACCTTTCAAGCTGAGCACACCTGTACTGTGTGGACTGGTAATGACATTACACCTGTGGTCATTTTGTTACATCCTGGTAGTTAGTACTTTGCTTAAAGAAAAAAACAAACAACGTTGATAAAAAATACCCAAAAACCCTGTTACCAGGAAGTTCCAATTTTGTCCTCAGAACAGGTTAGCAAGCCAATGTTTACCGTTCTTTTGATTAATTCATGAGGATTTCCTACATATATCAATGATGCACTTAGCAGAAGGTGATATTTGTCAATTTATTGATGAATGATTTTGGTAGCCATTGATAGAAAAAAAACCTGTATTATTAATACTGGTCTTGGATAGCTAGGATCATTCTATACAGGGGATAGAATCATTACCCAAGCCTCTTGCGACTTCTTAATTTAAATACAGTTAACTTTGACACATACGATAAAGTGTCCACTGCGTTTATATTTTCCTTTACCATGTGAATATTGGTATTCAGGGAACCTATTGTAGCTGGTGCATGCACACCAATTCGTAACATGGTATACATTTATTCTTAGTACATGTAATTCTAATAAACAGCTGAGCATTCATTTTCAAAAAGACTTTGAAAGAAGTTGAGTTTAAATGGTGAAAAATTACTCATCGATTTCATTTTCCCGTAGAACTTTATTTAGGCTAAGATTGAAATTTAATTTCTTAAATTATCAGTATATTATCTTATCTGAAACAATTACCGCACTCTCAAAGCCACTTAAATTACGAATGATTTTTGAAAAACCATATTGCATAGATTGCTAAACTTTTTGTGGATTCTAATTCACCAGTTAAAACTTTTCCAAAAAAAGATCATGATACATCTTACTACATAACCTTAAATCTGAAAAAAAAAATGGAATCAGTATTCAAATATCATTCATCTTTCTCAGAAATGCATGAGTGCTTAAACATTGACACGGGTTTACTCTGAGAGTTGTAGATGTGCATTAATACACGTACATGTATGTTAATCGTCCTCTTCTATATTTAAAAGAGAGGTACAATATTGATTTGTTTTTGCCATGTTACTTTAGAAGTGGGAACATTACAAACATAAACCCACAAAGAAAGATGTCGTCAACATGTTCCCGCTGTCCTAACATGTAACCCAAGGTGTTTCCTGTTACGTTTATAATA
Organism: Magallana gigas; assembly: GCF_963853765.1. NCBI lineage: Eukaryota > Metazoa > Mollusca > Bivalvia > Ostreida > Ostreidae > Magallana > Magallana gigas. The sequence continues at coordinate 32,817,678 of NC_088858.1, read as the reverse complement.
ACAAAAACACATTAACGTCTGTACACTGTGAAGGTCGTTGCCAATTTCAGGAAATCATTATACAGACATGCCATCCACTACCTAATATGAAAGCCTCTACCAAATTCACTAGTAGACCATTCACAACTCTGAATGCACGGGTGACCAGAAATATACTTATCAATCTATAGTACATGTATTACATTTTCAAAAAAAAGAGTATTTGTCTATTTCACCTGTACCTAAACAAAGAGTCAACCCCCCCTTCAATGTTCATGTCAGCTGACCCTAGCTAAGACCATATGGATTTGTTTTTCACACCTCATCAAGAGCAATGTTTAAAATTCTGTTCGTTCAGTGATAACTGTTTTATTCTTCTTCATTCAATAAATCAATGCCTCAGACTTTAATTTTCTACATATCTTAGTACATGCATTTGACTACTTGTGTATTTATGATTATAAGAATTATGACATAAACTGGAGCAAAATTTGTGACCTTGTTCAAGCCTTCAGGATGTTCATATCACATATATACAGTTACATGTTTTTGTACCAGTTACACTGATGTTAATACACATCAATTACACATTCAGTCCTTTCCACTGCTTACTCAATTTATTATCTGCTAGCCAAGACCTTTACAAAATACTGTACACTGCATCGCTGCATGCATTTATGAAATGTGAAAGCAAGCAGATTTACTGAAATTGTGCTGTCAAAAGAAGAGAACAAAAAAATATAGAGATTTCCTGTAACAAAAGAAATGTCCATTCTGTTTGCCAGAAACATGTAGCATTTCTTTCTGTTTTAAATGCTAACTATTAATACCGGTACTCTTAATAAGATCATGAGATTCAAAGATTGTTTTTTCATAAATTTAACAAGTCCATATAGCGTTTAAGTGTTAACAAAACTCTTTGCTGTTGGGTCAAAAAATTTTGTTTTATAATTAAAATGACATCGTTTAAAATGCACTTTATAAACACTTAATTACATACACATGTATATATTGCTTCTCTCATTCACCTCCTAAAAATCAAATTCAATTTAATGTTTTACTTGTCACGTACCTTTATTATTAATACCTACATTTCTCATTTCATAAGCTAGTCCAATGATTTTTAATTCTTGATCAGTTTTTGAATTTGGAATTACGAATTATTGGTAAATTGGGAAAATCTAATAAGACTATACAATGTATTTCAATGAGCTGTAACGTAAAATACATTGATTTGTTTTAATTCCATCATTAACTTCAACATTGTATTTTTATTGATTTTTTTTTTTTTGTTCTCAGATATTTTACTTTTAAAATTCTAAAAATTCTCTCTTTTCCTCAGAAATATTAACTTTAAAATCACTATCATCCTTATTGTAAAATACATGTACACACACACATGTGTGTATAATGTTTTCTGATATAGAGTTCTATTGATGGAGCAATTAAGGTACAACACATATGTAAGTACATCTGCTACATACAGCAGGTCATGATTTGTATCCTGCAATGAAGCCGTTGTTTTTGAAATTTGAACATGGAGATTAATTAAACCCACGATGAAAAGGATGTTTATTGAACACACGGTTCATACGTCAATGTTGAAAAACTAATTCTATCGTTATTTTAATTTCTAGGGGAGTGTTAACAACAATTTGAGCTTTGAAATGTCAGAGTCTCTAAAAAGCATCTCGATAGCAATTAAATTTGAAATGGGGCAGCTGATTATAGATTTAAAAAATTTTAAGGGCCAATCCTCTCTCATGATGTAATGTGTAGGCATTATAAGGGATTCTGTATAAGGTTTTAAAAACAGTCATTCTGATCACTTATTATACTTGGTCAGTTAGTCTACTATAAAAATTTCCTGTCCTTATATGGTAATAGTCAAGAGTTGATTTTTATGAAATATTCCATTTATAGAATACAGTCACTGTAATTCTCAAGAACAATTCCTAAACAAAACTCTTTCACAATACTTAGTGAAAAATCCTTCTGAAGTAGGTACAAGTACACAAATATATATATAAAATTTCTAAATATTTTAAAACTACGAAGATGATTGGAATCACATGAAGTCGAGGGGGGGTAAAAGAAAAGTTTGAAACCTACCCCTCCGGCTTTGAGAAGTTTCTTCTTGAATTCATCTGTCGGGTTTTGAAAGGTAAGCTTCTCGCATCGGATGTGATTGACAGGTGGGCAGTCCTCCAGCTTCAGGAAGAGGTCATATTTAAATCGGATCTTTCTGGGTTCTTCCTTGTTCTTGAAATAAATGTCAATCGGCAGCTCAAACCCTGCGTAGCCTTGCTCCTGTACCGCATAAGGGGGTTCGGTCAGAACTGAAATATATGAAATTTGGTGTGCCATCAGGTTAATCAACGTATCAAACTATTATACAACTTGCACCAAGTCTTTCATGCATCTGTCCAAATTTAAAAGCACCGTGACCATGTCAACGGAAATGTTTACTTTTAAAGTGCATAACATTACTAACTTATTCATATGATAATTAATAACTGTCAGATGTTAATCAAGTTATAAAAATTAATAAGCATACTTAAAAAGTGCTTTGTGGGCCATAATGCTAAGATCAGCAATATAAAATTTATAACTGTCTACCAGTATATGAAGTTTTGGCTATACTCAGCAATAAAAAAAAAAATTGAATCCATCAATTCAGATAGGTACAGTACTTCGTATTTCTAAGGCATTTAATAGCTAAATTAACTTTTAATTCATATGTGTACTTCAGTATAATACTATAGGTATAAGAAATAGCAATTTTTTCTGGGCATACATGTAGATAAATAAGATAAACATGTTCTTTTTTTTAAATGGATTTGACATTAATGTTGACTTTTTACGATGCTAAATATATACACATGTACTATCTAATCTTATGTACATGCACTACAGCCCAAAGAAACTTTTAATGACATTAACATGTATAGATATATATGCATGTAACATTGTATCACCAAATCCACAAGTACATTCCAAAACTATTGTATCTACTTATCAAACCTATAACTTATTACACAAATATTTCTTGAAAATTCTGAAGACAAAAGACAAAAGACAAAGTCTTTAAGGAATACTGAAATCTTGGGACACAAAAACGTCACCAAAAAGAATTAACTTAAAAATTTGTAAAGAGCCTAAAGGAAACCTGGACTATTTAAAAAAATATATATAAATACTGATGCTGGACTGCAAGAACTCGTTTAAATACTTCTAACATTTTATAATGTTCAAAACATAATCTTTCCCCAATGCTTAGACTATACTTATCTATGTATTCTAAAATGGACAACAAATCATGCTCAGGTAAGCTAAAATCAAGGCCTTCAAAAATTATTAAATGTTTTGACCCAACGTCAGTGTAATTAAAACATTTTCATTCTGATTCACTGTGCTATTTTTCGTTTTTCCAATTAAAATACCATATAGCCAGTGCCCACGGAACAACCACTCCTTGTATGATTTTAAATTATTATCAATTTAGGGCATTGACTCATCGTTGAGACAGTAAACATATTTTGCATAAATGTTAAGAATCTTTCCTTCAACATTTAACGATCAATTAACTGTACCTTATTATATAAATTCCCATCCTTTTACTTAGAGTAAACATTACAGTTGAAATATTACCATCTTTCACTGAGAGCCTATATGCCAAGGCAACATTGACACATCAATTATATAGATCTCTCTTTTGCCTTCAACATCTTTATCAAAGAAACATTATGCACGCTGATTATTGTAAAGAAAACCCCAGTATCAGCTTTCCTGGTCCTTCACTGCTTCCAATATCCACAAATTACCGACACTAGCTATAGCTGAATTATCCCACTTCTTATGGTACAGTTAAGAGTTAATTGTCCCATTCCTCAAAACATTAGTAGAACCATTTATTGTTATTGCTACCAATCATTGACACAAAACGCAGGCCATATAAAACTAAATATTGCAACTTGTGTACGTGGGTGAGGGAAAATAGGAGACATCAAATTTTTTTTTGAAAGACCTTTCTTTTTACCCGCTGATCAAAGAGGGAATCAAGATATTTTTATTATTAATTCATTAACAAGAATAGTTAATCATGTAATTGCACAAAATAATAAATTTTCCATGGATCGGTAATTCTGTCACATGTTAATTTTTTGTTCCTCTGCACGAGTTCAATGCTAGTACAGATGTATGAAAGTGATTCTTTTATATCCTTGTATTATCTTCATGTTGAGAGATTCATCACTCTCAGGCATCTTTCATTAAATAATTTTGTACATTAATTTCTTTAATTAATTCTCTGAAATTATTGTTTTTCTGCCTTTGTTGACAAGATTTCCATACCTCGCCCGGGAAAAACAAAATGCGAGTGATAATCACCAGCATTATACCCCGATATGATTGACCACAATTAGCAAGCATGCATAACGTAACAGAATTATCAGTGTTCATGTGTGTGTATTGTTATTTTTTTTATATATAACAAACAACAAAACAATTGTGTTTGTTTAGATTGGTTTTCCAATCCTCAGCCTCCATGTGTTTCTTTTTATCATAAAAATGTTATCTGTCCTTCAAACTTTATAAATGATATAAAATATAGAAGATATATATTGATGGTATCCATGCATTTTACAAACACGATGGATATAATCGAACTTTTTTTTTTTAAGTTGTAACGGTGCATTGGTGGCTCAAACCTCTTTACCAGTAGATACAGTGAAATTCTCTAAATCAGACAAAAAGGCCATTTTACAAGGGGATTGCTGCTTTATTAGGGTTCAGTTTTTTAAGGGTTTTCTCAGGGTTCATAGAGAAGAAATAAAGAGGGAGCTGGCCGGGACTTTTTACATCGGGCTATGTTGAAGGGATGCTGGTTTCAAGGAGTGCCGGTATTGAACCGTTTCACTGTATGAAGTAGTTCTCCCTGAAACCACTAAGCAGAGTACTTCTTCTTTGAATAACTGATCGTAATATTCACACTAGAAGTCAATATAAAAACCAAATCTAACATGGTACAAATAAAAAATCCTGATAATTTAGAGTTACTGAACATGGCCGAGGATCAGAGATCATTTAAAAACATTACAAATAATTATTTTTGATAAAAAAAATTTTAAGTGTATAGACTATCTATAGTGATCAATATGATCTTAATTTTACAGAATATGACTTTGAAATACTTGAATGAACATGTTGAGCTCCACCTTAATGGTCATGACAACAAATGAGTTTATAATCTATTTTGTACAGAAGTTATGTTAAAAGAGCAAATTTAAAGTACAACAAAATCAACAAGAAGCCAAAAGGCCTTGATGGTCACCTGAGTACCATAGTCCTGTTAGGTCCAATGGGAATCTCGGGTTATCTATACCCAACCTCCAGGGACCAATTATTGCAAAAAATTTATAAAACAAGACCTGCAGGATTCTAATTGTCAATACCTTATCATATTCCAGTTTCATTCACACAACTTGCATATAGTTTTTTGCCAAAAGCATACATTGCACAGGAAATTAAAGTTTTTAAGATGAAGTCTACAATGTAAAATTGTTGACAGACATACAACACAAGAGGAACCCGACAGACTCAAGAAACCTAAAAAATAAAAACATGTTTACTACATTAGCCTTACCCAAAGGCCTGAACCCCTGACCCAGGGGCCATGAATTCCATAATTTAGTTAGAGGGCTTCATGGACATTGTTGTATTGAAGATTGTTGAAATATGGCCCATTTTTGGCATATTTGGCCCCATCCATTAGACTCTTGGGTAGGTTAGGTCATACATTTCACAAGAAACTATTCTTATCCTACATGTAATAATGTTAAGTTGTTAATGGACAATGCCCAATGACAGACAAGGACCAATTGCAATAGGTCACCTTCGTGACTGAACTAAAAAATGGTTGTGGTTGAGTGATGGGGGTGGAGAGTGGGGATGTGGGCGAGGATGGGGAGTGGGGGGAGGTAGGAGTGTGTTGATACATGTACATTTATCACAATAAGCTTTAATATGTCAATTAATATCCTACAAATCAATATTTTGTCAAATCTCCAATCCTTTGCATAAATAATATTTTTCTAACCTCATGTAACCTTATCAAATAAACTGTAGTGATTCATAATAGCATTCTAAATTAATCCATTCTAAACTGAATTGTCAATACATTCCTGAAGCAGCAGCTCACAGTCTTACAGGTTTTGATACACATATGGTTTTGAAGGTCTGTCAGGTTTTAACAAACCCGTCTTGAAATTTGCCACATCATGATTTAAGGGTGACAAAAGTTCAACATTGAGATGCCTTTTCCCAGTCTCTTTCATGCTGCATCTGTCAGTGTAATCTTGTCACAGAGCCAACATTTTACAAACCTATGACATAATGATAAATATTGATTCTCTCTTCAAAGGGATTCAACGCATAAGACAATACTTTTCAAACTCATATACAACTTTTCAAAGACGATCAATTATTACATTTATCATTTACAAGATGCCAATTGTGTTTTGGGGTATTTCTCTACTGTTTCACATTCTATGCATCAGAATTGGTAAAGAACTTGACAGATGAATTTTTGGCCATTCCTCTTCGGGTTTTATATCTTTCTTCTTTTTTTTTTTTTTTACACTGACTTGATAAAAGACACATGGTTGGACAACGCGTATGAATTATTGATAAGCTAGCATCACGTTGCATGTACATACAGATTGACGCAAGGCAATCACCAAGTGGGAGTTCCCAATACAACTTAGTTTGTCTCTATATCGTTGGCGAAACTGAACAGATCCAATAATCTAAATTCAAATAAAAACAGACCCTAGCTGTTGTCTCAAGCAAATAGAGACACTCTTCTTCATTCAATACAATAGTCACATTTAGAAGATATTCTCATTCAGCATGTTCTAAGCATATCAATTAAAAACTTTTTTTAAAGGATATGCTGTAGTGTATTACCCAATACAAAAATTGGCTCTATGCACATACAAAAAAAATATCAAAACAAAATAAGCCAGATATGTATATACTAAATATATTGGAAATGCAACTAACTCAACTCAATGTAATATCTTGTCCCTACAGTACACAGGTACATAATTTCATAGTTTGATCAGGACAATTCTTGTTTCCATTCAATTTCTATTCTCAGTTATCACATTAACTGTTGAAAAAAACACCCACTTTGGAATACAATCTAAATATTACTCAAGGTTCATAATTTACACTTTACATTCCAGCTTATAGCGCTGCATGAACATAAATATGATGGATTTTACTTCAATTATGCCCCTTCCCCCATTTCTGAGATTACATAAACATTAATATATTTGCTTTGTATCGAACTTGACCATTTTGTACAGCATGATTAAAAATTCATTAACAAACAATCCCTATTAACAAGAGAAAGAAAATCAATTCATCAAAAAAATAAACTCTTATTTTGCTTAGCAAACATGACCATGAAGAAGTTGCTAAACATCCTGTTAGTATATCATACATATATATATATGTCCCTGATTAAACACAAATCCCAAAATTTCAAATTCAATCAAGCAAACAACAATACCTCTCTTTGGATTGTGGAAACTTCCGTGTAGGTTGAACACCACTTTCTCGATGAAGTAGGAGATGTTGCAGTTTTCGGGGCCTCGGACGTACACTGTCCAGTCATGCGTGAATCCCTCAGGACTGCGAATCTTTTTAACCGTGGCTCTATGTCCGAGTTCTATCTTCACTTGTACCGCACAGTTCTGAAAGTATTGGACAAGATTTTATTAACCACAGGACTTAGTACAATCTCTAGATTTGGTTATTTTTTATTCTTGAAAGGAAAAAAAACCGGATTCTCAGACAAATCATTTCTGATATTCTTTAGACAACACAATGCCCTTTATAATAGTACAACCTGTAAATCATTATTTACTTATAGTTATGATAAACAATAATATTTGGATGGCTTTCTCTAAATCATCTGCTAATCAGCAATTAATTTGAACAATTAATAATATACATCACATATTTATTACCCATTTGACAAACTAATAAAGCAACCAAAAAAAAAAAATTGGAAATTAAACCAGAAGGTCAAACATGCAAAAAGCTATCAACTTCATTTGCAGGATAAAAACAAAGGTCATAGACTAAAATCCATAGATAAACATGATAATTCTTTACAACCTTGACAATTCAAATTCATTTTCAAAATGTCAAACAGCAACACCATATAGTCGGTATATATTCAGAGTCTCAAAATGAAAAGTTGACAACTGTCAAATGTGGCCCTGGTTGTAACCCTCAAAAGATCAAGAGAACTCATTTGGGGTCATGGTCGCTCTGTCATATACTGTAAACGTATTTACATTTTGCCTGTACAATATTTGGCGGAAATTAGTTTCTGACCAAGTTGGCGTGGATTTGAATCAGCGTATTCCTGAAAGTGACTATTCTTATATATATATGCATGGCATTTAGCGATGTACTAGATTTAGCGGAAGCCGCACATTCCGCCAAAAGCACTAAAAAGAATACACGGCCAAATGTAGTATGTTTACAGTAAAATATTCCATTCTACATGTACATGTTCTATAATATCCAATGTAAGAGGAGGCAATAGATCACACTATAAATATGATCACCAATCTATTCAATAAGTCTCATTTTCTATCTTCTTGTATATGTAATTTTATGAATTCTCAAATATTAGAACACAATGTTGCAGAAAAAATACTTGATGATACAATTTTAATATCATATATTAGTTTTACTGTATCATTTTCAAAAACAGCATGTTGAGGCATAAAAAGAAACTTTTAAAGGTGGTATATTAGATATTATAATAAATTCCTTTTCATTCTATTTATTTATACAGTTTAAAAGATAATAACATGTTTATGTAAAAAAAAAAAAAAAGGCTGAGGATCAGAGAGCCTTAATTATACTTTAATAGGAAGTTATGTCACTATATGGATGTGTCCCATACCAGCTTTTAATTAAGGCAAAGAAGAAGACTTAATTTGTTCTTTTTTAAATCAAAATCCCAAAATGAAATGAATGCACTTTGTTTTTAAAATATTACTGTAAACATCACAAGTCCTTTTAAAGTGTAATAAAAAAAAATCCTGAAAGTCTATAGATCGAGGCACAAACAAGTTTTAAGCTGATAAAAGTTGTTATAAAAACCCATGCATTTACAATATCATGAAAGTAAAGAAGTAAAAAGCAAAACATTATCAGTCAATGAAGCTTTCACTAATAATATTAATGAAACAAAATCTACCTTAATCTATAACTTTAAATTAAGAGAATGGCAAGTTTTAGGTCTTTACTTATATTCTTAAATTAAAAAAAAAAAATGTGACATATTACTTCTAACTGATATGTAAGATAATTTAAGCCTCCCTACATATTCTTGTCAGCAATAAAAAAGCAAAAAAAAAAAAAAAAATGGTTTTCTTAAAACTGGCCTGATTTGCAAAACCAATTATTAAATTAAATTAAATCAAATTAATAAATTAAATTAAATTCAATTAACGTTACTGCTTGACTTGCAAAACCAACTATTTAAAGTTACGTACTGCTTAGTGATCAACAAATGACCCATCAAATCTGCTTTCAAATTTTAGAGACTGTTTATTTAGCAATTAACTATAAACACAACTGCTTTTGCTGTAAAATTTGAATATTTTTCAGTACTCTCAAAATTGTTCTGAAGGGATAAACATATTTGAATGTCTAGAAATGGCCATCCAGCCCTCATAATATGTGTCTTATCCATATTTATTTGTAACATTTTATTGTAAAATAAGTTATAAAGGTCACATAGTAGCTTATGTGTGATAACTTGTTTAATTGAATTAGAGGTTCAGAGAGGCAAAACATAAACAAAATACTAATATGCACAGATTTCTGTTGAAAATATTTTTAGTTACCCTTAGCAAATCAAATGATGAAGCATTCATACTTGCAATTATTCACTTAAGTATGCTATTTAATACACAAATTGTGCTTGAAATGAATTACTTTTTACGCTATTTACGTTGACTCAGATAATAGTCACATCATAAAAATGGGACATTAAACGTGAGATGTTCGTTAATGAAGATAACTTTCACACTCTTACGATTATATTCAAGAAAGTGGGTCCAATTGCCCAAAAGAGTTACATTAGACTAGCTGTTTGGGAAATAATATCCAAAGAAGGTAATAAAATTTAAGTTCCACAATTATTAATCGTTTACAAGTATTTTTAACAATAAAATTCTGCAAAAATATATTTAAATGTCACAACTTTTGACAGACAAGTTTTCCTATGAGCCTATATTTTGTGAGATTGATCCCTCATCACTGAGGGATATCTTCAAAACAGTACTGGCGTCGACCAATTCTGCCCATAAGGACCATTTCTTGCCAGTGCATTGTGACATTATTTTTCGATTACAGTTTTATGTGTAGTAAAATGATGCAACTATGCTTTGGCAAGAAATGGTCCTCCTCGAGAATTGGTCGTACGCCAGTAAGGCTACAAAAAAACTTGTTTACTAAAAGTTGTGACCTTAATGTACTTTTGAACGGATAAAACACATTTTGTTTCCTTAATTGTAATTTATTGCCCTTGAATATATTATATATCTTAAATGAGCTCAATTAAACCATTTGGCCGATATTTTGGTGATGGGTCTGACACTGACGAAACCTCAAAGAGAAAGATTGGATAAATAACATTAATATCTGAAGAAAAGAATAGAATATATATAATGATACAGATTTATCGCATTAGAGTTGAAAAGAAAAATATATAAAATTAGATTTAATTCATAAAAAAAAAAAAAAAATAGACTAATATTGTACCGATCGTCTCATTGTCATACCGCCACCTGTAAAATTTACGATATGTAGACAATATTCACGATATAACAATTCTCAAACTAGTTGATTTCTGAGAAAATAAACACCTCAAAATAAGACGAGGGGCGAGCCAGACTCGAGACACTCTCATAAACACAAAACATTAAAAATAAACACATTGAACAATGACAGTGCGGGAAAAATACGCTGTCGTGAACCCTGTGACGTGTAACTCAAATACCTGAGTCGACATATTCCGTCTACCCTCTGATGTGTATTTCTGTCTTCAAAAATCTTCAAAACTGTTCCATGAAACATCCAGAAGATGAAATTTTTTATGAAAATCACAAAAACCATGTGTAGGCGGAAATGAGCATTTGCGCATGTTTGTACACTAATCTCCAAAACGAACCGGAGTGAATGACCAATCACGGAAAAAAGAACCAGGAACTGATAGGGAAAAGTCCGTGTGCTAAAAATAAATATCAAATTTATTTACCAAATGACAAGTGTTTGATGTGAACATTGTAACGTTTTCAGGCAGCTTGTTATTCAGGACTGAATGGTCTAAAAGTTCATTAAAACGAAGGTATGGGACATATTGTGACGTAACGTTACATGTACAGTGTACTTTAATTATTTCATTTATTTCTTATGAATAAATTCTTTGAATGCCTAAAAGAAAATTACCGATATCGAAATCCTTTTGATATTTTTAAATCTTTAAAAATTTATACGTATTCTATAATAAATGTATTCATACAATGAAATGTACAGTCTAAGAATTTTTAAACTGGGGTTTTAATTTGAATGACATAATAGTGACGAACTAGGCCTATAACTATTCTCTTTTGAGAAGTGGACAGGCATAGCCTACATCCACATGTGGATGTAGGCTATGCCTGTCCACTTCTCAAAAGAGAATAGGCCTATAACCAGCTGATAACACCTTAATGGAAAATCCCGCGGCAGGAATTTTCAATTTGATCTACATAAAGTGTTTAAAAACAAAAATCCTTGTGCAATTTCCCCTGAGAAGACCCGGAAACAGGTAAATCCTGTATGATAATTATCTGTACACTTACATGTATATATATATATATGAGTTATGTTGAATGGATCTGGTTTTCCCCGTAGAGTATTACTATGTGTACTTAAGTATTGCCATTGACTCGGAAATTGTGATAAGCACAGACTACTGACTTGCAAAGTTTTCTCGTAATAAAACTAAAAGAGACAAAATAGGTAGGGGAATTTTTTGGGTTTTTTTTTTTTAATAAAATGTTGCATGTAGCTACCTCTGTATAATAACCATACGAATCACTAATGAAAGCACTTAAGTAAGTACGTAAGTAAGTAAATAATTTATATGTGTTTCAATTGGATATGCACGTATACACATTGAAATGTAACATATTATTGCTATACAGTGTAAATATACAGCTGGCCTTTCGGACCTACATGTAAATGTGTCACTGTTATAATACTATATATAAAAGTCAACGTGAAAGTTTTGTCTCATCCTGAGAAAGTTACAAAGTAGTGTTTTTAAATAAATCGTTGTCATTAGAATTTACGGAGCCTAAACACTAAAGTGGTTTCTTAAAGAGAGTTGTGTAACTCGTTATATATTATAAATGAGCAAAAATTTAAAAGAAAGTGTTCTTCAATTTCATTTAAGCCACAAAAAATGCAGATTGGTTCGCCACGAAACCGCCAAGTCTCCGCGCGAAGGGGGCCGAGTATCCAACATCTTAGTTGCGCCAAAGTGGATCATATGTGGGTTTTTTTTAATGTCCATCAATAGTTTTCAGTGGAGATGTGTTGTTTTATTAGCCGGTATGTTCTAAGTTTAGCAAAGTTTTCGAGATTTGATAGCCATATGCATGTGTTTTCCAATATAGAATGTTGAATGACTATAAATTGTTCGATGTCGCAGATCATTGTTATTTGGTATATATTATCATATCACTGGCGTCGGAAGCAAATTGAAAGGGGGGGGGGGGGTGGGGCTAGACTAATCCTCAGAAATATGAAAAAAAGTAATTCCAAAAATCATGGAAATCCTAATCCGGGGGGGGGGGGGGGGGGGGAGAATATACCTATACTTCCAAAAGAAAAAAAAACTTACTTACCCAAATTTAAGCCCCCCCCCCCTAGCCCCCCCGTTTCCGACGCCTATGCATATTCGTCGATTAGAAGACTAATATACTTCTGCTGATGGCTCCAAATATCTCGTTATTTAAATTTTTATCCCAAATGAAAAATTGTTTAATAATTTTGTTGTTATCCATTTTTATTAACCTATTCCAAAGTCGAACCATATCAATTATTTGGGGTTTTTTTGTCGAGAACTGACAGGTGCCCATCAACATTCTCCCCGTGTATATATAGCTAATAATGGTGCTAATCTATGAGTTCCAAGGAAAAAACGTTTAGTGCGATCCTGAACTTGGTCCATTAAGTGAAAATTCTGATAACCCCACCCCCACTACACTATTTGTGGACTGATACAGCACAGCTGACTGTAAAAAAAAAGAAGTTTTACGAAAGATGAAATCTCATACAAATGTATTTTTAAAGTTATAAATGTTTGATACATGTATTAACAATTCTAAAGCCTGCCCTCCTGATTTAGATAAATCTTCAGCGTTATATAGTTTTGAACTCTGTTTTCGTTGAATAAAACAACAAGATATAATTTGTAAACTGAAACATATTCTACGCTTGTGTTACCCACACGAAAGGTAAATATACTCCTTTCCATGTTTCCCTTTCGGAAGTACTTTTTTTACTTGACCAAATTGATTTGTAAGTGCCATTGCGTACATCACTTAGTCACGACATTAAGAATTTCCTGTATATCCTGTTCATTTGTAGTAATGAGGGCTATGAAGAAAAATTCCAATATTTGTTTGGTTACTAGGGACTTTTAACTTCATCAGCAAGACCATTAATGAATAAAGCGAATAAGGTCGGTGACAGGTTGTCACCTTGTCTTACACCTGAAGTGCATTGAAACCATTCAGTATGTTTATCTCGATCCTAAGCATACACACAATTCAGTATTCTGATAAAATATTTTAATGTTATTGTCTACTCCGTTCTTTAATAGACAATGTTGTAGTAAATCTCAGTCAACCGTGTCGAATGCTTTCTGTAGTTCAATAATTGCAACCAATGTGGAATCTCTGTTTTGTATTAAACTGTCCACATCTTCACAACTTCGGTCTTTTCTAAATCCATTTTGTTCGTCGACGAAAAGTTCGTTAACGCTTAAGTAATCTAATAACCTGTTGTTAAGCGCTGCACTATATATATACATTGGATAAGACTGAGAGGAGACTTATGCCTCTGTAATCAGAGTTTGGTTCTTTGAGTATAGGGAAAAGTATTGCTTTTTTCCAAAAAGGATGGTATTTTTTTTTACTCTCAAATATAAAGTTAAATAGTGTGTGCAGGGCTTTAATTATCATTTCACAGTCAAACTTCGCTATCTCGAATTGGATGGGGCTGCCTATAAACGAGATATTGAGGGTAAAATACTTTAGATATAGGTGATTGGGACTTACAAATCACTTCGACATATCCCTTGTATTCGAGATATCAGTGTTCTAGATATCGAAGTTCAACTGTCAATTGCTAGCAGGCAAATAAATAAAAAAGGATATAAATCTACAACCATTTTAACAAGAGCTTAGACTTTCAGAAGTTTTATCAAACAGCAATGTAACGTACATGCAAGCCTGTTTATGTTATTGTTGGTCAATAGCCACGGCTCTTTAAAATCAACAAGATTTTTCTGGCTTTTGAGCTAAGACTACGCAGTCTATGCAATATTTCACTCGAAACCAGCGTCCTGTTTAGCTTGTCCTGATGTATGAAATAGAACCGTTTTAACAAGTCCTTGGACTTTCAGTAGGATATGTAACTATCTATGTTTTGTGTCAAAACAAGCTAAAATGACGCTGGTTTCAAGCGAAATATACACCGATTGCATAGCCTTACTATGCCTTAGCTCAAAAGCCAGACAAATCTTGTTGATTTCAAAGAGCCATGACTGAGTGGCCTACAATGAAATAGACATGTCTATGTCACAATGCTGTTTGACACAACTACCCAAAGTCCAAGCTCCTGTTAAAATGGTTCTATATTGTAACGTCATACCGAAAGTCCAAGATCTTCTTAAAATGGTTCTTGTTCTCACAAATTACAATTTTTCTCTTTATAAGAGGGTTGTTCAGAAATTATTGAGATAACACAAATATCTCTCTTTCTAAGTGGCAAATTTTAATGAAAATTGGCCTAAACATTGAAAAAACATAACCAAATAATTGAGCAAAGTAACATTACAAAATAGTTAACAGTTTGTTTAAAACAGTACATAAACAAGTCGGTGGTCGGGGTACCCGGCGCAGGCACGAACTCGGAGTTAAAGAAACTTAAAAATCTTCTTTTTAAGTGTTGTTAGACCTACAATTCTTGATTAAAGAAATCAAATTATGTATGTTCATTTTGCTATTGATTGTGACTAACTTTTTTCTAAGTTTTGATATTGTTCGAGTTGAAATACGGAGAGAGTACTTAAATATTTACCAAGCAATTGAAATCTGATTGAGACATTTTATTGAAGTTTGACGTCAAGACGGCGCAGCGAATATACATAAAATTGGTGTGAACCTCGGAAGAATAGCATTTTTTGGCCAAGAAATTGCTTAAATAAAACCTATACGATGGAAAAGGGTCCAAAGCTTCAGTTAATCGATTTTTTACTGATTGTTTGACTAAAATTAAAACAAAAGGACGAAATATCGAGTACTTTTTTCACATAAACTGAATTTCACAGTTCTAATATATAATACAGGGCGAACGTAAGAGAAGTTTCACAGTAAGTTGACTTTTGGGAAGAAATAACTCATTTTTTTTTTTTACAAAAAGTTAAGAATGGAAAATATATGTAATTGTTGCCATGGTAAAATAATTTTAAAAAAGAAAAGATGAAAAATGAAGAATTTTCATAAATGTTTTCCGTTCGTTTTTAAGGTGTATATAGGACCAAGGAAAAACGTCGAAATGACGTTTCGATGAGTTTGTGGTTGCGCCGGGTGATTGGGTATATACAGGTTTGTTATTTTACTAGGAATGACAAAAATGATGTCATTAACTTCCAAACTTTTACGTTAATAAAAGACATCCTGGTTTAGTTTCTGGTGAAATTTCAATGATTTATCTTTTTTTCACAAGGGAGTAAGAGTAAATATTAATGACAAAATATCGACCACATAAAGATATCGACAGGTACCGTAGATGCACGAGACACAAAAATGATATTCCACCATGATTCTTTTTTAAAATATGAAATCAATGTCAGATTGTGGTTGAGAGAACAAGTTCGAAATCAAGTTTGCATTCAAAGGGGGATAAACTATACGTTTAAAATATTATTACTTTTAATAAAATGAGTTATCTTTCTTAATACGCATGTAGTTGCTCTTTTTCTTTCTTGGTTCAAAAACAGATACCAAATTTATTACCATTTTATTTATTTATTTTTAAGTTTTATAGGACTTAAGGAATATGGAATCATTCTTGAGGTGATCAAATAAGGAGTTATATATCAATTCAAGAAAGCCTGATAGGCTTTATCATAATAAATCTTATTACGCCCGACTGTATTTTATCGCCTCATAATATTGAAAGTTAAGGTATATACGCCGTTTTTAACGGCATTTTTGCGATGTTGAAAATTAGACCCAAAATTCTTTCAGCATGACTAGATATTTGAAAAAGAAGTTATATGAAAAATTCGCGATTTTTTAAAAAAAATAAGTATTACATTAACGATTTGTGTATGATTAATGGCGATTTACCTATGCATATTCATAAATGATTGACGTTTGAGGTTGTTTTGCTCATGTGTGCGCCTGTGCGGGAATAGTAATTCAGAAAAGCAACATACATGTAAAGAACAAGGTAACACGGCAGGTTTGTTTACTTTAACAATAAAATGCTTTCTTTGGTGATTTATGCGGGATATGAATATAAATATATGAATATTAATATAATATAGATATCTCACCTGACAGGTTAAATACATCAATAACAAAAGTTGTTATTTACTCTTTAAGCAGTGGTCTATCATATGCATATGACATACATGTACATGTATTTGGATTTTTCAAATCATGCAACTCGGACGACCAAAAATGCCAAGTTGACACTATTATCCGGCACAGTGTTCAAAATAATACGGTATATGAGCTAATTTTACTACTGTATCCGAAAAAGTCCGTTCGTTAAATGGATAGTGTACATTGTTAAGGCATTTAATGATCTTGTGTGTGTGTGTGGGGTTTTTTTTTGGGGGGGGGGGAGGTTGGTTTGTTTGTTTTTATTTTGCCGTTGTTGTTGCTTTTTTATTTATTTTTTTTTTAATATTTTTGAGTAGCTTATAATTAGTTGCCAAATATAGAAAAGATAAAATCACCGGGATACGCAGATTTTTGTGCGCAATAAATATACAATTTTTTCAATGGGTGGCACTATTTGAAATATTGATATTAATGCCTTAATTTACAAATTCAAATCTTTTAGAATCATAGGCATGATGGTATTTTTATTTTCATTAATATGCAAAAGTCGAATCATAAACTCGCGTGATGATTATTGAGACATTGTGCATAAAAATTGACCTATTGACCCATTAAAAAAACCCTCAGAAACTTTTTTTTTCTCTTTTAAAGTATGTTCATTAAAGGAAAGATATTTGCAAATATACAAAAAGTGAATGTTATACATCTTTTAAAGTATTGTCTTTTTATTATCGAAAAATACGATAAATATGTTGAAACAGCATTTAGAGTGTGTCCGAAACACGTGAGTTTAAATGTTAATTGATTTGTTTACCTACGTTTGCTTAACGTCTGCTTTTTCTGACACCAGCAATGTTTTATATCTAATATATATAAAACAATGCTGATGTCTGATGAAAATCTTGCTGCATTTTTAATATGCATATATAATGATTATATATGTATAAAAAATCAAGCATGATTGTTTACTTGGCGTAACTTTTTTTTTTTCAAAGTTGAGTGGAATTTTCTGTTTCTACAAAATTTAATATTAGTTGTAGTTTTAAAAAGTGGGCAAAATATTCTATACACGAAGCTAATTTTTATGATTAAAAATAGTGTAAACGCTGGATTTCAAAAAACCTGTGCGATGATAAGAGGGGTTCGGCAAGGGTGCCCACTCTCTGCTCTACTGTATCTTGTTCTCTTGGAGATTCTATCCATTAAGATGAAGTGTAATCAATATATAAAGGGAACACCAATTTACAACTGCAAGATAAAGAACACCCAACATGCATTTGAAGTTCAGCATTTTATATAAGACGGATCTTCAATGGAACAAGCTCTTGGCAATGCCATGTTGTAAATTTTGTATTTACACCCACCCAGAAAATTCAAAATTTACAACATGACAACATATTCTTAATGAATTCTGTGAACATGCAGGATCTATTATAAACATAATTAAACAAAATAAATTCCACGAGAAACTCTAAATAATTTATATAATGAACATTTTGCTGTTAAAACTACAAATAAAGCAGTCAAGTGTCTAGAAATATTTTTATTGGTCACGACAAGGAAGAAAGATTTACTAACAATATAATAACACGGTACGATTTTAATAGTTATAAAATAGAGATAATTAAACGTAATACTGTCATACGAGAGTGTGCCGGTGCCGTGACCTCATTTCTGTAGTTTTAAAGTTTAAATAATTCTTAGACATAAAGAAAACATTCAATTTTTTTTATTCAAATTGCTTGAAAATTATTGCTAAATCATTAGGTAATATGATGTAAAGTAAAAATGTTATGACAAAAGTCTCCGTATTTTTTGATTGGCCCTCGTTATAGCGTTCTTCATGGTTGGCTTTCAGTTGTTGTTGATGAATGTAAAATGAAAGCATGAAAAGTCTCTCGGGTTCCAAGATTGATAAAACATGGTATCTTGTTTAAGAGGCATGGTCACCATTTTGGTAAGTTTTTTTATGTAATAGGTAATAACACTAGAATTGTGCAATGCATCTCACTTATAACTCGACAATTTGATCGACTATTAGAAATATCACTGAAGTAGTGTAAACCAGGTGAGCTAAAACGGGAAAAAAATTAATAACTATAATAATTTCACTCCACTACCTTAATCAAATATTCGATTACTTATTCTGAATAAAAAAAAAAAACAAGTTTTTTTTTTATTGTTACATACATATTTAATAGCTGCTCTTTTATTCACGACAAAAAATAATGAAAACGAAAAAAGAACTACATTGTATTTTGATTTTATATATAACATCTTTTGTATAGAAAATTATATCAGATCAAACATAATGATAAGAATGAATAGATGATTATCTAATAATGATAAATAAAAAAAATGTTCGTCAAAATGTCTAACGAGAATTTCATTTCTCTTCATCGTCTGATTCATCTCCACTGTTTCCATCACAACACTGGTCCTGGTTTGCTAAGGGAGACAATATGGCGCTCACTGCCTCAAAGTCTGTAGGTTCTATTAAATCTATGGGCCGTTCCTTATCCTCTGTCAGAATATTTTTGTCTGCGCCATGCTGTAGAAGCAACCTGAAGATTAGAAACGGCAACTATTACCCTCTGGGTCAAGTGTAATAACAGTGTCGTCATGATATATATGTTGGGTTTCGTTCGAAAGCGTTGAAAAAAAGACTGGTCTTAATCAAATCCGTGATCCTTAAATAAAAATGTGTATCGGCATATAACTCAATATGATTTAAATCAAATAGATGCTTACAAATAAAAAAGACCTTCACTGTAGATTTTTATCACAAATAATTTACGTCAATGATTTAAAGCGCATCGTTAAAGAATGTTTAAAGCAATATGAGCTGCAATGTTGCTGAATTTTTTTTTTACGAAAATGTTATTTACTACTAAAATAACAAAATTTTTAAGGTTTTAAAGTTCTATTGCCCTTATTTCTGTTGGAAAAGCCATGAAGAAGCCTTTTAAAATTGAAGCACAATTGAATTATTGTGGTCCTGTACAAAAATTGATCTGCAATATATTCCTTTGAAGAGAAATCTTTCTTCCGACCAAAATTAATGATTTTTTTGAAATCTTATTTATCATAAAAGTTTAAGTTACATGCAGACTTATCATACTAGCAGGCTTTTTGCAGCAAACTAAACTTTTAAGAAATACAGCTAATATTGCTTTAAATACAAGTTGAAAAAGTTTTTATTCACGAGTGATTTTAAAAAATCTTCAGTTCTGAGAACACATTCTTTTCACCCAGTTATGCTTTTCTTTGTGGTTCATACGGGTATAGAATGGTAGCGAGAATAGCAGTACAGTTAAATATGAATACATAAAAAAATTCCCGCAATGATCACCACCACCTTTAAAGCCCGTATGAAACACTAAAGAATGCAATTCATAGGTGTCGTAACCCGGGGGGGGGGGGGGCTAGTGGGGTGCTTACCCCACCCCCACCAACAGACACACTTTTTTTTTTAATACAAAGTTAAACATAATCTTTTTTTTTTTTTTTTTTCTTTTTTTGCTTGTCAAAATTTCTAATAAGTCTATCCCCCCTTTTCATTTTTTTATTCTCCGAAGCCACTGCATTTTACTGTTTTTATTCATACCGTTTACCCTCATTGTATCACTGTTTATTAAATTATCCCTATGAGTGAGTAAAAAACGCAATAACCGTTATCGTTGGTAGTAAGAAATAACAGAGAAAGTTCTTACGTACCTATGGATCATAATTATACTACAACTTTTAATGAGTCTGACGTCAGACCGTGCTGACCTTTCAGTCTGTACAATTACTCAACATGTAGCATGTTTTCTGACTCATCTAGCGGAGGATGAAAATACATGGATCGAACCCTTGGCTAGCAACGATTGTTAACAAGATTACACACGCTTTGTGTTAATAATATAACACCAAAAGTTATATTAAATGTACAGTTGTGTATTTGAGAAAATTTTTTTTAGTAACTGGACGCTGTTAGATAAATGCATTAATATTTGTCGCCAGTTTAACAAAGTTCAAGGAATACTAATTCATGAACATATTCATACCCAAACAAATTACTTTAAACTAAGATCGGGATTCGGTTTTGTTAGAAACTGACAAAATAGCTGTAGTCGGGTTTCTTAATGAAAAAAAAATACTCAGTTGACGCAAGTTTAAAAATAAACTTATGTTTAAATCGAACACATTTATGAAACATTGTGCTTCTGTTTGCCATATTTTTCTTGCATGTACGTTTGTCTGTAGAACTTGAATGTCATTTTAAATCTTTCAAGCTGTCGTCTGCAGATTGGTTCTTTATCTTCACTGCCATTTTGTTTGCGGGGACAAATTCTAAACCGTTGATGACGATTCCATTCAAAATATTTTATTGCAACCAACTCATTTTGATTCCACTGATGTGGTATACATGTATTTACAATGCCAGGTATAGGAAGGTACCAAAATCAATTTGAAATAAAATAATTCGCGCTGGGCTGTAGACGTGTTAAGTGTTATTTGAAGACGCTCGTCCCCTTCACCCCCTAGTTAGCTGCTTCCATGAAGAAGGAAGGGGATTGTGGTGGTAAAATATTAACACTACCGTTCACTAACCAGTATCAAGTAAATCCAGTGAAAATATAATTAAAGGTGATATTTTCGTTTCCGGCTCAAGGACGAAACTACGATGAAAATATAGGGACATCTGTTGAAATTCACGTCTGAATCAGATTGTATGTACATGTATATCACACTTGTGGAATCAAACATAGTGGGTTGAAATAGAGTATTTTGAATGGACAATGTCAATGGACGACAGATCGCCTTCGCCCCCGTATTGGACATACATGTAGACCATCGCTCAACTAGAAATCGCCTACGCGAAAAATTTCGGTATGGTTTCTTATTTATTTATTTATTTTTTTTTTTTTTATTATGATATTAATTTCATTTGCACATACAATATATCATACAATATATATATATACATGTAAGTATACTTAGCACAATTGAAAAGTCTGTTGACAGGATCAATTTCAACAAATTTAAGGGAGAGAAAATGAGGGACAGTAGGAAATGGATAGTGGGGGGAGAGAGTGGGGGGATTATGAGGATGTATCTGGTCAGAAATATTTTATTAATAATAAGGCGTAATCAAAATATTTACTGCCGAGTTGTTGTATTCAGACAAGGTATAGATAAATCGTGCCTTATGTAATTATGTCAATGGTCAGGATCTACATGTACATGAGAAAAAGCCAGTCAGTCCATTGGTTTAAGAAATTATTATATTTGCCTTGTTTTGTTGCAGTGTATTTAAGTGTAGTTATATGGGTTTTGAGATCAATCAGAAGTTCATGGATTGATAAGTTTTCCTGTAGACATCTCTTCCTGTACATGTAAGATTTGATTATAAGAAAATTATACCCAAATAAATTGAATTAGGGGTTCCTAATATAAATGATTTTTCTTCTAATGTAATATGTAAACCTTTTCCGTCACATATTGATATAAAGTGGCTTAAAAGATTTTGGACATGTAAACAGTCTCAAAACAGATGCACGATAGTTTTTTCGTTACTTTGACATAAAGAACACAACTTTGTGTCAGTTTGGTTTCTCATTTCTTAACATTATCTATCTATGTATCAAGTTTGAACGAAGTCTTTCATTTAAAAGATTTCGAAATTACGGTCTGGACAAAATTTGTCTCTTTTTTTTTTTTTGTTCCTTTAACATCACACACACACCTTATGATACCGGCGTGACCCTCTGCGCATGCGGCGTGGAGGGGCGTCCATGAGTCTGCATCTTGTTTGTTGATGTCTGCGCCATGTTCTATCAGAAGCCGGACAGCCATCAAGTTCCCGTCTAACACTGCCTGGTGGAGCGGGGTCAAACCTTTAAAGAACGAATCCAGTAATTCAAGAGAAATTACGTTTTAGCGTGTTTTATATGTTACTATGATGGTAGTGTAATTTCTACTAGAATAAATTGCAAAAAAAATATCAATGATATATATTTTAACAAACTAGACAAAATTGAGATGGTGACCATCTCATAGGGTCCCACTTTAATAATGGACAATGGGAGGAAAGATATGCTCCGGACAAGGATTTTATATCTAATTCTGCTATATGACCTTAACCATAAACACAGAAACATGGTTCAAGGTCGCTGCACACCCTGTATCCAAAGGCAATACGTGGCTAAAGTATGAGCCAGATTGGGCCAAGGGAAGAGAAGATATGCGCCGCGGACAAGTGATATCGGACGGACAGACGGACGGACAGACTGATCACCATATAGGGTGCCCGCAGAGCGGGGCCCTAATAAATAAATGAAAAAAACCAAAACTGACACCTGTTCTAAAACAATAAAAAAAAAATCACAAACAATGAAAAAATAATAAAAAAAAACAACAAAAGACTGAAGAACGTTCGCTTTGAAGGAGCTGGATATAATGGGAGGGTGCTATAAAATCGTTGTCGCCATTGTTAGGCTAAATAAATAACATTTACTCTGTTACTTTCAATTTGTTTTCTAAATTAGACGTCTTATATGCATGTACATTTTATAAGATGTCTAGCGACCCATACTGACTATGGTATTAACAGCAAGACACTGTTTGACGCAATTTGTTTCTTTCAAAAATGTCTGAAACAGGTGGATTGAAATATATTTTCTCTTCCTGTCGAATGGTTTGCGTTCCAATACGAAATATAAAATACATTATAAATGCAACATCTAATACTTTCTTACTGTGGTTCATTTGATGGGTGTTGTAAATTATATACATAGTCGTGCGCGGATTCAGAAAATGTTCCCAGGGGTGGGGGGGGGGGGAAGTCCGAGGAATACTTTTGTGGGGTTTTTTTTTAGGCTGGACCTACCGGTATATCGGCACATGATACTAGTATTCACATCATTAATTTACTATAATACTACCAATTTGCGGTATAGATCAGCCAATGAGAAGTTTGTGTTGTTGATAATATTTCATTACAATTAAGTTTTGTTGAAAAACAACTTGCCCTTTCTACTCTGTGATGCTAGATATGGTGTTTTGTGAAAATTACCATTAAAATTCAATATAAATGTTATACACGTAACCAGATAATCAAAAATTATCAACAATATCATAACATCTATTATATATTGTCCACATTTTGAACCTTTCGTCTTATTTTTTATTCAACGCCCTTTTAAAATCTACATTTACTTTTATAAATGAATATCACACTACGTTGAATTTTGTTACATACAAGTAAGCATACTATATGCATATATATACATACACTTGTTACGTACAAGTAAGCATACTATATGCATATATATATACATACACTTGTACAGGTACGTATCTTGTAAAGTTTGCTCTGTCTCTCAAGATACGATGTCGGCTTCCTTCGTTAGAAATAAAGCAATATGTCTAGTTTTAACCGATAAACACATTTTTATTATTAAACAATAATTTCGAAATTATTATTATTATTTTTTTTTTTTTTTTTGTTCATTTTCACAATCATATATGATTTCATAAAGAAGGTAATATATATATAAGAATTTTTTGGCATTCTCACTTTCACAGTCTTTCTCTCCCTTACATACTACATGTACATTCTCTTTAGAACAAACATAAAGGATATATATATATATATATACACACATTTACACACACAAATTTAAATAGAACAGTTGTTTACCATGTTTAAAATTATATCTCAAATATGTTTTTCCAATTTACCCAGAGTTTATTAAATTTTGTAATCTCACATGATTTGATAGCTATATATTTTTCAACTTTATATTTGAATGACAGATGATGTAACATTCCAATAATGTCAGGTTTTTTGTCTTGTTTTGAACAATTAAAAATGTATTGCTTGGAGTACAGAATTATAAAATTAACTACTTTGTTGTAACCACTGAATGGTAGTTCACCAAATAGTACATTTTTAACATTAAAGCCAACTCTATTTGAAGTTTTTCTATAAATATACATACTAAGATTATTCCATATAGGAAGTATTTTTTAACATGTCATAAATACGTGCTGAATTGTTTCCACATTTTCCTTACAAAAAGCACATACATCATATGAAATAACACTAATCTTTTTCAAATAATAGTTTGTTGGAAGAATTCTGTGAAGAATTCTGTATTGTAACCATTGTATTGAAGTATCAGTAGTTGTCTTAAAACAAACTTTAAAAAAATCTTTCACAGAATCATTTATATCTAAGTGAAGTGATATTTCAGTGTTCCATTTTTGAATTCCCTTGGGAACAATATCTTTACTATTAATGAGTTGATACTATATAAATAGTGCCTGTTTGGGAGGGTAACAGTTGAAATTGACACCCCGAGAAAACCATTGTCAACCGACGTGAAGCGGAGGTTGACAATGGTATTCGAGGGGTGTCAATTTCAACTGTTATCCTCCCAAACAGGCACTATTTATTTTGTTATACTGAATGTCTTTTTAAAAATTTTTAAGAAAATTTTACTGCTTTTATATAGGAATAACGTGAATTATACAGCGAACCGTACGCGCATAATTTTCGCGCATGTAACATTTTTTAATGTTACCCGTTGCCAAGTGCGTTGCTAACGCTGAGGGTAATAGTAAATATTATTAACTGCGTCTTAACCAATCAGATTTCAGTATTTAACATGAAAGTATAACAAAAAACTTTGGAACATTTTGCATTCAACAGTATATATTCAAAGTAAAAAGGAATAAATGGTGAAAAATCTTTAATCACATCAGATCTATTAACTGACATGGTCTTGAAAAACTTAGATATTGCACTGATAACACTATTAAATTGCATGGTACAAATATTTGTCTAGCTAAATTGCTTTTCAAAATCATGTTGTGATAAAAAAAAGTTCCATCATTATTCAAAAAGTCACTAACCATTTTTACACCATGTGCATACCACAATTTGACATAAATTGTTTTATTACCAACACATATACATGTATTTGTATTGTACCAAACTGGCATAGAAAAGAATTTTTGCTTAAATATTATGTTATCGGAAGCTTGAAATATTGTTAAGTATGACTGAAATACATCTTTCCAGAAAACATTACTATGTTTCATAATATTATGCATATATTTGTCTCCAAAATCAAGCATATTTTTTGTAACCTCATTGCCATGGATTTAAAAAAAGATGTCCATCCATGGTTTCTTATCTTTAAAAAGTCTCCCAATCCAGGAGCATTTTTATGACTTTAAAAAATTGTTAATTTATAGCATTTTAAATCACCCTTTTAAATAATCTTGAGTGGTAATTTGTCTCTTCACTTTGTCAATCTTTGAATTCCATACAAATTCATAGAAAAGATAACTTAAAAAAGATAAAGTTTCTTTATCCGGGTTTGGGAGAGAAATAAAAAGATGGTTAATAAGCTTTGGATAAAGTAATGTTTTGGCTACAGTGACTCGACCAATGGGAGTAGGTATTCTCCTGTTCCACTGTTGTATCATAGCTTTAATTTTTGGTATTTGGATATCATAATTTAGGTTAACTATTTTTTTCCAAATCTACAAAAAATTTTATTCCCAATAAACTAAATGTCGTACATCCCCACACTAGTTTCCATCTAGTATGGTGATATACTTGCTTAGAAATTTTTTTAGCACCAATCCAAACAATTTTTGTTTTCGAGCTGTTGATCTTTAGTCCTGAGAAAGTAGAAAAAAAATCTACAGTTTCAAGTGCAGCAAAAAGTGATTTTGGTGAACCATCAAGTACTAAAGTTTTGTCATCTGCATATTGGGTTAATCTTTTGTTCCTTACCATTAACCACAATACCTTTGATACTTGTATTTTGTTTTATTAGAATTGCTAAAATTTCTGCACATAGAATGATTAAATATGGAGCAATAGGATCCCCCTGTCTACATCCTCTATATATATCAAATTGTTCTGAAAGGAAACCACACTGCAATTTCGAAATTATTAACACCCAGGTAAAATAGAAAAAAAGGAGACAGTGACTCACCCCCTGCAGAAATCCTCGATGACATCTAAAACCCCCCAGACTTTTAAGATTTTTATTTTTCACCCATGATGTTTTTATAAGCTTACATATGTGTAGCTTTAAAATGTACACGATTTAGGAATCGATGCCATGTTTGCCAATTTAAAGAACATATTCATGATATCTGAGCATTTCAATTAAATCTAAAGCATTTTAATACGTAACAGTACAATTTTTTCCCTTATAATATTGCCATACTTTGGCCGATCAACCAATGCAGAATAAATTTTTTATCTTATATGCTATATCCAGCTTTAAAACAAATTAAGCATAGATAGTTACATTCTACACGATATTTACACATCATTAGTCATTATAATCCCCATAAATCTCAGGCACGGTTCATCGGGAGGGGGACTGTGTCCCCACCCCCACCCCCCAACTTTTTTCTCGCAGCAAATACATACCTTGTATGTCTTTCAAATTTACATATAGAAAATTGAATTTTCATTAAGTTGGCCCCCCCCCCCCCACACACACGTTTTGGTAGCTTGTAAAATTTGAAGTGAAATTCAGGATATTACAGTCATGTACATGTAACAGTG
The DNA here is from genome assembly GCF_963853765.1 of Magallana gigas. Taxonomy (NCBI): domain Eukaryota; kingdom Metazoa; phylum Mollusca; class Bivalvia; order Ostreida; family Ostreidae; genus Magallana; species Magallana gigas. Next base: position 32,790,168 of record NC_088858.1, on the reverse strand, counting down.
AAATTGAAGTTTTACATGTAGGTAAACAACCCCTCATCACGGATAAGGATTTCCTATTTATTTTTCCCTTGGATTATTTTTTTGGATGAGTCTGCCCCCCCCCCCTCCCCCACACTCCCATCCTTTTAAAAAAAAGATAAAAGTTAACGATGATACATGGCTGAATCTGGTGTTATGATACTGTCTTGGGTATCATGGCGGAAGTATTAATAAGTTGCGAGGGGGAAAATGTATGTCAGTCACTAAGTCCTGTTTTTTTGTTTGTTTTTGTTTTTGGTAAGCGCAACCCCGTTGAACGGACTTTTGTATTTAGGACACAAATGTATATATAGTATATGTGTATACTACATGCACCTACAATTATAGGTCATGTGCATATTTGTAAGAAATTTTTTGATTTTATGATTTTTTGGGAGTTATGCTCGTTTTGAAATCTATGTATATCATCGCCGTGCAATATGGGAGCGTGGAGAATGTGAGCTCGCTCACTTTTTCTTTCATTGAGAAATCTGCTCAGTTTCTGGACCAGATCCCCTGTTTACAAACATGATAATCCTATCTATGTCCATAGTTTTAATTAGCTAAGTAAAAGTGTTTACTTTTTCAAATAGCTAGTGTGATCAGGGCCGGTTATGAAGTTAAACGGTAAAATACATTAAATTAAAAAATTTATTATAATAAAAGCCCAATTTTAAAAAAATCAAATAGAAACGCGTTTAATCCAGCCAACTCTCAGAAATCTCCCCCAATGCTTTGAAAATCTCACTCATAGCATGCATGGTCTAAATGTGCTATAAAATCATCAAAATTACTGACTATATAATCATACTTTTAAGAGTTAGCCGATATATTTTAACGAACTCGGTGATTAGCTAAAAAAATGTCAATGCTATTTACAGCTAGTTAAACAATGAATGCATGTGATTTTATAACATTCATACACGTGTATATTATAACACATGCAACGATAAGGACGATTTCTATAGGTGTTTAACGTAATACAAATAAATCTTATCAGCTTATTTAACTTGAACTGAAGGTTCCAGTGTCTGTCTGTCGTCTGTCTGTCCGTTGTCTGACTAAATTTATGCTGAGCTTAAGTGAACTCTTTCTTCATTAACAACGGTGACCTTTTTCTCTGGACCCACTAAGCCAATTTTAATCCATGCAACTCTGCACCAAGCATGCTTTGGCTATAGGCTATCTAGTTTTCATGAAGTACAACCAAATCGTAAAACAAAAAATAAAGCACGAATTTCGTTTCCATGAAAATTTATTGATTATGAAATATGTATTTCGTATATAACACTACTTTTGATATTCAAATCAAGAAGGCTCCAACAATTGTTGTCCGATAGATCATTGTCATAATGGAACATCGGTTTTGAACTCTGTATTGAATACCGATGCTGGTGTATCACATGACTCTAATTTTGGGCCACCATTATACGTATAAATGAGATCTCATTGTCGTGCTAGACAAGCTTCGCTTACTGTACCTCTGTCAACACCCGATGTACAAGATTCTTATACAAACTTAAACGATGGGCAAAATGTAATTTAAATCTATGTAATTATTCCTTTTGTCTATGAATATGATAATGAATAATTAAATTTAAATCTTTAACGCCGTTATTTATTTTTATTTCAACGTTACTTGGAGAACTATTTTGCGGAGGTAAACCTTAAAATATGATCACATGATCTATTTTGACAGATGTTTGAAAAATCAGTTTCTATACGCTACCGATTCATCAACCAATGTCATCCCCTGTGATGTTTTTAAGCGTGTCCTCAAAGTCATCGCCCGTCGATGACTTCCTTCAAGTTGATTGTACAGAAGAAGCCAATCAACAATGCCATGTGCTCGCCATGCGTGTTTTGATCATGTGGCAGACTATTTTTCCGGGGTTGACAGAGGTGAGAGCGAAGCTTCTGGTGAGAGAATGATGAAATGTAAGCTAATTAGTGAAATACTGATAGGGATCATAATACCATCTTTGTATTTGTATAAGCTACTTTTCTGACTACATAGATATGTACATGCATATTGTCAATACGTTATGACATCCTGATGTGCATTTGCACGGCTGCTACATGGACTATTTTGTATGTAGAGTCTCTCTTTCAGAAATTTCTTTCTAACAATGTAATTTTGTTTGCCCTATGGGACCAAAATTGGAAAAAGTATTATTATATTATACTATGATATTAGATATGATATATCTAATATATGAATATTTCGTCATGAAGTATCTGTTTGTGCTGCTATCAATAATGATACAGTGAAGTAAAAACAAAATTATGATTTCAATCTAAACTGTACACGAAAGGTTTGTTTGCTAACCAATGCCCCAGTTCTACAATCACTATAGATATGCACCACACAGAAATAGATAGACCTTCATACTCGCTCTGGTATTTCAGGCCGTTGGAAATGACAAAATGATAAACGTGGTGTTCTCACATTCAGAGTTTTCATGTGAGGGCATCCCAAACTGTTTAGCCGGTATCCTCTTCGGATCATATCAAATGATGTATCACAAGCTACTTAGATTAACAAGAGCTTGGACTTTGGGTAGTTGGTGTCAAACAGCAATGTGACTTAGGACTGTCTATTTCATTTTAGGCCATCAAGCCATTGCTCTTTGAAATCAACAAGATTTGTCTGGCTTTTGAGCTATGACTACGCAATCGGTGTATAATTCACTTGAAACCAGCGTCATTTTAATTTGTTTTGACACAAGAAATAGATAGATAAGTCCTGCTGAAAGTCCAAGGCCTTGTTAAAATGGTTCTATAAACCCTTATTACTGACATTAGGTAAGGTGCAGGTAGCCAAATTTAAGGCAACAAAGAACTTTTTGCTAAGCCTAGAGCAAACATAATGCAGAGTGTTGGAAATATATTCTTCATTAATTAGTGAACTAGTGAATCCCGCGGCAATCAAGCTAGGTTTGAGAGTATTTCTCGAAACTGTGCTCTTTCTTCTTATGATAATGGGCGTGAAGGTATCCATAGTTTATCTTATGCGCGTATTCAAGTTTTTATAAATTGGTTTATTTTATTCATCGTGATTTGCCAGTTTCTTGTGAAAGAAATAAAACAGATGCTAACTATCTAGAGAATTGCCAAAGAACTTCATTCCCTGTTCAGAACCTTAAAAAACCCTTCATCTTTCTTGACTGTATGGATATTGAGATGGTAGTTTGTAAACAAGTAATGATCCGTTTCCAATAGCAATATGCTCCCCGTGAAGTTTGGTTTGAACTGTGAACATATTTTTGTTAGTAGATTATTACATAAAATTAAATACCAGACGATTACAAAACAAAGAGACAAACAAGTGATTATCTCAAATAAAATATCAAAAAAATAATAAAAGATGTAGTGATTTGTTTGTCTCACTTCATCGTAAACAAGTTACCGATATGCTATTCCGTCGAAAAAAAAACGTACAGTCAAACTTCGTTATCTCAAACTAGATTCACAGGGCGAAAAACCATCTTTAAGCAAGTCCTTAAAGGTGGCTTAAAGGTGACTTAAAGGAGCTTAAAGGCTATACAACCTTTAAGCCGCCTTTAAGTCACCTTTAAGCAAGTGCTTATAGGTCCTTAATGTCCAAACTTCTTTAAGCTACCTTTAAGCCACCTTTAAGCCACCTTTAAGCATCTTTAAGTGGCATTTACGCTCTCTTTACACTGCCTTTACACTGTCTTTAAGTGGCCTTTAAGTCAATATTGATCAAGCTGCACAATAAAAACATATATTAAATGCAAAAGCTCTTTTATAGAGATGGAAGGGGGTCATCCGAGTGATAATATAATTTCCAAGGAAGGGGGGGGGGGGGTGTTCCAGGCGGTTTTAATTGTCGCTCCATTAAACACAGATCGCTATCATCAGCACCGCTCTGATGGACACAGATTGCCGATATAAAATTCTTTATAATTTTTGGGGGTTTCAAAATTATTGTAGGTATGAGCGCAGTCTCTGTATCTTAATATGTGCATAAAACTAATTAAAGTATGTTTGTTTCCTATTATAAATTAATCGGTGAAAAAAATCTCTCTCTCTCTCTCTCTCTCTCTCTCTCTCTCTCTCTCTCTCTCTCTCTCTCTCTCTCAGTTCATCCGGTTATTAAACAAAATAAAGATAATGAACCAAAAATGCATGATTTAATTTGTTAATCGGTTTAAGGTTTGTATTTTTTTTTCAATTTTCATTATTTCTAACTCTAGATCTGCTAGATACATGTTAAAGATGAAAAGACTCTCAACTGCCTTTGTTATATCGGGCAGGATATTACTGCTTTGTTTGTCTAGACAAAGTTTTGTTCGTTTGTGTATATCTAATTAGAGTCTATTGTTTGTCCAACTTAAGAAAACCCCTGGAACTAACACAGAATATACAAGATATACACAGCAGTTGTGTCGTGTGCCCAGGTGCATGTTTGTGTATATCTAATTAAAGTCTATTGTTTTTCCAACTTAAGAAAACCCCTGGAACTAACACAGAATATACAAGATATACACAACAGGTGTGTCGTGTGCCCAGGTGCACGTCAGGGTTTCTAAAGGCGTTGAATCTTAGTATGTACGAGTATACGATAAGTCTAGTGAATAAAAGTTAATTTACATTTGTAATTCATTTTCAAAGTATTATTTCCTAGCTCTGGGTTTCAAAGATGTTACGTCTACAAATTAACGATACATGTATGTAAGAGTAAAATCTTGAGGCTAATTAATTAATGTACCGGTGATCATAAATAGGGGTTGATTATTTAAATATATGTATAAGGGTAAATATATGTCAAATATACCCGGCCTAGCACATCATTCAATTGTATGTACAAGTCATTTGCAATTGTCACATGCAGTAAATACGTCACCGGTAATTGGTAATTTTGTTTGTTATAGAATTGATAGTTTAAAAATCATGTACATGTACATACAATTACATGTAAATATTTAAACATATTGGAACGGCGCCGCGATCATGAAAACCGGGAAATTGCGGGAAATTGAACAAATACCCTTATAGTATCAATGCATTTAATAAAAGAAATGATTTCATTTTCTTTCTTACATTTTTATAGTTATAAATTAGATGAACGTATATCTACTCGGTTTAAATTTATTAACTAAGAAAGCCTACTATAGTGAACCTAACGGTTTCCATTTAGGTATAATATATTTTTGTTCACTGAAGACCAAGTTCCGTATTTCATTCTAAATACATGCATGCATGTAATTTATAAATTAGATATAATTGATTGTTACAAACTGAATGGTTTGTCAAAATCTTTTTAAAGTAAACACATTCAATACAGTGATTCAATATCCACTGATATATAGGATATAAAAACGCTCATTTATATGTAAGTTGCCGTGGCGCAGAGGATGTGTGGAGATGCTAGTAAACTAAGGGTCCCGGGTTCAATTCTCGCCGTGGCCGGTTTTTTTTGTGGTTTTTTTTTTCATTTTTCTTTCTAGAACAAAAACCGCTTTAATACCTTTTCTTTCATAAAGTTAATACATTTTGTTGGAAATTAAGCACAATATTGAATTAAATTTTTTTTAATGGCTTAAAGGTGGCTTAAAGGTGGCTTAAAGGTAGCTTAAAGGTGGCTTAAAGAAGTTTGGACATTAAGGACCTATAAGTTGTCCTTAAAGGTGGCTTAAAGGTGGCTTAAAGATAGTCTTTAAGCTGCCTTTAAGCCATCTTTACGCTTTCTTTAAGCCACCTTTAAGCAATACTTATAGCTTAAAGGTAGCTTAAAGGTGGCTTAAAGATCGTCTTTAAGCTACCTTTAAACACCTTTAAGCTATCTTTAAGGAGGACTTAAAGATGGTCATTCATCCTGTGATTGGACTGTCTAAAAACTTCGACATATCCATTATATTCGAGATATCTGTGCTTGAGATGACACAGTTATCCGTACTTGTCACTTTGAGACCATTGTACACGCGATTCTAAAAGTTGGGAGGAGGGATAGACCAATAAAAAATTGGGGTAACCGTCTTCACCTAGCCCAGTGGCTGAATGCGGTACCCCAGTAGCTAAAGACGGTTACCCCATTTTTTATTGGACTATCCCCCTCCCAACTTTTAGAATTGCATTTACAACGGTCTCAAAGTGACAAGAGAAACTGGAGAGATTATTTACCCCCGTTCACATTTTGAGGGTATAAGGCAGGCAAGCATTCTGCTCAGTTCCTGTAATCAGCTTCTTCAACAGAGATCCCGGAGTTTATCAAGAAATCTAAAATAAAGGGGTAGATTACCTGCATCGTTGATTCCACTAATATCCACCTGAAGACTTGCTCTTCTGAGCATACCACTCAAGGCCGGGATGTCATTTTCCTTAATATTGTCCAGAAACACCAGTTCATCGGGGAATCGTACTTTTGGTCCAGCCTTTTCAGGATTTTGCTTGGCGAACAAACTCGCTCGACGACTCATTTTTATCTGTATGTCTGAGCTTTGTTTACATTCCCTCCAAACAACATATGTATATAACTCACAGATCCTGCTTCTTCTAGTAAAGAACGGAGTCTTGCATTGATTAAGATGAAATCAGTGAGATACGGTAAATTGAGGTTACAAAAGTTGTGCACACAATCAGAAGGAAATCTTGGGAAGCAGACGCACTCGCCGGGGAAGCGTTTCTAGGACAACCTCATGCTCATAAATTCGGCAGGTGATTAGAAGCAGACGTACACTTATCTGAAAGGAAAACGTATAGTTTTTTTTATAGATCTTTAACTAGCGATTAGAAACTTTTGTAAACACTATACACTGTAAAACTGGCGCATTTTGGAATATTTCAGAGTCTTCTTGCATGGAGTAACCAAGGCCTGTTTTCATTTTTATTTTTACTTGCTCTTGTTTCTATTAATAATTTTTTCTCCTTTGCTTTATTTCCCTGTGGTACATCATATCTCTTGTATCTGACACAAAAAATCGAACTGATAATTCAATGGAGAGAAATAGTGCACCATTTTGTAGATTAAATATCAGTTAAATAGGTTTACATATCGCCAATCTTAGACAAGGCCAGCTTATTTTGTAAACCACAGTCTGTCCTGTAAAATTTGTGGCTTCTGTCATGCATCAAACTTCGAGATATAAGTCAACTGTCCTAATTTCCAGGTCTTTGAAAATCGAAGTTGTTATTAAACAAATAAAATGATAAATAGGGGACAGCTGTTTATTGACCTTATGTCTGTGTCAGCTATGAATGTTATTCTAATTGACATTAAACAGGATGCGTACAGATCTAGATCTATTAACAATGCTCATTATCCTACATATGATAGGCCAAGAGAATGGTTGTTCCAAGATTAGGTCTAAATATGTATATGTACAAGTGTCAGTCTTATACAATTTAAGTAGAACTGTTACACACACTTGATTGCATGAGATATAATTTTATTTTATGAAACGAATTTTACTGACCTGAATACAAGGAATTTGGGGCGTCATGGTAATTGCTCTGTACTTTTAGAAACCTCGCTTATTAAATACATTCTAAATATATTTTTAATAAAAACATCAATCTAGACGACTTATTCTAATTTTGACTTTACTGTACAGTATATGATAAAGAGAGAAACTGCAGTTACATGTCACCATTTTCTGAAACTTACCTGTAAGCGGGTCAGTTGTTAGTGGCAGGGGGCACCTGTAAAATATTAATTGTAACAAGCCTTACAAGGTCAATCCTGTCCAAACGAATGTTCCCCCAATTCATCAAATTCTGTCCCCGAGTCACAATAGCTACACACAAGTAATGTCCATTCCCAAGTCGTAATTTCTCTAACTCCTAACTCTTTAACTCCTAACATGAGGGCCCCGATTTAATTGACTCATAAAATTTTTTGGTTCGACAGTGCATTGAAATTAAGCAAACCACAAATTAGTTTTTGCAACGTTCGAATGAGCGCAATCTTAATATATGTTTTTTCCCAGACCCAAATTTCATTATCATTTTTTTTTTGGTATTGGCCTTACCTGAGCAATATTTAGAGCGAAGATCAACAGGGATACTTATTAAACGATTACATAAGTTGTTTGAATTGGCACATGATTTTAATGTTTATTCGTTTAAATAGAAACAAATTACGGAGTTTTAAGTATCATGTTCCATTTCACATTGAATTTTACAAAGAACTACATAATAATGTATATGTAGATCATGAAATATAATTGTCTGGTATTAATTGTAATTGAAAAGAAAGATTCCTCAAGAAGTTTTACTATTCTAAACCCTCTGTCTTTAAATTGATTCAACTACTGTCAACACGAAATGTAAAAGATCTTTGCAATTTAGGTAAATGTATAAGAATGCTTTTGTTATCAGAAAACTCCATGTATAAACTTGCCTTTTTCAACTGACCCGTTTATATGTATATGAACATGTGTATATTAATTGTCTAATATATGTCTGTGAATCTTGCAGCTGTTGAGCAATTAATAATACAATGCAATATTACAAATATCGAATGTGACCTGATATATATGTCTGTGGGTGATGTAATTTGTATATGTGTTAATATGTGTAAATATGATTGACCATTCAATTCAGGTCATTTGTTCTTTCACCCCATTTCAACATATGTTGCAAGGGAACAATTGCAAATCATTACATTGGTCATATAAATTGGGTCAGTGGTAGTTATGATAGAAAGAACTTTATATTGGATGAAAACTCATAAATACCCCTGTTACAATTCACTTGGAAAAATGACGCACTTTGAAAATATATTTTTTTCAAAGTGCGTATTTTTTTTAAAGTGCGTTGCCGCATACCAGTACCTCATATATATCTTTGTAATTCACATGCACATAAAGTATATCCAACACCTGTGATCTTTAGTCATAAGAGAATTTCGGATAAACTGCATGCTAATTACGCTGATTATATATCGACTTTACATAAGTTAACCAATCTACAGCATGTACAGGAATATTTAGAAATAGTAACATTTAGTATTGGGATGATTATATAACATTGTAAATATTTACGGTTTTGTAATAAACCCCCACCTGGATTATACAGACAAAATAATACAAAAGTTAAATTCTCTTCACGAACAGAGAGAAAAAAAAGATTCTTAGAAAGAGTTTTAAACATTGAGAATTCTGTTGTTTAGAGATTTTTTTTTAAAGTTCTCTTTAAAATCAGGATCGAATAAAATGGTAAACACTCTAAGTAACAGATAAATGGCTTAGATTTGAACTCCTCTTTGACCAGTGTTTTGGATAATGGTTTAAAAATAGTCATCGGGTAAAACGTATGAATTTGTTTGACATTTTACATAATTCGTGAACATTTTTGTCCAAGATGGAATGCATCCGTGTGTCACAACAACAAATTTTATTGTGAGAAACAGATAGACTCCATGACACCCCCCCCCCCCCACAACCACTCCAACTTAATGATGTACATCAACACGTATATTTTTTTTTTAATATATAAGTTTTTTAGATTCATGTAATCTCCATACACTTACCGGATAAACAGACAGACATTATTCCGTGAACGTGACAATCAATGACTGACAAGGGAGATGGCCAGTACCACACTACATTGAATACAACTTGTATACAACTAGACACCTATCACCCTTTATTTACTGTCTGAATCACTTTACACACATCTTTATCGCCATTAAGAGGCACTCACCTAGCTTGTATCGTCTGGTCCAAACAGTCAAAAACAGTGCAAACGGAGTGGTCATGATTCCGAGAAAGGAAAAAAAAAGCGAGGTCCTGGCACGTCCACTTTACAAGTTTATAACGTTATCTATCGCTATCTTATAAACACTTTCTCCGCGAAAAATCCCACGGAATTTAACACCTAAGAAACACTATCTCGGAGCGATATTGCACCTATGGCCCCGCGTTGCGTTTTCTTGTAGGATATTTGTACCAACAATATTTATCTGATTTATTGCCTCGTCAACAATGGGGTTATTTCTTTGTACGATCCAGTTAATCTAACCGTCGTTATCCCTGCATCTTTGATCTCATTAACATGTGTAAATATTGAATATTTGAGAATCGATCTTTAAGGGTTTCGTACAATGGAAGGCATGCAACTTGTTGTCCCGATAAGGCCTCACTTTGTAATTCATTAATGCGCGCTAGCATTTAATTATCGTGGGGAGTCCAAAAGGCATTATTAATAGCTTAATGGTAACCAGGACGCTGAAATGCAGTGCAAAAATCATCAGTGGGTTTGGTTTTTTTTGTGTTTTGTTTTAGTTTTTTGTTTTGGTTTTCCAGCGTTTAAATGTCGTCTTTGGCATGTAGCATTCGGGGGGGGGGGGCACTTTTTTCGCAGCAGTCATCAAGGTATGTGTTATTTAATGTTATTTTGAAGTTTTTGGTATAAAAAAATGGTAAGGGGCAACTAAAAAAATTATGAATCATGCATAAGTATACAATGATAGACCACATCCGTATAATGAGATATTTTATTGTTTCACCAGTGTTTGATCATTGCTTGTCAATGGTCATAGCTTACCTAAAGAGGAAACTGACTGAATTTTCGCATAAAAATTTACCCACTATTTTGATTTGATATATAACTTAATTTCATTGTTAAATATTAATTAGTCTACCTAATTGTTGTAAGAAATATGGACTAATTTAGGTGATCGAACTTCCTACCCTCCCTTCGGGAACATTATTATATACATATTTTTTTTTGGTCATGTTGGTAAACTGAGCTTCCATCCAAGTCATTCTATATTAATTAATACACTTCTGATGCATAACAGCGTACATTGCAATTATTCCTAATATGATTTTGTTCTAAGAGAAAACTGTAAATATTTTTTTTCATTCATTGGAGGTAGTGTTAAAATTTCTGCTCTTAAGATGGTATGGGGACACCTGTCGATATTAATGTGGATAAAAGTACATTGTAATCAAAATACTTTAACCGGTTTAGAATTTATAAATTGTACATGCAATATTTGACCAAAAATGTGTTTTATTATTATATATTTACATTTTCCAGTGTCTTTGCCTGTGATAACACAACGTATCGATTTTGTACTATATAACCCTTAATACAAATGACGCCAAATCGAAGCGCCAGCGGGGTTTGCTTATTAATATTTAAATCTATAATCGTACGATGGCTTAATATCATATAAATATAGGTGGCAGGGGACAGTTTTTTTGATACAATTCATTGTAGCCAAGGGATGCATGTCTTCGGAACTCTGTAACTAGAATTTCCTCAGTTCCCATTCAGCACAAATACCTTTAATTCACTCTTTATAAGGCCAATCACCAATTTCTGAAGAAAATTACTAATCAAAACCTGTAAAATTTTCTACATACTGGTTTTTATGAGATTTTGACCCTTTCATATTTTTCTAATTTTTCATGATTTTTCAGCTTTTTAGACCTCCCCCAGCTAATTCCCTGCAGAGGGTTGACGTTCCGTACCGCGTGCATGTTGCACTATCACATGTCAGAAACTTACCGGTGTATAGTTTACAATGTCCCATCCACCTACTTTTCGTGTTATTTTACCTCCCGTCTGTAACTTGCAATTTCACTGTGTAAAGTCAGCACAACAGTCATAGCCGCAGGTTTGGCATTTTACTCCTGATTCTTATGTACCTAACAGAAGGGGCCTACATATTGCATATCAATTTCAACAAGATACACCCCTCTAACTAATGATAATCATTAAAAATCATTTCATGAATTTTAGCAACACTCATAAGCCCTCAAGTACAGCAACTCTCAATTTTACAAAAATATTGACGGGTACTTTATTCGAAACTGTCCCTTGCTACCTTTAACATACACTAACATTCTCTGAAAAGTCATCTTGTCTTAAAATTAAAAAGCTTATGCTATTCTGAAAAAAGGATACCACATTTTGCCAATTCCATTGAGGTTTAAGAAAAATATGGCCATTTAAGTGAACCCACCATTTCCACTTTCCTCTATTTAACACAGATTCACAGGGCTCTCCATAAATAAAGCATCTTTACCTAATCTTTTAGAGGTCAACTGTTGTTCAACCTCCTTAAATAAGAAACCTTATTCAAAACTACATACATCTGCTTGATATTATCATGATAAAAGCATCACATCACTTAGAAATCCCTTTACATGTATACCTCCCCCTATCTTTTGATTTTCACAAGAAGCATTAGTTTGAACACTTTAACCTAATATTATGAAACCTGTGGCAGTATCTTTGAGTCATTTCTTACACATATTTGAAAACAACCATCACTGACATTTAAAATTGATCTTTTTTGGTAAATGGATGATTTGTAGCATTTTCATTCACAAAAAGTCATGTCGCCCTACAAGTGATTTCTTGTTTTCATGAAAAACTAAGCCTATAATCATATTTAGTGGATATCTTATATATTCTGGTTTCTAGTCTTCTTTTAAATTTGCTAAATTAATAAGACCTACAAGTGTGATGTGTGCGTTTAATTAAAATGAAATTCAAACACACCCGGGTACCTGGGGACAGAGGAGAATTCCATGAAAAATGTTCAAATTTTACATGTTTTTCTACATTTTTGATGCATATATACAATAAAAGGGTAAAAATATGTTGCTTTTTGTTCATTTCAAGAGTAATTATCATAGCAGATGTTATTTCAAGGTCAAATGTACATTTACATATCCTACATGTAATGGTAATGGAGTCCATTGGAAAGAGGGGGAGGCTTTTTCAATTCTGTAAATACATCTAAAATACCATTTTTTGATAGGAAGGAGCAAAGACTTGAGTTTTTTGACATATTGTATACTTTGATAACTGCATTTGTCTACATGTAAAGTTCATTTGAAATAAAAATATGCTGTTTTAAAAAAATTGGGTGATATAAGTCAGGTGGATTAATGTTATTTCATAAAATCAGGTACTTTATTCGAAACTGTCCCTTGCTACCTATAAGTAATAAGGAATCATTCTTTGAATATTATGAGATGATAATTTCGGTCGGGGTGTGATCAAATCTATCATAAAGCCCTTCAAAGAATGATTCCTTATTCCTTATTTTTTTTTTTTTTGAAAGGTAAAAATTATGAAAGCTCCAGTAAGATTCAAACTAACACTTGCGGATTCGTAGGGAACGCTCTGAATTATTATGCTTCGCTGCTATGTAACATGTATGAGAAAGAAAAAAATGTTTTGAAATTATACTTGATCTTATTGTTTAATTAAGGTAGCGTTAAAGTTTCTGCTTTCAAAACAATTTAAATGTCTAAAAGTATATGATTATGCTCAAAATGCATTCCATATCACAGCTTTATACATGTGGCACATACATAATTACTTATATATCTATTTCTTCCAATGACCTAAAACTTTGTTGCATAATAATTTACTTGTCATTACTACTCTGTGATACTTTATGAATACTTTGTTGTAGACATATTGTTCTTTGAGGTATTGTTAATAACTGGAGGAAAGTTATCACAACACATTTTATGTTTTTTATTTGAGTGAAATATTCTGATACGATGACTTTGACTCGACACTCGATGTTTTATAGCCTTATGCTCTACACTTTTCGAATAAATGAGCAGTTTTATATCTTATCATTTTCAGTTGAATTCTTATAATAATTAGAACATACGAAGACAGACATAAAGGACAATTTTAGTTTGCGGATTCGTTAATGTAATTACTTATAAAACTACAAATAGAATGTAAATAAAAATGCAACATTACCAGGGATTCGTTATCCTAATAATTTTCATATAACGACAAAATATCATCTCACTATTTTTCAGACCATTAATAATGTTTCATGGCAGTATACGAGGGTAAAAAAAAATACAAATACAATTGGGCTGTCTATCGTAAATTTTTCATAAAACTCACAACTTACAGATTATGTTATGCAACAACACATATTTTATTGATATACGAAGTTCCATTCCATTTGATGAAAAGGTTATTTCAGTTAACCGATTTTAAAATCAAAATGTTTTGTCACCATGGCGGACGGTAACGTTGAAACCACGCACGTATAGTTTACAGAAATATCCAATCCTTTTATCACCCTCAGTCTTTTGTGCTCTTCAACATACAATTTAAATCGGCACTCTATCACTTGACGTCAAATGTTCACATTTGTTCGAAAATCATAAGTTTGTTCCTCGAAGTTTTCTTATTTTTTACAGCATGTCTCTTCGTTTACAGTAAGAAAATCCCTAAATGTCAGATGACGTTGTTTATTCTTTTGACAAAATAATTACCGATATTCTACTCTCTTCCGGTCTTGTTGATGTCCAAAATACAGTTACCACAACCCCCACAAATGTGTAAGAGTTAAACACAAATGTGAAAATAATTCTTAACTTATTTTCCCCACCATTGAGCAGTTACATTAAATCCATACTGTTTATACTTTTCGTTGCGCCGTGACGTTCGGCGACGTCAACGTTTTTAGTCAATTTTAAGGACGACTAAATGTCTTTACTTTCTGATATCTGTTCAACAAATCTATATATCCTGTCATTAATTGGTACAAAGAATATCATGACAATTCTTAATTTTAGGTTTCAATATTATTTGGTTTTAAGCTCAATTTATGGAGATATTACTATCAACATAATATGGCTTATTGTTGACAGAACCGTGCAGTTTGACCGTGCGCCGTGACCTCATTTTGTAGGATTAGATTCTGAATAATTCTTTATAAAAAAAAGGAATATATTAATTTTTTTTATTTCAATTATCTAAATATGTCTACTTTTAGAAGTTATTTGACGTTAAATAACATAGCTATGGCAAAAGTCTTCGTATCTTTTTATGGACCCTCGTATATAAAGGTCAACAATATAATATTTAAATAGCGAGCCACTTGGGGTTGTCGATAGCTTTACATATCTGGGCCTTTTGTTACAATATAATGGAAAGTTTAACAATACACAGAAACAGTTGGCGAGCCAAGGGAGAAAAGCCATGTTTTCTTTAAAGTCAAAAACAAGTCAATTGTATCTGAATACAGAAACAATGCTGTCAATTTTTGATACTTATATTGCTAGTATATTAAATTATGGCTGTGAGATATGGGGCATGCATGCTGCAAATGATATAGAAAAAGTGCATTTAGAATATATTAAATCTGTGTTAAGTGTGAAGAAGAATACAAACACTGCACTTGTATATTTTGAAACTGGGAGGCTACCTATGAAAACTATACGAATGTTCAAATTTTGGTTCAAATTGTTACAAAGTCAGAATTGTATTTTGCAGTCCTGTTACAAAATGCTGTATAATGAGTGTGAATCGTCTTTGGCACCTGCTGAAAATTGGGTTACTGTAATTAAGAATAAACTTTTTGAAATAGGTCTAGGACATATATGGTATGAACAGGAGTATATACTCTGTGCAACCTATTTTCCTTTAATTAAGCAAAGAATCATTGATCACTTTACTCAACAAGTTGTAGAACAGATTAATTCCTCATCTCAATGTTATTTTTACAAGCATATTATTGATCAGTTTTCATTACAATATTATTTAACAAAATCAATACCTTCTACATATAAGAAACAAATTACAAGAATTAGATTGTCATCTCATAGACTTGCAATTGAAAGTGGACGACACACAAATGTACCAAAAGAAAGACACTCATGTAAATTTCGTTCAGATATTGAAGATGAATTCCATTTTGTTTTGAAATGTCAGCAGTATAGAGAAATCTGAGTAAAATATATTAAGAAATATTATTGGAAAAAACCTTCTGTATACAAATTTATACAATTATTAAGTGTTCAAAATTTTTAAGAACTGTGTAATTTGGGGAAGTATCTCCATCTAGCTTTCAATATTCATGATAATTAAGAAAAATTTCTCTGGTTTTTTTCGCCTGTTATTAAAATTTTATTTTATATACAGTGTCAATGTACTTTACATGTACATGTACCATACCGTTATTACAATATTGCTATTATTTATATGTAATAACCTATGCCATAAGATGTATGTCTTGTGCAAATAAAGAATATATAGATATTCAATATTATTTTACTCATTTTTGATGATGCCTAAGAAGATCTTCCCCAGCAGCTATAATTACAACAAGTGAAATTTTTCCCGAAAGGTTGTGTTAATGTAATCCGGAAAAGACCCAAATCTCGGACCACAACATCATTCTTAATCCACATGAACTGCTCATCGTTCCTGCAATTCGAAAGCTGTATGTGAAATTCAACTTAACCGGAAGACTTAAGTGTTAATGTAATCCGGCAAAGGCCCAGATCTCGGACCACAACATCGTTCTCAACCACTTGAGAGTTAGTTGGACATCAACCACTTGAGAGTTAGTTGAACATCAACCACTTTAAAGACAAGACAATTGAAAAATGTGACAGCAGGGACGTATATACTATACATCCCTGGTGACAGTAATCGACCAATCACATGATTGGAAAAATACGATACAATCATAAAATAAAATGTCGCACACCGTCCAGATAAATAGCATGGATATTGTTAAAGCAAAATCTTTTGCATTAAATAAGAGTAGCACGTTGTCATTGCAAAAGTAAACTCATGTCATGTGATTTTTAATTCGTTAGGTTTTTATTACCTGTCTACATAATTTATGCAGGTTGTTTAATTCCATAAATGTTTCGGCTTCTAACCGATGCTATAAATAACATAATTCAATTAAATATTAGAGCGATAAAAATTGTCTTTTTTATGAACGATATGTAAAACTGCAAGGACACGACTGTAAGTATGTTTAGGCTAGAACGCCTTGTTTTACTAAACATGACGTGAAATGTATGAACTGAAATTACTTTGCTGATATTTGCTATTGAGAATGGTTATAAGGAATGTAAGTCAACTAGAGATACCGGGTAAAATTCTCCTAAATAAGTACAAATGTTAAAATAAGATTCTCTCTCCTGTTTTTGTTTACATAGCTTCAATATACCAGTAAAAATCTTTTCCAAGCTCCAGTAAGATTCGAACTAACAACTTGCGGATTCGTGGGGAACACTCTGAATAATTATGCTACGCTAACAAGTATGAGAGAGAAAAAAAATGTTTTAAAATGGTACTTGATTTTATAGTTTAATTAAGGTAGCGTTAAAGTTTCTGCTTTCAAAACAATATAAATGTCTAAAAGTATATGATTATGCTCAAAATGCATTCCATATCACAGCTTTATAGATGTGGCACATACATAATTACTTATATATCTATTTCTTCAAATGACCTAAAACTTTGTTGCATAATAATTTACTTGTCATTACTACTCTGTGATACTTTATAAATACTTTGTTGTAGACATATTGTTCTTTGAGGTATTGTTAATAACTGGAGGAAAGTTATCACAAAACATTTTATGTTTTTAATTTGAGTGAAATATTCTGACATGATGACTTTGACTCGACACTATGTTTTATACCCTTATGCTCTACACTTTTCGAATAAATGACCAGTTTTATATCTTATTATTTTCAGTTGAATTCTTATAATAAGAACATATTGAGACATACATAAAGGACAATTTTAGTTTGCGGATTCGTTAATGTAATTACTTATAAAACTACAAATAAGATGTAAATGAAAATGTAAAATTACCAGGGATTCGTTATCCTAATAATTCATATAACGACAGAATATCATCTCACTATTTTTCAGACCATTAATAATGTTTCATGGCAGTATACGAGGGTAAAAAAAAAATACGAATACAATTGGGCTGTCTATCGTAAATTTTTCATAAATACGAAGTTCCATTCCATTTGATGAAAAGGTTTTTTCGGTTAACCGATTTTAAAATCAAAATGTTACCACGGCGCACGGTAACGTTGAAAACACGCACGCATAGTTTACAAAAATATCCAATCCTTTTATCACCCTCAGTCTTTTGTGCTCTTCAACATACAATTTAAATCGGCACTCCATCCCTTGACGTCTAATTTGTTCACATTTGTTCGAAAATCATAAGTTTGTTCCTCGAAGTTTTCTTATTTTTTACCGCATGTCTCTTCGTTTACAGTAAGAAAATCCCTAAATGTCAGATGACGTTGTTTATTCTTTAATTTGACAAAATATTTACAGATATTCTACTCTCGTCTGGTCTGTTTGATGTCCAAAATACAGTTACCACAACCCCCACAAATGTGTAAGAGTTAAACACAAATATTTTTAAGCTTATTATCCCCACCATTGAGCAGTTACACGGTTTTTATCGGCTTTTTTTTCGAGTTAAATCCTACTGTTTATACTTTTCGTTGCGCCGTGACGTCCGGCGACGTCAACGTTTTTAGTCAATTTTAAGGACGACTAAATGTCTTTAGTTACTGATATCTGTTCAACAAATCTATATATCCCGTCATTATTTGGTATAAAGAATATCATGATAATTCCTAATTTTAGGTTTCAATATTATTTGGTTTTAAGCCCAATTTATGGAGATATTACTTTCAACATAATATGGCTTATTGTTGACAGAACACTAAGTTTGACCGTGCTCCGTGACTTCATTTTGTAGGATTAGATTCTAAATAATTCTTAAAAAAATAAAGGAATATATTAACTTTTTTATTTCAATTATTTAAATACCGGGTATGTCTACTTTTAGAAGTTATATGGCGTTAAATAACATAGCAATGGCAAAAGTCTTCGTATTTTTTTTATGGACCCTCGTATATAAAGGTCAACAATATAATATTTTCTAGATATTCAGTATTATTTTACTCATTTTTGATGATGCCTAAGAAGATCTCCCCCAGCAGCTATAATTACAACTAGTGACATTTTTCCGGAAGGTTGTGTTAATGTAATCCGGAAATGACCTAAATCTCGGACCACAACACCGTTCTTAATCCACATGTACTGCTCATCGTTCCTGCAATTCGAAAGCTGTATGTGAAATTCAACTTAACCGGAAGACTTAAGTGTTAATGTAATCCGGCAAAGGCCCAGATCTCGGACCACAGCATTGTTCTCAACCACTTGAGAGTTAGTTGGACATCAACCACTTGATAGTTAGTTGAACATCAACCACTTTAACGACAAGACAATTGAAAAATGTGCATTACATCCGGTGAGCTTTTGATGCATCATTCCCGCCTTATAACTCATAGATCTATGGAACCCTTTAGCAGCATGTGACCAACGCACAAACGAGTTGGTCTTGAAGGAAATTGAAATGTACATTTGTTTTCTATGTCACCTACTCAATCTTCTTTAAGACTACATTTGTATATAATTACACATGGAGATTATATAAATAAGAGCTTATATCGAGACAACTTGCATTATAATACACACTGCCTTAACATAATTAGTAGTATACCCATATGTGTACAAAGAGATAATCAAGATTTCATTTATTTTTTATGATCAATGAGAGTTTTATAAGCAAGTAATAAATATATTCTTTATGCTTTATATGCTGAAATATTTGCTTTTCAAACGGCCAATTAATTCTTTTCACCAAGTTCTTCAATTTGGGATTACTGTTTATCTTTTCAATTGGATTATGGTTAACATTTTTAAAATCAACTACTCTTCTTTATAATATTTTTGCTTTAAGGTGGCTCTATACACCACTTCTTGATGACACGCAAAAAAGTAAATCTGAAAGCATGTATTTCCGGTACTGGCTAATTTAAATTTCTCGATACAGAAAGAGCGAAATATGTTGATGTTGCGAACCCTCAAGGGTACGTTTGGTTTTAAATTCTGTTCGACATGATTTGCATGAGAGGCTGTTGTACAAATACATTTACCGTTTTTTCAGGTTAAATACTGAAATCTGATTGGTTTAGACGTAGTTGATATTCTGTTTTATTACCCTCAGCGTTAGCAACGCACTTGGCAACGGGTAACACAACGAATTGTTACATGCGCGTAAATTATGCGCGTACGTTTCGCTATAGACTGAGTTCATGTCATTCCTCTATAAAAGCAGCACATTTTTGTTTAAAATTAAGACATTCAGTATTATTATATAAATAGTGCCTGTTTGGGAGGGTAACAGTTGAAATTGACACCCCGAGAAAACCATTGTCAACCGACGCGAAGCGGAGGTTGTCAATGGTTTTCTCGGGGTGCAATTTCAACTGTTATCCTCCCAAACAGGCACTATTTATTTTGTTATACTGAATGTCTTAATTTTTAAGAAAATTTTACTGCTTTTATATAGGAATAAAGTGAATTCTACAGCGAACTGTACGCACATAATTTTTGCGCATGTAACATTTTTTTAATGTTACCCGTTGCTAAGTGCGTTGCTAACGCTGAGGGTAATAGAAAATATTATTAACTACGTCTTAACCAATCAGATTTCAGTATTTAACATGAAAGTATAACAAACATAAATAGTGCCTGTTGGGGAGGGTATAAGTTGAAATTGACACCCCGAAAAAACCATTGTCAACCGACGCGAAGCAAACAGGCACTACTTATATAGTACAATCTAACAAGACGAAGTTATTGTATAATGTGTTAAAAACTTTGTAATCAACTTGTAAGAAATATGTTCCAGGTAGTCATATATACAAACCATGAAAGAAATAAAGTGATTGGCTTATTTCAACAGATTAAATGTCATATTTTCAATTCAATCTGCCCAATAAGATTCTCTCTTTAAATGTCAACTTAACAATCATTACTATAAAAGCAGAAAACGATGAGAAATAAATTCATAAGATTCACTTAAAATCAAACATGAGGAGAAGAATTCAATGTAGCATTGTTGGAGAGACAATGGTTGGAAAAACTACCCTTTTGAAATCTTATGTCACGTGCAAACCGCCAGAAATCTATTCGCCAACAATTTACGACAATATCAAAGGTTTGTTTGTTATGATACATTTGATAAAGTTGATATTTTTAAACACACATGTAAGAAATAAAAAATTGAATTTCCTAGCTATTTATGTTTATGTTTTACTTAAATTTACCATTTTTATAATTTAGGATCTGTCGTTCTTGGCAAGAAAAAGTACAAAGTCAACCTCGTGGATACTGCAGGCCAGGTAAATACGAGATTTTTTGGGTCACAATTGCACAGAAAATAGACATTTAATTCATTTTTACGTTTAAAATGATTTCTTAAAAAAATTCCTTTATTTTATTTATAGCACGAGTACTCCAATCTTTGTACCGCGACTTACAAAAAAAGCCGAGTGATCATCTTATGCTACAGTGTGATAGACAGACAATCGTTCGACCGAATTAAAACCTTCTGGATTCCCGAACTCCGAAAGAATCTGGGAAAACGCGTACCCATTGTTCTTACAGCCACGCATACAGACCTCCGAAATGACAAATATATCAAGAGATGCATAGAAGTGGTGTCGTCCAGCGAGGGGAAACAGTTGGCGGACAGTTTTGGGGCCAAAGGTTTTTATGAAATTTCCAGATCCAACATTTCTCAAACTAATGACATTTTTGAATGTGCCGTCAAGGCTGTAGTTGGCGAGAAGAGGACATTGTTTACTATTTTTAAAAAAGTATTTTGTAATACCCGAAGAAATAAAAACTGACAAAAATGTTTATGTTTTGCTTCGGTTTGGTATAGCATGGATCAAGGAAAGGGTGGGCATACTTTCATGATAAATTGAATAGCATGTGTACATGTGTTCTTTTTTAGGGTAAGTGAAAAATACTAAAATTACAGATCAAAATGACGTATGAAAAGGACATACCCAATACTAACTTCTTCACGATTGAAGATTACTAGTATAATGATTTGAGATGTCTTATAAAAACTGTTACTACATGTACAGGTATTCATACCTAAAACCTTTATTGAGAACTAAGGACAATTTAAATTTTGGCTGCCTGTTAAAAATGCCTTGCTGAAGCATTGTAAATATTAAAATCGAAAAAATATTTTGTTTACCAAAATCCTGACCATACCCCTTTAAAGCTTTTTGATGAAGTCAATACATGGTTCTATAGACCTGATGACATTATATCGACCGAGGACTGAGCCTCAGGTTGATAAACTCTCATCAGTTCTTTAAAAAAAAATACCAAAAGGCTATAATTATTTGATCATGATAAAATAAAAACTAATTATCTGCAACATATGAAGAATATTAAAGTAAAATAACTGGTTCATAATATATTGGCGTTAATTTTGCTATTGTGACGCATGCCAAAACAAGTGTTTTGTTTAATTTGTTTAGTATAGAAAGGTTTATTATTTTTGAATTCTATTATTGGTAAAGTAATTTAAAGGTTTATAACAGAATTAATTACACGATCACCTGACAGCAGGGGCGTATATACTATGCATCCCTGGTGACAGCAATCGACCAATCACATGCTTGGAAAAATACAATACAATCATAAAATAAAATGTCGCACACCGTCCAAATAAATAGCATGAATATTGTTAAAGCGAAATCGTTTGCATTAAATATGAGTAGCACTTTGTCATTGCAAAAGTAAAGGCGTGTCATGTGATTTTTAATTCGTTAGGTTTTTATTACCTGTATACATAATTTATGCAGATTGTTTAATTCCATAAATGTTTCGGCTTCTAACCGATAATATGAGATATTAGAGCGATAAAAATTGTCTTGTTTATGAATGATATGTAAAACTGCAAGGACACGAGACTGTAAGTCTGTTTAGGCTAGTAGCCTTGTTTTACCAAACATGACGTGAAATGTATGAACTGAAATTACTTCGCTGATATTTTCTATTGAGAATGGTTATAAGGAATGTAAATCAACTAGAGATATCGGGTAAAACTCTTCTAAATTAGTACAATTGTCAAAATAAGATTCTCTCTCGTGTGCATCTTCCCATGTTAAGGGTTTCTGATCCGCACCTCTCCGGTCCAATCCGCTCCGCTTCTTGTGGGAAACGGAGTGGACCGAAAACACCTGGCTAGCGAAGATGTCGTGATCGTGCGCAGAATTATGGTAAAATCATGTGAATTTTAAAAACTAGCTTTCTCTTTAAATCGTTATCATATAGATGGAAGAAAAGAGAGTAAAACGGAAATTCTGAATCCTAATTGATTATATTTTTCTAGCAACAGTATCTACAATTTGATGAGTGATGACTAAATTCTGTTTGTCCAGGAAGAATGAGTGTTAATGAGTTTGTATGCATAGCACTAGTGTGAGGTAGGTGATTTATCACTGTTTATGTAAGGAAATCCAACCAGTGATAGAAGAAATATTAGTGAAACAGAAACTGAGAACATTTGAATAAACTATTTGTATTCAAAGAATGAGATCCCGTTACGCATGGTAGCGGTCACTTTTTTATAAAACGAAATACCCGGTATATGGACTTTGAAGATTTTGGGTCAAGAGTGAATAAAAAATGACACACATTCGGATTAGTTATTCATTGGAATGATTAATGCACAATCTATGATATTTTAGACCCTATATAAAAGTTACAATCCGTTCTGGGTTGTGACCCTCTCCTTAGAATAACTAGAAATGAATATATCGAGTGATCTTAATTCATTAAAAGCTGAAGAATGAAAGAATATTAATCATGTTATATTAATGGTAAAAATCTTCAAAATGTTAAACAATTTTTTTTCCATGAAAAGTTCTCAATAGCAGAGAAACGTTTTGCTGATAGACCGTTCCTTTAAAAATTGGAACACTTTTGTTATGCAATTGTACTTTATACACTAAAACTATTTTAATAAATCAAAAATCGCTTTTTATATCTTCTATTTGTATTTTAAAATGTATTTCACATATATAAAAGAATATAAAACACAAACTACACTAAAATATATATACTGATAATGTATATAAAGCATTTTTCAACAACAAAATACTTACTATACGAACGAAAAATATGAAATGCAGATAAATGAAGCGAAATGTTGTAACGTTTTCCGTCCCATAAGTTGTAGACAATCTCATATGTCTTTTCACATTTTGCATTATTGTAAAGAAACTGTTAAATCAGTTGCATACAAGAAATCAAATTGACGCAAGCGTCAAATGGGCCGCAAAAAATATGATTGTTGTATAAATCATTGGTTGTTTACGTAAAAACACACCACAAAGAAGAAAATAAGAGTTGGTTGTACTAATTTTTAAGGTAAATTTTAATATACTTTCAGCAACTTGTTTTGAAGTTTAACATTTTACTATTATCATAAAGAATCGACTTCGTTACTGTAAGCATTTCTAACGGAAATTGTATGATCATTGCCATAGTATGAAGTAATGGAGAACACATTGATTTTTACATTACTTTAATAAAAAGTACAACTCGTCATTTTTCTCTTGGAGATTATGTATTTCAAACCAATTTGGTTTTTTTGTTGTTGCATTGTATTGAATGAAAACTTAATGACTAATTTAGGTGATCGAACTTCCTACCCTCCCTTCGGGAAGATTATTATATACACATTTTTTGTAATGTTGGTAAACTGAACTTCCATCCAAGTCATTCTATATTAATACACTTCCGATGCATAACATCGTACATTGCAATTATTCCTAACATGATTTTGTTCTAAGAGAAAACTGTAAATATTTTTTTTTCATTAATTGGAGGTAGTGTTAAAATTTCTGCTCTTAAGGTGGTATGGGGACACCTGTCGATATCAATGTGGATAAAAGTACATTATAATCAAAATACTTTAACCGGTTTAGAATTTATAAATTGTACAATATTTGACCAAAAATGTGTTTTATTATTATTTTTTTTTTTGGAAAGGTAAAAATTATGAAAACTCCAGTAAGATTCGAACTAACAACTTGCGGATTCGTAGGGAACGCTCTGAATAATTATGCTACGCTAACAAGTATGAGAAAGAAAAAAAATGTTTTAAAATCATTCTTGATTTTATAGTTTAATTAAGGTAGCGTTAAAGTTTCTGCTTTCAAAACAATCTAAATGCCTAAAAGTATATGATTAAGCTCAAAATGCATTCCATATCACTGCTTTATAGATGTGGCACATACATACTTATATATCTATTTCTTCAAATGACCTAAAACTTTGTTGCATAATGATTTACTTGTCATTACTACTCTGTGATACTTTATAAATACTTTGTTGTAGACATATTGTTCTCTGAGGTATTGTTAATAGTTGGAGGACAGTCATCACAAAACATTTTATGTTTTTTATTTGAGTGAAATATTCTGATATGATGACTTTGACTCGACATTATGTTTTATACCCTTATGCTCTACACTTTTCGAATAAATGACCAGTTTTATATCTTATTATTTTCAGTTGAATTCTTATAATAAGAACATATGAAGACAGACATAAAGGACAATTTTAGTTTGAGGATTCGTTAATCAGGTCGGGTACACTACCTTATATGGATAGCATTAATTAACATGTGACAATATTTACGTCAAAAAAGTTCTCCAATCCACTGAATGAGTCGCAAAGCATGACGGTCTGCTACATGTTTACTTTTCAACACATACACGTGGTTTGTGGCTGTTTTATACACAATATTTAATTGCTTGCAGGAAAATTTGTACAGCTTGATTTTTACTTTAGAAGGTAAAAAAGGAAAGATTACTTACCGTAGACATTGTTCCATGCTCACATTGAAAAATACTGTTGTTTTAATTATCAATTGTTGCTTCAAAGATCGATCAGTATCAATAGACTGGTATACATACGCATACAAGTACAAGCAAATTTTGATAAGGAAAAACTGCCTATGTGTTTATTGGTGACTTAATTATTGTACACCATTAATAAATGTAGGTAATTGTACATTTTTAACATACATAAATAGCCACGATAGTAGAAATGCACAAATATACAAATACAGAAGTACAAGTTATGTATCGTGTAGTATTTTGTACACTAAGCATTCTGATGAGTGTCACCGAAGAAACTTAAAATTTTACTGATAAATTGTCCCAAACCTGGGGTATCACGTGAAAAACGTACTCACTGCTTCTAATATAATAGGACGTACATCTCTTTCGAACTTTGACAATGATGTATTTAGATGGGTTGATATAAGGCCTCATAGGCAATATTTTCCAAATGTGAGCATAGAAATGAAAGATCAGACATGATTTTCCATGTTTATTTCATTAATTATGAAAAATATTTGAAAATGAGTTTCCAAAGGACAATTCAAAATGGTAATATATTATCAGTACGCTTTGTATACACTGAAACTTGTAGTAGCCCACAATGCCTTGCAACTCATTCACCTGATTGGTTTGGCAATAAAGGTAAACAAATACCTAATTTTGTATGCAAATTTATGCCGACGTCACAAAATCTAGTGGTCTCGACCTGTTAATGTAATTACTTATAAAACTACAAATAGAATGTAAATAAAAATGCAACATTACCAGGGATTCGTCATCCTAATAATTTATATAACGACAAAATATCATCTCACTATTTTTCAGACCATTAATAATGTTTCATGGCAGTATACGTGGGTAAAAAAAAAATACGAAGACAATTGGGCTGTCTATCGTAAATTTTTCATAAAACTCACAAATTACAGATTATGTTATGCAACAACACATATTTTATTGATATACGAAGTTCCATTCCATTTGATGAAAAGGTTATTTCAGTTAACCGATTTTAAAATCAAAATGTTTTGTCACCATGGCGCACGGTAACGTTGAAAACACGCACGTACAGTTTACACAAATATCCAATCCTTATATCACACTCAGTCTTTTGTGCTTTTCAACATACAATTTAAATCGGCACTCTATCACTTGACGTCTAATTTGTTCACATTTGTTCGAAAATCATAAGTTTGTTCCTCGAAGTTTTCTTATTTTTTACAGCATGTCTCTTCGTTTACAGTAAGAAAATCCCTAAATGTCAGATGACGTTGTTTATTCTTTTGACAAAATATTTACCGATATTCTACTCTCTTCCGGTCTGTTTGATGTCCAAAATACAGTTACCACAACCCCCACAAATGTGTAAGAGTTAAACACAAATGTGAAAATAATTATTAACTTACTTTCCCCACCATTGAGCAGTTACACGGTTTTTATCGGCTTTTTTTCGAGTTAAAGTCATACTGTTTATACTTTTCGTTGCGCCGTGACGTCCGGCGACGTCAACGTTTTTAGTCAATTTTAAGGACGACTAAATGTCTTTAGTTACTGATATCTGTTTAACAAATCTATATTTCCCGTCATTATTTGGTATAAAGAATATCATGATAATTCCTCATTTTAGGTTTCAATATTATTTGGTTATTTGGTTATTTGCCCAATTTATGGAGATATTACTTTCAACATAATATGGCTTATTGTTGACATAACACTAAATTTGACCGTGCACCGTGACCTCATTTTGTAGGATTAGATTCTAAATAATTCTTAAAAAAATAAAGGAATATATTAACTTTTTTATTTCAATTATTTAAATACCGGGTATGTCTACTTTTAGAAGCTATATGGCGTTAAATAACATAGCTATGGCAAAATTCTTCGTATTTTTTTATGGACCCTCGTATATAAAGGTCAACAATATAATATTTTCTAGATATATTCAGTATTATTTTACTCATTTTTGATGATGCCTAAGAAGATCTCCCCCAGCAGCTATAATTACAACTAGTGACATTTTTTCTAATGTAATCCGGAAAAGACCCAAAATTTGGACCACAACACCGTTCTTAATCCACATGTACTGCTCATCGTTCCTGCAATTCGAAAGCTGTGGGTGAAATTCAACTTAACCGGAAGACTTAAGTGTTAATGTAATCCGGCAAAGGCCCAGATCTCGGACCACAACATCGTTCTCAACAATTTGAGAGTTAGTTGAACATCAACCACTTGAGAGTTAGTTGAACATCAACCGACAAGACAATTGAAAAATGTGCATTACATCCGCTGAGCTTTTGATGCATCATTCCCGCCTTATAATTCTTAGATCTATGGAACCCTTTAGCAGCATGTGACCAACGCACAAACGAGTTGGTCTTAAAGGGAATTAAAATGTATATTTCTTTTTATGTCATCTACTCAATCGTCTTTAAGACTATATAATTACACATGAAGATTATATAGATAAGAGCTTATAGCGAGACAACTTGCATTATAATACACATACAATTCAATCACTGCCTTAACATAATTACTAGTATACCCATATGTGTACAAAGAGATAAACAAGATTTCATCTATTTTTTATGATAAATGAGATTTTTATAAGCAAGTGATAATTATACTCTTTATGCTTTATATGCTGAAATATTTGCTTTTCAAACGACCAGTTCTTCAATTTGGGATTACTGTTTATCTTTTCAATTGGATTATGGTAAACATTTTCAACTCTTCTTTATAATATATTTGCTTTAAGGTGGCTCTATACACCACTTTTTGATGACGCAGTACGCAAAAAAGTAAATCTGAAAGCATGTATTTCCGGTACTGGCCGATTTAAATTTCTCGATACAGAAAGAGCGAAACATGTTGATGTTGCAAACCCTCAAGGGTACGTTTGGTTTTAAATTCTGTTCGACATGATTTGCATGAGAGACTGTTGTACAAATACATTTACCATTTTTTCAGGTTAAATACTGAAATCTGATTGGTTTAGACGTAGTTGATATTCTGTTCTATTACCCTCAGCGTTAGCAACGCACTTGGCAACGGGTAACACAACGAATTGTTACATGCGCGTAAATTATGCGCGTACGGTTCGCAATAGACTGAGTTCATGTCATTCCTCTATAAAAGCAGCACATTTTTGTTTAAAATTAAGACATTCAGTATTATTATATAAATAGTGCCTGTTTGGGAGGGTAACAGTTGAAATTGACACCCCGAGAAAACCATTGTCAACCGACGCGAAGCGGAGGTTGACAATGGTTTTCTCGGGGTGTCAATTTCAACTGTTATCCTTCCAAACAGGCACTATTTATTTTGTTATACTGAATGTCTTAATTTTTAAGAAAATTTTACTGCTTTTATATAGGAATAACGTGAATTCTACAGAGAACCGTACGCGCATAATTTTCGCGCATGTAACATTTTTTAATGTTACCCGTTGCTAAGTGCGTTGTTAACGCTGAGGGTAATAGAAAATATTATTAACTGCGTCTTAACCAATCAGATTTCAGTATTTAACATGAATGTATAACAAACATAAATAGTGCCTGTTGGGGAGGGTATAAGTTGAAATTGACACCCCGAAAAAACCATTGTCAACCGACGCAAAGCAAACAGGCACTACTTATATAGTACAATCTAACAAGACGAAGTTATTGTATAATGTGTTAAAAACTTTGTAATCAACGTGTAAGAAATATGTTCCAGGTAGTCATATATACAAACCATGAAAGAAATAAAGTGATTGGCTTATTTTAACAGATTAAATGTCATATTTTCAATTCAATCTGCCCAATAAAATCCTCTCTTTAAATGTCAACTTAACAATCATCACTATAAAAGCAGAAAACGATGAGAAATAAATTCATAAGATTCACTTAAAATCAAACATGAGGAGAAGAATTCAATGTAGCATTGTTGGAGAGACAATGGTTGGAAAAACTACCCTTTTGAAATCTTATGTCACGTGCAAACCGCCAGAAATCTATTCGCCAACAATTTACGACAATATCAAAGGTTTGTTTGTTATGATACATTTGATATAGTGATATTTTCAATTTTAAACACACATGTAAGAAATAAAAAAATGAATTTCCTAGATATTTATGTTTATGTTTTACTTAAATTTACCATTTTTATAATTTAGGATCTGTCGTTCTTGGCAAGAAAAAGTACAAAGTCAACCTCGTGGATACTGCAGGCCAGGTAAATACGAGATTTTTTGGGTCACAATTGCACAGAAAATAGACATTTAATTCTTTTTTACGTTTAAAATGATTTCTTAAAAAAATTTATTTGTATACGTTCATTTCATTTATTTTATTTATAGCACGAGTACTCCAATCTTTGTACCGCGACTTACAAAAAAAGCCGAGTGATCATCTTATGCTACAGTGTGATAGACAGACAATCGTTCGACCGAATTAAAACCTTCTGGATTCCCGAACTCCGAAAGAATCTGGGAAAACGCGTACCCATTGTTCTTACAGCCACGCATACAGACCTCCGAAATGACAAATATATCAAGAGATGCATAGAAGTGGTGTCGTCCAGCGAGGGGAAACAGTTGGCGGACAGTTTTGGGGCCAAAGGTTTTTATGAAATATCCAGATCCAACATTTCTCAAACTAATGACATTTTTGAATGTGCCGTCAAGGCTGTAGTTGGCGAGAAGAGGACATTGTTTACTATTTTTAAAAAAGTATTTTGTAATACCCGAAGAAATAAAAACTGACAAAAATATTTATGTTTTGCTTCGGTTTGGTATAACATGGATCTAGGAAAGGGTGGGCATACTTTCATGATAAATTGATCAGCATGTGTACATGTGTTCATTTTATAGGGTAATTGAAATATACTAAAATTACAGAGTAAAATGACGTATGAAATTGACATGCAGAATACTAACTTCTTCACGATTGAAGATTACTAGTATTATGATTTGAGATGTTTTATAAAAACTGTTACTTCATGTACATGTATTCATACCTAAAACCTTCAATGAGAACTAAGGACAATTTTTTCACTAGGGAGTGCGTACTTTCCGAATTTTACGACAAAATTTTCGGTGTAAAATATTTATATATAAACCCATTTAAAATGACATAAAACGCGATTGTCCACGAACTCTTTGGGCAACCCTTGTAGTTATGATTTACAAGAAAACAATACAAATGTTACTCAATATATAAGCAGTACAATATTTCCTTAATTATACGCGCCCTTCTCTAATCGATGCCTTTACTGAAACCGCAATAATCTTTTTTAAAACCCTTCATAATCAAATTTTCATATTTCATAAAGTCATGATAATCTCCATAGACTGAAAAAAAAAATAGATTTATTCTTTCAGATTACTCTATACAGTGTTAATTTCGCTAATTGTTTTTCCCACCATTCTACACTTGGAAACTGTTGGAGTCCAAACATACTTAGAAATAAACACTCCTTTTAATTAGTCATTTAAAAAATTGTAATGAATTTACCTAGTCTTAAATTCGTCAGCTGTTGAGGGCGAAGGGGCGAAAATAAAACAGAGCGAACAATTTCTTGTTAACCTTATAGGATTTATAAGGTACATATATATATTGTTGGTATAAGAGTACTTTACATATATTCATAGGATATCAGGGCTGCGTTTTGCAAACGCACTTACGACTCACAGCCAAATTAATGAATGTTTATGAATCACAAATTAATCAATGTTTCATTTTAATGGCTGTAAAATATAGTTATAGAAATCAAGATAGATAAAAATTAATGGTTTTAAATGAACTTTGCTCATCAAAAAGCATTCCGTAAGACTAAAAATATTTATCACTTTGTCGTATGTTCGTTTGTAAAACACGACCCTGGACATTATCTTTAGATGAGGGATTGTTTTTGGCATCTTGATCACTAAATATTCAGAACAGGTAAATTGATCTAACGACATCATTCTTATAATTTGTTTTGTCCTTCAAGCGATTAAAACTTTAACGACTTTTTCATAATAAAATAAACGTGTAAGTAATAAACACACACTCCTTTTTAACGATTGTCTACTGCTAAACATAAAATAAGCGGGATATTGTGGAAATAATATACAATTAAAAGGGCATGGTCACGATTTTGGTCAAATTTTATTTTTCTGTTTTTATTTTTTACAATGCTGTAGGAATATATTTTTAATGATCAAATAAAATTTGGGTGCTTGTCGATGAGTTTTAAGCAAGACACAGGGCTCATTATCTTCGTCATGTAAACAAAGCTTGTGCCCTGTTTTTGTTTACATATATAGCTTCAATATACCAGTAAAAGTCTTTTTGAAGCATATTTGTCTATCTTCTTTTTCATTTTAAGCATAAATAAACATTTCATAACGACTAACGCATGCATTTAAAGTCTAAAACTGGAATTTTCACTTCAACATTCAAATTGTAAACAAAAGCTTTGTTTACATAGTGAAGAATTTTAAGCTCTGTAACTTGCTTATAACTCAACAAATGACACTTAAATTTTGGTTGCCTGTTAAAAATGCCTTGCTGAAGCATTGTAAACATTAAAATCGAAAAAATATTTTTTTTTACCAAAATCGTGACCATGCCCCTTTAAAGCCTTTTGATGAAGTCAATACATGGTTCTATAGACCTGATAACATTATATCGACCGAGGACTGAGCCTCAGGTTGATAAACTCTCATCAGTTCTTAAAAAAAAATACCAAAAGGCTATAATTATTTTATCATGATAAAGTAAAAACTAATTATCTGCAACGTATGAAGAATATTAAAGTAAAATAACTGGTTCATAATATATTGGCGTTAATTTTGCTATTGTGACGCATGCCAAAACAAGTGTTTTGTTTAATTTTTTAGTATAGAGAGGTTTATTATTTTTGAATTCTATTATTGGTAAAGTAATTTAAAGGTTTATAACAGAATTAATAACATGATCACCTGACAGCAGGGATGTATATACTATACATCCCTGGTGACAGTAATCGACCAATCACATGATTGGAAAAATACGATACAATCATAAAATAAAATGTCGCACACCGTCCAGATAAATAGCATGGATATTGTTGAAGCAAAATCTTTTGCATTAAATAAGAGTAGCACGTTGTCATTGCAAAAGTAAACTCATGTCATGTGATTTTTAATTCGTTAGGTTTTTATTACCTGTCTACATAATTTATGCAGGTTGTTTAATTCAATAAATGTTTCGGCTTCTAACCGATGAAATATGTAACATAATTCAATTAAAATATTAGAGCGATAATAATTGTCTTTTTTATGAACGATATGTAAAACTGCAAGGACACGAGACTGTAAGTATGTTTAGGCTAGAACGCCTTGTTTTACCAAACATGACGTGAAATGTATGAACTGAAATTACTTTGCTGATATTTTCTATTGAGAATGGTTATAAGGAATGTAAGTCAACTAGAGATATCGGGTAAAACTCTCCTAAATAAGTACAATTGTCAAAATAAGATTCTCTCTCGTGTTCATCTTCCCATGTCAAGGGGTTCTGATCCGCATCTCCCCGGTCCACTCTGCTCCTCTAGATCTTCCTGTGGGGAACGGAGTGGACCGAAAACACTTGGCTAGCAAAGATGTCTCGATCGTGTGCAGAATTATGGTAAAATCGTGTAAGTTTTAAAAACTATCTCTCTCTTTAAATCGTTATCATATAGATGGAAGATAAGAGAGTAAAACAGGAATTCTGAATCTTTATTGATTATATTTTTTCTAGCAACAGAGTATCTACAAGAATTTGATGAGTGATGACTAAGTTCTGTTTGTCCAGGAAGTGTGAGTGTTAATGAATTCATAGCACTAGTGTGAGGTATGTGACTTATCACTGTCCAGGTAAGGAAAACCAACCAGTGATGATAGAATTATTGATAGAACAGAAACGAAGAACATTTAAATAAACTATTTGTATTCAAAGAATGAGATCCCGTTACACATCGTAGCGGTCACTTTTTAATAAAACAAAATACCCGGTACATGGACTTTGAAGATTTTGGGTCAAGAGTGAATAAAAATGACACACATTCTGATTAGCTATTCATTGGAATGATTTATGCACAATCTATGATATTTTCGACCCTATTTAAAAGTTACACTGCTTTCTGGTTTGTGACCCTGTCCTTAGAATAACTAGAAATAAATATATCGAGTGGTCTTAGTTCATTAAAAGCTGAAGAATGAAGAAATATTAATAATGTTAGATTAATGGTAAAAATCCTCAAAATGTTAAACAATTTTTTTTCCATGAAAAGTTCTCAATAGCAGAGAAATGATTTGCTGATAGACCATATCTTAAATAATTGGAACACTTTTGTTATGCAATTGTACTTTATACACTAAAACTATTTTAATAAATCAAAAATCGCTTTTTATATCTTCTATTTGTATTTTAAAATGTATTTCACATATATAAAAGAAGATAAAACACAAACTATACTAAAATATATATATTGATAATGTATATAAAGCATTTTTCAACAACAAAACATACTATACGAACGAAAAATATGAAATGCAGATAAATGAAGCGAAATGTTGTAACGTTTTCCGTTCCATAAGTTCTAAACAATCTGATGTCTTTTCGCATTTTGTATTATTGTAGAAAAATTGTTAAATCAGTTGCATATAAAACACTTAAAAACCTGCAGGCATGTTCACGAACCTTTCCTAAGATATGACCTAAGTGTGTTCCTAAGAAAAGTTAAGAACATCCTAAGATCAACTTAGGACACGTCTTAAGATGTAGCTCGACGGTTACTTAGGAACATCTTAAGTTAGGATATCCTAACCTT
The DNA here is from genome assembly GCF_963853765.1 of Magallana gigas. Taxonomy (NCBI): domain Eukaryota; kingdom Metazoa; phylum Mollusca; class Bivalvia; order Ostreida; family Ostreidae; genus Magallana; species Magallana gigas. The sequence goes on along the minus strand of NC_088858.1, from coordinate 32,755,801 downwards.
CTACAACCATTCTTATTTTTCACAATTATTCATTCAGATCGAATTTGAGAGACTTGTGTATGGATGAATCATTAAACATTTTGCCAGAGAAAATTGTACGTCTTGGTAGTTAACACGAAAGGCCTAAAACCAGTAATTTTAATATATGCATTTTAATAATTTTACATTTACCTAAATAAATATCAGTAACCAATAACAATTTAGTGTGTTTTTCTTTAAAATACCCCCCCCCCCCAAAAAAAAAATAAAAATGAAATAAAATAAAAAATATTACAAGCGCCAAAAAATTCAAATAATTGTTCTTTTAAACAAAAAAAAAAAAGAAAATATTTATCAGGACAGAATTGGCTTACAAGTATGTATTGTCATTTCATAATTAACTTTGAGAATCTTGTCATTGAAGTATATGTAATATATAAACACGCGATTTTCATAGAATTTGAAACGTTACATGAGGAAACACATGTACTCTAACAAACACAACCAATTTCCCTTTAATCTGCAATATATAGAATACACGAATTTGTTAAATAAGAAATAAGTTGTAATATATTTCGAAAATATATAAATACAGTTCATTCAACATTACAAATGTTTTAAAGATTATTTTTTTCAGAATAAAGTGATAAAAATTAGGAATGATCATGCATGGTATATGTAACCCGATGTAAATTTACTTTTTATAGCAAAGGACATTTAAATAATTGTTATCAAAAAATATTATAATCAAAACAATGAATGTAACTCATTTAGTGTACAATGTAGATAAAAAAAAAATAAGTGAATAACTTTCAATCGTCAAACAGAGATAGTATTTGCGAAAAAAAATCTTAATTTGTCAGCTCCAAGGCAGGCATGTTGCAACGGGGAAGTGTTGAGCGTTCGGGGTCCCCCTCCACATCATTTTGCTAAAATGAACATACATGATATTATAATTGACTATGCCCCCCTCCTCCTCCCGGATTAGGAATTTAATGTTTGTCGAAAATGCTGGAACTGTGGAAAATATTGCCTTATCCTACCGGTCTTAAGAAAAGGCTTCACAACATCCCAATATCCCTAAAAACGTGATTTTATAGCTTTAGGATGGTCTTAGGACAAGGTAGGTGATGTCTTAAAGTTAGAACAAAGTTATGGCGGTTCCTAAATTTAGGAAAGCTTCGAGAAACAGACTTAAGACTAAGACGTATCCTAAGATGTACTTAATACACACCATAGTCCTATATGTAAGACAGCTTCGTGAACATGTCTGCTGAATTTGACTTTGATTAATACAAACCATGAAAATTTATTTAAACGCATCAAAGAAAGTAAAATAAAATCCACCATTTTTGTAAAAGAAAATTATTGAAATAAGTGAAACTCAAGTTTTTTAGGTATTTTTTCTCAATGTTGGTTTATTATTGATATATTTAGACAGCATCCCTCTCATATAAAACAAATAAGGGTAATCGAATTTTTAAAAGAATTCGAAAATATGTTCCACATATAAACCTAACTTACGTAGCGCTAAGCAAAAAATATAAATATAAATAAACATAAATAATAAAGAAAAAAATAAAATAAAATAAGGAGCTGAATACATACGCAAATGTAATAGATGAAAATTATATGCATTGAAACGATACTTTTTAATAGGTAATATTTCGTATATGCTTATTTAAATGAACATTATCAGAGGCATAAATACGTTGTACTTTCATGCCAATCAAATATGAAGAGAAAGGGGCCATGTTTTAAAAATTATAAATGTGCCACTGTTTCTTTGTGTTAAACCATTTAGTCTTGTCAGAATAATTATTTGCGATTTTAAAGGGAAAACATCAAACTCATATCAATTTCCAGAGAAATATTAAGATGTATGACGTTGTGGATGAAATTTCGTGAAGACTAATTAACTGCAATTAAAGAAGTAAGTGGTATGCAACGCCCTGTATAAATCAAATAGAATGCGATAAAATTGTTTACCCTTTTACAAAGAAAAAAGGAGTAGAAATCCATTGCTTTGAAGCTATAAATTGCTCGATTATTTTGTCATGTTATCAAAGTTCTTTTTCTTCAATTTCTATGTCATAATCAATTTTGATCCGTTAAATATTGAAATCTGATCGAAATCACGTGTTAACAATGTTCTTCTTTCAATAAAACGACAGAGTACAAAAGTTCAACTATATTGCCCAAAACATATTTCTGGAGAACAGAATCTAAAAAAAAGTTTTGTTAATGTCCATGGCCATTGACGAAATAATAAAGATGAAAGATAAAGATGTTACAAACCAAATGTATTTGACTTTACATTTTGAACAAAAATGGTTTTTAGTAACAGAAAAAAATTGCTTTAGAAATTTGTCGATTACTGAACGAAAACAAAAAATCATTTTACTTTTATCTTTCTTAAAGTGTATGAATTTATTCTCTATGCCGTTTGCTAAGCACATGTGCAAATATTTTTGCATCAGTTGATTCATCAATGAAAAAAAAATTGTAATTTAACAACTTCTGAGTCATATTTTCTTCGGTGGTTTGTCGCTTTAAAGATATACCTTCATCTTAAACAACACATTACTTATTCTAAGATGTTTTGTACAATTATCGACTGCAGTAACGTATCATCTGAGCCAATACTCATATAACGATACACAGATCATTAAGAGAAAACGTTAATGAGTGTTACTCAACCTGTCAATTAAGCTATCAGTAATGTACACCCCCACAAAACTGTACAGCCTATTTACTGCTCTGATCTCCTTACCAGTATCAATCATTGAATGAGGGGTTTACTCGTAAGATCGGCGACAATGCCTTAATTCTTCATTGGCCCCTTTGATTTTCTTTCTCCATAGGTCATCTAGAGCATTACACAGTAATTCAAAGGGTCAGTGGAAGTAATTTATCTGTTCTGTGCTTTGCTGTAGGCCATTTTCATCGTACGCTTTGTCACGAAGGTCCCTTTTTTTTCTCTCAGAATATTTCAAAAATGGATAGCAACCGCAAATCTACGTCTTTCAATGAAATTAATTCTTTGGATAGGTATATGCATTCGGTGACGTTCTAATTTTAATGTAAATGAACTTTATTTAAAGTACTAAATATTCCGATTACCGTGTGTGGAAAGAGAGAGAGAGAGAGAGAGTTGATTGATTTTGTATCGTTTTGTGTAGACCTATTGTCTTCATTCCGTAGACAAATGATGTCGCTTCGAAAACCGGACGAACACCCAGTTCGAGTAAATACCACGCCTGTGCTCAAACTATCCCCACTTTTATTTTAGCTGGAATAGTTAACTATAATTTAAATATACCACACCCTAAATTTGACAAAGATTGAGAATAATTTCGTGTATTCACGACTAATTTCAATCTTTAACGGAACAATCATTAATTAAGATATTTAATTTCTGTTTAAGCTTAGATTGTTGAAGTTTAAAGATTTTTTAAATAAAATCTATTTAAAGAAATCGTTCCAATCAAAAGCTTTATTTTGTTGACAGTTCGATAAAAGGTTATTAAAGTGGGATAAAAGCCATGTATTTTGTAACAAGGAATTTTAATTCGATACCTGTCAATACCAGCCTTTTAAATTGAGTTAGAAAAATGTCAAAAGAGCAGTTCAATAGATTTTAGTGCACGGCACGTAGCGCATTTAAAAAAAAAGATATATTTTCATTTACCCAAATGCAAAATATAATTTTTTAAAAAGAAAAGACTTTATTCAAATGATATTTGAAAGACGACTTTCGTGTATTTTCGTTTAATTTGGAATTTTTAAGTGTTTATCTTGATATTATTTGAGTCAATTCAAAGGCAATGCACAAAAGTATTTTTTGTATTTCCAACAATCTGTGCTGCTTCATCAAGCTTATATTTCCAAAGATAGTTCTAAATGTGAAGTATAGCAAGCAATAATTTCCACAAAATAATAATAAAAACACATATAATGTTTACTCCAGAGGAGAAAATAATGTGGAATACATTTTATTTTTCTACATTTAAATTTACCGTTTTCAATAATGTAACCTTCGGATAGTTCTTAGAATAAGGTTGATTTGTTCGTCTTTATTTATTTTTTCTTAAAGGGGCATGGTCACGATTTGGGTCAAATTCTATTTTTCTGTTTTTATTATTTACAATGTGTTAGGAATGCATTTTTAATGATCAAATGAAATTTAAGAGTCAGTCGCTCAGTCATAAACAAGATACAGAGCTCACATTTCTTTGTCATGTTAACAAGGCTTGTGCCCTGTTTTTTGTTTACTTGGGTTCAATTTGCCAGTAAAAATCTTTTTCAAGATGATTTTTCTATCTTCTTTTTCATTTTTATCATAAATTAACCGTTCCTAACGTTTAACATATTCATTTTAGGTCTAAAAGTGGAATTTTCACTTCAACATTTAAAATGTGAACAATTGCTTTGTTTACATAGCAAAGAATTTTGAATTATAAGAAACTCGCTTATAACTCAACAAATGACACTCAAATTTTGGTTGCCCATTAAACTGCGTTATTGAAGCATTGTAAACTTTAAAATCGGAAGAAAAAAAATTGACCAAAATCGTGACCATGTCTTTTTAAAAAAAATTCGTTAATTTGACCAGCAAAGTTTGTTTTTAAGAGCGCTGATGTATATTTGCTATAAGGTAAACAACAATTATGTTACTAATTGTATTTATGTGTTGAATGCTATAATTTTATTTGCTTATTTATTGTATTTTTCATGTTTATGTTTGATTAGATAAGTTGCATTTCTTTCCCAGGCCTTGTAGTGGTCGTTGGCCATATTATGTAATTTCCCAGTGGTCACTGTCCATGTCTATTTTTAGCCCAAATTCTTAGTCTAAAAACCTCCCAGTGACCAATTATGTAATTGTTAAAAATCCAATGGTGAAATTCTCCCCAAATTTAATTTAATAGCCAATCAAATTAAGCGATACGGTCACGTGGTTTGATGCGGTCAGTATCTGACCGGTGAGATTAGGGTCATTCTGTCTTCATCTCTGAGAGTGTTAGCACGAGTAATGTTTTAAAGGTAAAATCCTTACCTATGCACGCGTGTACAGAACTTATACTAAAGGGACCTAGAGACGATTTGAGCTCAAATTTTTCTGTTTTCTCCCATTTTTAATATTGTTAAAATTGACTTTAATTTTGTAATGCTTCAGAAAGATTTGAAAGTTATATATAAAGTTAGAAGCATGATACAGTATTAAAGCTTTGTTTTGTCAGCAAAGCTCAAGTCTTGGTATTTTTTACAAATATGTAGTATCGGTTAAAGGTTCAATCTAATGTTGCTATTTTGTTCATAACATTATTTGTGAACTCAAAGATTCAGTTTTTCTTGTTCGCTAATTGTCATTTTGTTAAAAGAAATAGTAAATTCTTTACGTTATTTGTAAAAATAAAATCCAATAAGTCTCAAGTCATGTTAACCTAACGATGAATTCTTACCTTGTTCATCGCCAGTAACTTGACCATTCAAAATGCATCAGTAAAATATTTTATGTATGCTAAATATAAAAAAAGTAATGTCTAGATATTTTGAGGATCCCATTTTTATGTGTATGCTCATAGTTTATTTTCTGGTGAACTCTGTCCAAAAAAGGCGTAATACCTCATAGAAAAACAAATCAACAATGATCAAATACCACATAAGTAACAGAGTTAATGGAAATTGTTTATTCAAGTATGTTTGTGATAGACATTCACAATACTATTAAGTCTACAACAAAACTATGTAGATATTAAAAATAGTATTGAGAACTAAGTTGACAGACCAACGTCATGCATTTACGTTACCATTGTTGTAAACGTTCAGTGACATATCGGCATGTTTTTAATCACAAGATATGCGAATAACATTATGTTTGCAAAACATTTCGGACGTTAACCCATTAATGCAATTTAAATGAACTGTTAATTGGTAAAATAAATCTGAACATATTAATATTGGTTTTGATAGAAGTGTGAAGTTCTCTAAAGGAGTATTTTTAGCATGTTATCCTTTTATGAAAAGAAATAGAAAATATATTGCTTTGCAACAACATCTCATATCCTAACATAGTATTACTGCTTACTGGAATATGAACTATTCTTTTTTTCAACAAAAATGATCTTAGATATTCATGAACTTGTTAAAAGTGAAGCTGCTTATTTCAAATTTCAAGGAGAAAGTCTTCTTTAGTGCTTCTAAAATGGTTGATAAAATTATTTGTAAAGTCTATATTCCTGTTGTCAAAAGTTGTTATTTCGAATAATATGTAAAGACTATATCTTTACATATTTTTTAAAGCAATTAAAAAAAATAAAATGATTACATTTATTATGTCATTATGAATTTTAGAACTCAGTCGAAGCGCATTTAATTGATTTGACCTAGACATAATTTTATAAGGTATAGATCTAATGAATGAGTACAGACTGTTTTTTCTGGTGCTTAGCCATTATAGACATCAACTGATTTAACTTTACATTTGTCCGTTTAGTGAAAATGTGAAATAAAATGACAACCAGGCCTCGGAATCATGTAGCATTTTTAGACTTACATGTAAGTCCAAATTTTAATTATTCATTAAATCATAATATCTCGTAAAATTACACTTTAAATTTGTAAATTTGAATGACAGTAAGACAGTAAACAAAGTTTGACTAGTTCTAAGTCGAAGACTGTATCATTATCTTGGGGCCAGAATACATTGCAAGAATAGAACCCCCCTCCCGATTTCTTCAATATTCATTGAAAACGATAGTTTTACACAGATTTTAAGTACGTCATATACATGTATATTACTTTGATACATCCTTGTGTGCGCTTTTGCTGTGGCGTATCATATTATTTCTAATTTTCAAAACAATATAGCCTTCTTTTTTTCACTAAAACTTGGTCTTAATTTGAAGAAATGTTTGAAAATCGATTACGAATAGCTTGTTCATCGATATTCCCCAATGTCATGAAGGAAAAGTACAAAAGTACAGAGATACATAATTCATAACTAAACATATGAGAGAGAGAGAGAGAGAGAGAGAGAGAGAGAGAGAGAGAGAGAGAGAGAGAGAGAGAGAGAGAGAGAGAGAGAAAAGAGAGAGAGAAAGATATGTTCTGTATGTTTTCAAATCATCGTTGATTCGAAAGTAGCAGAACGGTTGATATCGACAGAAAAGGTTCACTTCAATGTCTTTGGAATTTGTCAAACATTTAATTCAGAATAAGTTAACTATGATAACTTTTATAATTCCATGATTTGACAACTCCTCTTTCCTTTTTCTTATCGTTGTATATTTTTTGCACTAGATAAAAACACTAAACATTAAATAAAAATATTAAGTCTCTTATAAAATCGTGGAAAGAAAACTTAAAGGCAATTTTTGGTTCAGAATATATTACATCAGGTTGCATTTAAACATCAAATAATAAAACCGAACAATCAACTTGTGTAATTGTAAAAAAAAAAAAAAAAAAAAAAAAAATGTATAATGAACACAAGATAATTATTCTGTACCTTGAATAAAATGTTATTTGACCAGAATAGTAAATTTTTAAAGCTTACTTCTTCAAAATTTAATCAAACTATTTTGTACAAATTAAATAAACATATTGCATTTCTTATCATTACAATCGGTCAACCAACTGAAATAAAGAACACAGATTTGTCAAAAAAAACATCTAGCGTCCATCAAAGTTTACTTTCAGTCTTAAATAAATTCTGTCTTACATCACAAGACCATTCGTTCTGTTGTTTTTTTTCACAAAAAAGTAATAATAGTATGATCCACTTGTCAAGTCTCTGGTGGAAGACCTGTCTGAGATCTCCGTTTTATCCAACGCCTAAAAGATGGCATCTTCGTTGTAGATGAAGCCCATGAATGTCCAAACGCTGGAAATTCAAAGTGCATTTGTAACTCCTTCGTCACACATATCTTCATACCGGTATCACGTTGTCGTAAAAATGTAAAGTTAACGTTGTCATTGGAGTAGCAGTAACAGAAAAAATCCGACTGTATCTGGTATTTCCTTCATCTTCACTTAAAGTCGATTTTTTCAAACAGGAATTAAGAGGAACGAAATAGTTCTCGTTACGGGGTGTGTCCGTTAAAGATATGTCACTCCGTCGTGGTAGAACTATCGCCATGACTTAAAAACGATTGAACAGAGATCTGTTTATAGCTTGTTTAAAAATGTGCTGAATTTTTTTTTCAAAGTGCTTTTTATACTGGGGATATTAGGTAGGCGGTCCCAAATCACCTTAGGCCTTTTTAAGGAGACGACTTCAATTACAGCGTAATTTTATAATAAACCCATGTACGAAAAAAGAAGAAAGAGTTTGATAAGTTTGGTTGATCATAATCTTATCGACTTTCAATAAACAACTTGGGCCTAGTTAAGATATATCATAAATTCAATATGTACTCTTCTGGTCGTCATGTTTAAAAATAGTTTGAACGACAATTTAAAAATAGATCAATTGGAACCCGTTTAATAGAAAGTAAAGAAAAACTTCACAATATAAATGGACAGTTGAGTTATTTAAAAATGGATAAACCTAATGTTTCATAAGAAATCAGAGTCAGTGTTTTTTTTTCGATTAAAATTTCTCTCATTCTTTTGGAATGAATTGAAAACTACTTGAAACCTAAATATTTGCAACTCAGAGTTTCATGAATTCGTAGTAAAACTGAACTATCATGGAACGTTATCGGTTAAATGGTATTTTAAATATACAATGAGAAAGAATAAATCCTGGTATAATATTTTAGATACTGAAATATTCTCTAGCCATTAAAACATCATCTTTATTGATCGATGACATTTGTTTTTTTTATTCGACGTTAATTATTGTTCTTAGAATCGGAAGTCGAGTTTTGAATTTCAAATGGAAATTATGTCCTCTGATTGCCCGGAAGTTGTTCATTTGCTTATTACCATCTTTCACAGATGCATTTTTTTAAATGTATTTTCTTCTAATTTGTTAATAAGATATTAAATTCTTTTTTTCTTTGACTTATGGTCCATAAAATATATACATCGCAAAGTGTTACAGGTTTCCGCCTTCTATAATATTACGCATGCGTATTTATTATAAACAAAACACATGCAGGGCTCGCGAAGATTCTCCAGGACATGTTTGTTGATAAAAATATGTCTTTTCTACTTCTTCCAGGCAAATATTGTTCAAAGGTTTTAAGATAACCAGAATTATTATTTTTTTAGGATGCATTTTGCGTTTTCTTTTTAAAATTTCATCACAGGAATTGCTACATACTAAATTCATTTTGTAAGTGAGGCCCCTTGAGGGGTTATTTGACATATTTATGTCTGTCCATGTTAAAATGAACTGAAATTGGTTAACTATTAGAAAATAAGAAGTAATGATGTGTTCCTTTTAGAGAGTCCCTTTTACCTTTTATACCATGATGACCGTAGTCGGGCGAAGATCTTGTATTTTTCATCAGGTGTCAATTACTGTCAATGAAAATCCACGTGGTATACAAATAAATGATATAAGATTAATCCGATTTGTACAACCATTCAATTTCCGGAAGCTCATAATTACATTTATTAGGTTTGTGAAAGGAATTTTTATGTACTTTAACTGTCAAAATCAAGGTTATTTCTTATTTTCTAACGATACAATGGGTAAATCTGAAGTAAAACACACATGATTTTCAACTGTACTGTCTCTTTTTAAGCGGGTTGACAGTTTTAATTTGACTCTATCTAAAGAAAATGTTGGTTAATAGACATGAAATAAGTCAGGTATATTTTGGTTTGGAACTACGCACATTATTACATCAGATAAGTTTACATTTTATTCGATTTATTCGACGAAAAAAAACTCAATATTTATTGGAAAGTGTTTAGTTTTTATGGCGTTTATTTTATGATGCTTAAATCTAATCATACAAATCCAAAAGTATGTAAGTAAATGTTATATTTTATTATTATATGTATTTCATTTATTTATTTATTTCCCTTTGGAAAAAAGGCGAAAACAACTTTTTAAAAATATAACGTTTTTAATGAAATGTACCATCTTCAAGTTAAAGTAAAAGATTTAAAGTTTAAAATATACATTCAAACAAAGTATATATGTAAAGTATATAATTCAGAATGCTACGCAGGTTAGCCAGACCCCAAAATCATTGTTGGCCTCCTCAGATAAGGTGCCTGCATATGCTATCAGCTGTAGCTTATGATAGTCTGACTGACTTGCCTATCATAAAGTTTAAAGAAACTGTATGTAAACATGTAACTCTAATTATAAACATCATTTCTAATATGAAGTCAATGTCTCTGCTACATGAAAACCGTATGTGGTTTTTCTATTGTTCATTTCAAGATAAACATTCGCAGGACAGTATATCTGAACCTTAAAGGAGCACTATTGGGAGTAGGGGGTTAAGAAGTGCTATCGTTGAGCCCGATGCTCATTCACTCCACAGGATCGTTAACTTTTTTTTCTGTCTCTATCTTTTGCGTATTTAAGGTCAAGATCTAGTAAATGAAAGGTGCCTACAGGTTTATAAATTCAAGATATGAATTCGTTTAATGATGCTTCATAACAATATCTTTGTTTCATAGGGTGTACCGGGGCTTAAATTTTTGGTAAACACTATGAAAAATCATGTTTTAAACTGTCATTTTCAATGAAATATGAAGGATAAAAGTAATAAATTAGGAGTTTTGTCCATTTTTGACTAATGAAATATATCATTCTAGAATGCCTAGTCTCTCCAAAAACGGAATTAAACAAGCTCTTGACCTCCTCTTTAAAACGATGTCATATTGAATATAAGTAGCAGGATTACTTTTCTCGTGATTAAATATAGAATGTCAAAATATTGTTTTATTTTGTACATAATTCCTTTAAAGCCGTAAAATACGGGAAAAGATTCATCAAATCAATTATGACGTCATAATATTTCTAGCACCAAAAAGTCTTGAATCATTTACTAGATCTTGACCTTAACCGGAAGACCTTATAGTGATTGTGCATGTAGTACTTATGTTTCTTTTTTTTTCTTCTTTTTGATCTTAGACACAGTAAATTTTAAAGACACGAAACTTACTTGGATGATAGACATTTGATTTGAAGATGTCTTAAACGGGTTTCATTTTGTCGACAGTCACTTTCGGTCCTCACCGGAAGGGTTCAAACAAATGAAGTTATTTATGAGAGTATCTGTTTTTTTCTTTGACAGTTCCAGTTAGATTTAAAACAATAATGAACGATAGGCAAATGTTCCAGAAATACAAACTTTTATTTTCATTGATCACTTCCGTTTGTCCGTTTTCGGTCCGTGTTCTTATGAGATCTCAGAATTGGTAAATACTTAAACAACAATACTTTTTGGGATGATCGACACATTATGTGGATGGTGTTTGAACTGTTTTGTTTAATTCGTCTTAACTTCCGGTCGTCACAGAAATTACTTCAAAAATTATTATTGTTTGATTTCCTTTTAAATTTAAGATTGGGTGAACAAATCAATATCAAACCTTACATACACTGTATGTTCTCTTTTCAGTGTTAAATAAGCAAATCTCAAACATCTCAAATATCTAAGCGGCTTTCTGTTTTTAAATTTATTACTCGCAAAATCTCAGAAACTTAAGTAATTAGGAAGTGATTTTTTAAAATTATGGATGATAGACATTTGATTGAAGATGTGTTTGAGGTGAATGTGCAGCCATTTGCACATATAAAGATAAGAATATAAACATTTCTTGACCTGGCTTGTTTCTGCCCGAAACTGGCCAAAACTATTGCAAAAAGATATAAAAGCAATAAAGATGAAGCCCTACATGTCGTTTGTCTGAAAAGTATGCATACAAGAACAGGACAATGCCTTTTCAATCACTTAGAACAGCTGTCGAATTGCTCAGATACAGACTTATTTTGAAGATTTAAAAATCTGGAAAATTATGAAGGGGTTTCATTGGTGTTCTCTTTACAACCATTTGTTGAGAAAAAGGTCTCAGCTTGATTATTTAAGTTGCAACTTTTTCTCAAAGTAGGTACCCTACATTTTTAAAATGGGCCTCAAAAACTATCAATTCCCACAAGATATATTTTTATCTGTCTATGGAGATTCATTGAAGATATATTTTATTTGAAATATAATGTTTACTTTTTTTAATTTAAGACAATAATTTTTTGGACCCCTATAAAAAGAATTTACTTTAATTTATACTTATATAACTAAAAATAAATCATAAAACAAACATGGTACAGGTATAGAGATATACATGTTTATTAAATTCAACACGTGTTGTTTTGAATTGACATTTATTATTTAAGTAACCTGACGGTTACTTTTTTTTACCATCCAGCGTCCCTAACATTCAGTTTATATGCGATTCTCATCTTGATATATGTAAATAAAAAATCTGTTTTTGTTATTGTCAATTATAGCAAAGGATGTGGTAATATTATATCGTTTTAAATAAGATGATGCTATGTTATTTTGTTTTAAATAAGTACACATGTATATGAGGTTAAACTACGTTGTTTTGCTCTAAAGAAGTGTATATTGGGTGCAGATATGTTTTTGTTATGGTAAATAAGCATTAGATGTGACAATGTTAAATTGTTCAACATGGTGGATGTTTGTGTTGTTTTGTTCTTGATAAGTGTACATGGTGGATGGCTATGGTATATTGTTCTATAGAAGTACATAACATAATGCTTAAAAATGGTATGTTGTTTTATAAAAGTATATGACATGCTGCTATCGGATATTGCCTTATGGAAGCAGACGAAATGTTGCTTTGGTATTTTTTCGCCGTTCTCCATGACCTCCTCTGAACAATAAATCAGAAAATTGCCGTGCAGCCCTGGGCAGCCGCCACGTACAACGAAACTTCTCAGCAAGACGAAGGTAAGCTTTCGGTTACATTGTAACTCTATTCATACATGTAATTGGTAACGTGCACTTTATTTTACATCCAATATAGAGCTTTAAAGGCAGTCGGGTGAGACATAAGACATAGGATGTATCGCCGACTCATCTGTTAACAAAGTGCTGAACGGGGGTTACATACATGTATAACAACTAAGAAGTTTTTATTTGTTTCATTAGTTTCTAGATTTTTTTTTGGTTGATCGAACTAGTTATAAGGATTGTAAAACGACAAGTAACACTGTGAAATGATTACTTTAAGTTTTATATTACTAGTATTTGATACTATTTACTACAATTATAATTTGCACATCAATACGGAAGGATGTAATGAATTTGTTTGGGATAGTTAGAGTGGTCTACCTTTGGTTGAAGAACATAAGAAATTTCTGCAATCCACATTGATCGTTGTAAAATGTAACCAATATGTGTATTACAAAAACTCATATACACATGATAAAATAATTCTCTTATTATTTCCATGCAACAGAAGTAAGACAAAAGACAATTTTATATCACGAGTCTTTGTTTCCTGGTTTAATTGCATCATATGTTGACAATGAACCACGTGTAGATTGACTCAAAATGTACTTAAAAAGGACTATAATTTTCTTAAAGTTGAAATTAATAACAAAAATTACAAATTTATATAGCGTCCAAAAACAAATCCTGTACATAATCCTGATATTAGATTTTTTAAAAGAGTAAACAATTGTAAATCGTATAAAGATGGTTCGTTAGAAGTAATGCATACAGTGGCATATTTGTATACATAATGATATAAGACCATTGCATAATTTATATTTTTTACCTAATTCAGTCATATTAATTTCCCGGAACGTGTGTATTTAGATTGCAATTCCGAATAGTCAACAAGTAGGTCAACAGCGTCATCGATTGACATCACAATGATAAATACCGATCAATACTGATTCATCGATTCACATCAAAATGGTAAATATCGATCAATATTGATTCATCGATTGACATCACAATGGTGAATATCGATCAATATTGATTCATTGATTGACATTACAATGGTAAATATCGATAAATATTGATTCATCGATTGACATCAAAATGGTAAATATCGATCAATATTGATTCATTGATTGACATCAAAATGGTAAATATCGATTAATATTAATTCAATTGTCCCATTGATTGATTTGTGAAATGATTAAATTAATTGAATGATTGATTGATTGATTGACTGATCACTGAGTTAGTGAATGTATTTTGTGCTTACATTGTTTTTTATGTATGTGCTAAATCCAATACATAAAATATGTTAATGTCAATTATTGACACGTTTTTATTCTTTATTGAAGTGTGTCGCTGTTAAAAGTACTGAAAGTTATAATTCTGCTTATCTAAAAATATCCAATAATTATGCTTTTTAGGTGGAACCTAACAACAAGAGGGAACGCTGGCTGTGTGTCGTCATCATGACCTTTGTTGCGGTCCTGTTATCAGCCGCCATTAAATAAAGTTGATTATTAGTTACAAATGGTTTATCATAGACCAACGCATAGACCCAATTTACCAAAGTAACACGGTGCAATTATGTATGCCATGATTTTCTATCTTCGTATTTAGATGTGAACTTAATGAAAACCCCAAAATTTTGTAAAAATGAAAGATATATCTTTATTTATTTTGTATTTCCAGTTTAGAAGGGGTTTTTAAAAAAGAAAAGAAATTTGTACAAATTTAATTAATCTGGGTATTTTTTCTGAGATAGGTGTCGAATATTGGACAAATTGAAGTACGGTTTCTGTATCGAATATAAGTAAAAAATATAGTGAATATACTATTTGAATTAAAATTAATTGTCATTGAACATTGCTTAAAGATAATTATATTTATATTATATAATATTGAATTTTTAAATTTGTTTGTTGTAATTCATGTGTAAGTTAGAAAAATGATGTTGAGAACGATTTATTTAATATGATGAATTAAGAAGTATAGTGACGTGTAAACAATACTATTGAGAGCGTTCATGTGTACTGTTGATTTGTTCGTCAAAAATGAAATGTATATTTGTCAGATGGATTAGGTTTCCGTTCAGACATTTTTCATCTGGTCATTCATAGTCGTAATTTATAAGGGTTAAGCATAAACTGTATGAAAAACCGAAAAAAAATACTATGTACATGCGCGTGCTGTTTTCATGACTCATGTTGACTTCCTCTAAAACAAGATAGAATGTTCTATCGTTAAAATGACAGATGTTCTACGGACCCGGTTTAACGATAGAACTCGTCCCATAAACTCGCTTCGTATCAAAATAAAATTATATCACGCTGTATCCAGCCTTAATGTTCATATGATTGGTCTCAAATACATACAATGTTGCTCTTTTATAATCCCATATTACCACATTAACTGTTTTTGCAACGAAATCGCTGCCACTTTAAATTTTAACATCACGTTTGAAAATTCGCTGTTTATGGTCGCCATGTAAACGAAAAAATCCGAGACATTTCGAGTGCGATTTCCGACAACATGGCAGGCAAATTCAAACGCGTATTTTAACAAAACTCTTTGGTACGACTCATTAAATGAATATTTTGTGGACTAAACTACATATGCATGTTTAAAAAGGTTTGGAGTGTATAAAAATATGTGTTTTTTCCTCTGCAGATTATTATTAACAGACTTAAAATCGACGCGAAGCTGATCTGCTTCGCGGCTGCTACATTGCAAGTATATGGGACGAATTCTTAGTCACCTGAGCGTAGCCTGGTCACGGTAAGATTATGCTTTCTATCTTAAATGGAACGGAAACAAGATAAATGACGTATGGATTCTCAATGTTTCCTCTAACACTTCACAGAAACAAGATACATGCACGTGTATCTCCAACTAACCCTGATCACAGGCATTTTAAATTGTTATTTTTAGGAGTAGATGATATTCTTGTTCTAAAATATTAAATTTAATAAAATTCAGAAATCAGATTTCTGCTTCCAATATTTATAAATCCTGTAAATATTAGCTATTCATTTTGAGTACTATTCAGCAGGCATGTTCACGAAGCTATCTTAGGACTGTGGTATGCCCTAAGTACGTCTTAGGATATGTCTTAGTCTTAAGTCTGTTTCTCGAAGCTCTCCTAAATTTAGGAACCGCCATAACTTTGTCCTAACTTTAGGACATCACTTACCTTGTCCTAAGACCATCCCAAGGCTGTAAAATCACATTTTTTGGGAATATTGGGACTGTTGTGAATATTTTTCTTAAGACCGGTAGAATAAAGCAATATTTTCTAGAGTTCCAGCATTTCCGACAAACCTCAAGCTCCCAATCATGGAAGGGGGGGTGTTCATTTATTCTCATGTATGTTCATTTTAACAAAATTTGAGAGAGACACCAAACTCTCACCCCCTTCCCCGTTGTTACATGCCTGCCTTTAAGCAATTTTTTTTAACGCAAATACTGTCTCTGTTTGGTGAATGGAAATTATTCACTTATTTTCAATATCTACAATAAACACTACGTGAGATACAATTTTTTTTTGATTCTTGTGTAAATTTTTTAAATATTCCCTGCTAAAAAGTAAATTACCATCAGCTAATTTTTATCATTTTATTCTGAAAAAAAAAACTTGAAAAAATTCTCGTATTGTTGCATAAACTGTATTTATGTATTTTCGAGATACAATATGACTTATTTCTTACTTAATATGTTCGTGTATTCTATATTTTGCAGATTAAAGGGTAAATGGTCGTGTATATACGTGTGTTTATTTTACATGTAACTTTAAATTCTGAGACAAGCGCGTGTTTGTGTATCACATGTACTTGAATGACAAGATTATCAAATGTTAATTTACACTCAAAGAATGCACACGTGTTGTTTAAAAAATTATTTGCTTTGTAAGCTAATTCTGTCCTGATACATATTTTCTTTTTTAAAAAACCAGTCATTTAGACTTCGGGGGGGGGGGGGGGGCTTTTTTTCTTTTTCTTTTTTTTTGGGGGGGGGTGGGGGGGGGGTTGGGATGTTTTTTAAAACTAAATTGTTATCGAACACTGATATATATTTAAGTATTTGTAAATTCTTAAAAATGTATACAATTAAATTACTTGTTTTAGGAATATTGTGTAAACTACCGACACGTACACTTTTCTCTGGCAAACTGTTTAATGATTTATCACAACAAAAGTCTCTCAAAATCAATCTGTATGAATAAATATGAAAAATAAGAATAGTTGTAGAAGGTTAGGATATCCTAACTTAAGATGTTCCTAAGTTACCGTCGAGCTACATCTTAAGACGTGTCCTAAGTTGATCTTAGGGTATTCCTAACTTTTTTCCTAAGTCATATCTTAGGAGCACACTTAAGGCATATCTTAGGAAAGTTTCGTGAACATGCCTGCTGGTCGATAATTTTAAAAGCAATATATAAATCATCTAATGATGATGTTAATAAAACAATAGATTGCTTTATGTGTAGTTAAGGATGTATAGTGATAGGGCAGTAATGTTGCGATCATTGTTGAAGAATACACAACTAAACGATGCGGTTTATAGTTTCCCGTACCAAATATACACGTACGAATTAACAAAGAAATCATTCCATTCTTTGAACAGTTTACTTTGTTAAACAATATATTGATCTATAAAATAATTATAACTATTTTTACAAGACCTTTGACTCTCGATAGGAAGTAACTATCTTGGGTAAAAAACAAGTTAAAAATGACGCTGGTTTTAAGCGAAAGACATGTATGCACCGATTGCGCAGTCTTGTTCAGACTGTTGATTTGAATGAGCCACAGCTGAGTGGCCAGCACTGAAATAGACAGGCCTCCGTCACATTGCTGTTTGACACAACTACACAAAGTCCAAGCTCTTGAAAAAATGGTTCTAATCTTTATCATCATTATTCTGCTTAATTTACATCATATCGTTTGGTTAACGAGGTCAAAACTGCACGTAAGGTGAGCAAACGATAGATTCATTTTAAAATTGAATATCAGATCCGTGGACTTTTTTGCAAAGTCAAACATAACCATAATCCTATTTTATATGCTTGTGAAGATTTCTGACAAGTCTACCCCCCTCCCTTCGCAACCACCATTTAAAATCTGCTTCCAACGTCACTGTTATACATTTTAAAATAATATTATGTAATAAAATTAATAAAAATCTTTCACACATATTTTACTTTGTGAAATTCAGTTTATTCAGTCGAAACAATTTACAACTACAAGGCAGGACACAGGACTGCAGTACGTACAATCACGGTACCGACATCTCTCATTGCTACATGTATCTGTTAGGACTAAAAAGAGCATTCAAAATCATTGAGTTTTGTAATGAATAAACAAAATGCATAAAAACCAATTTATTTCAAACGCAACCTTTCTGCTATTTTACATCAAAACTTTTTGCAGATTTTTGGCAGTGAGAAGTTCTCAAAGAATATTGATAATCAAAACCTGATTAAGAATTATTCATTTGAACAATTAAATGCATTCTTTTGGTGATTCATTCGGAATATGAAGGTAGCGACATTGCAGAAAAAATACATAACTCGCGTTTAATAGCGGGTTATGTAAATTTTTCTACAATGATCGCTACCTTCATAACCCGCATGAATAATCAAAGAAAGCATTTTGTTGTTTATATTAATATCTTTCTTTTAGTTAATTAATAAATTGATTGTGAAAAGTAAGTAAAATTCACTAAATTACTGTTAATGTACATAAGTACGTTAGGTAAAAGAAACATCCAAATCGTCTCCTGTGATACATTGAGTCTGACATCACCATGATTATTTCGTGCAGTCCGTGATTTTTTTGAATTAACTATATATGTTTCCGCAAGAAATAGAGGAAATAATACTTGGTAGATGCGAATATAACGCAATGTCAGCAACGAGAGCGATTTATTCATATAATAAATATAAATGGTGGCCTTTAATTGGCGCTTAAACAATACTAAGTGAGAGTGTACACATGTGTACTGTTGATTTGTTCGCCAGAAAATGACGAAAGTTGGTAATATTTTCAGAGGCGCAGAAGAGTCAGATCGAAATATTTATTTGTCAGACGAAATATGTATTTGTTCAGAAATATTAGATATTTGTCCAAACAAATCTTATATTTGATTGAACGAATTAGGTTAATAATAAATAGGACTAGAAAACTTGGTTTTGACGGATTCTATATTTTGTCGGATAATTAACAAAAAATTTTTTTTCATCATGCAATTTAAACCCTCAGTAGATAAAAACTAACCAAGTCATCCAAATAAGTGCATCTACATGTGATGTTCGTAGCTCGTGTTGAATGACTTCCTCTAAAACTCAACGAAAACAAGATAATTGGCAATAATTCCTTTAACACGTGACAGAAACAAGATATGTGTATTGCGAGGATATGAAGGTTAAAATCTTTACTCTTAGGAGTGGGGTATACCACTGTACAATAATAATAATAATTTTTGTCACGGTCTCCATTTTGAATTTTTTAGACCAACTTATCGGCCACAAATTTCTATTTTAAATTCATGCAAAATAAATAGCGACAGCTTTTTTTGATAAACACTTCCTTTTTTTTTAATAAATAAACGAGTGCATCATCCATTCACAAATAAATTCATGATACATTTCTTTTAATAAAATTCCTAAATCAGTCGTCAGCTTCCCATTTTAAGAGGTACAATGCAAAATATCTAGATATGAAGATTTTTTTTCTTCAAATTTTAATATTAAGAAACTTTAAGAAAAGTGAATCTGATAGTCAGGAAAAATGTTAGCGTAATGAAATTATCAAGATGTGCGAGACACAGACCGCACAATCCTGCAAAATAGGGCTGGTGTTAGTTTACACATATATTTTATTTGCTTAAAATTTTGCTCTGCTATAATTTGTCTAAAGAATCATAATTGGAAAACTTGCTTCTATTTTAAAGAATATCGCCTTGGTTAACCATAACCACAAAGACAGGCATGTTATTATAATTGTTTTGTTTTGTTAAACTAATCATTCTTTATCGGTACACATGTATTTAAAAAGTCACGAAGCAACGCTTTTGTGTTTGGTAGACCTCTGGATGCAAAAAGTATATTCAAACCGAGCTAAACCAGGAAGTCAGCTCAAATAAACGCTCTACGTAGGTCCTGAGACTATTACTTGTCAATCATTTGCTTAGAAAATTTTCTGGCAAAAGTAAATATACATCAACTCCATTGCAATAATTAAAGGAAATTGAGCTAAGATTTTCAATTTTATTTTTCATTTTTCCAGCTATAATGGATAATTTTAGGAGTTCAAGAGCTTCAACACACTTTGAATTTGATTTGTCACGTTACAGGAGACAAACAGTGTTCAAAATTCTTTGTTTAGCAAAAATAAAACTTGAGTCTTGTTTAATGATGTGATATACTGCTAGAATTTGTAAACACAATCCTGGCAATTCTCTCAAAAGAGAATTCTGAGCTTTACGTTTCAATCGTTTTTTGAGATTCAAATTTTGTTCAAGGATAAGAAATGTCCGAGATAGTTCTACTCTGAAATATAAACTGAAAATTAAAAATTCATTTTTTTTTTTAGCTTAGATCGTGTCTTTGTGTTTCTTAGAAACTTTGCAATAAATTTATGAATGGAATGAAAAAAATAACCATAACTTAATTAAGCTAACTATCATTTTTTAGCATCTACTGCTAATATTGAAAATAAAGAAACCAATTTTAAAATATACCAATAAGCAATAAAGCAAAACTTGAAAAATCTGAAGCATTATAAAGCAGCAATAAAGCAAAACATTTAAAGCAGCAATGTTTAAAATACTTGAAGGGTGGGGGTGTTGATCAAAGCACCCTTTCACCAAAAACGACGCGATGGCGTGTTGTGTTTAGTTGCAATAGAATGGCGTAACTTTGTTATTAATAGCGCAACGGCATGTGTGTATTGTGAACTGCGCGTTGGCGTGTTGTGTAGCTTTGTTACAGCGCGATAGCATGTTGTGTAGCTTTGTTACAGCGCGATAGCGTGTTTGTGACAGCAAGACGGCGTAATAGTTTAAAATTTTAAAAACAGAGCGTCTGATTGAACGAAAATAGGTTGAACCAAGAAATAATTCAGTCCTATTACAGGGTAAGCGTAAACAAGTAGTTAACGTTTGTTTGTACTATGATGACCTTCGTAAAAACGGTGATTAAAAATGACAGAAATAAACTTAACTACAACTACTTGTATCCCACATCTTGTGCGTCAAAGGAAATGTAGAAACATCCTCTTAAAACCGACAAAAACAAAAGTGGAAACGTGGTTGTATCTAGGCATCTGTTTAATAAAAAAAAATATTCCCCAAAAAGCAGTCGCCTAGTCAATTGTATAAAAGAACATTTGTAAAGAACACCAAATTACATGTATAATCATGCAAATAACAGTATTTATTTTATATTTTGTGTTTAAACTAATAAACATTCCATTCTGTCTAAAGTTCTCGTTTCTGTCACTTTAAGACCATTTTAACACACCTTCCTATACTTTGAACGCTGTACAACTAACGTCAATATTAGGTAAAAGGTCTAACAAATTAATTTTGTTCATTTGTCATCTCTTTTTTCAGGAAAAATTGACAAGAACAAATACAAATTATAATGGTATAACATGAACATTTTTTTTGCATTCGAAGAATCTCGGAACATTTTTATTTTACAATAAATCAGTAAAAAAAAACAGGTACATGTCGTTTGTAAGACATTTTTTTCGCAGATAAACTTTACGCGCGTTCATGGAAACAAGAAGATAGTGTTATAAGCGAAAAATCTTGGTATTTTTTTCTTTATTGTGTTAGTTTGATATCTTTTAAATATTGGGGTATTTCTTAATGATAGATACATGTATATAATATATAATAATTAAGTAATTAAAAGAGACTGGCTTAGGCTAAATGAAAAAAAACCTGAAACGTACACTAATTTTAACTCAAGTGTTGAAGCTAAATGGAAAAAAATCTTAATATAATACTTATTTTACGGCAAACCAATCTTAAACTAATACAAAATTTTACGCAAACCAATCTAAAACTAATACTTATTTTACCGCAAACAAATCTTAAACTAATACTTATTTTTACTCATGTATTGTAGTTAAATGGGAAAAAAACCTTATACTAATACTAATTTTAACGCAAACCAATCTTAAACTAAAACAACTAATTTTAACGCAAACCAATAACACTGTGCCGGATAATTATGCCAGTGCCAAGGTGGCATTTTTGCACCCGCTTAAGCTGCATATATCGAAAAATTCAAATATGCCATACGATAGACCATTGATTACAGAGTTAACAACCACCTTTGATATCATTGTATCTCACCTGTCAGGTGAGATATTTACCTTTCAAAAATAAATTCCTATAGGATAATAATTTTTCCCATAGGAAAAACAATATTCCTATAGGTAATTTGAAATTTCCTATCGGAATACAAGAACTTCCTATAGGAATTTCAATTCCGATAGGATTTGATAAAATCCGATTGGAAAACTTAATATCCTATAGGAAAACTACATGTCTGAATCAAATTCCTACAGGAAATACCATTCTCCTAAAGGAAATATAATTCCTATAGGACTTTTAAAAAATCCTATAGGATTGTCAATATTTCCTGCAGGAAAATCAATTCTCCTATGGGAATTATCATTTTCCGATGGGATATTAATTTTCAAAGATAAATATCTCACCTGACAGTTGAAACACACTATAAACAAAAGTGGTTATATACTCTCTAGACAATGGTCTATCATTTGGCATACATGGATTTTTCCGAAACTGCATCTTAAGCGGGTGCAAAAATGCCACCTTGGCACTGGCATAATTATCCGGCACAGTGTTCAATCTTTAACTAATACTGATTTTTACTCAAGTATTGTAGCTAAATGAAAAAAAAATGTTATACTAATACTAATTTTAACGCAAACCAATCTTTAACTAGAACTAATTTTAACGCAAACCAATCTTAAACTAATGCTTATTTTGACGCAAACCACTGAATTTGGTTACAATGGTTACAATCACGATCAAAGGTTAAACACTGGATATTTTATCAACAAAAATTCACTAATGTTAACAAAATTTCTAATACTGAACTTTCATGCAGTTTATCTTTTCCCCACGGGTCGCATTTCTAGCTAAAACTCTCGGACAACAGGAGAAATAAATCAACGCTATTGTAAAGAGTGAAGGAAAAAAATTTAAATGAATGGCTGAACTGGTTTTTATATAAACCATGATTTTTTTCTTCGATAACGCAGACAACTATTAACAAAAGCCACAAAGAATAACAGTTGATTTTCTTATATCTAACTTAAGAAACCAAACTTAAAATATTCCCCGCAACAACCCCCCCCCCCCCCCAAAAAAAAAAAATATCTGTAAGAAAAAATACAAAAATTGGAGCAAATTGAATAGCACTTATACTTATCATTTTAAGTAGCAATATTCAATACCGAAAAAGTATGGAGTGCTGACAAAACACCCCTTCATCCATAAAAGCTTTGCCATTGTGTCCAGATAAGGCTATTACAAAAGCCCAATTACAAGTCTCGTCACACGTTAGTCTGTCGCGTAAACGATACTTAGCAAACCACGCCTTCACTCTGTTGCAACTTGACGGAAAGCACCTTTGTGCTAAATCAACCATCCCACAACACGCCGTTGCGTTGCTGTTAATAAATAAAAGCATTATGTCGTGTTGTGTGACAGCGAGACAGGGTGGAAGTTAAAAATAAATTTAAAAATTGCATGGCTTAATTTTCCCATTCCTAAACAGCCACTGCGCTGAGCGTCAAAGTGCGATTTAACATTTTAGACCGGTCATAGAAAAGGCGAAACGCTGTTGTACTACAACAGGGTTTTATTTCAACAATAAAGTTAAAAATCCTAACAACTTAGGAAACACCAAATTCAGTAGCATAAAAAACTAACTAAATGAACAGCAAAGATATTAAAGAAATATAACTAATATGACTACTACTTATTAAGATTCTCTTTTCCGTCACTTTTTGACGATTATAAACAAAACTCTACTTACATGCGAGTGCTAAACAACTGACATCGATACCAAGGGGAAAAGTCCAATAATTCTTTGTCATCTCTTTTTTCAGGAAAAATTGACAAGAACGAATGCAAATTTCTTACGTAGAATTATAATGGTATCCCATGGCATATTTTTCCCAGTCGAACAATCTGGAAACACCTCGTTTGAACTATTAAACAGCATCAAACGGATAGTGAGTATAGTAACTTAATGAGATAAAATCTTAAACTAATACTTATTTTAACGCTAACAAATGAAAACTGGTGGCAATAAGGATCTAAGGCTGATCTATGAATATTTTATAAACTAAGATTCACTAATGCTAACGAACGTTTTAACACCGAACTTTCATGCAGTTTGTCATTCCCCTAAGGGTCGCATTTCTAGCTGAAAGTTCTCTGACAACAAGAAAAATAACCAAACCAACGCTATTGTAAAGAACAAACAATATACATGTACGTTAAAATAAATGGCTGGGTGGGATTTTTGATTGTCCATTATGTTTCGCGGAAGACTAATTATAAATAAATGGCTGTAAACAAAGACGACTACAATGTGTTTCGGAAGATATAACTTAAGTATAATCACTACAATATATGTAATTATTAGTATCTAACTAAGAAAATAAACTTAAAATATCACATACCATATACCAAAAAAAAAAATTAAATGAATAAATGAAAAATAAAAGAAAGTATCAAAATTTGAAGCAAAATGAAGCAGCACTGATACGAGCTATTTAAATAGCAATATTCAATACCGTAGAAGTATGGAGTACTAAACAAAACACCATTTCACTCGTAAACTTTCTTTTTCTAAGATGTCCAGATGAGGACATTGCAAAAGCCAAACAACCCGTTAAGAAAACAGGTCCTGTCATCAAACACTCTGTCGCGCTAACGGAACTTCGCACAACACGCCATCGCGCTAGTGAAACTTTACGGAAAGTGTCATGGTGCTTTATAAATCAAACATCATATAATAACATAACCTATCACAAAACGCCATGCTTGTTTACGCTCGCAGCAACGCTACGTAATAAAAAAAAACGAAGATGCTTCGTGTGAATCTCATAAGTGCAGCGGTATGTTAAAATTAAGTGCTCTTGTAAAGTTCTAATAGCAGAACGTCGTGTTGTGTGACAATTAAACAGAGTGGCGGCTTAAAATTGTAACAAAAAAATAATTAAAAGGTTTTATTGTCAATTCCCGTACGGTCAATGAGCTTAACGCCTAGTTGCGATTCAACAAGACATTTTGTAGCGGCCATTATGTAAATTTGAAACGGCGGACCTGTTGAACAAAGTAAAATGCTTTTCTTTTTCTTTTATTACTAATATTTTGGTTAACTTCTTTTTGATGTAACAAACGCTCTTGTGCCTCGTTTTATAGAGTTTTTATACAGATTTAGATGTTGCAATGACAAGTTTTGCGCATTAAAAATATTGAACTAAAGGAACACCCTACATTCTTTGCATCCGACAAAAAAATCCCTAAGTTGTACCTAGACAAGTTTTTACTTAAAACCCTACAAAACAATGCAAACACGTAGTCAAAATTAGTACCAAAAAGTGAATTAATTCAACGAATAATTTTAATGATATACATGTATAAAGAAACATAATTTTATGAATACTATACTTTGTCTATGATTCTTGTTTCCGTAACTTTCTGCTGTAAGTTTAGTACAATTGAGTTGCAAGTAAGATCGAGAGAGAAAATGTTAAGTTTCTACCTCGAAATGTATTCTCTTTTTAGCCGGATCAAGGATTGACAAAAACAAGAGCAGTTTTCATACTGAAACTTATAATTGTAAAACCTTCCATCTTTTATCCATTCGAAAACGTCCTATTTCACAAAAAAATTTGTTCTGTTTTAAAACATAATCATATCGGTTATGTTACATCGCTTGCAAAGAAAAATCTACTTAGGCCTTACATTTTTATTTTAAAGCTGCATTCTTCGACTAAACATTAAGGGGCGTTTTAAACTACAATCTTTGGAGGTTTTATGAAAAAATATCATTTTAATCCTGAGGAATTTTTAAATATCATTTTATTGTTTAGCAAAACATTCTGAATAAAACATCTCGGACAGAGTGTATTGTAGCTTTGGTTAATGAAATACAAATTTTAAACTAAAACTTATTATAGTTACGCAAGCCTACGGTTTATCTGCGGATATTTAGCCCTGCTGAATTAATAATTTATACGAAATTCTAGCCCCTAAACTGTCATTTGTATATTAATCAGATTGGGGTGGGGGGGGGGGGTTCGCTAAAAAAAAAAACCCCACTAGAGCTCTTTTGAAAAACTATCTGAATTAAAAAGAACATAGGATAAAAACGTTCAACTGTTTTTTTTTTTAACGCTGACACATAAAAACTCAATAACTGTAACTTAACAAAAGATTGTCATAAGGCGTGATCAATGTCATCACTTATTTTCTAGCATCGAACTAAAAAAAATGACAAATTAAAGTCCACTAATGCCATGCAATAAGCAAAAATTCAAAAAATATATAACGCTAACGCAACACTAATGCCAGCAAAATTCATAATCGGAAAACGGTGGCTCAGAAATGTGTTAAACAATCACCTTTTCGCCAACAAAATAAGGTCGGTAATTTCCCCTACCGGTATCCTGTACGGTCATTACTACACGTATCATCGTCAAAATGCGGTTTAAACAGGTACAAGTAAGATATGGACTTGAATCGGTACGATTCGGTGACGGTCAAACGCATTTTTTATAGCAATATTTTGGTTAACCTTGTTTTGAGTGACAAATGTTCTTGTGTCTCTATACCAGACTCTCTGCTTGAAGCTTTGCATAAACAGAGTGACTAGTGTGAATTTGTCCCATGATTCCGTGTAGTACGTATTACAGGGTAAGCATGGGACAAAAGTAGAGTACAATCGTTTGTACATGTACTATTACGATCGTTGGACACACGGTCCACCGAGCGATTCGAAAGACGGCTATTTATACAGATTTGGACGGTACCTCGACACATCTTGTGCGTCAAAGGAAATGTAGAAACATCCTACAACCTTTGTCTGGCAGATAGAAAACATGCTCTCTCTCTTATCTGTATCCGACACATATCCGACCAACAATAATTCACTCGTGCCGAAGCTCCTTTGTCCATCTTGATAAGCTTGCTCTTTCTGATTATGAGTATGACGTCAGTCTGTATCATTAGCATAAAAGGCTGTCCTTTTCCTCCCTCAGCGGACAGCTAGTCCAACAATCGTAGCCACTATGGCGCCGTACTACCGCACAGAAATAAAGCTCAATAGGGTATACCGTTACGCAGATCTGGTTTCTTTTTTTAAAAGATGTATATACTTTTGCCTTACACGGAATGATATTGAAATATCATTTGATATCTTTGTAATTTTATGGAATTAAGGTTAAACAAAATAGATTTGTTGCAAAACAGAGAATATTCGGATTTAAAACTATAAAAATTCCAGCAGGCACGTAATATAAAAAGTTGTTTTGGTCTGTTATTAAACATAATTTTGCAAAAATGTTGCTGGTGGTATCAAATAAATGGATTAAATGTTTGAAAAAAGAATGAAAAATGTTCAGAGCATTTTTAGACGGCATATACCTAAAATTTAATATTGACCTCTAATGATTTTTAAACCGGCAAAATAAGGTAAATGTACCGGTAAGTAGTTTAAGACTATCAATGTTTTAGTTTCATCATTGTTTAGTTCTGTTGGGTTTTTTTTTTTTGGGGGGGGGGGGGGGGTTGTAAAAAAAGCGGAGTTTAAAAAATTATAAAGGAAATTTAGACTGAAATATTTTAAAAACTGTCCCTCGAAACCTATTTTTAAAATTTCCATTAAGCTAGGCTGCCTTTTCTTAACTGTATTTCATTTTTGAAAGTGTGTTTTATTAATAACATTTTCGCAAAAAGAAAATCTCAATCATAGTGTAAAATTATGAAGTTTTTTTTTCAATCATTAAGAAAAATAATGGCCACTAACTCAAAAGAATAGTTCATTTATTTTTTAAAGCAAAAAATAACACTACTCTATAACTATACCATACAATAGATGAGTTTTATTTCATTAACATCATTGGGATTTTTACGCATTCTGAGTAAACGTCATTCATAATTTTAAATTTTGAATCAACCTTTAATTTTTAATGCCTTGAAGAAGGCAACAGAGTATTATTCAATTAAAGGTGAATAAAACAGATCCACATTTTGAATATTAGGAAAATATTTATGAACATATTATATTTTTACAACAAATATATTGTAAACAGAATAAAAAGTAATACGATGCGGAACATCAGAAACGTTTGGCATTTGTTCTGTGCTTTTCTGAAAAAAAAAACAACAAACGAAAATCTTCAACTGTGTGTAAACAATGTACGTACTGCTAGCGTTAAGCGCATTAAAAACAAAATGAGTTGTTAAGGTGTGTCACTACTGTTCACAAGGGTAAAGTTTCATGGGTTTTTTATATTTTGATTCTTAGAATCTTGTAATTAAAATAAAAAAACATGTCAAGAACACACAAAAAACAAAACAAACTAAAAAAAACCAAAACCATGACTAAACAGATTGCAAGAATCTCCAAAATATTTTTTTTATTTTTTGCCACATAAGTTAACGGAACAATCTATTTTAGATACGTTTTATGTGAGAGGCGTATAATTATACGTATTAAGTTGTCATTATTTTCATTTTCATATTCATTAATTGCTGAGAAAGACACTTTGTATCGAAAGAAAACCGAACAATAAATCGAAATTAATTTAAACTTGGACATTTCTTGATATATTTTTTTTGATTTTAATTTTATGGTTAACTGTTTTCTTCAGAATATTACATCTGCTGCATTTGATAAGCCTCCTAAAATATTTAAAATAACACTAAGTAATAAATATTGTTATTATTCCATTTTTCTTTTCTATCTACTTCTTCAAGAATGTCTACCCCCAAATCACACAATCAAATTCTCTTGAAAAAAAATGTCATTAATAAATTTATCTTTCGAAATTATTTATATCCAAGTAAAATCCCTTAAAAACAGAAGAGTTATTAATTTTTATGAGATAGTTCTGTTAAAAAATTAGATTTTTATCGTAAATATTGTATTAACAGTAAACGTATATGTGTAATAGTGTATAAACAAATACTTGTAAAGTAACATATCAGGCATTCAGTCAACTACACATTTCTCGGCTACTAATGCAATATAACATCAGATCAAGGTTCATATAATAATAATTTGTGGATCTCCAATTACATGTATCATTATTACATATTTTCAACGTAGAATACAAAATTATCAATATTGGCTTAACTTCAGTTGGGACCCACCTTAACTTAAAATAGCTATATTTATTTTCAATTTAAAGTCGAAAAATATAGAATAATAATGAACTACTTATGAGTGTCGCACTACCTGTTGTAGGAGGCCGTCGTTATGATATGGACAATGCTCTGTTTCCCGGCTTTTATCTGGTGCTCGAAGAACTGTAGAGCAATACAGATTATGTAATATATCATTAATAGAATCATTCATTATTACGAGGGTGGGATAGGGAAATTTCACCGACGGGACAGGATTTACCGTCTAGGACGAGGCTATGCCGAGTCCTAGACCGTGAATCTTGGCTCCGAGGTGGAATTTTACTACCCAATACGAGTATGTAATGAATTATTATTTTTCTCGCATTATTTTACATAAAAAAGAACGATGTCTGACAATTTTCTCTTTTCACGTGTAAATGTTTACTTTCGTGTACTAGAAACAGTGAGAGTGGAGAATATACGACATTTTTTTTTCAATGAAAATATGATAAATTGTAGTCAAATAAACAAAACAACTATTTGAAAATTAGTTCAGTTCAACATTTTACAGCAGCGTAGTAATACACAGTGATACTATTGTATCACACTGGACAAACCGATCTCATGCCGGTGATAATGCGAGAAATAGGTCTACTCATAATAAAATATAATATTCAGATAAAGGATTTACCTGCTATATCCTGCGTCATATCCGGGATCAAAACCTCCTCCCTGCTGCCTGTTTTCAAATAAAACAAATTATTTGCATTTTTGATAAAATTAATATTGATCGATTGCATTCTTGTATAGAAATACCCTGCTTAGAGCATCTTTGCAAACCTTATGTTTTCGATCCACTAAACGTCTATACCAAAACTATGTAGATATTAAAAATTGTATTGTGAATGTCTATCGCAAACATACTTGAAGAAGCATTTTCCATTAACTCTGTTACTTATGTGGTATTTGATCCACCATTTACGATTACTTAGTATTCATTTTAGTATCTGTGTTGATTTCATATCACCCTTACATTTTTATAACCTTCAGTAATATGGGTTCTAAAAAACAATATCTTTAATTTCATCAACCATTTTAAAAAATGAGTGAGCCATGTGATCACCTAACATAGCATCGAAATTCTTTCAAATAGTCCCATAAGTATTTATAAGGTAATAAATCGAACTCAATTAACTCCAGGGGTGGAGATGGGAGAGTAAGGGGGATATTTAAACCAAGGAAAGAGGAACCGTCTAAACCGTAAGTGGAAACGTTCGGTTCCTCAATAGAAGCTGATGTTTCAAAACTATATACTGATTCCAAGCAGGTTTTGCTTATGCAGGTAAACCTGGACACCGCTGATTATATAAAAATCAACATGCCTAAATATTTATCATGTGTTCATCAATTTGCAACTCAACAACTTCTAGTCCCCCCATTCATCATAAAATGTACATTTCTCAAATTTAAATAACATAATTTTCTCATACAATAAGATATGATAATCCTTATTGACATCTATCTATGATATTTTTAGTATTACTTAATTTTCTATTACATTCTGGTTTATGTATATACTTATTCTCTGTGTTTATTTATCCCCGGTACCAAGAAAAAGGACACACACACTGATAGCTATGAAAATGGCCAACGACACGAACAATTGTCAAACTAAGTCAATTTAAGTCAAGTCAGACAGACAATTGAAAAAGATTATTTGAAGTAACTATGACATGGTGTGGATTTCGGTTTCCATATAACGTTTGATCTACATAGAGGTGTGTTCCCATTTCGCCTTAACTGTGAAATACACGTTAAAAAAAAGGTAAAAACGTGGTAAGGCGAAATGGGAATTTCTTAATAAAGGTACTGTAAAAATAGAACTTCTGAATTGGTAAGATTTTTTGACAATGATTAGTTAATTACACAGAATTGGAAAAATGAAGAGAAATTAATTTTTTATATATGAACATATATGGTGCAAAATGTAGAAGATAGAATATTGGATTCATTAATGATTTTAAAATTTCCAGTCATTCTATATAAGAATTCACATCTAACATTGAATTAATTCAAACATATCGATATACTGTCAAGTCACGATAGCTTTCTAAGCAAATCAGCATAATTTTCTGGTTATGTCGAGGAAATAGGAATTTTATCTTGTCAAGTCAAGATAACTTTACATAATTTTTTTGTAATAGCTCTTACAACCTGCAGCTGACGATATAGAATTCTGATATTTCGATAGCTTTTCAACAATGAAAATAATGCTTTATTTATAGATTTGGGTGTTGAGTTTGTAATCCTATACCTATCAATTGCAACTGAAAATACTTATCATAACATTATTTTAAAAAGACAAAGGAATGGATAAATATTCAAATAAATGATGAAATTAAAAAAATATTTAAAAAATGCATTTATAGAAACTAACGTTAACAAAACTTTCGTGCATGGCAGCATCGGTCAAAGCAATAACAGTCGCGATAACAGATAATTACCTTGTCATCTCGAGAAAAATATTCTCGTCAAATCATGGTACTAAACTTGAATAAAAAAGACTATGATGTGTCCTAAGATAAAACTGTCTATTAAAGAGCTTCATAATCATGGCTTGCAAAGATGTGTGGAATCTTGAAAAGAAAAAAGGTTAGATGTTGAAGCCATATAATTTCTATAATCTCTATAATTCTCTTCATGCATTAACCCTGGAATGAACCAAAATATGACAAATGCATCAATTTACGCATAAGATATATCAGATCCTGAACTAGATGGAGAGTGTGGCGCAGGTGCTGCTCCTCTTCCGCGTAGTGGTGGTGCTGCTGCTCCTCTACCACCGCGTGGTGGTGCTGCTCCTCTACCACCGCGTGGTGGTGGTGCTGCTGCTCCTCTACCACCGCGTGGTGGTGCTGCTCCTCTACCACCGCGTGGTGGTGGTGCTGCTGCTGCTCCTCTACCACCGCGTGGTGGTGGTGCTGCTGCTGCTCCTCTACCACCGCGTGGTGGTGGTGCTGCTGCTGCTCCTCTACCACCGCGTGGTGGTGGTGCTGCTGCTGCTCCTCTACCACCGCGTGCTGGTGGTGCTGCTGCTGCTCCTCTACCACCGCGTGCTGGTGGCGCTGCTGCTGCTCCTCTACCACCGCGTGCTGGTGGCGCTGCTCCCCCACTATCGCTGCTTTCGCTTTCCATATGCATATAACTAACAAAGAAGATGATTAGATAGATAGATAGATAGATAGATAGATAGATAGATAGATAGATAGATAGATAGATAAAATTACCTCATTTTGGATCACAAATGCAGCAAAGAACATTGGAGTGTGGATTTTTCTTACTTTTATTTCAGTTCTGACTGAAGAAATCCTGTCACATGACCAGTTGTTTTCGTAAAAGAACCATATAAAAGAGTTGCACAGGCAATATAGAGGGCATATGAAGTCAGCCCGTACTTTTGTTCGAGAGAAGGGATTCTTTCACGTATATGTCTGACAAGCTAAACTTATATTATACATTTATTACATGGCTTCGAGGGCGACATACCAGAATATTTGCCCCGAGGTGACAGGAAAGCCCAGGCCCCGGGGCCATAAAACTTGGCTACATGTAGCTCAGATCTGAGACCGAAATTTGAGACGGTCTCAATTTGTGACAGGACTGAATTTGACACGACCTGTTTATCAATTGGTCAAAACCTACCGCGACCTAAGAAAAATCACGGACTGCACGAAATAATCATGATGATGTCAGATTCTCAGTCTCACAGGAGGCGATTTGGCGATTTTTCTTTTAGCTAACGCGTACTTACGTTCTTTAACAGTAATTTAGTGAATTTTACTTACTTTTCATAATCAATTTATTGATTAACTAAAGAAAAATGTTAATATAAACAATAAAATGCTTTCTTTGATGATTCATGCGGGTTATGAAGGTAACATCCATTGCAGAAAAAAATACATACCCGCTTCCGCGAATTATGTATTTTTTTCTGCAATATCGCCACCTTCATATCTCGAATAAATCACTAAAGAAAGCATTTTATTGTTGAAATAACACTCTCCGCATGGCCAACACCTTTCGAATCGTTGTAATAAAAGCTAGTTCTTTTATAGTTTTAGTTGTAACGCTGATTGAATTAGTTTTGTGGGTTTCTAGTTTATATAATTTTTGTGTTTTGTTTGTTTTGAGTTTGTGATTTCAGCTTTTTTTTTTACTTTCAGCTCATATAAAAGTAAAACGTTTAATCTGGAGACTTCCTCATCAAAGCCAATGGACCAATTTTTAATCAAAATAAAAAAGAGCTTCCGGGAGACGGTAGGAAGTTAGTTTTAAATTAATGAAAAGAATTTTTTTCTGAAGCAAAGAGAAGCTAGCAGTGTAACTGTGTTATAATGATTTGGGACCAAGTATATGAAGATGGGAATTTTTTTTATCAGATTAGAGCCATTTTGATATAGAAATTATTCTCTCTCTCTCTCTCTCTCTCTCTCTCTCTCTCTCTCTCTCTCTCATAGTTCTCTCTCTCTATATACTTCTCATAGAGAAGATAAATATTTAGATCATTTATTTTACAATGATATAAATTATGTCACGTAACAGACGAGAATACGTTTTGAATGACTGCTTATGATACACATATATCGTGCAAGGTAAATTAATAATTAAATGACTTAATATTTGGGTTTTTTCCTTAGAATCACAACAACAGTGTCTATGTCTTAAGAACAGGCATTTAAAATGCCTTAAAACAACATCGCAAAAAAATGCTTTACTTTTACAAAGAGACTAACCTTTCTTAGGAATATTAATAATGTATATCTCATTAAACCAGGTTATTCTGCGCAAAGAACTATGAGAAAAGGGGAATAACTCTGAATATAGTAGTCGGTCAAAATTTAATAAGCCCGTAGAGGGTCCCCCAGTTTAAATTCAGAACATTCTAAAACATTGTGTTAATTGGTGAGCAGTCGCTACTAACTCTTCCTTTTTCTTCATCAACCGCTGCAAGAAACATCGCAAATCTCTGCTCCGATACAAAAATCGCCGTCTATCGTTTTCATCGGGGAAAGAATTGAACGAAATGTTTGAGGCTTCAAGAAAATCCAAGGCGAAGAGTCCGTACGCTCATCCTAGGGTGCCAGGATCTATCGCTGCGGCCTGTACGACCATAAATGTGGTGACCACATCAGAACTCGGGCGGCCATCAGAGGGAGTGAAGCTGTACCAGCCACATGCCCGATGCCGATTATGAACCCCGCTCCAGCCATAGCCAGTGTTCCTATCGTGATTGAACCGCCATCCTCAAGCAGTCAGGAACAGCAAATTCACCAGCACGTGGCAGATTACGGACAAGGCATAACGGCTAATCCAGAAACGGCCAAAACCAGTTCCAGCAGGGGCAAAAAAGTTAGTTTACATGTTCATCACCTTCAGCGTCAACTATGGGTCCTGGGCAGATCACCAATCAATCTACCTTGTTTAGATCAGTTATTA
Organism: Magallana gigas; assembly: GCF_963853765.1. Taxonomy (NCBI): domain Eukaryota; kingdom Metazoa; phylum Mollusca; class Bivalvia; order Ostreida; family Ostreidae; genus Magallana; species Magallana gigas. Next base: position 32,721,026 of record NC_088858.1, on the reverse strand, counting down.
CAAAATTACCCAGATGTTGTTAATGCTAAGTGTTTGTCTAACGGGTTTAGATTTGGTTTTGAATTAAACTGCAAGGGAGATAGAAAACGGATAGAATATAAAATCATGCTTAATTTCTACTGATCAATTTGTTAATGAAATTCAAACCAAAGTCGACAAAGAAATTCAGCTAGGGAGGGTGTTAGGTCCGTTCCCTTACCCCCTATTTCCTATTTACGTTGTAACCCAATTGGTATTCTTCCTAAGAAACAAGGACGTTGGCGCATTATCACCAATTATCTTATCCTGCAGGGGAAAGTATTAATGATTATATAGATTCAGAGCTTTGTTCCGTAAATTATTCAACTTTTGATGACGCATTACAAGCCATTTCTGCCAAAGGTTAAGGGGCGTTGATGGCAAAAATGGACATTTCGAATGCATGTAGGTTTTTGGACCTATATGTCCTAAAGACTTTTAAAAAATTGTTTATTAGGTTTTAAAATTTTAAATTCATACTACAAAGATAAATGTTTGCCTATGGGCTGTTCAGTTTCTTGCTCATTATTTGAAAAGTTTTCAACTTTTCTTCATGGGGAAGTGCAGCATAGATCGAATATTCAGAGTATAGTTCACTATTTGGATAATTTTTTTATTTGTCGGAAGTAAGTCCACGGTTGAATGTCAACAATGGTATTAATGCATTCCTTTTAACAATTATGCCAAGAACTGGGAGTGCAATAAGCAGTGGAAAAAACTGAAGCCCTTCAAGGTCCAAGTACACGTATTTGTTTTTTGAGTTTGGGTATTGACACATGGTCTCAAGTAATTTTTATTCCGGAGGATAAAATAAGGGAATTACTGTCAAAAATACACAATGTTTTGGAATGTAAAAAAGTTACACTCAAGCAGTTACAGTCTCTATAGTAGGAGCATTAGCATTTGTTGTCAAGGCAATGTCAGCGGAAAGGGCTTTCTCTTGTATTTTATATTGGGGCTATGGAGGTGTCCAAAAATCATAGCATTTTAGTAGAATAACAAATGAAATAAAATAGACCTACAAATGTGGGTTCAATTTTTGCTAAATATTTCATTGAAACTACCTCATATTCTTCACTTCAATGGCAGGATAATGAATTTCTGAAACTTTTTACTGATAGTTCTGGAGCATATGTTTGTGAAGTAGTTTTTGGTAAACAATGGTCTTGTTTATCCTGGCCCACATTCTGGTCTTCCGACATAATTAAGGATAAAACACTATTGGAGATTATCCCTTTAGTATTGGGGATTTGCACTTGGTCATCTGAGCTTAAAAACCTTAAACTCATGCTTCACATAGACAACTTAGCATTGGCTCAAAATATCAATAAAAAAATAAAAAATAAAATAAAAGGGTAATGGTGTTACTTCGTTTTTTTAGTCTTTAAAACACTTCAGTTTAATATCCAGATTAAGGCACAACATATCAAGGGTATAAAAGATATTATTATACTTTCATGTTAGATACTGAAATCTGATTGGTTTAGACGCAGTTGATAATCCATTCTATTACCCTCAGCGTTAGCAACACACTTGGCAACGGGTAACACAATGAATTGTTACATGCGCGTAAATTACAGTATGCGCGTACGGTTTGCCGTTAAATTCATGTCATTTTTTATATAAAAGCAGTAAACTTTTCTTTGATATTAAGGCATTCAGTATAATAAAATAAATAGTGCCTGTTTGGGAGGAAAACAGTTGAAATTGACACCCCACGAAAACCATTGTCAACCGACACGAAAATGGTGTTCTCGGAGTGTCAATTTCAACTGTTACCCTCCCAAACAGGCACTATTTATAAAATGTTGATGGTACGATTTCTCGATTTCAGTGGTCCAGGTTCAGACAGCTAGCCCCTCGGCAGATCAGTTTCCCAGTATGGTATCAACGCAATTTTGATAATGCAGAAACTATAATTAAAACAAACTTTTGCAAGCCAGTATATCTGAAAATACTTGCAAAGTATACAAACAAGGTCTGCAAAGTTTTTACAATTTCAGAGTCAAGTGTGCGTTTCAACAAACCTGGCCTCCCCCCTTGCCCATATACTCAGTTATGTTGCCATATACCTCAGAGAGAGTGGTGTTATTCAATTTGTTGAAGCAGTTTTTAATAATGTCAAGTCAGATGAACAAGGAAGTATATTTTGCTCATCTCAACTCAAAGCCTATGACTCAGTATCAATTTTCTAGCATGCTGTATAAAGCCTTAAAATTTCAAGACATTCAAACTTCAAATTACAAGACTCATTCATTTCGCATTAGGGAAGCAACTCATTTGTATTTAGGAGGATTGTCAGAGGGGGGAAATCCAACATCAATATCCAGAACGGTTCTGTGAAATATTTTATGTTTTGTTCATTTAATTCTTCAGTGGCCATTTGGATTATAGGATCGTCTATTGTACAATGGGTACACGACTTTGCAGTCAAATCCAGTCAATCGGACTTGGGACTACGTTCAGCAAATATTTTGTGGCATGGAATTCGCGGAATGGTGTGGGAGCATTTAAGACCTGCGTTAGATTTTTTATTAATTGGTATTATAGAGACCAAGATATCATTATTATTCATTGGGAGGAAACAACATTGGTCAACAACACAACACTCTAAAGGGAACTCAAATGATGATGAAGCTGTTCTGGCGGAGATTAAAAGAGCGATTACCAAACTCCACGATTATTGGTTTCATATACATGTACTGCAACGTAGACATTGGTCTAATGTGGTAGCTAATTTGGAAGCGGAAAAATGTAGACGTAGAATTAACAGTTCAATTGCAAGTTTTATTTTGAAGAAATTGGGTGGTATCTGCAAATCAAGAAAATTTAAACCGCTTAGATGGGGGTTCATTTGACTGATTTATGCAATAATGTGTTTATTGGTACAATCAAGGGTGTATTGAAAATATATTATCTGAGTAGTGAAAAAATTGATTGTGAATTGGTTGTGCTTGTCATGTTATACATATTCATTTTCTCTCGTGCGCATCTGTAGCAATTTCAGGCAACTAATATCTAAATCATTTGGCATAATTTTGCATAAAATGCCGTCTCCGGGGGGGGGGGGGGTATACTCTGTTGTTTCCAGGCTCCTTGGATCCCGAGGGTATTTCTAATGCTGTCTATCATATTTTTATACTGCCAAATAATTTTAATCGGCACATATATTTGTCAGTTACATATTGCACTATAAATTTAATAAAGGGTCATGACAAGCACGCCAAACGTCATTTAATTGTTATTGTTTTTGTAATTTTGAGGAGACCAGGTCCATGCAATATTAAAGATATATTTTATATCAATTTAGGTATTTGTGAAGAATGAACGATGCGTACATGCCATTTGCTGACATATAGTTCATGTTACTCGTGTTTAGAAACGTGATTCCTGACTGCTGAGTGAAGTTACATGTCTGATCAACTTAGAATAAACAATATCACATGATATTTAAGGTAGATTACTTCTAACGCCTACCGATATTTAAAAATAAAACGAAATTTCGTTTCGATCTGAGGTCAGACATTTTTGGATGATGTGTTTATTCCATCTCAAGACTCAGGGTAGGCTATAAAAGGGAAAAGTAACCCCGATACTTATGTTCAATTCGACACCATTTTGAAGAGGGGGTCAAAAGCTTGTTTATACTTCCACCGGTTACTGACCCACAAAACAAACTTACTGACCTAAAATGGCGTGTCTCCAATCAAAACTCCAAATGACAATACCCCCCCCCCCCCCAAAAAAAAAAAATTAAATTATGGTATTTTCCTTAATTATGAATGTCTGATCTTTTCTATATTTCTGTAAATGACAGGCACGTAGCATTGTTTTTGAAAGTGGGAAGGGGGGGCAGACTCATCCAAAACATTTTGACAAGCAAGAACTTGCCCCCCCCCCCCCCTGAAGGAACGACGCGTACATGCCATTTGCTGACCTATCGTTAATGTTACTCTTGTTTGGAAACGTTATTCATGACCGCTGAGTGACATTACATGTGTGATTAACTTGGAATAAACAATATCGCATGATATTTAAGATAGATTGCTTCTAACGTCTACCGATATTTAAACAGGTCGACCTCGTACTACAATCTAAAGTCTGCACGGCCATTAGAACCATTTTAACCTGGCCTTGGACTTTCAGTAGGATGTAACTATTTATTTGTGGCGTCAAAACAACTTAAAAATAACGCTGGTTTCAAGTGAAATCTACATCAATTGCGTAGTTTTTGCTCAAAAGCCAGACAAATCCTGTGGGTTTCAAAGAGCAATGGCTGAGTGGCCTTCGATGAAATTGACAGACCTACGTCACATTGCTGTTTGACACCGACTACCCAGTGTCCAAGCTCTTGTTAAAATGGTTCTAAATTAAAGTGGAACAACACACCTGGATAAAGTCACTCAAATTAACAGTTAAAAATTTGTAATATGAAAGCTATATAGATAAACTGTACATATGGCATATAAGCAAAAATATTGCAATTTGGGGGTAAAGAATATCTTAAGAATATATTGAATATCTAAAAAAAAATTCAATTCAGTAAGTAAAAACAAAAGTCCATGCGGGATTTAACTCGGGCATGATGTACGGATCACAAGCCCGAAATTTTATCCATTCGGCTATGGAGGAAGTTTAATTTATATTACCACCGATAATATCCTTTGAAATAAAACGAAATTTCGTTTCAATCTGAGGTCAGTCATTTTGTGATGATGTGTTTATTCCATCTCAAGACTCGGGGTAGGCTATAAGGCTATGTTCAATTTGACACCATTTTGAAGAGGGGGTCAAAAGCTTGTTTAATGCCATTTTCGGAGCGACTTTGGACATTCTAGATATATTTTCTAAGTGAAATATGGACAAAAATCTGAGGTTTGTTACTTATTTCCTTCATATTTTAAAGAAAATTACAATTAAAAACATTAGTTTTTGTGCTTACCAAAAGTATAAGCTACAACACACTATTTCAAACAAAGCTTTTGTTTATCAAGTATCATTGAAAGAATTTATATTTTTGAATTTCATTAATCTACATGTAGGCACCTTTCATTTACAAGATCTTAAAGCTGCTTGGTCCGATTTTTTTGTTATTACAGTTTTTCTTTACAAACCATTTATCTAAGAAAGTTAGGGACTTTCTCCTATTTACACCAGCAGAATCAGTCTCCTTTAAAAGTTAGAAATATTCAAAGTAAATAAAAATAATTTCTTTTTGGGCAAACGAAAAAACAAATCAAAATGCATCACGGGAATGTTTAGAAAAGGAAACCGTTTGGTTTCGTCCCCCGAATAATTGGGTTTATTCAACCCGCATGCTATGCATCGATTGTAAAGAAAGCAAACTTAAGAAATATTAGCGAACAAAACGTACACATGTTTATTTGTAATTTGTCTGATCATTTTGACCTTTATTTAAAGCGATGTTTTACCATACCCGTCTCGTTGTTAGGGAGATGAACATTAACATGAGGCGAAATAACGCGGTACCCTTTTAATGTCGTTTGTTTTGTTAGCAAATTTTGTACGTATTTTTCTTTATTTAAATTTGGCTGTTTTGACTGGGAAAACTACTGCAATGTCTATTATTATACATATACTTAGCATAACCATCGTTTAAAAGCGTGCATAAATTTGATGTAAAATCGGACCAAGCAGCTTTAAAACATTTCAAAACTTTTTCAGGGACTTACATGTAAATTCATAAAATATCCGTTAATGACACAGCATTATGAAACAGGTAAAGAAAGTAAGTCTTGATTCCTTCGACATTGAGTGATAAAAAAAAGAGTTTAAGGATTCTTTGGAACAAGCTAAAAAAAAATAAACCAACAATTTCTATTTTCCGTACGAAAAATAGTAGTAGTGATAACCGTGTTTGCCATTTGAGAGAATTATGTGGTTGAGATGACGCTACGCTAACTGAGGATGCTTCCAAACAAGTTTCAACTTTCCTGGTTGATTAGTTTCTGAGAAGATGATTTTTTAAGATTTACTCTATATATTCCTATGTAAAACTTTAACACACCCCCCCCCCCCAATGTGGCCCAAACCTAAACCCAGGGATCATGATTTTCAAAAGTTTGAATACACTAACTGAGGATGCTTCCACACAAGTTTCAGCTTTCCTGGCTGATTACTTTCTGAGAAAAAGATTTTTAAAGATTTACTCTATATATTCCTATATTAAACTTTAACAGCCCCCCCCTCCCCCCCCTTGGTGGCACCACTCTACCCCTGGAATCATGATTTTCACAATTTTGAATCTACATTACCTTAGGATGGTTCCACACAAGTTTAAGCTTTCCTGGCTGATTAGTTTTTGAGGAGAAGATTTTTAAAGATTTACTCTATATATTCCTATATTAAACTTTAACACCCCCCCCCCCCAAGTGGCACCACTCTACCCCTGGAATCATGATTTTCACAATTTTGAATCTACATTACCTTAGGATGGTTCCACACAAGTTTAAGCTTTCCTGGCTGATTAGTTTTTGAGGAGAAGATTTTTAAAGATTTACTCTATATATTCCTATGTTAAACTTCGACCCTTCATTGTTGCCCCACCCTACCCCTGGGGGTCATGATTTTCACAATTTCGAATCTACACTACCTGAGGATGCTTCCACACAAGTTTCAGCTTTCCTGGCTGATTAGTTTCTGAGAAGAAGATTTTTTAAAGATTTACTCTATATATTCCTATGTAAAACTTTAACACCCCCCCCCCCCCAATGTGGCCCAACCCTAACCCCAGGGATCATGATTTTCACAAGTTTGAATCTACACTACCTGAGGATGCTTCCACACAAGTTTCAGCTTTCCTGGCTTAATGGTTCTTAAGAAGTAGATTTTTGAAAATTTCTCAAAAATTTTCATTAATTTCTAATTATCTCCCCTTGAAAAAAGGATGTGGCCCTTAATTTTTTTTTCAACTTTGAATCCCCTTTGCCTAAGGATGATTTATGCCAAGTTTGATTGAAATTGGCCCAGTAGTTCTTGAGAAGATGTTGAAAATGTGAAAAGTTTACGGACAGACGGACAACAGACAAAATGTGATCAGAAAAGCTCACTTGAGCTTTCAGCTCAGGTGAGCTAAAAAGAAAAAAATATGTATGTATAACATTTTTATTCTATTCATTCAAGTAGTACGACTGAGGTAGAATCTAACAAAATTACAATGGTATCAAAAAATATAATTAGGTGTATATAATATTTATAGGTAGAATATAGAAATATACAAATCGACACTCCTTCAAAAAGATGCATACTACATTTCTTATCTTTCCCCATTTCATTTAATTCGAAATAAAATATTCATCTGGAAGTCTGCTTATTATTCCAATTTTTATATCGCATACCAAAAACATGACAAGAACTGGCTACATTTTGATAACTCCAGAGTTTATTTGTTTCTCAATCTCTGGAGTCATTTCCTTGTATGTATTTTCTTTGCAATTCAAGTAATATACAGGCGAGGCTACTTTGTTTAGGTCGTAACCCTCTTGCTTCAGTCTTAGCTTGCTTTGCTTGAAGGTACTGGTGTATTCAAACTCTTTCACGACTCTGAGGAATCTGGGTCTAGCATAAGAGGGCAAATGTTTCTCACTGATTTGGGCAATGGCCTTTATTTGTTCCTGAGTCAGAGACAAGTCATCGGTTTTAAGGGAGTGTTTTAGGCTTACCGCCGCCATGCCAGCTTTTCCTTCGTTGTCTGAAAAACATTTATGTTTCATTTAAATTATGACGAAATGCATGTTTCATAACTGTGACATACACTTAGCAAGGTTCATTATTCTATTTTCTTTAACCGTTCGGCCGAAAATAATAAAACAAAATCAATCTAGTTGTATACTTATGATGGCAGTATTGTCAACAAATTAACCATCTTAAACTTATAAATACATATATGATATGCATGTTTCAAAACTGTGACATACATGTAGCAAGCTTCATTATTCTATTTTCTTTAACCGTTCTGTCGAAAATAACAAAACAAGATCAACTTTAATGCTTATGATGGCGGTATTGTCAACAAATTAACCATCAAATCTGCCTTAAACTTATAAATACATGTATGATATTTTTTGCCATAAACTATAATTATGAGGAAAAGAAAAAATCCAAATATTTTAGCTTAAAAATTTGAAATTTTCTCCCATCTTTATACAGAGCTCTTAGTCCAACGGAGATAAATTTAGCCTAAACAGTGGCCAGTATCATTTGAGTTGAAATTGACACCCCGAGAAAACCATTGTCAACCGATGCGAAGCGGAGGTTGACAAAGATTTTTCGAGGGGTGTCAATTTCAACTCTTACCCTCCTAAACAGGCACTATTTATTTTATTAAACTGAATGTCTTAATTTTAAAGAAAACATCACTGCTTTTATATAGGAATGACATGAATTTTACACATAATTCACGCGCATGTAAAATTTGTTGTGTTACCCGTTGCCAAGTGCGTTGCTAACGCTATGGGTAATAGAACGGATTATCAACTGCGTCTAAACCAATCAGATTTCAGTTTTTAACATAAAAGTATAATAAAAGATAAAAGTAACCCCGATACCTATAATCAATTTGACATGGGGGTCAAAAGCTTGTTCAATGCCATTTTCGGAGCGACTTTTCACATTCTAGATATATTTCCTTAGTGAAATATGGACAATAATCTGAGGTTTGTTACTTATTTCCTTCATATTCTTAATTTCTGTGCTTACCAAAAGTATAAGCTACAACACACTATTTCAAAAAGGTTTGTTTATGAAGCATCATTGAAAGAATTTATATTTTGAATTCATTAATCTACATGTAGGCACATCTCATTTACAAGATCTTGAAAACATTTCAAAACTTTTTCGGGGACTAAACTTCATAAAATAGCCGTTAGTGATACAGCATTATGCATAGTTAAGGAAAGTAAGTTTTGAATCCTTCGACATTGAGTGATTATACGAAAAAGCTTAAGGATTCCTTGGAACAAGCTAATAAAATAAACCAACAATTTCTAATTTCCTTACGAAAAATAGTAGAAGTGATAACCGTGTTTGCGACTTAAGAGAATCATGTGGTTGAGATGACGCTAAAATTTGAAAGATAACCCCCGACTTCCTTGTAGATATGTGAACAATAAAAAAAGAAAAATATATGCATGTATGATATTCTGATTTTATTCATTTGAGTAGACTGAGTACGACTGAGGTAGAATCTCACAAAATTACAATGATATCAAAAATATAATTAAATAGGTGTAAATAATACTTATAGATAGAATATAGAAATATACAAATCGACACTCCTTCAAAAAGATGCATACTACATTTCTTATCCTTCCCCATTTCATTTAATTCGAAATAAAATATTCATCTGGAAGTCTGTTTATTATTCCAAATATCGCATACCAAAAACATGACAAGAACTGTCTACATTTTGATAACTCCAGAATTTATTTGTTTCTCAATCTCTGGAGTCATTTCCTTGTATGTATTTTCTTTGCAATTCAGATAATAAACAGGCGAATCTACTTTGTTTAGGTCGTAACCCTCTTGCTTCAGTCTCAGCTTGCTTTGCTTGAAGGTACTGGTGTATTCAAACTCTTTCACGACTCTGATGAATCTGGGTCTAGCATAAGAGGGCAAATGTTTCTCACTGATTTGGGCAATGGCCTTTATTTGTTCCTGAGTCAGAGACAAGTCATCGGTTTTAAGGGAGTGTTTTAGGCTTACAGCCGCCATGCCAGCTTTTCCTTCGTTGTCTGAAAAACATTTATGTTTCATTTAAATTATGACGAAATGCATGTTTCATAACTGTGACATACACTTAGCAAGGTTCATTATTCTATTTTCTTTAACCGTTCGGCCGAAAATAATAAAACAAAATCAACTTAGTTGTATACTTATGATGGCGGTACTGTCAACAAAATAACCATCTTAAACTTATAAATACATGTATGATATGCATGTTTCAAAACTGTGACATACACGTAGCAAGCTTCATTATTCTATTTTCTTTAACCGTTCGGTCGAAAATAACAAAACAAGATCAACTTTAATACTTATGATGGCAGTATTGTCAACAAATTAACCATCAAATCTGCCTTAAACTTATAAATACATGTATGATATTTTTTGCCATAAACTATAATTATGAGGAAAGAAAAAATCCAAATATTTTAGCTTAAAAATTTGAAATTTTCTCCCATCTTCATACAGAGCTCTTAGTCCAAATGAGATAAATTTAGCCTAAACAATGGCCAGTATCATTTAGCCCTCTTAATCACTAAACGTCATTAGTTATTTTATTATATTTTACGAATTTCATGATTATTGAAACGGAATCACCGTATACTATAGTACAATCCCTGACCAACGAGAAGCCCCTAATTGCCTGACGTCATGACGTCGGGCATATCTAAGGTTTAAAAGTTGCCTTCTCCGAAACAGCACAGACAATGGGAGCGAGCAATATTAAGATTTTTCACAAAAAAGATTAACCGATGCATTGAAAATGTGTCAGCATTTACATTCACAATTGATAAGAATGTTATATGGGATGTAATTACATCAGTGAGCAAGAGTTTTCAAGTAAAAGGGCTGTTCACCATGCACGTGTGTTATCCTGATTTAAAAATAGATTAGCCAAATTTGAACGGTGGAAAAGGGGGGGGGGGGAAGGGGGGAGTCATCGCAACAAGTCGTTACATATTGTCTATTACGGTATAATGTAAGTAATATTTGGTGTTGGATTGTCATCATTACCAAAGAATCATCAGTTTGGATTAAAACAAATATATATTGAACTAAATCGCCGAAGTGGGGTGTGACCCGATTTTCGATCAATTGGGCGATTTCATTATCTTGAAAGGGGCACAAAACTTGTGTGTCTTACTAAATGTACAGGCAATAAATAATTGCTAGTCAAGTGTGTGTGTTATTTTGATAGATTTCTTCCAAATATTCGATCCAAAGTAAAAGTATGTAGTTGTTACAAAACAAATGTCAAAAAATTCATTGGATCCCCTCCCCATGGATCAATGCCAATGGATGAGTTCATTCAAACCATCGGATCGAGATCTCAGCCGTTGCGTGAATGGTAAAGCAGGACTTCGCGCCACAATGTCTCATTTATAGTTTTTGCGCGCCGATTAGTTGCCGAGTCCAAATTGGGATCACAGAAAAATACTCCAGCACACCATGTGTATACAGCGCAGGCACGTAACACCGAGGGTGGGGAGTGGGGTGCTGCTTCCCCCTTTTTTTGCAGCAGGCACTTTTCTTAACTTTACATATAACATAAATGGAAATATCATTGATTTGCCCCACTCCACTTTCGTCGGAGCATGTAATAATTGAAACTGAAAGTAAGGAATCTTATTGAATTGAAGTTACAATTAGGATTTTTTTTCATGATTTTGAGAATTCGCCCATTTATTAATTGCTTGTCAAGATGTTTTGGATGAAGGTGCCCCCACACACTTTCAAAAACAATACGTGCTTGAATATCCTTTCCTACATGTATTTCCTATGGTTGGACGTTTTATGAAATAATTTAATTTCAAGTGATATACGTGTACATGCACTAGAATTTATGATCAGCAGCGAAAAATTAAAATTAATTTCTTATTAAATAACCTTATTTAAACATGCATGCTTCCATTGAATAAATATGTTAAGTCAGGCAAGCTTTTTCGAAAGCTATTACTTGTGGCACAGAAGAATCACTTTCTATGTATAAAGGAGTCGGTATCCTTTGCTGCAGAGACGGGAGAAAGGTAGATCCGACTGTTTACATTGTATACACGGATATATTCGCCGCCATTTTATTTTTTATTTTCGTTCCTTTTGCCTTCGTTGTCAGCGGGCGAATTTAAGACTGGGTGAATTCCAGTGTTGAAGGGCAAAAATCACGCTTGGCGAAAATAACTCTGTATACAGTAGTATAATTCATAACAAGTATATACAAAAACTATGTATTGCACGAAAGACAGTGATAATTATGATTTGCATTTTCTCCTTATCCATAAACGTCTTGCATATTAATATTCAAACACTTTGAAACTAATTGAGATTTCTAATAAACGGTCACCCAGTATGCCGATTAATAAAAACTGTGTACAATTTGCAAAAATCGCGACCTGTTTCTGGGTAAAGTCAGTTGAAACAGTCCAATAATATTTTTTTCTTTACTCCACCATACTTTAAGCCGGCATCCGCACCTTAGGGGTTGTATTGTATACTTTGAGAATGTGCATTGTTTAATAGAGATCCAAGAGCGCCAAATGAAAATAAATGTACATTGAAAAAAAACTTCAAAGTGCGTGATTTTGTAAAGTGCGTTGTAACATCGCGCGTCGTAAAAGTTAAATAATCATATCAAGTAAGAGTCACACAAAACATCTAACAGTTTATCATAACAATAAGTCAAACCTGGAATCTCGACACCATATACACACGCATCAGTTAAAATGTCCAGTTCCACGAGGATATTGGCGACTTCTGTGGTGGATACGTTCTCCCCTTTCCATCTAATTACCCAAAAAATAGGAAAATGAAATTGGTCCTAGACAGTATTCACAATCAAATAAAATAATTGACAGAGAAGTTTCATAATAATTTGAAATTTCACTAATTGGTGGCTTAACTGATGGTTCAGAGTTCCCGTGAATTCATAAACTGAACCAAATTAAAGTTCTAAGAGTTCACTCAATAGTATTTTATCATACAAAATAAACCCATGAGATTAAGAAACCATTTATTGATAAAAAAAAAAAAAAAAAAACCCCACACACACACACACACACCGTGTCTTTGTGTGTGGTTACACTAGGAATCAAACTTGTGACGTATAGTTCAATACATTGTATCGATGGCGTATTGATATTATAATAGTATATCAATATGGTCGGATCACGTCAAGTTGTCAGGCGCGTATCATCAGATCAAACGAGACGCGAAGCATACTACGTCATCAGTTTCAGAGAGAGGTGATACAAAATCGGAAAAACACAGTGTGGTGATCCGCAAAATTGGATCACACTCTGTTAAAATGACAGTATCAAGCAGGGAAAATTGATGGGTTTGTTATGAAGCCCCGCGGGATTTATTGGGTTTTGAATAGGTCCCGACCATTATAAACACTGCCTCGTGCATCATTATTCTAGGAATAAGGAATCATTATTTGAGTATTACCTCAAAGAACGAATCCTTATTCATCAAATAATGATGCATGCTTCTATCTGATGTTGTGTAAAATTTTGCTGTGTACCTCATAAAATGACACTCCCTCAAAATAAAAAAGAGACCGACAACACTGGAGGGGCACGTCCCCCGAGTATCACGATAGCTCGTAGATGGCCCTGTCAGGGCAGGGAGACTGCTTGCATTTTAAGCTTTATTGGTTTCAACTTATTTTACTGTAATATGATTACAATTATGGAATGAGTACAAACCAATAAAGCTTTATTGTGGAGTCATAATTTGAGTCGAGACTCCTCTGACTGCTACCCCGCTTTTATTAATTCATGTTTACAAACAGCAATAAGTTAACTCAGTAACACGTAAGCGTCATTTTAGTTTTTACCCTATCATATTCATAAAATTACAATTTCTCAACTTATAAACGTTACATATAATGTAAATTTTATAAAGAAGACAAAAGCTGTCAATGTGACATAATACATTCGTCAATCCTGAATTGATAATCACTAAAATTCTACAGAAATTGAGTCCCTTTATACACACGTACTTCCGTTTTTACAAACTTAGTGTTTTTAATAAATATACCCCTTTACAGTTGAGAGAATTCTGAGAAATGATTAGATGTCATCACTTATGACACTACACCTATGTCGTTTAGACTGTACCTGAATGTGTCACCTAGTCTGTCTGCAAAATACACGAAATAGTCCTTATCTCGTGTAAAGGCGTCCCCCGTGTTGATGTAACAGTCTCCGGGTACTATGACGTCATGCACCAATTTCTTTTTCCGTTCGGACTCTTTTCCTTTATATCCCTCAAACGTCATACGGCGTCTTTCATTTAACTTCAACAGCAACAGTCCAGGTGTATCTAGCAATGAAAGATTCATACGCCAAAGATTCATACGACGATAAAGTTCTCCAGCGGGAAATATTGCATCGATGAATTGAGTCATGTCTCTCTCTCTCTCTCTCTCTCTCTCTCTCTCTCTCTCTCTCTCTCACCAAGAGGGGCCAAAACACACAATCCATCCTTGTTTCTCACAACGTCTTCGGTTGCTTGGTCATATAGGACGAATTCGCTTGGCAAGGTCATTTTCTAGAATAAAACAGTAGCGGTATTTAATCTCAAAGAATATATATATTAAGAGACCTTAATGCATTTTTCACATATCATCCAACTATCATTTGATTATGATACTTAGAATCGTTTTAACAAGAGCTTGGACTTTGGGCAGTACGTGACAAACTCCGATTTGACGAAGGCGGGGCTAACTCGTGGTTAACTGTCCAGTCATTGGCTAATAGATATGAATATATTGAACGCAATGACACACGCCAGACTTCACCCAGATATGTATATTTCGCTGAAACACATCAATTTCACACAGCAGAGCAGATCTTGGCAAAATATTCCGATTTTGACAGTCTATGAATATTAATGAGCTTCTCATAGAATTAGAAGAAAGCAGGTCAATATTTGACAGCTTGTTTAGATGAGCAAACTAGATGGTAACACCTCACAGAAAGTCCAAGCTCTTGTTAAAACGGTCCTTAGGTGGTAGGCATAGGGGACAACAACTCCATGTTGTGATGTACTATAATAATTTATCATAATAAACAATTTAATCAACTGTAAAATTGAGTGTAATTTTATAGTTTCTTTCCCAAACAAATTTCAACTCGTAGTGGGTTAGCGGTTTCACTACGAATCTGTAAGTCATGAGTTCGAAACCCACTGGGTATTTGAAAAATTTTACTTTTCTAAAAAATTCAAAACTTGTCTTATGGTCAAATATTGTGAAATTTAAAAATTCGAAACCAGTGAAAGTATTTTCATTAATTATAATGTACTTTAACCCACATTAATATTGATATATGTTCCATTACACTTTAAAAAACAATTTTCTGGTATATAAGATGTGCGGTTTTCATCATCTTTCACTTTTTTGCAGTCATTACACCGCACATCCAGCTCGTGTAAAACTAACCCAATGAATTCATGTAATAGAAATTGGATCTATATCCGTCTTTTGTCGGACATTGAAAATGGTGAAAATTGTGTGATTGAAAAACTGAAGATTATTAAGGTGGTATGGGACACCTGATGATATTCATGTGGATAAAAGTACATTATAATCAAAACTCTTTCTCCGGTTTAGAAGTTTTAAATTTTACAATATTTGCCCCAAAAATGCTTTTTTTAATTTTTTGGGGGGAAGGGTAAAAAAATTTTAAAGTCCCAGCGGGATTCGAACTCATGACGTACTGATTTGCTACCGAAACCCGAAACAGTTATGAAACATACTTGTGAAAGAAGAAATCAAACTCAATTTTATTGTTTAATTTCGATAGAAAGCACGTCACAATATGTTGGTGTCTCATACCACCTTTAAAATAAACGATTTGATTGTAATCTTACCAATAAAGGGGACATACGACCGACGGCGCCTAGTTTATTTGAGATGTTCACCATACCCACAGGCATTTCTGTAGCCGCGTAGAACTCGTAGATATGGGGTATTTTGAATCTGTCCGACATAATTTTCCACACATCCCTCCTCAATCCATTCCCAAAAGCACACCGTATACAGTGGTCCGAATCAGAGCTACTCTGAAGACACATGTATATAACTTATAATAAAATGTCTATGTATGAGAATGATTACAGGTATACGATCTTTATTTCTTCAACATAAACTTTTTTTTTTCAACATAATGAAAAGTAATTTTCATTGAAGACCGTCACGATAATGATGTGTGTTGGCTCCAACGGAATCTCCGATACATATGTGTACAATGCACATGCATTATAATATGAAGATGGATCCTACATATATATATATTTAGACATCAACTAGATATGTCACCAAACTGACAAATACATGGTTAAACTATGATTTCCTCAATATTTGTCGAATACTAATTTCGTAGATTTCGTTGTTTAAATTAATTAAACCACAAAATTAAATGCTCAATAAAGTGCAATTTATCAAATAACAAACTTCATTGGTCATTCAAACACGAAATCACGTATCCTTGAAATTAAGATTTCAATTTTTAACTTAAGAACGTTATTTACTCAGGGTTTGAGTTCTCAAATTCGGATTCTTTTAAAGTTCAATTGCATGAGTAAAATGTGTTTTAAACACAAAAAGTATTTATGATATGAACTATTATTGACATACATTTGATATTTTTACTATATTATTTATTGAATTAGGCTCAAACAAAGTTGTGCTTTTTGCAAAACAAAGGAATTTAGTTTACATTTTTCAGATTTTGTTTTTCACTGAAATATATTTGGTAGTACTAAATTATTTAAAGTTAAGATTAAATTTGTAAGTTAACATATATAATTTTGCATATTTATTGTTGGTTTTATCCTACTTTTTCATTTAGATAATTGTATGGCACATACTAGAAAAATATTAAAAAATGCTCAAAAACGATAAAATACACCATATCTCAAAATTTTGATCACTGACCTCATATAAATTTCATTCCAGCAGAGTGAGTTCAATAAACTTAGTTTAATAGTACAAATGTTTTAGTATTATCATCATTCAATATTTTTTAAATTTGAATAAAAAATGGGTAGTGATTTAAAAACTGGTAGAGGAAATTCGGACAGGAATATTTATAAAAATTGTGAATAAAAACTTGATGCTTTGTATCTATTTGGTACGGAAGCGTATTAGTGCCACTTTGTATTTTTTTTCTTTAAAATCCCAACTTTAAAGTTGGAATTTCCAACTTTAAAGTTGATTTTTCCAACTTTAAAGTTGGAAATTCCAACTTTAATCTGGGAATTTCCAACTTTAAAGTTGATTTTTCCAACTTAAAAGTTGGAATTTCCAACTTTAAAGTTGGAATTTCCAACTTTAATCTTGGAAATTCCAACTTTAAAGTTGAAATTTCCAACTTTAAAGTTGGAATTTCCAACTTAAATCTTGGAAAATCAACTTTAATCTTGGAATTTCCGACTTTAAAGTTGAAAAAATCAACTTTAGAGTTGATTTTTATTATATTTATATATATAGATAGATAGATATATACTATGATTTTTTGTTCAGTGTGAATTAGGCTTTACTCATAAAAAGAATGGGGGGGGGGGGGGGGCTCATTCGCTTTCAAGAAGAACTCAATATAATAATACAACAACTCGAACTCACTGGAAATAATAGAACATGTCATAATTATAATTTCAATTTTATTTTTTGAATTCCATGAAAACAATAACTATGTCATAATCAATATATATGTGTATAAAAGGTTGCTTGATTGTATCATATACATATAAAATAAATTTAAAAAATCCTCAATAAATAAAAGAATTACAAGGATTAAGCATAATGAAGCATAGTACTGAAAAACATTTAGGAAAGTGATTATATGTAAACAATAATCTATTCTGCGATTTTCAATAAAGAATTTTTAGTTAACACATACATATACGGTAGTATGTGCATGATAAACCTGAACAATTAATAAATATGTTGAATTGAATACCAAGATTAAAGTTGGAAATTCCAAGATTAAAGTTGGAAATTCCAACTTTAAAGTTGGAAATTCCAAGATTAAAGTTGGAAATTCCAACTTTAAAGTTGATTTTTCCAACTTTAAAGTTGGAATTTCCAACTTTCAAGTTGGAAATTCCAAGATTAAAGTTGGAGATTCCAAAATTAAAGTTGAAATTCCAACTTTAGAGTTGGAAAAATCAACTTTAAAGTTGGAAATTCCAAGATTAAAGTTGGAAATTCCAACTTTAAAGTTGGAAAAATCAACTTTAAAGTTGGAAAAATCAACTTTAAAGTTGGAAATTCCAACTTTAAAATTGGAAATTCCAAGATTAAAGTTGGAATTTAAAAAAATAAAAATATATATAGAGTGGCACTAATACGCTTCCGTAATTTGGTGTCTTTGTCATTGGTAAACTTTATTTTAAAAAGAGTTTAGCAATTTGTATTATTTTCACAACTAAGAAAATCTCAATCTTAGTGTAAAATTGTTAAGGATTTTTCTTATATTTTCAAAAAATATTCAATGATCGTTTACTCAAAAAGTAGGTCATTGACCTACGTTTTTGGAAGTGAAAAATAACACTACAATGTAAGGTCTATAACACACAATAGATAGTTTTTGATTATCATCAGTGGAATTTTTTTTCATTCTGAGTAAACGTAATCCTTAATCCACGAAAATTGGAAAAAGATTAGACAGGGAACCACTTACCGGGGGCGTGGCAGCTACGTATCGCAAGATTTCGCCGACATAATGCACTACAGTTACCCGGTGGTCCCGACAGTCCCGGATAAACTGAGAGGCGGAAAACTTCTTCTTGAGCACCACTGTTGCTCCTGTGTAAATAAATAGTCGTTAAGTCTAGTTTGCATACAGCGTTTGACTCACATGATCGAAATCCATTGGTGCCTAAGTGAGCGGTATGGGTTGTAAAGTTTTTTTTCAAATCTCAACAAAATAGTAAACAAAAAGGCTATTTTTTTGTGGGGAGGGGGGTCAAACAATGAAATCTTCATCAGAGTAAAAAATAAGATTTTGTATATAAGATAGAACCATTTAAACAAGGCCTTGGACTTTCAGTAGGACGTAACTATCTATTTCTTGCTTCAAAACAAGTTGAATTGACGCTGGTTTCAATGTTTCAAGCGCAATATACACAGATTGCGTAGATTTAGCTCAAAAGCTTGACAAATATTGTTGATTTCAAAGAGCCATTTCTGAGTGGCCAACGATAAAATATACATTGTACAAGCCTACGTCACATTGCCGTTTGACACAACTACCCAAGGTCCAAGCTCTTGTTAAAAATAGACAAAAATGTTAATTTACAGATATGAATACTCAAAAGGGAAGGGATATAACAAGCCAGTTGATGAATACACTGTCAGACATTTTTAGTTATACATTTGTCTCCTGAACAACATACCCGTTCTTATTACATTTTCCACAGTAAGTAGAGAGGCAGCTGAATGATAGAGCGGAAGTGACGTGTAAATAATGTCGTCCTTGCTTATATTCAATGCTGCCAAGGCCCAGGAAGCCTTTACGACTTTTTCATATGGAATATAAGCTGCTTTAGGTAAGCCTAAAGGAGAAAAACATTCAGTATAAACAGATTTATTAAAGAACAGATTGTTAAGGTAAAATGTCTATTTTTTTACCTCGGTAGATTAAATTTATTTACCAATCTAAAGAAAAGCAAATTTTTATGCATTAATCGTTATTACTAAATGCACAATAATCTGTCATGTTGTAATTTACCGGGTGGCAGCAAATACAAAATTTACACCATGAGAACCGGACAAGACAAGTCCATAACACCCTCTTTCCATTTAACTCAAGAACACTGACCCTGGTGTCATTTCCAAAGAAAAAATTATGAGGTGAAAAATCACAATTATGGGTAGGTCTTATTTACAGACAGCTGGCTTCAGGATCATGAAGCACTTTTAGACTCAAGTCAAAATTTCAACCATTCATAAAATTATATTATATCAAAGCATCGCTTAAAGCAATATGAACTGCAATTTTCATGCTGCAATATTTTTTCACAAAAAACTAATTTTATTGTAAATAAAAACATTTTTGGGGACACATTTTGTAATTATTCATAGGATATATGTGTCAATATCTCTGTGTAAATCAAGCTGGCATTATAAATGTATAATAAGTACACGTACGCATGCAGGGGGTATATCCATTAAAATGTATAATGTCATGTCATATGTGAATATTATCTCATTATTTTTTCTGTTCTGGCTGCTGGACGCAAAAAATGTTCATGAATTTTTCATGAACTTTGTTTAAATGTTATTTTCTACTAAAATGACAAAAAGTATTATGGTTTATTAACGGGGAAAACCTTTAAGAAGCCTTAATTGAAGCAAAATTGAATTATTGTCGTCCTGTACAATTGAACTGCTATATATTTCTTAGAAGAGAAATCTTTCTTCTGACAAAAATTATGATTTTTTCCAACCTAATTTATCATAAAAGTGTAGTTTACATGCAGACTTAGCATACTAGCAAGTTTTTGCAGCAAAATAAAATTCTAAGAAATACAGCTCCTATTGCTTTAATTTTTGTAACCAGCAACGTAATAAAGAGACGCATTTTAATAGCATTTTATTTTTTCAATTTTTTAATCAGTAGACAATTAGAGAGGGAACAAATTTGACTTCAGTCTTAAACTGCTATATGATCTTTGGGCGCGATGTTTTAAAAATTTTGCCTTAATGAAAAAAAATCATTCTTGGGTAATAAATTCACGTTGGAACCTAAAGGTCACTGCTTAATAAGTTGTTTAATCACTTATTAATATTTAAGAGAAACTCCATAAAGAAAATAATTATATAACATTCTTATTTGTCTACCAATGATTTAATTGGTCTCGAACCTTTACATCAACCTTTTAATTACATTGTGTCAGTTAGAGTCTATATGTCGAGAATTATGAGAACACCCGCGTAGGTGTCAACCCGAAAAGGATGTCAGTGCGAAACATTTTGTGATGATGTAATTTGGTTAACCATAATAACTATTATGAAAGACAATTAACTTTTAGCAGGTTGGGACCAATCGCCAAAATGGGATATAATAGCCCATTTGGAATATAAATTAAATCCCATATGGGATATAAATGGAAGTGCAAAAGAAATTTTTATTGTGCTAAAAAATGGTAAATCCGGTGTTATATAGTGCATTTTCCCCCTAGCCATCTTTTCCCCCGGAAAAATGGCTATAGAGCAGTCCCCCCCCCCCCCGGAAAAATGACTATATAGAAGTTTTCCCCCACGGAACAACAAGATACAACAATTGCCCATTTGGTTTTGTCGTAAAAAACAATTTCAAATTAATTTTTATCCAACAAAATATCCTAGATGGTGTTATATTACAATTTTACAAAAGCACAATTTATACCTATATTCAGTTTTGAATATTTTAATAAACGATAAGAAAAAAGATAAATTCTAAAGTTTTGGTGGTATCGAACCCACAACTTAAAAAACCTAGCTCTATAATGTTACCTAATGTCTGGTGCTCTAACCACTGAGCCATTTCAGTCACAACAAACTTCATTGTTAAATGCAAAATGCAACTTCAACCACGAATTTAAGGACTTGTAGTATTTCTCTAAAGCTTTCAATTGTTGGGATACAAAATAAAAATTTTAAAGTATAGTGGGTCATCTCTCAACGTTTTTGTTGACTGAAATCGGTTTGATTTCCTTTAAATCTTAGGGTATGACAAAAATATGGAGCCCAGGCCCACTCTATAAAAGAAAAGGCATTGAAGTAATAAAAATGACACTATTTGGAGGTTTTGACACGCATACGCAAGTTTGAATTAACTTATTCTAAATATTTAACATATTTAAAGGTTATAAATCGATATTACAGTAAATATACATTGTTTTTAATAATTTAGAAAGAAATATAAGATTTGTTCATATTTTAATTTTATAGTATCTTATCTATTCTCATATAGGCAGTTTACACGCTTTATTCACCCATCTTCTTATAATATATCAAAGTATCGCTTAATTTTTGTAACCATCAACGTAATAAAGAGACGCATTTTAATAGCATTTTATTTTTCAATGTGATTAATCAGTAGACAATTAGACAGGGAACAAATTTGACTTCAGTCTAAAACTGCTTCATGATCCTTGGGCGCGATGTTTTAAAAATTTTCCCTAAATGAAAATAATATTTTTTGTGTTTTAAATTCACGTTGGAACTCAAAGGTCACTGCTAAATAAGTTGTTTGAAATCACTAATCAATATTCAAGAGAAACTCTATAAAGAAAATAATTATATTCTCATTTGTCTACCAATGATTTAATTGGTCTCGAACCTTAGCATCAACCTTTACATTGTGTCATTTAAAGTCTATATGTCGAGTATTTTGAGAACACCCGTAGGTGTCAACCCGAAAAGGATGTCAGTGCGAAACATTTTGTGATGATGTAATTTGGTTAACCAAAATAACTATTATGAAAGACAGTTAACTTTTAGCATCGCCAAAATGGGATATAATAGCCCATTTGGAATATAAATTAAATCCCATAAGGGATATAAATGGAAGTGCAAAAGAAATTTTTATTGTGCTAAAAATTGGTAAATCCGGCGCATAAGAATAGATAAAATGTAACAGTAGGGGTTTTTTTCAGTAATCGTTCTATTACGGAGAGTGTCCCTCAGTATATCCAAATCTTCATGGAGATTAATCTTACAAACTGAAGACTTTAAAATATTACTTTTAAATAGATATATTTTGTCAAGTCAAGTAGGCAATTTTTTCATCCACCCCAGTCGCATTTTCCAAAATTTTAAAGTATGTCACCTGCCGAGTAAGATATTGAAATTTATTAAACAAATCATGCAGAAAACCATTGGAGAAACTTTCTGTCATTTACATATAAACATTCAAATAAAAAGTACTATCTGATGAATTAAAATAGAACTCCCATAGGATTTTCAAATTCGACGGGAAAACTAATTTCTTTGAGGAAAATACTTTTCTGAACTATCAAAATTCCTGTAGAAAATACTTTTGATACCCTAGTTTCCATTGTTTTTGTTTCATCTTTTGTTTATTAAAATATTCAAATGCGAAACAAAGTGTTATAAGTCACCTGTAGTCCCCGATGTGTAAACATAGCAGCAGTTGTCGATCATTTTGATTTCTTTTCGGAATTCTTCAGAAACATCTTGATCAGACGACTCCTCAATTACGCCATCCAGCGGCTTAAAATCTGGGTCGTCTGCTTCTCCAAAATGGTAGATTGGTATTCCAGCCAATTCATTCTTTATATCAGAAACTGGATTTTGAATGTCCTTTTCTAAACACACATTTACAAACCAAATTATATATACCGTAAATTTCCTTTTAAAGGGGCATTGTCACGATTTGGATCAAATTTTATTTTTCTGTTTTTATTATTTACAATGCCTTAGGAATGCATTTCTATATAACGTTTAATACATTCATTTTGAGTCTAAAACTGGAATTTTCACTTCAATATTCAAAATGTAAGCAACAAAAGCTTTGTTTACATTGCAAAGAATTGTAAGCTCTGTAACTCGCTTATATCTCAACGAATAACACTCAAATTTATTTTGATTGCCTAATAGATTAAAAATGCGCTACTGAAGCATTGTAAACATTAAAATCGGAACGATTTTTTAACAAAATCGTAATCATGCCCCTTTAAATAGGCTTAATATCACACTTGATAGAAAAATATGCCGTTTATAAATACATATATTTACATCCAATAAGTTTGATTCCCTCTTTTTCGTACTACAAAAATTGGTTGTAATTTACAGCTTTTTAGAAACAGACAGGACTGAAATCTACACAATCCAGTTTCGGTTTGTCGAAACCTTCAGCACCTGAGAAAAATCATGGACTGCAAGAGATAATCATGATGATGTCAGACTCATATTCCCATAAAAGATGATTTGGCTATTTCTTTTATTCAACGTTTGATGTACATTAACAATATAATTTAGTTACTTTTACTATTTACGATCAACTAGTAAATAATTTGTTAAAAGAAAGATGTAGATATGAACAATTAAATGCTTTAATTCTTTGATTATTTATTTGGGATGTGAAGGATTTTTTTTTACCTAATCCATTTTCGCAGGTTATGTATTTTGTCAGCAATATCAGGAGATTATGTTTATTTGTTGTTCACTTATATCGACTTGTCAAATATAATCAGACTAAATAATATTATAGTCATTAATCAATAGAACCATTTTAACAAGACCTTGGACTTTGGGTAGTTGTGTTAAACAGCAATATGACGTAGGCCTGTCTGTTTCATTGTAGGCCACTCAGCTATCATAATGGCTGTTTGAAATCGACAAGATTTGTCTGGCTTTGAGCTAAAACTACGCAATCGGTGCATATTTCACTTGATACCGCGTCATTTTTAACTTGTTTTGACGAAAGAAATAGATAGCTACGTCCTGCTAAGTCCAAGGTCTTGTTAAAATGGTTTTAAGTCGAATTGCTGTATCTAACATGTATATTGTGTTGTCAGGTCTTTATGCTGTGTTGTTTTTAAATTTTTAATGTCGACTTGTCAGATTTCATGATGACAGACAAGAAGATGATAGTTTGAGCCAAAAACCCTTTTTTTTATAACAAAATATTAATTTTCTAGTCATGATGATCATTTTATGAGAAGTCGACTTAAAGATCTGACAAACTGACATTTATATCTGACAAGTCGACTTAAAAAATCTGACAAGTCAACATATCTATCTAACAATTTGTGGCATTTAACGATTTAAACAACGGGCATTTGGGCATTTGCGGTATCATATTCGCTCATCTTCTTTATGAAATGATTCGACGGTTCAACTTTTGCTTTAAAAATAACACATAACACTGTCATACTCATACTTCCTGGTGACGTGCTTGTGAATGCTATAAATAAATATTACATGTTAAAAAACTTTTTCAGCTCCTTAATGTTTTATTTCTCGGTCCTTTCTAGACAAGATTGAAATTGATTTTAATCCTGACCTTCAAAGAAACTCTTAACATACATGATAATTATCTCAGATGTCTGGCCCCTTTCATCGAGAGTTTGAAGTTGTAATATGCATATGCTATTTCTGTTTTAAACTTTGAACCCCTTCTGGGGCCCCAGCATTCTTCCGTGGTCTTTAGAATTTACAATATCTTAGGGGCTTGCTTAGAAATTTCACAAACTGTAGCTCTGTAGTTCTCGAAAAGTTTTTTTTAAATTTCCATAATATATAATTCTATGTTAAACTTTGAACACCTCTTGGGGCCCCGTATTAGTCCGGTGGTCACGCCTTTATTATATGTACATTATTTAAGGATGCTTGCAAAGTAATCTCACAAAGTGAAGCATTGTAGTTTTACAGAAAAGATATTTAAACATTTTTTTCTATGTATGTTAAACTTTGAACCCCACCGCAAGCCCCAATTTTCTCACTATATAAACAAGTTTTTGTGTAAATATTGACTTTTCTGGCGCAGTGGTTCTTGAGAAGAAAATTTAAAAACATTTTCCCTACGTATTTCTATGTTAAACTTTGAACCCTGCCTGGGGCCCCAGTTTTAGTCCGAGGGTCACAATTTTTACAATTTACAATCTTCACTATAGAAACAAGCTTTTGTGTGAATATTGGCATTTCTGCTGCAGACGTTTTTGAGAAGACATTTTTTTTTTTTAATTTATATGCATTTCTATGTTAATTTTTGAACCCCTCCTTGGGCTCCAGATTTGGTCCGAGGGTCACAATTTTTACAATTTTAAAATTTTCACTATTGAAACAAGCTTTGGTGTAAATATTGGCATTTCTGGTGCAGTGGTTCTTGAATACTGTGGATGATTTTTAAACATTCATCTTATGTATTTCTATGTTAAACTTTGAACCCTGCCTGGGGACCCAGTTTGGTCCGAGGGTCACGATTTTTTACAATTTATAATCTTCACTATAGAAACAAGTTTTTGTTTAAATTTGGTATTTCTGATGCAGTGGTTCTCGAGAAGAAGATTTTTAAACATTTTTCCTACGTATTTCTATGTAAAACATAGAATCCCGCCTGGGGCCCCAGTTTTAATCCGAGGGTCACAATTGTTACAATTTAGAATCTTCACAATACTATAGTATAGGCTAGCTTTTGTTTAAATTTGGCAGTTCTGGTGCAGTGGCTCTTGAGGAGAAGATTTTTAAAGACACGTTTCGCAATTATCTCCCTTTTAAAAAAGGTTACGCCCTTTATTTTAACAATTTTAAATCCTCTGTTCAAAAGGATGCTTTGTACCAAGTTCGGTTTAATTTGGCCCAGTGGTTTTAGAGATGAAATAAAAAAGGTGAAAAGTTAACAGACGGACGGACGCCGGACAACAGGTGATCAGAGAAGCTCACATGAACCTTCAGTAATCATTCTATTATTCAACACTGAAGCTTTAGCAATTTTATTTCAATACTTATAAAATTATAGGCTACAATGTAAGCACATTTTATTATGCCACCCTAAAATTAAGTATGTAAAGTGGGTAAGGTATTAACTTTCATCAGAGAGCTTTGCTTTACTTTTCTTCGCTGGTATAGTTACATGCATGACACGATACGTCCTGTAAGCACGGCATAAGTACACGTTAAGTGTAATTTGATAATATTAACATTGTGGATAATAATGTATAAATTGTCAAATCTCGGACATCCGTTCTTTTTTACACGTACATGTGCTTCGTTTAAATTTATCAACATTATCATTTTCAAAATATAAAAAAAATATACCTCTGGACACAAAAATCATTTTGGGCTCGGCCACCTTGATGACGTGAACTAATGATTCGTTCCTCAGATTGAAGTTAATGAACGCCATCTGCACTCCAACTTTCTGCAACCCTGTTCAAATATTATTTAAGGAATAAGGAATCATTCTTTGAGAATTATGAGGTGATAATTTCGGTCGGGGCGTGATCAAATCCAATAAAGCCCGAAGGGCTTTATGATAGATTTGATCACTCCCCGACCGAAATTATCAACTCATAATATTCAAAGAATGATTCCTTATTACTTATTTTTACATAAATTTCAGCAGTTGTACGATTAAAATCAGAATATTATGTGTGCAAACCCCGCTTGCGCCCTAGCAATGCGACTTTTGAATTTATTGGACTGTATAGTACAAAATCGATTCGTAGTGTTATCACAGACAACTACACTGGAATATGTAAATGTTTTTAGATCGTACCAATCATACAAAAACACACGCATATGCATAATGGCCCTTCATGGCAAAACGCACAAAAATTGAATATTCAGAAGAATTATACAATACCTAGTATCGTCCAAATAAAATCGGGTTCGTTCGCTAGAATGATGGCAACCACATCGCCTCGTTTTAATCCCAGGCTAAGTGCAGAATGGGCAATCTTGTTGGCCCGGGCGTTTCCCTCGCCGTATGAAAACGAGGATTTTTCAACTATTAGCATGGTTTTCTGTGGGTCCCTTTTTACCGTTTCTTGGAAGCGGTCGATGGGTAGTTTTCTCTTTTTGATATCAGATAACATTGGTAATACGGAAGAAATCATAACTGTCCAGATATATTTCAGATCGTAGACGACCCAGGGCGCCCAGAATTTGATTCCGAGGTACGAGGCGCCAAAGAGCCCGGTAATGGCGCCTGCAATCACGGTCCACATGGTTGATTTCTGGTACATGCAAGTATAAAATGAAACGTACCTGTGAAAAAAAAATGAAAAGAGGTACATATCAAAACACTAACATTGTTAGGAATACTGAAATAGAGAAAAGGACACGAACTTTAAAGAAAAAAGTACCCTCCCTTTATTATTTGAAGAGGATAAACATTATTATATTTACAAAATCTATATTCTTTTTGTATGATTAGTTACGAAACTTTCTTGATTGATCTGCATATCCTAATTTTTAGACGTTTTGAATCACGATAAGACAATAGTCTTTACTGCTTAACAATTACACATGAAGTTTTGTTTATTTCTTGCATGAGCGACTCCAGTATTCAGAATTTGTATAAGACCAAAATTTTATTCAATTTGATTATGCTAATATATAACGCGCTGATTAATCAAAAACTTCTGAAGAAATTATTCAAGCTTAAAGTCAAAGCGATTATTTCAGTTTACAAAAAAGAGCAGTCAACTTCTTGCATGCTAATATATATAAACAGAGAGAGAGAGAGAGAGAGAGAGAGAGAGAGAGACCTGAATGCATGTGTCTTTAAATCTACAAGGTTTAATAAAATATTGATGCGTATTTTAAAAAAAATCAAGGCAGAGCTGTAAAGTCCACATTTATTTGCTCAATCAATTATTCTTCCGGAATATGAGAGTGCTTTGATCAGAAATATAGAGGAGACAGATGATTTCAAGTAGAAACCGAGAAAATGACACTTAACAAGTTTCCCCTTTAGCTCATTACACACAATGAGCAAGATCTTTTAGAAAAAATACGTGGGTTTTTGTGTGTGTGTGTTTTTTTTTGTGTTTAGAATAAAGTTCTTTGGAGTTGTTACATATTTTTATAATGGTATATCACGTGCATCACAAATTAAATTACAAACAATTGGGTTCTCTGACAGACAGAAAGAAAAAAACAGTCATTACACACGTTGCATGTATAAATCTACGTACGTGTATTTAAATGTAGATAGTACAGATGTATACCACGTTCATATCATGGCGATTTTTTTGAAACATAGACACATTGCTAGCCTCGTTGTTTTATAAAATTTCATGATGATAAGGCCAAGAACGGGAACAGACGACATACATGTATATCTTTGTTGATATGAATTTGTTTTCATTCTTTTTTTCAAGATTCAGCACTGGGGGACAACTGCAATCTTTAATAACCCATATAGTTCATTTCAATTCTTGAAGATTTATATGAATCTGTGCACAACATCGCTCTTGTTTTACACAACAGACACGAAGCATATTTTTTTTAAGTTGAAAGGTGGCAGACCTATACCCAAAACATTTCTAAGAGGAAAAAAATGATTCGCCGGAATTCTTAAACTTTTGGAGAAAATTTGGGGAAGAAAATATACGCAGGACATCTTAAGGGGATGGGGTTAGAGGGTTTAGTTCCGAGGCCTTTTTTTGGAAACTTTAAACATACATGTACATAAAAATTTGATTCAAACATAATCCCCACTTTGGACACGTGTGGTTAATCAAATTATAACATAGAGATGATCGAAAGTCTGATTCGTATCTTATATAGTAACAAGCAAATTTTAACAGAAACTGCCCGCCATAATATGAAAGAGTTCAAACTTGTAAGAATTAGGTCAATAAATTCAGGCCGTACATGTATTGCCTAGAGTGCAATTGTATATAATATTATGCATTTATTAAAGCAAGGCCTTGAAGGTTGACAATGTCTGAATACTGTAGAGAATAAGTAGACCTGGCTTACACTATTGACAAGACGGTCATGATTTAACGTTAGTTACATAGTGATAAACAACATTCTACTATAATATTAATTTACAAACAAAGCCCAACTGAGATATCATTTTAAAAAAGTAATAAACAGAATATGCAGTCGCAGATGAATACAAGTTGTACTTACTTTTTCTTTAACGTCTTATCAACGCCAACAGTTGACTTGCTATGTTAAAAAAAGAACGATAACTCATGTAGAGGAACATGTTGGCGGATCACACCGATCAAATCAAGTAAGGCGAAGAACATTGATGACAAATATTGTTTAAATGAACGTGCCATCCAGTTCATGACTGCTTATGACCTATTCTATTTTTTTTTCAGAATTCTTTTAAGCAGCTATATTCAACAAGAATTGTCAATGGTTGGCTTCCGCCTCGCCTCGTCGCTGGCGTACTATATAACTTCAATTTCAATCCTAATTTCCTTATTTTCATATTTATTTTTTACATCCTCCAAAAAATGGGGGGGGGGCAACTCCATGATAATTTAATTTTTATATGTAAATTTTTCAATTTCACATTTCCTGGCCCCCCCCCCCCCCCCCCCCCGATGCTTCGTGCCTATACATGTAGCATCGGGGAGCCCCCCCCCCCCCCCCCCACAAATACTTTTTAAAAATGCTTCGTGCCTGAGGTAAACATAATCAAATAACTTTCGTTTTGAAAAAAATATTATAAATAGTCGATCATATGACCTTTGTATATAATTCGGAAAGTACATTGAGTCTATCTCTGATCGATTGACTTGATTCGAGCTATGGAATCCTTGAAGAACTCTTCTAATTGTTTTCATAGGAACTGTTAACTGTTAATCGATTAACGGTATGTTTATTGAAAAAAATATATATATTTTTAAACTCTTTTTTTTTTGTAATTTTTCTGACTACGTTTTCTTTGAGGAAGTATACAAACACATGACCCGTAAACTTCCTGGTCTGTCACTGAAGGAACGGTAATAATATTTTCGTCGTAATTATAAATTATATTCAGTTTAGATATAATCATAGGTTAATAACCTTTAATTAAGGTAATATTCTTAGGGGTTTGTCCTAGATTCGTGTCTTTATTTACTTATTCTTTTTTTTGTTTAAATGATATTCAATACAGCCTAAACGCTACAAATATTATTACATGTGACCTATATATAGTTATCCACGATATAAAGTTGTAAAATCAAGCATCATAAAGACTAGACCTTATATATTATCGAGATTTGTGGAGATCTCAAGTAAAGATAGTTTTCAGATTTCTTTTTTTTTCTAGTAATAATTTATTTTTGAAATCTGTTTATCTAATTTCTTTTTCCATTTCATTTATTGTCAATATTTTAAGTTTAAATGTCTTTATAAAGCACTTATTGATGCGGTATTTAAAGAATAAAAATGAATGGGTATCGATAAGCGTTTAAGTGCAATAATTATGCAATATCTTTCGACATTTGTTTCTGGAAAACAAGGTCTCAATCATAATAAGTCGTTTAAAAGTTAAAAAAAAAAATGGTTACCAAAAGATTGAAACCATAATATGTGAGCTGGTGTTTTGAAAAGAAGTCAAACACTTTCATGTGTCTATTTTCATTTCTTTATATTATAAGTGAGATAATCATAGACTCCATCTAAAACAATTTGAATAACAGAACATTAGGAGAAGAACAGTTGTTCGACAAACTTGTTTCAAATTCTTTTGTGTATACTATACTAGTATACAACAGAATATGTTCAATTCACATATTATTACAGAAGTTGAAACTGATGAAGCATTTACCTTCCTTTGTTTCAAATACAAGCATGACGAAAAACTGTATCACAATCAAAAAATGTTAATACTGTGAAAAAATAAGTTAAGCATTAATTGTTTGAATGGATCTCCTTGATGGATATGTGAAACAAAATTTACAACAAGACGGTATTATCGTTAATTTTTGTCCTTTTAAAGGGGCATGGTCACGATTTTGGTCAAAAAAATATTTTTCGATTTTCATATTTACAATGCTTCAGAAAGGCATTTTTAACAGGCAACCGAAATTTGAGTGTCATTTGTTGAGTCATAAGCGAGTTACAGAGCTTAAAATTCTTCGCTATGTAAACAAAGCGTTTGTTTACATTTTGAACGTTGAAGTAAAAATATCAGTTTCAAACCTAAAATGAATACGTTCAACGTTAGGAACTGTTTATCTATGCTTAAAATAAATAAAAAGATAGACAGATAAGCTTGAAAACATTTTTTACTGGTATAATGAACCTATGTAAACAAATACAGGGCACGAGCCTTGTTTACATGACAAAGAATCGTGAGTCCTGTTTCTTGCTTATAACTCTACGAATTACTCTCAAATTTTATTTGATCATAAGAAATGCATTTCTAAAGCATTGTAAATAATAAAAACATAAAAATAAAATTTGACCAAAATCGTGACCATGCCCCTTTAATATTGCATACGTAATGCAGTACAGTGTTGCTATTAGTGGTGTATTACATTTGTCCATTTGTTTATGTCAGTTCTATTTCTTGATGTGCTTTTCTTAAAGAGAAACTATCCTTTGTATAGATGTACCATGTATATGCCATTTTATGGCATAAGAATCATATGCCTCCCACCCCACAAATAGCTGCCAAGGGACATTTATTTTACTTTCTGAAGTGTTGATTCATAAAGATGAATGAGATTAGAATAAATCAGAGAACATTTAAGATCGCCTTTGCTTTATTTCACCATTTTGGTAACATGTACTAATCTGAAGATTGTAATGAATGATAAAAATTTGAAAAGCACATTTTTCATGTTTTTAACCGGGTTTTCCAAAGGAAAAATCCAATTAGGCTATCAAAATGGTGAAAATGACAGGCGGGCAGCTGCCAAACTCCTATTGTACGGAAAACTCCTAATACAGTTTTCAAGATAGGAAGTTGCTCTTTGTAGATCAATTGTACATAAATTATATCAGAGATGTGCATGCTATTTGGATTTGGATTTTGTTAATTTATGAAAAAATACCAGCTGTTGAACTTAGTCACTTTTTAGTATACATGAAATATTGCATATAAAGAAACTCTATTGAAAGGATAAGAAGTTATTGTTTTCCAGATCAACTGTAAATAAATTACATAAATTAGATATGTGCATATAATTTGGATTATGATTTTTGATAATTTATGAAAAACATACCATCTGTTGAACTTAGTTATTTTTGGCAAAAATTAATTTTACCTTTATTTTGGCAAAAAATTGCGTCATTTCTCTGGATATGTAGTGTTTTATCAATTCAGGATTGACAAATGGATTATAGATACTGTTCACACAAAAGAAAACCCGCTTTGCTGTCACGTTGACAGCTTTTCTCGTGTTAAAAGAATCTGTTAAAAAAATCTGTAAAAATGAATTGTTTTTATTAGATTTATGGCAGACGTTAAAACGGTTGAAGAGCTCAGAAAAAGCATTCCCAACTGTAGGTTGAGAGTGCGCAAGTTCAATAATAGAATCAAAGACGCACAACTAGATGACTTTTATAAAGATGTGCCTTGCAAAGACTGTAGAAAACTGATACTTGACGAAGCAAGCGAGGTGCAAAAAGAATGCGATCGGTTGAAGGATCACTATAGAAAAGATGAAATACCTCCATCCCAGATCGCAAAAGTTTGCTGCGTTACCTGTTCAAAAGGTAAAATCGATAGAATTCGGAATGATTAAACTGTATCACACTGTTTGCATATATTATTTACGATCTAAAAATCACATTTTATGAAATACATAGTTATTTGGAAAAAAAAAACAAAGTATAGTTTTTGAATTTTTTTAATAGTATTAAAATGATGAAAATATTATTGTAAACATACATATTGCATTTCAGTATGATATCGCAAAATAAAATAGAAAATAATACAAGTCCATGTATTGTACACACACACTAAAATCGTTGAAACTTCAAAAAAGTTCTGTCTATATAAATTGAAAGAATAACATGATTGCCTTTCACAGATGACAAAAAGGATACTCCTCAAGACAATCAAGACAACACCTGTATCAAAGAGGCCATGTCAAAAACGCGAAAAATTATACGTGATTACAACGACAACCTGGACGACCTAACTTACAAGAATGGAGACGGAAGACCGTGTGAGAGGTATAGGGATAGTCTCCTCAAAGAATGCCAGGGACTGATTGAAGAATTAAAGAGGGCAAAAGACCAGTTACAGGAAAGCCGCATGAAGGATATATACCCCTGCGATTGTAATGATATCTCGTGAAGTAGCATGATCAATAATAATAAAATATTTCATTCAAGTACTATCACATGCATTCAAAATGCACTTCAACCTATGATTATGAAGATAATATGTTCATGTCTTTTAAGAACTGTAAGGGTAATTATAAGAACGAATTTTCATTGTTATGCTCCCCCGTTGCATTTGAATATTTGCAAACATAAAATAAGTATACCAACTTAATATCTCTTTTTTTCCTTGTAATAAACAGATGCTATTGGATGTGCACATATGCATGTGGAAATGAGGGATGGGGCTAAAGGAAGTGAGTAGATGAAGAGAAAGGGTTATCAATGTACACGTAGTTTATACCCACATATTCAATATAAAAATATCTTTAGTTAGCCAGAATAATGTTTGCAAAGTAGTAATGAATTGATTAGATGTGCAGTGTATTCTTTAATAACATTTTTATTAGTTACATGAATAACATGTAATTGTACTTGTCGTGTATATTAAAAATCATTCAAGTTATGAAATTATAATATGTAACGAATATTGTGAATTTTTTAAATATTTACTTATTAATAAAAAATATTTTTAAAAATGACAATGCAGAAAAAAACACATTTTTAACTACATGTACTTCTGTTTATACCAGAGTGCAATAAAAGTAAGTGATATATCAGTATTCTCCATTTTCTCAAATTACTTTATTTTAGACATTCGACTTTTAAAAATTTAAAATGTTTTGCATGATTTGTTTTACTTTTTTTAACAACTTTAAAAAAAAATATTTTTCATAGCTGGATAAATTCTACAATTCAATATTCAATGTTACCTTTTGGAATCAAGGCTAACAACGAATTCTTGTTGTTTCTAACTTTTTTATTTCTTTGTAATTAACAACGAACAACACTCGCTTCCTAAGCTTACTTGCTGCTTAGGTAAATTTGACAAAAAAAACAGTTTTATGTGGTACAATGTTGTACTGAACGATATCGTTTGTATCGACCAAACCTAAGACTAGTCCTTAAAAATAATTCGACCTACAAGCAATTAACTAAACCCATAAAAATATCATTTTACTTTAATCCCTACTTTGATCAATTTAGCCAATTTTGAAGCTTAAGCTCAAATACTTTTGTTCGTGTAAAATGAAATGTATGTATGGTTTTAAAAAAATATTTAACAATTTCTTTCAGGATCAGAAAAAAAGCTGCTTAAACAAGATAGTGGCTATCGTAGCGTTAATTCAGAAATACGTAGGTATTATCACTTCTGAAACGAGAGAGAGAGAGAGAGAGAGAGACAGACAGACAGACAGACGGACGGACAGACAGACAGACAGACAGACAGAGATGGGTTTTTTTTTTTAAAACTAAACCAGTATATCGATAAAATGAATTATTTATGGACGTTAATGTCAAATATGATAGATTAAAAATTAAAATAGATGTATGGATGTATAGAAAGAATAATTACAAAATACTTGTACTTTAACACTGTACAAATCTATTTCAATTTTACATGTTTAGAAGATAGTATCTAAAACTTTGAAATAATGGAATTACAAAAATCAAAAGTATCAACAAGCGTCTATATTACAGAAGTTTTAAATATAATTTGTAAAAAAAAAAAAAATTAAATGAAATCTTTCTTTCTAAACAGTGGAAAGAGAGCCAACAGAATCCATGGATGACAATCAAACTGCATCCGCAGGTAAATTTAGTATTTTTTGAGGCACAGACACTAACATGTTGTTCAGGTTTCATAGCCATAAAGCTAAATGATATAAGATCTCGATATTACTTTTCAATATATATTTCTTTCTTGCAATTGAAAGCAGAACTATAATGACAAATTTCGCTTGTCGTTGTTTTACAGTGTATGGTCTCAAAGGCAGGCTAAATGAATCTTGTTACTGTCTGCAAGTGCTATTGTAAAAATTATTAATTCATAAAGTTTATTCGATATGCACAAAACCAAAATGTCGAAATACTAACATTTTATGTATTTATTATACACGTCTTCGTGCATTCATTATGAACTGTTATATTCTTTGTGCCTACATCCATGTTTATCCTTTTAAATATGTCAGTATACGTCGGTGCTAAGTTTACTTGTTTGGGATAAATATGATATTTAAATTGCATTTCAAAATGCATTAATTGGACAGAATTTGTCTTGCATTATCTTCTAAACAGAAAAATTGCCATTTTCACCTTATCTTTACTTATTTAATAAATCAAAGTACACATTAATATACTTTAAGGTTCGCTACATTGTGAATACATTATGACTGATACTTCTTCCAAATGTTCAGTGCTATTTCACTGTTTATATTTACATTTGTCTTTGTCTGTGATAACACTACGTATCGATTTTGTACTATATAACCCATAACTTCAAACGAGGCATAATTGGGGCGTCAGTGGGGTTTGCTTATTTATATTAAATACTTAATCATATGGTGGCTTAAAATTATATAAATATAAGTAATAAGGAATCATTCTTTAAATATTATGAGGTGATACTTTCGGTCGGGCGTGATCAAATCTACTATAAAGCCCTTCGGTCTTTATTAGATTTGATCACGCCCCCGACCGAAATTATCACCTCATAATACGCAAAAAATGATTCCTTATTCCTTATAAAGATATGATACACGAATGTGTTGGGTGGAAGGCGTAATCGTCACACTTCAAACATAAAAAAGAAGAAAATTTAAAATGATCCACAAATATTCTAATATTCCATATAGTGAATTTGATAATCGTTCTAAACCCTTTAAGAGAAGATACACATCTCCTGTACATTGAAGATTATCATAATAAGAAGACGGTAACTAATTTTTAGATACAACTCACCTCAAGGATTTGAAAATAGATACTCATACTGAGGCGCCCAGCAGCTCTTGTTACAAAGCAGACGTCAAAGGACCATGCGTAACGTTGGACGTCAGCATGGGTGAAAGCAGCACCACCGACGCATAGAACACTTTGAAGATGGTTTTTACATCCATATCCTGCAGGATTTTTTCATTTTTGTTTGCATATTTTTATTTTTTAATTATTGTCTATTTATCTTGATTTGGTCAAAATTGTTAATTATAAATATAGGGTTTTATTGTTTTTGTTGTTATTTGAATTTTATATCATTCCTGGTTCATAATTAGGTTTTTTTTTGTTTATTTTTGCATTCTAATAACATACGTTGTATTCGTGCCCCGGTCCCTGTTTGTAGGTGTGTAATTCCCCATTTTCCAATATAATAGTTTGACAATATGCAAAATCTGTATAATTTTTTTTAACTATATATATATATATATATATATATATATATATATATATATATATATATATATATATATATATATATTAACTCTCTATCACCCCCCCCCCAAAAAAAAATGAAAATTTAAAAACATCATCTGAGGCAGGTATCGCAGTGTATTCTTTTATTTCTAGTACGCGCATTACAGATGTTTGATTCACCCCTAAATTTATCGCGGGAAATTTAACGCGAAATCGTTGTGACGTTATCGTTAAAATATAGAATCATTTGTTTACGTATCTCAACTCAATACGAAGGAAATGAAACGTGTAAAAAAATAGTTTTGGTCTCAACAAAGCTTGTGCGGCACTCAAAACGTGTATTCAAACCTCAACGTACCGCAAATTACGAGTTAAATGTTAGCCATTTTTGGCATAGCACTACGGGAGAAAACATTAGAGAGCATTATGGGACGTAGACAAAAAAATTTCTTGATGAATCTGTAGGTTTAGCTCGTTCTGGTTCCCTCGTGCAAAGGTACTTGAATTTTTTTTGCTTTATTTGTTTATGTTTAAGATAGCCTTTGATTCATTAATTAGTCATATATTTGTTTTGTAAATGTCTTACTTCAATTGTTGTAGAGTGTATAGAAACAACATTTTTTTGTAATGGTGATGATCATTGTCATTGTCATGCTCACTTAAACCTATCAAATTGTACATGGTTAGTAGTCTGGTATTTTCATCAAATTCGTCTTTTAGTTGTGTTTTCATTTGTTGCAAAATCTTGGGATCTGAGGGTCAGTCATAAAAGTCAATGCAAATGTTAAAATGCAAATGTTAAAACTTTAAAAGTAAATTTTGAATTATATATTGAATGAATTCTTATCTAATTTTGATATGATTTTTTTTACTTGTTAAATCTTCAAATTACTGTTTCCATTTGTTTTAAATCATCGCTTATTATATATAACATCGTATATATTAATGATATGCACACTGGACCCAAACCTCCATTGTACAGGTCTTCATTATTTTATCTTTTGTTTGATGGTGCTTAATTTGCTTCAGATAAATATTTAAAGCTTTAATGAATTTGCATTTAAAACAATCCGTTTTACATTTGTTGAAAAATTGTGTACATCACTTATTTTGTGAATGTATAATAATAATATTAATATCGTTTCTTCGGACATATACATTACTGTATTTACAATTATGTAGACCATATAATGTTATATGTCCATTACATGTGATGTATTTTATGATATAGATGGCATACATAGGCGATGTCTGCTAGTATTCATGATCAATATAACAATGTCTTACAATATGTCTTGTCATAAAATATGCTCAACTAGATATTCTTTTTCTGAAATATATAGAGAAATGTCAAATCATATTGGATAATGGGTGTGTGCTATTTTTGTCCTACTCGATATGTATCTAATGTACGCTGGCGTACAAGTTTTTACCATGGTCTTAGAATTTTATTTTCACACATATTGTTTATTATTGTTGGTTATTTATTTATTTGAATTATGACGTGACATCTGTACTTATTAATTATTGCTTTTTGCAAATAAATTACAAATTGCCTGCACCAGAGTAACTGTTTATACCTTTGGAATTTCAACATGTGTGAGATGATGTCCGTTAGCTACATGTATAATTGAATTTTAACAGTTAAGTAATTATTGTGAAATTTATCAAAAATATTCTTTCCTTTTCGATAAACATGCTCAAAATAGCGAAAATGAGAGTAAGGTGGCGGATCCAAGTCAGGGGTCGTTTACATCAGAATATTTACTTGCAATGAAATTAATATGGAATGATTACGTGAAAAACGAATATATTTACTGGTGACTGGTGACTTATTTAGAGTATACCTAGAAGTTAAGATTTGACAAATGTTGAACAAATAAAATGAACCAATTCGCTTTTTGAATGCACGATATTTGCTTTTAATGAATAGAGCACTTGCGGAGCACGACCTCTGTGGAGAGAGTCGGATAGAACTTTCCAGAACAGGGTAACCAAGAACGCAGGTTGATTTATTAACGTCATGGCAAAAAATGTAGGACGAGTCCATCATGCATCGCGGGCATCTCTGGTCAATACAAAAAAGTAATTAATAAAATGGAATAATTTAAAGCAATTTTAGTTTTGATGGAAACAAATTTTTAGAACGGGTGCCGCCTGGAAAGCCGGTTGACAAATTAACTTCATGGCGGAAAGTATAGGGCGAATGTGCCTTTACAGTTGCTTTTCCTATTTAAATTCCATACATTTTTATATCATGATAGATTAGTAGTAATCGTTGGACAATAAACAGATTATGTGATGCATAAAACGGGGAATTTGACCGCCCCCTTCCAATTGAAAAAATCGATTATCTGAAATTTTAGCTCACCTAAGCTGAAAGCTCAATTGAGCTTTTCTGATCACTTTTTGTCTGGCGTCTGTCTGTCCGTAAACCTTTTACATTTCGACTTCTTCTCCAGAACCACTGGGTAGATTTCAACTAAACTTGACAAAAAACATCCTTAGGTAAAGGGGATTCAAGTTTATTAAGATAAAAGGCCAAGTCCTCTTTCATGGGGAGAAAATTAAAAATCATTGAAAATCTGTTGGAATTTTTCAAAAATCTTCTTCTCATAAACCATTTGGCCAGAAAAACTGAAAAGCTTCCTTGGGTAGAATAAACTCAAGTGTGTTTAAATCATGATCCCCGGGGGTAGGGTGGGGTCACAATGGCAGGTCGAATTTTGCATAGAATATATAGAGTAAATCTTTAAAAATCAATCTTCTTCTCTGGAAATGATCAGCAAGAAAAGATGTAACTTGAGTGGAAGCATCCTCGGGTAGGGTAGATTCAAGTTTGTTCAAATCATAAATCATGATGCCCAGGGGTAGGGTAGGGTTACAATTCCAATGATCTGGCGAAGGAACTACCGGTATACGCTGTTTCTATGCTGTTCAAATGCTGAACGAAAAATGGAAACAAATATTCAAAATCTGCTTTGGTGTCCATAAGAGCCGGTATCATTCGACATCTTACAAGCCCCCTTATTCTCGCACCATCAACATCATAAAAAATAAGGAATTCATGTCTTTAAATCATGTTCTAACAGGAATTATAGTAAAATCCCTTAAGCGGGGAGGGGCAGACAAAACAAAACACCATCCACCAATCTCTATAATGGAGATTTGGAGAAAATGTAGAAGAGGAAGGGGAGGTCTGCGTGAATAAACTCCCAAGTCATTTCTCCTTCACAGTCAAAGACGATACTGACGGAGAGTGCTTCATAATGTCATACAACGAGGCGGACAAAACGCATCATGGGGTTGACTCTCGAGAATCTGTTTAAGAGCAACGACTCCACGCATTGCCTGAATCCGATTTATGTTCAGTGAAATCATTAAAATGAAATTGTCAAAGCGTAATCCAAAACACAATGCGTTCTTCCAGCGTCCATTGACAAGTTTTGAGTCAGCCTATGATGTGTGGTATGTGAATGCTCCCATAAAATATCATACACTTGAACATTTCCAAAGTTGCTGGATTGTCTTTGCTTTACACAAATCACTGTGTTCTAGCCACCACAGCTACTGTGTTAGACTATTCTGGGGTAAGCTCTCTTGGGATCATGTCGGTAACAGGCCATCGGAATGAGAAAAGGATCCAAAGTTACGTAAATGCACTCTCCGTTTCTCAGCGCCGCAAATATAGCGAAACACTGGTACTTCAGCGAGTTTCGACTGGTGTTGTAAGTCAACGCAATATGACGTCTCCAGCCACTTCATCATCAGCATCCACCTCATCTGTAGCTGTAGCTGTAAGAGAAGTTTCATTCCATGTGGCGTGGGAGAGCCAATTACACATTACTGTGTACACCGTTCCGGGGGGGGGGGGGGAGAAATGAAGAGAACCTTTTATGATTGATTTAATCCTTCCTGAATTTAAATTTTTATTTCTTAACATTTCAAGAAATATATTTACAACATTAACTGATATCTAATCTGTTTTAATGCAATTATAAATT
Source organism: Magallana gigas (assembly GCF_963853765.1). Taxonomy (NCBI): domain Eukaryota; kingdom Metazoa; phylum Mollusca; class Bivalvia; order Ostreida; family Ostreidae; genus Magallana; species Magallana gigas. Next base: position 32,680,265 of record NC_088858.1, on the reverse strand, counting down.
TGAAAGTTAATAAAAGTATTTTAAAGTCGTTTTACTTCATTTAAATCAGTGTTGTCATAATTTATACTATCCCAAACTATGTACAGTGTATATACCATGTGACATGGCATGCACATGTGTAAATCAATGTGTTACTGTCAACAATGATAATGCACATGGAATTTGGGTAAAGTTAAATAAACGCAAATTATGTACCTTTTTCACTATGTGCTCTGGAAATTACACGGGAGTCAGACACGTTCCACTAGCATGCGCGTGAATCCTTTTTATCAAATACACAAGAAAAGGTTGGGTCCAATCGTCTTACTTGAACGAAACGTTTCCGATACTCATTCCGAAGCAGCCATTACTACGCGGAACAGCCGTCTCAACCAATCAGATTCATCTTGCTTGAAAATATGACGTACTTCCTCTCTCTATAAATAAACCGATCAGCTGATGGTCGGAGCTGTTAGTAAAATAGAAATAAAGTTCTTGTTATCGTGAATGTTGCAGAATAACCTCCGAGGTCGAGAAATGTTGTTTAGAAATAAAAAGCCTAGTCTTCGCTTTTTTTGGTAACTTTATAACATGTATCAAAATTTGATACATACATAATCCATACTTTAGACATGTATTATTTATCAAACTATAAAACAAAGATGATAGGAAGTCTGATTCGTATCTTTGAAACCAGCAAATTTTAACAGAGACTGCCTGCCGTAATTGAGATATCATGAAGAAATAATCAGAATTTGCACTTTGTTCCTACCTTATCTTAAGGGGGACGTGCGGTCATCTTTTACATTTGAGAAGAAAAATGTAACATAAAAATTGTTGATAATAAAATGTAAAAATATTCTTGCACTTTTTTTTCAGTTTAAAGAAAAGCGGAAGTGAATGGAATAACATGTCAAAATCCCGCATTTGCGGGAATGTTTTTATTACTGAGACGGGGAATAGTTCTCGTTTAGAGTAATCATTCCTCAATAAATACAAAAGCAATAAATATGACGTTCAGTATGTTGTTTTGTATGCAGATTACGCATACAAGGGCAGAACAATGCATTTTTAAATCACTTTGAACTGCGTAGTACAGACTTATTTTGAATATTTAGAAATTTGAAAAAATATGAAAAGAGTTCATAAGTGTCCACTCTACAACCATTTGTTGAGAAATGGGCCACAGCTTGCTTATCTAAGTTGTGACTTTCTCTCGGTAGAGGGTAACCTATTTTTAAAGGAGACTCTAAAACCATCAAGTTTTTGCACGAGATATTTTTGTCTGTGTCTATGGAGATACTTTAGAGTTATATTTTCTTTGAAAAATACATATATATATTATTTCTTTAAGACCATTATTTTTGGACCCTACTTCTTAATTAATTTATACTCATAGAACTAAAACAAAACAATTGGAACTGGTATAGAGATGTCTGTCACATTCCATCCAGATTGTTTACAATTGATATTGATTTTTTAAATTTCTATCGATGAAAATTTAACGTTAATGTGCCTCCATAGACACTGGAGTTCTAAGTATAGCCTGGAATTTTCTCGTTCTAAAAATAATTTTATAACTGTTTTAAGTGATTAAAAAGTTTAATTCAGTTTCGGACAGAAACAAGCCAGTTTAAGAAATGTTTACATTCTTATCCTCAGTGTAAAAGATGGCCATTTAAATTTTAATTTAAAGTGACCAGTTGCGTAAAAAAAAGAACGATAATAATTTTTTTTGAAGGCATTCTGTTAGATATAAAGCAAAACGTCTTAAACGCCAACTGTTGACCAGTTGCGTAAAAAAAAGAACGATAACTCATCTATTTTTTTATATGAATATGATAATCCATTGGCGGATCACATTTAATCAAGTCAAGCAGTGGCGTCGGAAACAAAATGAAAAGTGGGGGAGGGGAGCTACATGTAGTCTTATGAGAAATCTTGACAAGCAAAAAAACAACCAAACAAAAGACAAAAAAGTTGGGGTTGGAAGGGGGCCGACCCCTTTGCCGACTGAAGCGAAAATGTTGAAATCGCTTAATAAACGTGTCATACAATACATAACTGGACTTGCTCTATATTGTACATGTACACATCCTGTACATACTTTCCTTTCTAATATAATTTATTTAACAAATAAAATATATAACATGACTATTTATCTTTGTTTAAATAAATTATTTCAGAAAGAATAATTTGGTATATTGAAGTTTTGTAGTTGTTATAGATTTTTAATTCTTTGAATTACAAAACTTTATTTTAACAAAATTAATATACTTGCGGAAAAAAGAAACTGTGCATTATAAAATTTAGTATAATTTTTCTATATCTATTGTTTGTATATATAAAATTTAAACAATCGATAATGGTAATGTTTTTGACAATACCGGATAGTAACCGTCCGGGTGCACGGACTTTTTCATGGTTAGTGAGCACCTGTTGTTTAATGAAGAATTTGTACGTATGAGTTTTACGGGCCAATACTGTTTGGAACTGTAAAGGATTTGTTAAAACTTTTTTTGTTAAGGAAATCACTTTAGTTTCAACAAAATTTACCCCGATGTCATGCTACGACTCAAAGAAAACCAACGTAATCGTGCTATTGGGATGCTGCAAGCTGGAATGGCACAACATAATGTAGCAAGACACTTTGGAGTTCATCGGAACACCATCCGGTCATTATGGAGACGTTTTCAACAATCTGGCAACACTCAGGATCGACCGCGCTCTGGGCGACCTCGTGTAACGTCACGTCATTAGGACAACCAAATTAGACTTGTGCATCTGAGAAATCGTTTCCAGACAGCAAGTTTGACTGCCCGTAGCATTCCAGGGCTTCGACCAATTAGTCCAAGAACTGTGCGTAATCGTCTGCGCGAGCAAAACATCAGACCAAGACGTCCAGCACAGCGATTCATAATACAGGACTGGGCCAATATTCTGTTCACTGATGAATCCAGATTTCATTTGGATAGCAGTGACGGCCGTTGTAGGGTGTATCGTCGCGTTGGGGAGCGTTACCAGGACGCTTGTGTTGTGCAACGTCGACATTTTGGTGGAGGTAGCGTTATGGTGTGGGGTGGGGTGGAATATCAGCACGTGGAAGGACCCCTCTACAAAATGTCAATGGAAATCTCACCGGCGTACGCTATCGAGATGAAATTATTCAGCGTCATGTGATACCCTTCATACAGAGACATCAAAATCACATCACTCTGCAGCAAGACAACGCAAGGCCACACGTTGCACGTGTAGTCAGGGACTTGTTTGTTCAACAGAATGTCGATGTCTTGCCTTGGCTAGCTGTTTCCCTCGATTTGTCACCGATCGAGCACGTCTGGGATGAAATGGAAAGATGTTTACGCCGTTTACCAAATCAACCGGTGACATTGGCTAATTTAGGCCAGGCTTTAACCAACATCTGGAACAACATCCCTCAAGCATTTCTGAACACTTAAGTGGCATCAATGAGGCGTCGCTGTCAAGCATGCGTGAACGCAAATGGTGGTCACACGCTTTATTAATTTTGTTAATTCAGTTTCAAATAACAGTGATTTTCGAGTGTGCTGAAATTGACGTTATTCGACGTTGACATTAATGTGTTATGAGACATGTGTTAACAGTATTACAAAAAATAAAATTTGTTCATTTTATTTTTAAAATGTTTTTCATATATTAAATAATGCACAGTTTCTTTTTTCCGCTAGTATACATACAATCACAAAATACAACTTTGCCACAACATGACATTTATATTTCACTTAAATGAAACCTGACAGTTTCCAGCCAAAATGATTCACAATAGAATGAAACATAATTAAATAACTTTCGTTTTGAACAAAAAATGTATTAATAGTAGGTCATGTGACCTTTGCATGGATCATTAACATATGATAGGGAAGAACAGTCATGTACAACAACAATGTGATTATTTCTGATCTATTGACTAGATCGAGCTAGGGAATCCTTGAAGAACTCTACTAATTGTTTTTATGGGTACTGTTTATCAACTAACGGTATGTTTAATGTAAAATGATTTCAAAACTCTTATTTTTGTAAATATTCTTCCTACGTTTCCTTATAGGAAGTAAATAAACACCTGAATCTTGTAAACTTCCTGGTTCGGTCGTTAAAGAGATGGTTAAATAATACTCTCGCCGTTATTATAAATTATATTCAATTTTGATATAATTTCAGGTTTAATACCGTTAGGTACGGTAATTTTTCAGGGGTTTGTCTTAGATTCACACTTTTTTAAATTAGTATTTCTTTCTTTAGTGGCATTCAATTAAAGGGGCATGGTCATTATTTGGTCAAAAGTTATTTTTTCCGATATAATGTTTACAATGCTTTAGTAAGGCATTTCTAATAGTCAATCAAAATTTGAGTTTCAGTCCTCCTGTTATAAGCGAGATACAGAGCTCACAATTCTCTGTCATGTAAACAAAGCTTACGTCATGTTTTTGTTTACGCTTTAAATGTTGTATTGAAAATTTCAGTTTTAGAACTAAAATGAATGTGATAAACGCTTGAAACTAATTATTTATGCTTAAAACGGATTAGGAGAGAAATCAGCTTGAGAAAAAAAACCCGAAACTTTAACCAGTGTGAAGATATTGAACCAATGTAAACAAAAATCAGTACACGAGCCTTGTTTACATGACAAATAACTGAGAGCTCTGTGTTTTGCTTATAACTCTACGACTAGCACTCAAATTTTGATCGATCGTTAGAAATTAATTTCTTTTAAAAGCATCGAAAAAATGGAGAAAAATAAAATTTGACGGGGACTGTTCTCTATCTTTCTCCATTGTGAGCCTCTAGGTGCTTTTTGGACTTCTTCCCCTTTTCTTTCCTTCATAAGCCCATGTCAGTGCAGTTCAGATGTTAAATTCGAACTGTTGTCTATTCGGAGAACACGGCTATCCATAACCAACGCCTCTCTTGGAATGTTCTTGATAGTGGGACCGTTGCTGTACTTTTATATAGTTGTTGATTAGATATCTTGTGTGGCCGGTGTAGTTTCTCCAGACATTTTGGATGGAATTTATCAAGCTTCTCCTCATCTTTTTCGGTGGTTCTTCAGACCTCAGAGCGAGCAATACAGTAACGGTTATGACATTTGTGTCGAGTATTTTCAGTTTGGTCTTAGTGCTGTATTAAATGAGCCGCTTCCCATAGGTTGAAATGAAATGGATGAAAAGGGATGAAAAGGCACTCCTAGTCTTTTCTTTATATCTCCTTTCCATTCCTCCGTTCTCGTTTGTTGTGGCTCCAAGATAAAGCGATGTTTGCACTTCATCTACTTCCTCGTTGTTTATGTTAACGGCATTGTTCTTTTGTCCTCTTGATTCTCATGCTTTTTGAAGTTTTTTTGACAGAAATGTTTAATCCTGGATATATCTTGATATCGTTTGACTTGCTGCCACTGTGGTTCTTTTGCATGCCACTATATTTGCTGGATATCAGTGCCAAGTCATAGTGGTCAAAGGATATTTAATGTAGTTGAATACATGTACACCAGAGAACAATTTCTCTTGTGCATTATTTAGTTTTACTGGCTACTAACCTGAAGATTAGAATGAATAAGAGGAAAATGAAATCACAATTTTGGGGTTGTTTTAAAAAAAAACCTGTAAAAATGATATTTGTTTTTTAGATTCATGGCAGACGTTAAAACGGTTGACAAGCCCAGAGAAAGCATTTCCAACTGTAGGGTTAGAGTACGTGAATTTAATAATAAAATCAAAGACGCACAGTTGGGATCCATTTATGATGATGTGCCTTGCAAAGACTGTGAAAAAACGATACTTAAAGAAGCAAGTGAGCTCAATGATGAATGTGGTCGGTTGATAAATCACTATAATAAGGATGAAGTGTCTCCGTCCCAGATCACAAAGGTTTGCTGCATTACCTGTTCAAAAGGTAAATTCGATAAAATTCGCAACTGAAAATAATACTCTGTATCAAAGGAAACAAATATATAGCGGTGTATATATATATATATATATATATATATATATATATATATATATATATATATATATATATATATATATATATATATATATATATATATATATATATATATATATATATAATTATTATTATTATTATTATTATATATATTATCTTCATTTCTTTTTATTTATTAAAATATTTTCAAATCATAAAATGTGAAGTGTCATTCATTAAAAATGTAAATAATGTAAATGAAGCGGCGCGTATGAATACAAAACAACAACAGCGACAATATTCACAGTGGATGCACCTTCAGCTGATGTAGAGCTATTGAGCTGAATTTAATGGATTAAACACAAATAGTGAGTTAAAATCTAAACCGGCTGAATTGAAAACGAAAGGAAAATACATGGGATATATTTTGGAAAATCCCGTTCTATAAATAGTGTTAGATCAGAACAGATTAGAAAAGTAGATCCGGCAAATATATCTCATCAAACGAATAAATATTAAATGATAAAAGTATCAAAAGGAACCCAACTATCAAAACAGAGTTGGAAACACTTGATAGTAGAAAGAAAGTGTCCAGACTGTAAACCATGTTTAAAATTGATAGAAACCCTTTACCGAAATTATGTAATGGACATTTTTCCAAGCAAAAGTGTTAATGCATCTAATTATTATATATTGTTGTGTTTATATCCAACAGTGTTTGTATCCAATAGAAATACAGTCACGCTGACTGTTTTTCTATTGGATAATTCAAAACGAAACCGAATGCAATATACACCACTACTATGCACAGGACGTGTATACACGTACACTAAAGTACATGTAAAGGAATGATAAAAATGCTGAGTTTTTTTTCATAATAATTTTCTTTTAAGAGGACATTGGTAATGCTTCCCATGACAACACATGTATAAAAGAGGTCATGTCGAGAACACGGAAACGCATACGTCAATACAACGATCATCTCGATGATCTAGGTTTAAAAGATGCAGATGGAAGACCATGTAGGAAGTGTAAAGAGAGTACCCTACGAGAATGCCAGGCACTGGTCAAAGAGTTACAGAGGGCAAAAGACCAGTTCCAGGAAAGCAGTATGAAGAACAAATTCCCCTGCGATTGTAAGGACATTTCTTGAAATATCAAGTTCATAAATAAAATATTTCAATTTACTAGCTATTAAATGCATTCAACAAACATTTAATAACGACAGTTATATGTTCATGTCTTTTAAGTACTGTACTAGTAATTACCAGCAGGAATCTTTATTGTTTAACTTTAATAATCTCTTACTTTCCCTTGTAATAAACAGATGGTTTCGAATGTGCAAATGTGGCGATGAGGAATGGGGCTAAAGGAAGTGAGTAGAAGTAGAAAAAAGTTATCAATATACACTTATACACAAATATTCAATGCACAGTGTAAATATATTTTAGTTAGTAATAATTAATTATTAAGATGTGCAGTGTCTTTTTACGAATACTTTTCATTTAGTTGAATGAATTACTGTATACAGGGAAATATTCGCCCCCGTTTTATTTTCGCCCCTTTTGCCTTCGTTGTCAGTGGGCGAATATAAGACTGGGCGAATTCTAAAGTTTCATATTATCTCTCTTAAATACAACTGTCTGGGCGAAATCAATACGGGGCGAAACTGTTTGCAAGTGTAGAAGGGCGAAAATTACTCGGTGCGAAAATAACCCTGTTGGATTTTTCTGTTTGAATTTTTTTCAAGTTATGTAATAATATGTCACAAATATTGTTATGTTTGAAATATTTAATCATAAATTAAAATTATGGACAATTACAAATGCCAAAAAATGAATACTGAATGAATTGTCTATACCAGGGTACAATAAAAGTAAGTGAGATTTATATATTTCCTCTCCATTTCCTCAAAGTACTTTATTAAAGACATTCGATAATGAAAATTCATTATTTCTGCATGAATTATTCTCAGCTTTTATTGAAAATTACAACTTTGAAAACATGTTTTAAATATAAAGATAATTTCTACATTGAATGCAATGTTAAATCTTACGTTTTGGAAATAGAAATTGACCACCGATTCGTAATGTTTCTTACTATCTTATTTCTTTGTAATTCTTTGTAACTAACAACGAACAGTGCTCGTTTCCTAAATTTACTTGCTCCTTAGATAAATTTGACACAATTGCATTTTTACAAGATGCAATGTTGTACCGAATGATTCCGTTTGTATTGACCACACCTTAAACTGTGTCTTTATAAATAATTCAACCTATCAAATAAACCAGCCCATGAAAATATTATTTTTACTTAAATCCATACTTTGATCAATTTAGCTAATTTTGAAGCTCAAATCCTTAATTTTCTTTCAGGGTCAAAAATGAAACAGAGTCAACACGATAGCGGCTATCATAGTGTTAATTCAGAAATACGTAGGTATCTCAAATTCCTGAGACAGAAAGACAGACAGACAGATAAACGGGGGGGGGGGGAGAGGTTTTTACTAGTATAATTGATATACTAGTATATCAATTAAATGAAGTAGTTCCATGACGTTTTCGTCAAATGTAATAGATTTAAATTTTAGATGTACAGATAAATGGAAAGAAATAATTACCAAGTACTTTTAACTTTTAACGATATGTTGTAATTTACGTTCTAAGAAGACGTTATCTAAAATTGTGAAACATTGGAACAACAAAATGTCAAAATAACAGCAAGCGTCTTTACTATAGAAGCTTTAATATTCTAGTAATTTGTATATAAAACTAAAACTAAATCTTTTTTTCTAAACAGTGGGAAAGGAGCCAACAGAATCCATGGATGACAATCAAACTGCTTCTGCAGGTAAATTTAGACGTTTTTGACGCATTCACTTAGTTAATGTGACAGAGCCTTAAAGTTTCATGTAAAATCATATAAGATATCGATATTACTTTTCAGTATAAATTAATTTCTTGAAATCAAGACGATGACAAATTACGCTTGTCTTAGTTGTATGGTCTCAAAGCTAGGCTAAAAAAATCTTGTTACTGACTGCAGTTGCTATTATTGCAATAATTATTTTGAATTCATACAGTTTATTTGATATGCGTAAACTCAAAATGTTGAAATGCTAACATTTTATGTATTCATTATATACTTATGTTTTCATAATGTATTTTTATTTTTGTGCCTACCTCCATGTTTAAGTAAGTTTTTATCCACTTAAACATGTCAGTATATGTCAGTGCCAAGTGTACTTGGATGGAAGAGATATGGTAATTAGATGTAATTTTAAAATGCATTAATCGGACAACATTTTGCATGATCTTTTAATTAGATCAATTGTCATTTTTACCTTATCTTATCTAATAAATCAAAGTATCTATTTATATACTTTAAGATCCATAGTATAATGAATACATTATGCCTCTTACTTCTTCCAAATGTTCAGTGCTATTAAACTGTTCAGACATTGACACATATAGATGTTATAGGTGTCTTGAGTGGCAGGAGTACTCATAACATTTAAAATGAAAAAAAAAATTGAATTGAAATTGATCGACTAATAGTCTTATATATCACATACTGAATAAGATTATCGTTAAATAGCCTTTAAGCAAAAAAATGCATTTCTAATGTACTTTGAAGATTATCATAGTAAGAAGACGGTAACATATTTTTAGATACAACACACCTCAAGGATCTGAAAACAGATACTCACACCGAGCCACCTAGCAGCTCTTGTGACAAAGCAGACGTCAAAGGGCCGTGCGTTACGCTGGACGTCAGCATGGCTGACAGCAACACCACCGATGCATAGAACACAGTGAAGATGGTTTTTCTCGACACCTTTTGTTTGTATATTTCCAAATAAATGTTTCCTTCAATATATTTTAGATATTTACGAAGAATTGTTAATGTAATTGACAAATTTTTAATTCTCGTTTGTTGTTTATTTTGATTTTTCAGTCAGTTTGGTATAAAAGTTACATGTACATGTATTATAAATACTTTTTTATTTATATTTTGGATTGTAATATTTTTGTCCTGTATATTTCTTACTATATTTGTTGTAGAGTTTATATAGACAATGTGCTTCTTAAAACATCCATTTTTTAGGCACATCATTTCTATGTGACATCAAATTTTAAAACAAAATTCATAATGGTGATGGTCATTGTCATGCTCACTTAAACTCTTTAAATTGTACAGATTTGTTAGAATTTTCATTAAGGTGGCTCACTACACCTTGAAATATTTTCTAAAATCAGTTTAAAACTACTTGATTATGATAGATATCATGATGAATAAGAAGTACTCGAGTCAAATAGACGAAAAGTTTGCAATTTTAGATAAAAAAAATAGTATTTTAAAAAATTCAATTCTGCAAATGTGAACGAGCCTCAGTCGGATTCGAACTCATGAGCTGCATTTCACAAGCCCGCTTCTTTAACCACTAAACTGTGACGTAGTGTCTTAAAAGGTAAAAGTCTAGGTGTTGTGAGGCACCTCAAACTCCTCCTAATTTTAATTCAGCTGTATTATATCTTTTGTGAAATCTTGGGTTCTGAAGGTCAGTCAATAAAGTCAATGCAAATCTTCACAATGTTAAAGCTTTGAAAAATGTATTGAATGAACAACAAAGTGTCATTCATGAGTTTTATTATCATTTTTTATACTTTTTAAATCGCAGATTTACATGTACATGTACATGTGTATCACAATATCTTTTGATTTAAATTGGGCTTTGTTTGATAAAAAAAAAGTTAGAATGTTAATGAATTTGCATTTTTAAAATAGTTTTACATTTGTTGTGAAATTGTAGATACTATTTATTTTGTGAATATTTATATATTTTATTTTGTTATTCAAGTTGATATATCTCTTCCAACATATATCGTTACTTTACGAGAAATAAAACGAGACATAAAAAGTATTGTATAAAGAATGTGTTGTTACATGTACGTAATATATTCCAAAAAGAAATTATACTTGATTTCATTGATTATTTCGATCGGAAGTACGTCACAATATAGATTAAAGTGTTCCATACCACTTAAAGTGTGTCTCACCTGACTGGCCTAAAACTGACCTTTAAAAATAATTCTCACTTGAGAAAAATTTCCTACAGGAAATATTGACAATCATATAGGTTTTTCCAAAAATAAATCTTATGTAGAAATTATTTTTTGCTTTTGAAGAAAAGTATTTCCTGCAGAAATGTCAAATGTCAAAACTATTCTCATCACAGAATCATAGGTGTAAAAGATATGAGACCTCTATCAGGGTATATTAAAAATTTGATATGAAATCCCTTCTAGCTAAATACCTGTATTGTTGATGGTGTACTTTAAACTCGAATAAGAACTGTCAATTGTTTTAGATGTCATTAACATTGCATATTGATTTAACATAACTTTGCCACTAGGGACTTATTTTTTTCTGTTTATTTAGCATTTATTAAATAGTAATCAGCAAATTGTAATCGCCAAGGTCTGAGCTTCTGATTTAAAGCTTTTAAATTTGTGAATGGAACGGATCCATATTTTACGGTTTTAAAGGAGTGTACAAGCTCTACAAAGGACATCTTGCTGTCCATCAATAAATTTTAAAGTGAAAAAGAATAAGTGACATAAAAATTCGGATACAGCAAACAGCGCACCAGCGATTTTTAAGTGCATTCGAAAAAAATGGGTATAATTGCAAACCTAAAAGAAGGAAGCACATGCATACAACTTACATTTTACATACAAAGTAAAAAAAAAATAAAATAGGTGAAAAAAATAATATTAATACTTACAAGCAATTATCGTTTGGAATTTTACTGATCAAAAAAGGACTGTTTTTGGTGGGCAAGTCTATGGGTATATTATATATGTAGTTCCTGCTGCTCTCACATCAACAGTTGCACCGTAAAACATATTAAGGAATAATACAAAAATAAGTAATAAGGTTAATATCTCCGACAATATTTGATTACCTCATAATACTAAATGAATAATTTCTTATTTGTTGTCCCTTTTTTCATGTGCCTCAGTGTGCCTAAAATATTTTTAGTTTATTTTGGTTATTAATACATGGCTATCACATATTAAGGCAAAATACAGATATATATCGTTGGTCATATGATCCGGGGATCAAGGAAATCATACAATACTAAATCCTCCAACTATATATATGTTGTCCATCAACATGAACGTATTTTTGTATTTAAAGGACGTTTAAATCAATTAAAGGTATGCTTACTTTAAGACAAATAATTTAATAACGTTAAATATATGTTTTAGTGTATATAATGTATACAAAAATACCTTTACGGTTACCTGTATTTAGATCTAAGCTTCCTTGCGTGTCACCATGAAAATAAAGTACTACATTTGATAAGGTTAAATGCCCCTATTTTACCCAAATTTTAAATATAGTATGGTATTCAAATCAAATCATCATTTAACATTATACAAAGTATGTCTTTCACATAAATCTCTATAAAAGTCATCATTTTTTAACAGATGTTCATTTATGACGTCACTATTTTCAGCTTACTTCCGCAAGCAAATTTAAATATTGTGATTTTCCTCTCCATATTTTGCCATTGGAAATATAAAGCGCAGGTATGAATTTTTGAACTGTTTCTGTTCATATAAGTGTACACATCTAATGTAATCGGGTTCGTTAATATTTTCTTCTTATTTTGCACGAAGATTAAGTTTTCAGCACAATAAAAAATTAGCGCATATATATATATATATATATATATATATATATATATATATATATATATATATATATATATATATATATATATATATATATACATACATATATATAATGCTATGTAATAAAATATTAAGAGGCTGGTTATTCAACAAATTACCTATCAGATCCACGATAGCTTGACTTGGTATGCATGTAATATAGTATCATGTTTAACTTTCGGTTTATCATTGACTTATTCAACAGGTATACTCATGATGTTATCTTTTAAAATAGCCTAATATCCATTACATATCTTCTTCCCCTCTATTTCTTAAGGAAATTGATAGTACATGTAATTCATACATGCATGATTAGACAGAAAACTACGCAGTCCAAAGCACGTCCATGCTGTTGGCGTAAGAATATACGTATCTTAAAAAAAACTAAACTGCAAAAGGTTCAAATGTTAGCTTAATTCAAATAGCTATAATTAACAATCTTAACATCGATCATAGCTGTCTTTTTTATACTTTTGCTGCTTATAAGCGTGAATAATTTCATTAAGAATCTAACCTAAAGCTAAACTGTAAAAACAAACCCCACGAACTTGCCGGACTAACCTCAAACTGCTAAGTAGACAAGTGTTATCATAACAACCTTCACATAAAAATTGGCGGTTCCTTCTTTGTAACCTTTTAATTGACAAAATAATATATTTATAATCAACGTAATTTTACTTACTTTTTATGGATAATTAATTTAGTGATTCAAAGGTAGATGTAAATTTTAAAAATAGAATGATTTCTTTTGGTACATAAGTCTATGGCTATGAAGGCAGCTAGCAGCGCAGATTTTTTTTAATTAGCCGCTATGGCGGGTTATAATATTTCCTGTAATGCTTGTTACCTGCATACATGCATGAAGCACAAAAATTGTATACTGTTTAAATATACATGTAACAATTAAAAGATACTTTGCTGTTTTAAGGAACATTAAAAAATAAGTTAAGGTTACCCTTAATCATGCATGCTTTTGGTGGCAATAATAAGAACATGAGAAGAACAAAGCTTTGTTGGTAATGGCAAGCATCAATCGCCATCAACTTAACATGCTACGATTGTGGAATCATCTCGTTACTATGAGTGATGACAGACTATGAGTGATGAAAGACTTACAAAATTAGTTTTCATGTTGGACTTCAATCAAATTACCAAAACCGGTCACACCATGTTAAACTATCGATATGTCAACATGGTTTTTTTTTTAAATCGGGAGGTCAGTAGCTTAAACTTAGCCGAGATCAAACTTCAAAAGAGATTTGTGAATGACTGGCACAATGAACTACAAAGTGTTTCAAAACTCAGAACTTACAGGTCTTTTAAAAGTGATTTTATTTTTTTTTAAATATATTATAATGGACATACCCAAACCTCACAGATTTGGTTGCACAATAATTGCACAATTAAGGTGTGGTGTTCTACCTATTAGAATAGAAACAGGGCGATTTAGTGGGGAGGAAGTAAACGATAGGCTACGTATTATATGTTCTGTAGAAGCAATAGAAGACGAATTTCATTTTTCATTACATTGTACATCTTATTCAAAAATTAGCACCAAATTCTTTACTAGTATTGACTTTAATAATCGATTACTAAACAATCAGACTCAGACTGCATTGGTTTTCTCTTATCTAACTTTCCTAGTCAGACTGCAAAATTTGTATATTCAGCTTTCATGTGCAGACAGTCTATCCTATTTAAAAATAACAACGCGTAAACTTAATATTATTTGTACATATTGTATATTCATGTTTATAAAGTGATACATAGGTCCGATTGACTGGGTGGTTATTCATTAAGTTATTATATAATATATATGTATCTATATTTGTTTATAAAACACATGTCGCTGAAATAAATAATTCTTACTTATCAACTTATGCAAGCCTATCTGGGGTTTTTTGTGGGGTTTTTTTTTATACAGTTTTCAATTTCTATAAAACATTGTAATCTGTTTTATCTATTTTTATGACCAAATTTTGTATTCTTAGAACTTTAAATTGACTGTAAACTTAACATAATTGTATTTTAATCATTGACAATTCTAATATAGATAAATGGACGTCATTGGGGAGATGGATAATCAATACGCTGCCCATCAGATGTGCCGTAAAAAACTAATAGGATAATTTTGGCCATAAAATATTTATAAGTAAAGAACAAAATATTAAAGTATTTTAAATTGAAAAATTTATTAATTTACTTCCTTTAACTAGTATCTATTATTTAGTTAAAGCATTTAATTACGCCTTAAGCAAAATGATTTACCTTATGAAGACAAATTTTGCATGCATGATTTTATGTTTCAAGTGGGTTTAATCTATTAGGTAAGATTTTATTCAATAAATGATAATAATAATAGATACCCTGTTTCCATATCACAGCCTGTATCAGCCCCGACCAAGGATCTATGCAGTCCCTTTTTAAGGACAACAAGTTGATAATATTACTGAAGTGATCAAACAGTAAGATGAATGAAAGAAGCTGTGTAGATTGAGGCGCGAAAGAAATATGAATTATCTTTCTATGGGGTTTGTGTTGTTGTTTAATATGATGGCGCTGTTGTTGCAATAAGTATTTTAAAAAAGAATTTGTTTTACAGAATCATGACAGAATTTAGGCAGTTCACGGTTGGATGGCTCAGAAAAGGTATTTCCCATTGTAGAGTGTTTTTACGCAAATACAATAATGACTTGAAAGACGCCATATTAGATAGCACTCACAAAGATGTGAGCGAAAGCTGTGAGGACCAGATACATGTACTCAACGAAGCAAGGGAGCTGCATAATGAATGTGATCGATTTATCAAGCACTATAAGAAGAATAGAATTGCCTTTTCACAAATTCCAAAATGGTGCTGTCCCACACCTTCAAACGGTAAATGAAATATATGACAAAATAAATAATGCTTGCTTGTGTAAATATTTTAATGATTTTTTTCTGGTTCATGTGGGTTTAAAGGCAAGGGATGGTTACATAAAAAAAACCCGCGTCGGTGGAATATTTAATCAAAAAATTTGATGGATCACGAAATACACTGTAAATCACGCAGTCAGTCTTTAAAGATTTCACATTGTGTACTAACACTGTGTTTATAAATTATTATAGGCATTTAGATATTAATAATTTTGAGATATTGAATTATACACCGCTAATAGTACATTTTTAAGTAGTTTTTTAGTGTTCGAGGAAAGCATATATGCACACGCAGATAAATTGATAACATCGGGATTCCCTTTATGAGTAGCAGTGTAAACAATATTTTTGAAGAAGCAGGAAACAATATACTTAGATGATAAAAATATACATGTATATTATGTTAATACTTGAACGAATAATTCAAAACGTCTATTCAAATTTAACTCACCAGAGCTGAAAATGAATGTGAGCTTTTCTGATCACGTTTAGTTCGGCGTCCGTCCGTCTGTCTGTCCGTCTGTCTATAAATTTTCAACTTCTTTTACAGAATCACTGGGTCAACTTCACTAAACTTGGATTAAAGCATCCTTGAATGAAGGGTATTTAAGGTCGTTAAAATGAAGGCACAGGTCCTTTTCCAAAAGGAAATAATTTGAAATATTTGAATAAATTTTAAAAAATCATAGTAGATCTTCTCAAAATCAATTAAGCCAGAAAAGCTGAAACTTATGTGTTGGTTGAATTTTAACATGAAAATGAATAAAATGAGAGAAAAGCCTTCTTCATGACAACGAAATGTCCAGAAAACTAACACTTGTGTCATGTTGTAAATTTTGAATTTAATGGGTTGCAGTAAATACAACATTTACAACAAACCAATCGGCCAGAAAAAATGAAAAAGCATTGGACTTACATTACATTCGTTTAGTTGTCAAGAATTAGACGAACATGCCTAAATCCTGACACAGTGCATCGTTTAGCATTTTTAGCAACAACTTCTCGGTACATGTTATACTGACATGTAACACTTTTGCCATTTGGCACCGGAATCTGTTCGGTTATACCATCACATGAGAAGAATATCGATATACATTAAAAAAAACTTTGATTAAGCATCTTTTGTGTTTAGTTAGCCATATTTTGTTTACAAATTTTAGCTCACTTTAGACGAAGGCTCAAGTGAGTTTTTTGATCAACATTTGTATGTTATCTGTCGTCGTCGTGGTTGTTGTCATAAACTATTCACATTTTCACCCTCTACTCAAGAACTGCTGGACCAATTTCAACCAATCTTGACACAGAGCATGATAAGGTGCGAGAGATACTAGTATTAAGGTTTCCTTAAATGAAGGGCCACACCCTCTTTAAAGGGGAGATCATTTATAGGGTTTTGTCACAAAGGTGAGCCATTCATGATTTTATGAATTAATGATATGTTAACAACCTGACAAATTGTTGATTTTGAAATAAAGTTTAGATGACAACTAAGAAGCTTCAGCAATTACTAATAAGAAATCGAACAAAATCTATACTTATAAATTCAGACATTTTACCAATAAACTATAAAATGCCTGGCCCAGAGCTGCTTACATCTTTAGAATTTCAACACGTGTAATATGATGTCCGTAAGCTACAAGTGACTTTTAACTTATAAGTAATACATATTATGTTATTGTAAAATTAATTTAAAACCTACTATCATTTTCGGTAAACCAGCCCGAAATAAGAAAATGAGAGTACGGTGGTGGACAAACTTTGGCAGATCCGAGTCAGTTTTAGTTTGCATCAAAATATAGAATTGCAATGAAATCATATTGATAGCTTACGTAAAGAGTGAATAAATATACTGGGAACCAACTTACACATATGTGTTAGGATTTGACGAATGTTGCATAAATTAAAAAATGCAATTTGTTTTTGAATGCGCGATTTTGGTTGCGATGGGTAGAACTCATTCGCTTGCGAAGCACGACCTCTTGTGGGAGAATCAGATAGAACTTTCCAGTTCTGGGTAACTCAGAACGCGGGTTAACTAATTAACACCATCGTGGAAAGTGTAGAGCGAGTTCATCATGCACCGCGAGCAGATACCTTGGATACAAAAAAACTTGTTAAATAAAATAGAACATGCGATTTAAGTTTTAAATGAAAGATTTTTCCAGAACGGGGTATCCGGGGGTTAACATCTTGGCGGAAAGTGTAGGGCGAATAAACCAACTGGCGGATACTTTGGCTCTGACAACTTTGGTTGAAAATATGCAAATGAATATGTAAACACTGGCCTTTTTTTAATTTTCATACATTTTTAAACCACGACAGATTAGGAATAAACCTAAGATATTAATTTGTCAGCAATTAATAGATTGTGTTCTACGTCTTTATCGATAAATGATGTATAGGGGTTTTTTTTCGAAACAGTCTTTTATCGGAAATTCCTATTTGGGACAGTGATAAAAATATACAAAATACGACGCACTAAATATCTCACTGGTTTGAAATTATATAAGAACGTTTGTGATTTTTTTTTCTAGACAGCTACAACTAATAAAATTAATAAGTTAAGGTCAAGTACAGGTATATATCATTCATTTCAGTTTGAATTTTCATTCCTGTCCGTCTTTCTATATATCAAGCCATGCAGTTTTCAATTTTGATAAATATGTCACGAAAGCAATTACGAAAAAATTCGGACACAGCACATACAAAAATGAACAAAAAACATGAGTCAACATATTGAGCATTGTATCATGTTAAAGGGGCATGGTCACGATTTTGGGCAAATTCTATTTTTCTGTTTTCATATCTCAACGAATGACACTCAAATGTTGGTTGCCTATTGAAATACCTTACTAAAGCATTGTGAACATAAAATTGAAAAAAAAAAATTTTGACCAAAATCGTGACTATGCCCTTTTAATGTGTAAAGTGTTAATTACCGCTCTTGCGCAGGATATCATCTAGTATCTTTTTATTTAAACATTACTAAATCTCAAATCACAGACACACAAAAACCAAAACCAACTAAACGTTGTAAATTATTATACATTTTACAGAGAATATAGATCCCATAGACCAAGATAGCACGTGCATCAAAGAGGTCATGTCAAAGACGCGAAAATTCCTCCGTGAATACAACGACCATCTAGATGACCTAACTTTCAAAAATGAAGACGGAAGACCATGTGAAAAGTGTAAGGAGAGTCTCCTCCAAGAATGTCAGGGACTTACTGAAGAGTTAAAGAGGCTCAATGATCAATTCCAGGACAAATGCTCCTGTCATTGTATGTACTCATCAGAAATTATATAAGGAATAAGGAATTTTTGTTTGAATATTATGAGGTGGTCGGGGCGTGATCAAATCAATAAAGCCCGAAAGGCTTTATAATAGTATCATGATAGTATTATGATATCATAATTTTGGTCGGGGCGTGATCAAATCCAATAAAGCCCGAAGGGCTTTATGATAGATTTGATCACGCCTCGACCAAAATTGTCACCTCAAATATTCAAAGAATGATTCCTTAATACTTATACATGTATTTATATAATTTTAAGCCATTGTACGATTAAATATTTAAATATAAATAAGCAAACCCAGCTGGCGCCTCAATTTGGCGTCATTTGAAGTTATGGGTTATATAGTATAAAGTCGATACGTAGAGTTATCACAGGCAAAGGCAATGGAAAATGTAAATATTTGGCAACAAAAAATGGTGTATGTATTCAGCTTAATTTAAGGATTATCAGAGTTCAAGATAATAAATTATTTGAAATAAAATCATTATTCATCTAACAAGTTCTTTCATTGGGGTCTGATATTTGAAAATATGATGGGGGAAAATGTGGTTTTTAATACCAGGTCTGTTATCAATCAGTGTAATAGTATTATTTCTCTTCTTTCTTGTTGATAAACAGGCGCATGTGGACATGTGACAATGAGAGCTGGCGCCAGGGGAAGTAAGTAGAGAATAAAACTACACACAATATAGTGTATCGTATACCTGTATTTTACAGATTATATGCTATAAACCATTTGATAGCCAGGATAGATCACATTTCCTTTCATAAAGTAAATAATAATTATTAATTTTTTTTCTAGAAGAAAGTTGCCTTTATATTTATAGAATTGAAATTCAATTTTGCATCACGTAAATTTCTCGAAAAATTTTTCTCGTGATATATACGTAAAAAGAGAATTGATTTGAGTTTCAAGGAAGATATTCGATTCAGTCAAGTAAATGTTTATGTTTTAAAAGGTTATTTTTTTTCCCCTTAAATATACGGACGTTTTATAGCTCGTTATTTAATGTAACATAATCTCCGTATCATTGTGTCATTATTTCTATATATATACCAGAGTACAAGGACAGTAAGTAAAACTTTATTTTCTATAGCTTCGTATGCCTCTTTATAATATACACATTCAAGATATAACATATTTACTTATAGATTAATTCATTTTGCAAATAAACTACGAAACACCTGTTCCAGAGTTACTGTTTACATCTTTGGTAGTTCAACACGTGTAAGATGATGTCCATAAAAATTAATTTAATTTTACCTGACAAGTAATTTTCCTGAAATTAATTTTAAACTTACTTTCATTTTCGATGAATCAGTCCGAAATAGCAAAAAATGAGAGTAAGATGGTGGATCTAATTCATTGGGAGTTTGCATGAAAACATTCTTGAATTGAAGTTATATTGAATGATTACAGGGATAATGAATATAAATAGCGGGAATTTATTTAGAGTATAGTTTTTAAAATAGAAATTAGAGATTTGATAAATGTTGAATAAAGAAAATGTGTCCATTTGTTTCGTTTCTTGAATGCATGATTGGAAAGAACTTTCCAAAATAGGGTAACCAAGAACGCGGGTTTACTAATTAACATCATCGTGAAAAGTGTAAAACGAGTTCATCATGTATCGGGTAGATACTCAGGATCAGACAACTCTGGTTTCATGAACCAATAAATATGCACCGAGTAGCGTGTTTTACCTTACTTAAATTTTTATACCTCCGACATATAGGTAGTAAACCATATACTGTATATTAATTTGTAAACCATGAACAGATTTGACAGAGTTGACAGCTGTACGTCTATATGAATAATTTATGAAAGTGTCCTTCTGACATATCATATCTTCATTTTAGCAATGAAAAGATACATGGTGACTAAAACAGAGACGTTGAATCAGGAAAGGGGTGGGCTTGACCTCCCTTCCCTATTTTTTCAACTTTAATCTGAAATTCATATTTTTTAAAAAATGCGAAATTTGACCTTTAATAAATTATATAAAAAAATTAAACACAGAATATAAAAAAATTAACAAATGATCTTCTACAGCATTCAAATCCCATCAATGTTTCCGCGCTTGCGTGAGATAACATCAAGTAAAATTATATATGTATGAAAACAAAATAAACATACTGAAAACAAAACAAAAACACTGAGCCAGGTAATTAGGCCAATGCCAGGGTGGAATTTTTTGCATCTGCTTATTATGCAGGTTCGTAAAAATCCCTACGTATTGTTTCTTGACAAATGAAAAATACTGAGTATTACTTTAAAAATTAATATCCTATGGAAAAATGATTATTTCCATGGGAGTATTTCTATTTAAATCCTGCAGGATTATCTAAAAATTCTACAGGAATTATATTCCTATCGGATAAAAGTATTTCCGACAGAAATTCAATCCCAACAGTTTTCTCAGGAAATCAAGATTCCATATTAAATTTTAGAATCCTGCTAGAATGTTGCTCAATACCTGCCTGAATTAAAAGAATTTAAAGGTTTTTTTTTTTTAATTCCGGTAGGAAATTCTAAATATCCTAGTATATGAATATTGTTTTTCCTATGGGAAAAACTATGATTTTGGGGCTCTTTAGGCAATGGTCTATCATGCACATTAGACGTGTGCATGCTAAAATACCAAGTCGGCACTGGTATAGTATTAATAGTTCTATTTATGAGGTTATTTTCCCCAGCTATTTGGATATACAAATAAAACGATTGATCCCAGAATGATTAATTTCTCAGCATGGTTCTACTAATCTGATTTCTTAACAACTTTGATAAAACTGTTATTTTTCTGTTATTTATATAGTATCCATTACGTCATTTTCCAGTCGACTTAAACTCAAGTGTTGTAAGGCTGCGAATCTTTATTTCGTATGGATAAAAACCCTGACGACCCTTGCGTAAAATTTCTAACGTTCTCTCCGTAACTAACAATAAATACCATAAGCTTCCTATTTTTTTAAAGATTAGTTTGTTCATTGCTTACATAAATTGGCACGATGCCCACATATTGTGATAAGTTGTGCTATGAATTTGAACCTTTTCTTGTAAAACAAACACAAAATGACCAGAAGCGATTCAGTCATCTGATGAGTGTACGGAAAAGTGGCTAAATAACATATATATGTCATTTATTTACAAATCATATAAAATGTCAACAGAATCATGATTTTTGAAAATTTCTTTAAATGTACTTAAATATTGGATTTTGTAATTATTTTTAAAGCTGCTTAGTCAGATTTTATTTCAGTTTTCATTTTTACGCTTAACTGTGGATTTATTATGTGTAAAACAATATACATTAAAGTAGTTTTTCTGGTCATTTGAGCGATATTTGAATGACAAAATGATATAGAAAGTTCACAAGACAATCTTAACATAAATGGGTAACGCGTTATTTTCCGCCTTGTTAAGGCTCACCCCCCCCCCCCCCCCCCCCCCCTCGCATTTCGAGGAGGGATTGTATTGCAACTTTATCATTCATTATAAATAATAGAAATTAGCTTTGAAAATGTTTTAGCGAATCAAATATTAAACATGTGTACATTTTATTCACTTATGATTTTTAGTTTATTGTGTTTACAATGGATGCATGAAAACCCAAGCAATTGGGAACAAAAACAAACGGTTCCCTTTTCATAACATTCCACTGAGGCATATTTATTTAGCTTTGTTTGTTTTGTTGTTTGCTGTTGTTGTTGGTTTGTTACTGTGGGGTTTTTTTTTATTTTACTTTTTTCTATATGTATGTTCCCATTAGAGAAATTGTTTTTATTTACTTCAAATATTTATATGCAATTAGTTTGTATTTGAAAATTAGTTGATACTCTAATAGCTAAAAAAAAAGGATCTAGCAGCTTTATTAGTTTTATAAAAAAAAAAAAATATCCACCAATCAATTAAAACATGAACAAAATTATTAATTTCAGGATCAAGTACAAAGCAGCATCAACTTGACAGTGGCATTCAAAGCGTCAATTCCGAGATTCGTAAGTCTCCCCCCCCCCCCCCCCAACCCCAAAAAAAGCAAAACATAAACAGTTTAGTTAAGGAGAGATACGATATTGCAAACATTAAACACTCAATACATCTATATATTTCATTAAAGAAGTTGAAGACTTAATTTCTAAACCTGAAATTTTGGATTATTAAAATCAAAAAGTGCCATTTTTACAGAATTATGTTTAGCTCACCTGATCCTTTTTTAATTTGTATTTACTGATGTTGAACTCATATACGGTAAACTGGTCTTGAGTGAATAAAGAATAAAGAAGAGTCTGTAAATATAGACTTTTAACAATTTTCACTCCTTCCTCCATAACTACTGGGTCAAATTTAACCTAACAAAATAACCATATGTATTTGGAATCCAAGTTTGTATAACTGAAAAGCTACGCTCTCTTTTTAAAGGGGAAATCATTTCGAATTTTTGAAAATTTGTTGACATTTTTTATTAAAAATCTTCTTTCCACATACTATTTGTACAAAAAGCTGAAACTTGTATGGAAGCACTCAAGGTAGTGTAAATTTAAGTTTATTCAAATCATGATCTTAGAGGGAGGGTGGGACTACAATTTGGGTTTAAGTTTTACTAGGAATTATTGAATAAAAATCTTTTTGTAATCTTCTTTATGAAAACCATTTGGCCAGGAAAGCTGAAACTTGTGTAAAAGCATCATTAGATCGTGTAGACTCCAGTTTGTTCAAATCATAATCCTTGGGGTAAGGATGAGAACCCAATGGGATTTAAATTTTTACATAGGAATAAATAGATACAAATCATCCTCGGGTAGTGTAGATTCAGGTTTTATTAAATCATGATCTGCAGGGGTAGGGGGATACCACAATTGGGGGTTGATTTTTTTCTTAAAAATAAATAGTTAAAAATCTTCAAAAATCTGTAAAAAGGCATTAAGTCTGAAACGTGTGAAAGCAACCTCAGTTAGTGAAGACTCAAAAACTGAAACAACGAAAGGGGTTTGATGCTTTAACAAAAGAATACGTGCAGAAAATGTCAAGCTCTTTTTAAAAAGATATACTAAATTATCACG
Source organism: Magallana gigas (assembly GCF_963853765.1). Classification (NCBI taxonomy): domain Eukaryota; kingdom Metazoa; phylum Mollusca; class Bivalvia; order Ostreida; family Ostreidae; genus Magallana; species Magallana gigas. The sequence continues at coordinate 32,656,311 of NC_088858.1, read as the reverse complement.
ACATTTTGTTTTTTTTTAAGTTGAATTGTTCAGAGTTATTGTTATTGTTGCTCAGGTGAGCGATGGCTATTGTGCCTCTTGTTTTATGAACAATATCAAACTAATATTCATCAACAGTGAGACGGGAGGCAATAGAATCTCAGGATAACAGTCAAGCTCCCTCTGCAGGTAAATTAAGCATGCATACAAGAAAGCATTAATAAGAGTTATAGGTTTGGAATTTTGATCCGTGTAGCTATGTTTATGTACAAATATAATGCAAACATCGAGATACTAATATCTTGTACTAAACATCTAAATTGTATATCGTAGATTTCTTTGTAAAATAATAATGAATATTTTGCATAATTTTAGATACTACTTTCCTTAAAGATCAAGATAAGCATGATCACACTGAGGCGCCTAGCAGCTCCTTTGACAAAGGAGACCCAAAATGCCAAGGGCCATGTGTAACGTTGGACGTCAGCATGGATGCCAGCAACACCACCGATGATTAAAAAACTTCTCAATGTTTTTCCGAGCTCTGCTGGAAAAGCCCGAGATGTTGCGATTGACAGTTCTCTGAAGCCAAGAGATGTCTTTGGAAATCTGTGATAAGAATTTTCTGTCCCAATTCAGCATAAATACCTTAAATTCACTCCTTATAATGCCAATAATAAAGAACAGGGGCGTACAAGGCGTTTTATATCCCCCACTCGGATCAATGAAGACGAAAGAATTTCTTTCACGATGGAAGTCAATATTGTGCCTTCATTCTATAAACACGACAGGTATATACACGACAGGTATAGGTTTCCAAATACAGCTGCACGGAGTCAAGACACAATGTCGGATAAATTAAAATAGCGCTATCACAGATATGAGATCCTGCTGTAATGTTTAGAAAGCAAACAAATAAAACAAAGAAGATAGGTACCAAGTACATGTATTAATGTATATTATTTATTCGTCAGAGAATGCAGTTTTATATTATACGTGTACTGATGCACACTTTCAAATGTAAAGATTTTTTATATTTCATACATGTACGCCATTTCAAAATCCTGGGTACGGGTGGATTTGTCAGGCCTTGTACGCTCTTGGTCAGAACGTGGAAAATTTTCTACATAGCGGTTTTTCTGAGATTTTGACCTTTTCATATTTCGCCCATTTTTCATGATTTTTCAGCTTTTTAGACCCCCGCCAGCTACATGTGATTTCCTGCTTTTATTCATATATTATTTATTATATGTGATTATGTCCTTTTTTAATATTACGGTATAAGTTTTACATTGAATTGTTTATAAATGATATTTTGTATGGACGGCATTTTTAAGTGAATTGCTACAGAAAACAAATCTTGATTATGGTGATGGCCATTTCTTTGCTTACTTACCCATTATTTGACTACAGTACTTACTTTGACTACAGTATTTTCAACAATTTCATCATGATCGGTATCCTGTCGGTAACAGATATAATACTGTTAATAGACGTTAAGTCCTTGAGTGCTTAGAGTTTGTGATGCTGTCATCTTTTAATGAACTTTTATTTATTCTCTAAAAATTCCTAATAAATCCCTATTATTATATTGAACGACATACCTTCATGTGCTAATATGTATTCTAAGTTTATACTGTCCCTTCCAAAAATTTAGATTATTGGGAATCAAAATTTGTACGTAATGTACGTAATCTAAATCTGTATATGACAATAATTCAATAATCGGTCTTCGAAAATAAGTTTAAGGTTCAGTTGCATCCATTTTAAATTACTACTTTGGATGTGGGTTTTTTAATGTCAGCCTCAAAAAGCTTAAGTCAATGCAAATATTCACCATGGCATTAAAACTTTCACTGAATGCTAAGAAATGGTAAAATTATGTTTCATTAACATCATCATAATTCTATCAAAATAATATTTAAATTGTTGATGGAATTTTTAGTGATTTTTTTTATATTTATATATTTACAAAAGTGAATGTTGCAATATGTTTGACAGTTCCTTTCATAATGATGACACGGGTTATCAATTCCAATGTTTGGTGCTCTCCGTGTTTCTTTTCGATATTTACTGTATACAGGGTTATTTTAGCCCATGTAATTTTCGCCCTGCTTCACCTGCGAACAGTTTCGCCCCGTCTTGAATTCGCCCAGACACAGTTGTGTTTAAAGAAAGATAATATGAGACCTTGGAATTCGCCAAGTCTTAAATTCCGCTCGCTGGCAACGAAGGTGAAAAGGGGCGAAAATAAAACGGGGGCGAATATTCCCTGTACACACGTACAGTATATAAGTTAATCCAAGATCTTGTCACACCTACCAAAAAGTTAAGCTCAACATCACGTTTTGAATTCTTTATGTAGATTTAATCACAATTGTACTGATATCAATGTTCTACTACTTTGTGATAATTCTTTTTTTACTTGCAATTTTTTTAATGTATTTCTTTAACATAATAGCTTTACACAATAAACGTATCTACTAATTATAATAAACCGAACGTGTTATCATTTTTATAGTATATGGGTACTTCATGCTGAAAAAAATCGGAAGAGATGCTAGCTTACACCTACTTAGTCTGATAATCCATTAAAAGTCCAATGCCCGGAAAAAAACAATAACTACGGCAGTGTTACTTCATCTCAAAACTTAGTAATTATAGTATTAAACACTTGTTCAGAAACAAAAATGGCTCGATACGTGATTGATAAGCTTATATCAGCTGGTCATTTCTACTTAATACGCGCTCAGTAAGTTGAAAAACACTAAATACAATGTATTGTTTGCTAACAAAACGATAAAGTCGTGTATGCACATGTTCTTTAAAAGGTGACGATTGTTTCAAAATATTTTTAAAATAAAATTGACTAAAGTGAAAAACTGTCTTAGGTATGGGGATACTACAATTAAAAAATAAATTTGTTAATTAAAGATGTTTGTGCTAGACTAAGTTTAGTTGGTATTACCCGGTGTTCCTGGGACAGAAGTCTAAAATGGGGAAAGTTTACAGACGGACGAACAGAAGTGATCAAAAAAGCTAATTTGAAGCTTAAGTTCAGGTGAGCTACTTTGTAATCATGAATAGCCACATTATCCTATGGTTATGGAAAGCAGCCAAGATCCATATGCGGATCCATAAAAACTAAGGGGGCTAGGTTTTGTTGGGTTGTTTTTTGTTTTTGTTTTTTTTTTTTTTTTGTTTTTTTTTTTACAAAAACAGTTTAGTTTCAATAGGAACGGTAAGTAGTTGATAAAGTTCTACAGGAAAGCATAATGCAAATTATAATCAATGTGTGTTAAGATTTTGTATGAAAATTTTAAAATTACTGTATTGAAATATTTTCTTATAGAGTGTTATAGAATTCAAAATTTGTTTCCAATGGTAATATTTTCGCTTTTTCTTATATTATATAAATAACTAGGATGCAGTTCAAAGAAAAATGCTAAAGAAAAACGCACATACACTGTGGCTCAAGTTCATCAACTTTGTTAGAGCAGGAGAGAGGGAGAAGACAGGTAGCACTGGGGAGGGTAGAGGACTTCTTGGCACGGCAGGAGACTGGCAAATGCGAGCTGACCTGAAAACCAGAATGCAATTCCCAACGGAAGTAGCATCCACCAACAAGCGACCTGACATAGTGATCTGGTCTCCGTCAAGTAGGCAAGTCATTATAGTGGAGCTGACAGTTCCTTGGGAGGAGAGAATGGAAGACGCATATGAGCGGAAAATGGGGAAATATCAGGAGCTTGTGGCAGACTGTCAGGAGAGAGGGTGGAGAGTATGGTGTTTCCCAGTGGAGGTTGGCACACGGGGCTTTGTTGGACAATCCTTGTGGCGAGCCCTGAGAGTCATCGGAGAGAAGACAGCTCATAGGGCGACTAAGCAGAGAGGCAGAAATAGCATCGCTATGGTTGTGGAGAAGAAGAGAGGGACAGTGGGGAAGACAGTGAGAGGCAATTGTGAATGTAAGATCATTTCACAGGCGGATAGCTGGATGGTCCCGGGCTGGGAGCTGATCACCCCAGTCGGCGCACCTCTGGAGGTTGTAGTGGACAGCGCCGAAACAACCGAGGAAGGAGGATCCACCTGATGACGGGATCATCACGCATCTATACCACCAAGATGTTTACAGGTACTAAATTAATTGTTAAAGGGTTGAATTTCGTCATTTAACCTTTAAGTACCCTGTCTGTGTTCATGTGGTGTTATATCTGCAGTAACTGTAAATGCATGTTAAAATAAATAAAATCCATGCTAATAATTTAATTCATATAGTGTTTAATACGCATATGTACATACACATGCACTATCTTATAACTGTATTAACTATTTGGGGAAAAAATTATTTAACAGTAGTGAGAACAGTAGAAAAAGAATGTAAATCTATATTCAAAGTTTTTAGATATGTCACATCTTTACGTACAGAACCATTTATATAATGACAGACACCCCCCCCCCCCCCAAAAAAAAAAGTTTCAAAGAGGTAGTCAAAATTAACGCACTACGGTCGGACAGCAGTTGGACAATGCACGACGGACGAAATAGGATCACCTGAATAACTCAGCTGACCTCAAAAAAATCTCTCTCTCTCTCTCTCTCTCTCTCTCTCTCTCTCTCTCTCTCTCTCTCTCTCTCCGGATAAAAGAGTGCCCATTTTAACATTTTGTTTTTTATTTGCCATAACTAAAATCCGGTGTTGACTCTCTACCATTGACAGCTTTGAATTTCCCGTTGGACACAGGTAAACTGTACGCTTCAACTCTTTTAGAGTTCTTGCGAAAATATTCTCAATCTTTGATCTGCATTCAAGCTTAAACATGTCTGCTTGCGTTTATCTTCAGTAAATTAAAGCAGGTACGCCATGCCAAGCATGTTGCCTGGCAATATTGGAAGTAAAATATTTACATTAGCCACTGTAGGACTCGTCACAGTCTTTTTGTTCCCTCACTTTCCGATTCCCCTTAAAATAATATGTTTACGGTGCAACCGATGGGGCGAGTGCAACATCTTTCTGAAATATTTGAACTGATTACACTAGATTCTCCAAAATAGAACGTACACTGTTTGTACAAATATTGCAAAGCTTGCCTGGCAAACACATAAGGCCAAAAAAAAATATATTCCTGTTTCCTGTCACTTGACCAAAAAAATTAGGGTAGGTAGGTAGGAAAAATTTTTTATTTTTAAAAAATATTTTATTTTTAAAAACTTGGAGCATGTGTGTAATAATGAGAGAGATGTATATTCCCACTGTTCAGTATGTAAATAGATGATTTAAAATTTCCAAAGGTCTTTGTATTGTTGATGCATGTAATGTATAGAAAACAACAGGTAAAGAAAAAAAATTGGTTAATTTTTTAATTAAAAATAAAAACTAATATTATTTGCAAAATTTAATCTACATGTGTATGAATTTATTTATCTTTTTCTGGATAAATATTTTTGTATTGTATTAGCTTAATGTCAATATCAACATGAGTAATTAAATCACACTCTGTACTTCCGTGTATTTGGGGTATTAGTCCAACCCTTTGACCCACTTACTACCGTACGTTATGTAGAGGTTCTGTTTAATTCTCAAGATAATATAGAAAGCAGTTTTATGATAATTTTAACATTTAATGCAGTTATTAACTAATAACAGGTTATTGACAACTGTAATATCAGGATTTAAAGTAATAAACATTGTTTTTGTAATTTCCAATATACAGTATGTTGTTGCATCACCCGTATTTATAACCGCTGAAGGTAAGATAGTCGCAAGTTATTCACCACAAGGTATATTTATGCAGTAAAAATGTCTGTAGATTAATTTTCTATCATTCTTTTGCCAGTGAGGTTAATTTACACGACTATGAACTCAGAAGACTTGGTCAGCTTCACTTCTCTTTCTGAGGAAATTCTGGTGAAGTTACCGATCACCACCATGATCACAAAAAAACTTTTAGGGTCGGAGGGTAAAAGATAGGGTCGGTCGGGCGCGGGAAACAGGAATAATTTTTTTTTAGGCCTAACGGAGATATCCCCGAGTACCCAAACTCCGTCACCATAAGCAGAAAACATTCCGCGTTTCTCTGTAAATTATTTTTTGCTGTATTTATCATTTGCAGCCACTAAATATAAATTATTTTTTGCTGTATTTATCATTTGCAGCCACTAAATATAAACTGAAACGTTATAATTTATAAAATTATTAACAGAAATATTTTTATTATTATTCAAATAAGCCCTCCTGAATACGACGTTTATCACATGTGCTATCATAACTTATGAACCTAACTCCGTCACCCACATGATCTATGATACGCCAGGGAAGAAAGACACACTAACAATTTAGTTTAAACTCAACTTGTATCTAGGCCAAGTTAAAATAAGTAAATCGGTGTATACAATTTAAATTGTATTTAATTTCATCAAAGTGAAATGATCGCCAGAATTAAAAAATGGGTCGTTGTAACAACAATCACAAAGACCTTTTCAGAATGTATGGGTGCCGTTTGATTTCTGTCTTTACATATTTCAAATATATCATATCAGTAATGAATAAATTAATGATTATGTTATTTATTACATTTTTAATAAATGTAGAATATTGTAAATACCGACATACCGTATATATCTGTAACCCTGTATTAGGCAAATATTACGGCATGAGCGATTTGACGTTATCATCAAGTGTAGTGCATAAACGCTATTGCGGACTGAAAAAAATGTATTAATAACCTTAATAAAAAATAAATTACACGTGAAATGTTTCATCTTGACCTCTCTTAAAATGACTGACCATTGTAAATAATCAAATGGACCCGCATGTCAGAAATATCATTATTTTAGTGCACCCTTGAAAAAGTGTTAGCTGATTTCACGCAATTATTGTTGCATAAAATGAACAAGGTGTAGTTTTGTCATGTTTAAACACATTCTTAAATTTAACCGTTGTAAATTGTTGACATTTGATTGAAGATTTTTGACATGCAAAAAATGATGTCATAATCGCACTTGATTTCAAACGGCGAGGAGTTTCCCGAAAGTGACGGAGTTAGGGTAGTGACGGAGTTAGGGGGCTATGCGATACGTAGTAAATATTAAGCGAGTGAAAAAAAATAGGCCTAAACATTGATAAAGTAAACGAACATATCTTTTAAACGAAAAAGATACAACAAACACAAACAGTCAGCAGATTTTGTTATTAAAGAATGAATCCTCTAAACCTATAAAATTGGCCCCGAAAGAATCAAACTAAAGGTTTTCTACATGTCATTGCCTTATCCCTTTCTTCAAACATTTAGGTTTTTTAATATCAATTTCAATTTTTACTTTCTTACATTGTAATTAGGCATTGTCTCAATTAATAAAGCAGGGGTATGTTGTTTACATCAATTTCTCATAGATTTAACGTACGCCACATCCCCATATTGAAAGCCTTTTTGAGAATTATATGAGCGCATTAATGTTTCAAATTATCCTAAATACAGTCAATGAAAACAGTTCTATTAATCATACACACCCAAGATAGAAATTGAAACATTCACACTTTCTAATTTTTTTTTCTTAAAAAGTGCAGAATCTTGTGTGCTTGTCTCTGTGGTAAAGATACATGTAGATTGTTTGCACTGAAATGCAGTAAAACACAGTTATAGCGAATAAGCTTATAATGAATTGACACTTACAGCTAATTGATTTTCTTTCCTTGTGACTCTATTACATGTTGTAAACTTGATTGATCTGACAAATAATTCTTATAACAAAGCCCACTCTTGTAAAAATAGACCATACCTGATACTTTGTTATAAACATGTTTTACCATAAACAATTTTATTTAATTGCTATTAAGTTTGTAATAAAAGTCTTTCCGACAAAAATGTTTTTAAATGTTTTCATACAGACCATGCTTGGAGCTTTTAGCTAAAATATTAAAGTATTTTTGTTTAAAAGGGTCCATTTTGGTGTGTAAATAGGGGCAAGATCGCAGTGTTTAGAGGTCAGAGGATAAATTTTTTTATGTATTATCACATTTATTTCCTTTTGTGGTGCAGAAAGAATGAATTGTTCTCACTATACAATTGTCTTCTAATTCAACCCCAATATTGATTCAACAGAAACTCAAGTAAAACTGCAGCAGTCATTTCATTTATAGCTGCAGAACTGAAGCTCCACAGGAAATTCAGTTCTGCATCTAACATTTCACCATCACCAGCATCATACTCATACTCATGCCATCACCATATTAATACAGAAAATCTAATTTCTAAAAAAAAAGATGATCATCATTAATCAGCATCATTACATATGTTCTACCATTAAAAAAAATGCATTGTATATTTCATGTATTTGGGGAAAAAAATGAAAAATTAAATTTGGATGGATCAATAACATGACATAGATGTAGATTGATGCATACATGAATCAAATTAATTTACAATTGGCAATTCTGTCATTTGCTAGAGTATTCAGGGAAGTCACCAGAAATCATATATTGAGAATTTCTATCAAACTGATAGCTAACCAGATGCTTCCATCTTCTGATCATGTGGCAGGAAGCACCTGAGCTAGTGCTCAAAAATATATTTAGTTACTTGGAGGCCTCCGATTTACGTGCTGTGTTTTTGACATGTCGACTGTGGCATCGCATTGCAACAGAGGATGTTATTTGGAAACAACTTGTTCAGAGATTGTGGAAAATAAAAGGTATGCATGCACTGACATGAGCTCAGCTTGCTTGTTAAATTAGTTAAATGGCCACAAAGTATTTTTATTTCCAAGTTGTGTTTTGTTTTTGTAATGTCATAATTCAAAACATTTTTGAAACAAAACTATTTTTGGGAAAGTGAAACAAATTTTAACAAAAACATCCTAAACTTTTGCCAAGGATCTTTACCACCTGGGAAAATTTCATGGCGGAATGAGTACCAGCGCTTGACACATGAGACTCCAACACACCTCAGCGAAACATTACTGGAGCACTCCGATGAAGTCCTGGATGTCAGCTTCTCCCATGACGGAAAGCTGTTCTGTACAACCTCGAAGGACGCCACTGTAAAAGTAAGAAATATAATTATTCATTTAAATTCTTCTAACTATTGATTTATATGTAGGTAAAATGGGATCAGACATTGCCACACAATTTACAATAGATCTGCATCCAAAAAAAGTATGAATTTTAATATAGAATGAAAAAATTGCAATAACCTACAATGTATATACATGTAGTTCATTGGCATCTGACCTCTCTATTTCATTTATGACATGGTTTCATAGGTTTGGGAATTGGGTTACCCGACCAAGTTAAAACGCAATGCCAAGATGTTGCTGTTGCAGGGCTGGAATATGACCCAGTTTTCCATATTCAACAAAAGTGATACATACCTATGTGTTTGTGGGGTGCAGTTTGAGGGCAATGTAGAAATGTATTTTCCAAGCACCTCAGGAAGGGCAGCCATTTTCAGATTGAATGGTTAGAGTGCTTTGCTTTTGAAACCAATACATTTAATAGTAAATAGAAATAGAATTAAAGAATGAATAATTAACATCTAAAATGGTTTATTAAAAACATCAAAGCATGAATTATTTATAAATGGTAATTAATGAATTTTTATGGTATTGAGTTTATTTCAAAAAATTTTAATTATCTATCAATGTGTATGAAATTAAGACTGTGTTTTTTATTTACAAAAGAAAGTTAAAAATTTAAATGTAACATCATATGACTTCATTAAGTGTTTTGCAAGTCATTATGATCTTGCCAAAAAAGTTTATTACATGTGTTTGGTATATCTCTAAGCCAATCAAATTATGTAACATGTGTTATGTAGTACAGATGTTAATTCATTTGTTTATTGATGTACCGATGTATGAATATATGTGCATTGCACTTTATAGCGGGACTTTGAACTTGAAATAAAAAAGAAAGCAAAAAAGAACCAAAAGACAGTTTGCTTTTATACAATATTTGATAACATATTACAGTGGTAGCAACGTTATTGTTGACAAACGACACGCACGATTCTGATACACGAACGATCACGCACGATACACGAACGATCACGCACGATACACGGACGATCACTAACTTACTGAACTTTCACGATACACGAACAAAAACGATAAAACACGCAACCGAACGATTTTACACCATTAAACACGCAAAATCAAAATTAATTTTTAAGATTAGAATTAAGAAAACATATTGCTTTAATTTGTATTGCTTTATGTTTGTGTTTTATTGAAAAGCGGCATATACAGTAGCAATGCACTGTTTTATATTTTACGAGTAAACAATTTACACATCCATCCAAAAAAAATATATGATTCATACACAAATTAAATTTTTATCTCCATAACGAATAATAACTTAAGTTTAAATGAATTGAAGATAATGCATTAACTATATGAATTTATTTACATACGAATTGACTGTTTATGTAATTCAGGTCCCTTACGTACGATTTAATTATGCGGGATAGAGGTAAATTTGTTACCTTGTTCCATAGAATTTCGATTTTACACATAGAATATTTTCATTATTTACAGTACATAATTGATTAATTTCTATTCATTCTAAATTTTAAAGCGTCTATAAAAAAATTATTTAAAACAAATGTTTACACAATGAACCAGATAGGAATGCGTATCGTATTCTCATTTGAAAGAAAAACTTTGGAGATAATCGTTTAGTTTAAAACGGGGAGTGGGTAAGCTTGACCGTTTTCATTCAACGTGTCGCTCTTGCTAATATGATTAAAATTATGTGTGAAGACACAATGGATGCTTGATATAGGCTGACTATAACATTATGCAATACTAACTCGACCAAACAAATGATTGAAATAGCTGTGGAAATACTTGATAAATGTATTTAACCACGAAAAAGAGAATGAATGCTAACAACTGTCAATGTTTTTCTATAAAAAAAAGTTTAAAATTCACATTGTTTTACAAAAAATACTTGTCGTTGTTTTAAGAATAAATCCTGACATTCCGTAAAAAAAGTTACAAAACGAAAAAACCGCACGATCACGCACGAACACGCACGGTAAAAAACGCAAACTATTTTTCCTGATACACGCACGATCCCGCACGTTACACGAACGATCACCCACGTTACACGAACTATTTAACACGATTGGCTTGTCAACAATAACGTTGTTACCACTGTATAAAGTGGCGTTTCTTTACAAAAGTATTAGATTTATTGAAACACTTTTCCTACTAGAAAATAAATGTACTAATGACTCTTAATTATATAAAAAAAATTGTTGTTGTCGTAACAGTAAACATATTACAATTAGAGTTTTAGCCACCAAATTATATCTTATACTCAACACATTAGTGGCACTGGCAATATCAGTTACAGAGGCTTTTTGATTTTAACAGATTTTTGTCCCTTCAGATTTCAAGTTGATACAGACTATGAAAATGGAGCCACCTCAGCTATTTGCGGACTGGTATGATGACACCACTGTTCTAGGTGGTTACGTAGTGGAGAACCAGCAGAACATTCTGCATATAAAAGCTTTCAAGGTCAGACAATGAATTAAAAGCTTAAAGAATTAAAATCTAATTTTGGAACATAGCTAACTTAATGGTAATGGGGAGGGGACGGTGAGATGGGCATGGGATTTTTGCTCGAATACAAGTTTTTAGAATTGTTGATTCCAATTTTTGTGTTTTAAAAGGTAGAAGAAAAGGAACCATTTGATGTACATGAGCCAGACTGTGGCCAGATAGTATACAGTTTTGAAACAAATCATCACCATACAATGAACCTATTGGTTGCTGATCTTCCATCTTGTCAGCACCAGTCACATGATCAGTCAGGTGACCAACACAAAACACTAAAGTCCCAAGATCCAGAAAATCAGAGAAATAACAATGCAAATTCTGTAACAAATTGTGCATGTTGTTGTGACAAACACCGAAAAATGATGATATTTGTTTGTGAACAACATTCTGCTTTTGCAGTTCATGATGCAACAGACCTGCATCAGAGAATTCATGCAAGAAATGCTAAATTACAAACAAACTCTAAAAAATTACCAAGTCGTGCCAAATTTTTGAAGACTGCCAGTAGTAGAATAACGAGGAATTCGGTAGGAACATCAGATAGGTCGAATCAAGGTCAGTTGGGTAGAAGTTCTCGAGGTACTCAGAATGCAATTGAGCTTCCAGGAGCATCTGTTCTTGATAAACCAACTTGCCGTCCTTTATTCGACAAGTATTACATATCTGGAGTGAAGCTTTCACCCGATCAAAGGTATGTATTGCAGCATGTTTCTTATTTTTAGGTCATCTGAGTGACTCAGGTGCCCTATTGCCATTGGTTTTTGTCCATCATCGTGCAGCCTGTGTCTTCCACAGCAATTTAACATTTTTAACTTGGTCATGAAAACTACAGGGTCAATTTGAAGCATTTATAAGTTTAAGAGTAATCTAATTTCTGAAATGTGATAATCTACAATCTCTGGGGCCTCACAGGTGAGGCGAAATATGCAAGAAAAAGCCAAATTTTAAAAAATCTTCTTTACCCCCCACACATGTGGAATATAAAGTAGATGCATGGTTAGGATCTCTATAAAGCCTTTTATCAAAATTTTGAAAATTCATGGCCCCTGGGTCAATGCAAGACAGCGGGAATATGTTTTCAAGTGTAGAAGGGCTAAAATTACAAGAGGCGAAAACAACCCTGTACAGTAAAACACTCTTATAACGAAGTCCCAGGGACAGGTAATTTTACTTCGTTATAAGCGAAATTTGTTATATCTGTAAATTTTACAACATGTAATAAAGTCACGGGGAATAAAAACCACTTCGCTGTAAGCGTCAATTCATTATAAGCGTGTTCGTAGTAAAAATTTATTAAATCTTACAAAATGTTTGCAAACAACAATTATAATAAAAGCAGAAGGAACAGTCAGAGGAGTCTTCGAATTGGGTTTAGATTACTAATTAAAATGGAGACATAGAGTGACGCTGGTTTCAAGTGAAATTATATATGCAACGATTACATAGTCATAGCTCAAAAGCCAGACAAATCTTGTTGATTTCAAAGAGCAATGGCTGGGTGGCCTACAAGGAAATAGACAGGCCTACATCACAATGCTGTTTGACACCAACTACTCAAAGTGCAAGCTCTTGTTAAAATGGTTCTTAGACCCTATGACAGGTCCATCTACATGGTAAAGGTTAACATTGAAAGCCTGTAGGCCTCTTGCTCTTTTTTATTAAAAGTTTCCAAAAAATTTGATTAAATATTTATGTTTAGTAAAAACTTTAAGAATGGATACAATACATTGGTTTTCTCTATTAGAAAAGAGAAAATATCATGTGCAGATTTCTGATAAGTTATGCTATATATAGCCTTTGCCATCATTGAATTATCAAATGAAATGAAAGCGCATTTTGCAATATCTCCCCAATTTTAGTTGTACAGACTGAAAAAAATGAACCTTTTGAACCAAGTTGAAAACTCCAGCATTGCGTATGATTGACGTGATCCTGAAAGATTTCTCTGGCATCCACCATATAAATCTTGTTAGTATAAACATTGTTTTTGGATTTCTACCACCAGGTAGTTAACAAAGGTAATCAAAATGATACTGAAAGCAGAAGGAGATCAAATACAGAATTGTGTATGACTTGGCATCTTCAATCCACACTTTTTGACGTAATATGTACTTTATAAAAAATTGATATTGAAAATAAAGCAAATCAAATCAATTTAGATCGATCTCTACCAAAGAAATAATGAATGTGAACTGTTTATGTTTATTAGCTCCAAAGTTTTAGTAAAAAATTAATATGGATCAGGAACAGTGATGAAGACACTTTGAATAGATTTTATTTATTTACAAGAATTTTCACAGAGGGGCATTCAAAACAACTCAAAACAATTCAATATTTAAACAAAGGTAAATTTCTACTAATTTTTTACTTCCTGCACATGAAAACAACACGTGCATCTCTATAAAGAATTTCTTTAGGAGTGTTCATATCTGCAAGTACAGCCATTCACACTGATTAGAAGGTGCTCTCACCTGAGATTTGACACCAGTTTAAAATATGTGTACTTCAATGTAAATAGATATTACTTTAAATTGTGCATCTAAACTTACGAGATGTCCGGGTTTTTTTCCTCCCAAAATATCGGAATTCATGCAGAGACAGGAATAAGGTGGTTCAGAGCCTGTTAGGTTGATACATGTATACATATAAATTTATTTATTAATGTTCCTTGATAGAAATATAGCTCTGTTCTTCAATGATACCTTCAAAGCCAACATGATCACCATAAAAAAGCATTTTGCTATTTGTTTTTACAACACAACATGTACATAATTCTGAAAAAAAAGTACTAATTTTTTACCTATCAATTTATATTGAATTATTACTTATTTCGGAATTTTTTATTTTTTTTTGGAGGGGGGGGGGGGGTAAATTTACTCTAATCTTTGCTAAAAATCAGCTAGATATTAACTAAATGTGCTCTTAATATGCATTAAAGGTCTAGAATATTTTTACCAGCGTGTTTTAAGATCTCATATAGGTTGTTTTTCATTTCAGGATCTCATTAAAATATCTTGTTTTGAATGAATTTTAAGTGTTAATTGTCGGCTTGCAGGAATATAATCATTTCTAGGCATAATTATATTTATATATCAGTAGGACAGAGCTCTCTATTTCTTGCGTCAAACAAGTTAAAAATGACGCTGGTTTCAAGCGAAATATCCACCTATTGCATAGTCATAGCTCAAAAGCCAGACAAATCTTGTCGATTTCAAAGATCCATGGCTAAGTGGCTAGCGATGAAATAGACATGCCTACGTCTAATTGTTGTTTGACACAACTACCCACAGTCCAAGCTCTTATTAAATTGGTTCTCATGTCAAGACTATAGTTCCATGTTTTAATTATCGAAATTTATAAACACTCCCTTTTCAAAAATAATAAAATAATAGTTGGGTTCATTTATAGGTTACATGCATACATATTATATAATATTATATATGCCTAACTTGTTTGGAGCATTTGAAGTTATAGTCGCAATGCAGTAGTTCGATTTTTTTGGTTAATTTGTCATTTTTTGTCAATAATTGACAGTGTTATTATTTTGAATGTGCAGTTAGCTTATTTTTCACTAGTTACACTGTGTATGTCACATCACTTAAAAAAAAAAAATTGATGAAGCCAATTTTACTTGTAAAACATAAGTTGGGACAAAAAGTCATTAAGATGAATTACATGTAGATATATTCCAGTGGGTAAACCATTTTCCCTCAAAGACAATATTGTACAGATAAAAAGGGGATCACACTTAGAATAACTTATTTAAAATCAAACCGTCCTAATATTTAAAAATAAAAAGGTTGTGATAATTCTTCTTTTATTCATGGCGCATGTGCTAAATGTTTCAGAGAGCTGTACTTCAACTATCGGATCTACCATGCTGACGAGTTGGATGATGAGGGTTACCCTGTAATAGATCCCGACATCACAATAGACAAATTTAATCTTGTCACCAAGTCCCATACCAAGAACCTTTTACGTGGCCACAAGGCTTCCTCTTCTTATCCGGCTTGGTATATTTGTCTGGACATCAGTCAGGATTATATTGTCAGGTTTGTGGAGAGGAAAATATTGCTCATATGGATTTTAACACCCCCCACCCCCCCAAAAAAATTAAAATTTGTTAATTTTATTTTATTAAAGGGATCGAATGAATTGGTCATTAGTTTTAATGGTTTATTCATAGAATTTTTTTTTTATATTTTGGAGGGGTAGGGGAGTGGTGGACCTTAGTATATGGCTTTTATTACAATAGGAGAAAGACTGGATGATAATAGCCATTTTTTTACTTTATTTATCTCCTTTATAACAACAGCTTTTTATAAAGAGAAATATTGAAAATTTTATTTTAAAAATTCCATATTTTTCTATCACAACAGTATTAGTTTACGGCATAAGAAATAGTATGAAAAGTTTTAAGAAGATATGATAAGTAATGTGTTGACCATCAAGCCTTCTAACAGAGATTCCTCAAATATTTTAATTTATTACCTAATTAAAGGAATTTTGTTGTTTTATTACAAATTAAATATTTGCGACTATTTTGAACTGCCGGTCAATAGACTGCGATCTATTAGACCGCTGGTCAATAGACTGCGATCTATTGGACCGCCGGTCAATAGACTGCAATCTATTGGACCGGCAACGTATATCAGAACGCGTGTATGTTATATTAGTGATTGGCATTTTCAGTGGCAGCGAGGATGGTCGTGCTTTCCTTTGGGACAGAAATTACCTCTGTTTCCTTGGTCATCTACCTCACAGCGAGAATCCAGAAATTGTCATCAATGGCACTGCATTCTGTCCGACCGATAGCGAGTGTGTGGTCACCGGAGGAGATGACGGAGTCATTCATATTTGGAGGTCAAAAAGGAGACTTATCGAATTAAAGAGATTACAAGACCTGGTTCCTATGGATACCAATTGCACAAGTTGTTTCCCTTAGTAACATTTTAAATTATTTCCGTTTTCCTCAGTAGCATTTTAAATTATGTCCAGATTAAATGTACCAAAACAAGATATTGATACAAGCAGTTGGATTTTTTAACAATACAGGTATATGTAATCATTTGGATAAATACAAGAATAGCATAAGAAGATTTTGCTTAGGTATGAGAAATTTGCCAAAAACATCATGAACAAAAAAAACCTGGGGATTTAGATGATTTTTTTGTGGATAAAAGTTAACATTATAATCAAGATATCTTTAGCGGTTTAGAATTTTCAAACTTTCCAATATCTAACCAAAAATACGTAAATTTTTTTGATAATGTTAAAGAATTTAAAATCCACTGCGGATTTCGAACTCAAGACTCACATATTTGTAATGAACCCTCTAACCAACTGTATAATGTCAATAAAGGAAAGGAAACTATTCATAGAATTACACTTAATAATATTGTTTATTTCAATAAATAGTTCATCATAACATGGAGGTGTCCCATGCCACCTTAAATTTTTAGATATGAATGAGTAAGTTATAAAGTATTTCGTAAAAACAAATTCTATATACATGTATTTCAGTTGTTAAATTTGAATATTTTTCTTTGTCTTTTACAGAACTCTTCTTCAAAAGAAGAACTTTACAATCTAAAAGTAACCACAATTATCTTCCTTCTTAATTTTCATATTCTAATACTAATTATATTGATTACAAGTTCTTTTAATATGGCTTATCAATTAGTGTGGGCTATTGAAATTTTAACCCACTCTGTTTCAAACTACTTATATCCAGTAGTTTATAAACAGGTTTTCCAAAGAAAAAATAAGGATACTTCTTCTACAGTTTTTAAGATAGGAAGTTGATGTTTTGCTGATCAGTTGCATATATATCAAAGATGTGTATATTACTTGGATTTTGATTTTTGATAATTTATGAAAAAATACCAGCTGTTGAACTTAATCTTTTTTTGGGCAAAATATTGCAAAATTATATTGATCATATTTTGGCGAAATATTGCATATAGGGTACCCCTATACGGTTATACGGATAACTCCTCCTACAGTTTTCAAGATAAGAAGTTATTGTTCTGCAGATGAATTGGACATATATCAGATGTGTTCTTAATGCTAGGATTTTGATTTCTGATGATTTATTTTAAAAAAAATACACCTGTTGAACTTAGTCATATTTTGGTAAAGTATTGCATATAGGGTACCCTCATTTCCCTGGATAGGTAGTGTTCATCAATTCAGGGTTGACATATGAACTATAGATAATGTTCATACAAAAGAAAACCCGGTTTGCTGTCACATTGACAGCTTTTCTGTTGTTCCCAATAACGACAAAGAGCACACGGCGGGTGTGACCGGTCAGCAGAGTATGCCCTCTCCTCCATGGCACCTGATCTTCTCTAATTTTTGTAGAGGTCCGTATTTGCTCTGCTCCTGTTTTGTACCTTTTCCTTTGGATTTATTTTTTATTTCAAACACTGCTCGTTATAACCACACAGTGTTGATTAGGTGAGTAGTGTACTTTTTGAACATTTTTAAAAAATATTTTAATTTCATTCATAGCAACACAACGAATTTCAAAGAGATTTTTGAACCACTAATAATCCACAATGTAAATGGTTCAGAAGGGGCCAGAAAAGAGTATTTACTGAATATGTATATTGATACATAGAAATACAGAATGCATGGTACAGGTCTTGTTGGAGTAAAACCGTAAAAATATCGCGTTTCAATTAAAAAAGTGCATTAATATAATTATATTAGTGTATGTTCAGTATATAATGTGTACTGAAGAAAAGATTTTGTGTGATAAAAAGAAAAACTACATGTATGCCCTTCAAGAAAGAACTAAAAATGACTCCGTACAAAATTGATTTGTGTATTTTTGTGACATATCATTATTTTTAATAAAACTCAAGCTTGTAAGAATCGAAGACAGTGTATGTATTTTTTTATACAAGTCACCTGAGGAAAAAAATTGTTCTAAAAATGATTTAATTAATGTCTCATGCAGTTGGACGCAAGGTTTTGCTTTAAATCTTGTAAACTTTATGATAATAATGTTTTCATGATTTGCAATTATATATCCATATATCGATTATAAATTTTTTTTTATCTTCAATGCTAGAACAAAATGTAAACACCAGAATGTATAATGATTTTCATCTTTTGTTGCTGTGATAGATATTAAATTGATGGATATCAAAAAAAATTGTTACTGATATAAAATAAACAGTTATTTGCTTATTTTTACTTTCTTGTAACTTTTAGTAATTAAAAAAATGATATTCTGTCAATTACCAATTAATAATTGTTTTGTGTATTACAACTTGATATGTTTATATTATATATACATACACAGCGTAGATATTCATTTATAAAACATTTATTAAAAAGGGTACCTGGAATACGAAAATGATGAAAAAATACGTAAATAGACTAAATGCTAAACTAGTGTTCTAAAATGGTATTTGTATCAAAAGGTTCTAGACAGTATTATCAGTTTGTTGTTACGACAATAGCGAAATGATAAATAAAGCAAGTACATGTAGTTGTATAACGATGTTTTAGTATAGTAAAACTCGTGAAGAACTTGCACATTTTCAGCGAAATCAGAGATTATATTTTTTGGATCCCAATCAAAAATGTATCCTTGTAAAAGAAATAATTTTCGTTAATAGCGAACTTGGATATAATAAACCTACAGATAAGACAAAACAAATAAAAATGAATTTATATCAAAAAGGACAATCGGCATTCTCGATTGAAGTCATCTGTTCGTAAGTTTTATGGTCGATACAACAACCTTGTCAGCAAATATATTTGAATGCATTTGTTTCATAAATCCCTCAACTTGATAATTGAAAGGTTTTCAATGCGGTAATCGTGGTTCCTGAAACACACATATACTGCAATTTTACCAATACTTATGCATGCGAAATCCTTGATACGTATTTAACGAATTAACGGATGTAGCGGAGTACATCCTATGTATACCTTTATAACCGAGTTTTACTGTATTGATGTAAGGGATGTATTGTAATTAGGGATGTCAATTTTACTCGGTTGGATTAGTCGATTAATCGGAGCCTTTAGTCGAGCGATAGACGAATACTCGTTCATTTATTTGAAACTGTGTGACCTTATTCTACTGTCACATACACTGTATCTTAACCATTATCCATAATAAACATAATAATTTAAAAATTTATGACAATACGAACTATAGATGCATTTGATTTCAAATAAATTTAAAAAAAACTTTTAACTCAATTTCTGTTAGCTAATGTCTTAGCTTTTTTCCTTTTCTTGTGACGCTTACACATAATTGAGCTTTATATCATCGTAGGCAAATCAATTGTGACTTGTTTTAGGTTAAGCCATTGTCCCGTGCCGTGCCATACCAAGGCTGTATAACAACAAATGCCTTGAGTTGATATGATTCAATTTTTGATTACTAGTAATAAAAACATCTTATCCAATAAATAACTCTTTAGGAGACCCCCAAATTGATCTCCTTAAATACAATCATGTTTGCATAAGAACTTCTATTCAAAACAATAATTTCACCTACAAATTCAACAGAGATCAATTTGTAGCCGCTTAAATACATACTAGGGACACCCTTTCGATTCAGCAAAGTGAAACGTGATAAAAAATGCCGAGAAAAGAAAACCCTTATTTTTATTCGAAGCCCCAAAACTGCCCTGTTATAATGAAAAAAATGTTTTGAATTTCTTTCTTCACTTTATAACGAATAATCAACTAAGAAAATTTTAGTCGATGATCGGTGTGACCGAGCGATAGTCGAGTACTCGAGTACTCGTTGACATTCCTAATTGGAATCGTTCTGATTTGCGGTAAAAACATGGATGGGTTAATGGACAAAAATAAATTATCATTTTATAAGTTGATAGTTTGCATAAGAATTGAATTGAATTGAATACAGTATTTTTACGTTTCATCCTTATGGTAAACTTGATCAAAATAAGTTATGTAAAAGTCTGATTTTACAGACATTAGTATTATTGTTACATCGCTGTGTCTTTTTATTACCCTACCCATACGTCAAACAAACTCCGAAAACTGTAGAAAAATTCATTAGCCATTAAGTATTACACATGAGTACTAGTATATGAGCTCGTATTTGGTTGCTGTTACATTCTGTTTTATAACTAATGTCAAATATTATTAAAAGAACGGGTGCAAATGTACCTATAATGTAAGTTGACCAAATAAAATATATTTCACATGTAATCTACAACAGAAAACCAAATACACATTTTCTTAAAACATCAGCCTTCATATTCAAAGTTTGAAAATTATTTATTAAATGTAATGTATTGGTATATAATCTTGCTCAAAGATCGTTACTTACGTTCACTCTTAAAAACCCTGTGTTTGGTATAGACTTGACAGTCAGATATTTTGAGACGGGTCAATTCAGTGTTGGCAGTATTTTGTATGACCTTTCCGCAAGGCAACAACAGCCCTAGTACTGTCCATGAGCCGCGCATGGCTTGTCTGATGGATCTGTTGCCAGTTCTCCTGCAATGCAGTCTGAAGCTCTTTACGATTTTTAGATAGTGTTGGACGAACTGAAATGCGTTGCTGAAGAGTGTCCCAAGCATGTTCATTTGGGTTAAGGTCTGGAGAGGGGCTAGGCTAGTCCTTACGCTGAATTTTTTTACTTTCCAAGTACTCGTTTACGATCTGGGCTCTGTGAGATCAAACATTATCGTTCGATTAAATACTCCCAGACAAATCTGTAATGGGTCTAACAATAGGATGAAGCATATCATCTCGGTATTTTAAACCTGTCAGGGAACCCAAATCATCACCGAGCCTTCTTCAAATCTGTCATACTCAGAAATGCAACAATTGGTATACTGGTATCTTTCCCCTTTTGATCTCCAAACAAGTCTTCTGCCATCTTGGAAGTCAACACAAAATTGCGATTCGTTAGAGAAAAGAACAGATCGCCAATGACGTTTTTGCCAATTTCTGTGTGCTGTTGCCCAATGTAGGCAAATTCTGCGATGCTCCAACTTTAATACGGGATGTACGGCTGGTCGACAACTAAGCTTTAAGATTTGCCTGGTGGAGGCTGATTATAACAGTTTGGGAAGAGATCCGTCTACCGGTTGCTCTCTGAAATTCATCATTTAGTTTACAGCATTTTGGAAACGGTGCCTTTTGGCAACACAGGGCAAATAAAGGTCCGCACGGACTATTATACATCTTGGACGTCCCGATTTTAGTCTCCTTTGACAATTTCCTGCCTGTAAATATCGGTTCCATAAACGACATATTACGCTTTAGGAGACATTAAGTCTTTCTGCAACGTAATGTTCTATATTTCCGGCTTCCAGAATGCCTATGCCCCTCATGTGCATATGCATCCTTTTAGCGTCGAATCATCAGTACCGACCAAAAACGGGTGTAAAAGTCATAAGTTCATTAAAAGAATCCTTATTTGATATTTATTTAATCCCTTTGTTCCACTTACTTTTCAACGCTTCGTCCTTTTTGGGATATTTACTGCAGAACTAATTAAACACGTGTTAATCGAGAATTGACACACAGATATCTTGTTTCAAGATAATTTCAAAAGGGGATTGTCCGGTGAAGCAATGTTATATGAATTTTAAGGATCCTATGGCATTTTAAGAAAGACCTATACCCAGCGTTTAGTGTGGTTTTTCAACAAATGTCTGTCGCCTTTCCCAGCAATTGTAAATTTTATTATATGCTTAAAATTTTGTTTAAGTATTATGCCATATGTTGGGATTTATTTTTGTATTAATAAGACGTCAACGTCCTGTTAAATGACGGCTTAATTTTTTGGGAGTTGATTTTAATCAACTCTCCTATGCAGTTACTCGGACAAACCGAAAGTGAAACAGTGTTTGGGCCTCAGCACAAATCATCGCTGCTGACAAGACTTAGTTCTTGAAAATAATTGATAAATTCGATGTAATGTATGCTAAAGCATTGTCTTTCAAGGAAACTTATTTATAAATACCTTGAAAATAGTCAGATTTTAAATGGTACGAACAATTTAGATATTTTTTGTAGTCGTATGTATTCCTACGCCAGAGTTCAATATAGTCTCGTTAAAACTCGACGCTCGACTCTCTCCGTAAATCTCCGACAAGCAGCTAGAGAGTCTCTCTTGCTTGTCGGAGATTTACGGTGTCAGCCGAGCGTTTTGGTTGAACGAGACTAGAGTTCAATATTGCTTGGATCCATACAATTTTCGAGAAATATTTTTATTACTGATACATAGTTTGATTAAATTAATTTTATCTTTAAATATTATTTAACATGATTCATATTGGGGTTTCTCGACATTCTTG
The DNA here is from genome assembly GCF_963853765.1 of Magallana gigas. Taxonomy (NCBI): domain Eukaryota; kingdom Metazoa; phylum Mollusca; class Bivalvia; order Ostreida; family Ostreidae; genus Magallana; species Magallana gigas. Next base: position 32,633,455 of record NC_088858.1, on the reverse strand, counting down.
TCGAAAAAGTCCTAAAATTCATGTTATAAAAATGTGTGTAATTCAAATACAAATTAGAAACTACATGTACTTGTCATGCAAAATAATATATCATCGATTTTAGAATACTAGTAAATAAACATCGACAAAATCAACTCCCGTCAGTTCCTCAGTACTTTGATTTTAACCTACCTTTTCGAAAAAAAAATCGTCAAAGTTTTTTCAGCAAGAATTATTTGCAGATGTTTGAAAGTTAACACGCTCTCTTTTAAGGCATTTCAAACTTCTTGTTAAATGTCGATTTTGCTTTGTATAAAATCATTGAAGCGAGATATCCTTAGTGAGCATTTGCTTACATACATCTTTTTTTCTTCAAAATTTAAACTCTTGATTCAGTCATTGTTTGTATATTATACTTATTATATTACCATTGTTACACTGATCAGAAAATTTGTGTTATATTGTTGCCTTGAATATATTTGAATTGTATGTGATTTTGATATGTGAACAAGAAAGTATTCAGGAAAGGGAAAGGATTAATAGCTGTTTCAAAGATATTGATATTATTTTTTTAATTCTAAATCATTTTATTTTCTTCAGTGCAGTAAAGGTAAAAGCTTTCTTGTCAATTTTCATCATGCAGTCAGTTTGTCTGCTAGATGTTTCGTTTATAGAGAAGTTTTAAGAGGTATTTTTTTATTCTTTAAAAAAAGGTTCGTCCGATCAGTGGGGTTTTTTTTTTGGGGGGGGGGGGGGGGGGGGGCGTTTAAGAGCCATTATACCTGCTATTTACAACTATATATTTTTAAACCGTCGTTTTATAGATAGGTAGCACCATATGTAATATTACACAATAAAAAGATATAGTATATGAAAAGAAATTGTTTACTCTATGATTAATTACTAATATTCATAATTATGTAAATGTCTCATTTGACAGACATTATGTAAAATACACTTGTCTGGTCATTGTCATATTTGCATTAGATAATATATGTTATACAACGTCATAACACTGCTTTTATTAAAACAGGTTGATAAACGAAAGGTGCAAACACTAGGCATTTTTTCATTCTGTTCGTATTTTAGCTCACCTTAACCAAAGGTTTAAGTGAGCTTTTCTTATTGCTTGTTGTCTGTTGTGAGTCCGTCTGTCTGTCTTTCTTCTTTGTCCGCCCGTCTGTCTGTAAACTATTCACGTTGTTTACTTCTTCTCTAGAACCACAGGACCAAATTTAACTAAACTTTGTACATGGCATTCTTATAGTGGCCTTATCTTTTTGTAAAGGGAGATAATTAAGAAACAGTAATAGGGTGGGTGTCTTTAAAATCTTCTGCTCAAGAACCATTGCACCTGAAATGCCAATATTTACAGCATAGCTTGTATATATAATGAAGATCCTAAATTCTTAAAATCGTAACCAATCGTAGGGCCCCAAGAGGGGTTCAAATTTTAACACAGAAATATATAGCACTACAATGCTGCAATTTGTGAAATCACTACGCAAGCATTCTCAAATCTTAAGAACTAGAATGCTACAATTTGTGTGATTACCACACAATCATCCAAAAATAATGTAATTTCTAAATGGCTAAGTCATTACCCCCCCCCCCCCCCCCCCCCCCGGACCAGGAGGGGTTTAAAATTTGATATAGAAATATACAGGGAAAATGTTTAAATACCTGGTATAATCTTCTCAAGAATTACAATTCTACAATGATGTAGATTACTATACAATCATCGTAAGATTCTAAATTGTTAAAACCATGACTCCTAGACAAAACCTGGGCCCACAAGAGGGGTTCAAACTTTAGTAGAGAAACATTAGGGAACATGTTGAAAATCTTCTCAGGAAGCATCCTCAAATAAAGTTAACTCTAAATTGCTAAAACTGTGACCCCCAGATCAGTACAATGTACTGGTTCCTGAATAGGTGTTCAAATCTCAAAATTCAAATATATATGAAATTTTTTAAATTTAATTTGTGAGATCAATATGCGATCATTATGCAAGCATTTCAAAATATTGTACTTGAGACCAGTACTGGGTCCCCACAATTTCATCACAAAAGTGTATAGGAAAATTGTATGAACATCTTAGCAAGAAATAGAATGCTACGTTTAGTTACGATGTAAAACTATGTATTAGATCCTCATATCTTCATATCAAGGTCACAGTAACGTTCTTTCACTTTCTATAATTATGTTTAGTTCATTTTACAATTTTGTTACCTTTAATACATTGAGGCCTAGGATAATAAGATTAGCCAGTTGATGCATTTTAATCTTAAGATATCTTATATATGATATCAAAAAAGTAGACTTCTCTTTGTTTTGTTTTTTTTATTTTAATATATTGTCAAAACTTGGAATATCAAAGATTTTTAAATACTTCGTCTATGAAAAAGTTTCATATATATTCAAACACTTTGAAATAGAATGATACAAGAACTATAATAGTTCAGGTGAGCGATGTGGCTTATACGCCTTTTCTTATTAACGTTACATAATAGGACATTATGCAAGGTTGTTTTTTAAACAGTAAACGTAATAAATCCTTAACCACAAAACATCTGTAATACAAGAAAAATGATTAAATAAGGTCAACGTTTTTGTCTGGAGTCGGTTTTAATATATGAGGGTTGTGTGTTATATATTGTGTATTTGTATGGTACGATATTTCAAAAGCATTAGACTCAAATAGTGAACTGAACGTTACATCCCTTCAAAGTATTCTCTGCGGTTTGAAAATCATAATTTCAATCTCTGAATCTTGTTACAACGCAATTTCAAAAAAAAATTTCAAAGTGCGTTAATTTTGGGACAAAGTCAACGCGCTTTGAAAAAAAATGTCAGGGTAAAGTCAAAATAATTGATACTTTCATATACAATAAATGATTGTTTTAACCTTGTTCAACTCAATGTGATGTATTTAAAAAAGAACCCATTGTATTCTCAGGTAACTTGATAAACAGGTTCTCTATAATAATGTTTTCCCCCCATGAGACAATATTGACAATTTCCACATAAAGAACAATTCGGGAGATTTGAATTTTTAAATATGACATAAATTTCATCGCTTAGCATCTGCATTTTCCTTTTTGCGTACGTAACAAAGTTATTGGTCTTTGTCAGAACGAATGATTTATATATGTTGATGATAGAGATCAATGTACATAACATATTTCAGCTGGTTAATTGCATTTGCTTTAAACAAACATGTGAAAAAGGATACGTTAGTTATGTTTATCAAAAACAATATGTTCATTTAAAAGATCTGTGCGAGAGAAAATAACCCACAATATAATGCATAGTTTTAAGTTTTATAATAATAAGATGTTTGTTAATGTAAATTGTTTTATATTGAAGTGATTTATTTGATTAGATTATGAAAATACGGTTTATGTTGAAACACAGATTCTTTAACATACCATTGGAGAAATTATTGTTTGGCCAGCTCCTTTTTCAATATCACTGTACTTATCTTACAATAAAGCGTATTTTTTTCGATCTTAAACGTTTACATTAAGTTGCTGAATATCATATGTTTTGGAAGGAAATATGAGGGGTAGGGATATTCTTTCTGTAATCAATTAAATGATAAAATGGTAACTGACCTGTATCTTTGGTTAACCACCACCCCAATCCTCATCACCGTTCTCAAAGACGGTAAATTAGATTCACTAGTGTTAACAAGACATCATACTATTAACAAATTTATTTTTTCAAAGTGCGTTAACAGTCTTGATACTAAAAATGTTGATGTACCTTCATAACGCACTTTGAAAAAATATTTCAAAGTGGGTTAACTTGGTCCCAAATCTAACGCCCTTTTTGATCCCAATCGTTGATTTGGTCCCAAATTTATCGCACTTTGAATTTTTTTTTCAAAATGCGCAATTTTTTCAAAGTGCGCCGCCACAATGCCCCACAAACTCAGATGTATGTGATGGAGCATTATCATGAATAAGACGAACCAGTCTAATTAGATTGTAGACGAACAAGCCTAAATCCTGGCACAGTGCGTCGATTATGAAAAAAATTCACATATATATAATATATATATATATATATATTCACTGAAGAGCCGATCAGACGAAAGCGTTATGGATTAAATTCGAGAGAAAAGGAGTATTGTGTTATCGTTTGCTAAAAACTTATATTTTGAATATTTTGAAAAGTAATGTTGAACACAAGTGGCTTGAACAATGGCAACTTAAATTTAATTTTATTTGGTTTTGGAAAAGGGTTTAGGGTGCTCTTATAATGCTTCAAGATTTTATCGTCGCTGGAAATTATACGAAAGACGAACACTTTACAAACAACAAGATTGCGTTTAGTTACTGCATTTTCATTTGTCAATTTTGATATTCTGTTCATGTATATTTATAATGTACAAAATATTTGTATATGTAGATAAAGTATAATAATAATTTTTTTAAGAACTCATGGATTGGTTGTATGCATTCTTTTATTTTCTAATATTTGGATTAAACAATGCATTGTATAATGTATGTTAATTATTTGGATTACTAATTATGCTGTCAAACAAACACTCAAAAACCAGTTAGTGTAGATATGGTCGGTTGGTATCGTAAATTCTCTCAAGACTATTTAGAAAAAAAACTTTCAAATTTCTTATATCTTTTGGATATGAAGAGTTCTTGAGTATTTTACTTTAAAAAGTGTTTGTTTAATTTTGAACGTCAGTATTTAAATCACCGACTTCCTGTTGAGACTAACAGATGGTTAGATATAAGTGTTAATAAAAGGCGCTAAACCTTATGTACCATTTCATAAAAAGCATATGAATGCAGCCGATGAACTGCTTTTGTGTTAGAATACAGTGTTTTTCCATGTATTAAACAAATTTAGATTTTTTACCTATTTTTACCTATTTAATTACCTAGAATTTGTGAAAGATCAACCACTTTTAATTGTTTTGAGTTTTGCGAATGAGTTTTACTTTACAATTTAAAAAAAGCTCGATTTATTTATACATAAAATTTTGGAATTAGTCTGTCCTCATTGAACATTTGTACATTTTTCTCATTTTTTTTTCTTTAATTTGATATGTACCTCGAAAGTAAGATTTACATTTCCAAATATATATATATATATATATATATATATATATATATATATATATATATATATATATATATATATATATATATATATATAATTTCCCAATGCAACAAAAAATAAATCGGCACAGTTTTAAATAATTTTAGAATAAAAAATATCCAGAATAAAATCACAAATTGGTCCTATTTTCTGCAGTATATATATATATATATATATATATATATATATATATATATACTAGACTTTGACCCGTTTACATTGCATATCAGACATTTACGAAATTTATACATCGACACACCGTATTATTGACATTTACATAACAAAGCTATAAGCCTACAATAATGCTGTTAGTTTCACTACACTCTCCTTAATTTGAATAATCTAGCCGTGTCTCGGGAAAGGCCCTCACCACAGTGAGAATGCCTTCCATATACCGGTACCCGTAATGTAGCAGAAAATTGCAGAATAGCTCCTAAACGATTTTGGAGAAAATTAATAAAGTTGCCTTGAAATAACAGTCAAATTCATTATAATAAACCTGTTTGAGACTGTAAATACCTTTCATCTAAAAAAAGTTAATCCATATATTGGAAGAATTCAACACTTTTTACCAACGTACACGTATTATCTTTGCTACAGAGACAATACACGGAACGCATTCTATCGTAAAACTGGGTCTGTAGGACATTATTCATTTTTACGATAAAACATATTCTATCTTTACTCTCCTAAGAAATATATTGTGAATTTTTTTTTGCATGTAATCAAATATTTTTTTGTCATCACGAAAACAAAAGTTGGTACTTAGTTCAAATGTATATTAATTGTTATTTTATACTTTATCTCATAAGAAATCCTTATATAATATATATGAACAGAATATATAGCAAAAGTCCAATGAAAATTTACCCGTATTTGTATTATCATTTCTGAGTTCATTCATGCAAATATGATCTTGTGGAAACATAAACTAAAGATCCCGTTAGTGTGAATGTATTGCGCAAACGCAAGAAAATTCAGTTGATTTCGGGGATTTTGGGGGGAATTTTCGTTGATTATTAATTAGTAAAGCTTAACTGAGAAAAAATAAAAACAAATTGGTAATCTTCAAGTACCAATGACGTTTAGAATATATAAACAAAAGACAGTATTCTTCCGATTTATCGGTATTAAAGACCAAAAATTCGAGTCTATTATTTTAATATAGTAGTAAATATATATATATATATATATATATATATATATATATATATATATATATATATATATATATATATATATATATATATATATATATATATATATAATGTACCGTCACGTTTGCGGTTTGAGTAAACTTAATTGAATTGAGGTAAAAACAAAGACTGTCTCCATAATTTTAATTCATATTCGCATTTCATAATTTCATAATGTCATGTAAACGTATTTTTCCACTGTAATTAAAGTTTTATTAAATTCTAAATGTCACAAGCGACAAAATTAAGGGATTACGTAACAGTTTACACAAGATATCAAAACAAAAAATATGAATATTATGTATTTGTCTGTAAAAAGGAGCAATTACGAACAGGTTCAACGGTCCCTCGAGACAGGAGGATTCGACACACCACTGTAACAACGCACTTTGAAATTTTTTTCAAAGCGTGTTGATATCGTCGATATTAATGCACTTTGAAAAAAAAAATCACTGTTTATAGTGAAAATAGTTGATAGTTTTATATGCAATAAATGATTGTTTTAACCTTGTTTAGCTTAATGTGATATATTAAAAAAGAACTCATTGCATTCTTAGCTGACTTGATAAACAGTTTCTAGATGAGAATTGCTCTTTTTTCTCATAAGACAATATCGACAATTTACAAAGAAAGAACAATTCGGAAGGTTTGAATTATCCAAATATGATGTAAACTCTATCGCTCAGCAACTGTATTTTCCTTTATTGAGTATGCAGCAAATTTACTTCTTATCTAGTATATTGGGCTATGCCCGAACGAATATGATTTGTAGATATGAATAATGGAGATCAATGTATGAATTATTTCAACTTGTTTATTGCAAATATGATGTGAAAAAGGATACATGTACCTTAATTCTATTTATCAAAAACAAAATGATCTTTTAGAAGATCGGTTCGAGGAAATAAACCCACATTCTAATCCTTATTTTGAAGTTTGTATTATGTTCTTATTCACCAGTTCAAACAAACATAAATTATTTATAAATTAAAACTCAAACACATATGTAGGAACTGCTTCGCCTGCGTCTATGCAACAGACTTAATTTTAATTCAAAATTTTTATAAGTATATTCATTTACTCTTCTTGTTCATAATCAACATTCTACAATATAAAAAATAAAGCATTAGATACATGTACACAGTAAACGTAAAGGGAGGGGGTGTTGCACGTAAAGCAGCGAAACCTCGAATGACTTTAATACCTCATACCTGGACACAGGTAAACTACCTGTTCCGCACGAGTACACTTAACCCCGTATACTCGTCAATAAACCAATCGAAATCGATATACTATAAATAACACCGGAAACAATATAACAACACGTGTTTCCCTTACCATTTATAAATATATATAATTTAATGTTCGTTAATGTTAATATTATTTTATTGAAGTGATTTTTTTTATTAGAATACGAAAAGAGGGTTACTGGTGAAACACATAGATTCTTTAACAAACCAATGGAGACATTATTGTTTGGTTAGTTCATTTTTTAAATAACACTGTATGTACTTATACAGAGCATATTTCTTTTTCTTATCTTAAATGTTTACCCAAAGTTGCTGAATATCATGAATATCATATGTTTTGGAAGGAAAAATGAGTGGCAAGGGACCTTCATATTGTAATCAGTTAAATGATGCATGGTATTTGACCTGTATCTTTGGTTACCCCCCCCCCCTTCCCATACTAAATACGGTAAATTAGATTCACGAGTGTTAACAAATCATCGTTCTATCAACAAATTAGATTTGGAATGCAGTTAAACGACAATTTTGAGAGGATCGGGACGATATACATTGCATAGATATATACATATAATAAGCACAAACATTGCAATAAAACTCAAATTGACATATACTCTCTGTCCTCTCAAACGACCGTGTAGTGCGTGGCCAGCGCGCTAGGTTCCGTTCGTCATCGAAAGCAAGATTTTTGTCTTGCCTAGATGGGTAGCGCGGTGGCCGCTCACTGCTAGGAGAATGGGTTCCAGAGGTCGTGAGTTCAAGCCCCGGCCGGGGCGTAGGTGGAGCTCCAAAATGGTGAAGGACTGCGAACGATAGCATTGTCTAACTGCCTAACTAAAGGTCATTTTTAGAAAGTTGTCTAATTCAAGTTATTTTTAACAATAATGTAAACATTTATGTATATTTTCATTAAATATAAATGATTTGGTCAAACAAAGAGAGATAACTTTGTATTTTGGGTTAAAATAACTCATTTCATAGAAAATAACGGAAAACGGAAATGTTTTTTCAAAACACCCCCCCCCCCTGTGAAACAAAAATTCCTTTTGAGGGGTTTTAGTTATTGTTATTTAGCATATTTTTACCAAAGAGTTTGTTGTTTCACGGGGGGGGGGGGGGGGGGGTGACATTTGTCTACAGACCGAAATTTATTCCAAAAAAAGAATTCTGCTTCGTAAATTTTCGTAAAAATTATGAACAGATATGAATTAAAATGAAATTTTACTTTAATATATATCGTAAATATGTTATTATTAGGTTTTTATGCACATATTGGCCGCTAAATAATATTTTCCTCACTCATAGAGACCGATTATGAATATCATTCACTATATGGACAGGTATAATTCAATTCGAGAGTTATATATATATATATATATATATATATATATATATATATATATATATATATATATATATATATATATATATATATATATATATATATAAAGAAGCACTAAAAATAACCAACGACACGAACAATAAAGTAAAATATTGTCAAATTTTCGGGACAACCCGTCCCTTCTTCAGGACAACAAAATAAAAACTACATAAGAAAGAAGAAAAACATCTACAAAACTAGCACTAAACTAAACTAAATAATATATGAAAACTAGATAATGTTTAAACACCGGATCAAAACGTGGCAGCTACATCTTTATATTTAAGAATTCGAGTCCGAGAAAGAAAAATCCCGTCCGACGCAGCGGACGGTCTGTGAAGAAGTGCTGAAAGATAACGCCAACGAATTAACTTGCTAATTGGGGGTTGCTGTTAATTAAGTTGTACTAGTAAGATAATTTATAGTGAAAGTTTGTAGGGAAGATTGGCCCTGTAAAAGACCACATAAATAATCATGAATGTAAAAACTAATGGAAGTGAAATAAAGCAAAAGAACAAAACCGATTAAGGAAATAGCTAATAATTTGAATAAATAACATGATTAATAGTTTGTACATGGACCGAAAAAGATGAAGATGGTGATATTGCTACGAAAACAAATCAGTACTTAGTTGATGTTCATTTTGGTGAAGTCACTTAATTTGTTAATGCCGTCAGGGCGGAATGACTTCAGTCTATGCATCCAAAATTTTTCTTTATTTTTTCTCTCCGCATCTGTCCAGTTAGGGTTGTGATCAATGACCAAAACCATCATGTCCTCCCATTTGTGATCATCTAAATTAAAATGTTCCCCGACGGGTTCTTTAATTTTCTTAGTTTTGATGGTGGAACGATGATTATTGATGCGCCTGCGGAGGTCTCCTGTTTCCCCTACGTATTGTTTCTGACAAAATTTACAATTGATGAGATATACACAATTGTCCGTACGACAAGAAGTATTTGCGAAAATTTTGTAAGTACGGCCAGTAATGGGGCTAGAGAAGTCGTCTGCATCAGAGCTGTGTTTGCACAACAGACATCTGGTGTCAGAACAAGTTCTAAAGCCACCATTAGGCAGAGGGTTCTTTAGTTTTAAAGAATTCGAGCCCGAGAAAGAAAAGTCCCGTCCGACGCAGCGGACGGTCTGTGAAGAAGTGCTGAAAGATAACGCCAACGAATTAACTTGCTAATTGGGGGTTGCTGTTAATTAAGTTGTACTAGTAAGATAATTCGTAGTGAAAGGGGAAAATAGATTAACATGTTATTTAGTGTCAGAAGCTTGGTAGAGAAAAATTGTTTTTATAAACGAATAAATATGATTTAACTATTATTTTTTACACATTTTTTACACATCAAATTAGTCATGTAAGTTTAAAACTTTCATTTAAACTTGCAATAATGAATATACCTAAATGTGTGATGGCGTTTTTATTTGTGATCATATGCCGTTGTGGTTTCTTTGGAAATTGAACGTCGTAGATTATTTCCAAACGAAAGAAGGAATATGCACTGAATATGAATATTATGTCATGAAACACAATTTAGAACGATTTCTTTCGCGTACTTTGCACCTTCTCACCGATTGTTATCTCCAAAGTCCCTGTGCACCCAGTGTGCAGATCGATCTTGCTAACCTTGGATATAATCCTGAATACAAGATTTTGGACTTTGAACACCTGCAGATTGTTTTTTATTTCTGTGGGGAAATATAATGCTCTATCATGAGTAACAATTTCTATAAATTACATGTATCTCAATGCCCCAAATAATGTAAAACTAATACGTGTTCCTGATTTATCTATCATCTATCAACCTCTTTGATTATTAAAGTTTACGAATTGTTTCGATACAACTTAAACATCCCCTCCCCCAAATAAAAAAAAAATCCGAAATCGTACTACGGAAGCCCTGGGAGGACATTGACTTACTTCTGAATTGTTATGAGCCCTGGAAGGAGATTGTTATGACTTATTTATTTTGACTTAATTATCATTTAATAAGACTGCAATGAATAAATATAACACGTGGTGGTGGCGTACCGTTCGACATGGATCGACACGACAATACTAGTTTCAGCGAAGAAGATTGGTTTTTATAAATATAAAGAATATTTTTTTACTTTGCACCCAAATCATATTGGTTTTGAATATTCAATCTGTAATTCTGTCACTGTCACGTGCCAACAAACTTTAACTTTCTTTTAGAATAACTATACAGTAAAATTTTGTATGAGAACTGAAATATTTTTACACCGGTCTTTATTTTTGCCCATTTTGAGGGCCAAAAAAAAATCTCTACACGAATTTTAATGGGTAAGATTAAAAAACTTTTATCATACTTTAACCTCGAGATTGGTATTCCAGGACATATGTGAATGTATTGGGTTAAATACAAATTCATCTTATTATTCTTTCATTTTTAAAAATCTAGGTTTGCTTACTTTCTCGGGATAAAAAAGCAGTAACTGTTGTGCTATATGTCATGATAATTTCATTTACCTATACATGTATGTATTTTACAAAATCTGGAATAGTAATTTACACTGACTAACAGTTATTCATTTGAATATTTTGGAATGTACTTAAACAAAGATGAACAGGGATGGGGTAATTGAAAGAAGTATTTGTAAATGAGTGTAATTAATTACTTTTTTCAAAGTAATTGAAAGTAATTTGTAATTGAGCCCTCTTCAATTACAAGTAATTGAATGTATTTAAATACATTCCCAAAAATATCATGTATCTTTAATTATTTTTCAATTACATTTCAATTACTTTTTTTCAAGTTAAAGGTTTAAAGGGGTGTCATATTCAGTTCGGTTCTTCATTAAATTAAAGCTATAAGCAGTATATTTTATCAGTAAATGTAAACAATTATATGTATGTACAGGTATATAAGGTTAACAAGAGAATGACAAAGAGAAATTAGATAAGAATGTTAGGTTGCATACCTGTTTTAAATAGGCTTGTGTTTATACACTTAATAAGTGTCTCATTATGTTTGACGTGTTAATTCAACATGACATTATAGAAAATGTCTAATTTGTTCAGGCCCGAAGCCCTCTCATACCCTAGAACAAATGTATTGAGTAAAAATTCAATATAAAAAGTCTTCTTCAGAACCAAACATGAACCCAATGACACTGGATTTAGTACCCATTATAATGATTATATATCATTTTAAAATATACATTTAATTTAAAGCAAAATCAATGAATAATGATTAAAATGAACACAAACCTTTAAAGACATTACCATAAAAAAGTTTGTGTGTCTCAATGCTGTTTATACATTGCACATGTATTTATTCTTAAGATATTAAAAGTAATTGAAATGTATTTAATTACATTTGTCAAAGTAATTGAAAGTAATTAATTACATTTTTGAAAAAATTAATGTAATTGTAATTGAAAGTAATTGACAAAATTATTGATGTATTTGAAAGTAATTAATTACATTTCAAAGTAATTGACCCCAACCCTGAAGATGAACAATATTAGAAAGAAAAAACCCCCAAAAGATGCATACCCAAGAAAAGGAGTTATCATATATAAATCTTTTTTTCCCCATTATTTCTCGACTTCGAATGCATGTATCTAGAGGGTTGAAGGTCCAGAAAACATTTTAAAATTTTAAGCTCCCTATAAAAAAAAATCAAATTCGCATAGTAAATTACTTGAGAAAAGACATTAGACCCCATGCCAACCTCCAGTAAAAAAATTGTTCCAAGCATAATTTTGGGTAAAATTGTAATACGCTGTACTTTTAAAAAATATTAATTTTCACTATGAATACTTGTACAGGAGAGAGATTTTTTTTCTAATAATAACAATTAAGTCATAATGAATAAGTCATAACAATTAAGAAGTAAGTCAATGTGTCCTTTCAGGGCTCATAATAATTAAGAAGTAAGTCAATGTCCTCCCAGGGCTCCCGTAGAAATCCCCTTTGCACCTCATTGTCCTTTAAAAAATCATCAAAATTCCAGTTCACATGTCTTCCAAAGAAATGAACTTTGGACCGTGTGTTCTACTGCATGATACATTTCCCCATTTTTTACCACTTAGCGTGTCAGTCTTTGATGAATCTTCGGTAGGGTATATAAAGGAGCAAGTTTTAGAGTTGCCCCATTCTCCTTTTTCAGGACGATTCCAGTGACAAAATGTTCCTCCGTGCTTGCATAGTAGTGTGTGCCTCCTTGTGCCTCGCCCAGGCAGAATTTACTCAATTCCAATGGCGAAGCTGTAGTAAGTATAATTATCTCTTAAAATCGTATGTTACTCTAGTTTTCTTAAAAGTTAGCTACGGTTAGATTTATAATTTCCAAAGCAAAAATTAAGAAGTTTAAATGCTGTCGGTATTAATAATATAAAATTAATACATGTCCTTTGTTTTGAACATTGTATTTTGGCGTTGCAGTGCATGCTTAGATTAGATACATATCCATTTAATATTTTATATATTTTTATTTAAAAGGGGGAGGTTGGGTTATTATCTTTTTAATATTTACATTTTTCAGTGTCTTGGCCTGTCTCGATTCTGTACTCTGCATTCCAATAGAACCATTTTAACAAGACCTTGGACTTTCAGTAGGATGTCATATCTATTCCTTGCGTCAAAACAAGTTAAAATGACGCTGGTTTTAAGCGAAATATACACCGACTGCGTAGTTTTCACTCCTGAGCCAGACAAATCTTGTTGGTTTCAAAGAACCATGACTGAATGGCCAGCCATGAAATAGACATGCCTACGTCACATTGCCGATTGACACAACTACACAAAGTCCAAGCTCTTGTTAAAATGGTTCTATTGGATTGCAGAGTACAGAATCGAGATTCTAATTCAAATGACGTATAATTAGGTTAATCAAATATGGATAAACCCATTGGGCATGTTGTTTGGGGGGAGAACGTTAATTCTTTTTTTTGTAGATTCAGTGGGGAATAAATCCACACATTCTGGACTAGGAGCATGCGCGCTAAGCTCTTCCTCTTTAATTCAACTGTTCCCTGAATCGGTCGCAAAAATCGAGTTCAATGTACTTGTATGAAATCTATCTGATGTACGTGTACTATAAAAAAGAATTATATCTATCTGATATTTGTGTATATATCTAAAGTTTGCAAATTTGATTAAACAGCCATGACAAATACGCCAAAAAACAAAAGTCTATATCGTTTTGTATATATATGAGGGCAAATATTATTTTGAATTATAATTGTCTGTTGTCTTGATATCTGTAGTAGCTAGAAACATGAAAAGTATATTTAGATGGGCTAAGGTCATAAAATGATTAGGGCACAAGCGGGGTTTGGTTATCTTTATTTTAAATTTTGATCCTACTGTTGCCAAAAAATTATATACATATAAATAAGCAGGAATCATTCTTTGAAAATTATGAAGTGATTATTTCGGTCGGAGCGTGATCAAATCTATCATAAAGCGCTTCGAGCTTTATCATATTTGATTACGCGACCAAAATTATCACCTAAAATACTCAAAGAATGATTCCTTATTACTTTAAGAAGTTTTGTTTATGACTGAAGATTGATATAATGAACCTTAGTAAGAGTCTTGATACATGTTCTTTTTGATAGCTACCGATAAAGTCAACCAGAAACTTAAGGTCTACAGTGCATCCGCCCGTCCCATGCCCGTCCTGACCCCGGGGAATCTACACCTCTCCTTCAGCGCCGAAGTTCTTCAACAAATTGAGCCGGGAACGGTCCTCAGTTTTAATATGACTCGCCATACCGCACTGGGACACGATGTTCATATTCCTTGTGTGGGCGGAATAGGAAGCTGGTAACAAAAATTATTCCTTTTTGTTTTGTTTTGTTTTGTGTGGGGTTTTATTTTGATGTGTTTTAGTATTTTTTATGGGGTTTTTTTTGGGGGTCTCGTTACTTAATACTCTCTTTTTTTTTAAATTTTGCAACGTTGAAAAAAATGGAAAACATTTAAATTATATGATATGTTTTGTTATTACAAAGCGTCCTAGACGGTTGTTCCATTGTTGACACTTTAGTCAATGGAACGCGAGAAGGCCAGCGGGACTTGGGAAGACAACTAAAGAAAATGTTCGAGTCTGTAGGAATCTTCAGTTCCTGTCCAATCGCCGTCCAGAACGTCACCATTACTGATTACGTCATTCATATCGGAGATTTAGACCCTGCATTGAACGTTATAGCAGATGTAAGTTATCATTATTATTATTATCATTACTATTATTTTTGTTTTACATGTTACAACTTCAGTGAAAGCATTTTTTTCTCAGTCAAATATTAATACAATAATTTATACTTGCTAACGGAACTGCACTGAGAACAAACGTGACTTCGGTAAATAGTGTTCGATTTGATGTGCATAATTATCAATAGTCACAATGTTCAATAGCGTGCAATATTTCATGATTTTAGTTGGATTTTGATCACAAATGTGTATGTGTAACGACTTTTATAATAATTTTAAAATTTTTATATTGCTGAATTTAAAGCGTTATGAATAACCGTAAAATGAGAACATTAGTATTAGACAAAGATCCAAATTTAAACTGAACAAAATTCTTAAAAAAAGGAAAAAATAAATAAATTATCAGATCGAATTTTTGATATGACTAACATAACAGCAAATAAAACAACATGAAGAACACTGAAAAAAATATAAGATTTATTCTATTTCTCGTCAAGGGAGACTACACTATTCAAACAACCGTTCAACAACCCAGTACCGGAGTACAGTATGGGTGCTTTGAATTCGATGCCACTCTGAAGCGGAAGGAGACCCATGGACAGGGGTGGTTATTGGGAAGAAGGAGGCGTAGAAGCGATTAGTGATGCTTTGTTGGCATAGCCGGTGCTTCGACAAACATTGTTCTTTGTTTCAAAATTCAGTATCATCTTATTATCTGTATTTCTTTTTTTGATGGAGGGAGGATGGGGATGTCATGCTTCATAAAAAAAAATAAACACTTCAAACTCGTTTGTTTGTTTTAGTGTTTTTCTTGTTGTTGACTATCCTCTGTTTCAAACTATGTGACAACTCCGCCCCGGCTTTGTTTGAAAACGTCCAAGGCATAGTTTCTTTGTAGATGATATTTCACCATCATCGCTTTGTATTTTAATTATCTCTCTGTATGATCATCTCTCTTTACCATACTTGGCAACGTCAAATTCGTCTCGCAAAAACCTGTAAAACTTTTGGACGAGATTTGAACGAGAAGTCACGAACTGGTAATGGGTTGCGCCTCGTTCTGAAAATGTCACTCCTCTCTGAACTCGGCGTCTCATTCGTTGAACCTTGAGAAGAAAAGAAATATGTTTATTTCAAATATAAATTAAAAAATATAATTCAATGCATAGTAAACTTGATTTGAATCTGGATAAATCTATGTTTTTTATGCGTATTATAATATTGATATCCGATCCATGATATCCCAAGATTCAATAAATTTGGATGCATAACAGATACAGGTAGATATGGACTTAATACTCAGTATATAAAGGCATCATTCTCATGTTTAAGTATCGGTATGTAAGAGCGGAATGTGTCCTAATGAATTGCCTTTTCCAGTTTTTGAAGAATTGTCCCATTTGCTTTGAATTAATCGATTCTTAAAATATATACTAGTATCCGATATAAAATTTGTTTTCAACAATTTTTCTATTTCTAATGTTGAATACGTTTTTCAACAAGAGCATTTGTTGATATTTTTAATATTTATATATACCTTATAATGCAATCTTTTTGTATGAATTAATATCAAAGTATTTACTACAATCATGATATTCAAGGTTAGAATGTTAGGTCCTGATATTGACAAACTTACATTAAAGATGACATCATTTGGATTCTTTAATATTTCCTCATTGAAAAGCCATTCTTGGCCACGACCTGTTCAAAAATTAAAGGACTGAATGCATGTAGGCGAGTACTGGCATTCAAACACCTCTGATTTCGTGAAATATATGTATATTGCAAATAAACATATCGTTAAAAAAAATTGTGGGGAAAAAATGTCCATTATATAATTCACCAATTGAAACTAAAGTTTCTGGACAAAAAGATCTTTAGAGGATGATATTCTGTATTTTTAAAATTATTATATGCACAGACCCATGCCCTGCAAGTCGCTGATGAGTTTGTTATAGATTTTGTAGATTTTCACGCCATTGGTATACTTCTCTCCAAGGCATTTGAGAGCCAGGCCACAGCAACACACGCTTTTCTGGAGGAATTCTTCAAAGAATGACCCAAGTTTGAAAGAAAAAAAAATTAAAAATTTAGAAAAGGAAATTATTCAAAACCGTTAAATTAATTATGAATTATAAAAAATGTACATCTCTCTCTCTCTCTCTCTCTCTCTCTCTCTCTCTCTCTCTATATATATATATATATATATATATATATATATATATATATATATATATATATATATATATATATATTTTAGTTAATTTTACTAACTTTTCATAAATTGAAAGAAAGAAGTTAATACCAACAATAAAATGCTTTCTTTGATGATTCATACGGGATATGAAGGTAGCGATCATAGCAGAAAATATGTACATAACTCGCTATCGCGGGTTATTGACGTCACCACTACGTAGTTATCGATGACATTGTCTCTTCCTGTCGCGAGGAAAAGACATATGCACACTACAAATAATGTGAAAATTACCTTTCGAAGATTGTTGGTTGTTTTGGAGCAAATAGTAATGTTCAGAGATAAACTTACATATTATTTTATATAATATGGTTTTGTCATATCTTTAGTGACAAAGGATGATGTAAATTACGACCGCCGATAAATTGTCACAAAAATAAATTTCGGATTTTTGGTGTCATCTTGCACGTATACGTATTTAATCTTTGATACATGTGCCCTTGCATACTCTCTTTTTTTGTCTGAGATTAAACAATCATTTGGAAAATATACATCATTATTTATGGTAGGTACGTAGCACATCCTAGCCATTAGGATCATGATTTGAACAAACTTAAATTAACGATACCTGGTCATGATGCTTCCATATAATATATACAAATAAAATAACAACTTTTCCAGCTTCTTACATTTTAGAAAAAAAATATTCAAAAGATTGTTTAATACTTTGTGAAAATTTGACCCTCTTTAATGTGCCCCCCCCCCCAATAGATCATGATTTGAACAAACTTGAATTTACATTACCTGATGAATTTATATTACTCGACTATGCCTCTGCACAAATTACAGATTTTTAAAGAATTTTAAATAATTGTCTCCATGTATTCATAAGTAAAAATTGACCCCCATTGTGGCCCCATCCTACCTCAAAGGATTAGGATTTAGACAAAGTTGAATATATACTTCCTAATGATGCTTCCACACAGGTTCCGCTATTTTGGCCAAATGGTGTTTAAGAAAAAGTTTTTTCGTAAAATAATATCAAAGAGGGTGTTCCTATGTTATATGTTCCTATGCTATTTTTCGCAGATTAAATGAAAAAAATCAAATTTAAAGAATACGATGTAAAACTTTTTTGTGTGCATGTTGTAAATAAAGCAGTGTAGAAAATCTAGAAAGTGTGTACTAACTTTTATAAGACTGTATTTATAAAAATTAAATAGTTGTTGCCGTGTTCGATAGAAATGCGCGGAAAATGTTTGTGTATTTTGCCTACATACGGAACATACCCACTATGTAAATACACTGTATTGTCGTCTACGTAATGTGTCTATATTTAGATATGACTCTTTAAGCGTTGCGGGTATTTAAAGGTTCTTTCCACGTTAGGGAATAATCCCGCTTTTTTGCAACACCCTCTTTTCAATAATTCTCAATTATCTCCCCTATAAAGAGATCTGGTCCATTATTTAACAAACTTAAAAGCTCTTCCCCCAAGGTTGTTTTATGCAAATTTTGGTTGGAATTGATCTAGTGGTTCTGGAGAAGGGATGGAAACGTTAAAAAGTTTACGACAATAACGACGACGACAGGCAATGGACAAATTTTAAACAGAAAAGCTCACTTAAGCCTTCGGCTCAGGTGAACTAAAAATACGTATCCGGGTTATGATTTTTTCCCTGCAATAATCGCTATACCTTCAGGCGCGAATGCACGTGCGTCTGTATAATACATTTACCATTTACCATAAATTAACTAACTTAATTGCATTAAATAGAATTATATCAACTGACCCATTTCTCTCTCTAGGCGCGATTCGATGTCCATGCGGTCTTGCCTTGTAAATCTTCTGTGAGAAAATTTCTTGGCCTGACGCCTGACCCTGTTTGATTGGTTTTCGGCATCCTGAAGCATGATCTCAATTAGCGCTAAGCTTTTCGCCTGCTATTTGAAAAAATAAAAAAAAGTTTAAAGAGGTTCGCTCCTTAGGTTTTGGGTAGCCATTTTGGGTCACCTCTAGTCTGAAAATTCTGCATCAAATATTAACTCAAGTAGTATATATTTATATTTTACAACGCCAAATAAACTTAATAGAATAAATTTTTTTTTTTAAATTACATTTTTGCAGAGTTTAGTATGGGACTATATTTTGTGGCAGAAGGTTTTCAAGAAAGAAATGAACAATTTTCATAACTCACTAGTTTAAGAGTACTGTTGCTTTAGCTTCCTAATTTTCAGTGCAGACCAAACTTCTAGATAGTTTGTGTATTACGATATATTCATGATGTTCTAAAAACATATTTAAACAATATTTTTATATTTCTATCAATATATTTTGGTATATTTAGCCTATATTTCATATAAAAAAAATTAAGTCTAATTTTCGCCTAAATTTAGCTTGTTTCATGCTATATCTCAAAAAATGTTGAGATGTGACCCCTACTTGTTTTACTTTTAAATGAGACATTAAATATATGTCTATTTGTATGCAAAGTTTTGGAAAGATGACATTACTATAATTTTTTTATTTGCGTTATAATTTGATTTTAAGTCACCAGTAAAGCAAGAATTTTTAAACTTTGACTTAGAATTTTCAAAAAAGTGACACGTGACATTGGTCAAAAATAAAATAAGTGAACATTTTAGGTCCCCATCCCTCTTTATATCCAAGTGACTTTCAGATGATTGACATTACTATTATTTCAGGTGCCAACCTCCTTAAAAGGGAACTAGTGTATACAGGAAAACATCCGCCCAACGTTTAATTTTTACTCCTTTCGCACTCGTTGCGAGCGAATGAATTTATGAATGGGCAAATTTCAAAGTCGTATACATGTATTATTATTTCTGTGTAAACAAAGCTTCGTTTGGGCGAATTCAAGACGGAGTGAAACCTTTTGCAAATGAAGACGGGCGAAAATAACACGGGGCGAAAGTAACCCTGTATGAAGTATTTATTCATCAACAAAATCGGAGAACCGGTAAAAATTAACAAAATGAAAGTTTATTTTCAAAAGTACTGTTACATTTGCGACGAAATCATGTAAAAGTCGGCGTAAACATAAAGCGAATGAAGACTTGTTTAAATCAGATCTGAGATATTTAGTGCAGGATTAAAATAACCGTTACTTCCTAAGATAACACAGAGAGAGAGAGAGAGAGAGAGAGAGAGAGAGAGAGAGAGAGAGAGAGAGAGAGAGAGAGAGAGAGAGAGAGAGAGAGAGAACGTCTATGTATTATTTAACAGTTTAAGGGTAGTTGCCGCACGCTGGCGACGTTATTGACAATATTCGCTAACCAAGGGTTTTGATCCACTCAGAAAGTCTTGGCTAGCCAAGATGCGTTATTGATTGATTTTTTTTCCTTTTGTTTTGAATCCAAAATTCTGTCTTCAGAGATACAAGTCAGTTATCCCATTTCACAAAAATTACTTTCATTTAATGTTTACGCTATTAAAAAAACAAATTATAAAATTGTTGTTTTGAAATAATGTGAAATTCGAGCTTTTTCAAATTTTCACCTGTGCAATTTCAATGAAAAAAAAAATACATGTATTTACGTCAAAAATGTTACTGAGTAACTCATAACGCGGCGATGATACATATAGTTTTGAACATTAATAAAATTTAATTTTTTGTGTTAGATAAAATTTGAATTATAAGATTTTGATTGTGAAAAATTTTGTTATATCACTTTCTATATTCTATATCTAAGTAAATTAAGATTTACTCGATGCTCACAAATTAACGATTTGTCGCTTCATACAGTAGCGATATAACCGTAACAGGATATCATTGCCGTTACTCGTGTTTAATTTTAATCAAATTATTTCTATAGGCCTATGAGAAGCGCTCTCGGCATTCTGTGATCGTATACATTGATCAATATTATGTATCATAAATGGTCAATAAAATTTAGTTACATGCATTACAGATTGAATTGATTAAAATTTGAATACTCCGATTTTCTGGTTAAAATTTAGTTACATGCATTACAGATTGAATTGATTAAAATTTGAATACTCCGATTTTCTGGTCGTAAGCTGTTACATATAAGGGTATGGAGTTGGGTGGGTGGATGGGGTCAGCGTACACGTACATACCTGTTTAATGGCTTTGTACGGATCAATGTTTAAAAAGTACTTCTCAAACTCAATCCGTATTTGCCTGATAGTTTCCATTTTCTGCAACAGAAACGGCTGGACTTCTTTGCATACATATCTTTTGTGTCTCATCTTTATATGCTTTTGGGGTTGGTTTTTTATCTCTATTGTGATGTCATAATAGGTGTATTTTAGTGACGTCACAATATACAGCGAGCATGTATTTTTAAAGTAGGAAACGTACATCAATCCTATAAACATTCATTAATTCAATTTGATTATATTAGAAAATTGTTTTCATGCAAGTTAACCCCCCCCCCTAATATCTGTAGATACATATGATACTTCAAGGAGTTTATTAGATTGTGATTGTAGCTATTGATATTTTTTCCTGTGCGTCCATCTGGTTCGAAAATAATCTAAGAGTCCGTTTAAAGAGTTGCCTTCAGTTTGTGTTCTTTTTTTTTTTTTTGTGTTATAGGAAGCTTTCACGTCGGGAACTGCAGTACATATGTATACCGCTATTCTATTTTCTTTAACATGTCTAATGTTATCATTAATTGTGAAATTGTCATGTTTATTTAATACACTAAGTATTATCTTTCTATTGAAATTTTATGATAAACAGCTAAAAATCTGCATATAATAGAAACTTCTTTTAACGATAACATGTAATATGATAAACTAGTATACCTAAAAAAAACTAGTTTGTAATCCATAACGTCGGCAACAGATGTGCAATGAACTGATTAATGCGAGATAACTGCATAATGTATTGAGCTTTTTCCCGATATGTAGAATGACTTCCCCAAGTCTAAAAAAAATATCATATGCACAGTATTAATGTTTTATTTAAACAATAAAATACTCTCTTTGGTGATTCATGCGGGTATGAAGGTATTGCAGAAAAAAAATACGCCGCGATAAAGGTAGCGACATTGCAGAAAATCAACATAACCCGCATATTGGTGGGGTTTTTCTGCAATGATCGGTATACCCTCGTAGCCCACATGAAACATCAAAGAAAATATTTATTGTTTAAATTTACATCTTTCTTTATTAAAAAAAAAGTTGAATTAATCATACAGAGTAAGTAAAACAAACTAATTTCTGTTAATGTACATCAATATATACGTTAGATAGAAGAATTATTGGTCTTCGAGTTTCTATGGGATTATGAGTTAAACATCAACATGATTATTTCGTGCAGTCTTTGATTTTTTTTATTAGGTTGCTAAAGGTTTCGGCCAATTGTTAAACTGATTAGAACAATGTCGTCTTGATTTCATTCCTATCAGTTTGAAACACAATCGGGTTTTTTTTAAAGAAAGGAACCTTTAAATCAAAACTTCATTTTAATAGTTTAGTTACTGTTATTAAGAATAATTTTGGTCTTGATGCTTAAAACTACCGAAGTGGAGGGTCTCCAGCTTGGTTACAACTGATATACTGAGAAATGAAACATTAAGAATTTTCAACCAAAATAAATACATAACTGTCATGTAAAAAAAATATCATCAAAAAATAATTAATGGAGCAAACTATATAACAATAGCTACACATACACACATAGTAGGCAATTATACTTTTAAAAACATTCACTGAATGAGTGTTCCATAAACCTACATGTTACCCCCCCCCCCTCCCCCTCATTATATTAATATCGTCAGTCTCGTTTATTATGTTGTGAAAGATAAATACATGTTTGTGAACACATCTACATGCAAGTCATTTTTCAATAACACAATTCAATTTCATTCAAATTATTAATTTATCGAGAAACAAAAATTAAATATTTAGGAAACTTCTTCCGGATCATGCATATCCGCTCGATGTGACGTCACGGATTGTGTGTATGGCAGGTCGTTCAACTGGGATAAGTTATCAGGGGTGCCCAGTAGTCCGTGAATTTATGTCCAGACGAGCTGTCAAAACATTTGACGTCTTTAAAAATCACCGGTAAGTAAAAATTGAAAACTTTAATCAGTTGACGAACTTTGGAACTCGGTTTAAAAAAAACCATGTTGACAAACTTTGAAAGTCGTATTTATAAACTTACAGGAAGTTAACTTCAATGCGTATGTATATACTGTACACTATATTACTCACGAGGTAAGAAAGTTCGTTTACATAGAGGTTTTAATAATAGTGTGATAAGGAGTGTCATGTTTAGACAAGTGAACATATTATTACATTTAATTTCACTTGCATCAAAAACGTTATGTCATTATTTAAAAATTGTAATAGTTTTTACAGTTACTATGTAACACTGTGTAATGCTCAAATGGACAGAATGATATAAAACCGCCAGCTCCAGAATTTTAGTTTCCTGGTGTGAGTGGTTATACATCCGGAATCTGAGTGAATTGTGACACTTGACAAACATCTGTCTCTTCGTTTTTGACAACGAAAACTTTACGAAATGTCTGATAGCCCTAATAATTGTCATACATGTACAATATTACAACTTAACAAGTAAACCCTAACCCCTCCCTGTTAACATATATAGATCCCTTCACTGTATAACTGCAGTACTAATCTTTTGTGGGCAAATTGACTTGGTATAGTGAAATTTGACATAATATTAATTGTTATTAAGTAACATACATGTCATCAACTGTTTAATCTATATTATTAAAATATCCATCAACTAAAACATTGTCAAAATTTATTAATTTGCCTTAAAGGGGTCTATATTGCTATGTGTACATTTACATGTACCTGGTATTTCTTCTATTTTTATCTATTAGAGATTATTTTGATCCTTCCTCAAAGTAATGTTGTTTGTAGGACCGCTGTCCATGAATTCACGTAACCTCAGCGCAAAATTATGAATTTGTAACACTACATGTATGTTGATGATTTAACGTGTGTTTGTCAATTGAATTATGAGCATTCAGTATTAATTTGCATGCAGAGATTATCTTTTCCTGATTTGGTGTGAGATCAGAAGATTATAAAACTTTTCAATAATTAAGCTTTCAGGCATATGGTAATTTTTTTTTTATGTTGATATAGATGGTATATTTCCTTGTTTTTGTGATATAATAGTACAAAATTTGCCACAATTACCAATGGGTCGTACAAACAGGCAAACAACATTTAATAAAAACAGCTGACTGTGAAAGCAGGAGATAATATTCAACTTTAATATTCAGCTGAAGTTATAATGTGTTATATGATAATTGTACATTACTTAATGTAATCGAATGTTTGTGTTTCACTGTAATGAGGAAATCAGTGTCATGATGAAATAATGATGTATGATCATGTGAATGATAAACTGAAAATGCATGCTAAGTAAGTGTTGTGTGCACATATATGCAAAATGAAAATAGCAAAAACTTGGCCATCCAGCAAGTGTAAATTATAAATATACTGTAGCAAAAGTAGGTAAATGAGTGTGAATTATTAATGCTTACAAAAATAGGTCAATGCCCAGCCTATATAGCTCTTAATCATGGTGATAATTGAATTACCCTGAATGCAATTACACTGCTTTCTGTACATTTAATTTTCATAGATTGCTATTGCACATCATCGTGCAATTTTAAGATTTGTTAGGGGATCTCGTTGAATTTTTCTTGGAGATATGATATTAGTTCCTCACATTTAATTATAGGTTTCTGTTAATTACATGTGCTTTGTTCATGTCATCTGCACTGTACTCTGTTATAATTTTTATTCGCCATGGTGTGACTGTCTCACACTTGAACATTTTAGTACAGTTTTATCAACTTAAAAACAAAAATTGTTTCAGAGCTGATATGTGTCAATTGAGGCATGTGTTTCGAAAAGTTGAAAAAGAGACTGACAAGTGCACCCAATTAGACGGCTAGCTAACGACTCGAGTTTGTGAAGTGATAAAATATGATTCCGCCATCACCAGCGGAAGATTATTGTGCATTTTAATTCTTACAAAATGTGCTGCATTGTCTACCCTTACAATGCATGATTGTTTGCGGCGTTGTTTCTAACATCAAGGTCATCATATGGTACACAGTTCTTGTAATAGCAGTTTTTAGAAAGTTATATAATATTGTTAACTTTGGAAGTCCAAAGTTGAAATACCAGTGTATAGATATGGAATTCTGAATACACCAGCTTTCACTTTGAAGTTGAATATATAGGCATGCAAGTCAGCATCTGTCTTAAACCTATTTAGAAAGAAGTTGAGATTTTGCAGCAATGTGTTATTACTTTATGCTATAGTAACATGTAAACTTGTGTTGCTGAAATCAAATTTGATCATTGATAAAATATTTCGATCCACAGACGAGCACTGTAAAAATTTGATGTTAGCTATTGATTGTCAGTTAACTGTATATGTTGAAAATCAATGTTTGTTTTGATGATTTTGTTTGTCATCAATATATATAGACAATATGTACTAAGCAAAGATCTGAATGACAGCTAGGGTATCAGAGCAAGTTTAAAAAGCCAGTTTATAAGTTTGAAAGAGCTTTCTGAAAGAGCTTTCAGGATTGACCAATTTATGTTTTTTCATCTAAAGACACATGTACCAGTAGTACCAGTATTTTCAAAATGTACAGCTTGAGGCAGACTATCATATTCATAGCAGCTAGAGTTTGATTTATATCAGATCTTCTTCCATGTTTCTTGGCAAATTTGATTTCATTTCTTTTAGATAAAGCATTGGCAGATTTATACTCTATTATTTTGCAAGTAGGCTGACGCTTCGGACGAAAAAAAAATCAATCAGGCATATTCTTTTTGCATTTTTTTTTTGGAGGAGGCAATTTATTTTTCACTGCAAGATATTATACAATAGCAGGACCAATCTCTTTGCAGATTAAAAGATGTTACAAGCCTAGGAATGTCTGGTGGGATTAAAGGGAATGCAAAAATAAAAATTCTTCCACCAATTCTCATTTTTTTCAAACCTCAAAGATAAAATGTATGAAAAAAAAAATGACAGAAAAATTGGGGTATTATGAATAATTGTATGAGAATTAAGTTAACTCCAAGGGAGAGAATATAATGAAGCTTTGTCATAAATAATGGATATGATTACTGAAATTGGTTAGTTTTGAGTTGGGGCCGGGAGAGAATAAGTTATGTTAGTTCAGTTGGTTTTCAGCCATTCATTTCTAATGGGTTGTGAAGTTATATACAGTGTAGATATACCAGGCAGGATGTAACAGTTTTGACAGGAAACTCAAGTCACTATAGCTATTGAGAGAAGCAACGACAAGCGACAATGAAATGGCTTGTTTAAACTTAATCGCGGATTTTTAAATACCTATTTAATTGTAATAGTAAGTAATTTTTTTAGATTCGGGTATATAAGCTCCCCCAAGAATATCAGTTTATTTGAAATTCTAATGAGTTGTGGCCTTTTAAAAAGGGGCTCGATCATTTACATTATATTCACAGTTTATTTCATCATTGGTTGTAGATGTGAAGTTGGCAAATATAAAAGTAGGTCAGCTTATTAAATTTGTGTGGAAAACTTCAAGTGGATTTAACAGTTTAACAAATTATATTTGTAAATGTAATATTTATAAACATGTACGTGTATTACAATATCCACGAATAGTCTTGAGAAGTACATCTTGTGAATTTTAAAATCTCACTTTTATTTTTCGAACACATGTAAACTAAGCAAAATTATGATAAAATTTTGGCATTTGTGATTTGATGCAAAATGGCTGAATCTCAGAATTAAATACTCGCATATAAAATAAGGAATTTACAGTATTGTTTACCTCATTTGAAACTTGAGCTTAATAAACTCTAAAAAGTTTTAGAACTATATAGGCGGTATACAAATGTAATATGTGGTCAATTTTGTTATGAACTAAGTTTTAATACACCAATTATAGTTTATAAAAGAAGCTTTCTGCATGCATGGTTTTACAAAATTTCCATGGATTTGTCCATGAAATACTTGTCAGTCATTCTGTAACATTTTATTTCTTGTGCTGGTTGTCTATGTCTATACATGAGTAATTTCCTTTTGTGTAACCATGCAGCCTTATCAGTAATGTTGTGTGAAAACTAGCATCCAGTTTTCATAATTGCCTGCCTATAAGCACTTTGGTCATTGTTACAAGTAATACATACTTCACTCACTGTTTGTAGATTCTAGTGGGCCATTATACAAATCTACCCAACCCCAAAAAAGTAAACACCTAATTATTAAAACCCTACAGATTCTAATCTTCTTTCCTGACATTGTCCGTGCAATTGAGTTTTAAACAGTAGTAAAACCTGGCTGTTAATAGGTATATCTTTGTTGCATTAATTAAGCCTTTTAGTAAGGAGATCGAGATCTGAGGCGATTTTAACACGGGATCAGCTCTGGCTTGAGTTATTTTGTTAGAGCTGCATACCAGTAATTTTATTTTTCATTAAGAGTCTGTATGGTTTGGTGGTAGATGTACTTGTTGCACACTTTTGATATTGATAATGATGGGAATTCATCTGACACCAGAATGTCGATCTGCATACAGCTATCGTTAACTGTTATGGATGCAAAAGAGGAAGAAAAAGAAAGAATATAATATATAAGCAATAAAAGCTTTGTGCATAGTTTAACTATGCCTGTGAATTAACCCATATTCTCTGTTATGTACTTATTAAGGCAAGTTCACAAGCCTGTCCATTAGTTTATCTGCTGTTTATCTATTTATAGGTGGTAGTTATAATTTATATATTTTATTTTGGGCAAAAGATTGTTGTGTATGCATGAATAGGTTCTGTAAACAAAGAGTATTTCCATGAGATTTTAATTAATATATAAATCCTTTATGTAAACAGCATGGTACACATAAGTATGATTTTTGCAATGGAAGGATATATGTACGTCTCTTTATGAATTTTTAACTGACTGATATTAAGTGGGTAAGCCAGTGCGCTGGTTGATACTTGTGCAAACACTCCCAGTTTTAATTTCCTCTGCACAGATTTATGCTAATATATATATACATACAACATGACCAAGGATTCTTTCAAAGCTGCTCAGATCTATTGTTTGACCTTGACATATAAATCACTTGTACTCTAGTATTAAGGTCAAGGGTCAAAGCGGATAAGTATGATGCATTTGTAAATTACATAATTTAGGTTTATAAGGCCATCAGCATTTACTGGTACTGTAGTAAAGATATTGATTTCTAGATTACAGTGGTTAAAATGCATTAAATAGTAAAATTACATGTAGATATGATTTTGGATTTCATAAATTGAAGAGGTCAGAGGTCCTAACCTTCAAATATATAAATTAAGTCAAAATTGCATGAATTTGAAGGCATGCAAACATATAACAACATTTCATTGCATAATTTTTTGTTCTTAAAAGGTATACATGTACTGTAAACAGGGAATTATTCACCCTCATTTTAAATTTTGCCCTCGTTATCATCAGGCAAATGTAAGGCTGGGCATATTCAAAACAATGCGTATTGGTATAGGTCCTTTATAATTAATACTCTCAACTGCAATTTTTTTTCTAAATACTTAATTATTGATGCTCATGAATACTAATAAAAGCTTTAAGTATATTAGGAGGGGGTATAAATACATGTATATTGAATGCTCCATAACTTGTGAAAGTCTCCTTTGAACTGAGAGTTTTTGGCTTTGATGTTGTCAGACATGAAGTAATAGGCAATCAAATGAATCCAATGGGGATAAAAAGAGCCATATCTCTATAGGAAGACCTGTCCCTGATGTGTCATCACGCGTGATGTAACTACAGCTGTCGATTTCCCATGCATCTTCACCAGCCAGAGGCTGTATTGTATCATAATTGTCATGATCTTGTGAACTTGCTCCTAACAAGTGCAGATTTTATGGACCTGCATCAGGGATTATAGGGATAGTGTGAGTGGGAAGCTAAGCGTGTATGGGGTCTCTCAGCATTCTCTGGGGTGGGGGAGGGACCCCGACTAAGTTGATAAAGATTTACACCAGTGGTTAATGTTTAGATGTTAAATTTTCAGAATTTGAGAAACATCTTTTCATATTCTTCTGCATCTGTATTGATAAGTTGGGTAATAATATTTTCCTGTGTTGTGTTAAATAAGAAAGATACACAGATTTTTAAAGTCAGCATTCTTCGTGTCTTTGAAAAAGAGTGAAGATTTTATTGTCGTGTTATCTCAGCATTCCCATCTCCATTGTCAGACAGATACTTGTAAATTTTTATTGAAGCTAGCTCATAGTGCCTCACACAGTGCAAGATTCTCGAGCCTCGTACTCTGCCTATAGAGGCGATTTCTCTTCAGTATAATACATGCATTATAGGTAGTGTATTTTGTGTATATATGTACGTAGAGAAAGTTTAAACATGGATCTTAATATACCTTTTCTTTTCAAAAAGGAAAAGGGTGCCGCAATATAATTACCGTAGGTAAGAAGTGAGGTTAATGTTCATTTTATCGTTTATCAATTCGCAAGGATTTTGATGAAAAAAAACTGTATTACAGTGAAAATGTACGATGCAATGAAACTTAATGCCAGTTTAAAAAATAAGCCCCTGAATTGATTTACAAGTAGCAAATTTATTCAATGCAGTCAAATTAAAAAAAAATTAAAATAAAAATTCTGCACAAAATTGGCAGAAGTCTTGATTAAGTGATGATTTATGCCTTTTTGAATCCACATTAATTGGAAAGTGGAGAGGGCTAATCGATCATGTATTTTTTAAGTGCAGTATAACTATATGCTTATATATTCCTAGTTCATAGGAAATACTGTGGTCTGTGGTGAGAAATTTATGAGTTGAACTGATGTATCTAAATTGATATGTGGGGATTTTCCTCTGTGCCTTTTTATGAACCATTTTCTACAGTATATGAACATGCAGAATTGATAATAGTTTAATCCATAAAAGCTAAATGGTGATTGCTCAGCTGTTGCAGACTTACAAGGATGTATCTATTCATGTCAGTGTTTGTATTAAGTACCGGTATGTGGTATGCATTCCAGCTTACATGTCAATATCACCAATCGTTTTTTTAAAGTTGACCACTCAAGGACATTTATATTTAATCCATTTGTTGGTTGAAAAACCCCATGCTCATTCATCGAGCAATAGCATAATCAGGTTAGATTTTTTTTTTCAGGAGAAGTATTAGCTGATACATTTGTTTCTTTTCATTTAGAAACCAGATTTGTTTATGCTAAGGCCTAAAAGAAAAAAAAAATTGGATCTGGCATTTGAACATATTCAAGTTTGCTCTTGAGTGGTTGTTTCGAACTATATCACAGCTACTATTACAGGGGAGACATCATTATTTATGATTCTCGAAAACCCCTGTGTATATATAAGCAAGAGAGTAGCAGTTAATGCGGTGTGTGATTCAAGTTCAATTTGAACTTCAATTATGATCCCCTGAGCGAGAGAATTTCTGCAATGCTATATATTTGTGCTTGCCATTTGTGGTGGGTTATGCTATGTGGTGATCGAAAGCCAAGCTGTGTGTCTCCCCGACTCTTCAGGTTCTATTTGGTGTTTGGTGGGTGGGGGTGTTGGACAAATCTGACCATTTTTTTATAAAGACCCTTTGTTTTGTAATTGTAGATGATTGCTGGTGCCATTCTCTGAGTGTTTTTGTCGAATGTGAACTTGCTGCACTTCAAGTGGACTGGAATTAAAAACAAGAAAAGTGAGTATATAGGCAGATTTGTACTGAATTATTTGTTGTTGTATATGATGGACATTAGTTAAGGGATCTTTGAAGAATGACAATGCATGATTATGGCCCAGCCAGTTTATTTTTCAGTTTGTTGCAAATAAATTAAAAATTGAATGTGTTTCTTGACAGTTTTTCATCTTGTTCATTGGAACAGTTGTACATATATCATTAATAATATCCTTTTCAAATTTAATTGTTTTTCACAACTTAAAGAAGTTGGTGACATATGTAATTGTTCAGAGAATTGTTTTTTTCCTAAATTAATTACAGCTGTAACTTAATTGCAAATTTGAATTATCTTTGTGATGTACTTTAAATATATATTTCCGTCAAGTCTTTTAAAATGAAATTGAAAAAATTAAGCTAAAACTATGTACTTGTTGTTCTAGATTTTTTCTTTTCACTCTTACATTATTTTCTGGCCTAGCTGGCAAGATCAAGTTTATGTTATGCAGGCAAACCACTTATCTTCATGTAAAATTCTTGTATCTTTAGTTTCAGTTTGGGTTTTTTTTTTGTCTATTGTGTAAATTGTTTTCTGAGGTTTTAAGCACACAGGGGAGGTATGTATTGCATAACTGGGAAATTGTTTTTATGTTATCTGATAACTGGTCCAGAAAAAACTATTCTGCAGATCTGTTTTCTTCTGAGTGATATGTTTTATGGCTTCAATACGGGAGAAATCATCATCCAGTTTTATTTTGATGTTCTTAAAGCCACATGCAGGTGTTGACTTACTTACTTTACACACCTGTTGATGTGGGAGGGGAGAGTGGTTGGAGGGGGGGGGGGGCAGAGAGTGTATGTGTTTAAACCATCTGTCATGGTGGTTTAGTGATGTGCACTTCAAGAACCTGCTGGTATCAGAGGTGAAAGCAAGTACAGCCATCATTTAAAACTCGGGAGGCAGCTGCTGCTGGTGAAATAGTAGCCCCCCAAGCAATCTGTGTAAATGTAATGTATATTTACCGGTAGATGTATCATTTACCTACATGCCAACAGTGTACGTAATACAGCTATCAAACAGCTAGTTTGTTTATTATCTGATAAATAGAATTTTATTCAACAAAGTTTTGGTGGAGATCAATCAATAGAAAAACTCCATTTTTTCTTAATTCCCAACTTACATATATACATGTACCATGGGATATTTGCTGTATATATAGTTTAAATCCCATTCATAACCGTATTTACAAGTATGATAACATATATAACATTTTAACTGTTATTGTATCTATTATATATTGTTATTTGATTATGAATAACAGTGTATTTTCATGTTCATTCTGTATAACAACAGTGTCTGGAGCAGAAGAAAATGGCCGCCCAGGAGATTCAGACTCCGACATTAGTATGTTTGCATGCAGGCATACAATTAATTTGTGTATTGTGTGGTACATATATGTATGAATACATATTACATGTATATAGATATATTAATATATTTATCTTTTATCTCATGTTTTCTAGCCCTTGTGGTTTTTTTTTATGATGATCTGTACATTCCTTTGCCATGTGAAACAAACGCTCTCCCCTTGGCACCTCTTTTGTGATCATATTAAAGTTTTGGAAAAAAATAGGAAAACTATAGAAAAAAATGTCACACCAGTTTTAGTTCTTACTTATCATTACAATATGTCAAGTATAACTAGAATAGCTAATAAAGGTGAGAGCTTCCGGAAGCCCCTCCTAAGCTAGGCTTAAATTTGCCCTGGACCCATATTGGTCGCCAGACCAGGCCACGTGCTTTCGGACACCCTTTTGACAAATTCTGGATTTGCCACTGACAATGGTTAATTTAAAGGCATATATCTATAAATACAAACTATAGAAAACATGGGAAAAAAGATTTTCTCGTGAGTTTTGACTGGATATTTGTTTTTATCTAACCTTTGTGATTTCAATATGCTCACCATTCATAATTAGCTATAGATGAGTGGGGTTATACTTGAAAACACACAGTTACTTAAAGATTGGATAAAACGTCATATCTAGTTCGAACTACGAGAGATTCATAGAAATGTGCTAATTCACCATAAGTATCCTTATAGACAGAAATAGTGACCAGTTATGGCACAGAAAACATATTACAGCCCCTAATTTGCAGTCTAGTTGTTTTTATTTATAGTTTGCGAATGTGTTAATCCTCATGTGCATAATATACACCAAATCACTGATGATTACCATGGTAACCAAAGCAGTCTCAGTAAATATGTTATGTTACGAAACATGATTTTCGAGTATACGATAACATGTGTAATTGTCACGCTGTTTACGTCTTTTTGTAATGGAGCATATTTACTGAGGCTTTTAAAGGAAATACATGCATTATTTATAGATATGTTCCTGATTGATATTGCATCTATATATTACCCTAATGTCGTACATATTATGTAGTGGTCTTGTATATGTTTGTGTCTGTGTGTATTTATCACTATGTATCAGTGATTCTTCTCAACCATGAGGATCGACAGAATTATCTGAGTGATTCAAAACTTTTTGTCTGAATAGGCAGTTGTTTCCATTTCACAGGCAGCAATGATGAAAATAAGTAAGTCCGTTCTCATATGAAGTATAATCATGTGTAATTTTTAGTAATTTAGTAAATGACGTGTTTTGCTGTATCAAACTTCTAATCCACAGGCAATCTTTATAAAGATTCCCTATTATTTTGGCAATTAATGTAGGTCTTTTCAGAAACTAGAGGTTGTTGAAATCCGTAGTTACACTTTACTAAATTACTGTGAAGACTTTTAGATGGATAATGATAAACTTTTTAAGTCAATCGAATGAATAGATCTAATTCTTGTACATTCATGTTCTGCAATATGAAGATCCGAATTGTTTGAAACTAACTTTTTAATGTGGTGCCAAGACTGTCTGACTGAAAAAATTTCATGAATGTGTTGATCTTGAGAATGAATTTTGGTATGTAATAGTTATTTATATTAAAATTTTACAAAGGTTTAAAAAGATTTTTTTGTAGATCATATCGCACTTGAGAATTAATATCACTTGGAAATATAAGACACATGTGGGTATAATGCATATAAATCAATAATGACTAAGTTCTGTTCCTACATATATCTAGAATTTCAATTTAACATTGAGTTTTAGCTGTTGACATTTTATTACCTATCAAAAAATTTAAATGACACAGACATGACATAAAATATTTTTTTTCTTTGAAATATCCTACATTGAGCATTTCTTAAATGCTGTGTTAAAAACTTGTCAGAAGTTTTCTGATTACAGCCCAGTACATCCACCTTATACATGTACATGAGGCATATATATGTTATGTTATTTTGCCAGTTTTATCTTGGTGAAGTTAAAGTTTTTGGGTATGTAGTGTACTGGTGCCTATTTATGAGTAGGATTCAACTTTAATGTTTCAAGAGTTATTTCCCCTGGAGTCATGAGTCCTAGGTTGAAACATCTGGCTCAAATATTATGTCCTGTAGACTACTAGACTACCAGTGATGCATGTGTATGAATGAAGCTTCTCCTGACATTAAAATACAATACATAGTTACAAACATGGTCTCACACACATAAAACTCTGTTAAAGCGAAGTCCTAGGGACCCATTTACTTACTTTGTTATATCCATAATTCGTTGTATCCGTATAACGAATTCATTTTAAGAAGATAAGCGAATTCATTATATTCATATTTTTTTCAAGGTGACTACCATTTGTGGTTACTGGGACATGAATTAGAGTACCTTCTAGGGCTGGGACGATACTGTACTCTTCCGATTCGGTACATATCACGATACATGAGATGCGATACGATACATATCACGATACATTGCAACTAAATGAAAACATGAATAAGGGTTTAAAATTTATTCAATCTGTCGATGTATTACCGCATGTCCAAAGTTATTTTATTATATTTTAAATGAGCATTGCACAATTTACAAATTACTTTAGTCTCATATACACTACTTATTCATAAACAAGTGATCCAAAAGTTTACCACACTCCAGATTTAGCTTCCTAACAGTTTTGACAACTTTACGAGGTTTTCCGCCATCTTTGTACTTTCATATGAGGCGCGCGGACTAAAATAACCGATTATGAAGCTCAGATACTTTTGGAAAATAAAAAAAGTTCACTTAGGTATCGTTGTATTAATGGTAAATGTATCGATCCAAATATCGTCAAAATAAATACCGTGATGCACCGGTGGATCGTCCCATCCCTAGTACCTTCTCTAGAAACCTCAAATAATTGGATGGTACATGCAGGGGTTTTTGTGAAATCAAACTCAAACAAAGAATTATGTCTATTGCTATTTTCTAAGTTTTAAAACAATCAAACATTTCGTTATAAAAGATGCATATTTTGTTATTATCACCTCTACGGGACTCAAAATGACTTTGTTATATACCCGAATTTGATATAACGAGTTTTTTATAACCATTTAAGTTTCCAAGAATTTATCAAAAATTTCGTCGAGGACTCCACAAAACTTTGCTAAATCCAAGACTTTGCTATATCTGTGTTTGTATTAAACAGGTTTTACTGTATTGTGTGCTTTGTGTACCACAGTCAGTTAATAAAGCTGACAATTATAGAAATTATTTGAGAATATTTATTTTTATGTTACCTGTAATTAAGACAGACCTGTGTATAATTAAGAAATGAAAACTCATATTAATGTTTGATTGGTCATGCACCAGTTTATCATACATGCTCCTCAATCAGTTTCAAAAAAATTAATATGTAGATGTGTGCAGATTTCACAAGTAGAAATTTTTCAGGATACTTAAAACTGTGACAGTTAAAGGGGTTATCAGGGGAGCAGTTTAGTTCATAAGGGTTCACAGTGTACATAGAAACACACTGTTTAATCCTTTTTGGACAATGACTCAATTGTATAACAGATGCAAGTTCACAAGCATTCACACACATGATGGGGGGCCCCACTATAAGGATAAACTACTTGAGAGATTTGTCATGTCTCTTTGTCTAGCTCTGGCACAGGCAACCACTCAGCCACTAAAACTGATGAACTTTGACCTCCTCAGTTTTAGCCAATGGCAGGTTGAACCAAGATACTTGTATACTTCCTGCATGCTGCAAAATCCCTGTATGAAATTTTTGTATGGTTAATTATTGAAATGTTTTAGCATTGTAGATGAATGGTCTGCTAGAGATTTAGATTTTTTGATAGGAATAGGTAATAGCTGAAAGTTTATTGTAACAATTTACAGTTTAAAAATCAGTTACTGATAATATAACATGCACTCACAATAACATTTTGAGCAAGCCTGCCTGTAGCAGTCGATCACATTAGTCTGTTATTGCATAAATGTCACATGTGAACAGTGAGCTTATTAAGTGACATGAAATTTGTCCATTGGACAGATAAATTGAGCACAATGTAGGTTCAATTTCATGCTTAATACTTTTAGAGGTTGAATTTATTTATTCCTCTTACACATTCAGTCATATGATAATTTAAAAAAAAGAATCACTTTAGGTTGTAACTTTGAAATGATGGGATCTAAGGTATTGTATTTTACAAATAAGTCTAAATCCATTGATAAAATACTATGTTTAAGGATTGTTGATAAAAAGGCAATCTTCCAAAAGCATTTTGTTTTGCTGTATAATCTGTGATATTTTGACTGAAAGATGGAATGGTGTTGCATGTACCAGTAATTTAATTTGCTTTTTAATCGTGATTTTGAATTATTTGAAGAAAAAAATTTGATGAGACGTGTTTTTAAAAGAATGAACATTGAGTATGACAGCTAGTTTGCTTGCCTTTACTGTAATTTTCATTTGGTTCTGTCTTTTGTCTTTGCAGTGGCAGAGCCCGGGGCTGGGTTTGATGCCAAAGGCTTTGGGCTTCGAGCCCAGAAGAAGCTGCTCGGCAAAATGTCCAGCAAAAAAATTGTCAAACACTTCATTGACGACTCTACCAGCCAAGTTTTAGACAACACCTATAAGATAATGAAAGCCTTCACAGGGGACAAGAAGCAAGCCGAGAAGTTACTCAAGTACATCATCAAAACCATCATTAAGGTGGGCATTCTGTTTAGAAATGATCAGTTCAATGCCAGTGAACTCCAGGTGGTAGAGTCCTTCAAAAGTAAGTTTCATTCCCTTGTCATGACTGTTGTAAGCTTCCACGAGGTGGACTTCACCTACGACAAGCCATTCCTGAAATCCAGCATAGAGGAGTGCCGGCAACTTCTACAAAGCATCATACAGCGACACCTCACGGACAAATCCAAGGGCCGTGTGGACACTGTGTTCGAATTCTTTGAGGGAGAGGAATTAATGGACGCACTGTTCAATCCTTCAGGGCCCCACAAGAAGGAAATGGACAGCATCACTGCTGATATGCACAAAATGATGGACGAAGGAAACCTTTAACCTTTGGCATGTATAGAAGTGAATCCTATGTGTGTATCAAATTAATCCTGCAGCAATGTGAATGCAATCATAGATCTATAAAAAAGTGTTTTTTTTAAGTGTTTAATTGTCTAAGAAAGAGTCTATTGAATTGTTTTGAGAAAACAATATTTGCAGTATTACACAAACCCCCATGCAAAATTTTTTAAAAGAAGAAGAATTGTAATAAGTTACTAGTATTTTGAGACTTCTTTTTACCATGGAAGAGTGCTTGATCTTGTTATAAATGATTTATTTGTGTTATCATTACATATAGTTTATGTCCATGTTATTATGTACATAAAGTTTCATAATTAGTTTATTGAGTCATATGTTAATTGCCATTGCAGGTAATTTTTGAATTTTTGAACTTAACCTCTTTTTTCAATTGTCAGCAAAGTTAAATTTTTACTTGACACAGTCTGAGTTTTTCGTGTAGTTTATGGAGAAGGGAGGTAATGTAGCTCTACCAATTGCCAATGTCTATGATGACTATTTTTCTTGAAGGAAACAATGAACTGAGTTTAAATGTTTTGCATTCATCAGACTCATCCATATTGAGACAAAATAAGTAAATATTAAAGTGTTTATTAGAGTTCCTAATTTTTTAGAAATGTATGTACTGTGGTTTCAAGAAATGTATGTACTGTGGTTTCCAGAAATGTATTCCTGGACATCAATTTTTTTTAGTATAAGTAAATTCAAGGTTGCATAAATTTGCAGACAATGACCTTTTTGGTACAATATGTTATCAGGTATCAAAGTTAAAAAATTATTGATAAAACCACAGTATATGCATTAAATCAAATGCATCTGAAAAACAAAAATACATCTGGAAAAGAAATATTAATACATGTACTGAATTTTTGTTATATATATAAATTTATCTGAAAATTTTGCAGGCCTTATGCTCTATGAGAATACAAATCAGAGTAAAACATGCATACATGTATTTAAGTCAAACAGAGTGTATAAGAAGCGTTTTGTATTGCAGTTGATGATTATATTAAGTTTGATTTCATATATGACTCATAACATGTAATTGCTTTAGATTACATTCCATCTTATTTTTATGTTAAAGATTTTTTTTCTTCATATGAATATTCTTATAGTTGTGTTCAGTTAATCCTTTAACTGTGAAAAATTGGTGCTGCCAGCACTTTATGATTTTTTTCATTGTATATTTTATAATGTATACAGATTTCATCAATATATTATTTACTTTCACAATTTGAAGAAACACTGTGCTGTATATTCTAAATATTCTACATTTCTTAGCAATGATGATTTAAGCAAGGTAAATATTTCTTGCATTCTGGTATACATACAACTGTCCTTTTATTTCTTACATTACCACCCCATTGAAGCTCTTATTAATAGTGTAATGTTAATCCCAATATTTTTTGTGTATCACAAAATTTGTGAAAATTTGGCATATATATATAACCTTTTTTATTTGCGTGATATTTTTTTGGTTTATAAATCTCTATTAATAGTAACCTATATAAGATACAGTTTCTGTGTATTTTAATTTTTGGGATTTGAAAGTGGTCGCAGAAAAAGGCGAAAAAGAGATCATCACAAAAATAAACAGATATATGGTATGTAACAACAGATATTGACATGTATTAAATTCATCTGAGTGACTTTAACCTCCTCAAACTTTACAATGTCAGCAAACACATATGCAACCTTCCCATGAACTTATCTTGGTATTTTTTCCTTATTGAATGAACCATCCGATTTGTCTTCCTGTTAGCTTTGTATGGTTTGACTCTTAATTTAGATAGTACTGTAATTAGA
This sequence comes from Magallana gigas, assembly GCF_963853765.1. Taxonomy (NCBI): domain Eukaryota; kingdom Metazoa; phylum Mollusca; class Bivalvia; order Ostreida; family Ostreidae; genus Magallana; species Magallana gigas. The sequence continues at coordinate 32,594,159 of NC_088858.1, read as the reverse complement.
TATTACCCCAGCACAACTAGGAAAAGGGAATCGGCCATTAAAGATGAAGAGTTTTTGTATCTGTGCTTAATAGATTTTAGAAAGAGACTGTTTTATACTCTGATTTGTTTATTTCTACAGAAAACGAGACTAGTCATTTATCCAAACTGTGCTAAGACTTCGACCTTGTTACCCTGTTATCTAAATGAGAAGGAAATATTTCTACAAATCTTAATTTACACAGCTTAGGTCAGCCGTTTATTTATCTTTTCTTCTTCTTTTTTTCCCTCTTAGCATCTTTGATTATAGTGCTAAACCGCCTGTATGTCAAGTAAACATATATATCTTTTTTTTTAAAATTTAGATAGAAATATTTACAGGGAAATGTTATTCTACTTTTTATATTCATATTTGAACATTACAGACTTGAAGAAAAAAAAGATAATGTGTATTTTTTTTTTTATGAAACTTAAGGAAGTTAAATTGATTTTAATTATTTTCATTGATGGCTTTAATGCTACTTGTTAAGGAAAGGGAAATTTTAAATAAATTTCAAGTGCTTTTAAAATATGGCTATGATGCTACTAATAAATTTAAAAAAGGGGGGGGGGCACAATGTAATGCCATCATTTACTATGCAATCTTATCCTTACCATACATGTATATCAAACACTCAAATCAGGTTTTTTGAGGATACCGCATATGTATTGCAGTTAAAATGAATACATGTATATCTGATAATTTACATCATTTTTTTAGTTGAACGATGACCAATAAAGTTCATAGAAATTTAATAAATGGTAATTGATGCTTGAAAAAAAAAATTAGAAATGAAATATGTTGCTCATGAATTGTTGCATTCAAAGAAAAAGAGAAAAGCATTTTTATAAGAAAATATTTTTGTTGAACTTCCAACCTTTAAACCAGGTGCTCACTTGTTCTTCCTGCTGAAAAAGATGTTTACAATTGTCAAAACTGATGTGACCCTTAGTGTATAACCAATAAAAAGTATTATGATATATGAAAATGATATCCTTGAGAAAATAATTGATGAAACACCATTCATGAAGACACCATTCATAAAGAATTAATAAAGATCATATGGTCTTTCTTTTTTTTTTTTGGGGGGGGGGGGGGGTGGTAGCAAATAGCAAATAAATTCACAAAACATCAGATATCTCTAAAACAGGCTTATTTTTTGTTATGTTTTGAGTAATATTTTAAAATCCAATTATGAACTTTGTTTACCTTATTTGATGCTTGTATTTTTCTTAGAGTAAAAACTTAACAGTGTTTATTGTATGAAATACTTGTATGAAGTCATTTTAAGCTTGCCTCAGTCTTTTTTTTCTTTTTTTAAGTAATGAATGACACAACACTTACTGCAAGGGTACATTGTATAGAGAACCAAGGAAATAATAGGTTATTTATATATATTTCTACAGTATACTTAATTATGTATAATATGGTATACATATTTAGCTCCATGAAGAGATTTTGTTGGATATATATATATGAGAGAGAGAGAGAGAGAGAGAGAGAGAGAGAGAGAGATTTCATGAAATAAATATTTTTACACTCTATGTAAAATAAGCAATAAGGAACTAGTGATAAGTGTCACGAAGTACATGTATTTAACATCAGGTACTGTAAATAAAATTTATGCTTTCTGTTAAATATGTGGAATATTGTTTTCTCTCTATATATAGTGACATACCATGAAAATGTATTGTGAAATCTGCTCGACAGATCTTTAGTTATTTGAGCTGTAAACTGAAATGAACTCATTTCTGACCACCAAATGATTTGATTTACGTCCCTGCATCCATCTGGCTAATTTCAACAAAACTAAAAAAAAACAATCTTTACAAAAAGGACATTTCTTATTTGTCCAATAAAGGACCATACCCTTTTTGAAAGGGAACTTATATAATCTTAAAAAATAAAGAGGTTTGCAAAAGTGGACCTAGATATTCATATATATACACACACATACATAATTGATCTGCAAAACGAAGATTTCCTATCTTGAAAACTGTAGGAGGAGTTCTCCGTACAATAGGGGTATACCCTTTTGGCAGCCGCACTCCCGTCTGACCGACTGTCGTGTTTACCATATCACTAAATGATTTTTATTTAGAAAACCCGGTTAAAATATCCTCCAATAGAATAACAACTCTACAAACACTGATGTTTCTAAGATGGCACTTAGATGTAGTATAGATCCAAATTAATGATTAACAAGAGGCACAGGGGCCACATCGCTTACCTTAGCAACAATGGGTAACTTTGGTCAAATAAGCATTACAGTATCAAAATATCTTGACAACTACTGTGGTTTCATTTATATTCAAGGGTATCAATTTTTGGATGAAGTGAAAATCACAGTTTCAAGAATAGGTAAATTCGTGGCCAATGACCTTATCAATACAAAATGTTTATAGAAATTGCACTTCGATGAACATTTAATTTCGTGGATCAACTTAACAACGAAATCCACAAAAATTGGTATTCAACGAATATTGATGAAACCTCAGTAAGTACTGTTCAGTAGACCCTTTAGTTAGCTTTGTATTTAAAGGGTACTTAATTATATATTAGTTATAATTAAAATTTACAAATTTTAACTGAATGCGATTTAACATTACCAAAACCTATCATCATGATGGTCATTAATTTAACAATGAAAGGGAACCATAGGACGTGGAGCCCATTGAAAGCGAGTTTTACCCATTCGCTTTGATCTAGTCAACTTTCATATAGTGTCATAACTAATTAACTTTTTACCTACTACAGGTCAATCCTGCATACTAAGGAGTGCCAACAATTTTGTACAAAGTATCTTACAACAATATCTATTGGACAAATTATTATTCAATTAATACTACAATGTAATATTTCAGTAAGGAAGAGTGCATGATCGAATCAAAATGTTTTGTTTGTATTATTTATCACACAAAAAAATTACTACATTCAATATTCGTTGAATATCAATTTCAGTAGATTTTTTTGTTTGGATTATATACTATAAACAATGTCTGTTGCAGTGCAGTTACAATTTTTGATAATTTTCATTAATTTTCATAAGAAACAAATTGACGTATTCTTGACTAGATGTGATATTCATTGGATCCATAAAAATTATCGCCCACGAAAAGTAATGAACCCACCTAGCTATTTTATGTCCAGAATTAATGAAAATTACAGACACGTATCCTTTTTGAACTTTATATATACTTTGTATTTCAATTTTGTGAGATTTGTGGTATTTCCTTTTTGGTGTATTAAAAATCTTAAATTTGCAAAAGTGGACCTAGAAATTCATATATACACACACACACACAAACACATACATAATTGATCTGCAAAACAAAGACTTCCTATCTTGATAACTGCGGGAGGAGTTATCTGTACAATAAGGGTATACCCTTTTGGCAGCCGCACTCCTGTCTGCAACATTCACGAAAACTCCTACTTTATTTCTTAAATCAACCTCCATATACATGTAGTGCCATAACTAATAAACTTTTTACCTACAACAAGTCAATCCCGCATACTAAGGAGTGCCGACAATTTCTACAAAGTATCTTACAACAATATCTATTGGACAAATTATTATTCAATTAATACTACAATGTAATATTTCAGTAAGGAAGAGTGCATGATCGAATCAAAATGTTTGTATTATTTATCACAATTTTTTTTACTTAATTCTATTTTCGTTGAATACCAATTACGGTGAATTTCATTGTTTGGATTATATGCTATAAACAATGTCTGTTGCAGTGCAATTACAATTTTTGATAATTTTCATTACCAACAAATTGACGTATTCTTAACTAGCAGTGAGATTCATTGGATCCACGAAAATTATTATTAAAGTAATGAACCCACCTAGCTATTTTAAGTGAAGTATTAATGAAAATTACAGACACGTATCCTTTTTATATATACTTTGTATTTCAATTTCGTGAGATTTGTGGTATTTCATTTTTAGCTCAACTGAGCTGAAAGCTCAAGTGAGCCTTTCTGATCACTTTTTGTCCGGCGTCCGTCTGTAAACTTTTTACATTTTCGACTTCTTCTCCAGAACCACTGGGCCAATTTCAACTAAACTTGGCACAAAGCATAATTGTGTAAAGGGGATTCATGTTTGATAAAATGAAGGGCCTTGCTTTATTTCAAGGGGAGATAATAAGGATTTATTGAAAACTTGTTGATATTTTTTAAAAATATTCTTCTCAGAAACCATTTAGCCAGAAAAGCTGAAACTTGTTTGGAGGCATCCTCAGATAGTGTAGATTCAAGTTTGTTAAAATCATAATCCCCGGGGTAAGGTGGGGCCACAATGGGGGGGGGGGGGTCAATGTTTTACATAGAATATATAGAGTGACTCTTAAAAAACCCTCTTCTCAGACACCAATCAGAATGGAAAGCTGAAACTTGTGTGGAAGCTTCCTCATGTAGTGTAGATTTAAAGTTGTGAAAATCATGACCCCCAGGGGTAGGGTGGGCCACAATGGTGGGGGGAGGGGTGTCAAAGTTTTACATAGGAATATATAGTGTAAATCTTTTAAAATTTTCTTCTCAAAAACCATATGGCCAGAAAAGCTGAAACTTGTGTGGAAGCATCCTCAGAGGGTGTAGATTCAAATTTGTACAAATTATTGTCCCTTGGGATAAGGTGGGGCCACAATGGGGGTCAAAGTTTTACATAAGAATATATTGAGTAAAAATTTAAAAATCTTTTTCTCAAAAACTAATCAGCCAGGAAAGCTGAAACTTGTGTGGAAGCATCCTTATGTAGTGTAGATACAAATTTGTGAAAATCATGAATCCAAGGGAGGGTGGAGCCACAAGGGGGGGGGGGGGGGGATGTCGAACTTTTACATAGGAATATATAGTGTAAATCTTTTAAAATCTTTATCTCGGAAACTAATCAGCCAGGAAAGCTGAAACTTGTGTGGAAGCACCCTTATGTAGTGTAGATACAAATTTGTGAAAATCATGAATCCAAGGGAGGGTGGAGCCACAAGGGGGGAGAGGTCGAACTTTTACATAGGAATATATAGTGTAAATCTTTTTAGAATCTTCTTCTCAGAAACTAATCAGTCAGGAAAGCTGAAACTTGTGTGTGGAAGCATCCTTATGTAGTGTAGATACACATTTGTGAAAATCATGACTCTGGGGGTAGGGTGGAGCCACAATGGGGGTCGAACTTTTACATAGAACTTTATAGTGTAAACTTTAAACATCCTCTCAGAAACTAATCAGCCAGGAAAATTTACATAGGAATATAACTAGAATAAAATTAAAATAACTTTGTCTAAAACCAATTGCCTAGAAAAGCTGTAAATTTACTGAAAGCAACCTCAGATAATGTAGATTTAAATTCTTTCAAATCAAAATCTTTTAATTATTCACAAAAATGAAATGTTATGATATATGGTTTTACTTATATGCAAGCATTTTGACATATTGCTGTATATCTTTCAGATTGTTTAGACTTTGGTCCCTGGATGATTCTTGAGCCTCACAAGGGGTTCAGAGTTTGATGTAGGTTTATATCCTTTATATAAACAATTGTTTAGGATGTTTTTGAGAACTGCAATGCTCAACAAGTGATATGGCTATAAAATCATCCTTTTAGGAAAGAGACTTGATATAAATATAAGAATATCCCGGGTAAAAAAATGGACTCTTTCTTATACAGGATCTACATGTATTATACTACATTGCAAAGATAGTGTGAATTATGACTGTTAAGCTGATTTTCTCCTACCTATTGTTGCTCAGGTGAGCGATGTGGCCCATGGGCCTCTTGTTGTTAAGATGCGTATGGGAGAAACAAGCTGTTTTGCTGTTAATTGACAAAATGTGAGATATGATTGAAAAACAATGACTCATAGATGAGATCACGTACAATATCATTATAAACTTAAAAATATTACTTGATATTACTTCAATATTACTTAAAAATAATTACTCCAAAGAAGTTATAAAGAAAATAATTTCATAAAAGTTTAGACCATTTTATATTTCAAATCTTTACTTTAAATGCTTTATTTCCTCAAAAGAAAATGAATAACCATTTTTTGTTATGGTCTTATTGAATTATGCTTTTCTATTCAAAATATGCTGTTAAAAGGGGGGGTGTTAGTATTTATGATTTAGTCTTCCATGCACTCTGCCTGGTTCCGACGTCTTTAGATAGTCGTAAGCTTTCCTTGGATGTCTCGACCCTGGAACATCGGAGCGGATCCAGCAATATAAAAAGGGGGAGGGGTCCAAACGATGAAATTCAATACGTGGGTAATTTATTATTCGTCAAAATTAAGAATTTTTTAACTTTTCTGTGCTTATGACAAGATCTACATGCAGTTCAACAGAGAGCACTGCAGGCAAGTCCTGTCAGTTTTTATTTACCCATGCACTGTTGACCGTTTTGGTTTTGGTAAGGAAGATTTGCATATGATAATAAACAAGTCTCCAGCAATGAGAACATGCGCTTATGCTTAGTATAAAAAATTTCCGTGAGAAACAAAAAATATTTTAGAGTAATTTAAAAAAAAAAAGCTATTATGATAATGGAATCTGTTGGTATTTTTCTCATCTCTGAAGTTTTAGTTCTGAACTATTATTCAGTTTTGATATTTTATCGATTGCCTTGTCAAAGGAAGGGCTCAATGATCGGATACCATTTAGCGGAAAGTGGAGATAATTTTTCTGCTAAATGATGGTACATATGTAATGCAATTGTACAAGCAATTGCAGTCTCCTGGAACTTATTGTGACCTCTGTAATGGGTGCGCTACATCATCCGTTCAGATGCACAAATATTCTGAAAAGTTTTTAAATAATTTTCATTATGGTTTACATGTAAACATTTGTAAATCCGGGTATGAAGGTGTAGCCAGCATTTCAGAAAAATAACATAACCCGCATATATGCGGGTTACTGTACACAGCTAGGTTATTTTCGCCCCGTGTTATTTTCGCCTTTCTTCGCTTGCATACGGCTTCATCCCGTCTTGAATTCGCCAAGACGAAGGTTAGTTTAAAGATAGATAATATAAGGCATTCTTTAATTCGGCCGCTGACAACGAGGGCAAAAGGAAAGGGGCGAAATTAAAACGGGCGAATATTTCCCTTATATGTAATACAGTATGTAATTTTCTTTTGTATCATACCGTATAATGATTTCACTGCATTTTTCGTTTGAAACGATGCATACAATTTATCTATTATAGTTCCTAAGTTATAGCTTAGATATAATTAGCAAAACAATTTGAAAGTAGTTTTTTTTTTAAAGTAAAACGAATGTGTGTACTCATAAACAAACGTAGTTTTACTCGATCGCTTTGACTTTTGTGTTGACAGTTCAAAACCGTGTGAACTACAATCGATTTTCTTATGAAATTGCATGTGAATGTCATTATTAATCTGTGGTTTTTGTATGGTGGCATATCTCTGCCCCTTGTGTGCAAGTTATTTTTCTGTTAATTATGTCGACATGCAAGATAAATATGTTGACATGCAAGATATTTATGTCAACATGCAACATAACTATGTTGACATGCAAGAAAACTGCAATCAAATAAGAGTTATACAAAATCTCAAATATTGCTAACATGCGACATCTAAGATTTTAGATACGCTACCTTATTTATGTTAACAGGCAACTTCTTTATGTCGACATGCAACTTATTTATGTCGACATGCAACTAAGTTATGTTAACATGCAAGATAAATATGTTGACAGGCAACATATTTATGTCGACATGCAAGTTAGTTATGTTGACATACAACTTAAGTTTCATCTCAACATATTTATCTTGTTTACACGCTGACCGAGCTGGGAAACACCTACTTCTGACATCCATAGGGATTAATGATATTTTTTTAGGAATCTTTCCAATCTTTCTCTCAGTATCTGCATACTTTATGCTTTTCCTCGGTGCGCCTTTTCGAAGCTTTTCCCCCATGTTGATATACGGTAGTAAAGAATATATAGATTAAAATGATTTGATACTTTTTGTACCTGAAATTTAAGAAATATCTAAAATTATTATGAAATTGCTTTCTCTCACTGCCTTCTTTTTTTAGAATTTCGAAATTGGGGATATTTAGTTCTGTTTAATATTTTTCTGTGTTTCAAGCTATAGAGTGAGGAAATTCCAAGTGCTGATGACTATATATAATACATTTAATTCACTTTACACCTTGATTTGCGACATCTTAAAAGAAATATAAACTTAAAAATTTCCTTGAAACCAACAACCCATCAAGGTTTGCATTCACGTTAAAAAGAGAACTAAATGTTGTCGAGTCCTTTTATAAAAGTAAGTTTTATTCCCTAATTATGACATATAGCCAGCTTCCACAAGCCATTCCCGAGAAGCAACATACCTACAGGATTGTCAACAAAGTGGCATACAGTAACACTTTAGTTACAAATCCATATTAAGATGATCTTGGCGCTTTTTCTCCGTATTTTGAAACAAGATTATGTTGTGTTTTTTAATCAATTACGTTTATTGATACTTTGTTTCTTTGAGAAAAAAATTGTAAATATTTCTTTCAATTTCATCATTACATGTATACTTTAAAAATGTATTTTGTATCCCACAATTGAACGTTTTAGAAAATTAATACAAGTTCGTAAATTCTTGGTCGAAGTCGCATGTAGCATTTAAACAGGGAAGATTGTTGTGATTGAAATGGCTCAGTGGTTAGAGCACAAGATATTTGGTAACATTTTAGAGCTTTGGTTTTTAGGTTGAGGGTTCGATACCACCCAAACTTTTTTTTCTTGTCGTTTGCTGATATATTCAAAACTGAATATAGTTAGAAACTGTCCTTTTGTAAACTTGTAATATAACACTATCAGGTACATATGCATATTTATTTGGAAAAAATTAAATTTGAAATTGTATTAAATGGGCATTTCCGCTATCTTATCCCCCCCCCCCCCCCCCCATTTTTTTTAGTACAATTATTATCCATAGATTTTATTCGGTTCCAAATTTTTTCATATTTATTTTTTTTGTGCATTTCAACTCGGTTGTTCAAGATGCACTAGTACCTACATTTATGTAGGTTAACACTCCAGCTCAAATGCATCGAATATATCTTAAAACTAATCTAAATTAATCAGTTGCAAAACTTCGGGAAAATTCCACTGTACTGTATTTGATCTTGTTAGTCAATGTTCAGAAGCACCTGACTTGCCAGACAGAATAGAACATGTCTCTGACCATGTCCATCTGACTTCCTGTCTGTCTTATAAATTTTCTATTTACACGGTCGGATTTGTAAGATGTGAAGAGTCAGATCTGAAAAATCACCAGTGAGTGCGTAGTGTTCTAATCAAAATAAAATTACAACACAACAGCAGTATAAACTTTTCTGTTCTTCTTTTAATGCACTTAATTGTTCCCATTCAAAAACATCTCATATACAGTGCACTTACATGATAATACCCTATTTGAAGAGAAAACGAATGGAATGGTCCGCCAGTATCAAACAAACACTGGTCTGAGGTGAAAGAAAGAAATCGGAGCATACTGTATTATATGTAGAAACACATACAATTGTATGCCCCCCCCCCCCCAAAAAAAAAATAAAATAGAAACATGGCTTCTACTTTATGAATGGGTCACCACACAAAAGTTGCTTTAACTGGCCTAGCGTTTGTGCAATTTTCAGAGTAAAAAAGCTTTGTTTTACAATGTCACAGCCTCATTTTATGACTGAACAATATTGTAATTCATATTTGTTCTTTTTAATGACAAAATAAAACCCCTTTGAAAAAAGGAATGTGTTTACAGCAGAGCTTAAATAACAAATCAATTTGAGCATCACAGGTGATAACAAAGTCAGAAATGACGCATTGGGGAAAACCTTCTTCATTTACACCATGTTTAATCCACTGGTTTTTTTTTCTCCAGAAATTCATAATCTCAGAGAAAACAAGTCTTGTGATTTGATCAAAAATTAAAACAACATATTTCTGCAATGAAAGATCATTTCTTAAAAAAAAAAAAAAAAAAAAAAGGAAAATACATGTATATTCCAACAACAAAAAAATAGAGTTGCATTAGTAAGCCATGTATTTTCTATGAAGCAATGTCTACTGTACTTGAAAAGAATCAACAGACACTATATCATTGACTCGAAAACAAAGTCAAAGAGTTACCCTTCTTTTAACATCAGAAATACATGTAATACATAAACTGTGTAAAAACAGCAGATTAGAAGTGTGATTTACACATTTCTTTCTTGCTTCACACAGACAAGGAAGATTGTGCTATAATCCACATCAACATGCACAGTTTTGAACCATTTTGATGTGTAATTATCAATAGTTGTACAATTTGGCAGTCAAATTCAGAGCACCTTTTCAGAAGACTGAAATATTGGAAGTAACTGGGGCATATATAATTTATAATGATCAAGTTTCTGCAGTAAATATCTATTGTTGTTCATATGTGTATATTCAAGATGGAAATATTAATGATGGTTGACAATTACAGTATAAGGCAGTAATCCAGAAAAACAATCACTTGATAGAATTCCACAGACACTACAATATACAAACATAGAAACCATACATAGGGCATGTTTCTACAAATATTATTAGTACAGAAATGAAAATTTGATAAATCTGGGAGATTTGAAGATGTTTCCACTTTAAGTAGTAAATACCAGTAGGTGTTTTAAAATAAGTTTGAACATATTTGGTGGTCATTTGCTGAAATAAAAAAAATTCAACTACCTCTAGTTGTTCAAGTTCTGCGTACCTAAGGAACCTTGCAAGTTAAAAGTGTAACATAATTTAAAAGTGCAACACATGTGGTGAACATTCTTTATCTGAAGTGATCAGGCAAAAAAAGAAGTTTTTTTTTTTAGATCTGTCTTGGATGAAAAATTAAAAAAAAAATTGAACTGATGACATATGTTGTTTTATAATATCAGTGTGTTAAGCACAGTTGTGGTTATTTCAATATCATATTTTAATGCGCAACAATTTCTTTCTCTCAAAATAACAATAAAGAAAGTATTATAATGCAACAGCTTCTGGAACATGGCGAAAACGATGATCTTTAATATATCTCGGACAACGTAATGTACCAAAGATTCAGAGCATTCACTTTCTCCACAACTGAAATGGTGTTGTTCCAACAGCAGCAAGCAATCATAAAACATACTTGAAAGACCCCAAGAAACAAACAAAAAAATCACATAAAAAAAATCATAATGAGATGATCAAAATAAAATGACTATTTACATTGATGATATCTCAGATCATAACAGCATGTGTCCATCACAGAATATGCCAATCTAACACGTCTATCTAACCAAATTCATCATCATCATCATCATCATCTTCTTCTTCTTAATTATCACCATCATCGTACAAATATAACCAAGTTCTGTACTGCATGACTAGAACACATTATACATATTTATATTGACAAAAACCGACTGGCACTCTGACACTTTGTCTTTTCCATGGCGACGTAACTGGGAAGTGACACGCATTAATAATTGTTTGTAAGCATACAAAGCGCTACTTAATATGACTATTATTGCACTTGAAAAATACACAAGTTTTGGCAAAAATAAACATAAATTGCATATGAAATCAGTTTGCAATCCCACAAAGCACAGTTAAACTGAAAATAAATAATCATGTAATGAACTTGCAAATTGTGAAGACATTGAGTTCACTAGGCACTTGATACATTCAACAGCATACTGCATTCAATAATACAGAAGTCTACATGTTCATGTCTACATGTTGAATCAAAAATGTTCTCTTCTAAAGCACTGCAAACACACCACATCTCCAACCCTGTCCATCCCATATGTTAATGACTAATTAGCATGTCATTAATATGCATACAAATGAGGTAGAATATGAATATTCATGAAGACTTGGAATGACTCTCCACAACTGATATGGGTCAAGTTAAATAAAAAAAAAACAATGAACAGAAAAACACGCAATGAATGAGTGGACTTTTTGTGTCACAGTGACTAACAAGGAATGGCAGGGCTCACAGTTACTAGACCATGATTTCATCCTCATCCTCACAAATGTTGTGGAGGGCTGGGATCGAGACAGAACTGGATTCCCACGAAGGTTCGCGGGTGTGAGCGATTGGAAGCACCGAGGACCCCTCTGAAATGTTCGATGCAGTGGAATCGTTGGCAGTGCTCTCCAGAGGATCGCTCAGGTCGTCACTGCTACAGGAAAAACACTGGTCTCCCCGTTTGTCTGGGCAGGGTTTGTACCGCTTTGGGGGTCTTTTGATGGGATTGTTGGAGACTCGCCTCTTGGTTAAGTGCTGAAGCTGAGAAGGGGGACTCACTGCAAGAAAATAAGGGTGTACCATTAAAATGCAGTCATTTTATAGACAATCAATAACATTGAAAATTTTAAAATTTCATTTATTTTGTGTGAAAATTTACAAATGTTAAAAAAAAAATTATTTTGTTATAACCTTTATTGTTTAAATCTTATATCCTTATTTATTGTTACAAATACTTACTTTACAAAGAAAGACAGATTATACTAATTAACAGAAACACATTCATTTTCTAATCAAACTTTGGATGCAAACATTGAACATGACATAAAAAGTACAGTTCATTGACATTCTGGGGATGATCCGAGGAAGAGTCTTTTGATTAAAATATTCAAAGAATAGGCCCTATAAAGTTTATATACTTCAGATTACATTAGAAAAGATGGATTTGCATGCATCATATTCACATTACCAGTACTCTCAATTATACTTTCACAGGAAATCTTGACGGTACAGACTTTATAATCATTACAAGAAACTATATGTACAAAGCCATTACTAAACTTTCATTACTTCTTGGTAAAAATCATTATTCCCTCACTTATAATCATAAACTATGAATGAAATATCCTAAATCCTATGATACAGTCAAGTTCAAACACAAATTTTGAAAAATTATAAATTATTCACAGTGAACTTAGAAAATGCTAGGCTGAAATTTTACAAAATAAAGTAGCAAAATTGTAATAAAATTCATCATTCAAGCTGAAAATCAAAGTGAAAAGAACTAAATGAATGAAGCGTACTGTAACAGTCTTCATCAATCACAACTAGAACTAGGAAAAAAAATAGGAACAAAAGTTGTTCTGAAATATAGGGGATTTAGACTAGCTAAATTAGAAATATACCTAAAGTTAAACCCGTGCGCTAACCATTCCTGCGAAATTTGAAGACAAAAAATAAAGACAGATAAATTGAATTCAAATGAGAGATTGTTAGATACATGTATCAATATAATCATGAAATGATCATAATTCCATTGTTTATAACACATACAAATGAAAAATTAATATAGAAGAGGACAAAATGGGATGAGCATTCCAATTACCACAATTTAAGTTTGACTACTCCTTGGCCTTTGGTTTGATTTTGCTTTCACTTTCATTTTCCTCCCTTCCAGAAAAGAACAAGACTTAGTACCAAACGAATGTTAATCAGATCTACCTAAATAATTATTATTAAAGTGTGTACGTTGGTCAGGAAAACCGTGCTCTGATATACAAATACATGAACATATTTTCACACCAATTTTAAAATTTTTAATACTGTATACAGGGTTATTTTTGCCCCAGGTAATTTTCGCCCTTCTACACTTGCAACCAGTTTTCGCCCAGTCTTGACTTTGCCCACAGTTTTGTTTAAAGAAAAATAATTTGAGACATTGGGATTCACCAAGTCTTATATTTGCCAGCTGACAACCAGGATGAAAGGGGCGAAAATAAAACGGGGACAAATATTTCCCAGTATATAGTAATAACAATAGTTGGGACAATACAAAGTACACACAAAGCTTGTTGGGAGCAGCTAAAAGCCAGCATCAATAGTCTGTGCACTCAACCTTTATTCAACTGGAATTAGACTTTAATCTTTTACCCTTACACTTATGTAATCTATCTGTTCACCCAAAAACGTCAACACTTTTTGAAAGGTATAAAAATCTTAAATCTACCTGCTAAGTAATTGTTATCAATTAATATTTCTCAATCAATCTCTGTATCTTAGAAAATGTAAATACAGTTTATTTTGTTTCCATTGCAATTTGTGTGTGAATTCATTGTGCTATGCATCATATTTATCAGTTTCTTTCAAAAACAACAAAGCTTTCAAAATACATCATACATGGTTTCTATCGTCTCATGTTTCTAAACACACTATCTGATCATTTAAGAATGCGACCTAGCTGTTAATGAAAATTACAAGTTATCAAATGAAACACCCATAACTTTCAACATGAGAGACTCAAGCCAGGGGACCAGTTGATGGTAAGTTGAAGGCCTTGTTGATTTGTTCCAATTGCAAGACACTAATTTAGGATTTATTTGGTGGCTGCACCTACGGAGTGCAAAATGGCTCTTCAATTAAGCATTGGGTTGTTGTTTGAGCTGCAGACAGACTATTGACACTAAACTCTATTGGGTTATTCTGCACAGTGAAAAGGACGCTACAATAAAAATAAAGCAGCCAAAGAAAAAATACCAGAAACCACCAGTAACCTCCACTTGATGATTACCTTTACTTGTCTATACACCAAAAAGAACAGCACAGTATGAAATCAATGGCACAGATTCAGCTGTTTATATCAAAGATTAAATTTGTTAAAATGCATTTGACTTTCAAACTTATCAAAATATTAGAAAGGCGGTTAAACGCATCGTAAGAGAGCAATTATTTGAACAAAGAAATTTACTTAATAAAAAATTCACCTCAATCCTTTCCTTTCTTTTCATCAAATAAAATTATATAAAAATTCAGCTACTAAACAACATTAACACCAAAAATAAAATAACGAACAATATGTAACAAAGATATATACCACAAAGTTTGGTATAAGTACGATTTTACACTGATTATGAACTGTATCCAAAATTAAATCATTAGTATTCACATCACACTACATTAAATCAATACAGTTTTAAGAAGCCCGGTACCGGGTGGTTCTTCTCTGGATTGCTCTACTCTGAACCCAAAAAGCTCCTCTACAGGTGTTTTGTTACACACAGGAGATCTGCGGAGGGTCAGCACACATACACACACAGCACGCTTTGAACAACTAACACGGTCTACTGGTGCCTACCTGGAAGGTCAAAGGTCAAGGCGTATTCCTCGTTTTCCTCCTCGTCAGCGGTATCGTATATGCTATCCATGCCATCGGTGCTTAGACCATCGTCGTCCGAACTCAAGTGACGACACTCTAAGGCTGGCAAAAGGGAGGTCAGGTTTTCTCTATAAGAATGAAATTTTGTATTAATAAACATGTTAACATAAAGTAGATAAGTACAATAAATGCCTAACCATGAATTGTATATATACACGTAAATCCTCCTTGTAGGATTTGGTCATGTGGTCAATTGCATTCATATCCCATTCGACCTTTTATTACGGGTACTTCTGTATCATTCTTTACTTAGTCTATAAAATGAAAAAAATATTAAACAGAAATACTGTGTGACTGACCTTTCTTTCTGAATGGACCTGATGTGTGAACACAGAGCCTTCTCCTCCTCCTTTGCCTCCTCCTCATCCATGTCCTCGGGAACCCCCGTCTCCTCTGTGATAGAGCTCACCTCAGGCTCGGGGGAGGTGGGCGGACGCACAGGGCTCTGTAAAAGTCAAATATCAATGTTTACAACAACACACAAAAATATCTCTTTATCCTTTCACTAAGTTAATAAAAAAAATATTGATCTCTTAAACTATTCACTGCATAATTACATAATCTCAATGAAGGGGCCTTTTTAGGATTGTTCCAAATAGTTTATTTCCTCAATAATGAGATTTGATGATGCTAATTCGGATCAAAGAAAAGGCAAACTATCACATCCGACCTTCTCTTATAAACCCCTTCATGATACTGTGGAATTGCCTTATTTGCAGAGAAAGTTACCACTTTGGTGAAACATGAAATAGAGTGGATAATTTATTCAAACCCATACAAATATTTATTTACCTAACAAATAAAACTTCGTAAAGCTATATAAATTTGCCCATTGAAAAAGCAGTACCACAGTTACCATGACAGGGTTCAATGAAAGCCTGATATGACAAAGCACTATAACATGACCTTGTATTTCATTATCCCCCTTTCGTGACTCACCCTGGCTCTCATGCTGAGTCGCACCACATTGAGGCGGTCTGTAGCGGTTACCTCCGCCGTCTCCAATGTACTTAAGTCGTTGAAAGTCTCTTTTATTTTCAACAGTTGTTCAGTAATGATTTGCTTTATCACACTAAAAGACAACGGAAGAAAATGAATTTAAAATGGACCTATCTTCAAATCATTATTGATAAGGTTGTAGAGTTGGTTGTAGCAATCTTACACATCTTTTTTAAACATGCCATTAAGAAGTTTTTTTTTTTAATTTTTTTAAAACTAAGTAAATACGATATACAATCCTCAGCAACATTAGATACTCTACAATATCAAGGAACTTACCACTTTTACCATAGATTTGACTTTTATATTGAATAACTTAACAAATTTTGCAGTGTTTATTAGTATTGGAGTACTATAAGGGTTGGAAACATTGTTGGGTTGTACCGGTATTTATTTGCAAAATAGAAGTATATGCTGTGCATGTACTCGCATTCAATGAACAGAACTACAAACTTACGCAGTTTGTCTTGGCACTTGGTTGAGGGAATCTTGAGCTTGAAGTTTCTTGTTGGTTCTGAGTAATGCAGGTGCAAATATGATGGCTAGACCATTTGAGGACATTTTGTTTAAAGGTTCGTTGTGAGCAATTCTCGCTAAGTGGAAAATCAGTCTCTCAAACAAATCGTAATTTGGCTTGGGTAGCTTCTCAATCACAGCATACATAGCTTGCACTCTTTCCTTCTCATCATGAATTTCTGAAATAAAATGGTGGAAAAAACTTACAAGAAGCATAAAAAGTTTATCTTGATACCAATAGCAACAGTACAAATTTGCGATTGCCAAATTTTGATAGTTATTTCATATGGTAACAATTGTCAGAAATAGAAAAGATTTAAAAATTTGCAGGTGATCCTATTTGCCATTTTATGCCAATATGTATTCATTGCATTTGATTAGAATATATAGTACCTGCAGTTCTCAGGAAATCATCATAAAGTTCAAAGGTCAGCAAGGGTTCGGGGAGTTCACGGAAGAAATATTTGAGCACTGTGGTTAGTGTGTGAATAGGGTATTCTTCAATATCTATAGCAGTCATATCTGGGGAAAAATATAAATCACACTTATACTTGATAAATGAAAATGATATAAAGCAAATCTGAAGAAATGTAAGTGCATGTTCTAGATCATTTATTATTTACCGGTAATCAGAATTTTTAGATTAAACCTGAAAGACTATGTACAGACCTTTTAAAAATTAACAACATACATCATACATTATACAAATTTCATTTAATATCCAGACAACTTTCACTAGCAAGAATAGAGATGTAAGGCAAAACAGAAGTTCAATGCGAACAACCGTTACTCTCCTATCTCATTTCTTACATTAACACTGCCTATAAAAAGTACTTGGCAAAATTGTGTGGGAATATAAATTTTCTATTGTACCAAAAAAAAAAAAAATGGTCGTTTGTT
Source organism: Magallana gigas (assembly GCF_963853765.1). NCBI lineage: Eukaryota > Metazoa > Mollusca > Bivalvia > Ostreida > Ostreidae > Magallana > Magallana gigas. The sequence goes on along the minus strand of NC_088858.1, from coordinate 32,576,517 downwards.
TGCCCTATCTCAACTCAGCAAGTAGATAAATTTTGGGTTAATAGGGATGGTTTTTTTTTTTTTAAAGTTGCCCAGTAATTAAAATGAAAACAAGATCAGCAATCATGTTTTTCCTTTAAAAAATTATTCCCTAAACGGGGGAATTTTCCCTTAAATATCATGCTCCAAATACAGAAGTTTTCACTTTAAAATACACAGCAATTTTCACTAAAAAATTATGTCCCAAATTTATGTAAAAAATCTTGAGTCCAATACTTTTTCATCATTGGGTCTTGAGCAGGCAAACACACAATGTTTTTGAAAAAAACTTGGCAGAAGGATCATGTAAGCACTGACCACCCATTTTGAACTGCATCCTCAAACAGCTGGACTCTAAGACGACAGTCCAGAGCAGTCACCCACTCACCTTCTTTACCGCTGTCGATGTTCTGCTTCAGTTGTTTGACCTTCGCAGTAGCACCAGATTTGCGGTACACTCCGACAGTGAACATCCCATGGGTTTCTATGGCAACAATAAGTCGTTCCACAATAACCGGGATTTTGTGGTCATCCGACACTAAGCTGGCCAATGGAACTCCGTAAACTTTGGACCCAGGGTTCTACAAAAGCAGGGGAAGAAAGACAATTTTAAAAACAAATTTCTTCAAATGCAATTATAATCATAAAATTAATAGTGTTTGACATTGACTTTGAAATGCAAAGCTGGTGCTTTGAAAGCCATTAAGCAGTCTTGGGAAAAAAAAAGGGAAATTGTATGTTCAGCTAGGATATGTGCTAACATATTGTAAATTTTCACATTGTATTAAAAAGAGAACAAAATCAAAAGGAATTATTTAGTATGGAATGAGAGCTAAATCCAAAAAAATAAACACAGCAACTCCATTTTGAGATTTTAAAAAAAAAGGCCTTATATTGACGTATACATGTATGTGTAATACATTTGAACAATTTTTAGCTCATCAGAAATTGTGCAACTGAAAAATTAATTTAACAAAATGAAAATGGAAAACCAAGCCAGTTTGATATAATAAGTAGCATGTACATGTATAAATTAGAAAGAGATTTTGTTATCCATAAAAAACAAACAAGTTCAACAACAAAGGGCAGTCACACAGCTATCGGAGAGAAATCGACAACACCCAGAACTCACAAGGTTCGACAAAACCCGGGCTAAGTCCCCTGACCCCCAGAAAAAGCAGCACTCAACTGGGAACTACAGAGAAGAGAGGAGCAGAGAGACAATTAATACACTGATCATTAGTACAAGTTCTGGTCATTACATGTTCTAAGCGTATACCGGTAGGTTTACACCATGCACAGTTGTCTCCCATCTTTGGATTATATTCCATTTGTGTTAATTAATACATACTTGTAATAGTCTAAACTAGTATAAATGGGGCTTTTTCCATGACAATATCAAACCCTTACTTGTGTTTTTAGTTATTAGGTGAATGAATTCTTTATGTACTGTACATAATACAGAATATTATTTTATTTATATTTCTCAGCTTTTACTTTTGTTTACCGTAGATAATAACAAAAGAAAATTGTTCTTTTTAAGAAGTTTTTTGTTCTTTTTTTTTTTTCTTTAAATCTTATTTGCATTTTGCATAATATTATGTTTTTATTTTTCTCTTAGTTTTTTCCACACTGAAACGAAAGCTGTTTTCTAGCATTTACCTAAAACAAAACAAAAATAACATGTAACACTTCAATGACACTTCTGTTAGTTTTGTACAGAACTACATTTAGATATGAGAATGTATCTAGACCCCTTGCCATTTCAGTATGGTCTATAATAACCTGAGCCATTTTATTGAGATGGACAATTAGAGCCAGCACGGTGGGCCGAGCTTGGTCCAGAGACTCAACTCGGGGCCTGAACGGCTCGGACAGTAAGTGCCGAGCTCGAGATTTTGGGGACAAAGGTCGTTTGTCCTTGTGAGAGGCCTGAAATTACAAAATGTCTTCTTCAATGTTTCTTGTTAGAAGGAATACAATGAAAGTGAGACAAGTTTTCTATAATCAAGTGCTTGGGTTATTGGTGGTTACAAAGCAAAAGTCTGGATATAATGCATGTACTATATTACATTTTGGGAAAAATGCAATCCATTGTAGTAGAGAGGGTTTTTTGTTATCTATTCTATCATTTCATCAAATCAAAAACACTCAAAAAAACTTCAAGTGTATATTTATGAAGGCATACAAGATTTTTCTATACTAAGAAAGATAACTCATATCAAATATTCAGTCAGAAACTTAAAACAGGAGGACTAATAGGGAATGAGTGCAATTTGTCAGAATGTTGACTAGATTGTGCTTCGTCTTGGTTTACCTGATTGTCCTGTGCTCCTTTACACATGCTCGTTGATTTGTTCACACATCTCTTATGGCACGTATATCTACACACTGAAAACACACACACAAAAAATTAACCATTAAAACAACATGTCATATTTGTGTTTTGTTGAATCCATTTAATAATTCATAACGAATAATTCTTCTGTCATTCTAAAATTTACAATTGGAATAAAAAATTTCCATGATAAATATGTTTTGAAGTCTTTTTTCCTTGACCTTTCACATTTTCTTGGTCAGACACAGCCTCTACTGTTGCTTACCTTGGCACACGCTTCCCTTCTCCATGATCCATATAATGTTGGAGCAGAACTCGCAGAAAGTCGGTATACCAAACTGGGTCAGACAATACTTGTGTCCCAAGAACTCCTTCAATGATTCAACCAGATAGAACCCATTAACCCAAATCATAAGGGTTTATAAACTATCATTTACATGTACATACACATGTTCATACAAAATAAGTTCTTTACAATATATATAATAAAACCGTTGACCTGCTGGAAAAATATTCAAGTCAGTCCTTGAATTTATACTTTGATCTCAAAATATAAAATCTGATAATGGATTATCTTTCCTATGTACATGCAATCAAAGTTTTCATCCAAGTTTTCTCCGACTACTCACATAGACATCTTTTTTGGTCTTCTCTTGCTTCTGATTCTTGTTGTCCACCTTCTTGTCTTGCTTCTTTTTCTCTTTCTTGTGATGTTTGATGAATTCATCCAGAAAGCCACGGAATGCGTTGACCCCCATCGTCACGGGGAACGAAGCATTGGTCCTCTCCAGTTTCACCTCGGCCTCCAAGGTCAAGGCGAACTTGGTCAGCAGATTTCTATACGGCAAATGAATCTCTCCTTTCTGTCCAAAAAAAATCTACATTTTATTTTTCTCTTAAGATTTGTGAACTATGAAAAAAATTAATTTTCATGTTCTGAATTCAATTTCAACAAATAATTACAGTGATTTCTAAAAATAAGTTTTTGAATTATTATTATTATTATTTTTTTTTTTTACAAAAATCCAAATAACTGGTATACATATATTTGTTCTCCATTGTACATATGTTGCATTTGAAATTGCATATGAAATAAGGTACTTATATAAAGTCTGACCTGTTTTTCTACAGATATTGTGGCCTGCATCTCCTTATGGAAGGCACTTAATGACCGCTTAAACACTTTGTCAAATATAGTTTCCTTCTTTTTGTCTCTAGTGTAATCTTTAAGCTGAAAATATACACAGAGATGTTTGTTAGACAAGATTTTCTCCTCTGAAGAGTTGTCTTTCTTTAAACCTGATATTGATTTGTATACACCATATTTAGGTTTGAACATACTGCTATTAAAATGTTTAAAACAACAAACTCATCTAGTTTCCAGCACATAAAAAAGTTTCAATCCAAATTTATAAAACAACACCACAATGCATTTCTAAGCCAGCTAGCAGCTGAACACATCTAGATTTATATTGTCTGAATTCCCATTCCACAAGGAGCTTTAGAACTGCGAGTACCTTTTTGTAAATGAAGATATCCAGGTTAGCAAACTCGCCAAAGTCTGTGATGACTAGATCTGCAGGATACTGCCACTCGGAGGTTCCCTCTACCTTCCAGTTCCCACGTGCCGGAGACTCGTTTCGTCTGATGGCAGGTTTGTGGCGTGGCTTCTTTCGCCCCTTACGTGGAAGATCTTCACTGGAAGAACGTAAGTCTTCCGCTGCTTTGCCTTCGGTCGGAGAAGCCGGTGATGATGGAGGTTGGGTGCCCTCTGTAGGCAATACTTGCACACCCACTGAATGAATAGAAATCATGAGGTTTCAGGTATCAATTTGCACAGTTGAGGTGTCAAAGTAGCCATTTTGTCAAGTTTATGGTAATAGGCTTCATCATTATCCAATGAACACTGCATGATTTTCTTTGATTTTATTATTTGATGTTACATATAGAATAAAATGTTCACCAATGAAAGAACATTAGGAACAAATTAGAAACTGCAAGTTTTTACTTTATTCATAAAAATGCCTGGGGGCATTTATGAAACCAAAGTATATTCCTATTACAATATTTGGAAAACCCTGAGGCTGTCCTCTCACTTGGGACAAGAAGCAGTTTACTTACTCTGAAGATTGTATTTAGCTCTCCTGAAGCAATGAAACATAGCCAAGAATAATATCCAACATAACTGCTATCATAAAATTGTCCATAAAAACATAACACAGAATCCCCACATTAATTAAAGATCTATTTTTGCAATACTAGTATTCAATGCAATCATAAGCTCTATTATTAAACAGAGATTAAGAAAATTTACACATATACATACAACCCCAATTCTCTGACCCTTAGAGCCTTCAAATCCCTGTCACTTTAGCAAGCTAATTTGGCAATGAATCACTATATGCTATGTTTGTTCTTCCACCTTTATGTTGTGATACACACACTTCTAAATAAAACCTGACCCGAGCATTATCTTTCCCATTCAAAGCTAGGTGTGTCATATGGATAAAATTTTTCACTTAGGTACTAAACATCTTTTCTGCATTAAAAAACCAACAACAAAGTCTATGACATTAAAGAATATACCAAACATGAAGCATCCCAGAGATTTTCAGATTCATCCAGTACATCTTACGTTCCTCTAGATCTCTAGTGACTTAAATATACAGCTGTATACTTACGTTTATGAGGGCGCTTTGGCTTGATTTGGACTGGAGCAGCTGTTTCTTCATCACTGTCATCCACTCCATCTTTCTTGGCCTGCCTTTTACCTGTCAAATTTATACACTCGGTGTTATTCTAATACAAATCAAAACTTCATAAAATGACTTCAGTCACTTTTTCAGCAATGAAAGAAGGCTTGTGTTACCAGTAGATCAACTGACGATGAAATGAATATTGAAATTAAGAAATCCAACAAATAAAATAGTGAATAAGAAATTTAAAATAGAAAAGCATTGGGACAAAAAAAGTAGAACTACAAACAAATTCTTAAAAGTAATTTATCAAGTAATCACACAATTTTGCACTGCAATCAAAATATAAAAGTGAACTTGTGATGTTATATAAGTCTACACTGCATTAACAGTTCAACCTCAAACACTGACAAATGTACTGGCTAGTTTCCTAGCCACTTCAAGGTACATAATACATGAATGGATATGACAGAATGTATTGAAAATGGCTGATGCAATGAGTAATGAGGTATCATAGAGGCCATTGGCACAAGTTAGATTGGAGAATGAATCTCGGTATACAAAATAATACATTTAGATACAGGTTCTTTGGAAACTGTTTAGTCGCAGGCTTCATTCCCTGGATATTTTACATGCATAATGTTTAAGTATACGGTAGATACTAGTGGTGTTATTTTATAATCATCAATAGGAATTGTTAAAGTTTATAGTACATGTACCAGTATACATTTTCGTTTGTATTAAAAAAATGGCAAAAGTCAATTCAAATCATTTTCTATGGAATATTGTCAGACACAAAGCAATATTTGCTACACTTAAGAATTGAAAAAAAATATTCATATTCTTACATTTACAGTGCGTCTTATCTCAATCTGATATACATGGATATGCATGGAACTTTAATATAATGAAAGATCTTTTTAATGGGTATGAAATTCAAATACAAGACTTCCATGCTTTGAAAAGGATTGAATCATCAAATACGGAAACTGTTTTTGATGGAAAAAAAAAAGTAGCGTAGTTTAGTTTTAAAAGGTCAAAGCCGAGTCAAAGTCAACCATGCTTAGCCTGCAGGTTTACTCACTGCTTCTGTGTCGCAGAAATCGGAAGGAGGAAGATCGAGATCCGATTGGTGGCATACAGCTCGTTGCTTCTTATCAATAAAACAAACAAGAGAATTCCTACACTTATTCTTTTAAATAATTTTTTTTTTTTAAAAGCACAAAAAAATGAGAACTTAACTGTCATAACAGGAGAGGCAATTGATGTCCGCAATACTGTTATTTCAAATGAAGGGAAAATGGGTGGGGATGGGGAGTGATCAAAAAAATTTTAAACAAGTTTTTTTTCAAAAAATGTTTGGTAAATCAAACAAAAATCCTATCAAATAAAACATTTTTATTTCTTTTTTTGTTGTTGACTAATAGCCAATCTCAAATTTTCATTAGTAATATTCATAGATTTTAAATCTACATTTTCGTTAATTTACATCCAAAGGAATCTACAGTGCAAATTTTTATACACAAAAAAAAAGGCAGTGTCCTTAATAAAAAATGTTGTTAGTAAGCCAATTTGAACTAATATCTAAAAAAATAAAACCCACTGGATATTAGGTTGAATGATTACACGAGACATAATAATATAGAGAAATGCGCCTTTTCTCATCCCTTATTTTTGTCACTTTCACAATGAGACTTATACATATATACTAAGAGAAGGTCAGATATTTCAAAACAGAGAACAAACAAAATGCAAAATAAGACAAGGATGGCATGCACTGATCCATTCTCCATATGATTATGTCTCGATGACTATACATGTCAAATGATATTATGATCCTTGCCTTTTAGACTTCCTGTAACAAACGATAATAAAAAAAAAAGATGAATATCTCTACTCAAAACTATGGTTGAAGAGATAGAATTACAACCAAATCATTTCCCTATGACTTAAATTCTATATATGAACATATATTCTTTGAAATGAATCTTAATAAAGAAACTTTAAACGAAAAGAAAGAAATGTATAAGACAACATGAATGATAAGTCTACACCTACGATGATCTTTCTGTGTTCTCTATGTAGAGTGTTTTCGCATTTGGCTTTATACAAATTTTAAACAAACATTACCTCCGACAAAGTTCTTGAAATGTCTGCGTGCTTTCCTGAACGGACTTTTGTGGGCTGCGGAGAAATCTCCGACCGGAGAGGTGGCGGGTTCCCCGGTCATCTCACGGTTCCTACTCAGCACCTCCTCCAAAGTTTTGAGACGGGAGGGGGAAAGAAGAGTGGGCGAGGGGGTGGAAGGTTCCTGTAAACCAAAGAAAAACAAATTTTCATAAATTCACATTCATTTTTTTTTTTAATCCAATTTCAGAATTTGATAAATTCTAACACAGAATGACCCCATTATTTGATTACATGCATGGTATACGTTAAATATCACTCTAGCTTTATATTGTATTGATATTTTTTCTTGATTATAATAATATATTAAAACATCATGTTATATAAAGCATATATAAGAGAATAATCCACACTTCTACACACACACACAAACATATACTTAAATTCAAACATACATTTCACAAAAGCTTTGCTAAAGCACAACATCCAACAAAATCTGGCTACAACCATAAACATGTACTTGAGCATCTTCATCCTGTTTATATATACATGGGACCTTTCCTCTTATGATTTGTGATGTTACAGTTAGATTCTTATCCATTGGTCTATCCAAAAGTCTTGGTAAGGGGAAAGAAACCAGACAAGTTGGATAGAAATGATATACGTCACATCACAAATCATGACAAAAAATTATCACATATTTAAACTCCTTTTTTTATGTGAATTTCAATTTGATTAACTTGATGATGCAAATTATACTGATGTTATTTCAATGGAATTGCACAATTTATTTCATTTTTGCATCATCACTGTGTTAAACAAAATTTTTAACAGGAGAGACAGCCATCTCAAATTGTGAGAAACGTGATTAATTTGAGTACTGTAAACCAACTTTTATACAAAGTTGGTTTTCAATCTTTGTGAATTCCTCTTTGTCACCTAAATTTGTCTACGCAAAAACAAAAGTTTTAAATATTTTCTAATATGATCCTTAATGGCCAAAATTTTCATCTGTTAAAATAGTGATTTGTGAAATAAATTAATCGCTTCTAGAAATCGGATTAAAATAACTGTTCAATATTGCAGGATATTTTCTCTCATGTTGACCTGATTGATTTACTTCCCTTGTTGATATATACCCTTTAGATAAAGACTATAAGACTAAATTTTGCATTGGTATGACTTTTAACAGCCTAGATCTACTGTGCTAACTATTAATAAAACAGTATACTTCATTCATTATTCAGGAAAATGAATCTATTGATAATACAGTTACTACCTAAAAAAAAAAATCAAATGAAGAAAACTCTCTAAGTCAAATAAACTATATATAAAATTATATACTGATAATTCAAAAAGAAAATTCTATTGGTAACAAAACTACTGGCCAATATAATCTAAGGAGAAGAAACACTGAGTCGATACAACAGCACAGGTTTACATTAAAAAGCCAACACAAAATCAACAAAGGATGCGGATACACAATGTATAAATACACCATGGAAAGCATTGCTCACACGACATCCACCGGACCTACCAAATCAGAAAACGATTCTTGTTTGGCCAGTGGGGCGGGAAACGACCTGGTTCTAAGTTTGTGGTGGGGTCCGCGTTCTATAAATATCGTTTTATGACTGGCACCCTCCTTATGCAAGCCCTATTAAAACGTACCCACATGTACAGGTAACTATCACATTGCTATAGCTTTTTTAATTTTCATAAGTGTCCCAAATGTAAGACTTGCACACTTTTGAATTAAGAATATATATAAAAACAAGGGTATGTTATACATGTACATGTAATCAAAAACAATATATATAGTTACATGGGTTTGTATTTCCTCTATAAAGCTACATGTACATTTCACACTTGGAAAGAAATTCTTATTTAAATAACGCTTATAAACCCCATGCTTTTAGAAAATGAAAAAACATGAAGATACAAGTTTAATTGTAGTCATTCAGATTCAAGCATTGTCTCTTACCTGAAAGGATTTTGCAAGATTTGAAACTCTGAAAAATAACAAAAATATTGTATTACTGATTTATCCTATGCATGAAAAGTAACTGAAGGAATTTTAAATTTCAGAAATTTATAAGTTCTTGTCATCAGAAATTTTTTGGACAATGCATGGTTTTTAAACAATATAGTTGATATTAAGACAATATATGATTTTTATACACTTAAAAGCAAACTTATGCAAATCAATGATCTTAGTGTTGGCCTATCAAATTTAAAACAATTCTTTGACAATTAATAAACTGAATCAGTTAGAATCACAATGCAAAATTGATGTTACAATCATTCATATAGCTGAAAAGAATTCTTCAGACATAAAACAACATAGCAAACAAAAAAGCCATTGTTGAAAATATACATATACAAATACTGGTTAAGAACAAAAATTCCAAATTCATTGAATAATGTTAATCTGAAATTTGTTATACCAAAAGATTTTATTACATTGGTATTAATGGAGAAAGAGCCTTGTCCTTTTCTTTTGGATAAAAAAAAATGGATATGGGAGAAGGAGAAGGGGGGGGGGGGGGTGGTCAGATTGTGCATTTGAACAGTTTTTGGATTGAGGTTTGATAAATATTCTTATTGACTCTGGAGTTGGAAAACCACATTCAGGGAGTAATTCATTTGCAATTATCTAGTATGAAGTTTATTCTAAAAATCAAGTTTGGACCAGAAAGGGTCCAAAGGGTCCATTGAATAAATACAAATGCAGCAGCTCTAGCATTTCTAAAGTCTATAACTTTTCCCCCTCATTATACAGTTTTTAAATCAAATGAAATATACCGGTACCGGTTATACAATAAACAATTCATTAAAATTCTTCACAAGTTACTAATATCTACCCCCCCCCCCCCCAAAAAAAAAACAACAAAAAACCTTGTGTACTGTAATTGAAAGTGAGGGTGGACATGAAAGCACAAGCTCTTTCTATCTACAGTGTATGAAGCATGAAAAGTCAACAAACATCAACAAACTCTACAAGGGTTGGTGCAAGGATCAGTGTTAAATAAGGGAACATGACACAACTGAACTAATAAACATTTGCTTAGGAGAATGAGAGTTCAGAAGGTTGTCTGTTTCTTTCTGGTTAAGGAGACAAACCATGAACATTCAAAGCAAACTACATACATGTACACAAACAACACCACTAATAATCTGTTTATAAGAAAACAAAGAAAGTGCTGGGGAAATGAGGTAGCGAATGAAATGAAATGTTGTTGGGTTTATTTCTCTGAAGAAAAATAAAAGTATGACTGAAAACTGAAATGAAAGTGAAAGCAGTGGAACTAACGACCAACTGGGAACCAAGTGCTAGCTCTCTCTGGCTTGGCAGTTTACCTAGAGGTGGAATGAGACTGTTTAAGAAATTCATCATCTGGAAGTTTGATGGTGGGCTGTACCAAAACTACTGTTTGGGGGTTGACAGGACTTGTGTGAGGAGTGGACTTGTCTTTGATCTTGGCGTCCACTGTATCGGATTCGGAATCCTCCACTTCGTGGATTCCACTGCTCCTGGTTTGCAGGTAAAGGATAACAACAAGATGCTAACGTGACTAAGTCTTGCAATTTAAAAGATATGAATTTTGAATATTGGGGTCTTCTAGTTTCATAAGCTTCTCCAAATCAAGCAGAAAAAAGGAAGCAGTTGCTTATTTATTTTGTTTTCAGTGTAATTTTAATTTCTGAATTAAGGATGTTTTTGCTCAATGTATCTCTTTCTTGCAAAAAAAAAAATAGGTACATGATAGAGAGAAAAATCACACATTTAGAGTCAGTCATGCATATCATGTATTGTTAGATGCAAATATCATTTGACTACTGATACATATGTCTATATATACATATATATATATAATGATACACCTCAGACAGGTAAATGGTGTAAAAAAAAAACCCAAGCTTTTGGTGTCATGAATATAAATATTAATAAAATATATGTGTTAACAATGTCCAGTATACAAGAATGTGTCTATCATTAGATGATTGGTGGCTGTGAGGGGGTGGGTTCGATTACTTACTCGGAGTGACGTCGGTCCTCGGATGGGACGTGATCCAGCTCCTCCGTACTGAGTACACCCTCGTCGCTGGTCGTGTCTACCTGCTTCTGACGCTGTCTCTCCTCTTCTTCCTGTTTCCGCCGTCTCTCTAAAGCCTCCTCAATTTGTCCTTTGTACCTGTGTATTGTTTTGAGTTATGTGAGTGTTTGCATTAAATGTAACATCTTGTTGCCCCTTGACAGCTCGTAATGGAGGATATAAATTGCATTAAGCGATTGGTAAATTCTAAACTTCATGATCAAAATTACTGATTTCCACCATTATTCAGTTATGAATATCAAAATCAAGTGCAAGACAAGATATAATAATTTTTTCTCTCATCATCAATACTCTTCATATTAAGATTACTCCCTTAAAAACAGTTAAACAATAAAAACATTCAAGAATAAAAAAGGACTATTTTTCCCCACTTCATGTTTTGTAACTATGAACACAGCCTTACTGTCTGCGTATTCTAGCTCCCTTGTACCAGCTCTGTATAAGTATCACCGCGTTGATGGTAGTGAAGTATTTCCGTCTGGCTTTCCAGCCTCGCACGAAACGCTGAATCGTCACAACCGCCCGCAGTTGTCGGATCAGCTTCTGCTTACGCTGTTTGGCCAGGTACATTCTGATGATAGCCTGAAACACCAAACATTTACATACAAACAGATGGGCAAACTATTGGACATGTTTCTTCAAATCTCCATCATTTTATTTTATTTAATCAAAAGAATCTTTATTTATTTCCCTTCAATTATGTTCTTTTTCTACAAAGGGAATTTTTTTCTATGTAACATTTTTGTATGAAATGTTATTTTACCTGTATTACCACAGTGCTACTACGCAGGGAAACAAAATGCCTGCGCTCCAGAATAGTTTTAAACCAGCGCTGGATTCTTACTACACGCAACATGATAGCTGAATGGAGGGACTCATCCAGGAAAATTTTTTCAGATTCTCGGAGGAAAACCTGGTGAAAGAAACCAACATAATGGAAAAATTCTGTTTAAAGAAACATTTTTTCCCCAAAATTGTCATTCTTTAATACTGTGTTCTTGTAAAATGTCATTTACAGAATCTTAAAGAGTAATGTCCCCTTACCTTTGTAATACCAATCTGGTAATTATCCTTATTTAAGTTCATGGATTCTAGAAACGTGGTTACATCTTCCTTCGAACTCAGGAGACCCTTTGGTAGAATGATCTTGTAAAGCTGAATAAATTCCTGGAAAAAAGGCAAAGAAATAAACATTAAAATGTATATACATGTACCTGAGCTTTCACACGTTTTAAGTCATCACTTAACAACTCACAAGCTGTTGAAAATTCATCCAGAAAAACATGTGTTAACAAGGATGTTTGTTTTACATTGATTTGTGTGTCAAGTGAATGCTGAAATATATACATCCATGGTACCAGAACTGTGTTTGAATTTGTGATTTTAATTACCTCAAAAGTGAGCCTATAGTTGTAGCCCGATTGTCGTATTTTGACGGTGGCCAGCATTCCAGTGTATCTCAGCTGCCTAAGGACTAGCACATCATCAAAGGTACAGGGAAGCTACAATGCAATGGACAACACTTTGTAAAATCTTGTATCTAATTTTTCCCCCCATACATTTCACTATCATTGCATTAAAAATAGGACATGTATTGATTACTTCAATATTTTGCAAACTTCATATCAAGGATATTTAGTTTTGGTCCCAAACAAGAAACGAAAGCAAAGTTGCAGATAACCTCTTGCCAACTTGCACTTTGTTTCCATTATAAAAATTAAAAAAAAAAAAGATACCTTGTCAGCATTGGACTTAATACATCTGATGAAAAATGGATTTGCCTGTTGTAGTGTAGCCATTAACTTTGACAACGACCACTGTAAAAATAAAAGTAAATAAAATAAATCTTGCTGGAATGTTTCTATACTGAATCAGCATTGGTAGATATTTTCTAGATCATATCATTTATATTATTAAATGCGCTAACTGCTTAAGATGGGCCCCTATTGATAGTTCTGTATACACTGTATTGAAAATAGGTAATTATCATTACTGGTTTTAAAAGCACATACTTATTGTACAGACCTTTGATTTACAATATTGCTTTAGAGGATGACCAATGTGTAATATTTTGCACGTCTATAAGGTTTTAAATGCTTTCAAATAACATATTTCTCACGTCTCACACAGTTCTTATAAAAATACTAAATTAAATCTTATCACGGGGGTACCTCTTAAAAATAAAGACTATAATTCAAATAATTCTCTTGAAAAATCTTGGAAGAATAATTAATTTATGCCACTTTCCCATGGTCAAGTTGATTAAAGCTGCTTGGTCCGATTTTATATCAAATTTTATACATGCTTTTAAATGATGGCTATGCTTAGTATATGTATAATAATAGACATTGCAGTTGTTTTCCCAATCAATTAAGCCAAATTTCAATGAAAAAAAAATACGTACAAAATTTGCTAACAAAACAAACGACATTAAAAGGTACGGCGTTATTTCGCCTCATGTTAAATTTCACCCCTGATGACGAGACGGGTATGGTTGTAATACGAATTTGACATCGCTTCAAATAAAGGTCGAAATGGTCGGACAAATGATCAGACAAATTACAAATAAACATGTGTACGTTTTGTTCGCCAATATCTCTAAAGTCTGCTTTCTTTACAATCGATGCATAGCATGCGGGTTGAATAACCCCAATCATTCGGGTGACGAAACCATGCGGTTTCCTTTTCTAAACATTCCCGGGATGCATTTTGGTTTGTTTTTTCGTTTGCCCAAAGAGAAATTATTTCTAATTACTTTGAATATTTCTAACTTTGAAAGGAGATTGATTCTGCTGGTGTAAATAGGAAAAAGTCTATAAATTTCTAAGATAAATGATTTGTATGAACAAAATTTTGATACTGTAATTACGAAAAAATCGGACCAAGCAGCTTTAAGTGACGTAGGGGGTATACATGTTTTCAAACTTGTAGAAACTGAAAATAAGCATGTGAACAACATTTTTTTCTTCTTTATTTGGTATTCTTTCCCTACAAAATGTCTCTTTTATCAATAATGAAGACATTTTGTAGGGAAAGAATAAAAAGGCCAACTGTAATCTGTTTCTCACATAATAATTGATCTTGAAATATATATCAATTTAAAACCTGTTTCACTTAAAATATATATCAAAAATGGCAAACGTTTAATGTAGCTACTTGGGATTACACCAGAGGTGCTCTGAGGGAAATCTAATGCAGCAGGTGAATAGTTCACCATGGGCAAATAGCAGAAAAACTATTTCAGAGTTAAATAAAATAGCATGTTTATTTGTTGTAATTCTAAATAGAAAATATTTACAGATCGAGGTATAATAAAACAGGATGACTTACCTGAAACTGTGCACTGACACTAGCAGGTTGCTTTTTGGAAGTGAATCTGTTACACATGGTACGACTAGCTATGGCTTTCAGAGTCTTGATATCCCTCAGCATCTATAAAAAAAAAAAAAATTCAAAATTCACAAAAAGTATTCATAGCACCGAGTAAATGCTTTTTCATAACATGGCATTGCATGAACTTACAGTTGGAGGTCTTGGCTTTGGTCGGAATGATTTGTTTTTCCTGAAACAAAAGAAGATACACCACAGATCTATCAAATGTAATATATCTATGTACATTTATGACAGACCAATAAAAAATATATAAAAAACCATAGAACAATTAGAAGGGAAACAATTAAATCCAAAGTTCAAACTGTGCAAAGAAAATGAATTGTACTTTTGATTACATTTAAATGGATTGATAGATCTTATATGCTAATATTTCATAATATTTCATAAACTTTTTTTTTTTTTAGCTTTACATGGCAACATCCTCATAATTGATTATCATGTTCAGAGAGAGAAAAAAAGAAGCAAAAAATAGGACATAAAGAAAAAAGTTAAAAAAGAGTCATGCAAGATGCTGACATGCAAAGAAACATACAACATAACGAATTTGGCTCTTCTGTAAATCCGCATTTCCTCATCAGACATGTGGACTTCACTAGGACTGCGCTGAAGGTCCAAGAAAACCTCTTCGTCGGGGAGACCACTGTCATCCATGTCGGGGAGGATGTGTACAGGTGTGTACACCGGATGCCCTCGCTTGTGTTGACTACTGCAGGGAAATCAGGAGGAGAGAACTCTATATACATATATATGACCATGCAAGGGAAGCGACAATAAGCAGATCTATATCTAGCTACAATAAAGCTACGATTACAACGCATAAAAAATTTCAAGAGGTAAGGAAATAACTGAGCAGAAATGTACACATGTTTACACACACATACAAAATAGATAAAACTACACAACCATGCAACCAAAATGTAAGAGAATTTTACTTTGATCTTTTATTTTTATCAATTCACTCGAAATTCATTTCAGGATTTAAAACCTTTGGAAAGATTATAAACCAACTGATTTTGACATTATTCTACATTTTAAAGAAGTTAAAAATGGTCAGGAGAATTTTTTTGATTTCAATTACTGAACAAAAAATAAAATCAAAAACAAAATTAAAAAAATAGAAAAATAAAAATGAGAATAAAATTCATTGTGAAAAAATAAAACAAAATTTCTAAACTTAGTTTTAGTTTTCTGTTGTTTTTTTTAAAATGTTTTTTTTGGTTAAAAAGAGATTCACGCCATTCAGCAAGCCCACACTTAAGACAGAAAAAATATTCTCAGGCTTCCTTCCACACTTACTGAATGGAGCGTATCAGTTTCATGGTACTGGCTATAGTGTAGAATCTGTGGTTTGACAATAACATAAAAGATGGAGGCGCCATGAAATTACACGCAACTTAAAAAATCAGGACAAAGAACTACAAATCAAAGCCAATGTTGGGACATATTGATCAAGCAACAGTGTAATATCAGAAATGGATACCAATTCTCCAACCCTCCAACCTCCACCCTCAATTTCTGCTTGAACTTTGACATTCTTATATAAATAAGGAACTATGTATATTATTTGAAATAATACTGAATTGAAAACACATATAAGATAAGGTACATGTACACTGTAAACATATTACATTTAGCGGTGTATACTTTTTAGCGTATTTAGCGGAAAGCCGCTTCTGCTAAATCAAGTTCATCGCTAAATGCCAGAAATATGTAAATCAAATCCACTCTAACTTGTGGAAAAGATCGTTTTTCGCCTCATATTGTACAAGCTTATTTTAATTCTTTTGTATCTTATCTTGGGCAAGAGGTCAATCTATTAATTTTTATATTTCTTCTAAACTCATTTCAAATTAAACTTAGTTAAGTTTGACGTCTTGAATTATACATGAAGATTCTGATTTTAAACAGAAAGAAAGCCATTTTCTAAGGGGGTTTTTAGCTTGTAAATGTTACATAAAAATTATTGGAGTTTTCCTTATTCTTTTAACTTCCAATCCTATACCAGTAAAAGTAATATTTTTTAGAAAACAAATTAGCATACATTATTATGTGTAACCTCAGTGTTCCAGATACCAAAAGTTGTTAACTAGTACATGTATTATAAAAATTCAATTTTTTCCCTCTTGCTAAATCCACAAACTTTTCTTCAGATTTATTTTAAGGGAAAATTGCCATCTCATTATACTTGCAAAGATATCAATTATAAAATAACATACCGGGTAATCAAATATATAAAACAACAGATCTATTTATAGGAACATACATGTAAAAGTAACAGATAACAGTTATATTTGAGTAGAAGAAATGTACATACTGGCATACTTAAAAGACAAGAGGAGGTCAAAGGTCAAAGGTTATGTTTAGGGATGGGACGATCCACCGATGCACCGGTGCATCGCGGTATTTATTTTGACGATATTTGGATCGATACATTTACCATTAATACAACGATACCTTACCGAACTTTTTTTATTTTTCAAAAATATCCGAGCTTCATATATCGGCTATTTTTAGTCCGCGTGCCTAATATGAAAGTACAAAGATGGCGTAAAACCTCGTAAAGTTGTCAAAACTGTTAGGAAGCTAAATATGGAGTGTGGAAAACTTTTGGAGTACTTGTTTATGAAAAACTAGTGTACACGAGACTAAAGTCATTTGTAAATTGTGCAACGCTCATTATGAATATAACAAAATAACATTGGACATGCGGTAATACATCGGCAGGTTGAATAAATTTCAAACTTTTATTCATGTTTTCATTTAATTGCAATGTATCGTGATATGTATCGTATCGCATCTCATGTATCGTGATATGTACCGAATCGGCTCAGTACAGTATCGTCCCAGCCCTAGTTATGTTTGCTGCCCAAAGCAACCAGTTGAGAATAACTTGAGACAAATAATTGATAATAAAAATAAAATAAACTACTGAAAACTTCCTTGTATATACCAGCGGTGTACATGTAGATTTACATTTCTTCCTTGTATGTACCAGCGGTATACAGGTAGATTTACATAGGTCACCAGACAAGGAAATACCGTAAACATGACTTACTTCAGTAGGTTTTCCCCCGCCACTAGATTAAAGTCAAAGGAGTTCTTCCTATTTTGTTTCTGCACTTCTTTCTTTACTCCTGAACAAAACCAAACACAAATATTCTTTATCTTAAAAACTAATCTAATAAATTCCAGACTACCACTGGTAATGTAACATATATGGGTTATTAAAAGTTTAATCCCAAATTAAAATTTTTGTGTTTATATGAAATGATAGACAAAAGATATCAGCGATGACTACATACCCCCATTGCTTCTGTAACTTCGTCCTGCTGCTATGAAAGCGAAAACACTTTTGACTAGAGTTTTTATGATGGACCATCTTAGTACTGCAACTGGGTCCAAACCTGCAACAAAAGTGTAAATTACAGGCACAGTTTCACGAAAAACATGTCAATCATACAGGTGAAAAAGGATGTAAAAGAGTACGACTTCGATGAAAAGTCAAGAGGGAATGGCTGATTTAGTCGGTCTCACCCATGAGTTCCCTGAGAAAGGATAAATTGCTGCTCTTTAAGACTCCGACGATATCTGGCCGAACCTGATCCACATTCTTCTCTCGGAAATCCTGTTCAATTTTTAGATTTTAGCTTAAATTGTCTTTTGAAGTTTTATTGGAAAAAAAACAAACGTTTTCAATGGAAGCTAATTTATGACTAATACAATGTAGTTCATAATGATGTAAAATTAACAGTCTTTCAAAAGGTCTTCTGAATGACTCAAGGAAAATAGATCGAGCCTGGCTAGACAATGCATTCAATAACACATGTTTATTGCAAGAAATGAAACTATGTCAATTCTTACCTTGATCTGATATTTGACTTTGCCTGCATAATGTAAAACAGCAAACGCTTCTTCTCTGACGTTTGGCACTTGGTAGTATGTTTTGCCTTTGTGATGATGGTTGAATTTGGAGAGCAGCGTTTCATTTGTAGCACCAGGAAAACTGAAATAAGTGATTAACACCTGCAATATGCCACGTGAATACAATACATAATGACTGTTTATGAAGATAGCAATACTGTTTCATCATTATTCGTTGACCACCACTTTTTGTGAATTTTGTTATTAAACTATCAATAAAATCAAATATCATATTTCTGGAAAAGATTTTATTAAGAGATTTTATGGACCATTGTCCAAAAATTTATGTATCTCTGAAACTGTCATTTTTACAAAAATTTTGAAAATTAATGCCGACAAATATTAATGAAACCACAGCAGCAAATCTTAAAGAAGAGGTATTTCCTGGCATTAATCAATTGATATGTACATCAGATCATTGTCTAATCCATCTTGATAATCCAATTTGATTAAAAATACTGATAAACAGCCAACCCTCCAACCCCCAAACCAAGCCTCTCTCTTTAATAGTCAGGCTCAGTTTTGGACTAAAGAACTATATATGATAAGAGTTAAATTTGGCCCCCCATAATTCGCCATTTTTTAAATGTTTCGGGTACAATAAAATGTTAACTAGTTTTTTAGAAGAGTTGATATAAATTATATTTTTCATCTATTTATTTGATTTATTTGCACTCACTGGCAGTATATGACGTCAGAAGTGACGCCATTTCTATAATTCAATCAAAATCAGCCAAAAATTGACATTTTTCTTATCTATTTATGAATGGGAAATATAGAGCGCATGCTTGAACAAGGAAAATTTTTTTGTCACTTATTAGTCTTGGCTAGATACATCTCTGATTAAAATATTTTATTTGTTCAAGAATGCGCTCTATTTTTTCGGAAGGAAAAACTGCGTGAAAGCAAGCTGTTTTACGCTAAAAATGCAAAAATGGCGGGAAAAGGTTGTCTTTACAATGTCATATTTCTAAATTGTGGGCACTTGAACCAAAATGAATATTATGTAAACATATCACATACATATCTGTGCTAAGAAAACAAAGAATGATAGTAAAATGATGATGTTCATTTTAGGGGGCCATTTTAGGCCCTTATCATATATAGTCCTTTATATTCATGTCAAGACACTAAAACCTGCGATCTTCTACACTCTAAATGCTCTATCACAAAGCTTGCTTCAAACACATTTCAAATGCACAGAAGCCTGTATTTCATTGCGCGGCAGTACACCTACTTGCACTCTTCATCCAACAGACTAAAGAGTCCATCAGGCCTCTTTGAGAAGAGCTCCAGACAACCGGTGTTGTCTATAAACTCGATGTTCTTCCATTGAATCCCCTCCTTTTTGTACTCTTCCTGCAATTAGAAATACCCAAATTTACAGAAACAAAAAATATACATCATAAAATCAAGTTAGCTTCAAACTTTGAAAACTTATATGAAATGAATGTGAATGAATTACACATGGTACTTACTTGTTCAAATTTAAAAATGTGTTGATTAAAATAATACTGTAGATGCTCATTTGCATAATTTATGCAAAACTGCTCAAAGCTGTTTTTGCTGAAATCCTCGAATCCAAATATGTCTAGAACACCTATTGAATTTCCCTGCAAATATATGAATAAAAAATGGGATTAAAAGTACATCATATTATAATGTCTCACAATTTATTTTATGTTCATAAATACAACCAAATACTTCTTTATCTTACTCAAAATGCCATCCAATAAACTCAACGTTATTACATGGAAAACTTAAACTCACACAAACATCAAAGTACTGAGAGTACTCAAATGCACACATGTTAATCACATGCTTCTATAATTTGGAATGATTTAAAAAAAATAATAACCTGTAAAATATGAAGTTTAAATACCTATCTCCTTGGCCTTCTTATCATCACTGAACCCAATTCTTTACCCAACAGATTTATGATTTAAATTAACAATTATTTTTCATTTTCAGAAAATTAATTTTCATCATGCTATTTTGTAGATGATGACAAAAAATGGTCATCTAGGTTTTTTCATTGGATGCTACTGATCTCTTAGAAGACCACAATGTATATCAATATTGGTTGTCAATGATTTTTATTTGATTGCATCAATATAATCATCATCATCATTGTATAATGATAAAACAAATTCTTTATGTGCTTATCCTGCATAAGAAAGCATAAAAATCTAATTTGTTACTAAAAAAGGTTTCTAAAGGTTTTGTAAATTCATGCGAAAAATTCTGCAATCCTTTCTGATGTACAATAATGAACTAAATGACTTTATATACTTGTAAAATATATACCTCATGCTAAAATTTTAAGGCATTCTTTGTTTTTATATACATAGTTTAATATTACAATTACAGATATGCAGTCACATGATGTCATTTCACTTTAGATTTCCAAGCCAATGGCTGCTGATATCTCTGGCTTAGTGGGAAAACACAAACAAAATGAAAAAGGCCATTAGAAAATTGTACAGTGTGACCACCACACCAATTGATTCTTTTCATTTGTATGGGCAAGTTGAGTGAAAAATACCTTTGCCCAACTATACACATGTACTGATAACTGTGACAGATGTCAACGGGAAAAAACAGACATAGTTTCTGTCTCAACTGCTCATCATCTACCACTGGCTAAATTAAGACTAACACTATCTCATACCAATAAAAAATACACTTTTTTCGTGCTTTTAGTACATACTTTTTTATTAATACTTTTTTGTACTCCATCAAACAGGTCCTCAGATCTAAATACCTAAACAATTTTTTGTAATTTACTTGCACTTAAAACTTTTCCACTCTGGTTTTTGTACTGTTTTGGATTTTTTTAGCATACTTTTTTGTGCTTATGTTGGACTTTCTTCTTCACAGTGTGAATTTTCTGAACTTTTCTTGGAATTTTTCACTTCATTATTTTCCGCTCCGTTTTAACTTTGTTATTTTTCAGCATACTTTTTTATATTACATTTGTCTATACTATACTCTTTATTATAGTATTGGATGAAAAACAATGTATGTAAGTGTGTTAATGCAGGGATTAGATTCTAATTTTTTTCCATCTCCATACCTTATGGTCAAGTCACAATATTCATATTAAGTTTCTAGAAATTCATCACAATACTTTGGAAATTAAAAAAAAATATTTTTCTGCAGCTAAATATTTTTAGTTAATAATTTATGGTAAGTATGGGTAACCTGATCTCATATGCACACTATTGCAACCTGTGATGAACAAAATGTAATGAACAAAAATATTTCTTTCCATACGAGGCAACATCCAAAAACGAACATAAATTTTTCATATTTCTCATGGGGATATGATTGGAAAATGCCACATTAAAATTAATAAGATCAATATCAAAACTTTTCATCTCGGATTCCAATGCTTTGAAATGTCTATTGGGTCAACAACTGCACATGCAACTTGACCTCTGAAACTTTTGCCAACCTACTTGTCATTGGCAGCTTCATGCATGGTATAAAAACAAAACACATTGCTCAACTTACCACAGTAAACAGATCCTGGACAACAAAATTCATAACCTCACTGATTGATCGACAAAAGTCAGCACTAAAATTGACATACCCTAACACATGGGTGTATAAATTGTATTCATGTGCAACATTAATAATTCATACCATATTGAGCAACTTTTTTTGCATGCAATTGTTTGCTCTTTTTTCTTAATGCTATAGTGACAAGCAAGCGAAAGATTTCTGCTCCGGGGAATTTGACCACCAAACAATAGATTTTAGCTTTATGACCAGACCAAAACAGAAAACTGGACCTATTTATAGTTCTGTTGGTAAAGGTGGCCATTAAACTAAGACAAGAAATCCTATACAGTGGGTTGATATATGTACCAATGGCCAAGATCTTTTCTTTCCTAGAACTAGATGACCATGACCTTTGACCTTGACATAATTATCTTCAAAGTAGTACATTTTTTATGTATGTCTGTGTAGATATATACAGTTGTTACAGACATTTAAATACAGTAATGGAGATGTAAAAATCTATCGCAAATTTCTAATCAGAATTTTAAAAATATATAATTTTGTCGCTGTAAAGTTTGAAGTGTGTTTATTAATTCTAGAGAGAATTTGAATACTAGAAAATATGCTAATAGATCATTTTTAGAAGTTCAAATGATCAATACCAATACATAAAATATATTGGTTTGCAATTAATTTGATTCAGTCAAAGAGGTTTTATATAAAAACACAAAATTTTCAGTTGAAACAAGCCAGAGAGAGTACTTATCATTAACCTCAGTGTTAGCTTTTTTCAGTCACAGCATTTATCTACTAGTTTTGACCAAGCTTATTAAAGTTCAACTTTTTACTACCATATATCATCATATTATTAAACATTGATCTCATGATTCATATTGGAAAATACAGCTATGAATTGCTATTTCAGAAATAATTGCCTAATATTCATTATAACTGTCTTATCAATTTTCAATTACCTCCCTCAGTGGATCTTGATGACTCAATGCATCATTGTCATTAGCTAACTGAATATATCTTCTTCTTACTAATAAATTTGTATTTTTCAGATTTCCATTACCATTGCAAATGTAAAAGTCCATCACACAGAAAAACCAAATATGGTGATATGTGCTCTAAAAGATATCAGCTGATTAGCACTTCCTATGGTTTTGTATAATTGTTCTTATACATGTAATGTCAACTGCACCTCTGTATACATCTTATACCTAGTGCAATCTAGAAACCACTGCGAAATCATTTATTTATTTTTAATTTTTTTTTTTTTTTGGGGGGGGGGGGGGTGTTGAGGGGCAATTTTCATGGATTGACAGCTATTTATCATTGAAATCTTATGGATCAACTCTTGAATATGAACCAGGATCAAAGATCCAAATTGGATACTTGGTTGAGGATTAGAATTCATGGGCAATGGGTTCCTAAAGATATCTACGAAAAAGAGTCCCCGTGACTATGATTGACTCTACAGTAATCACAACAGATTTTCATTCCTGTGCAATGCAGATGCTCAATATTTCATGTGCTATTGACAACATTTGGCATTTGCAGATTCCTACAGATATTCCACAGATCTGTTATGCAATGGTGGTGATATCAGAATAAGTTATATTGCAAAGATAAAAAGCAGCTATCTTTATATGAAGGTCTAAAAGTGGCTTTTTTTTAAAAAAGGAAACCATGAAATGAACTGGACACAAAATAGTTATGATAAAAAAATTTTTTTACACTGGCTTAATAGCAGAAGCCACATACCAGTACTATTTTTGTTGGAGCCTAAATTGAAAATTTGGAAAAGATTAAAATAAAAAATCAAGGTTATTGCTCAGAGACATAAAATACTGAAACAAATGAAAACCCCAGAAAAATCTAGATCCTCCCCTAATTACCTGATGATCACTGTTGTGTCTCTTGGCCAACAGTGCTTGATTCACTTTGAGGACGATCCAATCAAACAGAGCCCCATACAGACATTTGGCCATGGCATCACGAGTGGCTATAGCCTGAAAAAACCAGCAGATAATATGTTACCGCCTTACACCTAAAGTTGTTTCAAAGCTGCATTCAGTATCAGTTCAACATTAACAGAAAGAGACCCTATGGGCATTTTTTTTTAATTAACATTTATTCATTGTATTTTCATAAACAATTTTAAGATATATACAGGTTTTACAATGAATTTTTTTTTCCCTTTCACCACCCATTCATACATGTACACACATTCACATCAGTAAAGTAATATGCTTTAAAATTTACACAGGTAAATGGAATAACTTAATCAATTACTGCTCTTGATACTAAAAAAAAAATATATATAATATATAACACTACTAGTTTTTTCAAAGGTATTTTTCCAGAGCGACCACTGGTTATCAAAAATTAACTATTTTGAATTGTGTATTGCTATACACCTTTCAATATAATATTTCATTCTTAAATGACTAAGAAGGCCACACAAGAGACCCTATGGACTTACATCATGCATTTTGTAGTTCATAACCACTGTCTCGTCACCGGCAGTTGCTCTTTTCTGGGTTAAGGCTTCTACTAGGGTCTTCTCCTTCACCTGGTAAAAAAAAATAAAGATAACAGCATCACTTCACTATATTAGTACTTGCTTTTCATTAAGCAATCTTCTCGCAAAAATACTTTGAAAAAATTACCATCATCGACAATGCTTGAGCAAATTCACTGCTTTAGAACTGAAATTATAACGACTGACCACAAAGGTCATAGCTTCCAAAGAGACAGGTGATAATGATTTTGTTATTTAGAATCATTGCTCATGTCCGTGGGTTATAAAGTGTCAACCATGTTCTGGATTGCACTACTTTTTACAGCTAAAGTCTATCCATTAAGGAGGCTGAGTGGTCAACAAATTAACAGCCAGTTCTACCTTAAACTTTGAAATATGATATGACTGGCCAAAAACTAACCATTTTAACATTTTGTAAGGAAAAATATATTTAAACTTTGATCATTTTCTTCAATCACAGCTCTTCTTCTTCTTCAGGAGATTAAAATAATCTAAAAATGGACACGACCATTAAGCCCTCTTAACTCATTTATATCATGTACAGGTCCCTATCATACTCTTTCCAGTTATTTGGTCAAAATATGAAATCTTAATCAAGTGGGATATGACCAATGCTTAATTTGCATTCAGAGACCAAAAAAAAAACAAAATCAAAGTTTAAACCTCATTAAATTACAAGATTGAGAAATGTGGTAAATAATGTAAATGTATTTGAAAAGGCTATGATGAAGTTGTTAATTGGTAACATGTAGACTAATATGTTGTGTGGTTAAACAGGGTTGTCTCTAAAAATTGAAGTAGAAGGAAGAAATAAAAATGTAGAAGGGGAGTCTGGGGGTCTTGCTTATTGCTACATTGTGTTTGAAACGCAATAATAGCCGGGTAATTAAGGCATTATTGGTGGGGGAATCCCCCGCTCCCAGGGTCTTAGAGACAACCCCGAGTGGTTGTTAACTACAAACATATCTACTTTAAACAAACAAATCTTGAATGTGACTTTTTATCATAATAGATCACTCCCCCCCCCCCCACCCCTCAAAGAAGGGCAAAAACAGTTTTAAAAAACAAAGAAAAACAATACATGTATTGAAAACGACAAAAGGAAAAAGTACATTAAAAAAAAAAAATTCACATTTTGAGGAATTTGGGAATCAGGCAACAAACAGAAGTGAATCAGTATTAAGGATCCCATCTCTCTGATTTAGGGGCGTCATAACAGAGACCTGTGTTATGCTTACCTTGAGAATGCCAGAGATGATCTGTATGACCTCTTGGTTTTTGATGGTGACACTGTCGTCATGATGTTGGTCTCCCTTCTGTAATTAGAACAAAAACAAATCAGGTATTCTAACTTCTACAAAAACCTGCTCAACATATTACATCGTAAGATAATCAATAACCCTCGTCTTCATATTGAGGACATCCATCTTGTTTTGTATTCATCTAGGAGGAAGTACGTAATTGCAAACTTTATGAAATAGTTAGCAAATTCAACATCTAGCTATGAAAGTAAAAAACAGGAAAAATCAATTAACAGTCTGCACACATAATAAAACCATCCAAAAACAGCTAAATACCAATTATGGTCTACATTCATGAAATGTAGACCATTTTTATGCTCCCGTACAAATGTAAATTACTTTCAAAACATGGTTAATATGGTCACAGATATAATCAATTCACAAATAGAGGAATTTTTTGGGTTTCTTGTATCATTCCCAACAACTTATACAATAATAACTAGTAACCCATAGCTGATTATGAGATATTAAAATAGTTTACTGTACATTAGAATTAGAAGCATCTTTTAAAGTGAATGTTGACTTTTTGAAAAATTTAAGAAGACTTCATTTACCTTTTTGAATTCCACATTCCCTAGAAGCAAAACTGCAGACATCACAGAGAATATCCTACAAAAATAAATTATCATTTAAAATTAAAAACTTTTCAGAGCATCTGTCTTCAAATAAATGACCAAAGCATATATCAGGGACTCTCTCTCTCTCCTCTTTGTCTGTCTGTCTGTGTCTGTCTCTCTCTCTTTAAAATTAAGTTACCTTTTTTGTGTTACACTTGAGAAGCCCACCATTTCCATGGACTGCTTGAGACGAGCAAACTCATGAGCCTCATCTTCTCCCTCCAGTGTATAGCACCCACTCTGTCAAAACACCAAATCATCTACTTATAGTGTTAATAATCATACTTTAGTGTGTACTATACTGGGCAGAAATTGCTGCTTTTTTTCAGTAAGATAGAGCAGATTTAATTTAGCCCAATTCTGAATGCCTAAATTTATACATACATGTATATACATGCAATATCATTTGCTTATTTTTAGTGATGTTCTTGATTTAGTGTAATTTAACTGCGTTCCAAAAATATTTGCATCAGTGGTCTCATTTTTGCACCATTCTTAATGGTGTGAAAATGTGAACTTAATGTCCATTGTAAACTGCAAGTTACTTCTCTTTAACCATTATTATGTTAAATCAAATTTACTGGTAATTGAAATTTTTTTTACTACTATGATTTGGCAAAAATAACCCACAGGAAAAATTAACTTTGTACAGTATTTCAATAAGTATTCAATTATGTATTCCATCTCAACTTTCATGCGTAAAATGCATTTAAAATAATGAGCTACTTATCCATCTTTTTTATTCGTTTTACCGGTATCTGTTACAAGTATTCATCGCAGAAGCATGTGTGTAATTATAGAATTAAACACCTTATTAAAAGATGGTATTGAATTTTTTTACTGCAAGAACCCCATGTTGGTACCTGTCTAAGGTAGTAATATTCTTCAGGTTTACACAGATGTAATGCATCTCTTTCCTGTCCATCAGCCCCAGCCAGCAGATAGTAAAACACATGGTAATTCCTGCACACAACAAATAAAATGAATAGATAATAGAAGTTTTTTATGTTGGTATTACTTAATAAATGAATTACAACAATTCAAAAATTTGTAGATTGAAGACACTTTAATACCCTCCCCCCCCCAAAAAAAAAATTTAATCAGTCAAAACACAGAAGATTAATTCAATTTATGTACAGAATCTATAAAAATTATGACACGGTGCTAGACTTTGATGGAATCTGCCTTTCCTTGGCAGAAAAACAAACTTGCATGAACAAAAATGCTAATATACTAGATAATCTTTTATAAAATAATCAATCCTTTCAAGTTTTGATAGAATTCCAATGTCTTCTCTTCCTACAAAATTTGCAACACAAAACGGACAAAAATGTTGATATCTTTTAAACTAGCACATTTTGAAAAGTTGTTCACCAAAATTTATACTATTAACATTCTGATATGATCCAGAATCTTAAACTTATGTGTGTTTAATTCAAGACACTTGCCAAAAATAATTTTAAGAAATTGCAGAAAAATGTTTTATCTCCCTCAATATCAAACCAGTCTTTCCTCAACAATTAACTCGCACATATGGACTTGTTTCAACTTAAAGTACATTCAGTAAAAAAATAAATAATCCTCAACTCTCAAATTATCATATACTATGTAAATGTGGATATTTTGCAATTATATTTGTAAATTTCCCTTTTGAGTTATTTCAAAATTTTATTAATATACTTGTATTCATATCAAAAATTGCCAAAAAAAAAGAAAAAAAAGATTCCACACTTCAACATATTTTTATGTATCTACCAGATGTTAAAGTTCACAGCTATGCAGACACTGACTATATCTATAGAGTCTGAGATTGCATGGTAACCATCAATAGCAAGAGACTGTTAATATTCAATAATTCAATTTGTTTATCCTAGTAACACTGATCATGCAGTGACCAATGCATATGCCAAACACAAAATCAAATTACTGTTTCAAGTACATATAAGTCAATGTAAGGACACACTGCATATTGCTCGATCTTAATCAATGACTTCTAAACGGGCAGCCTCAGTTGGAGACATGACCATCATATATTATTTCTATCATTAGAATTAAGTTATTACTGTCTATTATCACAGGCATACCTTTCATTTTTGGCTTGTGACACAATTCTGGATTTCTCGAGTAAATATTTCTCCACAATTGCACTGAAAAAAATAATATAGACATAATTTGCATTATTGGTAAAATAGTTGCTTACACATAAATTATCCATTAAAACAAAACCAGATTATTCTACTTTATCCAAAAAGGATACTCATTATACATTCATGAGCTTCAAATCTGTTCTTTCAAATTTCACATTTATTGCATTACAGAGGCAGAAAAAACTGCATCTATCATCCATACACCAGCACACACTTACATTCCAGTGGTATAACTACTGTAAAATGACCTTGGTGGTTTTTGGCCCACAGATAGGTATATGCCAGTTTATACAACAATATAGGTGTTATACTGTTGTCAATGGACCCAGTGAAACAAATTAACACATATACAATTTACAGTGAAAACAGTGCAAATTTAAAACTTCCTGCTCTGTGCAATGTATTTAAAATGTGTAAAACAAAAAAAAATTCAGCTCAATATCATTTTTTTCATAAGTTTTTATGATATTTTGTAACTCTTAATACTTTTTAAGTAAATTGTACTAAGATTCCTCGATAATTTGTAGTGTTTAATAGTACTTTTTAAGTATATTGTACTAAAATTCCTTGATACTCAGGGTGTGTCTACATGTATACCGGTATATCTATTGTATGTATCTATTTCCCAGTAGTATATCTAGGCGAATCAAGTTACACAATTTTGCTGCCAGCAAAGCATACTTCATAATAAAATTTTTTAAACTATGTCTTGGAGTTGAGCAAAAATGCAAAATTTAGTTCATTGCTTTTTCCTTATCTCAAATGGTAGTGATAGCTTTTATTTACTGATAGTATAAAAACCAGTGAGATTAACAGTGGTGTGAAATAAACATATCAGAATTTATCATTATGAATCGAAGTATACAGTTGTACTTTTGCTATAAACATTTTGCAAAATCATCACAGCAACTTATCATAAGTAGGTGTACATACGATCAATTTCCGTTTGGTGGGGATGTCATTTCAGGGATCAGGTTTTAATACAATTATTTTTTGGGAGGAAGGGGGCTTATTCATCATGGTAGTGGGGATACCCAAAAATTCATTCTAAAGTTGATCTTTCCAAGCAGATGAAACTTCACAATCCATTTACTTTTTAGCTCTTGAAGACTCGAAGTACCCTATAATTGTTATACCCATGTAATGAGCTTCAATGCCAACCTGCTGAATTTAAGCTTTATTTTAAATAAAATATTGGGCTGAGGTTTACAAGAGAACTAACAACCAAATTAATGAATGCTAATTAATCATCTACTAATCAACGATTTATTCTTATGACTGAAAAATATAATTATGGGAATTGAAATATTTGTAAACAAATAGTTTTATGCCAATTTTGTTCTTTTAAGATCATTTTACGAGGCTGTAAATATTTACAACTTTGTCGTAAGTTCTTTTGGAAAATGCAGCCCTGCACTACAACTTGAAGCACTGGTAGTTGAACAAGCTTAATTTGAGCTACGATACACTATAAAGAATTTCTTACCCATGGACCATTCCATTTTCTTTGTAGTTGACCTGGATGAACTTTCCAAACCTACTGGAATTATCATTGTGAACTGTTTTGGCATTTCCAAAGGCCTACAAAAGATCAAATAACAAAAGATGAGAGGAGTTTCTCCATTATGAAATATGATTGAACAAATGCTTGCCAATTTTCTATTGTGAAAAATCTTACCAAAAATTTGTGTGCAAATTCATATTAATTAGCCATTACAGACACAATATGACATTTCTAATACATGTTTTGTACATTGTACAATATTAATACATTTGATTTGAAAACTCTTTTTCTCCCTTTACATCTGAATTGAGGACCTACAAATACAGAGACTTCTTTTCTGACTGTCAATAAAACCGATCTCTGATTTTATGTCTAACATTGTCTAAACTACAAGGTGTGAACATTGCATTCGATCTAGACACGAGTCAATGACCCTGAAATGTTTCAACCTGCAAATGATGAGATAGATTCCCAGTATTGTTACACAGTTAAACCTGTCTAACCAACATGTTCTAGCTAGATCCAATGATTGTCAGAATCAATATACAGTCAAACCTCATTACCTCACACTCAACAAATTTGAGAAACAGACAGTCAAGATCACAGTTCGAGGTAAAATAGTACATACATGTATAATGAAACAGTGGCTGGGAACCTCCAACTCACTTCAAATGTGTTTTTGTCAAGAAACATATTCTGGATATTGATGCTCAATAATACTACAATGTTTTTCTACAGTCACTATACATAAATACTGCTATGGATAAAAAGAGAATCTGCTTTAATGCACGTTTTCAAATGTACGTTGCATGAACCGTCTCAATAAAGGTGTACCCACAGTGCAACAGGAAGCTGACAGAGTGACCGTCACACTGACACTGGACAGCAGTAGGACCACCAGTCCACAGGCATCCCTCCACACTACCAGCAGCTCACCCACAGGCTCTAAGGCACTACACTCCTCTCCCTCCACTGTGTAAAACTCATCTCCTGAACAAGCCATTTTCACTTCCAAGACATGACTGTTACTTTACAAAAGATTTTATACACAGTCATATAATTTACAATATTTTGAAAATCTTCAGTCATATTAGCAAGTTCATTAGAAAAACAGAATTCAGAAAATGTTTTTCTTCATCAAAAAAGCAAAGACAACCTCTGGTAAAAACACATCAATTTTCCAACATTGAAATACTGGTCCAAGGGATATTATATCTTTTCATTACATTCCATAACATTTTCCAGAACATACGGTCCGAATCGACTGCATGACCAAAAAATAACCTGAGAGGGTTACAATTACAAGGAAGACAAATTTGATCATTTCGGGACATGAGGCCCCTAATCAGCATCAAGTTGACACACTGCAGCCTGGGGGAGCCAAGATTATCAATAACAAAGGTCGGCTAGGGACATTATAACTCATAGCAAGGTGTCAACTGACAGCAATACACAACAGCAGAGCTGTGTTATCGCACCTCATAAACTGCATGCTACTAGCAGCAGGTGCCCCAGGGGTACAGAGGTCAGTCACAGGGGGCAGGCCATTGCTCACATCAATATATAAACCATTGACCTTTCAAAATATTTCACTATGGCTGGGGTCAAATTCCTGGCATCTTTCAACGGTCACATAAGTATTATGTGTAGAGTAATCTAGTCAATGATTTACATACCGGTACTAAGAATTACCACTCCAGAGTAGCACTAATTTAATACTAGTATTCTGCAGAAGGGTCTTATAAAAGTATACATGTGCATGTCCAAAATACCAGTAACTGAAATTGGCATTTTACATGTATATTATCATACTGTAACCAAATAAGTAAACAAGAAATTGTTATTTACAAGTGTTACTAGCCTCAATTGTAATGTAAAAAATGTAATGTAAAAAACCAGCCTTATGTACAACAATTATACTGTATACAAAGTGGTGATCTTCCTTATTACAATACCCAAAGCTAAGCCACAGATTTAATGTGTTAGACAAGTGTTTCTGTTGTAACACTACATAAGACATCATAAACACATTACAAGTTGACTCTGCAGGGCTAGGATTTGCCACTGCCCTTTACAGGTCAGCTCAGCTCTAACCATGACTGAAAGAATGACCAAGTTTACAATCTTTTCCACCTTTAAGTCCCTTCCTATGGCTCTCGTGGCGTATTTCCTCCATGTTACACAAACAAAAAAACAACCGGGGACTGGGTTTACTTCCTTAATAACACTGACTTATCAGAAATCTAAAAAAAAAAATATTGTAAAAATTGAATAACAATGTGATCGTTTATATCCTTCAATAAAAAAAAGTACCTGTAATACATGTAAGAAATATTTTTTAATGTAATAAGGCTGAAGTTTTAAATGTTTAGTCCTTCTTGTTTTCTTAGATATGTATTGTAATAACATGAAGTGTAGCCTTGAACAGCCTTAAAGTCTATGGCTGTTTATGTATCACTGGGTCATTTTTCGCTGTGATTCACAACAAGGCTAGTTTTATGGCCCTACGTGTGTGGGTGGTTCAGATGATCAACTACAGCAGGCCTCTTTAACTCGTAGCAAAGAAAAAAAATTAGCTATAGATGTGTGCCGTTATTCATTTCACACTAATCAAATCTATGCCTAGTGGAATGCAGAGAATTGAAGAGGCAAAACTTGTCACTGCTGGCCAAGATTTTCCACCTAATTTTGCAAACAAGACAAAATAGTGTCTGGTCTATTAATGCATAGCTTTTCTGAACTAGTTCTAAGGTGTACTTTAATCTGATGAGTCTCAATGGGAAATTTCAAGGTTGGTTTATTAGGG
Organism: Magallana gigas; assembly: GCF_963853765.1. NCBI lineage: Eukaryota > Metazoa > Mollusca > Bivalvia > Ostreida > Ostreidae > Magallana > Magallana gigas. The sequence continues at coordinate 32,543,476 of NC_088858.1, read as the reverse complement.
GGTAACTTACACCGCAGGTATCAATGGATGGGCTTTATCTGCATGAAATAAAAGTGACAGTATTTACCTAGTCATTGTTAATCCCATGAACAGAACCACAGATCAACCAGTCCCAATTCAATGGAACCAGTTGACCTTATAATCTTTCATTGTGTATTCTGAATCACATTCAGGAATATAGAATTACATGTACCCTATATGAATTTACCCTTATATAGAGAAATCTCAATCTCTCTCTCTCTCTCTCTCTCTCTCTCTCTCTCTCTCTCTCTCTCTCTCTCTCTCTCTCTCTCTCTCTCTCTCTCTCTCTCTCTCTCTCTCTCTCTCTCTCTCATATCTACTTATAAACATAATCTCACATGTATGAGAAGATCTGACAGTAAACATTCTCTCCAAAAAAAAGCCTTTCTTCATGACGTTAAAAATGACAAGGTTGATATTCAACCCAATCAATATGGATAAGAGAAGACTGGGGTTTTTATGTAGGTATATCCAACTGCCAACAACTTTGACTTCACTAACTTATGAGCTTTCAAAATATTTGGGGCTTGAGTTTCCCGACATCTAACCCCATCCATTCTTTTTGTGATGAGCTCCTCTACCAGGCCTGGTATCTAGCCAGATAAAACACCTTTCTCTGCTGTTAAAATCATCCTTCATTTGTTTTGCATTACACAAGACTGAAACTTTGATTTTCTAAAAGTGACATCTGGATAAACTCTTTCTCTTTTTCTCTCTTTTTCTTAATCTGTTTTCTTTGTTCTTCTGCTTCCAGAGGTGGTGGTTTATTTGCTCAAAGACCAACCATTTCAACAATAATTCGCCAGATATTGTACTGAGCCATCAACTATTTTGAAGTAAACTAATATTAGAAGTACATTACAAGTTGGTAAATGCAAAGCATGACACAAATACCGAATGCTGGTCAAGTTAAACAATGTCCTGTTTATTTACGATTTTATTCACAGCATAATATTCCACTAAATGGTCAAGAATGAAAAAGATGTTTGACAGAAAGACCACTGTCTTGTTAAAATTGATATATACCTTGTCATTTACAAAAATGCTTCATAAATCAGCTTTAATATTGTATTGGAAACTGTTTGTATGTATTTTTTTTCTTCAGATATTAACCTCTCCAAAAAATCAATTTACATCATTTTGTCATGAATTCTATTTTTATTAAATATTTACTCGACAAAGTGGAGTAACACTTTATGTTTAGCTATAAAATAGTTTCTGGCATATATAGCATTATCAAAGTGTACTATTGCAACAGTCTATCTCTGTACCATCCTTTGTTTACATGGGTAATGGCTCTACAGTCCGTTGCAAAAAAATGACTAATTTCAAGTGCATGGCCATATATCTAACATGTTTGCAAAATTAATAAAGGCATCAACATCAAGTAACAGCTGTTTCTAAGATGTTGTAATGTAAAAGATCTTGTGTACAGCGAAAATGCTCTGATGTTGTCACTTCCAGCATCTTAATTAAGAAATTCCTCCGTCCCCCAGCGTTCGCCCCTTTATCTTCCCAAGTATACCTGATTGACAGTACTTTATCTTTTCAACATGGAAAAGCATAATGCATTCCCCACATTTCGCATAAATAAATCACTTTTTCTCTCGTAAATTTATCAGTGTTTTCGTCCCAATAATATCATCCTCACCAGCTTTAGATGCTTGCTGGCTCAGATAAAAACAGTATTGAATTCTTACCGAGAGCTGAGGAGATGAGCAGAGAAAACAGTGCAGGCAAAAGATAAGCTCCTTATGTTATCCCAGCAAATCGTTCTAAATCCTGAAATACTGCCCTTTCACTACATGAGAGCATTAAAGGGTGCTTGATGAAAAAGCATCAAAACAAATCTTAGAAATTGAGTCTTGCCCACAATAAGTTGAGCTGATGCAAAAATTTACTGTTCAGAAAGGAAATCTATCTTAAGGTTGAATAACACATCATCAAAAAATGGCTGACCGCTGATTGAAATGACATTTCGTTTTATTAAAAGGATTTTATGGACTGAAACATGTAACTTTCTCCATAGCCGAGTGGATAAAGTGTAGGACTTGTGATCAGTACTTCCCGAGTTCGAATCCCGCAGGGGCTTTTGTTGTTACTTACTGGAATAATTATTTTAGATATTCATTTTTTATCCCCAAACTGCAAATTGTTCCCTTATTTGACATTTATACAGTTTATATATCATTATATCTTTCATTATCAAAAAATTTCCTGTTAATTTGAGGGACTTTTTCCAGGTGTTAAGTCAACTGTTGACATCTTTTATAGTGTGTTTTTGCTGTCATCCTGTTGTTCCGTATATATACTTGCTCTTTATAAATACATCTTACCACTTACTATTATATAATAATACTTTTAGAGTTGAATTTGCATTCTAACATGAGCAAAGTTTAAAAAAAAAAAAAAAAAAAAAATTACTGGTTGTGCTTATGAGTTTTTCCTTGGAATCTCTACACCCAACATTTAACTTAAAGAATGAGAATGTTCAGTATATATGTATCATATATGTATCATCTCTTTACGTTGATTTATAGAACTCTGTAAGAAGTTTACATGAAGATGAAGATATACCTGCAGACATTATACATTCTGTGTTTTAACATAACATGTATCTTTAAAACTTGTTATATATATAAACACATGCCACATTCCTCTCTCCTCCAAATTACCATACCACCTGTACGAGGCAGGACATTTGTATAATGCATGTTTATGTAAATATTCACATTGTCACTCCAATCATTTGTTCTAGACAGGATAAACAGTATTCACGCAATTACAGCCAAACATTTATACAAGGACGCTAATACCATTCTTCTAACAAGGCCACTACTCAACAACCTGTAGACTCAAACTGATCCAGAAAAACTGATGACACAACAGAAATAGGATTACTATATATTAACAAAGCTGAACAAAACACCCCCCTGGTGACTTAAAAGTGGTAGTGATTGGGATGAGGTGTCTCTCTTCCCCTATGGCTGGTTGCCATGAGTCAGCTGTGTATCCTTCCTGACAACGACAAGGTTTTATCTCCTGTCCTCTCTGTGGCAGGAAACATCAGGCCAGCTATATATATAAGAACAGCACACAGTGGGCTCATCTTCTCGATGTCAATCTGGTACATGTACATCTACATCTCGTGTACATCTGAAGTTTTGACACAGTTACTGGTACAGCACAACTTGTACCCTGATGGAAGTATCTCTGCATGCATGCAGCACCTGAATGCACCTTCATCCACCCACCTGCTTAGTGGCTCCACTAATCAAGTCTTTATATATTACCTACTTGTTCACTCATGTTAATGGATCATGTCTATACTTTCACTTATAAAGATCTGGTACTTGCAGATATATATTTAGCTAAAAATGATTATTCGCTTGATTTAAAGTCAATACCCCATTATATTAAATCTGTAAGTTATGAGAGTACTCCACCCAATTGCATTAAATCTGTAAGTTATGAGAGCACTGAAAAGCATTCAATATTTGCACCTAATGATAATATAGCAGAGATGGTAAAGAACAGAGGAAGTACAGAGAAACCTCCTGGAACTTTCTTTAAGATCACAACAACATCATCCAAACTGACACGCCACACTGGATGGCCACTCTTTACACTAACAAAGTTAGTTCCAATGTCATATATACAATTAAAAAAAAATGCATCCCAGGGCTGGTGGCTACTTGTATGACAAAACATGGGATTCTCTGTTGTGATTAGATTAAGGAGGCCTTCTGTCTTCAGAAATTACAAAATTCAGAAAGAGGTTATACAATTGCATGTCCTGAAAGCTTACCTCTAGAACAGGGCCCGCTCCCAGAATTGTTTGTTCCACCCCACTTCCATGCGATCCTTTCTGACTCAATGCCGTCAGGTGATGCAGAAGGAGATTGGTGCTCTCCGTTTTACCGGACCCCGATTCTCCCGATATCACAATGCACTGATTTTTCTTCTTGCGGAGCATGGTGTAAAAAGCTGCATCCGCAATTGCAAAGATGTGCGGGGGTAGTTCCCCCAACCGTTTGTTTTGGTACATTTTCACATATTTGGGATTGTAGATAGGGAAAAATTTAAAAGGGTTCACAGCTATAAGAATTGATCCTACATATGTATAGATGTGTGAGTGTTGGAATCGGTTTCTGATGTTGTCCAACAATGTCATCTCATTTAAATCCGGAAGGTTGCATAAATCTGGATATTCCTTATTGTTGGTTGGCTGTCTGAGGAATGTCATGAGAAAAGAATCCACACGGCTTGAATCACTTGAAATTTCCCGCCACGATGAAGTTCTATTAACACTTTCATTGTCTTTTCTTCTGAGGAAAAACTTATATGCAGGCACATTGCCCCCGGCCATTTTTGGCCACAGTAACATAATCCGTACCGGATTCTCCATCGGTTCCAGTCTCCGTTCCTTACACAACTGTCCTCCGGATGACAACACTTCAGCTAGTTCATATTTATCTGGATTTCCGAGCTGGAGCTTTTTCACAGCCACTTTGAGAATATCAGCAGCAACTGTACATTTCTCGGCCTCCACGGAGGTGTAATCGCAGTCGTATAACGGACCGGGATAAATGCGCACCATGTACGTTTCCATGCTTGTCCTTCTCACCAGTCCAACGTGATTGGTCGGACAGACGGTGGAAGTTGTCTGCAGAGCCAGAGTCTCGTGGTCAGTCATTGTGGTACACTTTTTCTTACAAGCAAGACTCGTTTAAATCTAATTCCTTTTTTCAAATGCGTAGACATTCCCTTTCCCCATGCCTGTCCCAGCTTTTTCATGGTTCTGTGTTGTGGGAATTTAAAATCCAGCAGGTTAAACGTTTCTTTAACACCATATTGAATGCTGAAAATAGATATATGAATAACGATCAGAAAAATCTTAATATTTTTTAAAAGTCAGACAGAGAAACCTTCATATATAATTTCTATATTCAATAAAAACATGAACAAATGTACACACCTCAATACAAATCCACATGTATTTTATGTCTCGAATTGCAATAACATATTACAAAGGGCTAAAATGTGTGAAGCATGCATTGACAAAACATAAGGAAGGGCTTTCCTACGTTTTTTAAAGCACTGATTATAGCTTTAGATCTATAAGAAGATTATATTTATAAACCAGCAGTTCTTACTTTTACAACTCATTTGCATATCACATAATTAATGAGACTGCTAAGTCATCTGCAGTCTTACCATGATTTACATTTCTGCATTACCCACGCTTTTAAAAAATGATTTTTTTTTCTTCTCCTTCTTCCAAGTATAATCATATATCATTGCAGTTAAGCAGGAATTTAAATGGAACAAAAACATGCCTGCCATTTTTGTTGATTCTGTCCATCAAAGTACAATGTATTATACAGAGGTAAACAAAGAGTTCTGAGGAATCTGATAACAGCATCGTTTACAGGGAGGATAACATATAGGTAAACTACCCATATACAAACACTGAAATCTTCCACTCCTCTAATTAGCAAACAAACATTAATAAATTTGTTTGTTTGTACATTGGTCTATTTTGATGTACACAACTGTTTTCTTGTTGTAGTACTACATGTAAACTCATTTGTCCACCCTGTTAATCCCAGCTATATAATAATGATAATCTCTCTCATCATCTACCAAACATATCTGACATCTCTAATCTTTATGTATCAAAATGATATGCCCCGTGGATCTGCTATGGTGTTTGTTTGGTAGTGATGTAATCATTTTGACTAGCAGTATAACCATTTTCACACTATATTTGGTTGCATTTCATGTCAGGTAAGTTCACGCTGACAGAGTTAATCATCGCATTCCCTCACGACACATCTCTGTTTTCTCCTGTAAAGAAATCAGACCTCAACCACAAAGACAGCAGATTCCATGTTCTGTTTCCTATTATGGTAATTAAAACCATTATCTGGCAGATCAAAAATCCACAACTGCCCCTTAAATGTTCTCAATACCAAACACATTTTTAGACAAATATCGCATTGCAATATTTTTCATTAAAAAAGAAAAAAATATGAATACCGTGAGCTATCAAGCAAAAGAATATCCATGAAATAAGACTCTTTATTCCCAACTCTACCCCTCCCTCTATAAAATGCTCATTCACAATCTAACCCTTAGCTATATAGCAGTAATATAAGCACTGTTAGTTTCAAGGCATTCTGGATTCTGACAGATCCACTCTATGCAGTAAGCTTCAAGGTTCCTGTGTCTCCTCTAATTTACCACAAAATATGAAGTGTTCAAAATAACTCGACAAAATTTTACAATAGCGGAGATGGCCACTTCCTGTTCTCATACAAAATTATACACACTGCAGTTTACATGGCTATCTTCTGTGCAAATTAACCTGCAGCATTATGGTTTCCTAAGGGCTCAAATATTGTCTGTCTCTGCACAAAAACTTTTTTAACATGTGTACTTTTATCAATTGCATATTATCAATGCATACAATCAGAGAACAATAGTCAATTGTTTTGGCCAAGCAACCTTAACCTGCTATCAATTACCAAGTACATTCTTTCACTTCATATGGTTCACCTACCTAAAAAAAAAAAAAACTTACATGGTACATACATGAACAAATCCCTGTTCCTGAACTACACAATGTTTTATCTCAATCAACACGTGTCTGTAAATTCCTGGGGGTAATAGACAGTGCTACAAATAGCCCTGCGAATTGTCACTGTGTACCTAACATGAGTGACTATATACCCATTTGTTTGCTGTGTGACCCACCAGGTACTGTATACACATTCATATACACATGGGTCCCCCTCTCCATTACCTGGCTTCTGCAATGTGTGGCCGGGTAAATGAGCAGGATATAACAATGAAAAATAGGAACTCGTTTTAAATGCTCTGCATAAAGAGTTCATTTAAACATTTAACAATCCACAATTATGCACATAGATTTTTTTTTTTTTTAAATATAATCAATTTTATACCTGTGCCTATAACGGTGCAATTACATCGCCATGCATGGAGGTAATCCTTTCACAAACACACAAGTTCTGATATGTCCCTGACAAGATTCACAACATTCATTGACACTTCTACACAAAGATTTCCCCACAGCAATAAGAAAACATTTAAGAGCAATTTCCAGCTGCAAGTACCAGCTAGTACACAAGAAAACACAGACTTACAGCAGGACCAATTGCTGGAATAATTCATAAGTCGGGAAGACGACAGATACCACAACAACAACAAGCAGATCAATACGGGGAATCTGGCATCGGTCAGACACGGAGGGCTACACAGAAAATCTCATGTAGTTGTCAGGTTCAAGTAGACACAATTTATTCCAGTACACTTTATCTGTTTTTCGGTTCTTTGAAGCCGATTGGGAGTACTTCAACATAATGTGCTCCTTCAAAGACAGACATTTCTTATTTACTAACAGAACTCTCCCTATTTTTTAATTTTTTTTCTTTTTTTTTTTTTGCAGTGGCCTGGCTGAACAGAGATCAACTGTAGCAGCTAGTGGTTTATACACTGATTCTCTCTTTCTGTGGTGGGATTAGAGGAGCTATTGTTTACAGCAGCTGTCAAGATTTAATCGAAAGTGAATTTACTAAAGATTGCTACTCCTTCGATCTAGATGGAGATAGCGGTTGGGGAAGACTCTATCTCATTTCCTTGTTGTCAGAGCAGATATGAACAAGCTATTGACTCAAGCCTTGAAAAATATTTCCTTATCCTATCTTAAAAACTAAACGATCTTCCTAATACACAACCTATCTGGCTGCAGTATTCACATCTTTTTTGCTGAAATGTATAAAAATGTTCTGCTAATATTACTTATTTCTTACTTATCTAGATATAAAAGGTAATTAAAGTTGCCATTGATATCAAGGTATTACACAAATCATTTGATGAAAAAAGTATAATCTGTAAACATTTTAATACTTTGTCAGCTACCCAAAACTTAAATGCGCATTAACAAGAGGAAATTCATGAAAAATAATATAAAGCTAACTTTTCTTTCAATCTTGTCCTACATTTATACATACAATAAATTGCATAAGTATTCATTGCATTATACAATTGAATGTAGGAACATTATATAACTAACAGATGTGTTATTTTCGTAAGGACAAACTTAAACGATAGTTACTTCCTGTTCATTAAGGACCATGTCTATATATATATATATATAAATGCTGCATCTGACAAGTTTCAGCTGACACATATTTGGTGATGGTGGTATCGATCTAGCAACTCTTGAATTCCTAGGAGGGAGTAATAAGACCCCCTTTTAGTTCATCAATCATCCGCAGAATCTATCAGATGGACACTTCTAACTCTCTGGTCCATATTAAGCAAATTAAACAGGACTTCTACAGCTATTGCAGACTTTCATTTGCATGTAGATGGGTTTTGGATAGAGAGTCTCAGACAATAGTAATAGTTTGCTAATTTCAGAGTGAAAATTTCTACCTCATGTCAGTCTTCATGTACCGTTTAGGCGTTACATGTTATATACAATAGTATATGGACCACTTACATCACTTATGTGTATCTAAAACCTTTATGAATTAATATGTGAATTTTTGTTTTCGTTCTTGTATGTGTCATGAAAGAAAAGAAAATGTATTTGAGAAGATATTGAAAAAAGATTTCTATTTTATGCATAATATAAAAGAAGATGGTGTCAATTGTACTAATTAAATATATATCCTGTAATTATTGATCATTTGTAATAGTAAAATCCACCAAAATCTGGCACTGCTGCTGAGTTCTATGAAGGCTATACAGATTATCATGTCAATAATTCATTATTATCCTGTGAAGAACAAACATAGGTTTAATTCTGCATGCAAGGCTTGATGTTCAGGCCAAAAAATTAGTTTTCCAATGATATTCAATAAAAATCTCTGCTGATGGTGTTTAAGTTATTATCTTAGATAATTATCTTTTAAGATTCCTGGGAATTGGATTGGAAACATTTTCTGAATGAGTTAATATTTTTTTTTCATTTGCAATTTGTCACTGACAAATGAGATGACCTAAAGTGTCAAACAGCTTATCATCATGTTCATCCAGCTGTAAATGGACAAAAAGCATTTGTCTTAAATGCTGCATGACTTGCACAAACTTTTCAAAAGTAAATCATTAATCTGGAAAGTGGCTCTTAATTTTTATATTTCTCAGAAGACAAGGGAAGACTATTTACTTATGTCTGGGACAAGCCCTTACTTTCCAAAAAGCTTCTTTGTCTTTGTAATTTTATATACTTTGAGAAAATAATCAATCATTTTCCCTTGCTATTCAATTGTTAAATGATTGAAACTCTTCAATAAGGAACAAATCGTGATGAAACTGTATTGCAGATTTAAAGACAAAATATATATGGTTAACAAAATGCATTTGAACATGAAGAGAACTTTTCTATGACACTAAAAATTTGTATATTTTCTAAAAATAGCTTTGTCAGTTTAAATGATGTGCAAGACTTTTTTCTAATTTTGGACCTAAATGCCAGTTAATATGCATGCTGTGGCATTTAAATGCATGATACAATTAGCGAATCTTTAAATAATTAGACTTAATTCAACAAGTAAAAGGATAAACCATAAGATGCATTTTCTCACATTGCCAAAGATAATTCTGAAATATATCCATGAAACATACCATCTAACTCTTACATTATTTAGGTATTAAAGTGGTTGGAACTTGTAAAAGCAGATGCATCTGCTGACTTCTGCAATATTTAAGTGATGTTCTGAACTGTAGATGAATTCAGATTGCAAAGATACTGAATTTTTATGAAATCTTACATCTTCTTGTTAGCGAAAAAGTATCAACCGTATACACCCTTATTATAACAGTCAAACTCGGATATATATATTTGACATTTTAGTATGCTCTATCGTATCCCCCACTTTGGTGCAAACAGTCTGCAATCAAACGAGCAGACGATTCGTACGGAATCACGTAGTACTTACACCTAAAGTCTCAATGAGCCTTTTCTATCTTTATTTTTTGAATAAAACAAAGAAATTATGTTGATATTTACTTACCTTCCTGAAAATATTATCTTCCCTGCTCTGATTACTCATATGACGTGAATAAACTGAGACGCATGATTGGACGACATTTTGATCTATAAAAAACAGAACCTATCTGGAAATGATTTACAAAAGACGAAAAATGTCGGTTACAGATAGATAATCATTAAAAAAAATCTTTTTCTATACACGAAGAATACTTTTCATCCTTAAAAAAAGTTTTGTGAAACGAACAAAATTGCCATCTTTATAAAAATAAAAATAAAATATTGGTTCTGGGACGCAATATATTATCACATTATATATAAATGATTTTGTAGTCAAGGTAGCCCAGTTGCATGCCTGTAGCTTTATACAATTTTAACTTAATACAATTGAAACTCAAGCCTAAAAATATTATTATGCTAACAGTTACCCCCAAAAATTAGCGGTTGGTTAATTAATGTCAGTTCATGAATGATTGTTAAGATTGTGTATTGCTTGCGATGATCTTCTAGAGGAGAGGGAAAGGGGGGGGGGGGTCTGGATCCCCATGCACTGGTAATTTCAAACTTATTAGATTCACAAAGTAAAATTGCCGAAAATATGCCGGTTCGAATCCCCTCCACCCCCATCTCTGCAAAAAAATTATCTCTCGGACCCCAATGAATCCAACCCACCCCGAAAAAAACCAGTTATGGCTCCATATGTACATTCTCCTTTTAGATATGAAAAGTATTCGCGATTGTTACTGATTGTTGAGATAAACTGTTGAATTCTCATCAAATGTTGTGTTTATTAAAAAAAAAAAAAACAAATTATATATTGAATCCATTTGATTTATTATATTTACCAGGGGAAAATGAATATTTGCATTGTCACGGAAAACGGCGGTCCTAACAGGTATGCATATGCATGCGCTTCTTGTCCAATAGAGATATAAGACTGAGAGGCTGAATAAGAGAAAATTGGAAATTTTTTATTTTGGGTAACCTTGTTACTTGCTAGAACTTGCATGTTTTCAAATACTTTACATTGTATTTAAACCAGGAAAATAATTACTGGAATCTGAATGAAAAAATAATGAAAAGGAATAAATAGACATAATTTATTGGACAATAAAGCAATGACCATTTAAAAAAGCTTGTTTCAGAAAAAACATGAACTGTGTATATACTAATAGTTCATTACTTATTGTAAGTTTCATACATATATACAAATAATACTATATATTATATGGAAGGCGTCTCTTCACTGTTCGGGAAAAACTTTTCCGTTCGTGTGGTTTTAAATAGTAGATTAATTAATCAAAAATAATAAATTCTGCCTGTAAAATATAAAATTCCTCACTTTCTTTGAAACTCATCACTGCAAAGCTATCCATCATAAAAACTATCGACTTATAATCAAATTTAAATTTTTCTATGATTTTTTTATTCACTGCGGCCCCAAGGTGTTGCCAAGGAAAACATCCGTGTGCACCGTAGTAGCTTTCTGTGTAGCACAAAGATGACAAACGTAAGGACTTACAATCCGTCTGTGCGGGTAGGAAACTGGAATGAAGATATCCAGTTAGAGGAGGTAAAAGTTTATTTAATGTGCTCGGTTTTTCCTCCCCAATTTTTACAATAAATACGGCACTCAAGAATGATCTTCAATAAAGCTGTGCAATGATAAATCAGTGTGCTGCACACCGCCAGGTTTACTTGATATGGGTTCTGTTGCCTTGAAAGTAAATAATTAACTTTTTTGATTTTTAAATGAGTGTATGAATGAAAATGGTATGGAAAGAGAGTGATTAAAATATTTTTTAAACATTGACAACAGTTTAATAGAAATTAATTGTGTATGTTTGAATTTGAAAAATGTAAATAAAAAAAACAACTTTTTGATGATATGGCAAACAAAATGGTTCGTCGATTCCATGTATTTACTTTTTTAAATTTATTTCAGGACACATTAAAAGATTTCCTAGAAAAAAGAGAACATGGACAACTCATGTACCAGAAAAGAACAAAACTTGAACAAACAATCTTTAAAAAGGTGAGTTGGTTGAAATTTTAGTATATTTTAAAAGAAAAGACTTTAAGTGCTTTAATTGGGTTTTAAAGCAAAATCAATATGAATTTAATCAAGACCTCCATTATTTTTATTTTTTTTATTTTGCTTTCATAGCTTGACCTCAGTATATCAAGAGATGGATGTGTCCACTTTGGAGATATTGTGAGTTTACGGTGTCCAGCAAAACGGGACCGTACCAAATATTTTGCTAACAAAGAGCCCCGAGATGCCTGCCAACTCTGTGTAACACCAGCAATTAACAAGATTCTGGAAGCCCAGAAGTTGGAGGGACCGTGTAATGTGACTGCTTCCAAGGACCTCTGCTCCAATCTTAGAAGTTCATTTGTAATAACAAGGTACAGATGATGATCTATCTTCCTGTAACATACCCAGAAGAACATACCTTATTAATATTTGACATCAAAGCATGCACAACATATGTAATTTATAATACAAGTTCAAAATTTTCATGAAAGAAAAAAACAAATAAAAAATATGATGAAGAGGATTTTCCACGACTTACGATCTGATCTGATTTTTATGCCATAGTCAATCTTAATTAAAGGAATATAAACAAGTTGGCTACCAAAATGAATTGGAGAATGCAAATTTTTTTTTACGTAGAAAAGTTAATCATGAAAATTTACTGAGCATCAATTTTTTAAAGTAAATTAAAAAAAAAAATTTGTAATGTGTTCATTCGAATCTGAGTACGGTAAATATGAAATCAGTACTGCATTTTCCATTACTTTCCATTTTTCAGTATTGATGGGAGCAAGCAGAAAGGGGAACCACTCAGATATGGAGATTTGTTTTATTTGTGTACACTGGATAATGAAGGAGGAAATGTAATTATATCATTTACTTTTCTTCAAGGAACAAATTACTGTGGAATCATTAGGTTTCGTGGTGGCTCAATTTTGAGGAATTCGTGGGTACCTCTAATCCACGAATTAACATCCTCCACGAATTATTAAATATGGGTTATAAAGTCATATTTCCTTTTGTAGGTATAAGATAATACACGAAATTACGTCCCCACGAACCTGTAAAATTTAAGCAATCCACAAAAATTGACCCCCACGAATTTGAATGATTCCACAGTAGTTAAATTAGGAGGAGCTCTTTTACTCCCTGAGATTAATTAAACAATGGTAAAAAGTATTATAACTACACAAAATAGGCAATATTATAATTATCTGTCAAATCTCAAATTCAAAACTTCAAGAAGCATGCAGTCAAAATTTTGATATTACCGTATATCCGGGGTTTTTTTGCAAGTCAAAAATTAGCGAAAATATGTAGCATTTTAAATTTGCGTCAGTCATTTTATGTGGTTTTAAAAGTTTCTTAGAGAAAATTTCACAGGATATATTTTCTGTGTAATCAATATTTTGCGATTTGAAAGAGTTGGCGAAAATTAGATCATTGCGAAAATTACCGGATATACGGTATAATGATGCATGTATTTGATTTGACTTTGTTTTGCAGCTGTATTTATCCAGCTGCCGTGCCACTCTAGAGAAATGCGCTGCCAAATCCAGGAAACAGGAGGTGACATTTGTCAGCGAGCCCTCCTTCATGACAGAATGGAGGATTCTACACTACAATCCACAGATGAGGATGGAATATGAAGGCATCCCTGTCCCAGTAAGTAGATAATGATTATTTTTGGAGTACATGGTACTTATAAGATAATGAGTTAATGATATGAAATAAAATCATTGGTCAATTCATATTACTGTGTATTGTCTTCTTCTCTTAATTATCTTACTATTATGTTTCAATTTCAACAGACCTTTATTAAACTGCCTGAATTAAGGGCTTCTTAAAGCCTGGGCTTGCTCATAAAATGTACTTTGTGATTATATTCTAATGTTTTAGTACTCTTCAAAGGATATAATGAAATTCAAAATTTATTCTATTCAATCTCTAGATTTTATTCATATTTAATGTACCATATTTCAGGCCAATGCAATTGCTCTCATAAACCACAAATACACTAACAATGATTTGGCTGTGGAAGAAAACTTTGTTATCAGGTACGTAATTAATATAAGAGTAAATCAGATAATTTTAATTGATTGGTGACAATTTCCTGCATGAAAGTGTATAGGAGATTTAATAATTTTTATCTTTTGTTGGGTAACACAAAATTATCATATATTATTAATATGATTTATTAATGTAATTCAATTAACTTTTATTCGTGTGAGCCGTGTTCTCATTAATATTTCTTGCCATGAACCTGTCCTTGTCATTTGATTGTTATAACAATATGGGTCTTGTTAAGGCTGTATGATCGCGAAAATTGGTCCTCGCGAGCCAGTTCATCTCTGTCTAGTAAATCGCAAAGCAAAACTGTCGCGAATACCCCGGTAAAAGTTGATTTACAGCAGATCACAGTCAACATTTTTTATTTCTCTTTCAGAACTCCCTTCGGTACTCAGGAATACGAGGTATCCTGCCACACATACTTAGATTCCCACAGAGCTGAACAAGATGTCAACCACTTCATGATTATGATGGGGGTACCAGGCGACGATGTGTACCCTGTTGCAAATTAGGAGATTCTCTAACAACTAAAAATTTACTGTATTTAACTCAGAAATTTTTTTTATGAATACAGAGTCTATACAACAAGTGTTGAAGAGGAACAGTACTGATAACTTCCATTTGAAGAATTAATTTTATCAACTGCACGGAATTTCAAAGCTTTTGATGTGATTTTTATTTTTACAACTTTTCAGTTCTTTTTATTATTATTTTGATATGAAAAGTTACTTATTATTTGATTTGGAGACCAAATTAACCTCAAGGATTTCAAAAAAGGCACTCTCACAGCATTATTTACATGTAGCAAACAATGTGTCTATCAGGAAACCAAATCAAAAAAGTGCTTACAGTATTCAATCTTAATTTAATAATTATGTGCAAACTATATGTATTAGGAAGCTGATTCCTTTGGTTTTTCTATGTGCATACTGCTTTTATTCTTTTATGTATAGTAGTATGAAAAAAGTCTTATTTTTGTAAATATAATGTACATGTTAAAATCAATATTAAAATTTTATGAATATTTTAAAACATATGTTCATGCTATTTATTTGCCTAAAATATTGGCAAGATTTAACATCACAACTTTCATAGAAGTGAAACCTTCTCTTGGATAAAAAGCTTGAATTATTAATTATACAAACTCATAAATATGCATTATTTCCCCCTTTGAACTCCACTGAATGACTTCATAGGAAAGCAACATACGAAAACTTTTTCAATTGTATAAACCCATGTTAATGTTGAGGACAAATAAAAAATTTTAAATGACTAATTACTTTTATGAGTTTATACCAGCTTTTAGGTCACCCAAAGAAAAGTGAATTTCTCCCGACGTCCGAGGCGAGTTTAACAAAGCGAGCATGCTCCAAAATTCCCTATACCTGCAATACATATTTTGGTGAGCAATCGCAAATGCTCGCTCTGTTGAACTCGCCTTTGACAAACTATTTGTTTATGCATGTACATGTATGTACATGTACAGTATATACATTGTCAATAACAGATTCGGTGCTAATATCAACAAAAATATTGAGGCCTTTTTAAAAGAAGAGATACATTTGCATTAGTTTGAGTAATAGGTAAACTAAAATGAAATAAAACAGTTAACACAACCTTCACTCAATATGAACCTTATTTTGGGTCACCACACTTTGGTTTTGGAAATTACAGTAACTAACTTTCATTCATGAAGATGTGAGAATTACAACACAAGATATTTTATTCAGTTGCATACTTTATTCAATGTGAACATTGATTAGTACACACCATCCATATATCAATATAGCATTGGTATCACAGAACAGAAATAAACCAATAACAAAGTTATAATCTTCATATATATATTCAAATGATAACTGGTAGGCAGTGACATACCACTGAATAAAGCTATCTTCATTGCCCTGTAATGGGACACAGAAGTTGGCAGGAATACCCAATAAATAATCAGCACCTTAACAACGACTGGCTATCGATTGACTTTAACTACTGTAACAGTATTTTAAGGATGCATAACACATGAACTTGTTTTGTTAAACACCCTGATTCTCTGTGTTTTAATGAGTTAGTGAACAGAGCTGAAATACAGCTGTTTTGTAGAAAACACACCAAATAACCCCCTCCATCAACAATGCCCAGTAATATCTGTCCAGAATGAAACAACTTATGGTACTATAACAAGCAAGAGTTTTGGGAACAAGCAAGTTCACTCTCAAAAGTTTTGTGGGTTTTTTTTTCAAATGGCAGGTCTTTGGCACACAACTTTTCTCATTCATTGTAAAATCCTAGCTGGGAGCAATCATCAACTGTCCTTGACTTTGACGTTGTGGATGGATGACTGTGGATTGAGGGTGGAACTCTGGGAGTGTGTGGGTAGTGGTGACTGGGACGAAGGGCACTCCATACTGGATCTGTTGGAGGCCAGGTATATATTGGACCTGTAACGACATGTCAGAGATATGAAAAACGTAAACATGCACTTTGTTCAATCAATAAAAACTCCTTCAGATAAAAAACATTAAATATTCTAGCAATAAAGATACAATTTATTTTTGAAATCAAATTTATTGGCCTGACTCATAATAACATGCAATATCTCTTCCTAACTCCTTCCCTTACAAACAAAATCAAAACAATGAGACCAAAATAATGAGCGTTATCCATCTACAAAAGGTTAGCGTCAGAAAGCTTCAATGGGAGATCCACTGTAGATTTGGATTTGTTTAACAAAGGTCCAACCATACACTTTCATTAAGAATTTTTTGTTTAGTTAACCAGTGTCAAAAGAAGTACCCCAATCAATCCTAAAATATTAGTCCCCACCTGTTGTATTTGAGGTGACTTCTGACTAGATGACCAGCAGCCAGAGCCCCCATCAGGGACAGCTCCCCAGCTAACACTGTCCCACACACGACCCGGGCCAGCTGTTTAGCATTGTGTCCAGGATTCTCGGGATTCGGTCCTTGAATTCCAAGCATCTGAAAGACAAATCTCATCATCATCGATAATTCCACGTAGGTGTACATTCTCAAAGAGATTTTATATTTCAAATTCAACAGAAAGTTTTTCATTACATGTAGAAATGTCTATAAAAGGAATTTACAATTTATACATGCCGCCACTAGGTATAAAATTTAATAAGTTGGTATCATCCTATACCTGGTCACTACATGAAAAAATAACTAACAGTTTATGTAAACATAAGATATAAGTATATCTGGTACCTTGAGACAAGCTTGTTGGGCTGGGAGGATGGTGCCTCCCCCCACTGTCCCCACCTCTATACAGGGCATGGTACAGCTGATGTAAAGGTCCTCATGGGTGGGGCCGGTGGCTTCCATCAAAGTAATGCAGTTACTGCTGGCCACACACTGGGCGGGATCCTGTAACATGTCAACAAAGCTTTTGTTATCCAAGGATTTCTATTTATAATGTCAAGTATCATTCAACATTGTTTTCTCCAGCTCAAGAACCTTGAGCTTTTTCTTCAATGATTTTACTAAAAACTTACCTGTCCAGTTGCTATAAATATTGCTGACACAACATTGGCAGCATGAGCATTGAACCCTCCAATACTGCCTGCCATCGCTGAGCCAATCAGATTCTTGTTCACATTGAGATCGACGAGGGCGGACACAGAAGTCTTGAGAACGTTCTTCACCACCTTACTGGGAATGACGGCCTCACACACGACAGACTTGCCTCTACCCTCAATCCTGCAAAACAACGTTACATCATTAATAAATCTCTGACTATTCATAGATTTATAGAGCTACATGTACTACGAAAATAACAGAAATAATACCAAATTATACTTTTTTTTATATTTCCTGAATTATATCAATCACTACCATAATTTTAAAAACATAATTTTAGTTTCAGGAAATCATCGGTATAAATAAATTCAATAAATGCATTACATGTTAACCTACCAATTGACAGCAGCTGGCTTTTTGTCCGTGCAGAAGTTGCCACTAAGACTTAGAAGCTCCATATCAGGAAATAGATCATTCACGTAATGGATGACTTTTTCAGAGCCCTGCCAAAAAAAAATTATGCATCAGTAAACTATTGTATCTTTGTAACAATATATATGCGTACATTTTCATCTAAATGCAACATTATTTGAGCAGGCTTTTATAATAACAAACATTAATACAAAAACTATCATTTAAAGTTATATGTAGCAATCATTGGACAACAATCAAATTTTCGCTAATTTCGGCTTCAGAGTATTATAAGTTAATTTCTGCGATTCCTTTAATTATCTGCCCTTACCTTAGACAGCATGTTCATTCCCATCGCATCTCCAGTACTAGCAATGAACCGAACGTACAACAGTCTACCTGCTTGTGCAATCTGCAGCTTGTTCAATCTGGCGAACCTAAAATTACAAGGGTTCAATATTCAAAGCATGGAAATAAGATTACATCCTCATTCCTTGACAGTTATTCAATTTAATTCTTACCGACTGGTTTCATCAAATAATTCCTTTAATGATGTAAAATTGTCCTCCATCCACATTTTTAATTCGCTAAAAGAGAAGAAAATTAATTCAGTCCACATTATAACTGTTAACAGAAATTATATATATATATATACATTCTGCTTGATTTTATATAATGACTTAAAGGAATTTGGACGTTAATTTTTAATAAGGAAATGACAATGAACTACAAACCTGGCATCTATGGCACTAGGCATGCGGACAACTGGTGCCCTAGTCATTCCATCCCCTATCACTGCACTACGAACCCCATTACTCATCTGTAACCACAAGACAAAGTTTCAGGTATGTTACATATGAGAAAAGAAAGTATTCATGTAAATCATCCATTACATGCTTATTTTTAAGTACCAGTAGATATTTCCATAGTTCTGAAGTAAATCCCATGTTTTGCTTGTACATAATGTATTGTTAGATGGTTAGATAGTAGACAGTAGATAGTAGACCTATAGTAACTATTATGTGGTAATCTGAATATAAAAATAACTCTCACCTCCAGGGCTCTGCATCCTCTGTTGGTGCTAGCTACCAGGCAGCCCTCTGTGGTTGCCATGGGAATGTAATACTTCTGTCCGTCCAGTAGGAGGGGACCAGCCTTACCCACAGGGACCGGCATGTAACCCAGGACGTTCTCACAGCAAGCTCCGTTGACCTACGGGTACAGAAAATCATTTGAAGCTTGTTTCATATCAAACATCAAAAAAATTGTTCATAACACATTTTTCCTCCTGATGCAAACTGTTTTGGCATTCCTATGTTGAGTTTGCTTGCAAAATAGATGCACAAAAATGCACATAACATTAATGTTTACATGAACTTACCAAGTCATATCCTTTATAATTCTCAAAGGGAAGACTATCCAGAGCATCTATGGTGGGCAACTCCTCTGTCAACATGTTTCTCCTATGAAAACAAAACACACATAAGAAACAGCATGCAAATCAGGTTAACATATGTTATAATATTCTATTAAATGCCAAAAAAAAATCCATAATAAAACAGATGTTTTTCCCATAAAATAAAAGAAAAACATGTTTTGTCATACATGTACATGTATGCAAATGTCTGTTTTCTACATGTAATACACTAGATGAAAATTTCCAGCGGAAACATTACCTGATTCTGACACCTCTGCACTCATCTCCAATCATTGACTCTATCTTATAGGAGGGAATGTGTTTACTTTTGACTAGATTGGATATTTCTTCATCAGTCAGAGACTTGGGACCTTCCTATATTTAGTAAGAAAAAATCATTTTTAAAATGCAGAAAGATGTAAAGATGTATGCTAAAAGATGTAAAGAATTAACCGACTTTTCATACCAGTATTTTATTTGTAGATTTTTATAAAAAATGTGATTTAAAACAAATTAAATACAGTAATTCTTAAATTTATGAAATTTATGAAAGGAAATAATCTTTAAGCAAATATTCCATTTAGAGACATAAAATGTGGGTGTGTAAAAAGAAAACGAAAGTTTACCTCTGAGTTTAAAATTTTCAGACACTCTTCAGTACTCCTGGGAGGCCTCAGTGAAGGAATCCTCTGCAGTGGTGAGTAGGAGGGAGCATTCAGGTCCGTCTGTGTCTCCACGTGCACCAAAGACGTCTCCGCCTCCGAATCTTCGGAGTCTTCTCCAAGTACAAAATTGACTTCACATTTCTTCTCCTCTTTCTTTGTATCTAAAACGTATAAGAAACATTAATTTTACTTGATGTATTTTTATTCACATGGACCAAAAAATTCTAATATTAAAATAATAGAGACATTTTTTAAAAGATGCATTTATCTTTTACATCATGATAGAAACCTTCATCCTCCAATCCCAACCAAACAATGTGATTAATATTTAATAATTAATTTAATTATCTATAATTATCATTAATCATATGTACCATTCTGTGGTTGTTCTTTGTTGATATGTACAACAGGAGATGTTGCTATGGGTTCTTTGATCTCTCTGGTTGTGGAAGACATCAGAAGTTCATACTCCATAGAATTATCATCAAAGAAAGCATACTTGACAATCAGGAATATAGCCAGTGCCAAAGTGAAAGTGGAATCAGCCTTGACGGTGAATAACCTGTGTACAACAGAAATTAGTTAACAAGTGTTCAAAGTCATTACATGATAGCAATGCTAAAATATCAAATAACATATCATGACAATAAAATTGACACTATACTGAAGATTCCTTATTTTTAGTGAGTACTTAATTCTTCAAATCATCTGTTTTGCATAAAATCGCGAGAATAAAACGTCGCAAACATAATTTTTTTTTATCATACACGTAGTTTCATTTGGTTAACATCTGTCAGAAAAATAAAAGCGAGATTTAAAAATCCGCAAGATGTGTCTCTCTCACGATTTTAAGCGGATATTAATTCATGTTTAATTAGGAATTTACAGTAACCAATACATGTATGGAAATAGAAATAAATTAATGGTTTGATTAATGAATACCTCTGAATGTAGAAGTACCAAAGAGAGACATCAGGCTCTCTATACTGAGTGCTAGCCACGTCGTGTCCCATCATACCCATGGTTTTTTTGTTGGCAAGAAATCGGCTGTGAAAGTGCACCATTAAAAGACCAGCCGACTACAACAAAGATATAAAAAAAACTTTAAATACTTCAGGTGGTGTTGAAAATATACATAACTAAACATTAACAGTCCCAATGAGCAAATGAATTTTAAAGAAATGCATTTCATAGAAGATATAGAACTCCAATTGATATAAAATCTGATTTTACAGACCATTATGATTTTGACATTCTGGGTGACTGGGTTTGGCCTGATATCTTTCTCTTCTTCATGCAGGATCTGAGCCAACTGTTGTAGATGCTTCAACCCCTGCCCTCTTCCCCTTTTACGTGCTACCTATTGTTGCAAGAAAAATATAGACATTGCCATTAAATCCAAAGTTACCTTGCCATTGAAATTTTCTTTTCTATGTATCAAAGTAGCATATTTTTTCTAGTTTTACACGTACATGTTTATATCTTTAACTGTCAGAAAACAAAATAAATATTAAAAGACTACATGCAGAAATGAATTATATTTTTTTTTTAATTACTGTTTTAAATCTGACACCAAATAAAATTTTGAAAACTCAGCTGCGAGGGATAAAATGGATTATTCATTGTCTTATCACACAAAAATAGATCTGAATGATAAAATGATGCAATTTCCTTTGTGAAATCATCTTACATATGAGTACTGGTAATAACCAACTTGAAGGGATTACCTCAAGAAACAAAGCTAGGCAAGCAGGATACAACATGATGAAGGCTAAGTAGTTGGCCAGGACAGCCAGACAGCCATAAAAACACATCATCTCTAAATGAGTCACATCTGGAAAAAAGATGTCAACATTCAGTATCACAGTTTCAATACAGCCCATCAAACATACATTTATGAATATTACAAGTATCTTATGGTGACCAAGGCCCTAAAGATAACGAAAGTTGCAAGAGTTTCTCTAAAACAGTTATTGAAAGTAGTTACATTCAGTATTTTAATGGACTGATATGGGCTGTCATAAAAAGGGGCATTAATACCACAGAATTTTGATACTGGGCAGGCAAGTTAAGTTTTTCTAAATACTGGTAAGGATATTGTTGATCTTTTTAGAAAAGGAATTCTGGGTAAAATTAGTTTTAATACCCAATTTTTTTTCAGAATCAACTGAGGTTAAAGATGCAATTGTTATCTTGATTTTGAAAATGAAAAATATTTTAAATGAACAGGAGAGAGGGGGAGAGAGAAAGAGAGAGGGGGGGACAGACAGACAGACTTTACCTGACAATGTGCCCACTCCTATGACTAGAACTTCACAGATGGCATCCAGCGTCATGACTGGGCCGTGTATGGACATTCCATGGGCAATGTTTCTCTGGACTTCCTCCTGAGTCTTGGAATTCAGAGCAAACCGGGCCATGGCACAGGCTTTGGATAGGTCAATCAGCAGCAGGAAAAATGGAAGCGCCTCACTGAAAATTAAAGAAAAAATTAAAATCACGCATTGTCTTAAATGAGCACATCAGAGTCTATGTCCATTAAGAAGAAAACTTGCACCTTATTTCAATTTCATGGTGTTAAATAAAGTAGTGAAATACTTCAAAATTTTTATTCTAGAGTTTATCGTAACAACATGCAATCTCCTTACAGCTATGAAATAGAAGACTACATATCTCTGACATTTGTTCAGGGCAATTGTACAATGATTCTTACGTTAATCCTGAGAGATCATTTCCAAACATTTTGATGATGGCAATGCTGAACACAAGACTGGAAGACACTGTGAATATCCCAGAAATCCCTGTAACACATAATGAAATAAATGTTCACGTTTACAACCAACATATCAATTAAATGTTCATATTAGGCCATTAATAAAACTCAGATATTTCCAATGAACAGTATTACCTTACAGTGTAAAAAATCTGAAATTTTTTAGCTATAATTGTACTTTTACACAAAACCTCTCATATAAAATAATTTTGAAATGACCACAGAATACAAATTTTGTATACCGTCAAGCTTTAATACAAGTTAGGCATTCAAATCCTATAGACTTTTAATTTCTTAACATTAATAGATGTGGATCTAAACTCTGCAGTATCATTAATCACTTAGTACCTAAAAGATATTTGGTCCCGAAACGTCGAAGATTTCGGAACTGGAGGTAAGTATACAGGACAGCAGAGAGCTTGATGATTGGCAGAAAGATGTGGTCGTTGTGGCCATTCTCCTTTTGCTGCCATACAAAAGTATATTAGAGAGTACATTACATTGAAAATCCATCAACTAGCAGTATTATCTGACTTCATTGCTTATCAAGTCATGATATTCAAAGGACACTGGCATACCTTACTCACAAAATGCAAATCTGAGTAACCATGGTAACATGATCTATAATTTAAACACTGAATTTTCATTTAAATTTTAAGAGGAATTTGTTGGAGTTTCAATAAATAAACCTATAGTATACTAGGTCAGCTATCAATAAGTGTATGTTTGCCCTCTTCCTGCCCAAATGACAAAAAAGTACCATTTATATTTATTTTTTAAAAATTGAACTATAACATGTTTTGGGGTTAACTCTTTTTTTTTAAGAAGAAAAATTATCGTTCCATATCAAGAATTTTTTTAAAGATGGCCTTATTCTTCTCTTATTATTGAAAAAAAAAACTACCTGATGCTGCTCACACTCGTAGTTCCAGCCACACACTTTGTCAGGGGTCGTGAAAATCCCCACCGAGGCCAGACAGGCCGAGAGGGTCAGTGTGGATAGGATGACCTCCCACGGCCGACTAGCACAAAAATGTCCGTGTTTGTAGAACAAGTTTCCCAACATGGTTTTTTTTCTTCTTCGATTTCTTCTAGTCTGAATTATAAATCATACAGAGCTATGAAAATAATACTGAACCTTTCTGCACTTCATGCATACAGAATTTCATTACCACTTGTATCTATATATATAATTTAGAACCATAGGCACTTGAGCCATGGGTTATCAACACATTGGGCTATCAACTTATAATTTATCAGCTGAAGTTCTATTCTTGTTTACCAATCTGTATGCTCTTGTAATTAAAAAATTGTTTTAAAGCTTCAAAATATTTTATCTTCTTTACCTTAAATATTACTTTTCGCTTTAAACCACAGGTAAATGAAACTCGGGTTATCAATATATTGAGTCTGGGTTTCTCAATTTTTCTCAGATATTGGCAAAAGTTGGCTTGCTCAAGACATTTGATCACCATTCTTGAAAAACTCCCAAAAAATTATATTTCTTGAAATTCTGCTTTTTATCAATCTAATATTTACCTAGCCATGTTATATGTTCAGATTTTGAAAGACAACGACTCTCATCATGCATTCTCACAACTGACAAGGTTTGTTGATGATGTTGATGATGATGAGAACAGTTCAGTGATAAGAAAACTAAGGTTTCAAATGTTTCAGAAGAACTCTGTTCATCTCATAAAAAAATTAATGTACATCAGCTATAGTTGAATTAATAATAATGATATTGACAAGAGTAAAAACTTTATTAATTTCATTTAACAGGGATTTTCAAGGCCTGGAGATGGCCTTTGAAAGGAGAAATTTGAGATTTTCTCAACTTAGTGAACGATAATGAATTTCAAGGCCTGGAGATGGCCTATCAAAGAAAAATTTGAGATTTTCTCAACCCAGTGAATGAATTTTGCTTGAACCGTAAAATATATTTAGTTAAGAATATTGAGCAGAGTATGGAACATTATTCTGAAAATAAGAAGGTGGCAACATTGCATATCCAAGTCGGTTATGTATTTTTTCTGCCATGTTGCCACCTTCATATCCTGCATAAATCACCAAAGGAAGTATTTTACTGTTTATATTTTTCTTTAACAATTAATAAACTGATTCTTAAATGTACGTAAAATTCACTAAATTACTGGCAAAGTACATCAGTATGTTTGCTAAAAGAAACAGCCAAATCGTCTCCTGTGGGAATTTGATTCTAACATAATCATAATTATTTCCTGCAGGCTGTGATTTTTCTTAGGTCGCTGTAGGTTTCGGCCAATTGATAAAAGGGGCATGTAGATTTCAGTCCTGTCAGTTTCCGTCGCTGTAGGTTTCAACCAATTGATAAACTGGGGATGTAAATTTCAGTCTGGCTGCTTTTTATAGATTATATAATTTATAAATTAACTATAAGTTACGTAAGAAATAGAAAGAATCATACTCGGTAGATGTAAATATAACCAATATAATAGAATAGTTTGTGTAATAGAAAAAAATATCATTAAAACACTTAAACAGATTATATCAATAGCCAAATACATGCATGAACTTCTTTATCAATACACATCCAAGGGTCCCAAAGATTTAAAAACAAGACTATTTTGGGATTGATAGGGGGTTGAATGACATGATGACAATAGTGTCAAAGCACGCTGTCCGAGGTCAAAGACTAGAAAATAACTCACCTCGATTCCTTATCCAGTTATATCTCTCCAAACTTCGAGTTTATCTTCTTCCGTTAGATTTATGACATAACTGTTCTTTAATCACCTTTACATCATCCTCAAAGTCGCCGCAATTTCTCCTTCCAACATGACACTTCCACAATTTCCAATTTCGTAAGAAATAGATTTATATTTTTAGAACGTTGAACCCGATCTAATTTAGTCCATTATATAAACTTTTGCGGGATTGTTTTGCAGTCCTTTTTAAATTAAGTAATTAATTAGGAAACAAAACTTACAAGTGATTACATTCCTTTTATGAACGACGATGACAATTAGTCAACAACTGTTGAAATCGTCCACTAATGAGCTAAAAATAGAAACCTTAAAATAGCACTTGACGTTTGGTTTCAAGAGGCCTGTGGGATACATTGCTTGCCTTTTAAAACTCATAAACTTGTTCAAGTGGAACTGCTCATTTGAGTTTAGGTTCAGTACATGTGTACTAGAGTATCAGTTATTTCCTTTGTCCATATATTTGTGCTAATTTGCTTGACGAAAGCAATGCATGTGTACATGTGATGGGAGAGATATATGGACCATTCAGATTTAAAGCTGCTTGGTCCGATTTTTTTGTAATTACAGTATCAAATTTTTTTCATACAAATCATTTATCTAAGAAAGTTATGGACTTTCTCCTATTTACACCAGCAGAATCAGTCTTCTTTCAAAGTTAGAAATATTCAAAGTAAATAAAATAATTTCTCTTTGGGCAAACGAAAAAACAAACCAAAATGCATCACAGGAATGTTTAGAAAAGGAAACCGCTTGGTTTCGTCCCCCGAGTGATTGGGGTTATACAACCCGCATGCTATGCATCGATTGTAAAGAAAGCAAACTTTAGAAATATTAGCGAACAAAACGTACACATGTTTATTTGTAATTTGTCTGATCATTTCGATCTTTATTTAAAGCGATGTCAAATTCGTAATACAACCATACCCGTCTCGTCGTCAGGGGTGAAATTTAACATGAGGCGAAATAACGCGGTACCTTTTAATGTCGTTTGTTTTGTGAGAAAATTTTGTACGTATTTTTCTTCATTGAAATTTGGCATAATTGACGGGTAAAACTACTGCAATGTCTATTATTATACATATACTAAGCATAGCCATCGTTTAAAAGCGTGCATAAAATTTGATATAAGATCGGATCAAGCAGCTTTAATCACAGGCCCCCTTTGCTCTAACAACTGAACTATCTGGTGCCAGTTTCAAACTGGTCTGACCATGACATTCCCCCTTACATGATCTTCACCCTCTTTTAAGAGCACTGGGGCACCCCCGGGTTCTTTCCTAGTGTCAGTTCGATCAAGCATCGTCAGAACACACAGGGCCATCCCCTTGGGTTAATATATAATAAATGTCGGGTGAAAAATGTGGTATGAAAGGTTTGATAATGTTGCAGGTGCGCGACGCAGGCGTTGTAGCCCTGCTTCCCAAGAGTATCATTTCAGCTCGTTAGGCAAGTGTGAGAAAGCGAATATGAGTCTATAACTTCTGAGTTAATACTTAGTATCTGTAGTTGTCATTTGTTTATTGTGCATGATAAAGTTCTGAGAGATGAAAGTGAGCAGTTGATTGAGTTATGGGTGAGTCTGAGGAGTGAGAGATAATTGCCATTTGGTATTGCCTTACCAAGGGAACGCGTGGGAGACAGAGGAGAATGAGTTTGGATGTTAAAGAGTGAGGACACATTTTTGGTATTACCTGTGTTTCATATATATTGTGTAATTCGTGTAAGTTGTAAATAAACTTGTAAATATAAACAATTAGTTATCAATCGGTGCCAGTCATGAGTGACAGTGATGACCCGCGTCACAATCGTCTTGTATAGATTTGAGTCAGACAACATCATGATTTTTTCCACAGTGCGTGATTTTTCTTAGGTTGCTGAAGGTTTTAACCGATTAATATACTGGTTATAACTGAATCTGAATTGTGTAGATTTCAGTCCAGTCAATTTTTATAGAGCTGTGAATTGCAATCAATTTACATACTAGTAATTAAATCAATAGAAGGAATCACCCTTAGTGTATATATACATGTAAAACAAGTGAGTGTGTACGAAAGACGAATAGGGGCACATAAAAAATATATTTTTATCTCGTCATTTCGAGAAAAGATCTCATTATTACGAGTTAATTATCTTGTTATTACGAGAAAGATCTGTTTAAAACGGCGCATTACATTGTTCTATTCCCTTTATGTAAAGTGTGTGAACTAATGCAATGTTTATTATTATACACATCCTTAGCATAATTTGATATAAAATCAGACCAAGCAGTTTTAAAGAAATTTCAGAAGAAGTAGCAAAGCAGATTAATTAATAAATTCAATGAACTGTTAATTAATAAGAACGATACTTGTAATTTGTTACCAGACTCCAAAATGTTAATATACAAAATCAATTCTTTTCAATATACAAGTAGATTGTGTATGAACATATAAAACACAATTCGGGTAAATCCTATATATCCATGATTGAAACTATATAGTTATTAAAGTCATCTTTTACTAATAGAGTTGTGTTTTTACGACTATAGGACTACCTGGTATTTATTTCGGAGTGGGATTATAATATATAAGTTGAAAACTCGTTCCACTTATTCATATAACATAAAATGTCAAATCCAATTATTTAATGTAGTAATTAATGAATAATGATCGTTGTTATTTAAAAACTAATCAAAATTAAATCAACGTTTCCAGAAAGAAAAAAGATGGACTGAAAGGGTGATCCAGTCGACTAGGAGGTCTTTTCAGAAATGCACCATTTTATATAAATCTTTTCTCTTAATAACGAGATATTTAACTCGTAATAACAAGATCTTTTCTCGTAATAACCAGAAGATTATCTCGTAATAACGAGTTAATTATCTCGTTATTACGAGGTCTTTTCTCGTAATAACGAGATAATTAACTCGTAATAAGATAATTAACTCGTAATAACGAGATCTTTTCTCGTAATAACGAGATCTTTTCTCGTATTTACAAGATATTAATTAACTCGTAATTACGAGATATGTTCTCGTAATTATGAGAAAATTAACTCGTAATAACGAGATCGTTTTCGTAATTACGAGATAATTAACTCGTAATAACGAGATCTTTTCTCGTAATTACGCGATAAAAATGTTTTTTATGTGGCCCTATCCGTCTTTCGTAAGTGTGGTAAGAGCAAATAAATATTTTTCTTCAATTATAAGTACATGTATCATGATATAGTAAAACATACTTATAACGAAGTGCAAGAGACAGGCAAAGTCTAATCATTATATTAAGCGTAATTTGTTGCATCCGTCAAGTTTACAACATGTAATAAAGTCAGGAGGAATAAAAATAACTTTGCTGTAAGCATGAATTCATTGTTTGCTGCGATTTACTGTAGCAAAATTAACTACATCAAACTACATTAACTAGTCCTTCAAAATCTTAAACAAAAACCTTTGGTCCCATTTAAATTATCAGAGTTAATTATAAGGGAATTAAAAAAAGAAATATGCTTACTGTAAATTCCTTATATTATGCAAGTACTTAATTCCGCGACCCTGCTGTTTTGTATCAAATATGCGCGAGCACATCAAATCGTAAACATGGATGTTTTCACCTTATTTATTATTGCTCTTAACTCTCAGACAATAAAGGTGATATTTTAAAGTCTTCTTGCAATTTGAAGCAGAAATTAATTCCTTGAATTTAATTAGGAATCTATAGTACTTCATAGTTTTAAACCAATTAATTACCATTAAGGTTTTGAAGCTGTTAATTATAAAAAAGATAATGAGGATATATTTAATCACATTTATCACATACATGTATTTAATAAAGAAAATTGAAGAACTACTGGTAATTCATTTTGATACAGCTTTATTAGAAATTCATGACAAATTTGTATACATTTAATCAACTTAAAGCATGCATTGGATCTGTAAAGATTATAAAGTACAATGAAATTACCATTAATACATGTACAAA
Organism: Magallana gigas; assembly: GCF_963853765.1. NCBI lineage: Eukaryota > Metazoa > Mollusca > Bivalvia > Ostreida > Ostreidae > Magallana > Magallana gigas. The sequence continues at coordinate 32,513,818 of NC_088858.1, read as the reverse complement.
AAAATGTATGCAATTTTATTATCATTCAGTATTAAAAATCCTGGTAATTCAAAACAAAAAAAAACTTAATTCTCAAATAATTTTCAAACTATGAAAAATTTCAAACTATGAAAATTAAAAAAAAAATGTCAATAAGTTTGGATTACCTCTGTGTGTTATTCGTAAAGTAAAAAGTCATAAATGGCAAGGTAACAATTTACAACAAGCCTAATAATAGAAGCCATGTTTATAACATCAATTCTTTCACTAAGGCATGGGGGTGACAAAACAAAAAATAAATCATTATATTAAATATGAATAGGCAAAGGACGATAGATTAACATGAAATATCACAAGGGTTAATCTAAATCACATAAATGACATGCTGGAACATGCGTATGAACACACCGAGTCTGAACATTTCCACAATGGTGCAGATTAAAATCCCCCCAGTGTTTAGAATTTACGTAAAACTTCATACATGTAGCTCAATGAAGTTAAGCATACACTGTAGATTCCTGACTTTTCATGAGTACTTAATTCCGTGATTCAATTGTTTTCCATCAAATAGCAAGAACATAAAAATCGCAAATGCCTAATTTTTATCATAGTTTCTTGTTCATTACTGTATGGAAAATAAAAAGTGAGATTTCAAAATCGTGGGATGTGTTTTTCCCCGATTTTACGCAGATAATAATTCATCCTGTTGAATTAGGAATTTACAGTATGAATAATAGCAGATTGGTCTATCGGTACTTTAAATAAAAAGCCCTGGATGAAGATCTAGAAAAATGTAAAAAAAAATGTTTAAAGCTAAAATATTTGGATTTTTCCTTTGCTTTATTATAATTCATAGCTAAAAATATCCTATTAAAATTTTAAAGCAGCTGATTTGGTGGTTCTTTTGTTGACCATCCAGTACCCTTAACAGAAAACTTTAAGTGCAAGACCTTGATGTTGTGTAGTGATCCCCAAAAATGCTGAAGTGAATATTAGCGCAATGTACTTTCAATTCTGTCTTCACTACATGTATCAAGTTTCTCTTAGCTACATGTAAATGTACATGTGTAGAATTAATATTAATGAAAACAAAGAAAAATACATGCACTATGAAAATATTGTATGTACATTTTCTTCCTTATAACAAGTCTGTCAAGAGAAGTTGTTATCTAGAGAATATCACTCTGGAGGAAATTATTTGTTATTTAAACTATCCGAGATTGCACATACAGTGTATTGTATACATAGCAATGACTTGTAAAGCTGTGCAAAATTCAAGATCAAATCTACCAGTGGAAACAGAAGAAGTCTTAACTAAGTATCAGCTTTAAAGCAACTGGTTGAAGTATCCAAAAACTGATGTATGTACGGGTACCTGTTTTCCAAAAATATTTCATGCTTAACCTGATTTTGTTTTTTCACATATACAGGGATGGGGTAATGGTAATTTGTAATGGTAATTGAGTGTAATTAATTACAAATTTTGATGTAATTGTAAGTAATGTGTAATTGGGCACATTTTTAATTACATGTAATGGTAATTTAATTAATTACTTTCAAAAAAGGCATGTAATTCCAATTACTTTTCAATTACTTTCAATTACACACTGATGTACCTATAAATATGAAACTGTCCACTACCCATTGTTTCCCACACTATCGTGGTACAAGGTCAAGTTAGGAAGAGTAGTAAAAATCATTGAACTATTAATTTATCATATTCATTTTACTAATTTTTTCAGTGATATTTAATCATATAAAGTTTTCCCAAATTTCATTAGGCACATGTATTTGATGATTTGCTTGAGCTATTTTCTTTTTTAAAAAAAATTATTTTCATTCTTATTGTAATAATTAGTGTGTCAATTATCATTGAATTAGTTAAACAAAAATAACTGTTTAATTAACAAACAAAATCAGTGTTACCTAAATTATATAAACTATCAAGTCCTGCTTTGTAATTGATAGCCTAAAATACATAGAGCTAAAATGTATGGCTTCAAATGGGTTTTAAGTTTTAGATGCAAAACATGTCCACAGGGTGTATGTGTTCCCTTATTGTAAACATTTGATAAATAGGTATAAAACAACAGGTGTGAATTTTGTTTTGATAACAATTATAGTCTGCCCTCTACCTGATATTAACCTGTATTTTTGGCATTGTATTTATGAAGAAAAATAGTGGATATAAATGCAAAGGAGAAAATTTTCAGACAAACGTTTTGCATGCAGAAATACTTTAGTTGACAGGACAGGTGTATGTTAGGGGATATGACTTTTAAATGTTTATTGAATATCAAGGTGGTACATGTATTTGGACACTTCCACATTGTGACAACCTGCATTTTGAAATAAACATTAAAACCACATTTATTTTTTTCTTTCCAAAAATTGTTACCTATCAGAGTAGTTAGCAAATTCTAAAAGAGTGAATTCAAAGTATTTTGATAATGACGAAATTTTATTCACATTATAGACATACCTCCTTCAATGTTTATACATGTATGTTGTAGCTACCGATACAACATGGTTTTAGTAAATTTTGATGAAAATGTAATTTGTAATTTAATTAATTACATCTGCAAAGTAATTGTAATTTAATTAATTACATTTGAAAACTCTTGTAATGGTAATGGTAATTCAATTGAAGGATTTAAGCAAGTAATTGTAATTTAATTAATTACTTTCTATTGTAATTGACCCCATCCCTGCACATATACATGTATGAACATACCGGTATATACATGTATAACAATTTCAGAAAAAGAGGAGAAATACCTTTTCGCCTGAGAGATATCAAATTGCAGATCTTGTAATAACAAAAATACAAAGGATTGATTGAAAATATCAGTTTTCAACACATATATGCTATCAATAGCAACATTAAGAATACACCAATCCATTGTTAGTACAATTATATATCACAATTCAAAGCACAATAATAAATACACACTTTCTTTATCACTTGCTCAGTTTGATGTCATTTGCCATCATAGCTCTTCTGAATTGTCGCATATTACGATCACAATCACGCAACTTCAGTCTCGTCCACTTGATTTGATTCTATGTGTAGAAAATGATCTCTGGGATTTGTCCGTCTTCCACCGAGGTTCCATTGTTGTTGCCGGAGGCATAGGTAAACTGAAACGTAACCTTTCCGCCTGACACAGATTCGTGGGTGACCTTCCGCAGTCCTTTGGCTCCGTAGTAAGAATCTGGACCCTGAATTAAAAATTCACATTAATGAATGCTTTGTATAGAGTATTTAAGTGAAAGAAGAAGATTATCAGCAAATAATTTGATATCCTGTGACTAAGATCGAATACTGTATACAGGGTTATTTTCGCCTGTGTTATTTTCACCCTTCTACACTGGCAAAGAGTTTTGCCCCATCTTGACTTCGCCCTGGGCAATTGCATTTAAAGAGAAAGAGAGAAAGCATTTGAGACACTGGGATTTTGCCCAGTCTTAAATTCATCCATGGACAATGAGGGTGAAAAGGGCATAAAATTAAACAGGGGGCAAATATTTCCTTGTATACAGTATTGCTATCTACAATAACATGACATGTAAATGTAGTGCCTTTAAGTATATTATGCAGTAAATGTGTAGGCAAATCCAAATGCAAGTTAAAAATCAACAAAATTGCATTCAGAGCAAAAAATTAAAAGAAATACATGTACTATATTCTAAGACAAATCAAATTGTGTAATACTGTATACAGGGTTATTTTCACCCCTCTTCACTTGCAAACAGTTTCACTCTGTCTTGAGTTAGCTCAGAAAAGTTGTGTTTAAAGAGACATAATTTGAGACATGGGAATTTGCTCATGCAGTCTTAAATTTGTCTGCTGACATCCAGTGCAAAAGGGGCGAAAATAAAACAGGGGCGAATATTTCCCTGTATGCAGTAAATTTTTCTATTCAAAATTGCAGAATTTTTAATTTTCAATATTACTTTCAGAGTAGCACAAGCTGTGTAGCTGATGTTGGGCAGTATTTCCACGGGTTCCTTGAACATCACTCTGAAGGTGTTGTTTGTCCCGTCACACAGGAAGGTCGTGTCGTTCTGACCCATCACCTTCAACGAATCCGACTGAATGACCTGCAAAATAAGTAGAAAATTCACATTTCTATCAAGTTTTAGTGACCCAGGTATTAAGCAATAGCAGGGTTGCAAATAACATTTTCAAACCCAGGGACCATGTGGGCTCCCAACTTTTAAATTTATACAAGCCCACAATAATTTATAGGGGCCCACTAATATTCACAATGAAGTGAGTTTATAATATTAAAATATATACAAGTAGAATAGGAATTGTTAAGTGCCATTATTGATTTGAATTAGATACAATTTATTAAATTTAATTCTTTTTGTATTCATACATTTGTTAGCTTATAATGACAAATAAAATTAGTCTCTGTATTTCTGTGTATTTTGAAGGTAATTGCCACTAATTGGTCCAACCCTTTGACCCCGTTACAACCATTATATAAAAAGTTTTAAAGATAACTGCAAACAAACGGTTTTATGATTATTTTAGCATTAGTTTGGCAGAGTTATCAACTAATTACAAGTTACCAACTAATTGTAACATCAACACTAAAAGTAATAAACATTGATTGCAGAGTATGTGGTTGCATCACCCGTATTTATAACCCCTGAAGATATGACAATCTCGAGTTATTAATTACAACAGGGGTTAACTGAGGCTGTAAGAGCGTCTTCAGAATTAATGAAATGATTGTCAACTCATAATGCAGGGCGACTTCAACTTCTCCTTCAGAGGAAATTCCGGTGAAGTTACCGATCAAAAAGCTACTTTTTCATCTAAGTTGGTCCTTGATTGCCAAAAAAATTTATACTCGCTGTGTGGGCAACTAAAACTTTGAGAAATAGTGGCCCACAGTAAAAATTACTTGCGTTATCGAGTGGGCGAGTGGTTATTTGCAACCCTGTATAGGGATGTGATAATGAAAGGATGAGGAGCTTTTGTGGAATTTGATGTGACTCCTAAGTTTGCTAACCAAATTTCACAGTTGTACATGAACTATTTATCCGTAGATGCAAACACGTAAAAGTTTTTTTTTTCTTCCCAAATTGACAATGGAGTGAACATCTAGATAATGCTTAGCCTATCTGCTGCCTCTGTTTTCCTGTGAAGTGTTTTTGATACTGACCTGAATGTTGACTTGGTATTCAGTTGGTCCGTGGATACTTCCATAAAGTCCGAAACCAACCACAAAAATCCTCCTGTTCACCATGAACCTACAAAGAACATCAGAAACTACTGGTACTGTTGGGCATGTACAAGTTTCAACTTACCGGTACATGTACATAAATCACAAACTTCTACATCATAAACTCAACAGTTTCTAAACAATCTTGTGTCGAAACCATTTGTTTATCATATTTATATATTATATACAATACAACAAAATATGTCCATTGACAGTAGAATCAAATGATAATTTAAATAGTACTGTGGTATCGTTAATTCATAGCCATCCTTTTCGAAGATTTAGTTGAATTTGAATATTCAAGTTTGGGTACAAAATTTGCAGACAACCGTCATATTAATTAAATTAATAGCAAATGTGACATACATTTAAAACTACAGCTAACATTTGAGTTCATGGATCAATAAAAAAAGGGGTTCAAAACACAATCTATGTAAGGAAGTAATTTGAAATGTTAAATGCTTTGGAAGTTATCCATAACACATGAATAGTGAGATTTATAGCATATGTAGATGTAATACAAATCATACAAAATGAATAAATATATATGTAAATTCTAACCTTATTCTGTCACTGGTACCACTATATCCCCATCGGCTCTCAATCTGACAGAAGCGAGACACCACTTGTTCCTTGCCCGTAAGACAACAGCGAGGCACGTCAAGAAAGCTGATCTGGGGTTTGGGGTTGACGGTGAAGTACAAAAAGAGCTGCACCACCTCTCGATCTTGCAGCAGTCCACTTTGCGCGGCACCTTGAGCAAACTCTTCCACATTCATCAGCGGAAAACGAATCAGGGACAGAGCTCTTCCAAGAACACTCCGCTGGTGTTCGCTTGACTGAGCCAAGTTTCTCCTGGCGCACTCCGCCTCTGACCATCGGCAAACTGCTGCAAAGAGTTTGCATTCCCTGATGCCAAGCGTGTCTCGTTCTAACACTACACAGAGAGTGTCATTGTCAATGTCTGTAAAACCATCAGCCATGATTGCTTCAGAGGTGTTCTTATCGATGGTCTCCAAGCACAGTGAAGCCAGTTGGGGCTCATCGAAAAGCCGAGCCTGGGTTAACAACATGAATGCATTATCACTACTTAAATTGCGTTTTAGGAACTCTACACATGCTCTCTCCAAAGCAGGCACTGCGTATTTCTTTGCTGTGTACAGAGTCGTCATAACGGTGTCTGAGCAAATCGTAACCTCGTCAGAATAAAGAAATTTGAGCAGAGCCAAAAAAGCTTCTGGTTCCACATCAGGGATTTCAATCACTTCCTCTGAGGTGGCCATTGGTCCATTAAACTGGGCATCGAAAACAGCACTTCCAACTGACAAAATGAACTTGTGGGCTGGAATCTTTTGCTGATTGGGCAAGGTCCCGACTAGAAAGTGGATGTCACACATAATTTCTGTGTTATATAAGTAGTGCAGGCGCTCTTTTATGGATGTTTTCGTGGACTGCCAATTGTATGGTGCATTACCATGTCCTACTGACCCGCTAGTGGCATTAATCACCTAAAATAAACCAACACAACAGAGTCTAAACATCTACATGCAAGTTTATATGTAAATCAAATTAATCAATACAATTTAAGTATAAAAATTCACACAAAAAAACTGCCCTGTGCATAAAAACTTAAAAATGTTAAAGAGTCAATAAAAAAAATTAAAATTTTGAGGTTACCTGTTTTTCAAAATCTGTTAGACTATTTGCACCTGAGGAGAGAGATCCAGCAGCTAAAGCAAGTGGCATATATGTAGGACTAGAGCACAGAGAGTTGTTGGCAAAGGAGGCTGATGGAGAAATGGTGGTTGTGGTCAGGTTATGTGCACGTGCCTCGGAGGGTTTGACGGATAATGCACCGCTAAAGTGCTGACTATTTTCCGCCTCTGCGGAGGAGGAAGAGGCACCATGAGTGGGCTGTGGATTTCTGTGGGTTGCATTTGCAGAATGATTCTTTTGTGATGTTACTTGATTTTTAGCTTTTTCCTCTGCATCCTCACTCTGGTCTTTTCCGGGAGGTTTGCTTCCTTCCATTGCTGAGTTTGTTCATTAATTACTAATGAGTGTGGAGGAAGAAAAAATTACATGAATTATTAGTGCATATAATATGATGAATTGTTAAGTTGTGAGAGAATAATTACTAGGTTCTGTATTAAATAGAATTCAATATTAATTAGCATTCATAGTCAATTCTCCTTTTTTGTTACTGGTATTTAGTTATATTTACTGCAGCTTTTGAATATAAATTATTAAATAAAGAATTGTTCATGCAATGTTACATGACAACAAGCTTATGCATTCTCCATAATCAAAGATTCATGCAGTCTTTCATTAAAAATTAAAAGGGTTTAAAACTTATCACTACAAAAAATATTTAGATAATTTTAATAGTACAAAGTAACAGAAAATCTACATCATACATCTTCTTTTTTTTTTTTTACTTTTCCCCATAAAATTCCATAATTAAGGAATAGTAGAGTCCTTGTATCCTTAAAACATATACCCAAACTTACATTAAAGATGATGAGGATGAGGATGATGTTGTGACCACAGACCATGGTCAAATATTTGGGGCATGACAGATCACGGGCAACCTTCGTGCCAAATACATGTGTATGCATTTCTTAAATGTTTTCCCTTGAATATTTCGAATGGAATCAAATGCCAAAAGGATAGAAAAATTAGAATGTGAAAATACAGTCAAACTCAATTATCTCGAACTAGAAGCCTTCTAGGGAATGTTTAAAAACTTCGCGATATCCAAATATTTGAGATATCGAGGGTAAAATACTTCAAAAATAAGTGGTTGATACTAATATAAATCACTTCAACATATCCACTGAATTTGAGATATCAGTGTTCGAGATATCAAAGTTTAACTGTGTATGTCTGCCAAAAAATTGAAATTTGCCTGTAATTGGACAAATGGATACACTGCAAGATGGGTCCATCAGATGTTATTTTCAACACCCCCCTTTCTACCAGATTCATTTTTTGGTGGGGTTGTATCAACATCATTGTCAATAAAACGTGCATGCACATCAAATTTTAATCTGCATAGCATTCAATTATTTTTATGGTTAATTCAGGTCCCCGAACGACTAGAACAGCAGAAGGAAGTCATTATCTGCAGGTAAAAAATAATCAGCCTACATGAAGCTATAATTTACTCATAATGTAGCTATGCACCAAGAACCAAATATTCAAAATCAAAACTCTGTTTACTTACTGTGACTAGAGAATTCGTTATTATTTTCCCACTGTGTCTTGTGCTAAAAAGCCACAAGCAGTTTTAATAACAACTTCTCTCTTCTTCTTTTTTTTTTTAATAGAAAAAATGAACCGGAAGTTCATTGTATTTTGATCGAACCCGATCAGAAATCAATTCGTTAGTTTTGTACAATAATATTTGCATTTTGTTAAATGTTTGCTGTTTTAATAACTTGTTTGGTTCTTATAAATAATTTATAATCTACAATAAATTACAAATACCTTTAGAACATACATATAATAAAGATTTCTTTTGTTTTGATCATTAAGGTCAATAGACACGCTGTAACTCCTATTCGTTTGTTAGTCCTATCCTATTCTAGGCGCTTTAAATACTGGAAAGAAATTATGGTCTGCATGTATATAAACAATCGTTAAATCAAGCCTTGGTGAGTAATGCATTTCAAATATCCATATTTAGCTTTATATTTTTTGCATAATATATTTTTGTCGCTTAGAAGTGAAACTTTCATTTAATAAAACTTGATATTGAGTGTCAGCATAGTCTCTGGTGTCAGGTTAAGTTGGGCCACAAGCACATGAATTTTTATCAATCAGTCGCTCAATAAGCCAAATATAAAAAAAAATCTTCCTCCTCTACATACAAATACACAAGGGTGTATTCATATATATATAGAGATGGTAGAATTTTTTTTTGTTTGGCTTATTGAGCGACTGGTTGATAAAAATTTAGGTGCCTATATGGTTGGGCACACAGCACTGACAGGCTGACAGGGGCTTGGTTGTTGGATAGTGGAGTTTTTAATTATTTGTTCCCAAGACAAAATTGGTTATAGTTGGTAAGATGACAAAATTGATTATAGTTGGTAATCCTAGGTGTTTTTCTGTGTATTGCAATAAAATCATTTGCTAACCCCCCCCCCCCCATTTAAAATCATGTTTGAAAAGGTGTATTCAATGTACATTAAAAAAAGTAAAGGGAATCATATTTGTCTTTGGAAATAAATCCAACAACTGAGCCCCTGTGGTTGGGCAGTTACCCTATTGAGGAATGATTACGCTAAATGGGAATTATTCCTCTTTTCTGCAACAAAATTCGTTAACTCCACTCAAATGCAGAATTTTCTTGATGTTTGCCAAAGAAATCGAAATAGGCCTCAAAACTCTCCATTCTTTTTCCATACAGAACTGTTTTTGGCATATATACATTACCAGGGGCGGATACAGAATTTGTGGTTAGGGGGGGCGTGGATAAAATTATTGAGGCAGGGGGTCTGGGGGCCGCCTTGAGGCCCCCCGTGGGTCCAGGGCAAAGCCCTGGTGGGGGCCCAGGGGGTGAAGCCCCATGAAGCTCCTGGGTTTTCGTGTATTTTGAAGGTTAAACCAGGCTCAGAATAGTGGTATTTTTTTTAGTTATGTACACCTTTAAAAGATGAAATAAGCAATAAAAATAAACAAACAAGATAAAGTTTTCATTTCTTTTAATCACAAGACTTCTGCCATCTACTTTTTCCTTTGGTGCTTACTTCCTTTACACAAAAGCCTATAACATATATATATAACATTTTGACACATATTGTTACTTATACCTAATACATGTATTGGATTAAAAACAAAATATTTTAGGCATTCATGAACTCCCCAAATTAACCAGGTTATCAAAGTTACAACATTCTAATGACGTTACGGTATCCGAGCCCCTATTATCTTCAGTATTCTTATATTAAAAAAGTCTATTTACCTAGAAAAAATTTCAAAAAATATACAGTAATTAATTAATGATTGCACATAGACCATCTGGTTTTAAATGCAATTATATATTTACCTTCGACCAGCTTTTAAATATTCAGAAATTTTTGCTTGCATCGCAATAGGGAAATGACAGCGCAGTCTACAATTGAAACAAAACTGCTGGGATTTCCAGTCGATTCTTGGTCGAAGCCCCAAGTTCAGGGCCCTGGGGAATTTGATGCAGCCATTTAATGAAATGACCAACACTGCTTGTTTTAAATACAGTTTAATTGGTTTGTTATCAGAACCTGTCAACATGCATTTGGATCAGATGTTTATAGATGTTTATAGAGCAGCAGAATTACAGTCAGCATAGCACAGCTGGTGTATCAATGAGGTGTAACATTGAGTCAGGCATAATTATAAATAAAGTGAAACACAAAATGCTAACTTTTCTATGTAAAATTTATCAAATCATCTACAGTCATGCATACTTTGAAAATTTTAGGGGGGGCGTGTGCCCTCCACGCCCCCCCCCCCCTTAAATCCGCCAGTGATTACATAGTTCAATTTAAATATGACATCTCTTTTTGGATGTAAATTTACGATGAATTATATCATTGCAAATAAAGTTTTGGGGACACTGAAATCCCCATCTGTCTTTCTATCCAATCTGTGTTTTTCTGTAGACATTACTTTGTTCTCACTTTTACTTTGAAACAATAATTTATGGAATAATCTGAAAACTTGTGCATAAGTTGAACACAAGCTGTAGATTTTTATAAAGATTAGACAAGATTTCATGGAAAAGTATGGGAGGTAATCCCTACAGATTCGTTGAATAAAGCAACATTACTGTAAACATCCTGCAGGATATAAATATTCGTGGCCAAACCCCCTGTGTCTGAGATTGGTTGATGACAAGGTGCCCCCATCTCTCTCCCAGTAACCCTCTAATTGCTCATTCTGCGCTGAGAGTGTAAGATTACCTTTCCCACCATCCACAGCTTAAGGGTTAATGTCACGATTTTGGTCAAATTTATTTTCTATATTTGTTGTTTATAATGCTTGAGTAATGCATTTCTAATGATCAATTAAAGTGTCAGTCAGAGAGTTAAAAGCAAGATACAGAGATCACGAGTCATTATCTGAGACATCATGTATAGGGAATCAAAGTACTGATAGTACTGATTAGGAGGCATCATTTCGGAAGAAATTAAACTAATGGCAATGTATGATTTTTTTTATTTAAGAAAAAAAAACCGCCCGCTTACCGCTTATCATGTTAGAATATTCATGAAGCGGTTAAGTATTATGGTAATTTAAGGTCGCGAGGATATGAGTTAGGTAGATGATATTAAAATAATTAGTGTTGTTCTCTTATTTTTACCTTATAAGCTTGCTATATTACTACATAAAGGTGTTTATTCTTTACAAAAAAAGGAAGTAGGAAATTATTTTGCATCACAAAACAACATGGGAAACTGTACATGTTATTAAAGGCATACAAATCAAACTTGAAAAATACAATGTGAACTAGTTACTTGTATGTACACGTTTCTTTTCTTGTGTATATTTAGTTTAGTCGATATAATAATTATTTCCTGTGTATAGTGATTTGCAAACCCAAGGTAGAAAACGGCATGTCATAGAGGATTCCACACCTGTTCAAGACAAAAGATAACCTCTAAATTGCAAACGACTTCGTCTAACCGTATATACCCCCCCCCCCCCCCCCCCATCCCCTCTATCTTACAGAAGGGGTTTCTTGATTAATGAGTGTTGTCAGTCCAGATATTCTCTTATCATAATAGTTATGAGAAAGAGAGAGAGAGTTTTAAGCGTAATTTTATGTACATTCATTTGAAATATACATATATTATATATTCATAAAATTAGTATCCACAAATGAATATAGTACATTGTGATTCAATCCAGCATGCAGTTTCAGTCCGAGTCCACGTGTTACCCCTGTTAATCAAATCAACGCGCGAGGTGCACCACTGTTCCTTCCAAGATAAAGTAAAAAAGTTTCGTTCTAATAGTTTTCATTTCAAGTAAGGAGAAAAGAAGTATGCATAACAATAAAGCATTCTACACTGTTTGTGATGTTTTGATTTCACGTAAAGAGAAAGGAAGCATGAACAAGGAACAAAGTGCATGTATTCTTTACTGTTTGTAATGTTTGATTTAAAGATTGATATACTGTGTTTGTGAAGTTTGATTCGTATGCTTCTTCTTCCTCAACAGAAATCTCTCTCTCTCTTTCTCTCTCTCTCTCTCGTTAAGACTATGGACACAATAAACACATGAACTTAATTTTGCTATTTATTTTGAATTTGCAGAGAACTCAAGTTCAATTATATGGTACCAGTTTTAATGATATATATTATGGCTATTGTTTGCATCTTATAAAAGATTTTTTGTTTTTTCTATCTATTTTTTTTTTTCACGTGCGACACTCTTATAAGCTTGTAAAAACACACTGACTTCCCAAATCACTTGCGGGGGTGGGGGGGGGGGGGTGCAGCTGTAAAGAAATATACGTCTGCACGGGAGATTAATTGATACGCGAACGATATACGACAGAGACAAAGAAGCACACCATGTTTATTCATTGAACCTCATAAATATTCATTTTATCGTCCACCGCTTGATGGTGATTAAGGAATCCTCATTATTTGACGTCACGGGCAAGACAATCACAATATACGGAGGCTGTTATACAGCCTCAGCTAAAAATTGATAATCTGAAATGGGTACTGGCTTGTGGATTATACTGTGTTTGTTATTAAGTGCAACATAAATATGAATACCGGTAATTTTGCAAAATGATAAAAACCTTTTGAACTAAGTAGTCAAAATAATAGATGTGACCATAGGCAAATGAAATTGAAAATAAAAGACAATTAAGATAAGTTCTATATTTGTTTTGTACTGGTAATAGAAATATGTTGAGTTCTCCTTGTTTTTCATTTAAGATGGTATGGGACACCTGTCGATATTAATGTGGATGAAAGTACATTATATTAGAATTATTAATGGAAATACTTTCACCGTTTTATATTCTTAAAATTTTTACAATATTTGCCCCAAAAATATATTTTAAAATTGTTGGGAAAGGTAAAAATTATGAAAGCCCCAGTGGGATTCGAACTTATGACTTACATGTACAGTAATGTAGTTACCACTCTAACCCATTGCGCTACGTGTAAAGTATCCGTACCGGGAAAGAAAACATTTATAAAATTATACTTAATTTTATTGTTTATTTCGATCAGAAATACGTCACAACAAGGAGGTGTTCCATACCACCTTAAACAATTGAAGTCTGCAAATCCTGATGTGTTTCATGAATTTCGATCTCCAAGTTTACAAGCACATCAAAGAAAGTCTTAATCCTATGGGGACAGTTAGCAAGCCATGTAGTTACATTATAGCAGGATGTGAGGGAAATTTTTAAAAGACAAATGGAATCTGTCAAAACTCAGATAAGAATTCACATTCAAGGTTTTATCCTCATGAATTGAGAGAGAAAGCAAGGGGGGTATTGTCATTGTGGGAAGGGTATTGTCAATGTGTGTCTCATTTCTCAGATATTGGGTACATGTGAATTTGACATTTTGGAATTTTAAGTGTTTTAACTGAGAAGCTGTAATACACATGCCGATTCATTGAATTCACAATTCTAAAATATTGTTGTCTATAATCATGATAATAAGTCTCACAAAAATCCTATTTTAATAAATATTTATTTTAGTTGCTCTAATAAGGGAAATGTACTTTTGCAGTATTTGAAAAATTTGTCTCGTTAGGACAAATTCTATTTTGTTTGACCTATCAATTATAATCTTTGTTAACATGTAACTTTTTCATTGTATGTTTCATAAATTGCCTCTGTCATGCAATACACCATGAAAGGTTAAACTTTCAGCATATATAGGTTAGCACTGCCACTGGTATATATTCTGTTCTGATATAAATAATGACTAATATGGAAAGATGAAATGGCATGCAATTATTTATCCTGATGGAATTTAATTCAGAACGGTTGATCTCTCTCTCTCTCTCTCTCTCTCTCTCTCTCTCTCTCTCTCTCTCTCTCTCTCTCTCTCTGTGTAGATTTGTACATGTTTTGTCATGGACAATAATTTAATGTGCACCATTATAAATTTTTAAGGTCAGAGCATCACCAAATTGCTCTAAGATTTGATAAACATAAGGAGGGACTAAGGATGGCATTTAATTAATGTCCCAGCCATTCTCTGTTTTAAAGCTTGCAGGATATAAATATTCGTGGCCAGACCCCCTGTGTCTGAGATTGGTTGATGACAAGGTGCCCCCATCTCTCTCCCAGTAACCCTCTAATTGCTCATTCTGTGCTGAGAGTGTCAGATTACCTTTCCCACCATCCACAGCTTGAAACCAGAAAGTTGTGGATGGCAAAGCAGAAAACTTGTGTTATGGTAGGCATTACAATTTTTTTTTTTAGACTTAACGTGTTAAGCTTATTCATGCATTACTGCTATATCTAATATCTATTGAATAAATGAACATTCATGCAATTTTTATGATTTAGAGAGCTGACAAAAATCAAATTGTACCATGTACTTACAGTTGAACGATTTTCCTCTTTCTTATCAGTGTAAAACTCTTAAACCATAACTTTTGTTGAACAGACATCATATTCACAGTTACACACAGGAAACAGTGCCAAAAAAATGATTTTAAAATAAAAAATATGCACACCTGCTGAAATATAAGATTTCAGAAACTCACTGTGTGTAGAATGTTTGCTGAGTGTGTTAAGTAAGGGGATTTGGGTGCCCAGCTGAGAAGCATCAGTGTTAATTACCAAACATTCATATTAAATAACAACAGCTAAATATATTGTAGTTAGAAGATGTAAATAACATTCAGAGCACTCAACTTCTGAAAGAAGTTTTAAAATAGAATGTTTTCTTTGATATCTTGTCTATTTCTATCAGAATTAGCTGACTCATTTTAAGAAGCATTGTGAATCACGTTATAAGAATTGTTTGATACCAGATGATTTATAAGATAGAAGCAACACTTGCAAAAGAAACAGATACTTTTAGATTCTTGACATGTAGCATGCAGCAAATGGCACAGTGGTCCCAGTCTGCCTAACTGTTGCTGGTTTAAAACCTTCCGCAATCTGTGTATTGGACAAAATACAGGATCTAATTTGCATATATACAGCTCTACATTTAGCGAGATGTTAATGTTCTTAGCTGTAAATCTTCATTGCTGTTAATCTGCTAAGCTGTAAAAATTGATTGTTGAGAACTTGTATGTAGGGAAAAGCTATTTTAATGAAAGATAGCTTGACCTGCAGATACTTGGTAGCAAGCCAATAGACATGTGTATAAATGAATATACCTGTCCTCAAGGGCAATGTTACTGAAGTATCACCAGGAAGGTTATTATAAACGGGACTATCTGTTACATTGTTTTAATCATGAAGGAAAACAAACATTTTGTTACGGTGACTGTAGCTTGAAGCAACTGACTGCAGTAATAGAGTAAACGAGAGAGACACCAGACATCACTCTCCCTTTTGAAATTATGAAGATGACATTATATAAATAGTGCCTGTTTGGGAGGGTAACAGTTGAAATTTAAACCCCGAGGAAACCATTATCAACCGACGCGAAGCGGAGTTTGACAATGGTTTTCGAGGGGTGTCAATTTCAACTGTTATCCTCCCAAACAGGCACTATTTATTTTATTATACTGAATGTCTTAAATTTTTTTTTCTGCTTTTATATAGAAATGACAAGAATTCCACGGCGAACCGTACGCGCATAATTTACGCGCATGTAACAATTCATTGTGTTACCTGTTGCTAAGTGTGTTGCTAATGCTGAGGGTAATAGAACGGATTATCAACTGCGTCTAAACCAATCAGATTTCAGTATTTAACATGAAAGTATAAAATAATTGTTGCATGGTTCCAATCTAATGACCACAAATTTTCAATTAAATGCCTGTGCGCATGTGTAACAACCCTTACATAATACATGTATATACACACACAACCACCATATCAATGCACTGTACAATGTGAGAGCACTATGAAAGTTTTAGAAAAAAGGGCCTCTAAAAATATGTGATAGAGGTTATATTTGCTGAATATCTTTGCGCATGCATTCAAAATGTTTCTGGAGAAAATCGAGGATTTTGGATGTTGTGAATATTTTGTTTTCAATGCCGTCACAATTTGACTAAATTGTATCCAAACAGTTTCAATCTATCGTTGTTGTTGATTTTTAGTTGATTTTCATGGCTAATATTAGTTGTAGGTAATTAAATTACATGTATATTCAACACCAATTTAATTAATACAATTGCAAATCAAATCTTAAATTAGCATTGCATGGATGCAAAGTTGTACATGTCCACTGTTTATAAACAATATCAATCCAGAACAAGGTCACACAGGTTTATTTTGGGTTGCTGTCAAATTTGAGTCTCGATCTGAACACCCCAAGTATAGTACATAATACTGTTAATACATAATGCCAACAATAATGATAACAGGAAAATGTCGTGGACAATTTTCTATGTAACACAATTGGATACACAAATTTTAAATTGTGTTATTGTGTCATTATTATTAGCCCTGCTTATGATCAATTATAGCCTTAATTGTTTACTAACATTTATGAGAAATGGGATACTTATATTTAACTTTCTACCCATAATGTCCCATAATAGCTGATTAACAATCCAGGTCCTGCTGGCCATTTCTTTTCTAAAAAATATAGATATATGTTTGAGTAATCAATTCAGTTCAGAATATCTTGACTTAAAAGCCACAGATTGAAACAAATGATCCTTTTGATATATGTAATCATGGTAATACATGTAATATGTTTGTATTTTTTCCGTTTTCTGTTTCACATTCTGCAACACATTGTCTTTTCTAGACAATGATTTTGTATTTTTTATCTTGTATATTAATTACTTGTACCCTGATTTCAGAAATTGATTTTGGTACCCTGTTTTCTTGGTACAGTAGATACCATTTCTTTAAAAAAAATTGTTTCTTTTAATCATGTATCTTTACAATGCCTATCTCTATTATAGAATGAAGAAATAAGCTATTACGTGAACATACCTCATGAAGATCCTGATTGGAACCGACATGTTTTTGAACACAACCTAAATGAAAATATCATGGCCACCAACCCAGGACCCTGGGACAGTGGTCAACTGCCAAATGGAAACTGCCAGGGGGTTGCCCCTCAGGGCTGGACCAGTGGAGGTTCTCAGGGAGAGCCACCAAGTTCATTCACCACAATGCCCTACCCCCACCAGATAGGGGGCATAGGTAAGAAAGTCAGAGAGACTCATTTCTCACTGGAAGTATATTGAGATACATGTAAACGAAATGAACTTTTTGAAAGATTTTAATTTCTCGCTCAGAATTGAATTTTTTGTTACTTTTGTTAATTGTGTAAGGTTTTATTTGGTATAAAACTGACTGGCTCATGTTGCTATGGAATCATTTAAGTTTACTGAATTTCAACGTTTATTGAGATGCATTTAATTGTAGTTATGTGCTGCATCAAAACTGTTTTTCATAAAATGTAGGAATATGAATTCTTAAAAAAAGGATGCCCCCAAAAAATCCATGAAAATTGAGTCACTAAAATTTTGCCGATTCCCAAGTGATTGCTCTTTACATCTGTAGTTCAACAAATTGTCCTTTGTACATTTAAGGTACAATAACCAATGGACGTATGGAACAACAGCTGTCAAATCCTCCCAACATTTACCATCCTGCCTATCAGCAATACCCAAACTCCTCAAACCAAACACCACCAATCCAGGGGAACCAGTTTACAAATGTGCTGTCAACACAAGCATCCAATATTGACGTCAGTAAAAACGCATCCGTTTATACGAATCCTTCTTCCCTTCGAACAGGAACTGTACATCCAACATCAGCCAAAAATCATTCCCATCTTCTGAGGATTCTAGCTGATTCTCAGCCCAATAACTGCCCACAAGATATGAGAATTTTTCAAGTGCCGCAACAAAATCGTAGACAAAGTAGCCATGGGAGGGATTCTCAAGAACGAATTGTAACGTCCGGTGTTTCCCTAGGTCACACAGATTGGTCACAAAACTACACTGTCCCTCCTTCCTCTCAACACATATACTTCTCCCAGCAGGGCTATCCTGAAGTCAGGAACCACACACCAGCCCAGAGTCAAGGCAAGTAGACTAATTATATTTATTCTTTATTTTTTTCTTGTCAATAGATTTATAATGGTCTTTAAATTGGTTCCTTGATTGAACTTGTTGGTATTTGCCCAAAAAAATAAACATATTTTTAGAAAACTGTTTACTAGGTTTGGTTTTATCATTTTTTTATGATGAAGATTTTTTGGGTGTTCTACAAAATATTGAGTGGGGGGGGGGGGGAGAAAGTGTGTTAGATATGAACTTATTGACAGACAGGATAGAAAAGTGACAGACAAGACAAAAGTGAAAGAAGATAAATCAGACCAAATTTTTAAAAATAAAGCAAGAAATCTTTATTTTGAACAGATTTTGCTGTGAATTTTTCCTAAGTTTTTAAAGATATGTTAATTGTAGTTTTGTTCTTTTATTTTTAGGGAGCAATTTGGTAAGAGGAAATATGGTAAGCCACGGTATGAGACAGTGCCAAGTTCCAAACCAACCTAGAATGCCGTATCCATCATGCAATTCATCACAGCGAAGACCGCCACGGCAGTACAGAAGAAACATTTCATCTCAACAGCAGACACAGTCAGCAATCACACCACAAGGTCAGCCAAGGTTCAGACCTATAGAAAACATGCAAAATATGGTGAATTCTGTGCCATTTTCATCAATGCCCGAACACTTAAGATCCATGACTTGGCAATTCTTCCAGGAGAAGTCTTCTGCCATTGTGAAAAATATTCCATCCGGTGCTAAGTTTGGGTACTATGTCCACTGTTGGCAGTTGTACGATCACTATCTTAAAAGCTTTGCTGTAATACATCCCTCTGGCTGTCCAGCATCCTTTCAGGATTTTGCAGAGACATACTTGAATCGCTTGGAAGAAGTTGGAACTTTTAAAAATTACCCTTCTCCGAGTACTTCTGCATCCCCTGCTAAAGATGAAGAGCCTTCAGATAAGTCCATTCTTGGACAGTGGTACAGGCTCCCTGATGAAAAACAGGAACAAGTAACTACTTTACGATTAGTCAGTCAAACAGAATCCGCCACGAGTAATGTGGTAACTGACAGTGTCAGTCAAACAAATGACAACACTGTCACACCCAAGCATTGTGAGCCCAGCATACATGGTACTAGTCCAACTGACACTGCTGTTAATTTACGAGATACAGATATAGCTATTAGTCCAGCTAATGCTGCTATAAATTTGGCAGATACATATTCTGATATAAGCCCAGCTAGCAATTCTCCTAACTCTGGCATTAATTTGGCTAAGACATATACTGCTATTAGTCCACCTGAATCTCCTGTCAATTTAGCTAACCGTGTGGATATTGGTAGTCAAGCAGAATACCTCACCACAAATACAAATAAAGACTTGGCTTCTATTAAAGTGGAAGCGAATGAAAGCTGGGAAAATGATCAAAACCAGAGCCCAGAAAGAGAAAGTGAAGATTCAGTGGGTTTGAATTCTGATGAATCAGATGAGGCAGTTACTGGTAAAAAGGGGAACAAAAAATTGACAGTGAAGTTACCCTTTCATCCACCATTGCATGCAAAGCAGAAAAAGAAAAGTGCTTCTGTTGACCAGAAACTGAAATTATCAGATAAAAGTTTGAAGACACTTTCAGATGTCCTGCATAAAGTGTTAATGGAGAACAAGAATATTGCTGAAAGTAATTCTATGGCTGCTTCAATCTTGGAAATAGAACCAACAGCAAAGCCCTCAGAGATGGAACCTGAATCATCTCAAGACAATGCAAGTCAAACAGTGAACAAAGAAAGACCTTGTTCAAAACAGTCAACAAAGACACCAGAATCAGAACGAATTGTTGATTTGGTGGGAGGCCCTGAAAATGGGGTTGGCAATGAATTGGAACAGAGTCACAACAAAAATGCTGAAACAAATGAAGAGACAATAAATGTTAACAAACGTAAGCGTTTCCCAACGGAAGTGGATTCAGAGAGGAAGGCTGATCAGCCATCTAAAAAGTTAAGAAAGGAGTCTGATAAAGAAGACATTGATTTGCCTCAACAGTCAGAAGATCCTGTCATCTTCAAGCAACCATCTGCTGCCTGTCAGGCAGTTGAAGATCAAAATGTTTCTATTAGGACACCTATTGAATCTTCCATGGATGAAAGTGAAAGTTCTCCAAATAGTGAAAGCATTATCAACAGTGGAAAGATGACTGATCAAAGAAGTGAAGAACAACAGACTTGTGATATGAACTCTGGAACTGAAAATCCATCACCGAAAGCTTCCAGTGTGTACCTTGAAACTCGCTCACTTTTTCCGATTCGATTCCATGGAGAAAAAGTCTTGTGTATTAATTGTGAGAATGGACAGTACTTGTTAATGAAAGAAATATTGAACAAAAACTTTATGTCACTCGCAGAGAATTACTCTGGGAAAAGCAAAAAGTCTGTTCGTTCCAAGTACTTTACCACTGTGTTTCTTGCAAAAGAACGTGATTTGAAAATTCTCTACAAGGAGTTGCCAGAAATATTGAAACCCAAAGTCAGAGAGTACATGAACAGGTCAGAAAATCCATTCAAAGTAGGACAGGGAAAACATGTCGGAATCATTCATATCAGTGATGCCCATAGACTCTATCAGTATTTCTTTGGTTTGAAGAGTTGTGGTGATAAATGCATACAGACTCTCCAAAGTGATGAAGAAAACATCTCATCACAAGAAAACTTGGACAAAAGCTCTTCAGAGGGTGAATCATTTGAGAATTTAGCAGAAAATGTTTATAGTGACTTAGCTAAACGGAAGAGTAGTGTTTCAATGGGATACGAAAGTGATGCTACGATTCCATACATGGAGGAGAGTGATGTAACTTCAAGTTACGATGATGTTGATGATGTTATCATATTGGATAATTTCAGTTCCGCTGATACAGCAGATGAATTTTCTGCATGTGAGGAGATAAAGACAGAGCAAATAGATGCTGTGGAAAATTGTCAGGATAATGTAGTGTCTGAATCAAACCAGCAGGTAGTGCAAGTTGACAAATTGAAAGAAAATGTTCAAAGTGATCAGATGGAAGATATGAATGAAGCTAGGGCTTATGGTGTTATTTCTGATGATTTCATTCCTCAAAAAACAAATATGGGGAAAGTGGATTCTGATGCTGACACTGGACAAGATATAAAAGATGATGAAGCTGAAACTAGTATGGATATTGTTGATGATGAGGCTGCACCTCAGATAAACCTTGTGGATGATGAAGCTGTGGATAGAATAGAGATATCGGATGATGATGCTGAAACTGGAAAAGACAGCATGGATGATGAAGCTGGGTTAGAAGCCAATGAATGTCAGATGCCACTGAAGGGAGGAATAGCTCCTTTGTTTGGTGAACATTTCAGATTTCTTGTGATCGATGGAATCAAATTTTACCCGCTTGCTGACTTGTGTAAAAGATTTGATGTTCAGGATCTTATTGAATGTATGCAACTGAAGAAAGACAACAAATACAAAGCGCTCAAATGCGACTGGATGGATGCCAGTTTTCTGAATAGATTGGAACCGTCATTTCCAGAAATGATAGAGAACTCAACTCTACTTGAAGAAAAAATTTTGTTTGATGTTGCCCAAAAGAAAGGAATTGATGTTATTTATAACCTATCTGAAGATGTTGACGAACGAGAAGAATGTTCCCAGCCAGTTGACATGTGTTCTCCACTCGGTTCAAAGCTGGATGATGAAAATATGTTGGTGACTTCTGAGGTCATTTCGTCATCTCTTATAAAAGAAAAGGAAGATATGCAAGATCAAAGCAACAGCATGGAAGAGAACTTGATTGGAAAGATACCTATCATCGATGGAAGGGAAACAGAGAGGTTCTTTGTTGATGAGGAGGAGAATGAGAGGGATTCTGCAGAATGCCAAGTTTTAGAAGAACCCCATACCCCAGCTCACCATACACCGACCTCTATGGAGAACACTGATGTGCATCCACCCGACACTGTTTCTTGCAACATCCCAACTCAAGTGTCGTCGGAGAAGAGGCAGATACAGAGAAATTTGTCCCAGGATTTTACTGCAGTTGAAGTTCAGCAAAAAAGTAGTAAGTTTTCAATGGAAAAATTACAATTTTTAGGGAGGGGGGATCCAGAAAATTAGCACTGCCTTCAAATTTGCCTGGTCTGTGTATCCCTGTCAATCAACTGAATTGAGGTCCCTGATTGGCCGTTAGAAAATGATTTACTTTTGTTTACTTGTCTTAGAAAGACTTTGTTGAGGTCATTTTAACACCCAATTTATATAGACATGAATACACAAGCGAGCGAATTTCTCATGGGGCTTTACACCTTAAACAATAATGCTCCATCCCTGACCTGAACCTGCTTAAGGTAAACCTTTAACACTTATCTGTACAAAATTTTCTGTCAGCAATCAGCATACTCTTGCATATTTTGTAGAAGAAGATAGTAGTCTGACGGATTTGGACGGTTTCAGCGTGTTCCTGAACTCCCTGGAAACCAACAATAACAACCAGAATGCCAGTGATGCCATGGTGGAGCCACGCCTCCTTCAGGAGGTCAAGGCCACTCTCTCCAGCATACCACTGACTGCAGACTCTGAACAAATCGACCAAACCCTTCAAAGGTTCTTCAGTAAGTCTTTTTTTTTTTTAGGCAAGTAATTTATGATAATGGATTATGTTATTGATTCAGAAGTGAAGTCATTAAATAGTACGTGTTTGTACATGTGAAAATTGAGGTGTAGTTTCTGTACTGACTTTCTAACAATTATTTTTGCTCTATCATTTCCCTTCCTGTTTCACACTGGACTAATTGAAATTCAAGGGAGATAACCTGTTTTTGACAGATTTGTTGGGACTTTATGACATACAGTCAATTTTATATGAAGAATGATCAGTGTTTTTTGTCAATTGAGATTGGATGGATAAGTTTCTTCAGAGTTTTCTCTTTTATTTGGAGCTTGATCTTTCTCAATTCTTATATTGTGATTGTTTTGAAGAATCCTGCAAAGAAACATGTGCTGGGTCTCATGAGATTGTCACCAAAGCATTTGTATCTGTGTTGAAACAGAACCTGATTTTGCAAAGTAAGTTAATTAACAGCAGTGAGCCATAATCATCAATTTTGATTTGAAAAGAGCAGATTTCAGCAATACATTTCTTCTTGTTTGTTAACAGATGAACTCAACACCTTGCGCTCGAGTATCTCAGAGCTAAAGGGAGACAAAGAGAAATTGGATGCTGCTACACAAAGATGTAGAGGTAAGTGCATTGTAAAAATCAGAAACTTTTTAGCTTTTGTAATTGAATGACAATTAAGGTGAGCTACAGTCATTAATATTTGTTGTTTTTTTAAATCAGATATTACAAAACAAATGGAAGACATTGAAGAAGTGTTACTAATGGAAGGAAAGTGATGTCATTTGATGGAGTGAACAACCTTAGATTAAAGCATTAAGTTTGATCATACTGCACCATCCATTTTAAATCTGAAATCTGGAAATCTGTATAATCTATATAAAATCTGACATCCATAGAAACTGAAGCAGCTTTGTAAATAATTGTACTGATATTATCTGTAAAACTTAAACCGTCCATTTATACATTGATGATTGATGCATGTATTGTCTTTTATGGGTAAATATTTCAATCATGTAATCTGTGATTTCATCTGTATTAAAATCTGCAGTTATTGTGTGAATACTGGAATATCATCTGTAAGCTTTATCATCATTGTGAGTACGCAAGTACTGATTTCCTTACTTATGTAAAGCATGCAAACATAGAAATTGTTTTTAAATCACGGCAAGTTCTGTGCAAGTTTGGTGTTCATTTTACCAATACATCAATTATATGATACATGTATTACCTAAACATGATTGTACCAGTTTATTGAAATATGACCATGTTGATACAGAGATCATCTGTTAAACTGCAATATTCCAATGTTGACATAATTTTAGAAACTAACCACTCTTTAATTTTCATGGCACCCCTTAAATATTTTAATTGACAGCCATGCCTTGTCTCAGGTCATATTATTGCCAAAAAATATGGTTGTGAAATCCACACATGATATTATTTTTGACAATTTTGTATTGTTTTCAATCGATCTGTAGAGATATTCTTATCCTGTTTAGTACATGTACTTAATATTGCCAATGAGACAATCAATCAAATGTGTTCCCGATGATGTATCAATTGTTATCTTTTTTTAAGGGGGATTTGTTTCCATAAGTTTAATAACCATTGATGGGTTAACATATTTTTGGTCAGCACTTATGTATGTCAAATAAAGTATTTTTCTGCTGATTGCCACAAAGTGTTCAAAATCAATACATGTGACCGTATATGCAATCAAAAATGAACAATTTATGTATTTTGTAATATGTTCTACTTTCATACGCTGGTACACCTTATTTTTTTTATATTTATGTTAATTTTCTTTTCTTGTTTAACATAATTTTACAGTATTTGATTTGTCAATTCCTTTCTATATGATCAAGAGAGATATGAGGGGAAATTGCTTTGTCCATGTGTTCAATATTGGCTTTCCATGATGAAAGCAAAATGTCTTCCTACTTCGAAAAACTTTTTTTAATAACATGTTCGCATAAAAGAACAGTGCAAGTGGCTTGTTTTTACATTGTGTGTTTAAAACAATGTATGGGTAATGGCCCATTTGCATCATTACAAATGTATGTTTCATAGATTGAAACTCACAAGGAAGATTTTGTATATACACATACAGTTTTTACCGTTGAAGTTTGCATTATTATGCTCAGTTTGCTAGACTTTGTAGCATTTGAACTACATCAAAAACAATAGTTAATAAACTCAGGAAATCTGTAGTATGAAAATGATCATACATTTAGAAATCTAAATTTCTTTCCAGATATCCTTTGGTTATTCATATTTTCTTGACTCATTCTTAGAAAGTAAACTGTTCTAGCTGCCAAATCACCTACAAAGACAAAAATTTACTTTTCGATATTTTTCATTGTAAACATGCATGTAAAGTGTACAGTTTTTGATTTTTGTATGACACGTTCTTTTATATTTTTGTTATTTGACAACTTCTTGTTGGATTAGTTTACTATGTATTAACATGCAATTGTTTATCAACATAGTCAAAAATTGAATCAGTTGTATTCTGTATGAAAATGATTTGAAGAACAAAATGAAGATGATTTATTGTTTTTTACAGGTATTAATGTACGGGTAATTTTGGATTTTGATTCTCATAGCAATTGTACAACCAGGTCTGGTACTTATTGTTTTGCAACCATAGTACAAGTACCAAATACATATAGTGAAAAGTACTTTTTCTGTATGTAGGGTTACTTTGGGGCAACTAAACTAATTAGATTTTGTTTAAATTAAAATTCCCGCCAAAACATTTCCATTCACTTTGTAATCAATTTTTTTTAACAACCATTTCAAATTAAGCACAAATTATAATACATGAATTGCCTAAGAAAAGAGGGGGGGGGGGGGATAACAGTAAAATTGTCACATAATTGACAGGGGATTTTTTTTTTGGGGGGGGGGGACAGTTTATTCACTATTCCTCTTGCATGTGAACATAAATGTTTTACCAGTAGTTTTTTTTTTTCATATGGGGATTTTGAAATTACACTTGAAATTCTATTTTAAATTCTCCAATAGTTAAAAGTGTACAGCATTGTTACATGTACTTGATTATGTATATGCTAAAGATAACATTTCCAAATTTGTTTTCTTCCATTGAATATTGTTCTTAAATAAAATGTTGTTTGTTTAATGTCTTTAATTTTTATTGTGTCCACCTTAAAGTTTGATCTGCTGAAGCCTGCTGTGGATAGAGACATTCTCTCCTTTAATACAAAAGAACATTCAAGTACTACATTGTTTCTCTACCTTAGTTCTCTGGTGTTCATGCTGTTACAATAGGATGACTATTTCAAAACTATTTAATACATGGCTAGTTCACTATCACTCTCTGGTGGTTACATCTACTTTTTAAGGTCTTCCGTTTCCAGCGGAAGACCTTATTGTTATTGCTTTGTTTCTTCTTCCCTATTATTATTATTTTTTTTCTTACAAATTTTGTGCACGCCATTTCTCAGCAACGGCTCATTTAATTTTTATGAAACTTTCAGATCTGATAGGTATTGATCTGAACCTTGTTGCAAATTTTTTTCATTGATGACGTCACTTCCGTTTTTGAGATATCGTCGATTTTATGATTTTTATAGGGGTATTTTGTCGGCGGAACTCCTCTTTAACTATTGCAGATATAAAGTTGAAATTTTCAGGGTTGGTAGACAAAAGACTGAAGTTGTGCATGAAGGTCTTAAATCATTTTTATCTTAAAAAATGCCGACGCTCGCCTGGGCCCAAATATTGAGTTTAAAAAAACGTCGTGAATTTTCGTGCTTTTCTTTCTTTATCTCATTTCTGGAAAATACTCTATTAAAACATGTAATGTGAAAAAGGTTTATATTTACAAGACCTTTCATTTGATACCAAGAAAAAGGGGCTGGCCCCTTATATTAGGGACCTAGAGAGCTCTAAAATCTTTCATCTATAGCTCTTTACTGAGGTATATTTTGTAATGAATTATAGAAGCAAATATGTTTATCTTACAGTTATGAAGCCCGACAGCATAACGATTTTTTCATGTGTTACGTAATTAGGGGTTTTAAGGGGTCAAAAGTCCAAAACTTTGATCACCTATATCTCAAAAAGTAAAAATATTTTGAAATGCAGTATAGAATAAAAGATGCTCAAAATGATGAAACTAACAACATGCAACCTTCAAAATTTGGTTCAGCGGCCCCAATAAGGAGATAAGGGACCGGCCCCTAAAACGTTTTTCTCAGATATCTCAAAAACGGTAACGAATTTCTTAACAACTGTTGAGCCAAATGTCTTTAAAATTAAATGACCTTTCATTTGATACCAAGAAAAAGGGGCTGGCCCCTTTTTCTATAACTCTAAACCGAGGTATATTTTGTAATGTATTATAGAAGCAAATATATTTATCTCACAACCTTAATCTTGCAGCCTTCAAACTTTGGTACAGTGGCCCCAATAAGGAGATAATGGACCCGCCCCTAAAACGTTTTTTCTCAGATATCTCAAGAATGGTGACGAATTTCTAAACACTTGTTGAACAAAGCTCTTACACCTGAAACAAAATAGTATCTGGCCTTTAGAATGTACATCCTGTTCTTCTATTCTTACACGTGTTTAGCTGTTCACAGCAAAATCAAGATCGAACATATATCTGAAATTCTAAAATCAGACGGAAGACCTCCTCGTTGCTCGCAACGAGATCATGTCTAGTTTTTTTTCTTTTTGCTATAGAGTTTTGCATGCTTAGAATCATGAATAGGAATTCTGGGAAATATGCAGTTGAGCTTTTTATCAAATTTGTATTACCGGGGGTAATTCATTTTACACTGTACCTTGTGGACTGACCAAGTACGTTAGGATGAAACTTTTAATTAATGCACTTGATTAGACAATCCATGTTAGAGTATGGTATATTTAGAGAATTTTTGATACTGGTCAGTTTCTAGGTTTGCAAGACTGACCACATGCATGCAGGTACTATCTCTGGTGGGAAAGGATATATTGGCAGTGGTGTGCAACAAGGGACCATGGAGTTAATAAAGAGTTATCTATGCAGTGTTTTCCATGCAAAGAAACACTTTAAAACAGCATGCTCAGTTGCTGTAGATAGGAGTGTGCAGACAAATGCATTGTACTAACACCGCTACACACTCATCTCCTCACCAAGTAAAAAAAATGATAAATGGCAAACAAAATGTACAGTTGACTTTCGATATCTCGAACACTGATATCACGATTACAATGGAAATGTCAAAGTGATTTGCAAGTCCCAACCACCTAGTTTTTTTTTTACCCTCACTATCTAGAATACTCGAATATCTTGAAGTTTTAAAACATTCCCACCTAGTTTGAGATAATGAAGTTTGACTGTATGTACTTTTAATTTTACTCTCTTGCATCCAAGTCTTTCAAACCCATAAGTAGGTCCAGATGCATCATCCATGCAAGTTTGATGAAGATAGGACAAGTAATTACTTAGATACAGGACCTGCACCAAAAACTTTAACCAGGTCCTCATGACACCTACGGTATACCATAAACTCCTCCACTTCCTCTTTAAAATACCATTTCCTGGAGCATTTGTAACAACACCATGTGAACAGACAATGTGGTTTGAATTTTTATTAATTCAATTAATTAAAGGTCTTTGCTTTAAATCATTTTCATTCATACTATATATCACAAATAACTATAAATATATTGCACAGAAATGTCCATCCTCTTAATCAATTCCTATCTAGCTCGCATACATAATTTACAATCACATAAACATTCCTTAAGTGACTTAATACAAATGTACATATCTAAAATCTATCTATTTCCTTTAAGTATTGAATCAGTTGAACCACAAAGGGTTTCATTGAATATGGCAAGGAAGGATGTAAAATGTTACAAAAACAAATTCATCAACTTCATTTATTACTAACAGTTGATAAAACATTAATTTCTAAGATATATCTACAATGAATATATATTTATCAGAAAATGAAGAAAAAATTACAAGCAAGTATCGTAATCCCACAGGCCTCTAATATCATAATAGGGTACATGAACAAGCTCTTGTATGTTGAATAAAAAGTCTACAAGTTTGGCACAATGACATCACTGTTATAATGGTAAAGATTCAAGTTTCAGATCTAATTATAACGATTTCAAATATATAGAAATGTTCCACAATTTTTAGACTATGCTCAAATAAATACATAAGAATTAAACAGCATGGACTCATTCTCTATATCAATGAAAATCGTTTTTAACAACCAGTTTTGTTTAGTTTGCAGTGTAAAGAGGGTCAACATATGATTAATAATAACCATCTCATAATGCTAACACTGTTGCTTGCACATAATGTCATAGAATCATATGATGCATTGTTTTGCACAAGATATCATAATCAAGCAGACGACATTGTTTGTACTTTGACATCTGCACCAATAACCGCAAAATCAATAAGCCCTTTTTGTTTACAAAGGGAAGTTGAAAATATGCGTCATGCTCTGTATCAAATGGCTATAAGCTTTTCCTGAACTGTGAGGAAATAGATTAGAAGATACACAAGATGGAGTGGGAATTTTTCTTTTTTAATTTCCCTTTGTTTATTAGCATCTTCTTTTTTTCCTCCTTACTATAATCCTGCAACATAATCTGATTAGAAAATTCATGGCGATTTAGAACAGGTTTCCTCTTCATCGACAGTCTGAAAAAGAATGAAGCCAAAAAATTACAATAATCTGAACAAGGGAATGTGAGAAATACTGGCTAGTTTGATTGGTAGAATCTTTATAGGCTCTTTTACACATTCACTGAGATAGTTCCTTGATTTACTAAACCTTGCTAGGACCAAACTTACTACAAGTTTTGTTACATTTTGGGAAACCATTTCTTAATATTGTGCCTAAAATTTAACTTATTTAGCTAGTTCCCTCTAAGAGCTTTGAGCAACAGTCAGTACTCTCAATCATTTTAAGTTTTTTTTTTGCATTTTTGCATTTTATTTTTTTGGAAGGGGGGGGGGAGGGGTAATTTATATGACATAGTCAAATTATAGTCATTAAACACAGAGTTAATCAACTATTGCTATAATCACTTTTGAATGACAAAATTCAAAGCTGACATGAAAATCCATAAATGTATGAAGACTCTAATATTACTTTGAATCTCAACTGCTACAGAGTTTTAATTATAATATACTCATCAAGAAAGTTATGGTCAGATGCTTTCTGATTGAGGCACAAGTATTGCAGACTACTAATTATATACTCTCTACCAATAAATATGAAAGAAAAGAATTTAAAAAGGTATAGTTTTTGCAAAAAACTCCCAATTGAAAATGCTTTAATCATCTTGTCCAGAAATTTAATGGTTTCCTTACCACATGCAAATGAAACATTATAATACATGTGTGAAATTCCCTTAGAGTTCATAACATTTGCATCGTGTTGTTGACGCTCACACTATATCCAATACTAGTATGAAAAACAAGAGGCCCTTGGGCCACATCACTCTCCTGAGCAACAATTTAAGTCATAATAAAATTAGCTTTATGGAGTCACATACAAAATATCTGAACAATGCAGTAAAATAGATCTTGAATGTTTAAAAAGATTTTCAAAATTTTCTCCAGATATTCTTAAATAATTTTTATCATTGAACCAGGATGATATCATTTGTGGCCCACCCCACCCTACCCACAGGAATCATCATTTGAACAATCTTGAATTTATACTACCTAATGATGTTTCCACAAAGTTTCAGCCTTTCTGGCTTTTGACTTTTGAGCAGAATTTTTTTTTAAAAAGATTTTTTCTATACATGTATATTCCTACATAAAAATTTGACCGCCTAATGTGGCCCCCACCCTATACCCTTCACATAAGCATGCTTAGTGCCAAGTTTAGTTGATATTTACCAAATGGTTCTGGAGAAGAAGTTGAAAATGTAAAAAAAAGTTTACAGACAAACGGACCCAGACAAAAAGTGATCAGTGAGAATAGCTCATTTGAGCTTTAAAAAAATGAAGCTCAGATGAGCTAAAAAGTAACAAAATGTGGTAATTTTTACGTAAATGGTACATACTCAAAACCGATTGAGAGTTAATATTGATTATCAAAATTGATTGCCATACCTTCATTTCATTTCTTCTGAAGGGTGCCACTATAAAATATAATGAACAAAATTAGAAAAAGCTAAATTGTAATACGATATGTGCTCTTTAATACAGATTGATTTAAGCAATCAATTCAATGAAATACATGTATCAAAGTCATCATAAGTTAAAATTTAAATTAAATTCTTGTATTTTACAAACTCTACCTGTCAATAGACAAAACAAAATCACTATAATAAAAAGGGTTATCCCATCAGTTCAATAAATTGTTATTACCGACAGCTACAGATTTTCCTGTCTTAGTACTGGATTGTGTATCTGTGGATAACTGCCTAGAATCTTGCAAGGAATCAACAGACAGCTCCTGATATCTATTGTCCGATGACAGTGACACTGAGTTGTCAGTATCATTTTTCCTGGATGAGTCTGCAAATGATATTTAGTTAAATTTATTATTGGTAAGTAGATGACCCTACAAATAATATTGCGTTAAATTTATTGTTGGTATGTAGTAGCAGTTTGAATGAACTGGCTTCCTTCAGAGATGGAGATAATACTTAATGGATCATTGTAAATATTATCATCATAACATAATACATGTACATGTATACCCCCTTATTTTAAAACGAGATATGCAGGTTTCACTGTATCATAAATTTCAAGATCATCATGAACCATAGGCGTCGGAGGGGAGAGTTTTTTTTTTTTGGCTAAGATATACACAATCATTATCCTTTTCTTTTTCAAAAGTCAAGGTAATTGTTAAGTTACCCCTATTTCAATTTGCTTCCAACGCCAGCGTGAACAATCATAACTAATCATGATATTAATGTCTTAAACTCTTAAAGGCATATCCATAATTAAATGGTGTAGTTTTTTTTTATTACTTTATACCTGTTCCATAATCACTGTCTCCTTGGGATGCATATCTATTTCGATTCACCATATCAAGTGAATTTGAAGAAAATGATGAATACATCCCGTCAGATTTCAAAGAACCTAATGAATGGGGAGGCACTGAAATGCTCTGTAAATCAGTTGTATGTAGGACGGGGGATAAAAACAACTGATTACTAAAATGAAGGTCAGTCCTTCTCGAGCTTGGCGATGATGGCTCATCTCTTGGGGTCACATTAGCTTGATCACTTTGCTGGGTTTCTAACATCCCCGTTCCAATTTCTTCAGGGCTTTCTTCCACAATCTGAATTTCCTCTGAAGAATTTGGTCCAATGTTATCTACAGTATGCAACACATAACCCTCCTTCTCTGCATAGGGAGAATTTTCTGATACTTCACTGCTTGGCAAAGAAGACTGGTTGTGTAACTTTGTATACTGTTCAGCACCATCTTGATCTGTTTTGAGAGTTTCATCGTCTTTTTCACTACTGTGGTCCATTTGTGATCCATTGCACACAGGTAAGAAAGGTTTATTTTCAGGTAAATCTTTTGTTTCACCAAATGTTGCAGGGACTGTACCAGAATTTTGTAAATTGACACGTTCCTGCATAGGGATATCTGTAAAGAGTATAAAAGGGGGAACTTTTATTTAAAGTAGTGTTGCTCTTTTGTTTGTTTGTCTTTTTTGTTAACAAAATTCATTGATATTTTACAACAAAATGATCGACTGTACATAGCATCTTTGAAGGGACAGAGGAAAAACATTTTTTTTCATACATCTATAGCAAAATCATGATAAATCTTACAACAAATTCATTATAAACATTTGATCTTTTCATATTCAATATGTAAAACTGCATATATGTAACAATTAAAATAAAACAATTATAAGACTTCATTAAATGTAATTGAAATTTGTGATGAGAAGGTTTGTAATGTAAATGAGAACATGTATGAGCACAGCATTTATTTACCTTGCTCTAAATCTTTATTTCTATTCTTCTTCTTACATCGCCAACATAATATCATAATAACAACTATTAAGACTAAAAACAAAGAAAACCCAAATCTGAAACATAAAAGTAAATATTCAGAAACAGTTTGACTTAATTGCCATACACACTATTACATGTAAAGTAGTGGTTGTACTCCAAAACAGATATAAACAGCAAAAACATAATCCAAATTTCGATGTTTCGTCTCAATCAAGACATACGAAAGTCTTACGGGCTACCAAGTTGCTTTTGTCAACCAAATTGCCGTAAAATTCATGAAGCATTCTGGTACAAGTATCAATTCTACCGTGTTTTTTGGGGGGCTGATGGATATTAAATAACTATTTTTAGATGTCAGGGTACCTTTACGTATTTGGAAATTTTGGCTTTTTGTAAATTTTCAAAAAAGATATCTTTAAGCTTACACTTGATGCTATTGCATATACATATACATGTACCAGTAAATGGTAGGGAGAAATCAATTGTAGCATACGGTGGAATCATTTCAATTTATTGCATGGGGACCAATTTTTATGGATTGCCAATTTCTAAATCAGGGTTTGTGTGGTTGTTAACTCAAGGAAATACATTAATATGTGTATACATGTATAGAATATAGCCTGTACATATTTCATCATTCCTCGTTCATGGGTAAGGGGATATCAACAAATCCATGAAAACTGAACAACTACAACATTTTAAAGATTCTCCATTTAATTTTGTTTAGATATCATTTCTTATGATAATGTTCTTGCAGCATTTAAATTCATTATGATGAAAATTTAAATAAAAAGAAAACTTCAACTTACCCCAATCCTATAGCAAGAGGACTATTACTTTGTCCATCTGAAAAATGTTCATTGTGACAATTATATTGTGTAACATACAGCCAAGTTAAAGTGGATTACTCAAAATGCAAAATAATTTTTAAAAAATAACATTAATATACCAGCAAAAAAAACAACTTTAAGATTCAATTTCATTGCAAATGTTGTAGATTTGTTTGACTGTACAGTGTACTAGTCTAGTACAGTACTTATACTAGCTGGGCATCATGTGACCATGCACTATCATGGATATAAACATTATATCTCTAACTTAAAAGGGTGTTCAATATAGAGACTCTATGTTTGTATATTTTTGACAATGCATATTCAGTTTCCATAGCAACAACATTAAAATATTTTCCTCAATGCAAAAAAGACATAAAGTTTTCGGCCACCATTTAAAACCAGAGGCCCATGGACCACATTGCTCAACTGAAAAACACTAGACATGATAAAATCAGCTTAATGGAGTCATATACAAAATATCTGGACAATGTAGTTTGATAGATTCTGTATGAAAAAATATTCTTTTTTTACCCCTTTATATTATTATGTTTATCACTGAGCCCCTTTTGTGATAGGATATTTTAGCACTGCAGTTCTCAAAAAGATCTTAAACAACTGTTTATATAAATAAACCTACATCAAACTTCGAACCCGTATGCATGTGAGGCCCAAGAATTGTCCAGGGGCCAAAGTCTAAACAATTTTCAAGAACCAACAATGTGTCAAAAAGCTTCCATATAAGAAAAACCAAATATTAATATAATACTTGAGTTTTTGTGAATAATATAAATGTTTTCCTTTGTACAATTGGACCCCAAATGTATTTATGTTTATGTGTTATATTTTCAAAAATAAAATGATTTCTTTGATGATTCATGTGGGATATCAAGGTGGTGACATTGCAGAAAAAAATTCATAATCCGCATTAGAGAGTTATGTAAATTTTTTCTGCAATCATCGCTACCTTCATACCTGCCATGAATCATACTTGGTAGATGTAAATCAAATAGAGGTTTTATAACCTACAGGTAATGCTTCTTACAATTTCGCACATATTAAAATTCATCACTTTTAATAAGGCTTTTACAGTAACTAACCACCAGTCATTTGATCCTCTGGCTGATGAGTAGAGATGCCATTGACTTCTGGAGTTATTTGCATCCCAGACTCTGCAGGAGAGCCAAAATTGGTTCCAATGTTTTTGGTTCTCTGTATTTCTCCCTGTTTAGATAATAGTTCTCCCTTTCTTAAATGTGGCAAGGAAGTGACAGATGGCACCATGGTTGGGGTTGGTTGCTCCCTTTTTGTGGTTAGAGGTATTACAGTTTTAGTGACTAGCCGACATTGTCTGTCTTCAGTTGTGGAACCATTAAAAATCACAGAATAGCCCTTTGAACATCTGAAAATGAACAATTATCTCCATGCATATTTTTTTAAAAATGTACTTGTATTTTTTAATCAACTATGACCTGCTCATTTTTCAGCTTTTAATAACAAATTTAACATTTCATT
Organism: Magallana gigas; assembly: GCF_963853765.1. Lineage (NCBI taxonomy): Eukaryota > Metazoa > Mollusca > Bivalvia > Ostreida > Ostreidae > Magallana > Magallana gigas. Next base: position 32,478,463 of record NC_088858.1, on the reverse strand, counting down.
ACCTAGATTAAAAAAAAAATCCTCTTAAAAAATTCAAACAGATTATTTGTGGCAACAAAGCATAATCAGAAACTAAAGACATTTTAATCTCTTGGTAACATACTTTGTGTGAGGTATACAAATGGAGTAATCACTCTTATTCTTGAAGTGTCCTTGGTCACACTCGCCAACATCCCCTATAATAAAATTGTTGAGCAACTTTATTTTAAAAACATAGGTAATCACAGATTACAAAGCTCACCAAGACGAGACATCACCCTTATGAGACTTCACCTTTATGAGACCACCTTTATCATATTAAATGAAAATCATACTTTATGATCTTGGATATTCATGGATTCTGTTTTGACACAATATTGTATATCATCTGTTAAAAAATTGTATGATAATCATATGTTCATATGTTAATCAATACAATAATATAAAATTAAATATTGCATCCTATCATATTTCGTCATATATCATATAATACATTAAAATACCATAATAAACAATGATGAGATATGATATTGTAACCTATGATATGACATTGTATTGTGTTATACGTTATTGTATTTGATCAAAAATCATAATATATAAAACAATATAGTATCATATTACAATATCATATTACAAAATACATCATAACATTGAAACATATATTATATTGTATAATATTATTACTTATTAGGTTAGTTACTGACTCACTACGGACATATATTGGGTTGATCAATCTCATAGATGGCGAGGCGAAGCCGAGCTGTCTATGAGATTGATCAACCCAATATATTTCCGTAGTGAGTCAGTAACTAACCTAATAAGTGTTTTGTTTTCCCGAGGACTATCAAGAGCCATATTTATTCACAAATAGCGATGATCTACGTAAAGCCATGTACAAGATGCCTAACATCTCGTCCAATTTAACTCATTTAAACTCTTCAAAATTTTCAATCTCACCTTTCAAATATTCTTTAAAAATCCTTGCTTCACCCATGTTTACTTACAATGTTTTGTTGCTATTCAATTTTAAATGTTTCCTCCTTTTCCTCTGCAGAGATTTGAGCAAATTTTGACGCTGCTATTTTGTTCTGCCTCAGACAAAACAATGTGACGTCAATATTCTAAGGGTACTCTAATTTTAAAGAATTTCAAAGGGCAACTACTCCAAATACTTTAAGAACTTAGGGCATGCGGTTTATGTATTAAATACTACGAAATGTCGAAATGAGTAAGCGAAGCGTCGACCAATGACGGCCATATTGCCTAATATTAATTCTCACAGAACAAATATAGAGATATATGAGGCAATCACGTGCTATGTTTAAACCAATGAAAATGTGACATTTCAGTCCAAGGGAAAACAAAGTATGATATTGTATGATACTGTATCATTTTTGATACAAAATATGATATTGTATCATATGATACAATATTATATGATAAAGTAAAATATCATATAATACAATATTATATTATACAAATTGTATCATATGATACAATAATATATTTTACAGTATCATACAATACCATTTCATGTGATGTGATAATATATCATATTATAAACCAATATCATATTATACAATATCGTATGATACGATATTATATAACAATATCATATTATACACAATTTCATGTGATATAATTCTATATTACAGAAATAATATCATATTATACAAAATCGTATGATACAATATTATAGAATATACAATATAGTATCATAGGATACAATTTTATATTTTGCAATATCTTATGTAATAGTATCATGTGATTATTAATAAATATTAAATTAATAATACAATGTAATATTATACAATATTGTATCATAATATACAATACTATACATAACAATATCATGATATTGTACCATAACATAAAATATCCAAAAAAAAATTACAATATCATATCGTATCGTATAACTTTTTATAATATTACATATTATATTATATTGTATCATATTTAACAATATTGTTTCATACCATACAATACTATATCATAGGAATCATGTTATATCATTTATCAACAAACACATCTATCTATCGAGCAGGTTTGAGTGAGGTAGGAGATTTCTTTAGCATCCTTGATAATGGAGATCAGGCTCTGCATCTGAAGCAACCTCTGCGTTTCATTTATAATATAGTTAAATCAACTATGCAAGCTATCATCTATAAAACATGTGACCTTTTCCTAAAAAACTAAACCTCATCCAGCATCCGAAACCTATGGCTCAGATTCAGCATTCAAGCCTGTCAGGTGCATCAGTATACATAAGACGCGTCTCCATTATTTTAAGTTTGGTGAAGTTCAGACCAGTAATAACTAAGATATCATCATCAGAGGGCACTAGCAATTAAAACCTTAACCTGCTCCAGCATCCGCAACCTATGGCTCAGATTCAACATTCATGCCTGTCAGGTGCATCTGTATCATAATACACACCATCCATTCAAGTTTGGTGAAGTTAGGACCTGTAATAACTAAGATATATTTTTTAGCATCCTTGATAATGGAGATCAAGCTCTGCATCTGAAGCTTCCTCTGTGATTCATTCATACTACAGTTTAATCAACTATGCAAGTTTGAGAAAGTACTATCATCTATTAAACATGTGACCTGTTCCAAAAAACTTAATCATATCCAGCATCTGAAACCTATGGCTCAGACTCAGCATTCAAGCCTGTGTGGTGCATCAGTATCATAAGACGCACCATCCATGGAAGTCTGGTGAAGTTAGGACAAGTCGTAACTAAGATATAATCATCAGAGGGCCCCTGCAACAAAAACTTTAACCAACTCCAAAAACCTTACCCTCCTCCAGCATCCGAAACCTATAGCTCAGATTCAGCACCCAAGCCTGTCTGGTGCATCAGTATCATAAGACACACCATCCATGCAAGTTTGGTGAAGTACGGACCTGCAGTAACTTAGATATTGCTATCAAAGGGCACCTGCAACAAAAACTTTAACCGGGTCCAACAACCTTAACCTCCTCCAGCATCTGAAATTTAGGACTCATATTCAGCATCCAAGTCTTTCAAGTCCATAAGTAGGTCCAGATGCATCATCCATGCAACTTTGGTGAAGATAGGACAAGTAATAGCTTAGATACAGGACCTGCAACAAAAACTTTAACCAGGTCCGGACGCCGACGCCGACACCGACGCCAACGCCGAGGGTATAGCATAAGCTCCCCCTGACTTCGTCTCAGTGAGCTAAAAATGATATAAACATTTATTGACACATAAGAAAAGGTCGTGCAACAGTAAAATAAAAGTGAATTTTATTTTAATAACATTTTTTCTGAAAAAAAGGGGTTTTATATTTTTATAAACTACTAGTGTAAAAAAAATCCTAATAAAACGGTCCTCAACATGTAGCTATTAATACGTATCTTTGAAGTTTGATGAAAAAAATTCTAAAAAGCATCTAAAATACAAAGCTTTATGCAAAATAAGGAATACCGGTGGTGAAAACGTCAAAGTTATAGAGATGGCCAAGGTCAGAAAAATGTGACACAGTTAATTGTATCTTTGTCTGGAGTTTGATAAAATATCTTCAACAGTTTCTTTCAAACTAAGGTAAGTTAATGCCTTAATAACAGGGAAACATAAAAATTACAACCCTAAAGGTAACCCCCCCCCCAGCCTTGGGCTTGTAAATTTCCCAATTAAATTCATGATAATACATATCTTTTGCTGAAATTAATTGCTTGGTAAATGAAATATAAAGAAAAAAAAAGGGATTCTTATAGATAAACATGTATATTAAACACTTCATGATCAATAGATACCGAACAGCAATGAAAAAAAATGGCTGAATTAGGCTGACACAGGTTATCAAAATTATTTAACATTTTTATCTGCACAAGTATTTTTTTTAAAAATGTTATACATTTACCATGTTTAATTACAATGTAAACTAAAGTTATAAAATTTAATCACAAAATTTATCAGAAAAAAAACAGCCTTTGATATGACTATAGGTCCTCTACATACCAGTATTCTTTAACTCGAAGCCCGGTGTTCTGATCGAGTTCAGTTTGTCAGAATCATTGACTGGCCCTTTACATGCTTTAGGGTCATCGCCATAGCGAAGGTCCTGTCTTCTACAGGCACACTCTTTATTCCCTGTCCTTTGGCATTCATCCCTGTTAAGAAGCTCTGCTTCTGCATTGCATAAGATAGAAAACAACAAGTTATAACAATCAAAATTAAAACAATACATGGTATAAAGTCATAAATATTTTTCATCACAAAATAAAATAGTTCTCCAGTAATCAACTAAGACTGAAAAACTTCTTTGTAATGTTTACTTGTGCATCAATAGTGATTGTAACAACCCTCATTTAAATCCTCATCAGGGTAGGACCATAAGATCTTAAAAATTAAGTTCCTTTTTATATCATTTATATCACATTTGTTAAGGCATGACAGAGATACCAGGCAAAAAGAATAGCTTGGTCACATGAGTGGAGTACAAAACTGATTAATAGTACCCGGGCCGGTAATCAATGGCCATCTAGCTGAGAAATACAACCTAACTTTATTTTCATCATTTTCATAGTTATCTCCCTTTGGAGAGAAACAAATGAATTTGAAAGCCTCATATCATAGAAAGTCTTTCTCTTTTTCTTGCCTTACCTGGTAAACAGTCACAGTCAATTTTACTACACTGTTCTTCTTGGATTCCAAAGTTGTATGTTATTTCAGAGGTATCCATTGGTAACTCGTTGACAGTTCCGATGGGACAGTCGTAACAGGAGTCATAACCTAGTGTGTTCCTGCTAGAGCACAATATGTAACCTTGGTCTGCAAAAACAATGTTCATCAGTTGTTACTAGTTCTGGTGTTGATACAAATTACAGACAGACAGACAGACACAGAGAGACAGACAAAGAGAGAGCGAGAATTATATGGAAAGTGCACTTCACATACTTACTTTTTAAACACTTAATTGTTTTGCAGCATGATCCATCAATTCTATGGATAACGTTGTTACCGGTCGGACAGGACATACCGATATTAACAAGGAGGGATGATAAGATGAGCAGACAGGCAATCATCTACAATGTATATTAAAATTACCTTTAACGAAGCCAAGTACAGAACGAGTATGCACGCTTTCGCGCAGCGTTTCATTTGTATTGTGACATTATCTTTTTGCTTGATTGACGCCATGGCGTGATAGTTTCAACTGCAGATATTTAGCGAAATTTGTTGAAAATAGCTCGTTTAATGCGTAAAATTGATATCATATTGTGGAATAAACATAAATGTCTTGAACTAAAAGCTATATTTGGGCTCGGGTCGAAAACGTGAAGAGGGTTCAGCAAGCCTGGCCCTCTGTCACATTTTCTTAACCCGCCTAAATATAGCTTATTTCATATATTTCAAGACAGTAACCACGGCATGTATTTTATATAATGACCCTTAATAAGTGATGTTAAATATTTATTTATTACTTAAATATGTCTGGATGTTTTAATAATACTATAAAGATCACCATTTCCGCTTTTATCAAATAAAAAATAGCCATTAGTTGACAAATCTGGGAAATTGTGCATACAAAAAACAACTTTGATAAGACCCCTGGAACAAACCAGGAGGTAAATTTTTTTTTTTATTTGACAATTTGATGCTTTTTAGCAATAACTTTAATATGTAGAACAGAAAAACAAATCCCTAGGGCAGCTAGAAGTTTAAAAAAAATATAAAAAATGTGCAAAATTGATACATTTCAAGCAAAATCCCATAGGGTCCTATGTTAAAAATTAACAAACTTTGAGAAGACCCCTTAAACAAACGGTGTGGTAAATGTCTTATTTTTTATCTTAAAATAATTATTATATCAGTAGAAATTCATGTAAAAAATTTCATTCAAAAATCTAGGGCAGAACAAATAAGACCCGGCCTCGTTAAAATATAATGTGAACACATGCACACATTTTTCAGGTCAAATTGATACAAAGGATGACACTGATATCTAGAACATGAACATATTTATCACATGTTCACATCTATATGCAGTCGATACCTCTCTGACATGTAATGAATATTACAAAGAAACAAAATAATGTTACTTTGAATTAAACCAAATCATTTACAATCTATAATTATGAGAGTTCCTATAACATTGTTTATAACTCTTTCCAATTAGCCATCATCGAACATGATATTTTACTATGGGAAGCACTGCAACTCCAAGGTCGTCCATCTGAATTTTTTCAGACCTAGAGCTACAGACCTGCAACTACTTTAGGTCTAGTACTAGAATTTTCTCTTCAACATTCAAAATGTAAACAAAAACATGGCCTGAGCTTTGTTTACATAGAACTGTGAGCTCTGTATCTCACTTATAACTCAATGACCAACACTCAAATTTTGATTGACAATTAGATAAGCCATACTGAAGCATTGTAAACATTAAAAAGGCAAAAATAATTTTTGACCAAACTCGTGATCATGGCCCTTTAAGCAATGCATACTAAGAATGTATCATTTTATGTACTTACATGCGTATAAACTTTGATGATTTTTTAATGAGAATAATGAGAGCTCTTTAAACGGATGATATAATGACGAAATGATGATGTCTTATTCAAGCTGCATTATATAAAATTTACATCACAATCAGTTTAAAAACTGGCCTCCTATATAAATGACACATCTCTCCAACATAGGGTATAGAAATTAGTTGATATGCAGATGTCATTCTCAGTATAACTCACGCCTACTCTTCTCTTTCTTCCTCATACATCCCCTTCTCTATTCACACTATGCATTTCTCCCTTCCCTATTCCCACTAATCTCTCTCTGTCTCTCTCTCTGTCTGTCTGTCTGTCTCTCTCTGTGTCTCTCAGTCTGTCTCTCTCTGTGTCTGTCTGTCTGTCTGCCTCTCTCTGTGTCTGTCTGTCTGTCTCTCTCTCTCTGTGTCTCTCAGTCTGTCTCTCTCTGTGTCTGTCTGTCTCTCTCTGTGTCTGTCTCTCTCTCTCTGTGTCTGTCTGTCTGTCTCTCTCTGTGTCTGTCTGTCTCTCTCTGTGTCTGTCTGTCTGTCTCTGTGTCTGTTTGTCTGTCTCTCTCTCTCTCTCTCCATATACAGAATGAGATACAGACACTTAAATTGTCCCTCTTCCCCTTTTACATATGGTATTTAATAAACTTTTTACACCCATTTTAGAATAACATATTATTCTTTACAATGAAATGAAAACACCAAATGCTGTTTATGTTTGTTCAACACAGGGACAGGAAGACAACCAGACAACCATCACTCTTTATGTCTGATCTTTGTAGTTTGATTCTCTCATTTTTCTTCTTTCAAAATCATTTCAATCAAACAGCTACAAATTCATGTTAATATTTCAATGATCCATTAATGGTCATCTAATATGCACTTCTTAGTACAGAGAGAAAAGTAGAAAGGAATTAATTGTGGTCTCTCATTCAACTACGATTGCATCGATACTGCAAAGCGACACACTCTCTCCCTCGCACACTCACACCATTTCCACTTCCACTTCAATGCACTTAGGTTTACACTATACATGTATTGGAAAGAATAAGGCCAACCCTAAATAATGACATCAAAACAAGTCGTCTAATCAGACGACGGAAAGGAAAAGGGTCTCTTCACCCACTGTTTTACTTTTTCAACTTCAATGGTTACCATAAACTTTGAGTGAACTACATGCCCTTTTACTTCTGTTCTAAAGGTTTTTGTTCTCTTCTTAATCAAAGAAATACTACCAGTATTTACAGAGCAAAATTGCACATTGAACATTGAGCCAATTACATACTCAACATAATAAATGTTGATCAAATTTTCAAAAAAAAAACAACACCAATTCCTGGTTTAAAAAAAAACATGACATTGACAGCTGATCCTATACATGTTAACAGACATTGCATAGCTTAAATTTCCTGACTGCCAAACAAAATAATACCCTGTTTCTCATGATGCAAACTGACTGAGAATACTGAATAATGCTTATTACAATTTGCATACATATACTTACCGGTACCCAGAAATGAGCCTCTTTCCCAAATTTCCCCATATCTGGTCCTCAACTCCCTGCTCAATGAGACCTGCTGTCATTCTTTGTAGTCAATCATCTCTAAAAATAGAAATTTAGTTACTGCTTGTAGAAACATATGAACTGGCTCAAGCCATAGGAGGAAGAATAAAAAGTTGTTTTCATGCACTTTGTTCCCGCAAACCCATGCTATTGTTTAGTTGTTGTCTCTAATTTGGAATTTTAGAAATAACAAATATAAGACCGGTTTAAAAAAATCAAATCAGTTAAAGTTAAATACTGCTTATTTAGAAACAAAGTTTTTTAAGAAAATCATAAAAGTTAAGAAATACAGGTCAGTTTCTGTGTCAATCTGTGTTTGCTGTCAGTCTCACTTCTACATAATTATACTACTACATTGTATGGTACATTTTATTTACTCTTTTTGTTATATCTTTCTCAATAAAATTTAGAATTTTAATTACCGGGTACTCAAGATTTTTATAAGTTCATGACCTTAAACTTTTACTAGAGTTTATGGACTTAGCGCATTATTGAAGTACATGCAGTCATGTATATTCATGAAAGTAACTGTCTCTAATAACTCTTTCATGTAATTAATATTCATGAAGAAATATGACCAATCTTATGGGAATGATTTCAACCTCTCTTTATCCTTTCCATAGCCAACTAGTATTGCATGTAAATATGCATAATGGAATAAAATGCTTATCGATGCTGTAGATGTGCATAAATGGCCAAAATTTGAGAATCTATTTAGCCTTAATGCATAATAGAGTGCATGACCTGATATTGAAAAGGTGCAAGACTCTGATAGGAAATAATTTTTCCATATTTGTTAACTTTCAAGATAGGTTTATGTGTGCATAAATGAAAACATGATTGCTAGTATTTACATGTTTCATATTTTTAACAACCTCTCATCTACCATCACCAAGGCAAGTTAAGATTAAGACCAATGATATCCCTTCATATATTTTAACTTTTCAATATTCAACCACTATCAATGAATCACCATCTGCCATTTATACCAAAATCATCATTTTACATGTAGCACTTATCAGTTATTTTGGCTAGCCAATTATTTCTTTACTATTAAGAAGTCTATTTTCTATTTAGAAAGTTCAAAAATTGTTTTGGCTGTTTTGAGTAATTAACATACTTGTATAACTCTTTTAATCACATAACTTCTTAATTACAATATTTTAAATGATTAATTACTAAATGTGAACAAGCAAGGGAAGATAACTCCGTTTTGAACAACCAATGGAAGTTAACTACATTAAATGTTACATCCCCCTTTTAAACTCTTTCCAATCTTTTCACAATATCTCAACTTTGATAGACAGCTTCATAACTTCATTCTTAAGACATATAACCCCCCCCCCCCTTTATTATATACATTATATACATTAACACTAAATGACCATTTTGGCCACACCCTGCAGTAAGCTACCTTTGGTTCAGGTGAGCAAAAAAAATTAAGACAATTTGATTGTACGATCCAACGTCCCTTAGGAGATTTATAATGAGTAATATTGACATTTTTTCTCTATTTGAGAGTCGTTCGTAAGTCGGAATACCTCACACAATTTTTCAATGTTATCATCCGCTGGTATTCTTTATGCCTGTTGCAATGCAAATTAATTTTTTTTATTTTTAGTCGCTTGTATTGAAACCCAACAAGCTAATAAAGAGGTTTCATCAGGAAAATTATACGTTTTTTTTTTTTTTTTCATTAAATTGAATGAACTCTGAGATATTCATACAATTATTCATACAATTTAAAATATCAAATTAAAAAATGTGCTGCATAAAATATTTTTGGACAGAGTACTTGTTATAGTAATTTCTAATTTTTTTAACAAATAACTAATTCATTTTAACAAATCAATAATTAGTTTTAACAAATCAATAATTTATTTTAACAAATCAATAATTTGTTTTAACAAACGAATAAAAAATATTAATACTGCTGCGGCCCTATGCTTTCATAGAGCTAGTATACCTGTGATTCAATATCTCAATATTTCCATCTTTTCAAGGTAAATTTGGAACAATTATCTTTCCTGCTAGAAAAAGGAGGGTAGGGGGGGGGGGGCTGATCCCTCTATGATGCTATGTTCCTAATGGTTAGGTCTAACTTTGCAAAAAGTTAAAAAGCTAAGCCCCCCTCCCAGCCCCCTGGTTCATACGCCTATGTATAAAGCAGTCATGTTTAAACAAATGAAATATTTCAGTCCGAGGGAAAACAAAGAATTATAAATATACAAAGAAACTCGATCTGGGGTCCCAAGTTCAATTCACAGTCCAGCAATATACCTTAATTACGATATATATATTTCGTTGCCCATCCCTCCTTTACAAATGCATAGCAATGATACATCAGCAAGGAAAAAACTTGAACAATGTGTCAATGTATCCCCATGCAATGATGTTTTTACAAGGAATTAAAGGTCATATGAAACAGTTTTTAACACTATGATTTCATTCATAAATATAAAGCTTGGTAAAAAAAAATGTTAAAATACGTGAAGTAAGAATTTTTTGCCTTTGCATTACTGAGAAATAACCTTGAAAACTCTGCACCTGAAAAAATTCTTCCCCGCTTATCGTTCTTGATTTTGTGGATTTATGACGTCACACAGACCCACCGATGTAAACAATGCATCAAAAAAAGTGTAATTTTACAGTAGTTTATCGATTTGATTTTAGTTATTTCTGCATATATGAACGTTTCTTTCTTTTCAAATGAGATCATTTGATTTCATAGTACAGATGACTTAGTTTCCTTAATGAATAAATCTACTATCAGCTTCTCACCAGAGTAAAATAATGAAGGAGATCCCATACTGCAGTGAAAATTTAACGAAAGAAATGCTCTAAACATTAACAGCTGATTAATGAATTATCCTGATCCTTTTGAAATAGAAACATCATTTTCTTCTTCGATACGTATAATGATTGAGCTACATCTAAAGGGAATTAAAGCATTTTAATTCATTTGATTTATTTTGTCACATAAAAAAGTATAAGGCAGGCCAATGAAAATGTTTGAGGTATTGTGTACATAGTTTGTATTTAAGAGCTGCTGTAAAATAACGCAAAATTATTCTTGAGTTTTATTTTAAAATAATATTAATTTCTGACTTATTGATATATACATGTAGCAATATCTTTAGAAAATACTCTGTGTACTCGTGTATTAACGTTTTATTAAATTAGATCGCGGAAATATGGCACTTCGATTTCGAAATGTATCGGTAAAATAAATCGGTTGTTTGATAAATATTGTTGTGAACGAATGTGAAGATAATCAATAGATTTTTTTCAGAACAAGCATCAATAATAATAAAAGAACGAAAGAAAAAATTGCGGAACAAAGTGAGATAGAAGGAATCTGTGAGTAAACACAGCACATACACGTTTTTAAATCAAAACACCGCACATATATAAGTACATGTTTCAAAATCAAAACATTTGAAGAAATTTCTCTTAGACTAAAAATAATTAAATGGTAATATATTTGTGAATTTGAAAGCGAAACAAACAATATACTCGTGAAGCGAATGAGGCACCACGAGGCGACTTGTTTAGAAAAAAATCTTAATGAATTGCATGAACGTGCAAATGGGAAAAACAGTCAGTTATTTTTGAATTTGACAATTTCATTAAAAAGATTGAAATAAAACATATACACATGCATATATTAAAAGTATATTATACTTGCATGTAGATTAGATCTATAAAGACAATCATTCATTCTCCGCGCAGTATCTAAACTGAATATGTACACGCTATCAAATATAAACGCACACGATTTCATTTCTTGAGAGAAAAAATACTGCCGTGGTTAATTATTGTATAATTATACAAGTTTTTATCTAAAATAGTAATTTTTTTCTTTTAAAACGCTGCAAAATGACATGGATATTTGGATTCACAACATAGCTTTATAAGACCATTGGGTCTTACTGACGTCATAAGCAAGGGAGGTAAGCCGCGTAAGTCAATGTTCCTTTTCCCGATTAAGTGATTTTGATCGACTGTGGCGCTCACACTTCGCATAAAATATTCAATAAACAATGTCAGTCTTATTAAATAGGCACTTATGAACTCATTCTTGTATATAACTCAATATGGTCAGGATATCGTTTCATATGACCTTTAAGGTGAAGTTTGCAGTTACAGGGAGATAACTCACATATTTTCTTTGTGTACTATATAAGTTGATAACGATGTCAATTTTACTCGGTTAGCTTAGTCGATTAATCGGGGCCTTTATTCGAGCGATAGTCGAGAACTCGTTATTACTTGAAACTGTGTGTCCTTATTCAACTGTCAGATACATCGTATCTTAACTATTATAGTTAAACATTTTTAAACTATGTCCACTTCTCAAAAGAGAATTAAAAAGAGAATAGCTACAAACCCAATCTAATTAAAATTAGACCTTTCATCTCGCTCTCTGTTATGTATGGGATCGATCGATACAGTTTCACAGTTAAGGTATGTCAAGAAAAATAATTCTTACATTTGAATTGGTGTTATCATGAAGGCGATGCATGATACTTCCTTGACTACTTTCAATTTGATGATAGTGTGCATTCGGCAAACCTCGGTTGAGTCCCTAGAAGGGGTGCGTCGATTTACCCAAATGGACCCAAATGAACCCAAATGGACCCAAATGGCGACCCAAATGGACCCAAATGGCGACCCAAATGGCGATTAAAGTGGAAAACAATTATAATAAAATCCTTATTACTAATATTATTACTTGTTTTAGTCATGTCATGGGGTTGTTAGTCGTTATTAAGAAAAATAAAGACCCAAATCAGTGGCGATTTAAGCGGAAAACAATTATAATAAAATCCTCAATACTAATTCTATTACTTGTTTAGTCATTTCATTGGGTTGTTAGCCGTTATTCAGACAAGTTAAAAATGAATCATGATTAACTTGTCTATTTAATAACGTTGCCCAGCTCTTGCCACGAGGAGGCCACCCCAATAAAGAGCCATAATTTAGGGAAATTTGGAAAAATAAAAGCCGAAGGTCCAAAACAATAATTAAAATTATTTCAGTATATCTTTGTAATTGAAATGAGAAAACTAGTAAGATCCTCTGTAGAGTTATTGTAAACAAAATGAAAGATGCAGTGCATAAAGTTTTACGGGACGAACGAGACAGGTTTTAGATCCAACAGTAGCTGTACTAACTAAATAGCAACTCTAAGAATAATTGTGAAACAATATATCGAATGGCAGTCATCACTGAACATAAAGTAGATGGGTGAATAAGTCGTGTAAAATGCCCATATGAGGAATAAATAGATACTGCAAAATTAAAATATGTGATAAATTAAAAAAAAAATTAAAAACAATGCAACTATATTTAACGTAACATCGATGTTTTTTTCAATAAGTATGCAAAAGTTACTAATCTTAATGGTTATGATACATACAGAGCAACCCCCTACCCCAAGAGAGAGAGAGAGAGAGAGAGAGAGAGAGAGAGAGAGAGAGAGAGAGAGAGAGAGAGAGAGAGAGAGAGAGAGAGAGAGCCCGGTGTGTAATTTCCCACTTTTAAAATTTAATGGTTTGACTATATGCAATATCTACGTAAATTTTTTAACTGTTTATTTTTTCATTTTATTCCTTTCTATTTAGTTCAAAATGTCCTATTGTTTATTTCCTCCTAGATAGAATGTTCTATCGTTAAAATGACAGATGTCCTACGGACCCGGTTTAACGATAGAATTCGTCCCATATACTCGCTTGGTAGCAAATAAAAATATTATATCGTGCTGTATCTCGCCTTAATTTTCATTTGATTGGTCTTAAATACCTACAATGTTGCTCTTTTATAATCCCATATTACCACATTAAATGTTTTTGCAACGAAATCACTGCCACTTTTAACATCACGTTTGAACACTGTTAATACTATTTGTTTTATTCATCTCTTATCCTGCTAATTAAGAGAGCTATAATATTCATAATTATTTATAAAAATGTTATTAAATTTTTCCCAACAGTTACGTTCATTTAATTCATCATGATTTATCTTTAATTCGTCTGAATAACGGCAAACAACCTCATGAAACAAGTAATAAGATTAGTAAAAATGATTTTATTGTAATTTATATTTTTCTTGAATCGCCTTTGATTCGCCATTTGGGTCTTTATTTTTCATAATAACGGCTAACAACCCCATGAAATGACTAAAACAAGTAATAATATTAGTAATCAGGATTTTATTATAATTGTTTTCCACTTTAATTGCCATTTGGGTCGCCATTTGGGACCATTTTGGTCGCCATTTGGGTCCATTTGGGTTCATTTGGGTCCATTTGGGTAAATCGACGCACCGCCTAGAAGTGATACCGGTAACGGGTGGTTTCGCTCCGATCGCTTGCTCGCCCTGAGAGGTTTCGCGCCGAGTGGTTTCGCCCCTTTTCAATATATGATATAGGTATTATTAACGATCAATGATTACCTGTATTTATCGATCTAAGCAAACCCCAAATAATTGCTAACGTTGTGTTTTATGGAATAATTTAAAATTATCGTGATTTTACGTAATCGAGCCGTCTTAATTAATGCCTTTTATAAACATTTGTGTATAGTGAAGGCATTTTTAGCCAATTTTCCTTGAGCCATTATATGTCCGTGATTTCACTTAGTTATGTAAAATTTTAACATTACTTACATTGCTTTCTTAATGCCTTTATGAACATTTGTAATGTCATTGTCATGGGAGTGAAATCATTTTTTGCAAATTTTCCGTGATTTCACTTAATTATGTATAATGTTCATAGGTTTTCTTAATTAATTATGTAGTATTCATCTTGTATATATAGATAATTATGCTGTTGTGATCTTTATCATCTATTACTCTTTAACTTAATTATATGGTGAACAGAAGAAGACATGTAAACTTTTATAGATTTATTGTAATATAAAAGTCATAGAAAATATTGAGAAAACATATCAACATACATCAACACATATTTTAAAAAAAAGCACTAGTGATTGAGGAGGTAGGTGCACTATCAAAGTCAAATTCAAAGCACTAGTGATAGTCTATTAGTTCACTATGGGTGTCACTCGCACACTTAATTTGCACAGCCGGAAATCACAGTAGTATCAAGTCACTCGCATGGAGCATACACGGTACCGCACAACCGTAGAAAGTGTCCAGTTGACAACTGTCCTGCATCATACTGCTCCCAGGCCTCCGTCAATTTCTTCTGGGTTGCAGATGATGACTGTCTTACATCCCTGAAGAGGTTCTCGCTGGACACACGAGTCTCCACCAACTTTGCCTCATGCAAAAGAAGAGGGACAAGCTTGTAGAAGGTGCATCCCCGATGTCCAGCTTTGCCGTTGACCATGTGATGCCAACCTTTAATAAATACAAATAATATATTCATTAATGCCATTTTCCAAAAATACAAAAAGAATCAGGTTAATAATTAATAATTATATGCAGTTATTGTTCACAAGACAGTTTACCTTTTTTTAAATGAATACTTTTATGTATATCTCTAGAACACAATGTTTAAATTCATTTTCAAAAAATAACAAAATTATTATCACAAAAATTATTTGCAATATATAATCACCTTCTACATCATTGTTGGTCCTGACGGCCTGGCGGTAGACGGTCCATGATGATGGGTGGAAGACGGAATGGTTCATCCACTGTCTGTCGATGTAACCCACCAGGGACTGGAGGGGCTCTGTGTTAGCTCTCTCCTTCAATGTCTGGAATGCGGCGGGGATGTCTGGTGAAGGTAGGAACGGTAAGGCCATAAGCTGCTTCAAGTAGCGATGAGTAGCCTCCCTCTTCAGGTATGTGGCTGCAAGGCCCAGCTCCTGGATGTGCCTCCATACGGCCTGGCACCAATGGAATGTGCATCCCTTGGTCACAGCATCAGGGAATACTGCAGAAATGGCATTCCAGGCACCTGTAATAAAATAAGATCATAAATACCATATATATCTACACTACTTATTAATATTTTTTGTAGTTAATTATCAATGCTATTTATAACATATATTCAAGATTTTTTAAAAGCCTCTTAGCTAGCTCAAAGTCCACCATAAACATCTCAACAGCTGGCCTTGCTGGAAGGGCTTCAAGAATGGCATTGAAGACCTATAAGACAATAAAATAAAACTCATTAATTGTATGCATTTTATGCTTGATTTTTATTAAATATAATACTATAAATGTACTTGAATGGTATATATACAACAACATAAAACAATTATTCTACCTTTACATAATCCGACTCCTGCCTTGATGACATCAGTGCAAATGCCAGTGGAAATTGTTGTTCTTTCCCATCTCTTCTGACGAAACCATGTAATGACAGCAATGATGATGATATCAATAAGATATGTTTAAATTTAAAAATTCAACACCAATATTATTTCTAATAATCTACTTTTTGGAAGTGATAAACCTTAGCAATTAACCATCTTTTTTCTATCTTTTTTTTAATTTTCATTTTCCTATCATAAGCTATTTGTTTTGTTTATTTTTTTGCACTGTACCTCCTTCCAATGCTATTCATAATATTAATCTATTATACGAAATTCAGTTGCAATATATATGTATATATATCTTATATAAAATTATATAATTACTCATGTTATGCCTTGACTACAGGAGAGAACATAAATAGGCATTATGCCTGCTGTTCAATCCATTTCAATGTATCTATATACTTGAATAAAATACTTCTTAAATTAAATTAATATTATTTAAATTATTTATACGTATATCTCTTTCAAAATTATACCAAGGACACTTCATAAAACAATGTTTAGTCTATGTATGCATTTCTTTTTTAATATATTTATGGATATTATTATTATAAAATCAATATTATTCATAAATCAATAAATAAACTTTATCAAATAGTATTGAAGATTTAATAATTAATTTTCTTTTTGTTATTGCTATTTTTATACTGTATATCAACACTATTTGATATAATTATTTGCAATTACTCTGTCTGGAATAAGTCTGGAAAATGTAATATTTGATTTAACAAGGGAAAATTCTTAAGAACGATTAATTCTTCTGCATATATATGATCATTATAATCAGTTTATAAAATATGACATTGGTAATATATATATATATATGCAATGGCCAAATGGACATAAAAAAAATATCATATAGCTTGCAAAATAGAAAATATTCAAAGTCCGATTGAAAATATAATGAATACATTAATTTAACATGTATATGCGAGCATCTTATGGAATTTTATGCATTATTTATATCATTTTATAATCTATCATATCATATAATGCATTATATTTTAGGTACTCACCAACTTATGGCAGTAGAGGCAGCATTCACGAACCATTTCTTCGCTATACTCTTTCTGAATACTGGTTCCAAAAAATACGCGCTAACGAATTCTTGAGATACTCATCATTTAGTTCTCCAAATTAGATCGCAATCAAAGCTATTTATTTAACGGTTTTATTGATGATGGATTAATTGCCGACTAATTAAACTGCTCAGGCGATGTGTATAAAATTATTGTCTAATTAAACTAAATTACTTTCTAAAACATTTAATTTACCACTTATGTATAGATAGAAATAATTTAAATTACATATTAAAAAACCAAAGCAACAAGCAGTGTGTATTGTAGTGTTTATTAATACAATCGGGGCGAATCCACTCGGGGCGATCATGCATTCGGAGCGAAACCTCTCAGGGCGAACAAGCGATCGGAGCGAAACCACCCGGATTCGTGATACCGATCGGCCGAAGTGTGCCGAGTGAGTGGCGCCGAATGCGCATGTAAAGGGGATTTCCATTTCAGGATTTACCGGTGCAACAACATGATGAACTAAAAAGTTCCACAAACTTATAATATTTGTAAGTAGAGTTGATAGTTTATGCTTGTAAATTTATTTATGATGCAATATTATGAAAATGCTGGGATAATAAGAAAATATAGCCAATCTTATCTTCTAATTAACGTGTGGAATGGGCTTAAGTCAAATTAATTTTAGACACGAGTGCTTCAAATGTGACAACTGTTAAAATGTTTCCATTCAACTTTTGGACGAAATTAATGTCATTTGTTTGCATTCATAGATATTGAGTAGAGGGTATAATTAAGATGCCATGAGAAAATTGCTATCACAAAAAACAATTAAAAATGCCTCTAAATTGTATTTGCAACATGTGTTAAATTAGCTGCAGGTTTGTATCTCCCGGTCTGAAAAAATTCGGATGGACGACCTGGGAGCTACAGTGCTTCCCATAGTAAAAAAACTGCTAATTACGGCGCACAATAAATTGTGCTAGTGTTGGACTGATTAACCTTATTCTCACACAAATTCCGAGAAAACAGTTATACTCTGTCCCGAGATTTTTGCTTCCACCACTTTTTGCTTGATACATGTATTTCAATAAAAGTAAATACCTTTGTGCTCAAACTACGTTCATCCACTAATATGAAAAATGTCCAGATTATCGTTTTGAAATGCCCCCTCTACCGCTTCAGGTTTCAATACACATCCAAAAATTGAAAGTCTACGGAGATTTTGCATTGCATCAGCCATTGATAAGCCCGGATGATAATGTTAAAAAATTGCGCGATGTATTCCGAGTGTATTCCGAATGGAGAAAAGATGTAAACATTCCCTGTTATAAATCTCAGTAAGGAATCTGTTTTCGTTCCTGTGAATTTTTCTGAGTGGAAAGGGATAATTGTTCAATGAAGATATCTTGGAGATATTCCCTTTTAACAATTTCAATCGATTTCTTTCACAGGTATGTGTAATTTTATTAAAAATCATCAAAAAGCGATGGAAGCAATAACTTGGGACACACTTTAGTACCATTAAAATTTTCAGACAATTTACTACTGATATCGTCACTTTACTTGCCTCAGGCTATCTCCTAAACATGCCATTCGACCTCGGAAAATGAAGTATATTAATTTACATTGAGATCGAGAGTCGCCATTTTTATATGTAAACTAACTGCACCACTTCACATTACGGGTCTGGTGATGGTGTTTAAAAGAATAGCAGAAGCAAGTGAAGTTACGATATCTGTAGTATAATGTCCAAGGAATTTTTTGGAATCAATCATTTCATTAGAATGTGTTCGGAAATGAGATAAATCATTCCAAAACTTAAGCACAATTTTTTGTGCGCCGTAAATTGCAGTTTTTCACTATGGGAGGCACTGTAGCTCCCAGGTCGTCCATCCGAATTTTTTCAGACCGGGAGCTACAGACCTGCAGCTAGTGTTAAATGAGGCAATTATAAATCGTTATATCATTTACGTTACCGATGGAATTGATATGTACCAGGTAATAGAATAGCCATTAGGGCGATGTCCACATGTATAGTCCAATCCACACTTTGTAAAAGTTGTTCCCCTTTGCGAGGTCAACCCAAAGGTCAAAAGGGAAAAAACAACTTTTTTCCCTTCTTTATGCAACCAAATATTTGGGCGTCCTGTGAAGAAATCTCTTGGAATTTAATTTAGTCCTTCGATGTGTGGGTTGCCCCAACTTGGGGCAATAAAATTCACAGCGGAAACAGATTTCTAATGTCAAATGACAAAGTTACAACCCTCCAAACTACAAAGGCTACTGTGAGAAATATATGGGTTTTTCCCCAAAGATGGCGGCCAAGGGACATAACTTTTGTAAAGTGTGGATTGATCTATAGGTTCGAACTCAGGACCCTTCAGCTTAAGTTGCTCCACCAGGTGACTGCATGAGCTGTTTATTTACTTGTTGTTAGAACCACATGTACTGGCTTAGTTCACAGAGACGGTCACAAAATATTTTTGTATTTCAGTATATATCTAAAGTTAGAGAAAAAAATTGCTGGAGCCACAAGAGGATCAAGAAAAACATTTCTTATTCAATTGATAAAAATTCCATCAGTCAAACAGAACAACTTTTCTCTGAAAAATGATGTGCAGGTTGACTTCTTTCTTTATATTTATACTACAGGTAAGAGTTCTGAGTTATTTGTAAAGTATAGATCTAAGTTTAACACATAAGTATAATTTTAAGTATTTAAAGTACTGTTAGACCAGCTTGTCCAATCATAAGACAAAAGAGAGTAATTTTTCTTACAATTTTGTGTATTACAAGTTAAAAAAAATGTAAACAGAGAAAAATTAAAATTTAAAAGTTACTTTTAAATTTTATTTTTCATTGCTTAACTAATCATAATTAAGTTTGTTCTCTGAGTAGCACTGTATTTAGCAAGGATAATTGATTCTGACATATGTAGTACTACCTTAAATTGTGACGGATGAGTGTATTTTACCAACAGAAAATTCAATGTCAAATACATTCCCTATTCATTCACTGTATATGACCCCAAACATGGGGGAGTTTGACAAAACGTATGGGAGAGTCGATCCCAAAGCATGGGGGGGGCACGTTTTTTAGCTCACCTGAGCTGAAAGCTCAAGTGAGCTATTCTGATCACATTTTGTCTGTCGTCCGTCTGTCTGTCTGTCCGTAAACTTTTCACATTTTCAACATCTTCTCAAGAACTACAGGGCAAATTTCAACCAAACTTGGCACAAATCATCCTTAGGCAAAGGGGATTCAAAGTTGTGAAAATTAAGGGCCACACCCGTTTTCAAGGGGAGATAATTAGAAATTAATAAAAAAATTCGAGAAATTTTCAAAAATCTTCTTCTCAAGAACCAGAAAGCCAGGAAAGCTGATACTTGTGTGGAAGCATCCTCAGGTAGTGTAGATTCAAAGTTGTGAAAATCATGACCCCTGGATGTAGGGTGGGGCCACAATGGGGGGTCGAAGTTTTACATAGAAATATATAGAGTAAATCTTTAAAAATCTTCTTCTCAGAAACTAATCAGCCAGGAAAGCTTAAACTCGTGTAGAAGCATCCTCAGGCAGTGTAGATTCAAAGTTGTGAAAATCATGATCCCTGGGGGTAGGGTGGGACACAATGGGGGGTCAAAGTTTTACATAGGAATATTTATAGTAAATCTTTAAAAATCTTCTTCTCAGAAACTAATCAGCCAGGAAAGCTGAAACTTGTGTGGAAGTATCCCCAGGTAGTGTAGATTCATAGTTGTGAAAATCATGACCCCCGAGGGTAGGGTGGGGCCACAATGGGGGGGTCGAAGTTTTACATAGGAATATATAGAGTAAATCTTTAAAAATCTTCTTCTCAGAAACTAATCAGCCAGGAAAGCTGAAACTCGTGTAGAAGCATCCTCAGGCAGTGTAGATTCAAAGTTGTGAAAATCATGATCCCTGGGGGTAGGGTGGGGCACAATGGGGGGTCGAAGTTTTACATATGAATATATGGAGTAAATATTTAAAAATCTTGTTCTCAGAAACTTATCAGCCAGGAAAGCTGAAACTTGTGTGGAAGTATCCTCAGGTAGTGTAGATTCAAAGTTGTGAAAATCATGATCCCTGGGGTAGGGTGGAGCCACATTGGGGGGGGGGGGTGTTAAAGTTTTACATAGGAATATATAGAGTAAATCTTTAAAAATCTTCTTCTCAGAAACTAATCAGCCAGATGATTCTTTATAATTGTTAAGACTTTGGCTCCAGGACAATTCTTTGGCCTCACAAGAAGGTTCAGAGTTTGATGTAGCTTAATTTCTCGTATATAAACAATTGTAAAGGATGTTTTTTGAAACTGCAATACTCAACAAGTGATATGACTATAAAATCATCCTGTTAGAAAAGGGACTAATGATTATAAACATAAGAATATCCAGGGGGAAAATGGATTTTATTTATACAGGATCTACATGTATTTTTGTACATTGTCCAGATTGTTTGTATTATGACTCCATTAAGCTGATTTTATCATACCTATTGTTCCTCAGGTGAGCGATGTGGCCCATGGGCCTCTTGTTTATATTTTGTTGTGAAAATGGACTATGCATATTAATAATGAACGTATATTTTACAGTTGATATGTAAAAGCATTACGCAAACATGATCACAAAGTTAGGACACTAACTTTGTACATGTGTACAAAGTCATATGTCAAATTGCCTTTGAAAGGCCACTTATATCAACTTGTGTTTACATTGAAACTCTGATGAAATATTTCAGTTTTGGAAACATTCATCTGAATTGAAATTAAAATATTTTTGTGTGAATTTAGAATATAAAATATCGGTAGATAAAACATTTTAAAAATCTAATCAAGAGTTTGTAATCTAAACAGTTACGCCGCTTGTATCAATGATATTTGATTTATCTCGGATTGCGAGTTCTAATCTTTCCTCAGTGTGGTATAAAATAGAATACAATAATATGCCGGTTTTGTGAGGGTATATTTCACACGTTTGTTAAAGATCGACCGACAAAAAATGGCCGGTGTCCGGTATTCGGGGGTAGCCGGTTTTCTAAGGGTTTATATAAAAGAAATAAAGAGAGAGCTGGCCGGGACTTTTTAAATAGGCCGATATTGAGGGGGTGCTGGTTTTCAGGGGTGCCGGTTTTGAGAAGTTTCACTGTATATATTTTTTAGGAATACTTAACATTATAAATACCTACAAAAGGCGTGACCTTTATTCCTCCTGTCTCTGCATGAAGTGGAGAAAATTGACTCTCCCATACGTTGGAATGTACTCCCCCATACTTTTTGTCGACTCCCCTGCATTAAGTGTTGTGTACAGTGTTATTTTAAAACAGTGCAAGAAGTACACATGTGGGATAATTAAGCTCCTTCTTGGAGCCATAATTCATTGTCAAATAATATTTAGCCTCATGCATTTAAGAATTGAAAATCAATGTTGATTTTACTATCTAACTTTTGCATGATAAAATTGTTTTGAATACTTTATTGAATGTTTTTTTTTATATATAAATATAACATATATTTTTAGGCTTCACAAGTATCATGTATGGCTTGTCCACCTAATTACGTGTTAAGGGAGGGAGAAGATGTTACAACATGTTGTAAACCAACAAACTGTCGTCCAGGTAATTCTAAATGGCTGTGTGTATTTAATGAGCATTACTCGGGGTCTTAGATATCCCCAAGAATCAAAATCACACAAATAACTTTTACTCTATGTTTAATATATTAAACATAATTCAAATATTGTAGTAAAAACTACTGTCTGCAGAATCATATTAAGTCACTTAACATAAAATCAAGTCTTAGATATCCCCAAGAATCAAAATCACACAAATAACTTTTACTCTATGTTTAATATATTAAACATAATTCAAATATTGTAGTAAAAACTACTGTCTGCAGAATCATATTAAGTCACTTAACATAAAATCAAGTGTATTTTCAATCAGATTATATAGGAAATTGCATACACTAGTATCTTGCACAAATTACTGGAAAAGTACCCTAATTTTTTGCAAGAAAGCTTGTCAGAGTAGTAGTAAATCGATAACAAATTTCTAGAAAAAGTTATATAATATTGAGAAATGTGTCATCTAACCTTAAATTAAATTCATGTTTGTCTCATTTGAAACTAGCTTTGTGTGTGGGGGGGGGGGGGGGGGGGGGGGGGGGTGTTGGTACCATTAGTACAGTTCTATTTTTTGTGAGTGACATCAAAGATGGATAACTCAACCAAATTTGCTAAATAGAGAAAAAAATATCTCTCTTGTGAACACAAAGGCTACATATTTTATTTCTTTGCTTCCCATAGAACTGAATCATTATTGGACAAATTAAAATAAACAATATTCTGCCATTTTATGCACTGGTGCATGCACTGACAAATTACAGCCGTTGGATGTCGCTGTTAGCTAAAATTATCAAGAGCACTTATATATGCTGATTGGCTAATTAACACTCTTCAACTTCAGACTTTTCAAATATTCATCACTTTACATACATAAACTGTTATCGCTGTCTTTTGATACTTTATATTAACTTATTATTTTTTCTGTTGATCGAAATAAACACATCAATCGTCTCCTTTACAAGTGAACACACGGGCCCAAATGATTTGTTATTTATGGACACTGAACAACTAGAGTATTAAATCAGGATAATTTTATATAAATATTAAACAAATGCTTGTATGTACATTTGTGGCGATGTAAAATATTGTGGGCAAAGGTCAACCACAGAAGCCATGAACATTGATACCCACAAACAATTTTGATTCCATAGTATTGCTATATGTTGAAATGAGTAGGCGAAGCGATGGCAAATGACAGCTATATTTCCTGATATCAATTCTCACTGAACTAACATAGAGATATACGAGACAGTTCCATGCTATGTTTAAACCAATGGAAGTGTGATATTTCAGTCCAAGGGAAAACAATATATTTTCTACTTTTATATATCATAGGAGAAGGCTTCTACCTCTGTAATGGCTCCATTGCTGCACCAGGAGAAGACAGGTGTTACAAATGCCCTGTTGGAACTTACAACAAGGATCCAGTTAACACTGCTGAGGTCCCTGATGGATTTAGTGATAATGTCTGTGCTTCAATAGACTGTAAATGTCATCATGGTATGTTGATGATAGACTGTTCACATGAGAGGCGAAAGCTTTAATGCAAGCTAGTGTATAAGAAGAACAAAAATAACAGGGGCTGAAAGTATAACTCTGTATATACGGTATTAAAGTTTCCATTTTTATACATACTATTTTAGATGGAACAATTATTTGGAACCTTGACTCCTGTTTGAAAGGCAGTGACAAAGTCTGTGTTTGTGATAGGGAGAAATTGTTTTTTGGATTGGACCCCAATACCTGCCAGAAGATTGATGATGTGAACACGAAATCCAGAATATCCAGACCTGGGTTTGAACTGGACAACAATGGTAATAATTATAGAATATGTCATATATTCTCAAAATCAAGGTATTCTAATTTGTTACATTGTATAAACAATAGCTTTATATGAAAGCTGAATTTTGCAGCTTAAGTAAAAAAAAAAAATTGAATGAGTATCTATTGAAATAGTTGACTGAGTGAAAATAAGTGTAGTGGACATTTTTAAAAAAAATTTGAGTGTGCCTAATACTAAATTAAGGTTGCAACAATGGTAAGTGGAATCTAGTTTAGTTATTAATTGGTTAAAATTTCCATAAGTATATATACATATGAAACAAATCTAAAGTATTTCAATCAGTATTATACACTGTTACTTTCAGGATTATTTTTAATAGTAACAATTTGTTATACAGGCCCATTCTGATACATATATCGGTACCTTCATGGGTAAATCAAACTTTTTTATGTCATGCGCTTATGGTTGCATGAAACTAGTACTAAATCCATGTTTATTTTGGATTTCACTCATTATACCCCCGCAAACGAAGTTTAGGGGGTATATTGGTTTCACCCTGTCCGTCTGTCTGTCCGTCCGTCTGTCCGTCTGTCTGTAGACGCAACTTTGTCCCCCCTATAGAATTTTTTATAACTGCATGGAACAGTTTGAAAATTTGTACATATGTTGAACACCATCTGAAGATGTGCACCTGCAATTTTTTTTAAGATCAGACAAGATTTGATGATTTTATGACAGTTTTCATTTTCCTTATTCTATATATTGTACACTAATGTTGAAAAGTAAGGGAGGTAATCCTTACAGATTTTATTAATTAATTAATAGAAAACACTCTAAAATATATTTATATAAATACATCCAGATGGAGTTTTTTGTCTTTATGTCTTAATTGATAAAAAAATTTTTATTTTTTATAAGTATTCTATCAACTGACAATGCAAAGTTTTTGTTTGTCAATGATAAATTCTTAGGAGCTAATAAGAACATCAAAGACAAGTGTGGCTGAATTCATTTGTCCCAAGGGAGCCATTATCTGAGCCATGGTTCAGATGGAGCATGTGTTTAGGGGAAATTGATAATCTGTAAAATGGGTGATGGTTTTGGGGCTATTTTAAAACTGTTTCATGTAAACCAAAAGGTCTATCATTATAAGGATATAAATAATATAATTATTAATAAAGAAGTTAAACTATTTTGAGAGGTTGTTTAAATTTATTTGTCAAGTAAATTGATGAAGTGACCCTATTGGGCATTAATTTAAATGAAATTCAAAATTACTGATATGATTGTAGTGTTTTGGCAATTTTAAAATTGTTTGTAATATTAAATTTTCTTTTTTTTTTTTTTACATATTTTTACATAGTATGGTAATTATGGTAATGTTTTGGGAGTTTATTAAATTTAACAAGTTCATCAAAGAAAATCATAGTCCTATGGGATCAATTTTCTGATATGGAGTTCCATTGTGCCATAGGAGAAAGAGAGGATAATTTGAAACAACTAATTGCATCTGTCAAGACTCTTATTAGAAAGATATTGAAAGTTTTATCAACAGAAGAGCATTGCTTGGCTACCGGTATTTCTATTCACTGCAAAGGGAGGGGTTATTGTCATTTTGTTGGTTTTTCTTTAAATCAATTAAATTAAAAAAATATATCATCAAATACATACATTTGTAAATGTATAACTGTTAAAGATATGTATTTACAGTGAAATTCTGACAATTTTGATTTTAATTTTTCTTTGTTAACTAACTTTTTTTTTTTTTACAATTCTAGGATTTTTTTTTTTGTATGTGTTCCAAACCTTTATTATTCAATTCAATTATTTGTCCCATTTGAAATTAGCCTAGCGGGGGTATTAGTCCCATTAGGACAGTTCTAGTTGGATTTAGTATAGTTCAGGGTAAAATATTAGGAGACAAAATGAAATAACCCTGATGATAGCATTATTCTCTATGAAAAACTTCAAAGGCATACTCTATTTACTTTTTCTTTTATGCTATTTCTCAAATTATGTACTCTTATAAAGCTTCATTTTGTCATAACGTCTAAAATACACATTGGCAATTAATGCTCACCAAGCTACCGCACAATTAAAAAAATTATTATAACAAAATTTCGTTTGAAAATCCAAATATTTTTATCTGGTGTTTTTTAGCTCACCTGAGCTGAAAGCTCAAGTGAGCTATTCTGATCACATTTTGTCCGTCGTCCGTCTGTCCGTCCGTCCATCTGTCTGTCTGTAAACTTTTTACATTTTGAACTTCTTCTCTAAAACTGCTTATCCAATTTCAACCAAATTTGGCACAAAGCATCCTTATGGGAGGGCGAATATAAATTGCAGAAATAAAAGTCAGATCTGTATTCAAAGCGGAGAAAACCTTGAAACTGTAGAAAAAGGGGGGTGCATTTTAAAAAATCTTCTTCTCAAGAACCACCGGGGCAAATTCAACGTAGTTTAGCATAAATTATCCTTATGGGAAGGAAAATATAAATTGCAAAAATTAAGGGGTAATTCTGTTTCAAATCTGAGTTATTACAAAAATAATAATATAGGAAAGGCGTGTTTCAATCAGTTTAATAGCCTCGGGTTCGGCATCCGGTAAAATGGTGGCCTGGGTAGGCAAGACTTGGCCTGGGCAAAACAAAAGATTGGCAGTTATTAATCTGCCAATCTCATTAAAATTTCAGGATATTTGATGGACTAGTATATTTGTATTCGCTGTAGATATTGCTGCAAAATAATGCGTATTTGGAATTGACGATTGCCGATCTGCCCCGGCATTTATTTTGCATACCCATTTTACCAAGACTCGTATTCCATACTTCTAAAACGAGGTTCTTTGTTTAAAGCAGCCATGACATTATACGAAAAAGGGTCGATCTGACTATGAATAATTTGCTTGTTGTGCAAGAGTTCGCGTATGAAGGGAAATTTTGAAACATGAAAAATATATTGGTGCCGATTTTGTGAGGTAAATTGAGGCTAAATATGTCATTGCGTTGACAGTTTTCACACATGACGTTGCATGGTGTTAGCTTGTTCTGATTTTCGTTTCGTTTTCATTATTTATGCTTTGTAACCTGGAAACCATCGTCTGTATTTCGTGATTTTTACGCATCAAATCAAACAGAGACTTCGGTAAATCAAACAGTTACGTTAACTGTTTACCTGCGCAAATTAAGCAAAATCTGATGTAGGGGTACTGAAATACAATTCATTCTATCGGTAATTCGGCATAATCTTTTGCGTAATGGTAGATTAATGCAATAGGTTTTGTTGAGATGCTCGGCATTTTCTCTAGTTTATTCAGTTTAAATAGAGTTTGATATCGCTTACGGAAATATGTAGGTATATACATGTATATATATATGATTCATTTCAAAAAAATAAATTGTGTTCTTTATTTGTTATACATGTAGTGCATGTTTCTTGTGTTTAATTATTTACAATTTCTATTTACTAAGCATATTTGAGTGTTAAGCTTCGAATTATAAGCAAGATACAGAGATTTGCTCACAATTCTATGTTTGTAGACAGATCTTAAAAGCTAAAGATTAAAAAAAGTAAAAAAAAATTGTTAATATTTATTACGAAAATTTTCAAAATCTGTTCTTCAAGAAACCAACTTATTGAATTGTAAACTTAACCTTTTTAGCTCACCTGAGGATGGGGCCAAAATGGGGGGTCGAAGTTTAACAAATGAATATATAGAGTAAATCTATAGAAATCTTCTTCTCAGAAACTAATCGGCCAGGAAAGCTGAAACTTGTGTGGAAGCATCCTCAGGTAGTGTAGATTCAAAGATGTGAAAATCATGACCCCTGGGGGTAGGGTGGGGCCACAATGGAGGGTCGAAGTTTAACATATGAATATAAAAAGTAAATCTTTAAAAATCTTCTTCTCAGAAACTAATCAGCCAGGAAAGCTGACACTTGTGTGGATGCATCCTTAGGTAGTAAAGATTCAAATTTGTGAAAATCATGACCCCCGGTGGTAGGGTGGGGCCACAATGGGGGATCGACGTTTTACATAGGAATATATACAGTAAATCTTAAAAAATCTTCTTCTCAGAAACTAATCAGCCAGGAAAGCTGAAACTTGTGTGGAAGCATCCTCAGGTAGTGTAGATTCAAAGTTGTGAAAATCATGACCCCTGGGGGTAGGTTGGGGCCACAATGGGGGATCGAAGTTTAACATATGATTATACATTGTATACAGTAAATCTTTAAAAATCTTCTTCTCAGAAACTAATTAGCCAGGAAAGCTAAAACTTGTGTGGAAGCATCCTCAGGCAGTGTAGATTAAAATTTGTGAAAATCATGACCCCTGGGGGTAGGTTTGGGCTACAATGGGAGGTCGATGTTTTACATAGGAATAAACAGAGTTATTCTTTAAAAATCTTCTTCTCAGAAACTAATCAGCCAGGAAAGCTGAAACTTGTGTGAAAGCATCCTCAGGTAGTGTAGATTCAAAGTTATGAAAATAATGATCCCCAGGGGTAGGGTGGGGCCACAATGGGGGGGGGTCAAAGTTTAACAAAGGAATATATAGGGTAAATCTTTAAAAATCTTCTCAGAAACTAATCAGCCAGATGATTCTTTATAATTGTTAAGACTTTGGCCCCAGGACAATTCTTTGGCCTCACGAGAAGGTTCAGAGTTTGATGTACGTTTATATCCCATATATAAACTATTGTTAGGGATCTTTTTTAGAACTGCAATACTCAACATATGATATGACTATAAAATCATCCTGTTAGAAAAGGGACTAATGAAACATAAGAATATCCAGGGGAAAATGGATTTTATTTATACAAGATTTACATGAATTATTGTACATTGTCCAGATAGTTTGTATTATGACTCCATTGAGCTGATTTTATCATACCTTTTGTTCCTCAGGTGAGCGATGTGGCCCATGGGCCTCTTGTTTTTAACTGTGTTCTATTTTATATATGATATCGAAACAATTTCATAAAAGGTATAAAATATGATATGGTATGGTTATATACACATGGGTATAGTCTACTAATGCATTTTCCATAGGCGATAATGTTAACATTAGGGGTTCATAGCTCCGGCCCTAATTTTCGTTCAGCAACGAGGGACCCCTTGAATGAAAGCTCATCAAATTGTCTCTTTCTTGTTAAAATTTGGTGGTGTGAAGTCAGATTTGTTTTTCGGCAAAATGCGTCTGTATTGAAAAACTCTGAAAAGGAAAGTAAAAGTAGGGAATTTCACAGTTTTTGGAAAGGGTGTACATCAAACAATTTCAATTCTTTTCTTTAAATGATAATTCAATTTTGACACTTGTTTTTCAAATTGCAAATCCTCTTTTCTGACATGTGTCAAGCATTTTGATTTAAAATGTCCCAATAAATGTATATATACTCTGCAGGTATAGGAACTATTTTGCTTAAAGGCACTACTTTGTTGTCCTACTGATTCTAAAAAAATAGTTAGAGGGATATACCCATGTATGGATATGGTTTTGTCTTGTATTACTAGTAATTGCATGATTTTGAAATACCGGTAATTTGATGTTCCGGTAACAGCCTCTAATGAATTACATTTATGTGTGGATCACCATACACATTAATATCAATTGAAAAAAATGTTGATGGGAAATTTATTTTGATAACTGTATGTGATGGGATAGTTTTTTAATGAAATGAATTTATAAATGTGTAATGTCTTTTCATGTAAAATTCACTAGACACTGTTCTCTGTGGTGCTTGTAAAGTTATTGTTAGGCACTGGTATATCAAATTGATTATTAATTTGTTTCTTTTATATTGTTTTTCATACATTTAAATTACTACTGATTTCATTTTTTTTAAAGATACCTGGTACCATTAGCATATGGCATAGTTACTTTTTAGACATCTTCTTTTACAATACAAGAATTAATGAAAGTCTACTGAATGAACACATTTTAGATGCTGTTCACTAAACAGTTTAATTTCGTTTTGCATGGCTACTACTTTGGTAAACTTTCTTATTTTATATTGTTTTATAAAGAAAATTTTCTTTGCATTAATATGAACATACAGATGCAATGATATTTTTTTTAATATAATTTGAGAACAACATTGCCAAAATTTAAGACATAGTTTTGATTCTTAATGCCTTAAATAAATTTACATGTATTTTTTTTTATTCAGGTAGAGTAGAGAGATGTCAAAGGGGATATTTTAAGTCTAAAGCAGACTTGAGCATCTGTGAACCACACACACAGTAAGTTTAATATGTCATAATATTTTTTGGAGGGTAGGGGGTCACTTACGAAAAAATAGGGGATAATGGATGGGGGGGGGTCACATGTGAAATGGTGTCTGCTTGAAGTCATACAAGAAAATGTTCCATTGTATATGAATTCTTAAAGCAAAGTGTATATATATGAATTATGTTTCTGACATATCACTAAACTATCAAAATTTCTAAAAAGTCTTAGATTCCTATCAATTAGAGTGTTGTACATATATCAATATTTATACCTTCTCAATTTCAATTGAAATCATACCATTACTTCTGAAAAATGCCTAAAATTAGCACATATAGTGATACATATATGATATTTATAATAGAGAGAGAGTCGCCTCATGAGGAAACATATAGACATGCCTTTTAATTAACAGGTGCCCCGCTGAAGCTGGACTCCAAGTAAAGGTTGAGGGAACAGCCACATCTGATGCCGTGTGTGAGAACACGACAGATGTACCCTCATCAGGGGAGAGCACTTCTCCCCATCCTATTGACAAAGATAAAAATGTCACTCATCCTATTGAACCAGGTAGTTGTATTTACATTACATTTAATGATTTAAAGCGATTGGTAATCACATTTTGTACTTCATTTTAATGTCATATTATGGCATATTGTTTATTACTGGTAAATATGCATATAAGAAATAAAACTATAATTGTTTTATAGTGCATGTTAATAAAACATATCAAATATATGCGTTTGGACCAATCAGCTATAAATCACTAGCTATTGATTTTGGACCAATTAAGGTGGAATTACCGACTGGAAAAAGTCACTCGAATTTTTTGATAATGAAAGATGCAATGATAAATAAACGGTACAAATGTCAAATAAGCGAAAAATTCGCAGTTTGGGGATAAAAAATGAATATCTAAAATAATTATTCCAGTAAGTAACAACAAAAGCCCCTGTGGGATTCGAATTCGGGATGTACAGATCACAAGTCCGACACTTTATCCACTCGGCTATGGAGAAAGTTGCATGTTTCAGTCCATAAAATCCTTTTAATAAAAAGAAATGTTGTTTCGGTCAGCGGTCAGCCATTTTGTGATGATGTGTTATTCCACCTTAATTCTCTAGCTACTGGTTATACCAGTAATTAGTGTTGTTGAATCTGTATTGTTGGCTTGCGTTGGTGCACAACTGCCTTTAATAGACAGACATTTTGATTTCAGATTCCCCAGTGGGAGCACAAGGAACACCTGAATTTGTTTACGTTATTATTGCTGTAATCCTTACTGTGTTTATTGTGGGTATCATTTGGTAAGACTTGGATTATTTTAACCATATATTAATTTGTGTAATCGACTTTAAAGCCAGCTCGAAAGATTTTAGTTTTTAATTTAATTTGCAAAGTGACTGAAGTGGATCTTTTGCTTCATTGTATTTTTTTTTTTAACTAAAGCCATTTTTATTTATTAAAGAATATAGTACATTATTTTTATTTTCAGTTTGCTTGCATACAGAAAATCACTAAGAGGTAATAATTTTGTTACAAAACGATGTAAACATTTCCCATTATATATCTCCATAAGAAATCTGTTTTCATTCATATAATTCCATTGGAGGTGAAAAGGGGTTGGGGCAATTAATTTAATTAGAAATTCATATTAATGAGCACTGTTATTTTTGTTACTTATTGAATAAAGAGACCACATACATTTTATTCTGTTGAATTATTTTCAACTGTGTTTGAATTCCAATCATAGTGTGTCTCTAAAATCATATAATAACTCAAGCTACTTGTACTTATTAGTCAGATAATTGAGCTAGAATGAAAATTACTTACTGGGCATCATCACGCTTTTGCCAATTTTTTTTAAGGTTAACCCTGCTGTGTTTGCTTCTAACTTTAGGTTGTACATTGTATAAGAAAGTTTTTCTTTTAAGAAAAGAAATTTCTTCACCTTCTCATCAAGCCTTTAATAACTAGATACCCTGGCAAATATCTCTTGTTTTCTTTTTACAGAAAAACTCTGTCGCATAATTGGAAAGGTGACCCAACAACGGGAGGTGATTGATGACTTGTCCAGTTCGGAAGATGATGATCCCAACATTCCTTTAAGAGATAACCCTATCCCTGATAGAGAACCAGACACATTTTCGAAAGTAGATGAAAGCGAAGCTAATCAAAGAAGTCAAAGTATTACTGATTTTGTGGATCTCAGTAGTCTACCATCTACCATCAACATGCAATCTGACCAGGACAGTAGAACATCAGGTACAAAACACAAAAGTTGTAGGGTAGAAACTGGGTGATATGGACAATGTAATCAAATATAAAATAGGTGAAGTTTTTACCAAATTTGGTTGAATTTTTTTTTTTATTAAACATAGTCTCAAAACTTTTTTCCAGGTAGTGAGGATATTGATTTTTCTGAACAAAATGAACAAACATCACTAAAAGCTATTCAAAATTCCAGTTTCGAGAACTCCAGCAGTAACATTGCTCGTAACAGACCAGTGGCATCTGGTGAGTTACATGTATATGTATTACATTCAGTCACTAAATGTAGGAGTATTAGTATTGGCTACTTTAAGGCAAGCTAGTGAAACTGTGTGATTACAGGTTTCTAAAGATGACTACTGTAAATTATACTACATGTATTTGGAACTATAGCTTGGAAAAATATTACTTTCTAGGGTTAATTTCATTTATTATTATGTTAAAATGATAAACTTTTACAAATTCTAAAATATCACATGAAACCATGCAAATTATTAATATCCAATATACCGGTAAAATTATAGAGAGATACAAAACCTAATAACTGCCAATTATTCTACCTAACAAAATGCTGAAATTTTGACACCTTAAAAAAAAATATGAAAACATTCACTGTGTCAGTAATGACAGTTGATTTTTAACCAGTTTTACCCAGTGTACGACAGAGTTCCCAGGAAGAACAAGAGACAGGACAAGTTATAGCAAGTCCTGTACAGGAAGACGGAGTGCGGGTAGTAGCTCTCGGAGTGAACACAATCCCAATACCTTTCATCTATAGGGCACAGTCTGATAGCGGGATAGCAGATGATGAAGAAAGCCCCACAGGGTAGGTGCATTATATACAGTACAACGGGTGCTTCATAAACTTGCATTCTCATTATTCTCAAATTTGATTTTTGAAAAGAATAAAAAAATAATTATGTGTGAATCTGTCGGGGGAGGGGGGGGGGGGGTTCCAAGACCTATTTTTGGTAAAATTACAATGTGAATTTGATAAGGTAAATTTGAATTTTTCAGAAGTAGGGGGTGGGATCAGGTCTAGATAAATTAACGCATGATTAAGGAAGGAGTACTTTTTTAAATATTGGAATAAAAAGATATTGATCATTCTATAATGAAAAAATGTTCGTTTTTTTTTTTTTTAACTTGAATTGGAATAGAATTAATTCATGTACATGTATAACTCTCTAAATCTGTCACTTTCATGTATGTCTATAATGTGCCATTAATTTTTTTTTGATGGATTTTTTTTTCAGATCAAATGTAATGGAAAGATATCTAAATGAACACTAAAACTGTCTGTGTCAATCTGGGGGGAAAAAGATGGAACAATCTTTGATTAATCCCAATACTGAAATTACATGTACATGCCAGCTGCTCTGATATAAGGTCTAAGTTGGGCCTTTACACAAACTGGCCATGGATCGTGAGGGGTAATGGAGAAATATTCGGGGGAAAAAATATACAGGAAGAAGATTGATAATTCAGCATCGAATGACATCTCATATATCTTCTAAACTTTAAAAAGGTTTCCAACAAATTGTTAAAAAAAATCAAAGAATTTATTGTGATTGTAAAATAACACTTACCATAACTTGATTCTGTACAATATCAGTTAATTCGTACTTAAGAAGCATTGCAGTGCTCAAGCAATGTCCTTCATGAGCTTCAACCTGAAGGTAAATTCTTATAACTTTGATTTCTTTGTCCATCATCATCAAAGGTCTTAAGATTAATAATGATGCTGATTTTTTTTCCATCATCATTATCAAAGGTTTGTGTCTTAAGATCAATTATGATGCTGATATAAAAAAGGAAATGAAGTCTGTGTTTGAAGGTTTCTATGATAAGAGAGATTACTTGTCTTCAACAGCTGTTAAAATCATTTACCTAGAATAGTGCATGAAGCAAGTTTGTATCATCAAATGGAAATCTGAAAATAATATTAGATAAATAATATGTTTTCACATCACTGGTAGCTTGATGCCAGAGCAGTCAGAGCTATTCATGTGCTACATGTATATATGGCAGCTTCTACAGTAGTAGCATTGATTTTGACATCAACAGAGAATTATAGGAAAGCTAAAATGATTTCTAGTTCATAAAAAGAACAAAATGCAATCTTGAGATTCTTGTACAAACAAAATCAGTCAAGTTGCTTTTTAAAAAGCAATTCCTGGTTTATTGTCAACTATGCAAGTTTAATTTTGTTAAAAGCATCTTCTGAGTCTCTATAATAACATCAGACAGTATAAAAAAAAGACTTTGATGTACTAGTTGAACTCTTGTGTCAAAAGGTCATGCAAAAACAACTTTGAATTCTATTATAGCTGATTAAAATGGGTCTTTAGATTTCTGTATAACTCAATAAAGCCTTGATTACTGTACAACAGTACCAGTCAGCAGGTATTACCAACAAAAGTATGCATAGTTTTACATGAAGGTCAAAAACTGCATGGGTTTATTCAAAGCAATGTAAAATACATGTACTGGTATGCCAAATCAAGGTAAATTTGAAGAGAACATGGGTTATATTTTTTCCAACTACAAAATTCAATTTTGATAAATTGAATTAACTTGATATTGTATTGTGACTTTTTTTTAAATGAAGTACTGTGCAGTGTGTTTGTTGGAAAATTTACTAAAATAAGTTATATTTTTATTCATGTTTTATATGTGCGGGGCATCTTTTTTTTGCTTCACCATTATCTAGGAAATTTCTTCTGCTATTTAAAGTGTATTGAACAAAGTTGCAGTGTATTTTTATTTTTTTTACAGTACTTATATGTTTTTACTTTTAGTGCATTGATTTTTTTGTTCATTTGTAGATTTTAAATATGCTTAAAACATAATTGAGACTTAGAGTTGTGTTTGCCAATTATAAATATATCTTAGCCTCTAAGACATAATTAAGACTGTGTTGTGTTTGCCAATTTTAAATGTTTAAGACATAAGTCGGACTTAGTGTTTGCCGATTAAAATTATGTTTATAAAGGCATAATAAAGACTTTAGTGTGTTTCTTTGAAAATCATATCATATAATCTGCAGCCTCTTGGAGAGTTTTAATTACATTGTTTTACAAATCAAACAAAAATTCAATTTCAATGATCATTGTTAGATTCACTCATGACAGTTTGTTTTAAGCATATCAAATGATATTCTTTCACACATACTTTCATCAATAGTCATCATACACTTGTCTTTCTTGTTGATGTTGCAATTTTGTGAATTCCATCAACTCAGGGCATTTGTGCAATTCAGGAAGCTGTATTGTACAGATGGTGTTAAGTTTATCTGCTTTGTTAATATTTTTTTTACATGTTAAAAGCAATTCTATTGCTATTTTATTGTTCTTTGACCAAATCATTGTCTTTCCTCTAGTCATGATCTATGCATCATCATTTTGTTAACTTGCATTGAATTTTGTTTTTTATCTACTTTTTCATAATGTACAACTCATTAATTCATATTCATTGTTTTTATGATTTCAAAAATAAAAAAAAATCATCATTCATGTGTATTTCTTATTTATCTAAATTCAGTTAATATATTTATTTACTCTTTATAGGCTAAAATTAATTAAGGCCCCGCACTGCGGGTGCCCTAGTCTGTCCATCGCTTGTCAGGAGTTTTTCTTCTATCCCCTCGGCCCAATCTGGCTCAAACCTCACCCATAGAGTGCTTTTGGATAAAGGGTGTGCAGTGGTCTTGAATGAAAATTGTAGGACAAGGATCGAGGTCATATCAGCCCACGCAAAAATCATTTGTTCAGAACATATATATACTTTTCACTTAGCCCTATTTGCCTCATACTTTACATAATGCTTTTTAGAAAAGGGTGTGTAGTGACATTGAACCATTTCTCAAGGTCAAATGAGAAGGTCATAGCAAAATTATATGAAGAATCCTTGATTGGACCACATCTTCTCTCCCTTTGCTCCAGTATGACTCGTACTTCACCCACATGGTGTCTTTGATCAAAGGGTATGCAGTGACCTTGAATAATGTTTGTAGTTCAAGTGTCAAGGACATATCAGATCACACAAAAATCCTTTACTTAAACATGCATTTTTAGTTAATGGGGTGCAGTGACCTTGAACCAAGTCAATGTGAAGGGATCTTGCTCAGATTAAATAAAAATGCCTGTATGGACGGGGTTATGAGATTGAATTTATTTAGAAGTTCTATGCCAGCTGGAAAATGTCTAAGTTATAGGTCAAGGTCAAAGCAAAATTCGTTGAAATTCTTTACATCCTATTGTCCATTATTTAAGCGGGGCCTTTTGAGATGGTAACCATCTTAATGTTGTCCAGTTTTATTTTAACATTTAATACCGCATGTTGTGAGATTTCTTTGCAACAAAGCATAAATAAATCCTACCTATATGCGTATTATGATTATAAAGTAAAAATCATACTACTTTGACAATAATTTCGAACGTCAAATTTTTTGAATTGATTTTCCATTGGCTCCTTTAATCGTTTCTAAGTGTTTTATGAACAATTAGTGAATAACTATTAACAATTGTACATGTCTTCCAATATGAACAAAAAAGGACAAACCATTTTGAATATCCAGATATATTTTCGCCGAATCCACATACAGTTGAAAAAAAACATCGAAAACACGATAAGATAATTAAGGATGTTCAAAGCAAAATTATTATCAAACTTTTCCCCAACCTTTTACATGTAAGCTTCAGAGAAGCTTATTAGCAAAAATGTTACAAAAACCGAAAAATGATTAATTCGATATATGTCTATGTTTCAACAATTTTAATCTTTATTTCTTTATGGTCAACTTTTTGCATCGACATTTAATTGCCTGTTTATTGATTTTACATTTCACGTATTTTTTTATTCTGTGTTTACAAAATTAATAGCTTTTTTGAAATGCTCAATTTTAAATCATTTCCCTAGCTGATTTCTCCCCTCTTTCGTTAATCAGGTATCAACAGCACTTACAAAATTACAGGTGAACAAAAATCAGCTTTCAGGGACTCATTTTGAAATAACAATTAACAAAAAGGTAACTAGTTGATTTGAGAGAAAAATTCTACAGAAAAAAAGGTAATATATACTTGTTAAATTAGATTTGTTTACTGGTACACATTTGAGTGTATCAAATACGACAGACCAACAAAATACAGCAGATACCCCCACCCCAGCTAAATCTACTGTTCTTTTCAATGAAGTCTTTGCCTACATGTATACGTATGCACGCTCTTGAATTTAAATTATCTAATGATTTGTTTAAGCACGTTCATTGTATACACAAATCAATTGCTAAAATGAAATATTTTTTTTGGGGGGGGGGGGGTCTCATAAGAATTAAAAGTGACATTCACAACTTCTTTTATAGATTAATTGGCGATCACTGTATCTTAATGCTTATGTAAATAATTAAATCCGTACAATTCAACTCAGAATACCTCATGCATAAATGATGGTCGGAAATGTGTTTCAATTTTGTTCAAATATAAAGGGCAAGTTCCCCTTCAATGGGGTTTAAGATACTGGATGAAACTTTTATTATCAAAATTAATACATGTATTGAATTTTGAATTCATGTTATGTTAATATGTATAATGAAACAAATGTAAAAACTAGGTTGCGGAAATTAAGAACATGTTATCAAGCATTAGAGTTACATGTATTTTAACAGTTGTCAAGCAACGTATTTTTTTTATATTATATTTATAAACAGTATCTACTAGCTGATATGAATGCCTCTTCTAAATGTATAATCTATAAATATTTAACTGATCGTTGTACTTTCCAGTTATATCTGACAAAAAGAATTCCTTTACAACATAAGAAACTTATATGTAAAATAAGATTATCATCCCTCTGTCTTACCGTCGAAACTGGTAGAAATAACGATATTCCATTATAGAAATACGCATATGTCCTTTATATATGTCAGAGATAGAAGATGAATATCATTTTATATTGAAACGTCCCTTTTATTGTAATTTTAGAGAAAATTTCTGGAAGAAATTTTACTACAATGTATATTAAACCCTCTTGACTTTCATTAAATTTAAAAAGAATTGTGCAATTTATGTAAATTTCAAAATTTGATTTTAATACCAGCATAAATATTTTATATTTATTATTTTATATCATATTGTATTTTTGCAGTCAAAGTTGAAAACTTTGTATTTAAAAGTTTGTGATATTAACGTTTATTGCCTTACGCTACGCGTCGGGCAATATTTCGTCCTTCAGGGGCTAATGGGATTAATTACAGAACTTATTTATGATAAAGTAATGATTGCATGCATACTAAAACGTTAAATCTAGTTGCAACAAAATATATTCACATCTGTGTTGTAACTTGATTTCTGTACTTTCGAATTATAATTTTGTCCTCTCCCTACAAACAAGATCAAGATAACATATTGAAATTAAATTAATAATATGAGTATGGTGCATGGAAATAAATAATGTTCAAACAGAAAATGCATAGAGAACAAAAATTAAAAGGTGGAAAGGAAAAATACAAAAAAGTGAAAATAATAAAAAGAAGAAATAATACACACACAAAAAAAAATCCACTGAAATTCCATATACGACAGTCAACTGTCAGCTGCCAACTGTTTACTGCTTACTGCCAACTGTGTACTGCCAAATGCTTTCTTTACCTCTTTATTGGGTTAAGCGCATGTGCAGACATTTATTTGAGGATGGAGGGATTGATAGATTGATAGCGTTTGTAACTTGACCCCCAAAAAGAGGTAAAGAAAGCATTTGGCAGTACGCAGTTGACAGTAAGCAGTTGGCAGTAAGCAGGTAAATTGGCAGCTGATAGTTGGCTGTCTTGTATGGAACTCCATAGAGGGTAGCTAAATCACCGTATTGAAAAAAAAACCCAGCAATAATTATTTTATTGCCATATATTGATACCTCAGCGCAATGATAACTTGCGGTTTTGATAAAAATGTTTATATCATCATATTGTTTTCTCTATTGTTGGACCGACATAATTTAAAAAAAAGGCTTCGTGTACTATATAATTTTAGTAATTAATATATTGTCATAAAATATCTCCTTTGTGTATCTTCTAAGTCCTTTTGTGTTCCATTTGGGCACGGGCACATGAATTTTTATATTTTTCTAATGATAAAAAACATACCC
The DNA here is from genome assembly GCF_963853765.1 of Magallana gigas. Lineage (NCBI taxonomy): Eukaryota > Metazoa > Mollusca > Bivalvia > Ostreida > Ostreidae > Magallana > Magallana gigas. The sequence continues at coordinate 32,438,027 of NC_088858.1, read as the reverse complement.
TCTATTAATATGTGCTTTTGGGGTTCCTTTTGGGTTATTTGAGGTCCGTTTGGGTAAATCGACGCGCCCTGCATGATGAATTCTACTTTCGCTTTGACGGAATTACTTGGATTTAAATTTAGACTGTGGTTTTGAACAAATTTAGTTTAGTAAATTGAACATATCAATATTATTATATATTTTTCAAATTTGTGTCATATAAGATGAGACCGATTAGATTTAGTAAACAGATCTCAAAAACTTTCCGTTTTCACCGAAACATCTCGAAGATGATCGTAATAATAACTTAGGGGATTTCCCACAAATTTGGATTTTCGAGAGAAAAAAATTAATCAGTGAGTATGAATGTGTTTTTCATGCATAACTATTCAGGCAAGTTATGATTATTTCCAGTTCTTATGATCGTTAAGGTCATATGTGCGCAATATATAGGTTGAAATCTATATACATGTATTTTCAATAGACTTAGGACAAGAATATTTTTTTGTGATTTTGGACATTTTAAAGTTTTCACAGGCCTCTGAATTTCTAATTTCAGGTGCCTGGGGGTCATAGCTGCCCCTATTTGTTTTATACTACACATATAATGTGCTTGTTGGGTAAATTAAGAATGTCCAATGATCGATGTTAACTTCTATGTAATGTCAAAGCAAGTTTGTCAAACTACTTTCTATTTCAAATGTTGTTTCACCAAAGCAAGGCTATTTGAGATACATGGTCACCCTCTCAGTGATTTCTAATTTCCTTCACTATAATAACAAAAATCTGTTGACAAGAAAAAGACATCGAAAAATTAAAGTCTGCCTGCTGCAATTGAGATTTTTAAAACAAGTACTGGTAATAATTTTTAAAAGCTTATTTGTATTTTTTAGTAAATAAGAAGTCATTTCTTGGATCATAAGAACAAACAGTTCTAAAGAAGTCCGGCATAGCCAAAATGAATTTGCTTTCTCCAATGATGATGTTTATTGTATCAACAATGTTGATACACGTACTGGTAAGAGCTATAACTTAATCATGGTATTAATAGCTAGTACATGTATTAATACAGAAATGTGACTTTAGTATTTGCAGTTGGATATGAGAAACACGTGTAGTTGTTTCAATATCAAACAAAAACAAAACTAAATTTTGTATTGTTAAAGAGCATTTAAAATTTCCAGGCATATAAAATAGTATTTATTAGAATAATATTAGAAAATTAATGGATTTCCAACACAATTTTTTTTTCACATATATATTTAAATGTCTATGAAGCGAAGCAAACCTGCACACTCTTTGGTATTTTGCTGGTCAAAGACAAGATTAATTATATTTTAAAGGCATATAATTTCTACTGTGCACCATGTATAGTGCAATATGACATAATTTTTTTTCAGGTCTTACGAATGTGTGGGGCATGTCCAAATGGATTCCGAAAATCCACAGAAGGAAAATGTTTGGAGACGACGATTTGTTATCCAGGTATATATTGGTCATTCCGAGAATTCTAAATCTTAAATGGCAGGGTCTAATATTTAAGAATTACACATTAATTTAATTTGATAAACCTAATTTATCAAATGTGAAACTATGTTTAGCTCATTTTTTTTAATTTGGCGCGCCACACAAGATAGTTTCACCATACTTTATTTAAAAAATTACATTTTGATAAGAGCAAATAAAATTGTGATATACAAGTAGTGTTTTGATCTTAATTCTGTTGGCCTTCACTAAGTATAATAATAGTATCCTTGGAAATGATCATAAAGAATATTATTTACTTGAATGGTGATTTTTTTCTTTTATATTTTGCACTTGTTTTTAATATTAGGAGAGGGCTACAGATTAGGGGATGGCTCCATGACAAATCCAAAAGACTCCTGTTACAAATGCCCAAATGGGACATATAACAGGGGTATAATAGACACTGCTAAGTTGGATAATATTCAGCTGGATGTCTGTGATCCCATAGACTGTTCATGTCATGGTAGGTTACATGTATGTCCATCCTTAACACTACGGTACCAGATTATTTTTTTGTACCTCTTTGTCATATTCATATCCATGCAGTTTGATAAAAACAGTCATATTTTACAATTTATTGATATGGTTTTTTTGGCCATCATTTAAACATGTAAATGAAATGTTGAGAATATATTGAGTGTTTATGTTTAACATTTATTTTTTTTGCATCAATTAATAATTTGATATTTGATATATACCTATTACTTTTTCCATTTTGACAAATGTAGGAATTTTAGATGGAACCATTATTGTGAACAATGACACCTGTCAGAAAGGTGAAGAAGGAAAAATCTGTATTTGTGATAGAGAACGTATGTTCTATGGAAGGGATCCTTTGGCATGCAAATTTATGGAAGATCAGAGTATAATCTCGAGAATAAAGAGACCTGGGAACGAGCTCACCAACTCTGGTAATAATTCACTACATGTATTCAGCGCTGTAAATGAAGTTATTCTAACACGCTTGCATTCAGTTTAATTGTATTTCTAAGCTGAGATTTGGTCCTAGTAATTTTTTAAAAGTTGATTGTGTTTATTAAGTGAAAATATTGTATATATTATATGTCTGATTAAATTAGATCCTTTGATCTGCTTTATAAGTCTACACAAGGATCTTTGAAAAATTAATGGGAGGCATGTTCTGTCAACCTTAAGCTTTCAAATATAAGTATGTTTCATAAAAATTCTTAGAACACGGGCTAAAACTTGCACTCACAACATTTGCTTCTTATTTGTCAATCCTTAACCAACAACTCCCAAAGTCATCTTAGATAGCTCAAATTTACAGAAATTTTGGAACCACTTGCAAAAAATTGCAAGTTTACATCTGATTAGATGTCAAAAAGGTCACTCAGACATGACTTTAGATTGGGTTTCTTCAGATCCTTGTCATTATGTGAGCGAATCAAATGATCTGTTTTGAAGCGGATATTTTGTGGACAATAAAACGAAAGTTTGTTTGTGAGTGCCTAGTTCCGAACTAAGGTTGCACCTTGATAAACACACAGAATCTGTTTATTGTACTTTGTCGTTTTGCCATATAAGTCTTTAGAATCTTTAAATATTTCAATAATAATGCCATGTGATGGAGATTATGGAATTTTTTATCAATTTATTTTAATAATTGTTACACAGGCCTGTTCTGATAAAATACTTTCGTATACCGGTAGGTAAATAAGTTTTTTTTATGCTTTGGTTGGATTTTTCAAATGGATGCATCAATTTAGACTTGAAATTTTTTTTTAACTTTCCTCTACCCAGTATTCACCATTGTGGCAATTTAAGAAATAGTATAAAAAGAATAGCATTAGATTGGTTAACAACACCAGATTGCTTTAATTTCAAACACAAAATATCCATGAAAACTTTTTTGGGTGCATTGCATGTACTCTGGTACAAAAGGGGAAGAACTCATTTGCTTTTAAAAAGAAAATTACATGTACATTGTATACAATCGTACATGAAGCCTTAATTTGTTCATTCAACTGGAATACATTTGATTTTAAATTCTTGTCAGTTATGCAATTTCAAAAGGTCATATGCAAAACCAGAATCAGAGTGAAAGATTTTGTTCTTAGATCACCTGAGCCAAAGGCTCAAGTGAGCTTTTCTGATCTAGATTAGTCTGTTGCTTGTCTTCATCAGCATTGTAAACTTCTCACATTTTTATCTTTTTCTCCAGAACCACAGGGCCAATTTCAATCAAACTTGGCACACAGCATCATAGTGTGAAATGATTCAAGTTTGTTCAAATGAAAGGCCATTTGCTCAAATTATGGTCCCCAGGGTAGGATGGGGCCACAATGGGGAATGAATTTTTACATAGGAAGATATAGAGAAAATATATTAAGATATTCTAATAAAAACCATTTGGTCAGAAAAGCTCATATTTGAATGGAAGCATCCCTATGTGTTTATAGATTCAAGTTTGTTAAATATATGATCCCCAGGGGTATTGTTGAGCCACAATGGGGGGGGGGGGGATGTGGAATTTTTATATAGGAAGATCGATATAAAGAGAAATCTTTAAAAATTCTCTGGAATAGCATTCAGCCAAAAAATCTGAAACTTGTGTGAAAACACAGGTTGTGCATATTAAAAATTGATTAAAGCATCTGGGAAAAAATGGGACCACAAGGAGTGGGGCAGGGGGGTAAAAATTTGGGAGAAAAATCTCTCATATACTAAAACAACAAAAGGGGCTTGATATTTACCATAAAAATATGTTGATAAAAATTGGAAGATTTTTAACTCTTTGTACAAGATCCACTGTACTAAATTTGACAAGATATTTCGAATATGATTCTGTAATGCTGATTTAAATTGGCTAATGTTGCTCAGGTGAGCGATATGCCCCCCTGGGCAAATTGTTTTGTTTTTTATTCAAAATTAATGAAATCCAAAATTAATTAACCGGAAACACAAAATTTAAGATATATTATTTCAGAGTATTAATTATAAAACAACTATGATTTTTTAGCACTACCCAAGGAAACATTTTCAAGATATAGTGGTTTAGATTTGTGGTATGTTTAGATGATATTTTATAAATTGTGACATATACTGTAGATTCCTTATTTCACACAATTACTTAAGTCTGCGATTCAACTGTTTTGCATTAAAACATGGAAATATAAAATCTTGAATGTCAAATTTTTAATATAGTTTCATTTAGTTGACATCTGTCCAAAGAACAAAAGCAAGATTTTAAAATCCGTAATATGTACTTCTTGCGATTTACGCAGATATTAATTCCTCACATTTAATTAGGAATCTACAGTTATTACTGGTAATATTGTTTGGTTTCATTCACAGCATGTTTTTAAAGGGTTTGATATTAAATTTTGGCAGCTGTGCCTGATATGTTTTACGTTATTAGCATGTGAAAAAAATAATTTGTATGAATTTTTCACTTAAAAAATTAAATATATATACACGCCAAGGAACAGTGGCATTAACATTGTTTTGTATGACATGTACTGTACAATTATTGTTATGATAATTTATTAAATGATAAAATCTTCTGATTATTTAATAACTTTTGAAATCCTTAAAACACATGGCATCGTTATTTGAATTTTCTTCATGCAATGTTTCTTTTACATTTTGAAAGACAAAATGCATGTGAATGAAGCTTAAAATATAAAAAAATTACATGCATAGTACACTTGTGTAAAACTTTTACCTAGTAACTTTCGTTTCATTAACTCTAAAACAGTTGTTTTATATTAAATTGAAATACTTTGTAGTCTTTCCCTTAAAATAGTATGTTTTAATTAAATCTATTTTAAAAATAGAAGATGTGAAGGAAATTAAAGGCACTTTGAAAAAAAAAATCTTTTTTTGTGTGAAATTATATTGTAACAAAATATACATGTAGTTAAAAAATGTCTCGATGTTTCTGTAAGAGATGTTTTTTTTTTGTATTGTTCAGGAGAAGTGCAAAGATGTCGGAAGGGGTACTTCAAAACAACAGGAGACCTGAGCATCTGTAAACCCCACACAAGGTATAATAATTGCTTTATTTATTCTAAACAATTTTGGGAAAAGAAGCCTTTTCATAGAAAATACAGTTCACCGACTGTTAAACAGTTTCCATATGAAAATACTGCTATTTATTTGAGCTCGATAAAAACATTTCAGACATATGAGAGATTTTTGTTTTAATTCGTCCAAAGTGTATAAAGTATGCACATGTATGTACCCTCTTGATTAATAATAAGGTTATGTTTCTCTGATTATCAATATGGTACATTTTACTTTGAACTACTGTATGTATACTGTATGTATAAATACATGTATGTGTTAATTAAGTTAAGTACATTAATTTATTTTCAAAGATCAACAATTAAGCGTTAATGCAATGCTTTTGTGATAATTTTGTAATTTCGGTGATCTATCTCACTTACTCAGTTATAAATATATATAAGCAATATATTTGAACAGGTAGAAAATAAAAATTTGAAAGAAGGATCCACAAACCATATCTGACCAGATTTCTTCTTCTTTATTTACAGCTGTGCAGCTGAAGTGGGACTCCGTGTGAAGGTTGAAGGAACAGCCACTTCTGACGCCGTGTGTGAGAATGCGACCCATGTTCCATCATCAAGGGAGATTACTTCTTACCCTCCCATTGACGAAATAGTAACCAATAACGTTACTTATCCCACTGATGGTAATTAAACGTTTTCCAGTTTGTTGTTTATGTTAATGCTTTGATTTTCAATTTTGTATCATGTGTAAGCATGTTTTTATGTACGAAACTGTGCATTTTTGACATCAAACCCAACAGTATACATTTATTACATAATTACACTGTATAAATCCTTAAAAACAGCTGATTGCATGAATCTTGCTATCATGGATCTGTGTTGCTGTGCGTGTACACTCATTCAGGTTTACGTGGCAAGAGGTGTTTTTGAATTTCAGAGGAACCAGGAATGCCTGGACATGTGTATGCAATACTGGCTGTAATTGGTCTGTTAATTCTGGTCATCATTACCATTTGGTAAGATTTCTTAGATATTTATATAATTTGATTCTGGATGCAACATCCTATTTGATTGGCTGAAAAACTAGTTTTTATTGTATTAAGAACATTGCCTATGTCACAATATGACTAATATAAAAGAAATATCAATATGCTTGAGGTTACATTTGAATTTAGCACAGCTGAATGTAATTCCTAAGATCAAATCCTTTTTCTACACTCAGTGGCAGAAAATTAAAATTATAAGGAAACAGCTTGTTAGCTACCTAATTTATACTGGTTGGAACAGTTTACTTTTTTATTATAAACCGCTTTATGGTTATTGAAACATAAACTATTCATTTTAGTTTCTAAAATTGGGTAGCAATTGAATTAATTCCTTAAATGTATTTCATTTTTAATACTTGATTGAGTCTAAAATTTTAAAGGTTATCCCATTGTCAATTTACATTCATATGAACTTATCCTGACAGCAGAGTTTTCATCAATGTATTTCAAAAGTTAAATAAATTCATTGTCTCAAATCCAGTTTCCTTTTGAATGAAGTTAAAGAAGTAGTTTAAGTATGTTATAGATCGATATAATGGTTTTACTATATACCGGTACATTGAATGTTGATTCAAATCACAAAATTTTTCGAAAATACAAAAATGATAAGAACTGGACAATTATATTTTCAATGCATTTACAGCTGATCTCTTAAAAAAGGATTGATAAATCTGTCATTTATTGGATGCACATTATTTGAATCAACATTACTTGCAGGAAGTCTTGGTGTGATGATTTTTTGGAATCGAGTTACACGCATTTTAAAATCAAATTATTTTGTGTTTTTAATGCACACCCTCCCATTCATTACGTGTAGCATTGTCAAGTAATGGAAAAGTGTGGGGTATGTGAGCTTGCATGCTCACTTTCTCTTCCATTTATATACAATTAATTTGAATTCAGAGACTACTTTTAAATCACTTGTTTCATTATTTCAGTTTTTGTGCCCACAGATATCCAGGTAAGAATTTTACATGTACTCTAAAATACAATATTTGGAATATCTAGCAAAGCAAGTGGCCTCTCTGAAGACCTCAACTTCTTCCTGAGTCAGACTTGATCTCATATGATTTAAGATACAATCTCACTAATGCAATCAGTACTTTTCTTCATAACAATTGATATTTTTCATATTCTATTTCTTTTCCTGATCATGTACACTATAGTAAAAGTTATAAATGCCTTTTTACAACAACAGAGCACATCCCGTGTCTTCAAAGTCTAATCGAAAAAATCAGACATCTTCTGAGAAGAAATGAGCCTGACACTCCAGGAGATGAACATTTCATCCAAATTTACGAGGATATAAATGAAGTTGATCAGTCTCAACCCAATGATGAACTTACTTATTCTTCTGAACCCAGTAGTGATCTCCCATCTTACGTACGAAATGACGCTTTCAGTAGACCAGGGACATTAGGTAAGAAATGCCAAAAAATGTCTGCATGATAGCTTAATTTAAAAACTAAATTTTCATATAACCGGTATATTGTATATTATAATCATTTAAATTTGTGGTTGCCCAATATTTATTGATTTTGTTGGTTCCCTTTCTCAAAAAATAACATTCTCAGCAAATGTAATGCAGTGTTACCGGTATTGATTTGATAAATCCAACATTTAAATCCACAAAAATTAATTAAGTCTTTAGGCTCATGACCCTGTGAAAAACTCACTGTCTTTGGAAATTGCCCCACCCTGATTTTAATGATTCCTACAGTTGTTAGAAATCCTTTTGAAGTCATGTTCTCTCTTTATTTGTAAAGGTAATTTGGATTCTTGTGGTTCAGAAACATCATTATTAAAACCATTTCCAAGTTCCATTCCTCCAGTTGACACTTCCCATGGTGGTGGAAGACCGACAGGAAGTGGTAAGTATGAGTATTCTTAAAACAATTTTTAAAAGATTTTACTAAAGCCACGAAAACTCAGATGCCCACAATTATTAACCTTATTAAGTCTTTAGGCTCATGACCCTGTGAAAAACTCACTGTCTTTGGAAATTGCCCCACCCTGATTTTAATGATTCCTACAGTTGTTAGAAATCCTTTTGAAGTCATGTTCTCTCTTTATTTGTAAAGGTAATTTGGATTCTTGTGGTTCAGAAACATCATTATTAAAACCATTTCCAAGTTCCAGTCCTCCAGTTGACACTTCCCATGGTGGTGGAAGACCGACAGGAAGTGGTAAGTATGAGTATCCTTAAAACAATTTTTAAAAGATTTTACTAAAGCCACGAAAACTCAGATGCCCACAATTATTAACCTTAAGACACAATCGGTAGTGTTTTAAAATATCCCTTTAAAATTTCTAGGATTATTTCTATAAAATTAAAATCATAGTAAAAATTAGAATATATTTTTACTTCTCGCTATGCGAAGGCAAATATAAAGTGAATGAGATATCAAAAACCTCATGACCTTTGCTAGTTAAACATGAGAACAATCGAAGTCGTGAACATACACATGCGCAGTATTAATTGATATATTTAAAATCATTTTTTACCCAGTTGCACCGATGATGCTGGAGAGCATTAACTCAGTGACTCATCCATCGAATTTAGCTAGTCCCTCAGAGGATGACTGTGGGGAGCTAATAGTATCAGGTCAAAGGGCCAGAGATGTTGATGGGCCTTTTAGTGAACAATTGGATAGTGGGCTTGGAGAACAATGAGGACAACACCACCAGGTAATATTAAGGTGCTGGAGCTCCAAATGTCAACATTTTAAATTTTTGGCTCGTATGCAGGGCACTTTTATTCTCTGCCTCAAAAATAAATCATTCTTTTTGGGTTTACCTAACACTATCTAAGTTTGCCAAACAATTAAAGATAAGGGAATCTTGACTTCAGTTCTGGCTTGCAATGAAATGAGTTTTATTTGTTCTTTATTTGCATGCATAATGTAAGAATCCAGCATCAATTTATATAAAATACTTTTTATTATGAATGCAAAAAATGTTCAGTGAGTTTGCCCATATGGCTTGAGTAAGCATATACAAGTCTTGCCTTTTATGAGTATTTGCAATGAATCTGGGTCAGATTGTTAATTTTCTTAATCTGTGACTCATTTGTTAAATGGATTTTTAATTACTTTTTTCAGATTTTGAACAGTGATAAAATGAATTGAAGAATGTGTGAAAATTAAAAACAGACTATGAGATAAACTAGGACTTTGATTGATCCCACAATCAATATGCTTCCATGGAAATACTTCGTTGCGCTCCAGATCTCAGCCACCCTGCTAGATGACCAAGCACCTCAGACGGGCACAAGCGTCATCTTGCAAGATGGGCATCAAGCGAATATGAAAAGAAGGTCATTGGAAAAAAAATATGTTATGGTCACAAAGTTCAGCATCAAATGATACTGCATGTATTATAAAAGATGTAGATACTGCATGTATTATAAAAGATGTATGAATATAAAGTTCTAAGAGGGCATGCATGGTCACAAATTTTATTTTCTTTATTTTTATTGTTTACAATGCTTTAGAAATGCATTTCTAATGATCAACCAAAATTTGAGTGTCAGTCTTAAAGTTATAACGAAGATAGAGAGCTAAAAATTCTTTGTCATGTAAACAATAGGCTGTTTACTGTTTTCGTTTACATATACATTGCTTCAATATACAGGTTAAGGTTCTTTTCCAAGCTAATTTTTCTCTCTCTCTTTTAATTCATTTTAAGCATAAATTATTTATAAATAGTTCCTACCATTTATAATTCAATATAACTCTAAAAAAAACTGAAATTTTCACTTCAACTTTCAAAACATAAACAAAATCATGACGTAAGCAATGTTTACATGACAAATAATTGTGAGCTTTGTTATCTTGCTTATAGCACGTCCAACACTCAAATTTTGGTTGATTATTAGAAATGCCTTACTGAAGAATTGTAAGCATCAAAAAACGAAAAATAATTTTCTACCAAAATCATAACAATGCCCCTTTAGAGATGTTAGAAATCAAATTGTAGAAAGTACCCTGACCAAATTCATTTTGAAGGGCAACAACTTGATTCTACTTACGTCTTTGAAAGAAACAGTGCAGTAATTCAGTATGTCTGTTCTTGAAGGTCAGTTTTAAAGCTATAGTATTTTGTTGATCAGCAATGGTTCTATCTTGAGCTCTATGGCACTGATACAAGTACCAGTATAAAGTCTGAGGGAGCAGAGGATTCTGTGTTAAATAAGAGTACAAGTCTTCTGCAAGCAAACTTATAGGTCATGATGCTAAGATGTTTCAGTAAATGCAGAAAAGACAAACACCATCCAATTTCATCAATACAGAGGTTGTATGATAAAGAATTGAACTTTTTTTCTGATAGAAACTCAACCAAGCAGTCAGAACTATTTAGAAGCAAGCAGGTATACAGTGTATGTCTATGACAACTCTCTTTAGCAGAAACATACATCTATTAACCTCAACTGAGACTACAAATACTGGAACAGTACCTTTATGATTATACAGCCCACAATAGTGGCAATTGCATATTACCATTAATACTAATTAAACAGCATCTTCCAAATCCATAACAATACCAGCAGGGCAATGATGCACCAATGGCAATTTTTGTGTCAAAAGGTCAAAACTTTCAGAATCTAGCTAGATTAGATTTCAAAATACAGACATTGGCCCTTTTGGCAAAGTTGATACAATATAAACCTTCATATCATAATACCAATCGTTTTACATTTAGATTATAAATCCATGGGCTCTGTTACCAACTTCATTGTCCAAGCAATGCATTTATAATGGCGTGGGCCACTTTATTGAACAAGTATTAATTATTATACTTTTAATACCAATGTTTGGTTATATACATGTATTTGTCCATCTTCATACAAAATATGTTGATTTCTTTTTATTTCCTTTTGAATATTCTTACTCTGATCATGCACATGCAATTTTTTAAATGTACAAACCAATTTATGTTTTTTAATTTTTAGTGTTTGTTTTTATACCAAATTTTCTAATTTGTGTTTAACAAAATTATGTGTTGAGTTCTGAACAAAGCTTTTGAGAAATGCTTTAAATTTAATAAATATGTTTCATTATAAAATATTGAATTTTTTTTTATATGCAATGTATATTGAACTATATTCACATATAGATTGATTTGGTTTTTGCAGGTTCCTTTATCATTGTGTAAACAAAAATATTGTTATTTATTGCAAACCATATTCAATTGCATGGTTGATAGACATCATTTTTTAGAGTAAAGTGATAAACAGTGATATTTATAATCAGCATTTTATACCCATAATTTATTATTTGTTGGATCACCGATAATTTTTTTAAAAAATCAAATTTAAACAAATTCTATTCATAAGTTCTTAGAATCTGATTTTTATACGGTAATATAATGAATTATTATTATGGTTATCTGTTATTTCTTTCATACGCTGTTACCGTCTAAAATGATATTGCTATAATATTTGTCTTTCTTGTTTTGTTTTGTTTTGAACATATTTTATTGAATAAACAAAAGGATCAGAAACAAGTTCTAACAACTTACAAGTTCCTCTCCTTTCTTGTTGATGTTACATGTACAGTTTCATGAATTATACATGTATCTGGATATTTGGGCATCTCAGGGAAGCTTTTAAGTAGAAATGTTATGACAGTTGATCTTTATATCTCTTGTTAATTTATCAACAGAGGATTTTTTTCTACAAATGAAAGACAATTTCATTGCTCCCTGACCTTGCCTTTGTCTTTCCTCTAGTCATCTATTTTCAGTTACCCATTTTTTCCTTGTTTCTAACTGTTCATGATATAGCCATTGTTTTGTTTTCTTTTTCAAGGTAATATTAAATACATCAAATGTATATTTCTTTTTTTTTTTTTTTTATTACACCCGTGCTTTAGAGGGGAGAGGGGTGTACCAAATTTACCCTTGTGTGTCTATTTGTAACAAATTTCTGTCACATTTTTTTCAGCAACTATAAATCGCAGATGCTTGAAATTTTAACATAATTCTTTGTGTAGGTGAGAAAAACTAAATAAAGTATATATGCCATATAGTTGAAACTAAGAGATGTCAACTTCCTTTTATTAAAATGATGATTGTTTATTTTTAGCCAAATTTATTGACAAATTTTCGTCTAAGATTATTCATCAACTATTCATCACAGATGGTTGAAATGTTAACACACTCTTTGATAAGACAGTGTAGATTCAAGATTGTTCAAATCATGATCCCCAGGAAGAAGGTGGGGCCACAATGAGGGGTCAAATTTTTACATAGGAATATAGAGTTAATATTTAAAAATCTTCACAGAAACCAATTGGCCAGAAAAGCTGAAACTTGTGTGGAAGCATCCTCAGGTAGGGTAGATTTTAGAGTGGAAGCATCCTCAGGAAGGGTAAATTTGGGTTTGTTTAAATTTTGATCCTTGGGGGAAGGTGGGGCCACATTTTTTTTCGGGGGGGGGGGGGGGGGGGGGGGATTTTTTACAGAAGAACATAAAGAGAAAAATATTTAAGGATCTTCTCAGGAACAGATAGGCCAGAAAAGCTGAAACTTGTGTGGAAGCATCCTCAGGAAGGGTAGATTCAAGTTTGTTGAAATCTTGATCCCTAGGGGAAAGGTGGGACCACAATGAGGATGGGGGGGGGGGGGGGGGGGTCGCATTTATGCATGTAAGGATATATAAAAATCTTTTCAGGAACTCACACAGGCCAGAAAAGCTGAAACTTGTATGGAAGCATCCTGGGGTAGGGGTAATTTTTTTTTATATATCTTGATTCCTGGGTGTTGATGGGGTGGCCACAATTAAGGTTGAATATTTACATCAGAATATATATAGAAAAATCTGTAAATATCTTCTCAGAAATACAGACAGATTTCCAATTTGCATAAAAAAAGCTTATCTTTAAAAACCACCTTCTCAGGAAATGAAGTGATACAATCTCTGAAATTACTAAATGCAATCATCCCGGTATAGTGAAAAAACCATTATTTATATTTTGGGCAATTTAGATTATACTTATTGAGTTGCACAGCAAATGCCACAAATTTCAGCAATGTACCTTAAGTTAGAGCTGGAGATTTTATAGAGATTTATTTTCTATATACTTCAAACCCCTGCTGAGGTCCAAAAATTGACCAGTGATCATGGTGTGGATAATTTAGATTCTACTACATTTCAGAATGCTTACACAGAATTAAACAAAATGAAGCATTGCACGAGTTCTGAGATTTTTCTTACATAACTCTATTTTTTAACTTTGTACTTCTTCTGGGGCCCCAAAAACTTAGTCCAGGGGTCATAATCTGCATGAACAATTTGAAATGCACCTTTAATATATCAAACAGCTTGCATTGCAATCATAAACTGTGCCAATGTAGCTCTGAGAAGAAGAGTTTTAAAGATTTTTCCTATATTATTCTATACACTAAAAGAAAGTGAGCGCACAAGATGGTAAGTTTGCAGGAATCCTCGACACGAATCAATTGGGATTTAAATGTCTATAACCTCGAAAGGCTATGTACAGGTTTCAACAGAAATATATTATGTTGAGTGTCGAAGTATATGGCTATTCCGGTTATTAAAAAAACTCACAAGCTTTCAAAAAATGGCAATAAGAGGTAAACCGATAACTAGTTGGAAATGTTAATGCAAACATATTTTAATGAAGTTATATTGTGTATATCCTAAAAAACTAGTAATAAGAAAAGAAAATAGTGTTCATACAGCAGATCTAGAAATCAATAACAACAAATTAAAATATACCGGTATACTATAATTTAGCATCATGTTAAAATAACAAACATTTAAAACAAGAGGCCCATGGGCCACATCGCTCACCTGAGGAACAATAGGTATGATAAAATCAGCTTAATGGAGTCACAATACAAACTATCTGGACAATGTACAATAATACATGTAGATCCTGTATAAATAAAATCCATTTTCCCCTGGATATTCTTATGTTTATAATCATTAGTCCCTTTTCTAACAAGATGATTTTATAGTCATATCATATGTTGAGTATTGCAGTTCTCAAAAAGATCCTTAACATTAGTTTATATATTAGATATAAACGTACATCAAACTCTGAACCTTCTCGGGAGGCCAAAGAATTGTCCTGGGGCCAAAGTCTTAACAATTATAAAGAAACATCTGGCTGATTAGTTTCTGAGAAGATTTTTAAAGATTTACTCTATATATTCCTTTGTTAAACTTTGACCCCCCATTGTGGCCCCACCCTACCCGTGGGGATCATGATTTTCACAACTATGAATCTACACTACCTGAGGATGCTTTCACACAAGTTTCAGCTTTCCTGGCTGATTAGTTTCTGAGAAGAGGATTTTTAAAGATTTACTCTGTTTATTCCTATGTAAAACATCGACCTCCCATTGTGGCCCAAACCTACCCCCAGGGTTATGATTTTCACAAATTTGAATCTACACTACCTGATGATGCTTCCACACAAGTTTCAGCTTTCCTGGCTGATTAGTTTCTGAGAAGAAGATTTTTAAAGATTTACTCTATATAATCATATGTTAAACTTCGACCCCCCATTGTGGCCCCACCGTACCCCCAGGGGTTATTATTTTCACAACTTTGAATCAACACTACCTGAGGATACTTACGAAGAAGTTTCAGCTTTCCTGGCTAATTAGTTTCTGAGAAGAAGATTTTTAAAGATTTACCCTATATATTCCTTTGTTAAACTTTCACCCCCCCCCCCCCATTGTGGCCCCACCCTACCCCTGGGGATCATGATTTTCACAACTATGAATCTACACTACCTGAGGATGCTTTCACATAAGTTTCAGCTTTCCTGGCTGATTAGTTTCTGAGAAGAAGATTTTTAAAGATTTACTCTGTTTATTCCTATGTAAAACATCGACCCCCCCCCCCATTGTGGCCCCACCCTACCCCCGGGGGTCATGATTTTCACAACTATGAATCTACACTACCTGAGGATGCTTTCACACAAGTTTCAGCTTTCCTGGCTGATTAGTTTCTGAGAAGAAGATTTTTAAAGATTTCTCTATATATTCCTATGTTAAACTTCGGTCCCCCATTGTGGCCACACCATACCCCGGGGGTCATGATTTTCACAACTTTGAATCTACACTACCTATGGATCCTTCCACACAAGTGTCAGCTTTCCTGGCCGATTAGTTTCTGAGAAGAAGATTTTTAAAGATTTATTCTATATATATTCCTATGTAAAACTTCGATCCTTCATTGTGGCCCCACCCTACCTCCAGGGATCATGCTTTTCACAAATTTGTATCTACATTACCTGATGATGCTTTCACACAAGTTTCAGCTTTCCTGGCTGATTAGTTTCTGAGGAGAAGATTTTTAAAGATTTACTCTATATATTCATTTGTTAAACTTCGACCCCCAATTGTGGCCCCACCCTCAGGTGAGCTAAAAAGGTTAAGTTTACAATACAATAAGTTGTTAAAGTTGGTTTCTGGAAGAACAGACTTTGAAAATTTTCTTAATAAATATTGACAATTTTTTTTACCTTTTTAAGCTTTAGTTTTTAAGATCGGTGTACAAACATAGAATTGTGAGCAAATCTCTGTATCTTGCTTATAATTCAAAACTTAACACTCAAATATGGTTGGTAAATAGAAATTGTAAACAATTAAACACAAGAAACATGCACTACATGTATAACAAATAAAGAACACAATTTATTTTTTCGAAATGAATCATATATATACATGTATATACCTACATATTTCCGTCAGCGATATCAAACTCTATTTAAACTGAATAAACTCGAGAAAATGCCGAGCATCTCAACAAAACATTTTGCATTAATCTACATGTACCATTACGCAAAAGATAATGTCGAATTACCGATAGAATGAATTGTATTTCAGTACCCCTACATCCGATTTTGCTTAATTTGCGCAGGTAAACAGTTAACTGTTTGATTTACCGAAGTCTCTGTTTGATTTGTAAAAATCACGAAATACAGATGATAGTTTCCAGGTTACAAAGCATAATGAGAACGAAACGAAAATCAGAACAAGCTAACACCAACGTCATGTGTGAAAACTGTCAACGCATTGAAATATTTAGCCTCAATTTACTTCACAAAATCGGCACCAATATATTTTGTATGTTTCAAAATTTCCCTTCATACGCGAACTATTGCACAACAAGCAAATTCATCATAGTCAGATCGACCCTTTTTCGTATAATGTCATGGCTGCTTTAAACAAAGAACCTCGTTTTAGAAGTATGGAATCATTTTACCGGATGCCGAACCCGAAGCTATTAAACTGATTGAAACACGCCTTTCCTTTATTATTATTTTCGTAATAACTCAGATTTGAAACAGAATTACCACTTAATTTTTGCAATTTATATTTTCCTTCCCATAAGGATAATTTATGCTAAACTAGGTTGAATTTGCCTCGGTAGTTCTTGAGAAGAAGATTTTTAAAAATGCACCCCCCTTTTTCTACAGTTTCAAGGTTTTCTCCGCTTTGAATACAGATCAAACTTTTATTTCTGCAATTTATATTCGCCCTCCCATAAGGATGCTTTGTGCCAAATTTGGTTGAAATTGGATAAGCGGTTTTAGAGAAGAAGTTCAAAATGTAAAAAGTTTACAGACGGACAGACGGACGGACAGACGGACGACGGACAAAATGTGATCAGAATAGCTCACTTGAGCTTTCAGCTCAGGTGAGCTAACAAAAAAGTTTAATTTTTTTTTAAAAAGACCACCAGTTGGATTTGAACCCAAAACACTGAATGTTTGTATTCACTAATCCAGGACGAAACCACTGAGCCATGCGAGACTTGTCAATATGCTGTATAAAGTACTGTTTGAAACAACATTGTCATATCAATGGAATTTGTTTTTATCCTTCAAAAAATAATTTGAAAAAGTACATAGTCATCTCTGGGTCATTTCTCCATCTTTTTTAAAAAAAAATATGTTATCTTTACATGTTTCAAATTTGTGGAGAGAAGACCCAGAGACAACAAAATCATTTAAAAACAGTTGTTAATAAGTAGGATTTTGCATGAATTGCATCGTGTTGCTATATTTAGACCCATATTATGATAAAACCTTTTGCATTTCAAATATTTTCCCACTCATTCCACATCCAACAGACACCAAATAACGGTTATAATTCGAAAAATATTCAAAATTAATTGATGAAATTTTCACTCTCCTTGTGCGCCCAGATTCCTGCCGAATGTACATCTTAATCGCCCACATTCTTTGAAATACATGTCTATTGTTTCAGTTGAAATAGTTCTGGATATATATTTCTGGGTTTCTGTTGAAATGGGATATAAATACACGTATACACCGTACAGGCTCTTGTGCAATGTCAGTGTGGTACTGTTTAAAACATAGTTTCAGAGAAGACAAAAACTAAAATATTAAAAAAAAACAGTTTATTGGAATGGCACTTAAATTCATCACAGATTGTAGATTTCATCACAGTTACACTTGTTTTAACAAATAACCAGTATGTCATGTATTATGCTTTACACAGTATATATAAAATAAACATGTCAGGTGAGCTAAAAAGATACCATTTCATAAATATTGCATATTATACGGTATCCTACACATTGCAGTAGTTGGTAATAGTTTACTGGTATGTAAAACAAGAAAGTCACAAAACATTAAGGTATTCTAAAAGGGAAAGAGAAGAAAAATGATAAAAATAATGTTCTTTGGATTTCTGAGATTTCTCCCCCTCTTTTTATCACAGCAAGAAACATTTGGTGGTAACATCTTCATCACAACATTTGATTACCGGTACATGTGTAGCATTAGGGCAAGTATGGCGATACTGGTATAACAATATTTGCGAACTAAAGGGATTTCTTTATTCATTGGCAAGTGAAGAGGAAGACTTGTCACCCTGGTTCAATACATATCTCTTGATATGTATATGAAATTCACAACAATCTCTTGAATAATACACATGTATAACCATTATATCGACTAATGAAATATTGTTATACATAGAACACAGTAAACATTACAAGAGTAATAATTGCACCATAGAAAAAAACTTAAAAAATAATTGACTAACATTCAGTAAAGCTGTTTTATTTAAACTCTTAACAGGTCCCATACAAAGATTGACTTTGGTTTGCGTGGCTTAAAAAAATTGCAACAAGTTTACAAACCAAACTAAACATTATCACCGGAGATTCATTCTATGAGTTTGATTTGTATGAATAACATTACTATATATAATGTATAATAATAATATTATAATGAATAAAATATATGCTTGTAATTTTAACAATAACAAAATATTTTTATTGGTGGCAGCCAGATCAATGTATAAATAATACAGTTCTTTTTCATATAAAATATACATCTAAACCTAACCTAGTATGATATTAATTATAAGTGTTTTATGGCTATGCATGTAATTAAGCCAGCTAAATCGCCATTTTGGCAGGCTTAGATCAGAGCAAATGACTATCTAATGAGGGACTAGGAAATATTCTTATGGCAGGAAGGCTTGAAAAGGGTTCACACACACACACACACACACACACACACACACACACACACACACACACACGTAAGAGTGTGTACCTGAGTAATGTGTGTGTCACTGTGTGGTGAAAAATCTTCAATTTGGAAAGACCAATTCCAGTGGATACTTTGTTTGGGATTGACAATTAAGTTTGTTGAACAAAATCTTAAGGAAAAATAAAAATTCAAAATACCAAAAAAAAAACCAATACATATGAACTTTTGTTAATACTGGAACAATTATAAGTTTGTGGACAAAATCTTAAGGAAAAATAAATATACCAAAAAAATCCCAATACTTTTGTTAATACTGCATTAATGGTAAGGCATAAGGTCTCGATAAATCCAATCCATAAATTCTGATTCTACACAAAACCCGGCCAGCATAATAATATCAAAATGATCACTTTTTTCTTGTTCAGCTGTTTGTATAGTCTTTGTCCTCCTCTTACACTTTTTGAAGTCTCAACAACCTGATAAAAGAAAAAAAAACACATGGACTGCAAAAAATAAAGTTAAAGAAATGAGGCAGAAATGTCCTTAGAATTTTTTATATTATATATCATCCACATGAAACAATTTCATTTTCAATGTCTAGTTTGTCGAGGAGGAGGGAAAAGCTCCAGTTTGAACATACTGTAAATTCCTTATATTACGCGAGTTCTTAATTCCGCGATCACACGGTTTTGTATCAAATCGCGAGAACATGAAACCGTGAACGCGGAACTTTTTTCCTTATTTCTTATTGTTCTCAACTCTCAAAAAATAATGCCGAGATTTTAAAATCCGCAAAGGGTGCTTCTCGTGATTCTTTGCGGATATTAATTCCTCATGTTTAATTAGGAATCTACAGTACTTTAATTAAAATTTTATCCCTTTAACTGCAAGTGATTTTATTTTTCAATGTAGTAATAATACAGCTACAGCGTATCTAAAGAATTGCAATTTTCATGATGATAGTCTTGTAAGATAATTTTTTTTCCCTTTTTTTTTTAAAATGTAGTTACGTCTTTGATATCACATCATAAATAGGAGTACATAATTACATAGTACTGTTTATGTATTTCTGTATGTTCTGTCATTTAATTTGTCCTTGAAAACATGTTATAAAGAGAAGTAAAAAACATGTGCCATAGTATTAAAGTGGAATCATACACTAACACTTTATTTTATGTATTTTTAAAATGTAACAAAATTGAATAACCTAAGTTACTTTATCAATTACATAGCAAGTACTTCAACTTTCTTTTAAAAATAACTTTTTTTGATGTTTTACCACATTGTAAATTAGCACGCCGTATCGACCATCCCCTGTCCACCAGTTAGAGGCTCTCTTCCTCATCCTCATCTCCAGGATTTGCATTGTGCCTACCTGCAAAAAAATTAAGAATTAAATCTTTCTCTGAGCCATAGCCAGGACTTGCAGAGGGCACATGCTTATCAGGTTTCCTTGCATGGTGCTAAGGAGATGAAAGTAATTGACTCCCCCTGGTCACACCTGTCCATTGCAGGTTCACATAATCAGGAAATGACTGAAAATGTATTATATCTTGTTTGACCTTAAAATTGAATTATTACATCAAGGTCAACAGTTTTGGCAGTCTGTATGATTAAGGAATTTTATGGTCCAGACAATATTTTTCAGAAAACCCTTCACCTTAAAAGAGCTAGAATATAAATTGAGGTCAAAAATCTTGGAAGGATTTAGCTCATACATCTTACATACCGGTAATCTACTAGTATCTATGGTATAATATTAAGGCTGTTTGATAAAGGATTCCAATGTTATGGCCTAACCAATATTTTTCATAGGATGATTGACCTTGACATACAAAATAGGTCAAGACAAGAGGCCCATGGGGCCACATTGCTCACCTGAGCAACAATGGGCGTTCAAAAGATATTGTGTCATATAGTCCCTCGGTAGAATACCAAAAATTAAATATTGTAAAGTATTCGAATTTTACACTTATTTTTGCATAGACGTAATCTTTCACATTGTACCTTCATGAAATACTATTTTTTACCAGAAGAAGAAAATCCTACACAAGATATAAAACTAAACATTTGGTAGAGGTACACTGTTAAGTTGTTAACTTCCAATTCCCTATATTTTCGTTCTGCACCCCCCCCCCCCCTCTTTGTAAAGCGATCAAAATATATGAGAGCATATAGGTACATTTTTTTTCATCAACTACTTACCGGTACTAGTTATTGTATTTTAAAAAAAGATATAATAGTTATTGTTTTTTATTTTAAAAATCCTACATGTATAGATGTGAAAAAGAACCTCAATGTGCTCAATTCCTCAAATTAAAAACATTCAAAAATTTAATTTGTCTTCTCCATTATAATTAAATGATTGTTATTTACTTTGTGTACAAACCAGGATAATTTTTCCGCTGTGATATTTTCTTAGGAATAGCAATTATTACTTTATCCCCGCAACAGTAATGTTGTTGTTTTTATTTACTCGTGTCTGAAAAACTACCAAAATTAATGTAGATTTCACATTATTTATTGTATAAAGAGGGGGCCCCAGAGAGTAGGTATATACAGAATATCATTCTTTTATTTTGTTTGTACAAGTATTTAACATACTCTAATTCATATAGAATTTCTTATGTTCAACCAAAATTTCAGCGTCAATCGTAGAATTATAAGCAAGATACAGAGCTCACAGTTCGCCTAGGTTTGAGTCATATTTTGTTCACATGAGTTTATTACATTCAGCTTAAGATTTTTAACTTGGTATTTCCTATTCAGCATTTAAAATGGAAAAAAGAATGGCCTAAGATTTTCAATTCTTTTATTCACTCAAGACCAGTTCACTGGTATTTGAGGTTCAAAATCAGTTTATACAAATGTACACAAACACAGTCAATGATCACATGTACAGTAGGAGTAATAATGACGAAAAAAGGTTAAGTTTACAATACAATAAGTTGTTAAAGTTGGTTTCTGGAAGAACAGACTTTGAAAATGTTCTTTAAAAATATTGACAAATTTTTTACTTTTTTAATCTTTAGTTTTTAAGATCTGTGTACAAACATAGAATTGTGAGCAAATCTCTGTATCTTGCTTATAATTCGAAGCTTAACACGCAAATATGGTTAGTAAATAGAAATTGTAAACAATTAAACACAAGAAACATGCACTATAACAAATAAAGAACACAATCTATTTTTTCGAAATGAATCATATATATACATGTATATATACCTACATATTTCCGTCAGCGGTATCAAACTTTATTTAAACTGAATAAACTCGAGAAAATGCCGAGCATCTTAACAAAACCTATTGCATTAATCTACCGTTACGCAAAAGATAATGCCGAATTACCGATAGAATGAATTGTATTTCAGTACTTTTTTGATACATCAGATTTTGCTTAATTTGCGCAGATAAACAGTTAACTGTTTGATTTACCAAAGTCTCTGTTTGATTTGATACGTAAAAATCACGAAATACAGACGATAGTTCCCAGGTTACAAAGCATAAATAATGAAAACGAAACGAAAATCAGAACAAGCTAACACCAACGTCATGTGTGAAAACTGTCAACGCATTGAAATATTTAGCCTCAATTTACTTCATAAAATCGGCACCAATATATTTTGCATGTTTCAAAAATTTTCCTTCATAAGGGAACTGTTGCACAACAAGCAAATTCATCATAGTCAGATCGACCCTTTTTCGTACAATGCAGGGTTGTCTCTAAGACCCGGGAGGCGGGGAATTCCCCCGCCTATAATGCCTTAATTACCCGGCTTTTATTGCATTTCAAACACAATGTAGCTATAAGCAAGACCCCCAGACCCCCTGCTACTTTTTCCATCTCCTCCTTCTATTTCAATTTTTAGAAGAAACCCTGTAATGTCATGGCTGCTTTAAACAAAGAACCTCGTTTTATATTTAGAAGTATGGAATACGAGTCTTGGTAAAATGGGTATGCAAACCCAGGCCGTGGCAAAATAAAAGCCGGGGCAGATCGGCAATCGTCGATTCCAAATACGCATTATTTTGCAGCAATATTTACAGCGATCCTGAAATTTTAATAAGATTGGCAGATTAATAACTGCCAATATTTTGTTTTGCCCAGGCCAAGTTATGCCTACCCATTTTACCGGATGCCGAACCCGAAGCTATTAAACTGATTGAAACACGCCTTTCCTTTATTATTATTCTCGTAATAACTCAGATTTGAAACAGAATTATCC
Organism: Magallana gigas; assembly: GCF_963853765.1. Taxonomy (NCBI): domain Eukaryota; kingdom Metazoa; phylum Mollusca; class Bivalvia; order Ostreida; family Ostreidae; genus Magallana; species Magallana gigas. The sequence continues at coordinate 32,414,748 of NC_088858.1, read as the reverse complement.
CTTAATTTTTGCAATTTATATTTTCCTTCCCATAAGGATAATTTATGCTAAACTACGTTGAATTGGACTCAGTAGTTCTTGAGAAGAGATTTTAAAAAATGCACCCCCCTTTTTCTACAGTTTCAAGGTTTTCTCCGCTTTGAATACAGATCGGACTTTTATTTCTGCAATTTACATTCGCCCTCTCATAAGGATGCTTTGTGCCAAATTTGATTGAAATTGGATAAGCGGTTTTAGAGAAGAAGTTCAAAATGTAAAAAGTTTACAGACGGACAGACAGACAAACGACGGATAAAATGTGATCAGAATAGCTCACTTGAGCTTTCAGCTCAGGTGAGCTAATAAAAAAGTATGGGCCACTTCATCTCTAGATCATATATCTATGTCTATCAAATCAGACAAAGGATTTCAAAAATAAGAACTGGACAATATTTGAATTTTTTCCTCTAAGTTTTGAAGTCCTTCTGTCAAATTATATTCAGGAATGACTGAGAGTGTGTTTGTTCTGATTTGACATTGAAACAAACACAAGGTAAAGGTCAACATTTTTGATAGCCTGGGTAAGCTGATTTATCTGATATTATTGTGCTCTATACATAAAATGAAAAATCATAACAGGGCAAAGTATTTCTTGAAAAACTGCTCCAGACTTCTAAACCCAATACCAAGACGCAGTATCACTTTAAAGTTACTCACTTTATCAAGATATGCATGCTGATACATGTACATAATTATACAAAAAGTTAGAAATTGAAATACAGAATTTCTTACCTCTCCTGCGCCGGTAAATGATGGCTACCAGGACAATAATAACCACTATCACTATTCTGAAAAAAAAATCAGTAGATTGAATAACTTCTATTACGCAGATTTTTGTGTTAAACTTTTCATTTTTAATTGATTTTCTACGGTAATAGTACACCAAAATTTTGAAAGTCAGTCATCTATATAAGTGATAAGAGGGATACAGAGCTCACAATTTTTTGTTCTGTAAACAAGGCATGTGCCATGTTTCTGATTATGCATGTTTGTACAATTATACATGCTTCAATTCTTTTTTAAGCTGACTTTCTGTCTGCTAATTCAGTTTGACCATAAATTTTTAGGAGACCTGGATGGTCAACTAACTTAAAACCATCAGATCTGCATACGATTTTAAGATATATGAGTTGTTAAGCCTTAAGCTATTATTTAGAAAAGAAAAAATCCAGCCATTTAACCTTAAAAATTTGGGTATATCTTTATCTTCTATATCTTTTTATAAAGCTCTTCCTCTAAACAAGCTAAAGGAAGGTGTCTAAAAATGGCCATGAACATCAATCCCTCTTTAATAGTTTCTAGCACTTTTCACATTCAATTGCGTCTAAAAATGGAATTTTTTTTTCTCTAAATTTTAAATGTTTACAGAGCCATGATCTGAGCTTGATTTATATAACAAAGAAGAATTGCAACCTCTGTATCTCTCTTACAACTCAATGACTGACACTCAAATTTTGGCTGACTACAAGAAATGCCTTGCTGAAGCAATGTAAACATTAACAAGGACCAAAGAAAATTTGAACAAAATTGTGACCATGCCCCTGTAAAGTTATTTAATAGATATTTAGAAGAATGAACTTGTAAGTATAAAGGTCAACAGTAAACCAACAAATTGAATATAGATCTTATATACCACCCAGGTGACCCTTAAAAAAACAGATATAAAAAGTTTCAATGGTATTCTGAGTATTATCTGATATTTTTTCCTCAACTTGTCGTGATAGCCAATGCCATTTCCAGGTGTTATTTACACTTTTGTCTACAAGTTTGACATCATGTTGACAAGGAATTCTCAATCACCCTGATGTTTGCATTTACCTTACTAGGATATAAAAGCAAACGTCTGGCTGATGCAGACAAGATCACAGACAAATCAAATTTTTTTTTCAAAAGGGACAAAAACAGGCAAAGATCGAATAAAAAAAAACCTGGAATATCGGAGAGTACTTATAAATATCAGATTCTTTGATTCAAATTAGCGGAATTCCGCTTAATTTCAGAAAAGAATCATTACTGTACATACTATGTACTTTTGAAAAATGATCATTATTATAATTATAAATACTCCTTAATAAAAAAGATTTTCTCCACAAAGTTTCTGGCACTATATTTTTTGTCATGGAAGCTAAACCAAATAACATGTTAATATGGCTGTTTCATGTATGTTTCATATCCCTGACTAAGAGCGCAAATAATGGCTTTTTATCGGTGATACACAATATTTCATACAAATAAACATCAGAATGAAAATATAAATATAAGCATTGAATGCTTAATTAAATGTTAAATGGTAGTGCAAACTTATTTAACTACCTAGTATAAAGAAATTTGTTATAAATATGTTAAATTTTGTTATTATTCATCTCTACGGGACTCAAAATCAGTTCGCTATATCCGTAAATTCGTTATATCAAAATTCAATTCGTTAGAACCATAAAATTTTGCAAACATTTGTTGAAAATTTTACCAGGAACTCAAAAAACTATAGTCGAGAAATGGCTATTTTCGTGTTCGTACTAAACAAGTTTTACTGTACTTATAAAATATAATGCTGTATAAATATGTTAAATAAATGTGTTAACTGTATTTTGTTACATTATATACATTTTGAAAAATGTATATAACCCGCAAAAGCAGGTTATATAAAATTTTTCTGCAATGTCACCACCTTCATATCTTGCATGGATCACCAAAGAAAGCATATCTTATTGTTAAAATGGACATTAACTATGCATTTAGTTTTCCCAATATGAAAATTGGGATTATTTTTGGATAATTATACGGCCCACACCTATGAGGTCCCAGGGGTGGTAGAGCCATGAATTTTACAATTTAGATTCCTCTTAGTATCGAAATGCTTCACCCCAAAAATGGTAACAATTGGCTTTGCAATTTTTAAAGAGAAGAGAAAAATGTAAAATTGTTCCCTGATGATGGTATGCACGACGACGGACGAAAATCAATTCCAATAGGTCACCTGAGTCACTCAGGTGACCTCAAAAAAAAAGAAGATGGAAGATTAAGGCAAGATCAAAATTGTTAATTCTATACTCACAATGATAATACAACTATAATAAGAATGTTCAGATCCAAACCACCATCCTTGTCTAAAAAAAAACGAAAACATGTAAGATTCAAGACAATTATTCTAACAGTTCCTATGATAAGTTGAGCTACAATGATTAAACTTCATGGGATATCTGACATGTAGGATACCTTCGTTAACGCTTGGAGTTGTGGTGTCGACTTCAGTCGAATTATTCTGGACGTCAGTGGTAGAGGCTCCAGATGTGAAGGGTGTTGTTGGCTGAGTAGTGGTCGAGTTGTTGGTACTAAGGACACAAAGTATAGAAAGTAATAGAAAACCAAATAAAGAATGGTAAACTTTTGACACTAGCAATAAAATATATCTGTTCAGATTTTAATGTGATTCTTTAACCTAGTTAATTTAAGTAAAAATCTCAATAATCAGTGTCTGTATGCATATGAAAAAAAAATATGTCCGATGGCCATTATGCAAACAATTTTTACAAAGTACTAAGAAAAGGAATTTTAATCTGATATAATAAAACAATAAGACATCAAACCACAGATTCAGCATTCAAGTGTGTCAAGTGTATATATGTATCATAAGATGCACAATCTAAGCAAAGACAGAACCCAATAATATTTCAGAATGGCCATCAAAGGGCAAGTGTATATATGTATCATAAGATGCACAATCTAAGCAAAGATAGAACCCAATAATATTTCAGAATGGCCATCAAAGGGCACCTGCTCCAAAAACCTTAACCTCCTCCAGCATATGGAACCTATGGCTAAGATTCAGCATAATCAAGCCTGTCTATTGTACATGTATCATAAGATGCACCATCCATGCAAGTTTGATGAAGATAGTTATGACCATGATAACTTAGATATGGCCATCAAAGGGCACCTGCTCGAAAAATATTAACCAGCTACAAAATCCTTCACCTCCTCAAGCATTGGAAATCAATTTATGTGTCAAATTCAGCATCCAAGTCAGTGTATTACTAAATAGAACCAATAATAAAACAGGTAAAGGACCTGCTCCAAAAACTTGATCGAACCAGGTCTAGAAGCCGATGCCAAGGGTGTAACATTAGTCCCCTCCCCCTTTAAAATTTGTCTTATTAAGCTTAAAAATGATCAATTAAAAACTATTTATTTTCATATGACTTACTCTTCTTCACATGCACCATATCCTACGTAAGGTTTAGAGTACCCCTCCTCACACTTCTTGATGCTGCCTAAAATTAAAGAAATATGTGACATAAAATCATACAAGTATTTCTAAAATATCATCCAAGAACAAAAATCAATATCTAACAACTCGCAAATTAATATTAAATATTTAATTATCACTTAATATATATAAATTCAAAATATAAAAGCGTACTGAGGTGTTTTTATATCATCAGCACTTTGGTTCTTAAAAAAATGGCATTTAGCAATCTCAGTTTAGCAATGTTGTATCTATTTCAAATATCATATCAATACATGTTGTTTGAAAACAGCATCAAGCATTCATTTATGCCAGGGCAGAAATTTCTATCTTTGGGATCTAGTCAATCTATACAATGCACATGCACACACATGCGAGATCTTTGTGAGCAGATCAAAGGATTTTATGTTTTTAAACGATAAGATTTTTGTCAATTATAATGTAAACATATTATATTTGGCGTGAATGATAATTGGCGAAAAATAGGGCCACGAAATCAAGAAGAATACGTACAACACTAACATCATAAGATGCATTGAATTGGCATTGTTATAAAAGGAGTTTGAAAAGACTATGATATGTTTAGAATACATGCATTAATTTTCATGTATCAGATAATGTCGGAGGAAAAATTTCTACGTAATACTTGTAATTTTAAAGGTCATTACATGCAGCAATCCAATTCAACATGCAGACAGACTGTGACACTTCCATACAATTGTCATACATGTCTAGGAAAGTTTACCCAAGGTCTCCCAAAACCAACAGCACACACTGTCCATGTCTGCTGCACCACCACTGAAAGCCCCGCAAAACCAAGAAAGCACTTTTCTTACACCATATACAGATTCCTTTTCCATGTATGTTTAAAGCTTACCGAAAGAAGAAAAGTTTTTTGTGTAGATTATTGAGAAGTAATTCAGTATTATTTGTCTTCAACCTTCTATGCTTTCTCTACACTATACAAAAGACCTGAAGAAAAAACTTCAATGTCAACAACTGGTCGTCTTTGCCGAATGGATACAGAAACACTTTAGTTTTGATTAAAATACAATATATTTTTTGTGCAAAAGCCTGTTCTCAAAAACACAATGTTCTATCCATGTCTATTTCAGCAAATATCATATTGTTCATGATACACAAAAAATTGCTCATATGTAACAAACAAGAGGCCTACAGGCCTTGGTGGTCACTTGAGTACCATAGAAGGTGTCATTTATGCATTTTAAGATACATTTTGGAGTCTTTATTGCACATTGTTTTATTTGATACATGTTGCTGTAACTAATGCATCAAATGTTCATTGATATAACATTTAACTAACGAAAAAATAACTATCAGACTGGGAGTTATTTTAGTCGATTACCAAAGTTCACACTTTCTAACATTTGCTATATACTTAGAATGAGCTTGAGGAATAATTACAATAAATCATTAATATCAACTAAACTGTGGTCTTAACTTATGTAATTAATAATTACACATATTTACTATAATCATGATGATTAATTAATCATATTTTTTCCAAAGCTCAATACAGATCTGAAGCAAAGTAAGTTCTGAAATTATCCTAATTAAATTTAGACTTGTAAAACTGCTTCTATACAATATGCTAAACATGTTGAAGATCTAACAACAAATATTCAAATTTTTCAGTGTTTTTGTCTGTTAAAACACTTTGAATCCATGTTGTAATTTACAGTTCAAAAAATTTGATTAACATATTGTTCGGGTCCAAGTGAGGTTTGCATTATTAAAAGAAATTAAAATCACATAAATATGTCAATATTACATTTTATCGTACAACTGCTGAAAATTATATATAAATGTAAGTAATAAGGAATCATTCCTTGAATTATATGAGATGATAATTTCGGTCAGAGCGTGATCAATTTTATTGGATTTGACCACCCCCAGACCAAAATTATCACCTCATAATACTCAAAGAATGATTCCCTATGTATTTCCTAACATAAATTCCAAATTACCTGTTACTCACTGCACTAATATCAAATATATTGTATTTTCTAGAAAACTTACAATTTTGTGTCAATCCCCAATCTACTGGAATATCAGACTCTGCCTTATTCCATTTATCACAGTTTCGATAGTCATCACCACAGTAACCTTCATTCACATTACAAATACAGATCTTCTGTGCTCCATTGATATTGCAATTATGTCCATTTACAAGTAAACCTAAAAAAAATATTCACACATTTGTGAGATTTATTGTTACGGAGAGACAAAATTAAAAATACTATAGTTAGATATGATACATATTGGGTTTTTTTTGTGTTCCTAACTCACACACAGTGTACAACTCCTATACAAAACACAATATTGCATCCAAAAGGACCCCGCTGCCCTATATATACATAGAGGTTTTTCTGTTTGAATGTGCAAATTTGAGGAGATTGAGAGTCAACTAAAATTTATTAATTTTTTTTTTATTCAACTTTTTAATTATCTTAATCTGTATACAGCAAAACTCGTTTATAACGAATTTCAAGGGACCATAGAAAAAACTTTGTTATAGCCGTAATTCACTATACGTTTATAACGAATTCGTAAAAAATATTATAGTGAATTCGTTATAAAATAATAAAGGGTTTTTCCGGCTAATAGTTTTCTAAACTATCATTAGTTATAAAATTAGTATTACCGTCATTTACAAAAAATGTCAATATAACCATTTCATTTCAATTTTAAAAAAATTCCATATACTATTTGAATTTGAGTATTTTATATATGCATCTTAAAATTGCATGTTTCTTCAATGAAATTTGAAATGGAAAAAATTTGTTATAAAAATGATAAAATACGTTAAAATTTTGCCAGCAGGGGTCTTAAAATTACTTCATTATAGCCGTGTTCGTTATATACATTAATTTTCTATAGGTTTATATAAGAAATTTGCCGGGACATGAATAATAATTCGTTATAGCCGTAAATTCGCTATATCCATGTTCGTTATATTCAAGTTTTGCTGTATATTTTTTTCATATTCTAAGATTTATGATTTGCTTGATTGTACCTTTCACAATGGTTTAAATTTCACAGGATTCACAGATAATCAATTTTTCTTTTGATTACAAAATAAGCATGATTTTTTCAAATAGATTTCTATATGAATAAAGAAAAATTCCGTATAAATAAATATTATTATATAACAGTAACTGAATAAATTCAAAGGCTTGGATCTCGTCAGGTTGCCAGGCGTGGATCATCAGAGCAAACAAGATGCTAAATGTCTATGGCTATGAGACATGATCAAGCTCTTTGAATAATAAATTTATTTTATACCCTTGTCTGTTCAAAAGTTTTAATTAAAAAACTATCTACTTAAAATTAATAGTATGATGTTTAATTATACAACAAAGCTTCTTTAAAAATACTCTTTTAAAACGTGCTAAAATACAGACGTTATTTAATGCATACTACATCATCAGTTTCAGAGAGTGGTGATACAGAATCGGAAAACCACAAAGTGGTGATCCAGAAAATCTTATCACACTCTGTAAAATTGACAGTATAAAGAAAGGAAAATTGATGGGTATATAGTAAGTATGAATTTCTCTTTCCCTTGCTTTATTTTTTACTTTGGTCCAAATAGCTAGTTTTTGTTAACAGAGGAGTCAGGTTAAGTATTAAGTCAGGGAATGTAAAATTTTTGACCCATTTAATTGCTTGAGAAAAAATAATCATATTTTATTAATGCACAATATTTGCAGTGGCTTAATGTTTGTGGAAAATTGTCAAATCACGAACACAGTGAAATTAAAAACATGTACGTACTGCAAAGTTTTCCACATCTACGGTATCTAAAGTTTTTTTTTACGTAAGTAATGATTTCAGGTTTTAGCCAAAGATTTTTGTTGTACTCACCTTCAGGGCCACAATTACAATCAGGTTTTGTACAGACTTCATATTCTGGTACTTGAAGATGATAAGTTAAAGTGCTTGTGTCCATTTCGTTCAGATTAAATGTGCCATTTTTACAGGGAATACACTCATCCTTCCCAGGTTTGGCAGAGTTGGTCGAATCACAGAGAATAAAAAACTGATCTACAAGTTGATATATAAGTTTGAATTTTTGAGACTGATTACAAATACAGACCTTGAAATATACCATCATCACACCACACATTCAAATTATTGGTATCAAATCACTCAGGAAAAAAACTTTAACACCTGTAAATGTCATTGTTCAATTCATCAAATAAAGAAACCAATATTTTAGACAATCATTTTCCTCTGTCAAAAACACTTTTAAAAAAAGGACTTATAACATCAGAGGCCTATTAACAAGAGGCCTATGGGCCACATCGCTCACCTGAAAAACCCCAATTGGGATGATAAAATCAGCTTAATAGAATCATAATACAAACCATCTGGACAATATTGTATAGTACATGTAGAACCTGTATAAATAAAGATTCATTTTTCCCCTTGGATAATCTTATTCTTATTATCATTAGTCTCCTTTTTAACAGGATAATTTTATAGTCATAACACATGTTGAGCATTGCAGTTCTCAAAAAGATCCTAAACAATTGTTTATGTATATGGGATATAAACATACATCAAACTCTGAGCCCCTTGTGACGCCCAAGAATTGTCCAGGGGCCAAAGTCTACACAATTTTAAAGAATCACCCGGCTGATAAGTTTCTGATAAGAAGATTTTTAAAGATTTACTCTATATATTCCTATGTAAAAATTTGAACCCCCATTGTGGCCCCATCCTTCCCCCAGGGTTAATGATTTTCACAACTTTAAATCTTCACTACCTGAGGATGCTTCTAAACAAGTTTCAGCTTTCTCGGCTGATTCGTTTCAGAGAAGATTTTTAAAAATTTACTCTGTATATTCCTATGTAGAAATTTGACCAACCATTGTGGCCCCACTCTAACCCCCTGGATCATGATTTTCACAACTTTAGATCTACACTACCAGAGGATGCTTCCAAACAAGTTTCAGCTTTATCGGCTGATTAATTTCTGAGAAGGAGATTTTGTAAGATATACCCTATATATTCCTATGTAAAATTTTGACCCCCTATTGTGGCCTCATCCTACCTCCAGGGGTCATGATTTTCACAAATTTGAATCTACACTACCTGAAGATGCTTCCACACAAGATTTAGCTTTCCTGGCTGATTAGTTTCTGAGAAGATGATTTTTAAAAGATTTGCTCAATATATTCCAATGTAAAAATTCAACCCCCCCCCCATTATGGCCCTATCCTTCCCCAAGTGGTCATAATTTTCACATCTTTAAATCTACACTTCCTAAGGATGCTTCTACACAAGTTTCAGCTTTCCTGACCAAATGGTTCTTGAGAAGAAGATTTTTGAAAATTTCTAAAAAAAAATTTAAATAATTCCTAATTATCTCCACTTGAAAAAAGGCATGGTCCTTAATTTTCACAACCTTGAATCCCCTTTGCCTAAGGGTGCTTTGTGCTAAGTTTGGTCAAAGTTGGCCCAGTAGTTTTTTGAGATGATGTTGAAAATGTGAAAAATTTACGGACAGACGGATGGACACACAACAGACAAAATGTGATTAGAAAAGCTCTCTTGAGCTTTCAGCTCAGGTGAGCTAAAAATTGTTTAAAATATTGGTTTTTGTGAATTTCATGTCAAAATATTATTAATATTGTAAAATTCTGAGCATTGAAAACTGTTTTTACTTACTTTTGAGACATTTCTTTGGTAAACAGTAATAAGAATCTCTATGGAGCACTTGAGCATTTGTCTCAATTCCAATACCAACGACCTGTGAAAACAGGATTTTATTTAGAGATAAACTTTTTAACAAAATATTTTTTGATCCTTTATATTCTGACTTGATACTAGCTTAACAAAAATGTTTTTAAAACAAAGGTAATCACAGATAACAAAGCTCACAGAGACAAGGCATCATCTTTATGAGGCATCACCTTAATGAAACCACCTTTATCATATTATATGAAAATCATAGAAATGATTCTTGGATATTCAAAAAGAACATAATATCAACACAATTTATATAACGTTCAGACATTGATATCATTAAACCATAGCAAAAGTATTGATTACACTAGTACAAAGGTCAAAAAATGAAACCAGAATTTATGTGACCAAGGATGAGTTGTTTACATTTCGAGTAGTCTCCCTTTTTATTCAATACAAAGCCTGTACATCGCTAAACCTAAAAAAAAACTCTATGATTATTTCACTCCAAAGGATATAATACAAAGTATTTTATTTGTCTGCTAAATCATTGTTGTTAGAAATAATTGGTCCAAAAAATTCAGGTGATGACGAGACGTAAGTAAACGTCGGCCATTTTGCGAACTCATTTATCAGTTAATGGACAACTACTGTATATATGTAACGTTATTTGCAATAACTTCCAGCGATCGTGAATAACCCGCTCTGTTGAACACGCATATATTTCATCTTTCGCCCCTCACTACATCCACAACCCCCTATACACCCCTCTAAAAATGAAAATAAAAATAAGTATATTAACTTACAAAGTATATCAGAATACATGAAAAAAGCGTCATCATGGTCATATCTATGAAGTTGACGTTCCGCCGCGCTGAGATATCTGTTGCTGTTGATAAACTGTTGCTTCCACCTAAACAATGAATAAAATATAATTTTGTTCCTCTGTAAAAAGTAAACTGTGTTTCTCTGTAGGATATTACATTCAGAATAGCTACTCTTTCAATAAAACTGCTAGGAAGTATTCAGAACACTTGCACTGTCACGGTCTCGCAAAATCACATGGGCGGAAATGCATAACGGTTATTAAAAAAGAAGATCGTTAGATGGAAGAGATATTCCCGGATATTTTTCAATTTTCATTATTAATAATCAACCAATCTACTTGAATTTTTCAGGATATGTCAACAATCAGTATAACTGTATTCGCTGTAAATATTTCTGTAAAACAATGTGTATTTAGAAATTAATCGACGATTGTTGGTTTTCAAGTTGGTAAAATGGGTAGGCAAACCCGGGTCGACATTTTACGGTTTTGTGGACTTATTTAAGACAAAACTGAATATTTCACGTTTAATTCCGGTAAAACATAGGAAATATTAATAAGAAATAGTCATTTATTGAACGGAAAGTAAAAATTCTTCAATAAATAACAGTTTTTAAGAAAAACCGGGTCATTAAAACCGGATCCGAACATCCGGGACAAACTTAAAAATTCCGAAATTATGAGGATGTTAGCTATCACAAATATTGTGACATTGCCCAGCTCTAACCACAAGGAGGTATCCTCATTAGAGCCTAAATTGAATTGAAAAGGTGAGTAATGTTTTGGTGTTACACATTAATTTTAATTTTCAATAAATATTTAAAGAAATTATTAAAACCACTATCTTTTTTTTTCTATTAAATTTTGTTTTTTGTAAATTTTATATATCACTAATTATTTAAAAGAGCTGTGATAATATGAACGCATGCTGGGTTTTTCGTGGATTTTTGGGGTTTTTTTTTTTTTTGGTTTTTTTTTTAGTTTTTTGTAAGCAATCAATATGCCCTCTATTTAACAAAATATAATTATTTTACAACATTAATTATCATTAAATTAATATCACAAAATTGCAACCCCATACCGCGACAAATACAGCATATCAATTCATTATTTCCTGCCCGATGAGATAAAAAGACAAGATGTATACAACATTTACTTATTCAAAGAAAATACACATTTTATAATTCATACCTACTTTAAAGAAAAAACAAACTACAGAACAGACATCAGATTGATGTCCATGTGCTGAATGAGAAAAGTAAGTTTTGTGAAAGCTTTATAAAGGTTTTTTGAAAAGCACTCAACTCATTATAGAATAATATTAAAGCTAGGCAGAGTATCAGTGATCTTTATTCTCAAATTATGTGAATTATTGTAATGAAAAGTAACGTTAATAAAACATAGATAATATCCATGTGGGAACATAGACACGCAACTATTACGGAATTATCAAGTTTGTCCCGGGTGATCGGATCCGGTTTTAGTGACCCGGTTTTTCCTTAAAACTGTTATTAATCGAAGAATAATTATTTTCCGTTCAATAAATGACTACCTCTTATAAGTATTTCATATGTTTTACCGGAATTAAACGTGAAATGTTCAGTTTTTTCTTAAATAAGTCCACAAAACCGTAAAATGTCGACCCAGGTTTGCCTACCCATTTTACCAACTTGGAAATCAACAATCGTCGATAAATTACTTAATATACATTGTTGTGCAGAAATATTTACAGCGAATACAGTTATATCAATTGGTATACTCTGTCCCGAGTTTTTGCTTCCACCACTTTTTGCTTGATATTTCAATAATAGTAAATACCTTTGTGCTCAAACTAAGTTCATCCACTAATATAAAAAATGTCCAGCTTAGATTATCTGTTTTGAAACGCCCCCTCTACCACTTCAGGTTTCAATACACATCCCGAAATTGAAAGTCTACGGATATTTTGCATTGCAACAGCCATTACTAAGCCCGGATAATAACGTTAAAAAATTGCGCGATGTATTCCGAGTGTATTCCGAATGGAGAAAAGATGTAAACATTCCCCATTAAATCTCCGTAAGGAATCTGTTTTCGTTCCCGTGAATTTTTCTGAGTGGAAAGGGATAATTTGTTCAATGAAGATATCTTGGATATATTTCCTTTTAACGATTTCAACTGTCTTTCTTTCACAGGTATGTGTAATTTTATTAAAAATCATCAAAAAGCGATGGAAGCAATAACTTGGGACAGACTATAACATATCCTGAAAATTTCAAGTAGATTGGTTGATTATTAACAAAGAAAATAGAAAAATATCGATCTGCCCCGGCTTTTATTTTGCCCCGGCCCGGGTTTGCCTACCCATTTTACCAAGACTCGTATTCTATGGCACAACAATAGTATACGGAGTCGGACAGAAAACTATATTTAAGAAGTGACCCATACTTGCCAACTGATCCGATTTCGTCGGGTCACACCCGATTTTTCAACCCTTCACCCGATTATTTTTTATGACCCGGCGGGTCATGCTTTTCACCCGATTTTTGTCGAACAACCCGAAAATCTCCCGATTTCCGGATTTGGTTCGTAAATTACGTTGCGCGTTTGACTTCCAGTTATGAACCCAAGCTGAGCTTGGATTTACGTAACACGTAAACAATGCCGATGGCTATAACAGACACATTATGTGTAATTATTATCGTGAGTTGTTTTGACTAAGCGAAGGTTCAAATCATTAAGTGTGATTGCTTCCAATAAGAAAAGGTCTTCATCGGGGCCAGCGGAATCAAACCCAACAAAAAGAAAACGATATTTTTGTACCTATATCAACATATCTGGGAAAATGAATTCCCATAAGTAAAACAAAGTAATCGAGTACAAAACGAGGCTTTTATGTTCTATATAACGCACATTTGAATATTGGATTTTGTGCCCAAAATGATCTGACTAAACATTCAAAAACGCTAAGTCATATATAGGATGCTTTTTAATACACATATTAACTCTTCCAAGTTACTTACAACTTTCATGCCATCATTTACAGAGTTCAAAAGCAAGGTAAATGTAGCAGAAACTCTTTTTGCATTTTTTTTAGCTGAACACAACCTACCATTTTCTGTGTCAGATCACTTTGCAAAATTCAAAATCAGCAACTGTTAGTTAAAATGCTTCTTTGCAATAAAACATTACACATAAGTTTTTAACACATATTTCTATTGTATATACCTATGAAATGCATGGTAAATATGTCGTGAATGTCGTTACGCGTTTCAAGTCTCGGGGAGAATGTTTCAAACATACGATTTCCTTAATTTTTGTCCAGTGAAAGGACAACTCATGAGTTAACTATGTGCAAAATCTTTTCATACTTAGGGACCAGGAAGAATATTTATCACAATGATGGACCGGTACAAATAAAAATATCTAGTATCAAAAAAATTGACATGTCCCATGATGGCTTTCACATTGAAAAAAAATATGTGTCCCATGCGTTTAGGGGACCAAGCAAAATTTATCACCATGATGGGAACGATAAATTTGAACAGGCATGGGACAATGACTTTTTTCATGAAAAAAAGCATGGGACCCAAACTTTTTTTGTATTTTAAACAAAAGAATTCATTTAAGAGGGATCTGATCGAGATACATGTACTATATATAGCTCTCCTTGTTATCTGAAACTGCTACTTTTAACTTGCACTAACATTCTATGAAAAGATATCTTGTCTTAAAATTAGATGGCTTAATATGCAATTCTAAGAAAAAAAATGCCTCATATATTGCCAATTCCATAGAGGTATATTAAGGGAAATTATATGGCCAATTGGCCATTTAAGTGAACCCACCATTTCCACTTTTCTCTTTTTAACACAGATTCATAGGGCTTTACTTCAATAAAACATATTTACTTAATCTGTTAGAGGTCAGTTGTTGTTCAACCTCCTTGAATAAGAAACCTAATTATTCAATACTACATTCATCTACATGATGTTATCATTTTTAAAGCATTACATCTCTTAGAAATACCCTTACATGTGTCATATTTGGTGTCATTTTGAGTAACATGTGTTTTAGAGTTAACTCCCTATCTTTTGATTTTCATTAAAGGCATTAGTTTGAAATATTTTACCTAATACATGTATTATGAAACTTATGGTCATTTCCTTGAGTCATTTCTCACACATATGTAATGGAATCATTATGATGTTAAGAATTGCTCCTTTTTGGTTAATTGGATATCATGATTTGTATTTTTATTCACATATAGATATGCTGTTCTGCATGTGGTTTCTTGTTTCCATGAAAAAGGAAGCTAACATGTCAATCATATTTAGTGAATATCTTAATATCTATTCTGGTTTCTAGTCTCCTAGCTTTCATTAAACTTTGCTAAAAAAGCAAGACCTACAAGTGTGATGCCAGTGCCTTAAATTAAAAAAAAAATTCAAACACACCAGGGTAGCTGGAGACGGATTATGAAAAATGTTCAGACTTAGTATGTGTTTCTACATTTTTGATGCATATATACAATAAAAGGGTAAAAATATGATGATTCTTGTTCATTTCAATAGTACGGTAATAATTTTGATGTTATTTGAATAATGTTAATGGAGACAACTGGAAAAATTGGGGGGGGGGGGGGATTCAACTTTATTCAAAGGGTGGTTATATTTGGTATGGTCAAAAATTTGCCCCCAATTTTAACCAATTTTTAAATAGTATCATTTACAAATGAAATCTTCATAAATCATCATACAGAGGATGCCTATCACTTTAATTTTGGTTTTAGTCATCATTTTTCATTCGCCGTTTATCTATGACGTCACCTAAATTACCCAATTCCTGCAATTTTGCCAACAAATGAAAATATTTTTTTTTTTATATTTTACATTCAGAACATCTTCACAATGTCAGGGGTCCTGAGTCCACTTGCGCCACGACAAAATGATTAATTTAAAATACTTTTGAACATTATTTGAAGGATTTATTTCTAGCGTTATTTTTCTGGGTTTACTCTGAGTTTACTAGAGTGGACCCAGAGTAAACCCAAAGTAAACCTGGGGTGGACGCAGAGAGTAAACCCAGAGCAGAAGTATATGCTACATGTGTATAATTTGGAATATACAAGGGGCAGGAATTACAGGCAGTAAGATGGTAAGATAAAAGACGGGTCTGCTTCACACTTCAGTGCGTACAGTTGACCCCAAAAGCAATTCCTGAGTAAACCCAAAGTAAACCCTGCATGAATAAACCCCGACTGGACCAAAATTTTCAAAAAGTAAACCCCAAGAGTAAACCCAGGGTTTAGTTGGGTTAGGTTGGGTCTGATCAATACAGTTACTGTATATTCTCTCTAATCTTGCTAAGAGAGGACGATACCCATGGACAGTCTTCCAATATGATGATGCGCAGCTTGACCTATAAACTGACCTGTTTCAGATCTTATACAAATTTCTCTAACACGGGCTGTTTTAATTCTTTCCCAAAATTCCAATTTATGCAAGCGCAGTTGAAGTTTCATCCGAACTTTAGTCAGCCCGCAGCAGGCTAAAATTCTTGATATTCAAAAAGTTTTTATTTCAAATCAAATTGCCACTGTTAAATAAATTGTCTATTTGAAGTGCAAAAAGGTCAAGAAAAAAAAAATTATGCAGCTTTATCTACAGATCTGCAGCAGCTATGTCTGTTTATGCCCAGGACTTCAAGAGAAAATGCTAAAAATTTAAAAACTTCATTATCGACTTAAAGTTTGCAACTTTACATTATATTAAATAAATAAAACTGATGGAAATGTGAACGTAAGTACAGGTAACTAAAGTAACTATTAAATTTATGCTGACAGTTTGATTGTTTTTCCAGTCAGAAAAAAATGCTCATTAAAAAACTCTGATGCCAAAAAAAAAGTCGATTTTTTCATTTCAATGATTTAATATACCGGTACATCATTTTTACAATGAAAAAATGAATGGTAATGAAAGACTTGGTACTCAACAGTCAATTAACCACTAATACAAGTATTCAACAATAAAATCTTAAACACCATAACATCACAGGCAGGGGATATAAGATATTATCATTGAAATCATAACACCAATGCCTTATATCACAAGATATCATATCACCTATGGCTCATTCCAATACTGATGTACCAAAAATTAATATAGAAAACCCCCAAAATTGGTAATTATATTCAAAACAAGTATTTACTAGTAGTACTAATATGGAATTAGCAAATACGGGTATTTTATGAGGGACCAATATTTGTGGATATCAAAAATATCTTCTTTAATTGTCACATTTACCAGCAAAGATGTACAATCCTGACCCATATTGAGAAAATAGGTGGTTTATACCAGTAAATGCACACTCTGGACCATGGCTTGAGACGCTGAGGTACTTTTATACCGGTATGTACCTGCTATAAAGAGTTTCGATCAATTTCAATAAATGTAATGATTCATAAGGGAAATAGTCACTCTCAAATACCACCCTCAATACACAAGTCAGTCTATTTTAAAGAACAAGTACATGTACTATTGATTCCCCTAAAAAAAACCTCGAAAAACGAATTGACACCATGACTTCAAAGGAGCTGTGGAATCCTTAATACCGTACTTGTTGTGGCTAATTTACGTGTACATTGTTAACTATTTAATTATTGGTGGGGATGCATTTTTGTAAATTTGTTTGAACATACAGTGTACAATTCTTTGGGAATGTAAAATTTACATTAAATTCATAGTTGATGGGTACAAAAATATATAGAGCCAGCAAGATTTTTAACGATTCCTCAGTATGATGATCATGAGCTTTTGCATAATCTTGGTCTAAAAAACAAATCTAAAAAAAACCATTGTGTTTAATATGCTCACACTTATAATTATAATATCTAAGAGAACGAGACGCAGATCTTTAAAACATACATAAAAATCTTTTTTCATCATAACCGCTGGAATCAAACTATCATTGTTAAACTTAAAAACATTATGACTACGGTACATGGATATTAATGCTGGGAAAGCACCATTTGTATGACAATGTTCAAAACATTCAACCTTCCCTTTTTAAAAACAAAAACAAAAAACTTGACAGAAAGCTTTCTACATAATCATAAATACATGCATTCATCTAACCAAATTTATTTTTTCTTCAGGGGTGTACCAGAAGTTTATGAAAGAAAAATTCTGTTGTTCATAAAACATGCAAAGTATCAGTCAGTAAAGATAAATGAATGCATAAAATAAACAATAACATATTGTTTATTAAACTAAATCTCATTTAAATATCTAATCTGAAGAAGTAAAAAAAAATTACATAAAAACAGTTTTGTACATGATTAACATTAACAACAACACATAAAATTTGAAAATTACTGGGAGAGAAAATTTGTTCTACATTAAAATCAAATACACTAGTTTTTTTGTACATATATAATCTCAGGTACACTTAAAAACCGAACAAAGCAGAGATAAGTAAGACAAAGACATCAGTAGTGCATGTAAAAAAACATCTTCATAAATAAATTTCTCTTATTATATAAAATCACTTTCTGTACAATAACTTAAATAAAATTCAAAGTACATGTAAGAAGATTATGTCAATAGATATGTTTGAATTCTTTACACCCCCCCCCCCTTTGCATAACACTTCCTGAATAGCCTTCTTGAACACAATTCCACGGAATGTTGTTTTAAAAGTCTGCATTACTTCTTACATGTATACTGTAGATTCCTGATTATATAAACACAAAGAATTAATATAAATATACACAATATAAAGAGAAGCACCACTCCTGGATTTTATAAAATCTTGTTTTTATTTTTTTTGTGACAGTAAGTAACGGTATACCAAAACTTTGGTGGACATGGTTTAATAATCTAGTACAATTTGATACAAAGCATTTGAATCAAGGGATTAACTTCTTGCATAAAATAAGGAATCTACAGTACCCATCCTACAGGATCTATAATGATATTTCTATTTCTATATACCCTGTAGCTAAAAAAATAAAATTTTCTGCAGACTTCTTGTATATCCAGAATTCATGATATGGAATGGCAAGATTGATCGAGTGATTGAGCTGCCTGATTTCAATACTCTCTTTCGACAGGCTGTTCCTCCTGACCCTAAAAATAAATTTGATATAAAGCAATAAAGAACAAGATGCATAAAAGAGATTACCCAGTAATCAGTAATTAATTTTCAATATATAAATAAAGCCTATCTCTGCATGGGGTTTATAGCTTCTAAAATGAAGAGTAAACAAAATTATTGAAAATGGAACAAATGTATGGAACACTGTATATGTACTTTAAATGTTAAAGGAGTTCCATTCTCTCACCAGAGGTCATGCAACACAAGCTTCACTTATACCACTGTCAATGCCTGTAATATGGTCACTCACATGATCAAAAGCAAGCTTACCGGTAGTTAGCATGTGGCAAGTGATGTTTCGTATCCCCTGCACAATCAGCTTAGAGGGGAGGACACTATGCAAAGACTTACCAGTAGTTGGCAAGTTTAAAAAGATCATAGGAGATGATATTGCAGATGATTTGTATAAAATCAATGATGAATCAAGAGAGTGCAGACACTGCTTTTTTTTTAGAACTTTTGAACAGCTGTCAAGCTAGATCATGTGATCCAGAGTTCAATTCTAGTTCTCACAGTAACTTTGAAATAAAAATGTTTAAAGGTATAAAATATCAAAACTGAATGATTTATAAACCATATTCATATATAAAAGAAGTAAATTACATGAACATTACTTTTAAGAGCATAGCAGGAACAACTACTCTGGATAGAAAATAGAGGAGTTCAGCAATGGGCTGGCATAATGAAATCGCTTTTTTTTTCTTCAAAAAGACAAAGGGAAAGTGCAAAACGAAAATATTGACCTGTGTCTTGCCAGATTTCTGGATTGTTTGGACATTCTTTGAGTCTTCTGAAAGACCAATGCCAAGGTCTTCTGATGTGGTTTGGGGAGATCCTCCAAACGATTCTACCAAAGAAAACAATACAACACTGCAATACATTAACTGCTTCTCTTAATTGAAAAGCTTTACAAAATAATGATCCATAACATTGAAACCAAAGAATTCTAATGATTCAACATTTAAAATATACCTCTTATAGCTAACTTGTGTATGAAATTAGTCAACTCTAAATCAAATATGGGTCTTAATATATTAGTTGAACTATGTATGATTTATGGAATTTTGACAGATTGACTGGAGAACATTTGAAACAGCATTATATATTCTGTTAAAAAATTCAATTGCTATATTTCAAACCTTTAGAGATGGATAAATGGGGTGAAATTGAGTCCCCTCTTAAACCACTCTCTGGCTGACTGTCAAATATGGATGAAAAGTCTAAATCGCTCCCTTTTAATAAAATAAATAAAGAGTAAATAAATTCTGCTTTTCATTATTTGCTAATTAATTATTAATGGATAACAGAGAGAGAGAGAGAGAGAGAGAGAGAGAGACAGAGAGATAAAGAGAGAGAAGAATGATTTTATATACATATTAATGCAAATGACTATACAATAAATATACCGGGTACCTATGGGATCATCATATAAGTCATCTTTTATGGTGGGACTTTGTCCAGATTCAGACAGGTCCTTTTTTCTCTCAGATTCTTCTAGATCATCCTTTCCCTTCAGATGCTCTTGTTTCTGACTAGCTTCTAGAGAATAAAACCAGAAAATAAACAAATATAACTGTCAGATTGTTCTGAGCAAAGTTTTGGACGCTCTTTATTCAGCCAGGAGAAAATAAAGCAAAGCATGACACATGTAATTATGTATGTAATCATAAATTATCGTAGAAGAGAATGGCACTATAAATGCTTATCAATTTCATGTACGGTAAGCTTGTATTTTTTTTTTTTTAAATATTTTTTTTTAAACTGAATCATCTTTCAATGACTTTTACTCTACTGCTTTCATTTTGATTCAAGTTTCATTCATTCAAGTTTTTAGCATTTCTGCAGTCTTTGACCGGCAAATGGTTCTGTGTTCATATGAACTGCAATATCTATGATGACTTTTCTTCCTATTTTGTTGTTATGATGATAATATGTGGCAAAAATATATTTCAATGTGGTTAAGATTAAGATATTTTTTTTAAATTCAGGTTACATTTGATTTTTCTTTTTAAAATTCAACTTAAATGAAAAAAAAAATGCTATGAGGGCCATTTTGAAAATCATTTATTGTATGCAACTGAAGTTTTGTCTGCTAGATGCCCCAAATGCAAATATACTAACAAGATTT
This sequence comes from Magallana gigas, assembly GCF_963853765.1. Classification (NCBI taxonomy): domain Eukaryota; kingdom Metazoa; phylum Mollusca; class Bivalvia; order Ostreida; family Ostreidae; genus Magallana; species Magallana gigas. The sequence goes on along the minus strand of NC_088858.1, from coordinate 32,393,658 downwards.
TCTAAAGATTACCTCAATACTTATCCAATATTAATGCTCTCTGTCAAGGTAGGGGGTGTTAATATGAATTTTACAATTTATGAATTTCTTCCCCAAAGATGCCACATACCAAAAAATAGTCAAAATTAGCACAATTGATTCGAAGGAGGAGTTAAGAAAATGTTTTAAAAGTTAGCAGATGACAAAGGATGGCCAGTGAAAGAATTATTGTAAATGTATAATATTTTGCATGCACAATATAAGCTGCAATAATGTAGCCCTCTCCATTTTTTTATTTGACTTTCTGGAAAGGCAAGCCCTAGCTCTATAAAAAAAAAACAAGAGGCTAACACCTGAGTACCATAGTCTATACACAGACCTGTTGAGGAATCTCACATGCATCTAATTAAGTTTCATTCTGGAGTAAAAAAAATAAATATACCGGTACCTATGGGATCATCATATAAGTCATCTTTTATGGTGGGACTTTGTCCAGATTCAGACAGGTCCTTTTTTCTCTCAGATTCTTCTAGATCATCCTTTCCCTTCAGATGCTCTTGTTTCTGACTAGCTTCTAGAGAATAAAACCAGAAAATAAACAAATATAACTGTCAGATTGTTCTGAGCAAAGTTTTGGACGCTCTTTATTCAGCCAGGAGAAAATAAAGCAAAGCATGACACATGTAATTATGTATGTAATCATAAATTATCGTAGAAGAGAATGGCACTATAAATGCTTATCAATTTCATGTACGGTAAGCTTGTATTTTTTTTTTTTTAAATATTTTTTTTTAAACTGAATCATCTTTCAATGACTTTTACTCTACTGCTTTCATTTTGATTCAAGTTTCATTCATTCAAGTTTTTAGCATTTCTGCAGTCTTTGACCGGCAAATGGTTCTGTGTTCATATGAACTGCAATATCTATGATGACTTTTCTTCCTATTTTGTTGTTATGATGATAATATGTGGCAAAAATATATTTCAATGTGGTTAAGATTAAGATATTTTTTTTAAATTCAGGTTACATTTGATTTTTCTTTTTAAAATTCAACTTAAATGAAAAAAAAAATGCTATGAGGGCCATTTTGAAAATCATTTATTGTATGCAACTGAAGTTTTGTCTGCTAGATGCCCCAAATGCAAATATACCGGTACTAACAAGATTTTCTAAAGATTACCTCAATACTTATCCAATATTAATGCTCTCTGTCAAGGTAGGGGGTGTTAATATGAATTTTACAATTTATGAATTTCTTCCCCAAAGATGCCACATACCAAAAAATAGTCAAAATTAGCACAATTGATTCGAAGGAGGAGTTAAGAAAATGTTTTAAAAGTTAGCAGATGACAAAGGATGGCCAGTGAAAGAATTATTGTAAATGTATAATATTTTGCATGCACAATATAAGCTGCAATAATGTAGCCCTCTCCATTTTTTTATTTGACTTTCTGGAAAGGCAAGCCCTAGCTCTATAAAAAAAAAACAAGAGGCTAACACCTGAGTACCATAGTCTATACACAGACCTGTTGAGGAATCTCACATGCATCTAATTAAGTTTCATTCTGGAGTATGACTATATGACTATAAAACCTATAATGTTAGCAAAAAAACTTAAAGATCATAATACATATAATACATGATAATGCATCATAATGCATGACCTGATATTGAAAAGGTGCAAGACTCTGATGAAATTTACAATATTAGTAAAGGGCTTCATGGTCTACAAAATTATGAATTCAGTTTTTCTTATAGGTGTGTGGGAGTAGAGAAGATAATTTTTAGACATTATATGCATTTACACTATTACATCTATTTTGGTCCTGCCCTATAGTCAAATTTACAATTTTAGTAAAGGGCTTCCTGGTTAATATACGGTAATTATGAAGTCAGTTTTTTTTACAGATGTGTGAGAAGATTTTTTAACATAATATGCATGAACACTATATGGCCATTAAGTTAAAAATGTAAAATTGTTAATTCACAATGCATGGCGACGGATGAAGACCAACTGAAAAAGGTCAACTGAGTGCCTCAAGTGACCTAAAAAAGGGGGAGAGGGTTACAATACATCATTTAAATTTGAATTAGCGTAATTCTGGATGCATTCTGATACATATATGTATTGCATTAAGCAATATACAGTACTTGATTTAGTCGAGGCCGCTTTCTGCCAAAAACCACTAAAAAGAATACACAGTCAAATGTACTACATTTCCAGTATGTTACCTAAATTTTACACACACAAAAAAGATAATAATATACCTAAGGAATCTATTGGTACATTGTAACAGCTGTCTTGAGGTTGGCTCCCTGTAGGTGCAAACATATCTTTTTTCTCGTTTTCCTCAATCAATGGTTGCATAGAACCACTTTCTGGGTCAACTGATGCCCCAACATTATTTTTCATCCTATCAGCTGCTAAAGAATCAAATCAGAAGAAAGCTATAATCAACAACCATCCAGATTAAAATCTAATAAGTTGCTAGAACTTGTGTTCAAACCCATTGTATATCATATATATAATAAAATATTTTAAACCAACTATCTTCTCAGTACCTATCAAGCTATTTTTTTTTTAACTTAACATATTTTTATTGAATAACTTTAATAAGGATAACCTACATCAGTATATGTACCTTCCTTTTGAAGCTAAATACATGCATTAGATTTACGTAAAAATTGGAGGGGATGGGGCACTTTGTAAGATGCCGGAATAAGATTTACTAAGCAGTGCCCAATGCATTATCTAATTAGGAAGAAAACTAAGATTACTCGAGTGAAATTGTACAGGTTTTCTTTTGTGTGAACAGTATCAATAATCCATTTGTCAACCCTGAATTGTTAAACACCACCTAGCAAGAGAAATGGGGTTCTCTTTATGCAATATTTTGCCCTAAATTAATTAAGTTCAGTAGCTGGTAATTTTTTCATAACCTACAATCAAAATCCAAGTACAGTAATATGAACATCTCTTATATATATGTACAATTGATCTGCAAAACAACAACTTCCTATCTTGAAAGTGTAGAAACGGTTATCCATACAATTACTTTCAATGATGCTTCATTATAATCTGGGGCTTAATTTTAAGATAAACGCTGTGAAATGTTGTGTTTTAAATTGTCATTTTCAATGAAATATGAAGGAAACCAGCTACAAATCTCAGAGTTTTCTCCATTTTTGACGAATGAAATATATCAAGAATTATTCTCTCAAACCGGCATATATAATGTTCTTGACCTTTTCTTTTAATTAATATGATAACAGTAAAAAATTAATTCTGTTGTTTACATAATAATCTCTTATAAATTCAAGTTAATATATGGATGATCCTCCCCAAAAGTAGCTTTGCAAGTTTAGCAGGTATGCACCTAGTCAATAATGTCCAACTTATCTAAGTAGCTTACCCCCCCCCCCCCCCACACACACACACACACAAAAACACACATTCCCTGCAATAGTACCTTACTCTGGCCCCAGAGATTAAAACTAGTATGGTTCAAAGCTTTAAAATAAAATTGACAGTTATGATGATATGCGAATTTGCAGATTATTATTCTAGTAAAGATTTTGCCATTTTTCTCACTCTGATGAACATTTGATTTCATAATTTTATAAATTGTTGAATTGAATCCACAAATAATTGTGTTCAACAAATAATGATGATATCACAGATATACATGTACATACATTTCTGTCTTTTCTTCATCCAGCATATTCCTATGATGAGAAGTACCACAATCAAGATATATGTAACAGCAAAAAGTCCTCTGAAAATATAAAAAATGTTTTTTTTTCTAAAATAAAGAATCTTAAATGGATTATCAGCCATTAAATTTGTTAACTCAATATATATATTTTTTAACAATCATTTTAATCAGATATGTGCTTGTATTTCTATATGCACAATTTGTGATGGGTGCATGTATAAATGTGTCAGTCAGTATGATCCATTATTGGTGACAAGTAAAATGTATTGGATATTAAATGACCATAAATATCTAGACGGTTAGTTAATTTAATTAAATCTGCATGCAAACATGTCAACAGTTCATTACCAATTTTATTGCGAAAGATAATAAGAATACACTGCTACAAAATTTAAAGTTTAGCGAGCTAACAAGTAGGTGTTTAGAGGCCATCATTTACCAATATCCAAAACTGAAAAAATGGATTTTGTAGAATAGAGGTTAGTTTAACATGTCTCTCATAAACATACATGTAGTTCCCTTTGGCAATCTAGTTGCATTTTATTTTCCAGTACTGGGTATGTGCAAAACATGAGAAAAATTGAGATAAATTACATTTTCATATAAAGTTTACTTTATGAATTTAAGGAATAAAAGGTAAAATAATTGTCACACATATAAAGTCACTTTAATTAATACATGTCTGCACTAATATTTGTGAATATAGCAATTTCTTGAGAGGTTCACTGAACATATGATTCCATGAACATACGATCCCATGGTTATGTATAATGGGAGAGGTACCCTTGAACTACACAAATAATGAGCTACAACCAATTCAAAAGATTCCAAAGTACCTAGTGCATGTAATGTACCAGTACCTATATCCTTGTTTCTCTATAATCAGGAGTATCGCAGTCTTTGGGGAAAAGCACCTTCATAATCAGGCCAAAATTATTTCACTGTACCAATATACAAAACCCGGACCTTGTCAAGATAGATTTACAATTCAACATTTACATTCAATGAATATTTAGCCCTGTAATTCCAGGTAAATTCAGGCTTTATTGGATCTGGTCATCCCTGACTGTATTTGCATGATCACCTCATACTACGGTACTCAAAGAATGATTCCTTAAACATTTTACACTTATTTACAATACTTACACTAGAACCCATGGGAGTAGGCTATTGTTTTCATTTGCACTCTTGAGGACTATGAAAGATAAAAAAAAGAAGAAGATTTTGCTAAGTTTAATAAATGCACATTAATACAAGAAACAGTATGTTCCTACAAAAACACTCACAAACAATACATATTTCATACATTATTTCCGCTGCTTGCAGAAATTGATCATGTGATGTTCAATTAGTAAAAAGTATCATTTTCTAGAGGATGATGATTTTTCTAAAAGATCATTATTTTTAATACCGAGCGCAGCGAGAGGCGGGCGAAGCCCGCCTCGCGAAGCGAGGATTAATGGTAACACGTATATATAAGAAAATCAGTGAAAAATGAATGTTGAATCAGGGGTATCATCGATCATTGATTGACTGGTACTTATCGATGTTTATTGCCCCTAAACTAGATTAAATAAGTTCCAGTGTTTCAATAGAAGTTAATTTGAATTAAAAGAAATTATAAAGGAAACCAGATAAGTTTCAATAGTGCTTAAATCAAGAAACACGGCTTGTTCTATGTATGTCTTATCAAATTATCAGATGGAAAATAAAAACATTAACGCCAAGAAACTGATCTTTTAGATACTGAACAAAATATGCAATTTTATTACAGCGGTATTCATATGAATTAAATTGAAGAACATTAAAATAAGAAATAAAAAAATTCGGAACTCTACGTAACTCTCTTCGGCTATTTCCGAAGACAAACTTGAACGTCTGAAATATGACGTCATAATGTAGACTGAGCACGCGACGTTTAGTTTAACTTTGACGAATGGTATGAGTAGGCAACCATGCAGGCGGATCCTACTGTGTGCGTTTTGAATAGATTTTATCATACAAAAATCAAACTGCATAATGTTAAATCTGCGCTCGGTCCAACGGTCACACCGTTTACATATTATAAATGCATATTTAAATAAAAATAATTTAATTTCTCTGTCACAGAAAGGACCAAGTATTATGATCCTGATTTTCTAACTATTGAGTAAGCTAGATCAGAACTATTATATCCCAAAAATAAATTCTATGAGAAAGGTTGTTATTTTATTTATGTCCATATGCACACAGAATATAAACAACTGGATTTTGATAATAAGTTCTTAAACCTTTGAAATATTTGTCACATTGATAACATTCAATATTTAAAATATATATTATGATCACAAAAGAATATAAATTGTCCTTTATAATTATGGTAAGCTCTCAGGGAATTAAGCTTTTCCTTGATTTTTGAGCATTAAACAAATCTATGTTTGTCGTTATTTTCAATGAAGCGATACAATCAACACTTTAGCACTTAAATGCGGCGAAATCCCCCCCCCCCCTTCTTTTTTTATTTTTATTTCTTACCTTTATCAGGTGGGGTTGAGGGAGGTGAGGTTGACCCACTGGGACGAGTTGCAACACTTGTGGAGGGATCTGGCTTGCATTCAATATCCTGGACAATCGTTCCAGGAAATTCAACAGAGTGACCTTCTGGACACCTGGTGTAAAGAATTAAACTCAGACATCATATCACATGGTAACACAACCTCTCTGCACACCAAAGATTTATCAGTACATGTACTTGAAAAACATGTGGGCCAACAATTACATAAAAAAACCTTATTTTCAGGATAGTTGAAAAATAAGGATTTAGTTGAAATTTTTAGATATGATTTTTAAAACTATAACAAATCATTTACCGGTAGTAATAAATTTTTTTTATATAAAAGCTTTAAATTTTGAACATTTTTGTATCTCCTTATACAGAGCTCTCCATCTTAAGAAGATCAATATAATCTAGCTAAAAAGATCACGTCATCCAGCCCTCTTAAAAAAGTTAAAATATTTATAAACACAGCAGATAATACGTATATGACTCAAATTACAATGAAGATATCAGAACAAAAAAAACTGAATTGCACAAAATGATCGATCCATCTGAAGGAATTTACTTAGAATATGGACTACAGATGCTGCTTCCACTCAGGGCTTTAAAATACCCCTGAGGACAAATTCCCACTGTTCCTGCAAAAATAAAAGGCAGATCATCAGGTACAATTTTACCGACAATTAGCTTTCTTTTGAATCATGATTAAGGAAATTTGAATTTGAATGCTGCTAAAGGGATCTTTTCGTGCTCTTTTTTAAGTAGTACAGTATAACTCTTTTAGTACGAACACGGATATTGCGAATTCACGGATATAGCGAAGTCATCTTGGATCCCCAGCTATGTAAATTTAATGAATTTCTTATACAGTTATAACGAATTACGGATATAACGAAGTAATTTCTTAGGTCCCAGTGACTTCGTTATAAACAAATTTTTGCTGTATTTGGAAGTATAAAATTTATTAGTATTAAAAGTCAAAATTTCAACAAAGTTCTACTGGTTTAATTTCACAGTGTTCCAGATCAATTTTTTTTTTATATTACTTGTTGTTGTCTGCTCCGTGTATTAAAAGGGTTGTTGTAATCCAATCATAAATTATTGAGAGCTGATCCAAAACATTATCTTCACCACAATAAATTCTCTCGCACCCACGCAAATATATATATATATATATAGACACAAACTGTAGAATCAATCACAGATGATTTTTTATAAGTGTAGATTCCTTATCTTACCTGTCTGTGAGTATTCAACTATGTGATAATCCATTTTGCGCATCTTATTGCGAGAATAATAAATTCCAAACACCCAATTTTTTATCATAGTTTCATTTAGTTTACATGACATAAAATCAAAAGTGAGATTTTAAAAACAGTGAAATTTTAATTAGAAATCTCCTGTATACACCAACCATTAAGCTTCAGCTCCATTCCTCTCTCCATTGCAGATTTTTTTAAAGCATCATTTGCCTTTTGGCAGTTAAGAGGATCCTCTCCATATAACCATTTCTCACGGTTACATAAACAAACTGGAATGCCACTTTTCTTACATTCCAGAGGATTATCCAATATGGCCTCTGAAAAACAAAATTTAGTCTGGACTTGAAAATACTGGTATTAATCTCCAAAGGAAAGAAGTTTTTTACCCCTCTTTCTTTTTTTTAGGTCAATATTGTATAATATTTGTGGCTTTTTTCAGCAAATTAATTAATTAATAAACAAATTGAATACTTTAATTTTTATTTAAAAGCAAGAAAATCCTTTTTTTATAGCAAAGTCTGCATTTTTCCCTTTTATTTATTGACATTTTTAAAATTAAAGCATTTTTTTTTCATAAAAAAAGAAGAGAAAATAACAACCTGGTGCACATTCACATTCGGGAACATGACAAATATCATAAAAATAGGACCAATTGCTAGTATTAATCTGTTCTGGAGTTACTAATCCATCACGGCATGGTCTACATGAGTCTAAACCCTCATCTTGGGTGCAAAGTTGAAATTGCTGGTCTATATGGTAAAAAAACAAACGAAAAAAAAAACCATTGATACATTATAATATATATATAAACATAAACTGCTACATAAACATAATCGGTATACATTATACATACATTATAATATATATATAAACATAAACTGCTACATAAACATAATCGGTATACATTATATATCGGTAGTCATAAATGTAATACTATTCTATAAAGTTAAAAGTATACAAATATATAGAAATATAGTTATTACTGTAATATTTTTTTATAGACAATTAAAAAGTATATACCTGCATGTACCAGTATATACATTTAACAATATATATTAACATTTTCCAGTGTCTTTGCCTGTGATAACACTACGTATCGATTTTGTACTATATAACCCATAATACAAATGACGCCAAATTGAGGCGCCAGCGGGGTTTGCTTATTTATATTTAAATATTTAATCGTACGATTGCTTAAAATTATATAAATATAAGTAATAAGGAATCATTCTTTGAATATTACGAGGTAATAATTTCGGTCGGGGCGTGATCAAATCTATCATAAAGCCCTTCGGGCTTTATTGGATTTGATCACGCCCCGACCAAAATTATCACCTCATAATACTCAAAGAATGATTCCTTATATAAAACAGTAAGAATGATTTTGTTGTTTCAAACATAATTTAAGAGTATAATGATAATTCATCAGAGAAGTTCATGTTTATTTAATGTGTATAGTAATAAGTTTAAAAAACAAAACATACCCGGTACTATAGTCTGTCTCAAGATATTTTTGCTGCATATTTTCTTAAATTATTTGATATTTATACAGACGATGTTCATTCGATAGTATGAAAAAATCCCAAAATTTCCCTTTTGAAACGCTTGTCAGGTTTCAATACAAGGCTAAAAATAGAAAGTCTACAGGGATTTTGCATTGCATCAGCCATAATTAAGCCCGGATGATAACGTTGAAAAATTGTGCGATGTATTCCGAGTGTGTACTTCCGAATGGAGAAAAGATGTCAACATTCCCCATTATGAATCCTCGTAATGTTTTCGTTCCTGTGAAGTTTTTTCGAGGGAAAAATGATAATGTGTGAATGAAGTTATCTTGGAAATTATTCCTTTCATCTATTTCAAATGGACTTCTTTCACAGGTATGTGTATTTTTATCAAAAATTGTCTAAATGTGCAGCATAAATATCTTGGGACAGACTATAGTCTTGCACTTCTCATATACCAGTATACTGCTATTCTGGGTAACCATGCAATACATGAGTGTTGGATGGTCTTCAAGCTTTGTTTTTTTTTTATTTTTAAAAAAGCAAATTTTATTTATTTTACAATGATTGATCAACAAGCAATACATTGTACCACTTATATTAATATCTCTTGGATGTTAGCATGAGGGGTCATTGATGTGGGAGGAAAATGGAGTACCCGAAGTAGGAAACCAACATGTCCATGCAAGCAGGCAACGACCATACCCTATCACACAACCACTGTCGATCAAAGGGATCAAATTCTGGACTGGTTGCGGCAGTGAGAAGCAAGTGCATTTTCCATGCACTTCCCCTCTTGGTCACCTTAATTTAATTTTTAAACTTGTTCTGCTGAAGAAAGCCATTGTAGCTTCTTATTCCTGTTTTGACGATATTTTTTCAAATTGTAAAACAATTTATCTGACACTTGATTTGTAAAAATACAAATCAAAACTTTATATTTAAACCCTTTGCTTAAAAATTAGTAGTACTGCATTGAATGGAATGAATATTGTTAAAGAAAAGATACTGCAAACATTAACTTCTCTTTCTGAAATTAACAACAATCTAATAAAATAAATAATTTAAATGTGATCTATTACTGCATGTCGTCCAGATTTAAAATTGTCAAATACTGTTCAAAGTTTTTTGCATGCAAAAAATATTTGCAACTTTTATATCCGGTACTTTTTAATCACACATTTGTTTATAAATAAATGTTATCAAAAGCTAGTATTACATGTAAACACATGTTAATAAACAGCTTTATTTTGTCCTAGACAAAGTTCCGCAAGAACAGTTGACAACAGAATACTGTGGAATCATTAGATTTCATGGTGGCTCAATTTTCGTGGAATTCGTGGGTACCTCTCATCCAAGAATTAACATCCACCACGAATTAATAAATTAAATTATATTTCCTTTTGAAGGTATATGAGAATACACGAAATTATGTCCCCACAAACCTGTATAATTTAAGCAATCCACGAAAATTGGCCCCCACGAATCTTAATGATTCCACAGTACATGATTATCCTTGAGTATTTATTCTAAAATTACTGGTAATGATAAGTTACATATCAAATCATCAGTAAATATCAGTAAATCAATTTTTTTTCCACATTTAAAAAGACCAGAAAAAGTGAGCATTCTTACTCTTCGAACACGAGATAGGCCAGCAGCAATATCCTTTATCTGTATGATGAAATCCTTCAGGACATTTGGCACCCTGGACTAATGAAAATGTAATTAGACTGCTCAAAACCTGAAAATAAATATGACGTACGATTTTGAAATTGCATGTACTCAATTTAACAGAGATGGATACCATTTGCTGGGGTTGAACCCAAGTCCTGTGGTATACAAATACTATAATACAAACGAGATTGTAAATTAGTAAACAAACTAATTAAAGTCAAAAATTCGAAATGATAACATACCTTTAGGAATCAAATAAATATTATATTCAATTTACAAATGATTCATTAATCTTACCAGCAGAAAGATGTATTCCCGACTTTTCAAAGTGGCCATGCTATTTTTGGTGATTTCAACCGCATATTCTAAATGCAGAATCAAAACATTCAAACATATAATTCATATTCAACATATACATACAATTCATTTTCACAGTCATCAATCTGAATGGCAGTCTTGCCATTCAATAAATTTTATCTTGTTATAAATATAAATATGCATTATGGAATTTTTTCAAATGCAGAATCTGTTTGTATGAGCTTTCTTTTGCTAAACTTCTCATATACCAGTATACTGCTATTCGTCATATTGGTTGTGTATACCTGTGCATAATTTTTTAAGTTTTCTAATAAACTTTTACTCAAATATTTTTTTAGATTGGTGTTTTAGCTTAACTTATGAATGATCAATGATAAAAAAAGACATTGTAGTACAACTTGTAAGTCAAGAAGCAACCCCCCCCCCCCAATGAAAAATCAAATAATACATGAATTTCCAAATGCCATAAGGGAATAAATCTTAATACTGTGGTTTTATTAATATTCAAGGGTATCAATTTTCATGGATAAAGTGAAAATCACAGTTTCAAGGATACGTAAATTCGTGGCCAATGACCCTAGCAATACAAAATGTTAATAGAAATTGCACTTCATACCTTATTGTATGACACAATTTTTTTCAATTCACTTCTTAGCTATAAAAAGCGATATTGCATCCTATGAGACTATACTATGTATAATTATTATACTTTCATGTTAAATACTGAAATCTGATTGGTTTAGACACAGTTGATAATCCGTTCTATTACCCTCAGTGTTAGCAACACACTTAGCAACAGATAACAACGAATTGTTACATGCACGTAAATAATGCGCGTACGGTTCGCCGTGGAATTCACGTCATTTCTATATTTAAAATCAGTAAAAGTAAAAAAATCTCTAAAATTAAGACATTCAGTATAATAAAATAAATAGTGCCTGTTTGGGAGGTAACAGTTAACTTTGACACCCCTCGAAAACTATTGTTAACCTCTGCTTCGTGTCAGTTGACAATGGTTTTTTCGGGGTGTCAATTTAAACCTGACACCCCGAAAAAACCATTGTCAATTGACACGAAGCAGAGGTTAACAATAGTTTTCGAGGGGTGTCAAAGTTAACTGTTACCTCCCAAACAGGCACTATTCATTTTATTATACTGAATGTCTTAACTTTAAAGAAAACATACTGCTTCTTATGTAGAAATAATGTGAATTCTACGTCGAACCATACACGCATTATTTACGCGCATGTAACAATTTGTTGTGTTACCCCTTTCCAAGTCTGTTGCTAACGCTGAGGGTAATAGAACGGATTGTCAACTGCATCTTAACCAATCAGATTTCTGAAAAATCCGTATTTAACATGAAAGTATAACAAATTATTTTGTCATATGTCTTATGATATATCATATGATACAAAATAATGCTGTTATTATCATAAAACAATAGAAATTGTATCATATGATATGACATTGTATAAATATATGATATTGTATCATATAATGTATGATATTGCATTGTGTTATACATTATTTTATTATAATTATATCAACATATAATATATAATAACATATGATACAATATAGTATCATATGATAATAATACAATATCATATCACATGACAGATTACAATATTAAAACATATGGTTTTATATTGTATGATATAGAATGATCATGTATGATTTATTATGACATTGTATCATATGATACATGATACAACATTGTATCATATCTTGTGATACAATGAATATATTATTAGTACCAATTAAAACCTATTGTTTAAGTCACATGTATCAGAAAAACCAAAAATAGCACGTGCAAAGAGAAATTTTGGCTCTTCATTTTCCGCTTAGAAGTGGACAAGATAGGACAACACATAAAAAAAATGGAAATAAACGACACATGTGAGGGTTTTTTTTATTTGGGTGGCCACCACAATTGACGATATTACTCTTTCGCAAGCAAGTGAGCAGATAGAGAAGGAGACTAGGTGCGAAAATTTGTTAGAGAACATCACATTGTCCCAAGCAATCGACTTGTACAGTCCCGGACCTGCCGACATGGAATCGGACTACTTAGTGGAATTTCACCTCCCTACAAAGGGAGGATCTAACATGCCGATGGGTCACTATGAACATTTTGTTAATAATAATGACTTGAAAGATTTGCTTAATTCGACAGAAAACAAAAACAAGCAGAAGAACACAAATTGGTCATTAACTACAATCAACCACTCAGGTGCTCCGCTCGGATGACGGGGGACCTGGGCTGCGTTTTACAAAAGAACTTACGATAAAGTCGTAAGTATTTTCAGTCTCATGGAATGCTCTATGAGTTACAAAATTTAAATAAAACTATCAATTTACACTTTTTTTAATTTCTGTAATCATATTCTACAGCCATTAAATTAAAACATTTATTAGATTTTGAAAAATAAGCATTCATTAATTTGGTCGTAAGTTATAAGTCCCGTTGTAAAACGCAGCCCAGATCCCGGATATTCTGGCCTTCTCAGCAGAGGAGCTTAATTTTTGGCTATCAAGATTTATTGTTGAACTGACGCACCCAAGGATGGAAAGGCCTACCCTCTTAAAACACTTTACAAATATGCTTTGTACTGGACTTTTAAGACATCTTCGAGAAAATATTGTGAAACATGGAAAAAATATACGGTATACGTCCCAAAGACTTGACTCTTAAAGTTTTGGAAGGTGTGGTGCTATCTAATGCAAAGGCAGCACATACTCATTCATGCCTAAATGCACACAAGGTGACGTAATGCAGTTTCGATTCTTCAACAATGTAAATAAAGACTTAATTTTGTTTAAAATATCTTTTCAAACAGGTTGCAATCTACACTGATATTAACGGCATTTATATCAGCAGAAATTGTCAGTGACTGACGCCTTTTGCCTCCTCTGAATTGGATTCGGTGTATAACTGATCAAGTGAAGTCGAGCAGAATTTACATGAACTGCGAATGAATGAAACACGTGATCGCTGTTTGTGATTGATTTACATGAATGAAAACTCTTAAATTCTATAATTTACCGGTAAATACTTACAATATTCAGTTTTGTGTCCAAATAAGATCTTCGATTTCCTTTTTTTTTCAAACGCGACACACCCTTGGGCTTGGTATGTTGGCCGACGACCGGTATTGAAATAAAAAACAAACGTGGTTTCGGTTTCGATAGACTGGTCCTCTGTCTCTATCGAACTATATCGCGCATATCATAGTCTAGTCCTAATTTCTATCAAAGTACTGGAAGTACTGATAGACGGAGGCATCATTTCGGAGGAAATTAAACTTATGACAATATATGATTTTTTTTTATTTAAGAAAAAACAGCGCGCTTACTCTTATCATGTTAGAATATTCGCGAAGTGGTTTAGTATTATGGCAATTTAAGGTCGCGAGGATATTTTTCAGGTTGACACCAGAGTTATGTAGATAATATTAAAATAATTAGTGTTGTTCTCTTATTTAAACTCTATAAGCTTGTTATATTACTACTTAAAGGTGTTTATTATTTACCAATCACAAATTGCATCACAAAACAACATGGGAAACTGCACATCCTTTTAAATGCATACAACTCGAATTACTCGAAAAATACAATGCAAACTATTTATGTACACAGTTTTTTTCTTGCGTATATTTAGTTTAAGTCGATATTATTTCCTGTGTTTAGTGATTTGCAAACCCAAGGTAGAAAACGGCATGTCCAAGAAGTTTTCACACCGTTCAAGACAAAAGATAACCTCTAAATTGCAAACTACTTCGTCTAACCGTACAACACCCCCCTTTTTTATCTTACAGAAGGGGTTTCTTGATTAACGAGTGTCGTCGATCCAGATATTCTCTTATTATGATCGTTATGAGAGAGAGAGAGAGAGAGAGAGAGAGAGAGCGTTCTCGGCGTATTTTACATTCATTTGAAATATACTAATTATAATATTATATATTCAAAAAATTAGTATCCACAAAAGAATATAGTATATTGTGATTGAATCCCGCATGCAGTTTCAGTCCGAGTCCACGTGTTACCCCTGTTAATCAAATTAACGCGCGAGGTTCACCACGTGTTGGAATAAAGTTTCGTTCTTACAGTTTTCATATCAAGTAAGGAGAAAAGAAGTATGCCTAACAAAAACGTATTACACACTGTTTGTGATGTTTGATGTAAAGATTGATATACTGTGTTTTTGAAGATTAATTCGTATACCAGTACTTCGTTTTTCTTAACAAATCTCTCTCTCTCTCTCTCTCTCTCTCTCTCTCTCTCTCTCTCTCTCTCTCTCTCTCTCTCTCTCTCTCTCTCTCTCGTTAAGACTATGAACACAATAAACACATGAGCTTAATTTTTGCTATTTATTTTGAATTTCCAGAGAACTCATGTTCAGTTACATGGTACCAGTATTAATGATATATATTATGGCAATTGTTTGCTTCAGGTTTTTTTGGGGTCAATTCTAGCTATTTTTTTTTCACGCGCGACAAAATTATCAGCGTGTAAAAACATAGTGACTTCCCAAATCACTTGCGGGGGAGGGGGGGGTGCAGCTGTAAAGAAAGATACGTCTCCGCGGGAGATTGATTGATAATACGCGAACGATATATACGACGGAGACAAAGAAGCACACCATGTTTATTCACATCTTCCCAAGTCAAGGGTTTCTGATCCGCTCTGCTCTACATAAACCCTTGACCGAAAAGACAATACATATGCGGGTTAACGATTACGCCATCTAGTGACAGTACTCATTTTTAAACTTTTGTGACCTCTTGTTCTGAATAATCAGAGAATGCTTTATAAACAGAAACAGTATAGCAATATGGCTGCTCCCATGAACAAAATCAAATTCGTAGCAAATATGGATTCATTCGGACTAAAAACCGATAACAGTAAGTCAAATACTTACTATTCCGTCTCAAATTTATTTGACACCGGTTCAACATTGATCATTCACAATTAACATCATTATTGAACAGTTGAAACAACATTTCTCATTGGATCATGCAAACTTGTATGACACCAACCAGCGTGCGAGGTTTCTAACCCCGTCAAACTCTGCCTATTTGGTCAAGGGTTTATGTAGAGCGGAGCGGATCAGAAACCCTTGAATTGGGAAGATGGTTTATTCATTGAATCTCATAATTATTCATTATTTCGTCCACCGCTAGATGGTGCTTAAGGAATCCTCATTATTTGACGTCACGGGCAAGACAATCACAATATACGGAGGCTGTTCTAAAAAAGAGCTCTAGAAATACGTTTTAACAGCAAATATTTATAATTTGGTTCAGCATGGTTTTTTTTATCATAATTAAAGTATGCTGAGTCTGAAAAAATATGCTGGTCTTCATGAAAATGGCGTTAAGTAGGTCAAAATGGCGATTCAAAATGGCGGACAGCCAATCTTCAAATTTTTCTCTTAAAGTCTCCTAAATGGGAAAAAATAATGACAAACACTGATGAATTGATCCATAATAGCAATGTGTGCTGAGTCATATAAATTATGCTGGCTTTCCACAAATGTGGTTAATTAGGTAAATGTGGTGATTTAAAATGGCGGATAACAAAATTTTGTTAATTCGTCATAAATGGACATAATGCGTGAGACAAACAATGAATATTCAGTCCAACTAAGTTTTTAATCATAACTTAGGTGTGGATAGTCAGGAATAATATGCCATTTTCAAGAAAATGTCGTAAATTATCTATAAAAAAAAATGGCGATTCATAACGGTGGGCATCTAGATTTTGTATCTTTTCCCTTTAGTTTCTTAAATGGTGAAAAAGCGAGAAACAAACAATTATAATATTTTAAATAAATTTTCAAATCATAAGTAAGACTTGCTAAGTCTAGAGAATCATGCTGGTTTCCACCAAAGCGATGCTTTTATGTCAAAATGGCGGACAGCCAGATTTCATATTTTTTTTCTTTAAAGTTTCTTAAAGCGGAAAAAAGCATGAGACTGGAACAAGTTTAAATTTGGTCCAGCAAAGTTTATCAATAAAACTAAGACATGCTAAGTCCTAAGAAATATACAAGCAATGACGGAAATTCCGTAAATAGATCAAAATGGCCTACAGTCAGATTTCATCACTTTCTATTGAAGTTTTTTTTAACAAGGAACAAATCATTAAAACAATTATAGTCCGGTCCGACAAAAGGTTTTTATTCATAATTAGGGTATACAGAGTTTGACGATATATCTTAATTTTATAAAAATGGCGTTATTTGGGTCAAAATGGCGTTTCAAAATGGCCGACAGCCAGAATTCATAATTCTCTTTTAAAGCCGTTTACATGGATGAAACGTGTAAGTATTACATTATACAAATATGCACATGAAAAATTAGATTGGAACACTTTAAAGAAGAAAAAGAATAGTTTCATATTTTACTAAAAATTGTTAATATCTTCCGTTTTGTCTTATTAAGGCGTATAGCGGTATCTTTTTTTAAACATTCTGTGTTCATGCTTTTCAATATCCGTCTTGTTCATAAACCTCTCTGGGTTTTATTTAATTATCTAAGTTTAATTAAGTTCGTGAAATACAACAAATGCTTACAAAACAAAGTTTGAGAGAGGAGAAATATTTCTGCTCTATAAAACTAGTGTTTTTAGGCTTTAAAGAGATAACAGAGATACAATCAGGTACTTAGGAACAGTGTACGACATGAAGAACTATTCTAGTATATGTCTGTCTCTTCCTTTAATACCTTTCTAGCAAATAAATCTGACTTATATATCATCATATATACACTGGAAAAGCTCGTGATTCAAAATTATCCGATATCAACATATCGTCCAGCTTTATATATAGTGATAAGTATGCGCAATATGTTTTGGGCAACCCAAAGAATTTTATTCTTTTTAACATTACCGGGGACAATTTATATATTGTATAAGGAATCAAGCTGCCGTTGTCTTCGTTAAAGATAAAATTAATAACCTCTTGCAAAATTGTTAACATGTGTTTTGCCAAATGTGCTGAGAAAAGTATAGCAATGCATATCCATATTTAGAGGAAAAGTTGAGGCTTTTTTATGCTGGACCATGCCAGTGTTAATTTGCAACATATATCTTCACAACTAAGTTTGCTGATGGATGTATGAACCTCCTTTAAACCGATAAACATCCTTGTCAATGTTGTTGAAGAGAAAATGTTCCCCTTTTATAGAACTTTGAATTAGCACTTGGTTCATTTCATTCACTGATTTGGTGTGACACAACTTCTTATTTCTACAGCATATCGAGAAAATCGACATAATAAGTGAACTGAAACAAGTATGAAAAGGGGAACTAACTGACCAGAAAATCAAAGAGTTCGAGAAGTTCTTTAGTTAACCAAGACACATTGCCCACAGACACTGTTTAATTTGCTTTCTTCCTATAATCGCACTTTCGCCTTCGCATTTTTTGATAGCATTCAGAAAGTCTCGGTCGATTACATAGAATTTGATGCAGACACCGTACTCGCCAAGGTTTTCCGATTAATCCATGATATCATTGGTACGCATGCGCTAGGCCATTGTGCTTACTATAAATGTTTATAAATATTTTAATGTGTATATATATGTGACATATATGTTTACCAGTGCTGGCTATGTCTAATCATTATATACTCCATATAAAATGTAATGTCCGCCATAATGTATACATATGCACTTCCAGACTCCTGTCACTTACCAGCTGTCTGTTTACCGTGGATCAAACACATTAATATTCTAATTTCATTATGCGACACTCCTTGCTGATGTATGGATCTAGAGGGGGAGAGGGGGTCCGCCCTCCGGAAAATTCAATATTAATAACTTCACACATGCAGTAAAGGGGGAGAGAGGGTCCGGATCTCATCCCCCCGGAAAATTGAATTTGATTAATTAATATGTATAATAAAATCTCCAAAATATGTCTCGAAACCCCCCCCCCCCCACCCCCGACAAATATAATTATCCATCCAACCCCCCAACCCCCCCATGAAAAAGTTATGAATCTGCGCAGGCTGTTGAAAATAAATTCTAAAAAGTTCATCGTCTGCCTCAGATGTCCTTTTATACAGCTAAAATTGTCTTTAAACGATAGAGAGCTCCACAATTATAAAAAGGCGAAGGTGAAAGTGCGAAGATGCGAAGGCGAGAGTGCGAAGTCGCGATGGCGAAGGTGCGATAGTAGTATCGCTTCTTCGCTTTCGCAACTTCGCACTTTCGCCTTCGCATCTTCGCGCTTCGCCGTCGCATCTTTGCACTTTCGCTTCTTCGCCGTCGCACCTTCGCACTTTCTCCTTCGCAACTTCGCACTCTCGCACCTCGACCTAAAGGCGAAAGTGCGAAGGTAGAAGTGGCCCCATCGGAACACCATAGAGATGGGATAACAAAATTAAATGATGGTTGTTTGTTGCTGGAACTAATGACCTTAAGATCTTATTTCATACCTAAAGCTTTCTTAGATTTGATAGCTTGCAACTGCCCCACAGGTTACAGAACCTTTATGTGTGAATGTAAACGTGCCTACTTCCCGGGCAAAGACATTTACAAATTTCAAATCACAATCTTATCATTCAAAAAAAGATTGTATAAGTAACATAATATACTGCAGCTTAATAAGGGAAAACAGAAAAAAAATCCAAATAAAAACCTGGTGGAGTTTTTTCTAGTAATACAAGTGTTCAAATTTGATTGTCAGTTAAATCATTAGTATTGAAATTATGATATTCAAACATGTTCCCCATTTAAGAGGCCTTTAGCAGTCTAAATAGATTGGTTACTAGTATACACCAATTTGAATTGCCATTTTGACAAAATTAACGTCATTTTCATGAAGGCCAACACATTTCATTAAACTTGGTACAACATTATTATGATAAATCTAATTTGAACATGCACAAAGTACGCGCCGTAGCTCTGCGTTCTGATAAACACGCCGTAGAAGCGTAGTGAGATCGCCGTGACAGCGCCGTAAGATCTCCAACAGCGCCACGAGAGCTCCGTCGGCGCGCTCAAGGAGCGCAGCTAATCGCAGTGTAGACGCAGTGATAAGTCAATTGCGCTTGCACAGAGACCTCATAGAGTCCTTTAGGATCTCACTGCGTCTCTATTGCGCTCTCACTGCGCATCCACGGCGTTTGAACAAGTTGTTTTTCACACAGTGACCCTAAAGAGCTGTTGCTGCGTTCATCGCGCTCTCGTGACGTTTCTTCTGCGTTTATAACGCGCCCCCACGGCGTTTCTAGTGCGTTGTCATCAAGACCACGAAAACTCGAAAAATGGCTGTTGTACAATAGCAAACGATGTAATAATTATCAAACTGGATGTAGATGACTTTGTAAAAAGTAGCATTTGCTAATATTCCAAGACCTATCAATGTACGTAGATGGAATTCATGCCATTTGGTTCTGATGTTTTCACATCTTTTTTATGTTTTCTAACAATTAATAACGGATCTTTTTTGCAGACCTGACTACTAAGAGTTTTGTCCTTCACAAATTGTTTAGAAGTAGTTATGCTTCAATTACAATGTACCTTTTCATAATATCAAAACAATTTTTTAATCATTTATTTACTAGTTGTAAATTATACTTTGTATCATTCAATTGTACAAATTTATATTAACCTACCAAGAAGTAAAGAACGTCTTGTGCACGCAGTTAGCGCGCAGAGCACGCCGTGGACGCGCGGTAAAAACTCCTAGCACGTCATGAGCGCTCGGCGAGAGCGCAGTTAATCGCCAAGTAGAACTCCGTGGAAACGCAATTACACGCCGTGGGAGCTCCGTAAGAACGCCTCGGTCGCTGTCAGGACGCCGTTTCATCTCCACTTGTAAAATTTTCAAATAAAACTTTACATTTTTTCTGAACTTTAAAATTCCTTGCGATCCTACGGCGATTCCATGAATTTTACAACGCCGTGTACACGCAGGGACGCAGTGTGACAGGGCCTATACTAGACGCATATTATGTGTAGTGAGAGGCGGATCAATCAGGTTTTTACATGAGAAAATGCATTTTATAAATGAACGGAGCATAATCATAAAACAATTATCATACCAATAAATTCTATCTACTAAACTTGCTTTGATTCGGCATGTAATTATTTTTTAGAACGTGTATTATTTCTTTTCTAGAGTGTTTAATGTACGATTGTGTTTGACATCGGGAAGCCTATCTAAATCCGCTTTTTACAAGGGCATACACTTAACAGATCATTTCGATCTTCTTTATATAAATTGAGGGATTGTTAAATTTATTAAAAGCTGCTGCTTCAATGAAATATACATAATGAATTAATAAATACGTAAAATATTAAGCGAAGCTCATATAAATTCGAACCGGGGCTCATTTCTTTGATATTTATTCTAATAAAAGATGAGCTCTATACAAAGCAGCAGCACTTTTCAGAATCTACAAGAAAAGTAGAATTTATTTATCTACTAAACTTGCTTTGATTCGGCATGTAATTATTTTTTAGAACGTGTATTATTTCTTTTCTAGAGTGTTTAATGTACGATTGTGTTTGACATCGGGAAGCCTATCTAAATCCGCTTTTTACAAGGGTGCATACACTTAACAGATCTGATCATCATTTCGATCTTCTTTATATAAATTGAGGGATTGTTAAATTTATTAAAAGCTGCTGCTTCAATGAAATATACATAATGAATTAATAAATACGTAAAATATTAAGCGAAGCTCATATAAATTCGAACCGGAGCGCATTTCTTTGATATTTATTCTAATAAAAGATGAGCTCTATACAAAGCAGCAGCACTTTTCAGAATCTACAAGAAAAGTAGAATTTATTCATTATTTAGAATTTTAATTCAAGTAAAGGTATGTCATTGTAATATTGAAGTTTATGACTTCCATTCGGGAGAATTATCAACACATATCACGTGACCATCAATTCAGGGGACCACACTAAGTGTAATACAAAGTAGTGCTCATTTAATGCACTGTTTCATTTAATATCACATTTATATCATTGTAAAATAACTTTATATAAATATTTTGTAATAATAGATGCATCGTTCTATGAACGTTTAAATCCGCTGATATTCCATAGTAAGCCTTAACAGTGCTGCGTTTTTTTAAAGATGTTCTCTATGTATTCCAATGTAAAAATTAAACCCCCATTGCGGCCCCACCAAACCCCAAGGGACCATGATTTGAGCAAACCTAAATCTACACTTCCCTAGGTTGTTTCTACACAAATTTGAGTTTTTCTTGCCAAATATTTTTTTAAGAAGACAGGCATAGGAAAATATGTTATCTTCCTATGTAAAATTTAATCCCCAATTATGGCCCAACCTACACCCGGGGACCATAATTTGAACAAACTTGAATCTACAATACTCGAGGGTGCTTTTACACAAATTTAAGCTTTTCTTGTCAAATAATTAAAAAAAAAAAAGGTTTTCAAAGATTTTTTCCTTGTATTTCTATGTAAAACTTGACCCCCCCCCCTCCCCCCCACTGGGCCCCACCCTTCCCACGAGGACCATAATTTGAACATACTTGAATCTACACTACTTGAGGATGCTTCTGCACAAATTGGAACATTAATTCCCAAATAGTTTTTGAGAAGAAGACCTTTTTAAAGATTTTTCTGTATATTCCTACGTAATTTAATAAATAATTCGGCTCAGGTGAGCTAAAAAAGGGCCTTCTAAAGGTAAGCCGTGTCAGATCGAGATTTTTAAAAAAATATCTTCGTTGATAAACGGCCAATCTCATTTAAATTTTCAGAATATGTTACGGGCCGGTATAGCCTAACGTTATTTGTATTCGCTGTACTTTCAATTTATTTACGACTTTGATTTCCGAACTGGTATCTTCTTCGTACGACTTACTATAAACATTAAACCGGATGTTGGACGTTAATCTGATCGACTAAGGGGCGTTTGCAAAAAGGTTCTGGCAAATGGATAAAAAATGACTCTAAATCTAGTTGCTACCACAGCGTAAGTTCATTAATGCTGTTAGTACTGTTAGCTGCAGGTTTGGGGGAAAATTTCCTTTTAATACTGTTTTAGTCTTTAGCATATATGGCAAGAAAATAGGACTGTGTTTTGAGGTGATACTTTTGTACCCTAGGGTACACTCCTATATCTTTAAGGAGAAAAAGGGTTACAAAGAGGGTACAATGTAAAAGCATTGGAAAATGAAAGTAGCAAATTATTTAAGATACTTGTAAGTCACTAAGGTACAAAGGGTACAGAGGGTACAATGGTAACATAATGACTGAATGCCACAGACTAAGTAGCCTACATTTGATTCAATCTTTATTTCCTCTTTACAGTTTTTCAAATTGATATTATTTGTTGTGAATAATATAAAACTTGATATTAATTTTAATTTATTTTTAAGTGGGTCAGTTCTCTTTATTTGATATAATTAAAAGTTTTTCTTGAACCTAATTAAATTGTCTATGAAGTCATATCCTTACATAACAATCATGATTTTTTATATTAATTCATATATACCTATGTTATAAACAGAAATATGAAGCTCTATATTTGGGCTTGTACACCCAATGATTATTGAAATCAATTAGTAGTAGGAATACTGTAGGTGCATGTTTTTCTCTTTTTGAAATATGTACAAAATCTGTACGTAAATATAGAAATATTCATTTCTTATGACATGTATATTGCAGGCTTATTCACATCTTTTGGTAAAACAATTTTGAATGGTAATTCCAGGGACATAAATAATGTTATTTATGTCCCTGGTAATTCATATAAAAGATTTGCTTGGCAATGTGTTTAAAAATTACTGCTGATCTATATTGGAACATCCCTTACCTGAGACAGTTAGATAAAATAATCCCGGGTAAATTCATAATTAAGGTCATTTCCATGAGTTTTTCATGATAAACTGTGAGGTCAGTAGCTTTTTTTTTAAAAGGGCTGATATCCTGAGAGAATATAAACATTTCACTTAGACATGCTTCTCAACAAGTGAAATATCTACATTTATTCTGCATGCAGGTGTTGTCAACAATATGTCTTTGAAGTTTGTATAAAAAAAAAGGTGTGAAACTGAGAGTCCTTGCAAATAACATTGAATAGAGTTATACAGGTAAACCATACACATTGGAAGGTCCTTGAGGTGTGAAATGATTAACCCCTTGCAATCAACATAGGACATGTATATACAAGGACATGTATAGTTGGTGTCTTCCCACTTAGCCAAAATTCTGAAATTTACACAGGTGACTGGTTTTGGCTAGGTGGGAATGGTGCACAGGTGGTTAGGGAAGGGGGAGAACAAAAGAAATTAATTACAGGTGACCTAGAGTCCGTTTTAGAATGACCACAAGTGCTTTGAGAAAATTTTTGATTTTTTCTTTATGTGGGAATAAACTGTATAGTTACAGGCCAAATTAAACTTGTATTCCAGAAAAGTGCAAACACTTAACATGCTTTCTAAAGAAAAGTATATATATAAACATTCACAATATTTAGCTAAAGAAAAACCTTTTTTCATATGTTATGTACAACACTAATTTTTTTTATAATTGAATATTTTTTTCAAATGGAAAAGGACATATTACCTAGATTCCATGTTTGCAATTAAATTAAATTATAACAAGTGACATCATATCTAACTGTTCTTAAGTAAAATGTTGGCATAATTATATGATTGCTCTCTAGTGGCAGTATATGTACACCACGAAGTACTTAATTAAATTAAAGCAATAAAATTATTTTAAATCGTAATGAAGATCATCCCTTGTTGGCCTAGATATATATTGTTTTTACTTTGCAAATTGTAATGAATTATCATCAGCATTATAAATTCAAAGTCGGAAAACTGATCTCATATTTTATTTTATATGAGCAATGGAAAAATATGTTTAACCTGTTTGCTATTGCTAAGTATACATGTAACTATATTTTGAATAAGCACCTTGCCATGCACCTGGGTACAGGACACACCTGTTGTGTATATCTTGTATATTCTGTGTTAGTTCCATGGTTTTTTCTCCAGGTGAACAAACAATAGATTTTAATTAGATATACACAAACATATAAAAATGTCTAGACACACAAGCAGTAAAATTTTATCATGGGAAATAGTGACTTTTTACATACATGCATTTTTTTCCACAGACCTCAAGTCTAGCAGATTTAGCATCTAAAATCAGTATCTAGAGATGATTAAAATTGAGAAACAAAATGCATTAATAGAGCCATAACTTGAATATTACATTAAATCATTTTATACTACTACCAATTCTTTTTTTTAAAATTTGAACAATATTGAATTATGTACATAACAGGATTGGGCCATAGGCACTCTGAAATTTTATTTTTAAATTTGTTTTTAAATAAGATTTTTCCTAAGACACATAATATAAAGATATATTTAATAGTTTTATTAGTAATGTTAATGCATGTTCAGAGTAACAAGCACCAATTTTGTTTTTTACTGATCAATAAATCTTATTTCTGAGCACATTGTGTATACAAATAAATTCATTGAAGACATTTTACTTTAATGATAGTGTCATGTTACTACTCGTCTGGTTAGTGCCTCTGATATTCTTTTAAACACCATCACCAGCTCTGTAAAGTGACCTAACTACCTAACTAGTGTATAGATTATGTGCATGTTAAAATGGTAACACTTGCACATAAGCCCGTTTCACAACGATACCCTAATATGATGATATGACATTTCATAATTTAAGATGAATTTAAGATAAGTTATAACTCAAGGGCGTCAGAACCCGGGGGGGGGGGGGGGGGGGGCTTAGCCCCACTTTTTTTGCAAAGTTAGACCTAACCATCAGGCACATAGCATCATAGAGGGTTCATACCCCGCAGCAAAAATAATTGTTCCTAAATTTACCTGAAAAGATGGAAATATTGAGAAGTTGGAGTCATAAGTATACTAGCGGATTAGGGTTTTCATTTTTGGGAATCAGGTTTTTTTTTCCCTTTTTTTTGCTTGTCTAGATTTCTGAGGATAAGTCTAGCCTGCCCCCCCCCCTTTTCAATTTGCTTCCGACACCACAGTGACTGTAACTGAATTTGGATATGTTTCGAAGATTTGCTTTTTGGGCACTGACATCATAATTAAACTCATATTTATTGAGCTAGGTCCTGCTTATGTCAAATTTTTAAGTTTAAATTTGTATGTACCCATCCAGTAAATTCTTTTTTCATTTGATATATACTGTAAATTAAGACTTTCAAAGTGAATTAATGTAAAACTTAATAAACATTTGAAGAGTAAAACCTGTAAATAATGTGCAGTGTCTACATTCAATGACATCTTGATGTACATTATGTGTAGAAGATTTTACATTTACATTATTGCATGCCGGTACATGAGTATTCAGATAAAGAAATCAAATTTATTTGATATAGAGAGATCGAATCCTACTCCTAAGGTATTTGGTGTCACATTTCTATTTCAAATATAATTCTGAAAACAATGTTAACATTCACTAGCTAGGATGTATGATATCAACTGCCTAAATCAATTGATTAAAAACATTTAAATTGTCGCAGCTACATGTTGATTTTTAGTCTAGTACATTTTTTGTCTACTTCTTGGTCCATTTAAATAGTCTGTGTTAACTATAATAATTAAGTTCTTATTCCTATATTAAAAAGGCAAATTAGACAATTTAGACTTAAAGGTAGGCCTAGGTGGAATGGAACTTTTGAAATATTACCTCAATGTAAGCATTTTTTCTTTTGGTATGGTTTACATCAAAGATGGGGGTGTTTTAGGCAAAAAGAAAACGACACAACCAAATACACCTGATAGAAGAATCTAGGATGAATTACAATAATTCTGAATGGAACAGCTAGCATTCCTTTGAAGGATCTAGCATTTGATACTCTTAAATCAAATTAAGAGAGCCAGGATTCTTTTATAGGTGGTACCAATTATAAATCCGTAGTCTCTGACCTACATCACCCCCACCCCTACCCCCTAAGACCAAACTTCTTCAGCATATGCTCTAGTTATGGTCTTACAAAAGATGGTGAAGAAAATATGGAGATTTATTTCTCCAAGAAAAATCATATATTTTACGAGGACTTTTTTAGGGGAAAATAAATCTTCATATTTCCTGATTCAGAAAATTCATGCAATAAACCTTTTATAATCATACAAGTATTCCTATTCCTATATGTAAAAAAAAAAACAAAC
The DNA here is from genome assembly GCF_963853765.1 of Magallana gigas. NCBI lineage: Eukaryota > Metazoa > Mollusca > Bivalvia > Ostreida > Ostreidae > Magallana > Magallana gigas. The sequence continues at coordinate 32,366,484 of NC_088858.1, read as the reverse complement.
CCTATTGTGGCCCCATATATCCTACCCCCCGTGATCATATTATTCTACATTACCCAAAGATCCTACCACCCAAGTTACAGCTTTTCTGCCCAATTGGTTTTTGAGAAGATTGTTAAAGACTTTTCTCTATATATTCCTATGTTAAAATTTGACCCCCATTGTGGCCCAACCGTATCCCTGAAGTATATTTTTGCAGTAGCCAAATGATCTACTAGAATATGATTGGGGATGTCATTTTGATGGGGATCTGAACATGCAGTTTTCAAGATATTTGGTATTTTCCTGTTTCATGCAGGGTTTTCTGCATTTCTGAGGGATGAAGGCCAAAACTGAGGGCCAAAGGGCAATAAGGGGTACGCGGTTGCTCCCTCACAGTTTTCAGGTATTTTCTTGTTTCATGGGGTCACAAAAATCCCACAGGGTCATGGCCTACATTATATTGATGAATCATAATACATTCTGAATCTCGAAAACACATGTGATGTACACCAGGTGAAACCCATCTAGCCTAAAGAGCCGAGGCAAGTTCAACAGAGCTAGGGCTCGCCAAAATTTGGGTTGTGGGTGTAGGGAATTTTTGTGAGAGCTTGCGAGTGCTTGCTCTGTTGAACATGTCTCTGGGTAAAACTAGTACCCGATGATGTTGACGTGCAAAAGCAAATAAAGTGCTTAGTTAGTAATAATTATATACACCATACCGTCTATGACATAAAATGTGATTATTATTGATTAAATTGATTTAAAATTTACATGCCAACGGTCAACCTCAGTTTGCACATGAATGAAAGGTGAAAAATGTGTATATCATTCTTTATGAAAATCATGATTTTCAAAAACTACCAGAAATAGCACGTGGCCTTTTTTGACTAAAACTGCTACAAGATAGTGTTATTTAGGGGTGAACACTTGGTGTGGGTATTGCCGTTTAATGACAACATATACTGATTTAGTTCCATTTCAAATGAGAATAAGGGTTTATGAAACATTCCTCCAGAGTTTTGCCAAGTTTTTTTAAACATAATATACTTACGGTAATTTACATTGTACATTTAGAATTTGTTTCACACGCATAGTCAAAAGCGTGATCTGCATGGAGTCACAGAGCTGAGAACTTCAAAACTTTAATAAAGTTTTCCCAAAGAGTTGTCACAAGCATTTCTTACACAAAGGGCAATAACTGTGTAAACTCTGGGAGTTTTCAGACTTGCGTCTTTTGGTGCCATAACTGTTAGTAGACAATTTAATAAAAACATAAAATAAGACTTGTTCCATTAAGTCTAATAACTAAAAAGCTATCCTGAGTCAAATGTAAAAAGCAAAAATTACTAAAGAATTCTTTCATCTAAAGGGCCTTTAGGATTGAATGTAAGGTTTTACACACACACAGAGAGAGAGAGAGAGAGAGAGAGAGAGAGAGAGAGAGAGAGAGAGAGAGAGAGAGAGAGAGAGAGAGAGAGAGAGAGAGAGAGAGAGAATTTACACAAAGAGAGAGAGAGAGAGGGTTAAGAGAGAGAGACTTTACAGAGGGAGAGAGAGGGGAAAGAAGTTGTTTTGGTGGTATTACTTTAATGGGAAACACACTCTGAAAATTCAGGACTATAATTAAAAATATGGAGCACAGAAGCACTCTATAAAAGAAAATGCCTTGAAGTTCTAAAACATGACAGTATTTGCAGTTTTTGATTCATTTACCCCTGTTTGAGTCAACATATTCCAAGTATTGAAATAGTTTATAGGTTAAAAATCAATGATATGTAAAATGTATATTGTTTTAAATGATTTTTTTAAAAAATATCGGATATATTGATATTTCAATTTTTCAGTAGCTTGACCGACCATGTATGGGCATTTTACACACCTTATCCACCCATCTTCTTAGAATGGGATATATTAGAAAAAATAAAAACTGCTAAATTCATGTATGATCTCTCGATCTAAATAGTGTTACAGGTATCCTTAACTGTATCCAACTTGGCAAGTGTACCCTTTGTACCCGCTGTACCCTTTCCTCCAGCTCATATATTTGATTTTTTAACTTAGACTAAAATAAAGACTTTTTAAGCCTTGTATCACTTTCTAATAGTGTTGTAACCAACCATGTATCCAAGTGTACCCTTTGTACCCGCTGTACCCTTTCCTTCAGCTCATATATTTGATTTTTTAACTTAGACTAAAAAAAAGACTTCTTAGGCCTTGTATCGCTTTCTCATAGAGTTGTAACCTACCCTGTATCCAAGTGTACCCTTTGTACCCATTGTACCCTTTCCTTCAGCTCATTTATTTGATTTTTTAACTTAGACTAAAATAAAGACTCCTTAACCCTTGTATCACTTTCTGATAGTGTTGTAACCTACCCTGTATCCAAGTGTACCCTTTGTACCCACTGTACCCTTTCCTCCAGCTCATATATTTGATTTTTTAACTTAGACTAAAATAAAGACTTCTTCAGCCTTGTATCACTTTCTAATAGTGTTGTAACCAACCATGTATCCAAGTGTACCCTTTGTACCCACTGTATCCTTTCCTTCAGCTCATAAATTTGATTTTTTAACTTAGACTAAAATAAAGACTTCTTCAGCCTTGTATCGCTTTCTCATAGAGTTGTAACCTACCCTGTATCCAAGTGTACCCTTTGTACCCATTGTACCCTTTCCTTCAGCTCATATATTTGATTTTTTAACTTAGACTAAAATAAAGACTTTTTAAGCCTTGTATCACTTTCTAATAGTGTTGTAACCTACCCTGTATCCAAGTGTACCCTTTGTACCCACTGTACCCTTTCCTCCAGCTCATATATTTGATTTTTTAACTTAGACTAAAATAAAGACTTTTTAAGCCTTGTATCACTTTCGAATAGTGTTGTAACACACCATGTATCCAAGTGTACCCTTTGTACCCACTGTACCCTTTCCTCCAGCTCATATATTTGATTTTTTAACTTAGACTAAAATAAAGACTTCTTAAGCCTTGTATCGCTTTCTCATAGAGTTGTAACCTACCCTGTATCCAAGTGTACCCTTTGTACCCATTGTACCCTTTCCTTCAGCTCATTTATTTGATTTTTTAACTTAGACTAAAATAAAGACTCCTTAACCCTTGTATCACTTTCTAATAGTGTTGTAACCTACCCTGTATCCAAGTGTACCCTTTGTACCCATTGTACCCTTTCCTTCAGCTCATTTATTTGATTTTTTAACTTAGACTAAAATAAAGACTCCTTAACCCTTGTATCACTTTCTAATAGTGTTGTAACCCACCATGTATCCAAGTGTACCCTTTGTACCCACTGTACCCTTTCCTCCAGCTCATATATTTGATTTTTTAACTTAGACTAAAATAAAGACTTTTTAAGCCTTGTATCACTTTCTAATAGTGTTGTAACCAACCATGTATCCAAGTGTACCCTTTGTACCCACTGTACCCTTTCCTCCAGCTCATATATTTGATTTTTTAACTTAGACTAAAATAAAGACTTCTTCAGCCTTGTATCGCTTTCTCATAGAGTTGTAACCTACCCTGTATCCAAGTGTACCCTTTGTACCCATTGTACCCTTTCCTTCAGCTCATATATTTGATTTTTTAACTTAGACTAAAATAAAGACTCCTTAACCCTTGTATCACTTTCTAATAGTGTTGTAACCAGTCATGTATCCAAGTGTACCCTTTGTACCCACTGTACCCTTTCCTCCAGCTCCTATATTTGATTTTTTAACTTAGACTAAAATAAAGACTTCTTAAGCCTTGTATCGCTTTCTCATAGAGTTGTAACCTACCCTGTATCCAAGTGTACCCTTTGTACCCACTGTACCCTTTCCTTCAGCTCATATATTTGATTTTTTAACTTAGACCTTTTCTATAGCTATTTAAAGTCGATTCTCTAAAATCCTTCCTGACTCCCCTACTTTCAGTTTTAGTAGAAAAATATAGTGTACCCTGTTTGTAACTTTTAACTCATGTTTTATATAGTGGTGTACCCTTGGGTACAAAACTATTACCTTAAAACGCAGTCCTAATTTCTTGCCATATCTAGTCTTTAGTGTATAAAACTTGCGCTAGTTTTGGATTCATTTATTTTACAAACACGTTTTCTACAAATGCACTCAATTTTAAATGAATAAGCGTACATTTTACACCAGATATCTTTACCTTACTTGCCTCTGATATTTAATATAACACCATCACCAACCTCGTAAAATGAAGTAGTGTGGTTGTTGGGTACAAGAAAATTCGGTGAATGTAAACTCGGCACATAGTGAAATCAGCACCTGTAGATAAAGTAATTGTGGCACTTGGTAAACTCGGTACCTATAGTTAACCTGGCACCTGAATCTGGCTACTAGTAATTCGCTACCTATTTATTGTAATCAAGAACATATTTTATGCTCCATCAATAAATTGATACAGCGAAGGCGCCAATTCCGGGTCTTCTCCCATTTCGGGTCACTCGTGTGTATTTCATGTCACATTGTTAAAACTGAAGCATAAAAAACTTAATAAATACATTGATCACGAACTACAGGCCTTTCTGACTTTGATCATTAAACGATATTTGAATATTAACATTTACAGACCCTCCGAGAAACGAATTTAGAAATCAAGCGTTTTCGAGATGGAGATTTTCACACATCTTTGACATCCTCTTTCATTATTTACGCTGCAGCGTGGTTGATGTGAAAGTTGTGGGAGGGCGTTAATGGATGAAAAATATTGCACATGCATTCAGTTATGTGTGAACAATTATTCAGAATGATAACTGCTCAAATAAATTTACACCAATTAATTAATCAATCTGAAGGAATTTTCCCAATTGCGGGTTACAATACCTGAAACATATTTTTCTGCGGATTTACAATAACATGAAAGAGAGAAAAAAGAGATTCAATTGAATAAAATGATTCATCCAGCTCAGGTGTCATTTTATTTATCTTGTTTGTTATTTTTCTTAAGGTTTATTTCTCTTTTTGTCACAGTGATGACATAATGACGATCATTTCATTCTGAATCACGACTGTCATTTACATTTAGAAATTGATACCTGTTACTTGAGTATCAGTAGTTGTAAATATATTTTCTGATCAGCATTATTTTTTGTTTGCTGCAAATTTATAAAAATTGATATCTGAGGCGATTACCCGACATTACTGACACTTTGAAGTCATATGACCTGAAAATGGAGAAAATGATTTGAAAGTGGGGAAACCATACCTTGTTGAAATGCCTCTGTAAATATTGTTTCCGGGAATTTATTTTCAAAAACAAAATGAATGCTTAACTCACAAAATGTACTTTCAATATACATAAAGTATAAAATTTAAATAGAACAGCTTTGCAAAATATCAAAGAAACAGTCTGACGTGACCCGGAATAGGCAACTTCACTGTATCATAAATTTCAAAATTTTCACACTTTCAAAAAAGAGCGCTCATTAATTATTTTTGTTATAGATGTGATGAGGTTTGAAGTAAGTCTTCTGACAATTTTAGATCAAATAGATTCAACTAGGTTAATTAACCACATGTTCATTACAAGTTTACTTTTTCTCAAGTTTTATAAGAGTAATCAACATAAAATTAAATCCAGTTACAAATTGTCAAAAGTATGAAACAAGTGTTATTTTAGCTATTAATTAATATCGATTTTACCATGCCAAGATATATTTTAAAAATGATAGAAAAATGATTCAAATACATTGAATAATAATTATCATATTTTCCACAGGTGCTGAATAATCTAATGCAGAAATTACTTCACTAGGTGTCTAATTTACCAGGTGCCAAGTTGACTAGAATTCTTAAATTTTACACTTTGTAAACTCTGCGTCTAACTCGGCACCTGAAAATCGTTACAGTACCAAACAGGCCCTACATTGTCGCTTGTTAATTTTTTCATCACCAAGCCAACATATGCAGTACCGGCTACTGTAAAGTTTAAAATACATTGATTGTTTTGAATATATTTCATTTCATGTCATAAAATTCATTTTAATTACAAAAGGTTTCCATACAAGTTCTTACAATTTATTGCCATCATTCTATGATTTCAAGATCTTAATTGTGTACATTGTGAATGCTTCAGAAATCAAAATCTCCTGATCATGTTATTGCACCATTGAATTATCATCAGTATAGTATCTACAAGGCGGGAACCTGTTTTTTGTACTTCAGAGTTCTTTATCAAAGTCATCTCTAATTTTAACATTTTCACTGTTCTAAAGATATCTATTATCAGTAAGTAAAATTAATGGACTACCTTTACATTAACAGCTTCAAGTAAGTCCTCTGACAAATTTACTCTTTCTTTCAAATCTTGGTTAAATTTGTTCACAAGAAATTGAATAAATTTGTCAAAAGTATTCAATCCAGCAACATTTTACTTTAATAAATATTTGATGAATATTATCCGCTTTACCTTGCTAAGATGCATTTTAAAAAATGGTTTAAAAAAATTAAGTACTTATTGAAAAACAGCAAACATTATATTGGTAAATAATGATGCCATATACTGGTAATAGTTTTCACAAGTGCCAAGTTTACTAGGTGCGAATTAACCAAATGCTGAACTAACTCCATTAGGTGCCAAATTCACCAGGTGCTCAGTTGACTAGGATTCTTTTGTTTACAGTGTAAATGTAAAAATAGCAAATCTCAATGTGCATATGAATTTAATCAGGGACATATATTTTCTGATACACTTCCCTGATTTAACATACATAATTTTACAAGGTCAGATAATTAGCATGTTTAAGAAAAGGTCTTGGGCATATTAAAGTGACAACATCAGTAGAAAGTATTGTCTGAAGAATTTAATGGTACTAATTATTTCCACAGAATGTTGTGCGGAAATAAGTTTACCGGTAATTACTACAAAACTATCACAAGTTTTTGTGAGCCATAACTTGCAACTTTTAAAAAAACTTGTCATACATGTAGTTGTTTTAAAAATCGATCTGTCCAGTTGAACATTTTTCACCAACACATGTATTTCTAATGTATTTTATTTTATTTTTTTCAGAATAAAGAAAGCTGTTGTTCTTATTAATGAGTTGGATACCTCTAAATTTCCATTATTGTTAACACGGATTCTCTCAAAGTTACATTTAAAGGTTTGTTTGAACTATTTTAATGTATGTATTCAATTTTTTGTCAAAATAGCATAGAAAATTAGACAGGAAAAATTTGAAATATACTTTCCATTACAAACCTTTGAAATCTAAACACTTTAAATTTATTTAAGGTTGTTTAGAAAAATGAGATTTGTTTATTTTCATTAGAAACATGTCAACAAATTTTAAAACACATAGCTTTTGTGCTTAGAAGTTTGGCCTTTATTGTTGAATATACAGTACTATACTGAAACATTTTGTCAGCTAGTGCAATGCCTCTAAACCCTGAAACATTTTTGGGGAGTTATTTTCATAGCTTTTGTGCTTAGAAGTTTGGCCTTTATTGTTGAATATACAGTACTATACTGAAACATTTTGTCAGCTAGTGCAATGCCTCTAAACCCTGAAACATTTTTGGGGAGTTATTTTCCCTTCATTTAGATAGTTGTTCTTTGCCATTCATTATGTGAATTATTTTCAATTAATGTAAGAGGGTGCTCATGTGGTTATGCTTCCATTTTTAATTTCTTTTTCATTAGCTTCATGTGTTTCATTTCGGTATTTAAAAAAAAATGTTCGCTTATGTGTACTTATAACAGTGGCCTGAAATATCCTATTACCTGCATATTTATACTATTTCAGGATGAGCGCACATTTTCAGAAGAGGAGGAGGAGAAACTCGAGTCTTCTCTGTCCCTGACTGATGGGGATTTAGAACTAGTGATCCATACCCTGGAGTTTATTTTACATCAGGTAAATATTAAATAAAAATTCTCCTCTTTCCATACTCAAAGGGAGATTACTAAAAAATTGTAGGTTAGTTACTCACCTAATAAGTGAGGTTTTCTAGTTGAAGACCAAATTGTTTTGTATGTAATTTTGCCCTATACAGAGTTAAAGAGGACAGTGTAAATCATGTGATAAATTTTCTTCAATGGCAAAACTGGTCTAAGGCAAAAAATAAAAGAAAAATTCTATCTATCAATGATATTTTTGCATCAAATTGCAGGCAGCCTACCACACAGCCAAACCAGGGTTACTGGGACAGCAACTACAGCAGATAGAGCTAGAGGAGGAGAAGGTGAGAGAGAGAGAGAGAGAGAGAGAGAGAGAGAGAGAGAGAGAGAGAGAGAGAGAGAGAGAGAGAGAGAGAGAGAGAGAGAGAAATTGTTTATAACCATGACTATACTGTAAACCTATTGTATTTGGTGGAAATCAATTTTCCAACAAGTTACTGTAGATTCCTTATTTTATGCTTGTACTTAATTTCATAATTCAACCGTTTTGCATCAAATCGTGAGAATTAAAAACGGAGAATGCCAAATTTTTACCATAGTTTCAGTTGGTTTACACATGTCCAAAAAATAAGAATGAGATTTCAAAATTCATGAGATGAGCTTCTTGCGATTTTACTGCAGTTAATGTAATGGACACACTTCTAGATTGCTTACATATACTAATAATGTACAGTTACTGGTTTACCTAATTACAGCATTTTGTATTGAGAGTGCTCTATGGTTATGGCCATTTTTAGACTGTATTGATCTGTTTAAAAGGAGAGCTCTATGTAATATATAGAGTACTTTTTAACAAGTGTATCTTCAGATAACAGACGAGGGGGCTTGTCCCCCGAGTCTGATATCTGAAGATGCACGAGTTAAAAAAGTTACTCTATATGTTTTGTATCATTGTTCTCGAGTACTGAGTTACCTATGATCTATCAAATTCCACGTAAATGGCGCGTGATTCTAGTATATTTTCATTGCACTGAGTTACCCGTGATCTATCAACATTTTCATTCGGCAGACCTCGGCTGATTCGGTCCTTATCTAACTTTGATGTAGGCTACGGACTCGGTCGAGGTTTGCCGAAAGTCATAATTTTATCAACCAATGAAATAAGAGCACGTGATTCGAGAAGTAAAGCGCGCTGTATTTCTTGAAAGTTCTATCTACCTCGGCCTTTCAAGTTAGAACGCAATGGATGACGGCTGCGATTTTATGCTATCGCAGATTTTGGACTCGGTAGAAACAGAAATTATGATGGAAAATTCCTTAGGCCAATTCGGAAACCTTAACATTTCACAATCTATTGATATGTATCTCGGGGATGAAGATACAACGAACATGGACTTTGAAACTATAGATTTTGACTTGGGAATTTTTTCCCGGGAGAACTCATTGGAACAAAATGATGCTGACATGAAAACAGAAACTTTTGATTGTGTTAAAGAGTTTCAGAATCGGAGATTTGCTGAAGCTGTGTCAGATAATGATTTGCAGCAGCTGATTGAATCTCAGTCAAATCCTAATACTCGGAGGAATACGAAATGGTCCGTTGAAATGTTTAATAAATGGCGCGAATCGCGGGAAAATGTACCCTGCATGAAAGAAATGAACGCAGAAATGCTGAATTACTGGTTACAACGCTTTGTGTTGGAGGTACGTAAACAGGATGGCAGTGAATACCCCCCGCGTACTCTATATTTCATTGTATGCGGATTACTACGTCATTTGCGAGATGAAAATATCCATAATATGAATTTTCTAGATGAACATGACCACCGGTTTGCCGTTTTCCGGAAAGTTTTAGATGCGCGCATGAAGGAGTTATTATCAAAGGGCTTAGGTACCAAAGTACGACAAGCTGATCCGATATTGCCGGAAGATGAGGAAAAAATCTGGACTAGTGGAGTATTCGGTTTACACTCTTCTCAAGCTCTACAGTATACAGTTTTCTTTTATAACTGCAAGATATTCGGTCTGAGGGCGTTTGACGAACACCGGAATTTAGAGTGCTCCAAGTTTGAAATTGGTCAAGATGAGCAAGGAAAATTTATTCGATTTACGGGAAGATCATGTAAAACATACAAAGGAGGACTAAAACATCTGCAGCTATCCAACAAAGACTTGAAACATTACTGCCAAGAAGGTAAATTGTCGTTATTTTAGTATTTTTTACAATAATTATCGCACTTTACAAAGGTTCTGGTTATATATTTGTTTTTCTATTGGTGTAGAGACAATTATGAATAGAAACATTCAACGTTTTTATTTAATTTTCAGGTGAACGATGCCTTGCCGATTTCTATCGTACCTATCTTGACGCTCTCAGTAATGAGGGACCTTTCTACCGCCGGCCCTTAGCCGTTTCCGGTAATGTCTGTGTGCGCTATGGCGAACAAGTACTGGGGGTCAACAAACTTAAGGGACTAATGAAGGAAATCGCAGGTAACGCGGGACTGGAGGGAAACTTCACCAACCACTCAGGCAAGAGGACCTGTGCCACCCAATTATACCAAGCTGGAATCGATGAGCAGGAAATTATGTCTCGAACAGGTCACAGGTCAGAAGTAGCAGTTAGAAAATACAAGCGGTCTAATTCGGCACTGCAAGAGCGTGTATCCGAAGTTTTGAATCCCCCCAACGTGAAGAAAATGAAATGTGAAACCACTATGGTTGAAATGAGTGAGTCTGAAAATAACAGGAAGGAGAATTTGAATCCGCAGTCCGACAGTATGGTAACAAGAGGCGCCGTTCCAAAATCAATTTTTAATAATTGTGTTTTTCATTTTAAGCCTTGAGTGGCTGTGTGAGCGGGGAAAACAATGATCAATTGTAATAATGTTTACATCTCGTTTTAAACATTTAGTATAACTGTTCTGTTAAACTTCATGTAGCACATGAGTTTGTAAATAATAAATACAAATTTGTTATTTTTTCTTGATTTTATTTTATAATAAAGTGTGATCAGAAATTATGGAGTGTGATCTATCAGAAATTATGGAGTGTGATCTATCACAGATACACCACATAATACTGTACTGTATCAAGAAAAAAATGAATAGCTGACATCAAAGGGAAAGCTCGCAAACAATGATACAAATAATAATATTGTCAAATTTAAAATGTAAAATATATGGACTTTTTCTTTTACATGTAATTACTAAATAATAGTTTACAGCTAAAGATATTTTATCTTAAAGGGACTTGGACACGATTTAACTTAAGATTTTCAAATTTTATTTCTTCCATTTTCAATGTTTATACTAATAATTATAGAAGTTTATAATGCTATGTCAAAATTTGAAAGTCAAATATCAAGTTATAAGCAAGATACAGAGTTCATAATTCTTTGTTTTGTAAACAAAGCTCGAATATTGTCATTTTTTTTTTACATATGTGTTGTATTGGTGTAAGTTTCACTCAAATGTATATTTCTTTTGTTGATAATAGAATTTTTGAAGATACTGAATTAGTTTAAATTGTTTTTAACATGTCATTTTGTCCACGACGTGGTAATTCCCTACATTACATTTTTGTATACAACTATAAGACTCGAGTTTTGTTTACATAACAATCAATTCTTACCTCTGTATCTCGCTTGTAACTTGACTTTAACATTCAATATTTTGGTCAATCATTTAAAATGCACCAGTAAACCATTTTACACATAAAAAATAAAAATAAGATTTTTGATCTAAAATCGTGTCCAAGTCCCTTTAAAACTTAAGGCAGATCTGATGGTTCGTTTGTGGACCACCCAGCCTCCTTAAAATTGAAAAAAAAAATTATTAATAACAAATGCACATAAATATAGCCACCATGAAACAGAGAGTGAAGGAATATTCTCCAATTTTGAGTACATGTATATACCGGTAGACATTTAGTGTACAACTCCAACCTGCAGGTAAAAGTGATTGTGGACGCCTGGAAGAACGCGGCAGCAGATGTCGTAACCAAGCTCCGCCAGAGGACCATCACTCCGAAGCGTCTGGAGGAGATCAACTGGAGACTCAATCTCCAGATGGCCCAGTCCAACAAAAGCAAGATGAAGCTTCCCAACGCCATGTTTGAACTCAAAATCAATGATGAAGACTCAGAGGTAGGGAGTGTCTAGCTTTTACCTTTAAATTTGGGTCTTTGTACGTTTTTTCCGGTACATTTCAAATTGAAAATAAAAAACAAATTCCTAGATACTGTGGAAATTTTCAGATACTTTTGATATTATATAAGTACTAATAATATATGTATACATTTGTGTTTGCTTGTACATGTATTTGTTTTACTTCTTATTTTAGTTTTAAAAGAGTTATCTCTCTTTGTGCTTTATAGAAACTTTTTCCAAATTAAACCAAAAAGAGAAACTAAATGTTACCTGAGTACTATATACTGTTATGATTTTTTTTCATTGTGATCCACTCAGGCCAAAGAAAAAATCCGCTTTGAGATGACTCATGATGAATTATACTCATTTTACAACCAGGTAGGAGGCTTTGAAATTCATATATACATCAAATACATGTGTATATATTTTTGCATGTAGATCACCTGAACTGAAAGGTCAAGAAAGCTTTTCTGATCCCTTTTTGTCTGGCGTCCATCTGTCTGTCTGTCTGTCCATCTGTCTGTAAACTTTTAATATTTTTGACTTCTTCTCTAAAACCACTGGGCTATATTAAACCAAATTTGGTGCAAAGCATTCATATGGGAAGGGGATTTTAATTTGTAAAAATAAAGGGCAAAATGTTTTTAAAAGGGAGATAATTGCGAAGCAGTGAATATAGGGTTTGTGTCTTTAAAAAATCTTAAGGATAACTGCACCAGGAATGTCAATATTTATACCAAACCTTTTGTATATAGTGAAGATTCTAAATTGTTAAAATAGTGACCCTCATACCAATACTGGGGCTCCAAGAGGGATTCAAAGTTTAACATAGAAATGTATATGAGAAATGTTTAAAAACCTTCTCAAGATCTAAAATGCTACAATTCGTTAAATTACTATGCAAGCATCTTCAGATAATGTAGATTTTAAAGTATTAAACTTGTGACCCCTGGACCAATACTGGGGTCCTTAGATGGATTCAAAGTTTAACATAGAAATATATATGGAAAATGATTAATAATCTTCTTCTCAAGAATGACAGTGCTACAATTTGTGAGATTTCTATGCAAACACCCAAGATAATGTAGATTTTAGATTGTTTGAATTGTGACCCCAGACTAATACTGGGGCCTGAGGAGAGATTCAAAGTTTAACATAGAAGTATATAGGAAAAATGAAATAGAATGATACAACGAACTCCTGTACAGGTGAGCGATGTGGCCCAATGACCTCTTGTTTTTGTTTTCTAGCTAGAAACTATACAAAAACAACTGGACAATTTAGGATGAGAACATCAGCATACAAGAAACAAAAGAAAAGAACAAGAGCGAGCGTCTCCATTCCATGATTTTTAATTCACTTAAATAGCAGCACATCAAATATGTTATATGTATATATTGTTATTTTGTAATGAAATTTTAACCAAATTTTACAAGAGTTATCTCTCTTTGTCCAACTTTATTTTTTTGAATAACTTCCTGGTTAAATTGTGTGGTTGGAAAATGGGGGGGGGGGGGACTGCAGGTACATAGGGTAATAACGTTTTAAAGTATATCTAAGTCAAATGCTGATTGAAATTTTAACTTATCAAGGAACTGATCTAATTTCTTTCTACATGTATTAAAAAAAAACACGAGACCTTATAAAAAAAAAAAGTATCGTTGGTAGTAAGATTGGTCCAAACGCGTTTTGTATTAGAAGCAATGCGTTTTATGTCAGAGGATGAACAGCTTCATAAATATTATGTTCGTGTACAGGCATATACCCGGTAGTAACTTAATATGATAGGACAAATGTTTGAAATACTGGTTTAGTTCACCACTCCTTTTGAGAAATGGTTGAGGAGTGGAGTGGACATCTGCAAACATGTAATGACGATCTGCATTATATTAGAATGCACCATGCAGAAACAGTTCACAATCGAAGAGCGCCAGGTTATAAAACCGGATGCTTATTTCCATATACGTGGCATGAACTGTATTTTTTATGCGTTTAGAGCGGTGTTTGGTAGCTCTCAAAATAAATGTGGGCCAGAGTAGGGGAGGTCTATTATACGATTTGATAGCAAAACAAATTATGTTCACAAAGTATCAAAACTATAAAAGTTAATGTGTGACACGATTCCAAATATCCCATTTTATAGTAGATCAATATCCGTTATCTGCATAACGGGTACAAAGGCCCGGTGGCCCAGATAAGCAAAATATCAAGATTTTAAATCTGATTTATGACTTATGAGATGTATATCATTCAATGAATTGACAAGAATCAAGATGATTTTTTTTTAAAGATAGCAGGTGTAAAGGAAACGATACAAGGCTGGCGTTTTTGGTGTCTGGCCCTACATACGGGTGTCAGTCCCGGCGAACGCACGCGTACTATAAAGAATCGCTACTATTTTGATTAAATCTAATGTGTCTTTATCATTAATATCATTATCACTAAATATTATCAATAACATTTATGAAATATACAAATGTGTTCGTGTATCAATCAAATTTTTCATCCTTCAAGAACATCTAAATAGCAGACGTCGATATGTCACGTGAAATGAATAAGCAGAACTCTGAAATCCACAAGAAGACGCGGGTAAATGTTAATCCTCTAGGTACATAACGTTGTTATTTTAGTAGTCCTTAAATCTGATTAGGGGATGTGGACCATGTTTGCTTAAAAAACATCGAATTTGCATGTTAATATTTTCCGTAATTATAATCTATACAGGAAGGGAATGGGTATGTGTTTAGAGATGTGATTTGAATGTACATGTACTTTTGGTACTGATTCACATTTATGAAGAGTCCTTACAAACACAAAGATACCGCTTTAGTTACACATGTATACACTTTACGTCATATCCATGGACGTGCAGGCGCCGAAACGTCATTTACGTTTGTGGTCATTTCTCTCTCTCTCTCTCTCTCTCTCTCTCTCTCTCTCCTGTATTACCACGCAGTAATGTGCACAGAATCATTTAGCATTCTACATGCATATTTGCATAGCCATATATACAATGTACAAGTCAAAGTAAACAGTTCAATTCGCCACCTTTTTTTCGCAAGAGAGGGTTGAAAAAAAAATATTATGAACATATTTCATAAACTTCTGATTTAAAGTGTAATTTTATAAATCTTTTTCACATGAATAAGGAAAAGGTTGGGTTTTTTTCAATCACCAAAACCAATGTTGATTAAAAGAAAGTGTTTTACGTTTTCATGTAGGTCTGTAAATGCATACTAAGTTAATTGCTGTTATCTTCTGTATATGTGTGTGTGGATGTTGTGGGGTTTTTTTTCAAAGGACGTGCAATGATGATATTATGAACTTGAGTTTGAAGAGTTTTATACTTTGATATTTCTTAGATGAAGGTGGAAACAAACTTATACACAGCAATGAGATCGTCACGTTTTACTAGATTAGGATTGCTTCCTGTGGACATTTTGAGAGGAAATCGCCCTAGAGCAAAAATCTATATCTAGTCTCACCCAACCCTAAACCATTCTCATTGTCGCAGAAGCAAATGGGATTTTTTTTTTTGAAATCTCACAAAATTATAGCTTATGTCCTCTGTCACCTTTTTTTTTTTCGAAAAAGGAGGGCACAGTTTGCTCCAAGTTGACTTGTATGTCATCATATAAATAGGTATAAAATGCTTAAGTTTTTTTTATCTTCTTTTCTTCTGAAAGTTTTCCCACCAAAATGTCGCAATTTGTAACAATTTCTCACAATTAAAATTCGAAACCGTCGGGGAATCGCCACCGATTTCAGTATATAAACCATCATATAGGGTTGCAACAGATAGGGTATTCCTATTGTTTGATATCGTATCAAGACACCTTGCTACCCCGTCTACGTGTGCTAAATGATAAGGGAGACATTCTATACCCTGTATCCATCTACTGCAAAATGAATACCCCTTTCATTTTTTAGGGTCCTTAATCTTTCTAAAGTATTATGATCTACACAAGAAATGTACCAATGATTGTCATCTACCCGGGGTTTCTCGTGACCCGACTTCGATATATCACGGCGTTCGCCAGTACTCGTTACATGTATACCTACGGTGCGTCCGACATCCTGCACTGGTATTTGCGCCTGGTTGGCAAGGACATACGTAGGCCGTGGGTATAGAAGGACCCACCCAGATCCCACTTCCAGGGGTCTCCAATGCCACTGACAGTTTAATGATAGATGACGGGTAATCTCTGCATTGAAAACTTCTCTGTACGTGATAGTCTATGGTGCAAATCTTTGGTTCACAAAGTGGGTGCATAAAATTGGGGCTAAATTCAAGGAGACGTAAATATCATCTCAATTGTGGTATTCGATATAAAATTTAATGATGATACATATGAAAAGAAAATATCTCTCTCTATCTATGAATTGCAGTCCCCCATGAAATAAACTGACCAGACCTCCCCTTAAGCAATAAACTGTTTAATTTAATTCTGACTGCCGTATAAAAGAAAATTTCCGAAAATCTGATGTTCTTAACAATGAGGATGACAAAGAGCACCTACGTTAGGTAACAGATAGTTCGTGCCATATGAAAATAAAAACCACACTGTATAAAAACCCAAAACGAACTTGTCCGATTGCATGCCGTTATCAACCGGTTTCTTAATCCATGTTATTAAAAACACCTAGATCTGTGTAAATATTGGAGTTGACGGAGTGCATGCAGTTTGGACTCTTGAACCAAATGGTCTTGGTTTTGCGGTAACTACACTTCTTGTATATTATAACCAAACCATGTACATGCAGTACAGGTCGTATTCACCAGCAACTGCTCAACATGCACGCTTTTCGTTTTTTATTCTTCCTATTTTTTTCTTCGGTTGAAGTGCGTTTGGTTTGCAGGAACCGGACTGCTATCAACCCATCCCAGACCGATGTTAATGGGGCATTGGACGCACGACCAGAACGGTCATAAAATACGTAGGTCTATTGTTTTGCACCTGTTTTTGTCGATTATTGTTACAGTAATCGATTTATTGATTTGCTAATAAAACGCACTTATATATTGGTCACCTACGTATTACTGTCTTTTTTTTGCGGTGCATCCCAAGTTGACTAAAGGTCGACAATAAGGTGGGTCAGTTGTAAAAGTACGGAAGAACGGCTTCGCCACGCACATAGATCAGAACTCGGCGGTCAGCACAGTTGGTCAGTAAAATGGTCTGTTTAATTTTCATGAGAAATTGATTGATACTACTCATTTGCTAACATGTTTCAAGGCGACACATAATGGGCGTATTCTGAAAACACTAAGAGACTATCGTACCCAGTAGATTTGTACATTCAATGTAAATATATAAAATTGGAGAGAGAGAGAGAGAGAGAGAGAGAGAGAGAGAGAGAGAACTATAAATAATGTTGGGTAATAACGTTTTTGAAAATTAATCACAAAAAATCTTAGAACATAAGGGTGACCAAGTTGTCAAGTTCCGGACCCAATTCCTTAGCCCTCGATATCCGTTTCCTTCCTCAAGACATTATATTTCTCAGGTGCATGGCTATTTTTACTTTACCGGGTATTTACTCGTATAGTATTAGTTGGATGCACTTCCTCTGTTGCACAAATAAAGGGACTGGGAACAATGAGGTACAATCGCGCCCTCGGTGACTAAAACCAAGATACCAATCTATATGAGCAGAAAAACAACAACAAAACACAATGACGTCAAAATGGTCACGGTCAAAAGGTGAATGCACCCGAGTTAGATAAGTCATGAAGGCAACACCTTCTGCGTGTGTACATGTTGGGGGGTTTTCTATTTCAGATGTCGTTTCCTTTTAAAATGCTAAGATCTCGCCCCGACCTATAGTGCGAACTCCTCAAAGCGATCTCTTGATCTTCCTCACGTGGGGGGAAATCCCACCGAAATAAAATGGACAACTTCGTGCCTGATTTGAAGGCGATGTGAAATATTAACCCCCCGGATTGTCAGTGTCCTTTCGGGGTTGTAAAATAAAAATGAAATTAAAAAGAAATGTATATTGTGGACGTAGATAACACACAATAAAGTGAAATGTGTATAGCGTATTGTATAGCGGATGTTTTAAAAGTCCGCGTGTCAAAAAGTCTTTGGAATCGGTCTATAAAAGCACGGTCTTGTAATTGAATTACTTGCTTGCCTTAGCGTATGAATCCTTGACAGTTTGCCGACTAAAAACGTTCACATTGTAGGAAGATGTACTTTAATACCCCCTTTTTTATTCGTTTCATTGTGTATTTGGTGGACTGATCACGTAATGCATGCATCTAATCTACCGGTATTCACTAGTAACTGTGTGTCTGAAGACAATTCCTCGATCATTTTAATTTTTGCAAACGGCAGAACGATTCTGATAAATTGCGGGGAAAATGCAAATATTGTTTAAGGTTGTATAGACGTTCTGATATACTGATGTGGATGAAAGGACACCCTTTTCAAATGTTATATAGGAAATGTTCAAATATTCGATATTATAAATTTTCCTTTAACAAGATAATTTAATGGCTGAACACATTTCTAAAGTTTTGGAGGCAAATCTGATGGTAATTTGTTGACTATCTAGCCTCCCTATAAAGCTTAAAATGCATTTTTAAAATCATTAGAAAGGTAAAAATTGTAAAAGCCCATGCGGACCTCATTAACTTAATTAACTTGCAGATCGCAGTAGCTGGATCTTTGCGCTACGTTTCTGGCATAAAAACTGCAAAAGAAAAAAATATATATTTACGAATATATAATATGTTTTATATATGTTTCGAAAGAAAGTCCATGCACGTACGTTACCATACGCATTAATTACGGATATGTCCATACCTCCTTAGCAACATTCGTGATAGTGGTGTTGGAAAATAATGGACATACGTAAACAAAAAATAAATGCTAACTTATGTACTTCATAAAATAGATTTTATAGCAACTGTTAGGGAAAAAAGTATAGTAAATTGCTCTTCAAGCAATCTGGATACGTGCCTGTGTTTTGGTTTGTGAAATCAGTTGCAATAACCATTGTCCATCTTCTGGAGTCAGACCTACAACAAAACATGGGCGGATATCGTCAACTTATGGTTTCGATTGCATGCTTTGCAGATTTTAATGCATGGATATTTTCTTAGTTTTCTAACAGCTACGAATCCTCCCCAAATCCGTATGCTAGGAGGTTGCTGATTGTTGCACTCTTAAAATTCCGTCAGCGTTGTCCCAATATGTGACAACTTTCCAGTTTGGCGCCATCTATTGCGTTCATAGCCCACCTGTTTCGTCATAAAAGTCAGTCAGCAGACGACAGAAACCACAAGCCACAGAATAAGAACGAGCCCGCCATAATGAATAAATGTGTTTATACATAGCATTTTGCTGATGGATATGTATGTAAATGTATTCAACACTCAGTGCCATAAGTTTGTCTATCGTAAATAAAATAAAACCCAGCACGCATGTCATTTACTGATAAAAAAAATAAAAAAAACCCCAAAACGTTCAGGTCGC
The DNA here is from genome assembly GCF_963853765.1 of Magallana gigas. Classification (NCBI taxonomy): domain Eukaryota; kingdom Metazoa; phylum Mollusca; class Bivalvia; order Ostreida; family Ostreidae; genus Magallana; species Magallana gigas. The sequence continues at coordinate 32,347,011 of NC_088858.1, read as the reverse complement.
AGAAGACAGTTTTAAATGCAGCTAACCTCATATATTACCATTTCCTGTCTCGCACCAGAAATTGACCACCTAGGACTTGGATTACCCAAGATGGCGTTGGTTTCTTGCAGGTGTATAGACAAGTATTAAATGGGAGCTAGCTCCTATGGATGGTATCAGATTACTACGATATGGCACCCTAGTCCCCGTGATTTATGCAACTCCTTCACTTTGAACTATTCTAATGCTTAATTCACAACTACCACATGAAAGCTACCGAGTTTACTTTGCAAATATTGTGATATTATATAATGATTGGTGACAGAGAAGAGATTTGAAATGGTCCTTAATACACTCCTATAAATCTAGGTTACCGGCAGACCATGGCTCCAACTTTGGTGAATTTGCTTGCCAGACATCTAAATTGCAAAAGAGCAGTCATGCCCATCTGTTCCAAGTAATCAAACTTAGTGGAAAAAGAGGTTCAAAAAAATGAACAACAGTAATTAGTTTTTTATTCATGTTTTATTATATATATTTTTTTTCAATATGTAATTTTTACCAAATGTTTTATAAAATGTATTTATATACACGTGTGTCATTATGAGCATAAATTTCATATTCATTTTTTTCAAACAAATGGTGATAAAAAACATTTATTCAGGAAGTGTGTATAAACAAACTTATACATGTATATGTCCACATATTTATACTTTATATATTAATTAATATTATAGTTTTGATTACTGAATACAAGCATGAAGATGCTGGTATATAAATTGATAAAAAAAATCTTGTGATCAGTTGAAAAAGATTGTACCTCGAAAAAAAACTAAAAATATAACCAGTAAATACTACATAAAATATTCCAAAAATAGAGAAACTCTAATATAAGGAGCTTGATATTATGCTATTAAAACTACAGTGGGTACAAACTTTCTCCAACTGACCAGAAGTAATTAATTGAATTCACCTTCCTCAAATTCAGAGAATGAAAATTTAATAGCTTTGGTTTTTCTATTGTCTTTTGTCCTATTCATTATGATCTAATTTACGAATTTCAATCATAAATATTGTTTTGGTATAACTTTGGTTAGAAAAGTTGTTCCGAATTTAAACAATTTCTAAATGATAAAAAAAATATTTGAGGTAAAAAGAAATAGTTCCATTTAAAATAAATCTTTCAATAATCGAAAGTAAAAATTCATACTCAATACAAATAAATTATGTTTAAAAATCTATCCAGCTTTATATAAAGATGAATCTAAAATAAAGAAATCTAAATATCAATTATAATATAATAACAGCCATCAGAATATAATTTTCAAATGACAAGATGAAGATATTGACAGCATAATTTCACAGCTTTGCAAATAATAAATCTGAGATGGTAATACACATTCAGGTGGGAAAATAGAATAAATGCAACATATGCAACATGTACATGTATAAATCTATATCATTATATGAATACTGATTTGTTTAACTAACAAAAAGATTATTAATAGATGGGGCAGTGTTTTGTTCGAGTGGTTGACCTTACACATGAATTACTACCAGCACATATTCAAAGAGTTCAATTCATTACTACCCAAACCATGTCTTTTTTGCTTTCTTTTAAATCATAATGCTTGAGTTAAGTACAAATATCGAGCAATTTTAATTTTCACTTTTCACACCCCCTACCCCTCCCCCACCCCTAGGTCACCACAAGAATACACTGGCCTTAAGAAAGGGGAAAAAATGAGATCATCATGATTAACAATATTTACACAAGTTCAACCCTTCAGCAGCTGGTGTCGTATAGTGAGCATTAAGTACATCGTCTAACCGTTTGTCTGTTAGTTTGAACACAGAAAAAAAAACCAAACATCTGTTCATCATTGTTTTTGATTCGTTGTCAACATTCTTTTTTGTTTTCTAAACGACAATGCAATATTTACAGCACACCAGGTCACTTCAAAAAATCAACCCCAAAAATTGTCACTTAATTCCTCCTCTAGTCCTAATTCTCAGAATCCAGCCCCGAGTTTGGACCTTGCCCTGGGCAAAATTTGTATGCCTTAGAGTCTTAGCAAGTGGCTTTGCTCAGAAATATCAAGTGAACACTCTTCCTTTCTTTCTTTGTTCTAAGTAGTTTTTGCCCTTTACAGTGAATAACAAGCACCAGTGAAATTTTTTTCTTTTCTAACATTTTTGGCAACTCGATCATTACCAAACAGTAACTAATTTATACTGAAATGTTTCCGTTTCAGTGTCTCTCTATATATACACACATTTACAAATATATACAACATCTGTATACATTTTAGCACTATCACAAAAATGTTATAATAACATAGTTTAGTTTTTGGCAGTATAAATTAAGTAGGGGGGTACGTCCTACAGTTCATGGAATGTCTCTGTCAGCCAGCGAGTGGCTTCTAGTCCTTCATTCTTTGTGACAACCAGGAAATGGGGCCAAGCCTCACTTTGGTCACGACAGGAAGTTCTGCCATTGGGTTGGCGGAGTGTTTTGGTCATCACGATATCACAGCACTATGTGTGCAACAATATTTAAAATAAAATATTTTCCTAATGACCTCTCTGGTAACTACACATAGGTTTTATCGGGTACAGGAATGTTCAAAACTGGCTTCTGCAACGCGCCACCATTGGGTAAATTGGAGCCCTTTTGGATATTTGTCACTATAAGATTGAGTTGCTTCTGAGAATTGTTTCGCTCGAGTTGAGCATGATTCACATAGCGTGGCTCATTGTCTTTGAGTTTATTGTGGTTCTTTTGCAAGGAACCATAAATTTCTTCATTCGTTAGCTGGTTCTCTTGTGGTTCACTTCGACAAGATCGGACCCAGTATCCGGCTAAAAAGGACAATATCGACGACAAAACTATGGACACTACGATGGCGATTGCAGTCTCTGCAACAGATAACGATGACTCCGGCGAACTCCTGACTTCCTGTGAAGATGGTTTTAATTCTAGAAAGAAAAAAAAAGGCAGAAAATTAAATATAGCATTTAATTAACAATCCCCAAAACAAATAAAACTGCATGGACAAAATAAATGAGCTTAGAATCATAAATATTCCCAGATTTATTATTTCTCTCTTGTAATTTATGAACTGGAGACAGCCAAGTTATAAAATGACAATAAATTAAGATAAAAATGAATAAATTAACATTAAAATGAATTTATTGTATTCATGCTGAGCGTTTGGTTTGAATCAATGAAATATGAAATGACATGGAACAGACGTGTGATTGGAGGCGGCCAATGACAATTAAGACGCACATGGAATTAATGACTCACGATGATAATCACATTTTCGTTAACCCTCTATACCCAGCCACATACAAAATACATTGCACAAAACACATTGTCTACTGTACGTTGAACTTATTCTTAGATTTGGCCTTTTATATGCTTATCTATTGATTGTATTGTAAATTTTCCCCCTTCTTTCCCCTTCTCTAAAGATTGCATTGAACCATGTTTGTTAATTCTTTACAACAAATCTGGTTATGCATATTTGCTAAAGAAATGAGTTTTAGGTGATAGAAGAACTCCAGCCATTTCCCTGCCGAGATCTGAGCTATTATCGCTGCAATGATTTGCAGATGAAGAGATTTGCCAGAGGCAGTGTACAAAGAGGAGAGAAAAAAACCAGAATGGAAGATTACTGTGTGTTATTTTAGCCTGACTCAACTATTCTAGAGCTCATCAAGTTTGTTTATATGACACTTTGATAATGACAGATATGGTGCACATTGTCCAGAAATCATACAATAAATATATGCAGAACCTGTCTTCGGAGAGACAATTAATAGTGGCTTGCGGAGGGTTCCTATCAGACTAGCATACGCAAGCAATACATGTTTTTTGTTCAACAGAAATGTTAGTATTATTTGGGTCTTGCCATCACCAAACGGTTAATAGGAATGTTCAAGATATTAGATACAGACAATACTATGTTAGCGGACAAGACAACATGCAGCAACAACACAACAAATAACTAATAAAAAAAAAAAAAACCACAACAAAAAATCAAAATCTGAAACCAAAATGCAACCCATGCATGCAAGACACGATGTGATTGGTTAGAGAAAAATGCAAAATGAATTTGAGTGAATGTCCCAGTGATGATTTGAGGGTTTGGCTATGTATTGGCCCCCATGGATGGAGATATATATTATGTAAGATGCTGGTTATATATTGTAAGCCGGTTTCATGATTTGGGTGAATTGCACCGCATGATCAGACGACAGCTTACCAGAATCTTTATTCTGGTTGTTCACGTCCAACCTTTGAAAAAGTTCAATTTTCTTTAGGTTGGGTTTTCTTTCCAAGAAGTCCGACATATCGATATCTAACTCATCCTCTACTGTGAAATAAAAGTTGGTTTCTGTTTATATTCTTGTAATTCATATCTCATATTTATCTGTATATGTTAATCAAATCATCTACAATATGTGCAAGGGGTTATATATATAGTTTTGCACTCGTAATTAGTTCATACATATGCTTTAAAAAAATTACTGATGTTAGTTTGATAATAATTACTGGTGTATTCTTAAGGTCTATATATATCATACATATATCAAATATATTCTATCTAATTGTCGTGGAGAGAAAGCAGTTTGTTTTAATCTCAAGGCACATCTAATACTAAAGTGATTATATATAGATAGATCGTATGTAGGTCACACAGATGACACTAACCCTCCACTTGTGGTGGTGGATCTGGTTTTTTGGTGGTGTGGACTCCAGGGAGAACGTTTTCAATGTTGTTGGGACATTGACAGTTGCACTGAGGTTTCTCAGTGTTCGAGACCTCCTTGGGTTTGGATGTAGTTGAAGGTGAGAGCGTAGATTTTTCTAATAAAAATGGGAATTAAATCAAAATTCAAAATGAAACAAAAAACACCCTTTTGAAATAAAACTTATACAAGGTAAACCCACACGAATAATCAAATAATAATAAAACACAATCCAAAACTTCATTTGAATTCATGTTGTTAAATAAAATTCAGAGATAGAGAGAAAAAAAGTCAAGAAGTTTGGCAAAACTAGCAAGAAAAAACTTCCAGTTGCTTTAACTGATTTAGAAAAGGATTGCAAATAAGTTGCCACTTTCCTAAATCAGTTTAAACTGGGGAAAAATACAATAGAAACATCAGAGGAAAACTCATGCAGGCTAACATTTATACATACCTTCTGGTCCACAGCCACTATGGGCGCCAGTTAGTATACTTTGAATTCTAGAGAGAAAATGAAAAACTCTTTTATTAGATCTATCATTTAAAGACACTGACACAGCTTATCCTTTTGATTATTGTATGGAGTTGTTACAAAATGTCTCCATACATCATTCAAAAAACTTGCACTTTTTGAAAAAAAGAAAAAAAATCTAGGTTAATCAAATGACTTCTGTCATGTTTTTATTAGTTTTCCGTTACGGCACATGAATAATTAATACCGCTTCTTTAAGATTACGAGTTGGTTTATCATTTTGGTCATGACTGTGACTTACCCTCTATCACTCGCTGCACATTTGTCATCGACCCAAGAACAGTAAGGATCCTGGAGCCTTACGCATGACCTAAGATTAAAATAGAAAACAAAAAAATTATTTGTCATGTGAAGCACCGCATCACATACATGCGCAAAATGCTTTACATTGAAAAACCAGTGCATTTTGTTTTATTTTTATGTGACATTTTCTGAATGCCCATATGAGAACAAACATGTTTATATATCTTGTGCATCTTCCCATTGCTTTTGTCTCTTTGTATAAGATGGTTTTTTTTTTTCTCCCCTGACTTATTGTCATGCATAATTTTTGTTTTTCACTGTATTATTATGAGAGGTTATATATAAAAGAATATGCATAAAAATTAAAACATAACTTAAAAAATGTCAATTTTAAGTGTTGTTCTGCACTGAACAAAATCATCTTTTACTTAACAATTCAAGTTAGAGCTATGCAATAATTTGTAAAAGTAAATAAAAGATGTCAGCACTATGGAATCTGAATACAAAGCACAGCCTCCATCTCAAAAAAGCTTTATTTGTCCGATGCATATTTTCTTAAACAAAAAAACTCTGCTTCGTCATGAAATATGTGGACTTATTCAAACAGACACACGGATGGTTGGAGAAGAAGATAGAGATCGCGGCCTAATGAATACACAGAGACTTCATCCCCTTGTGTTTGCCAACCACCCATTGCGACGGAATGGGATCAAATTAGTAGACCTTTTGCATTCCACACTTAAAGAGCATTGAACGTGATGTGTCCAAGAATGGAATAAAAGACTTCTAGGTATGATGTACCATAAAGATATCCCATATTTGTTATTTGTACAGATCCCTGCGATCTTCGTAATTGAAGACTTTGTACGGCAATACTTGAAAGGGATTCAAGTGCTTTTCAGTGAAACTGATGCAAAATTGGCGCCTTGAGAGCAAAAAGGTGTGTGTTACTAAATATGTCCACCAGGAAAAACAAAAACCCATGCATTCACCGCAGTTTTAGACGCAGTTTTATAAATGTCAAATCATTACTCTGACTGCATGTCACCTGTCAGTATATCACTGTCTTCTGCTTACGTCTGCGGTTTACAGTTATATCCACAGTTATACTCATTGTGTAAAGATCTTGTAGAAGTTGTGAAGAGGATTGTAAAAAAATTAAAACTTTTAGGGACTTCTAGAGGTCCTAGATACTCCAAAAGTGTGAAATACTGGACCAGAGTTTACTCTCATGTTCTATATTGAAATCGGGGGGTTAAAATATGTTGTAAAGTACCCCCACTCTTTGAAGTTGTCTGGAAGATGGCTACCCCCAGCACAGTTAGCACATAGCTTTTCTCTCCAATTTGAATGGCTTCGGTATGCAATATGAACTAGACCAACAAGGCCATATATTTTTTTTTCCAACACATACCTGTCTCGTAAGTGGTGGAATTATCTCTGTTTGCGTTAGCTTGTTTGACAGGTCAGATTGACTGATTAAAATTCTTCTGCTTGGAAAAAATAATCTTGATTTTTTCTTCTAGGTATTTTATTTTTAGATTTAAAATTTGATTGACTGGGAATAAATGTGGGTTCCCATGACCCCCCTTCCCCATAATTTCTTTAAAAATGACTGTAAAAATGGCTTTAATTTTAAGATTTTTTTATTACCTGCATGACTCTTGGTGTTCGCATTGATGCAGTGGGACAGAGATGACCTTTTCTTTGGAGATCACGATGAGTTTCTCTTTCCCATTGGCTCTATAGATCTTCAGACCAGTGACGGCGTACCCATCGGGGAATACCTTGATGTCCTCAATGACCACTGTCTCCACCTTTGACCCTTGACCTTTATTGACCACCTTGAGAACCCGACCATCATCTAGTAGAAAAAAAAGAAAGAAAATATTTGTTAACTCTTTGACTTATCTTTGATCATTTTCTATAAAATTTCTCGATTTCTCCTTTTCATGTCAGGAAATCTTAAATAAGACCTCTTTTGTGTTGTAATTTGTTCGCAATACGTAGGTTAAATGAGGGATTTATGTAGTCTAGTTAAATATGAGGTTTATGAATCTCAACTGTAGTTTGTTCCACTATGGTGCAATAACGTGCCTTTCATACATATAATTGCCTAACTGATCTATCATTAGATATTTAAATCTTTTTAAATCAATGATAATTGAGGGGAGTCGTTGAACAACTTCAATAGCAAAGGGGGCACCAGTGTTTAACCAAATGCATTTATCTCTTGAAAGGGATTTTGAAATGGCAGTCATTATTTTCTACTTTACAGCTTCCACAAAGTGGTACAAGGAGACAGAAGAAGACGATAAGACTACAATTACGTCTCCCCATACCCCCAGTGTTACATACACTGGCTCCTTATCTCACAGCCAATGCCTGGTGCTATGGAGGCGGCAGACAAAAGCAAGCTTTTAAGAACCCCCAAAAATCGTATGTAAATCAGTCAGTAAAATGCTTGAAAAACCTCCAATCATTTTTATGATTCCACAAATCATCTTTTGTGAAGTGCTGATTTTCGGGGATGATACCCAAGAGGCCATGTTTACCTACACTCAGACTGTTATGTCACAGGGGGAAATTTATAACACATTTTCTGTCAAAAATCTTACCCCACATGTCTTGGCGCAAGAAATATTTAAGCGCACTTGAAGGGAAAAAAAAACCTTAAAATACTTTCGAGATTGTTAAGTCTCCATGTAATAAAAGCATCTTGGTTTGAACCGAGAAAAAAATGCTCTGTAAAATATAAACTCACCAGTTCCAACGAAAATGACATCATAGTATCTGCCATCGCCAGCATGGACCTGCCAATCAACAGCAATTTGGGTCATCCTGCCTCTGAAGTTCAGAAACGTACATCATTATTAGACAGCGTACATAAAAACAAAAAAACCAAGCACCTGGCCTATCATGATAAGATAGCAGATTTACTCTCCAGCAGATTTTTTTTTCTTCTTCCTTTTTAATAAACATATATATTCTAAATGTCGATCACTTTTACTACTTGAGATATACTACGAGAATTTTACCACACGGATATCTCAAAGGGAGTTCCAGGCAATCCAGAGAGTGATAAGATGTATTATAAAGATAATCAGTTTTTTTGGCTACATATTGGGTTTTATTTTCAGATCCACAGAAATAACAGTCTGTCTCGACTAGATAGCGCGACAGTTTTCCTGCATGTGCTTCCCTTTATTTTGTTATGTCACCAGATGTACGTCACACAGACTTTCTCTACTGTTCTTTACAATCAAATTGACTCCTCGTTTGATGTTTTTCCGATTTGCCTTTTTTTTTAGGGGAGTGAATCTTAACACTTTCATTATCAATCAAATAAATGTAGGTTGGGAAAGAAGCTTGCAAATTAACATTTACTATAACAGGAGCCCATAAAAATAAAGTGAAACATTAAACAAGACTGGCGTAATTTGACGGAGACAGAAATACTGAATGATCCATCATAGGTTAACACCTCATTCCGAACAATTTATCACTTTATGATAAATATTAATTAACACCGAAAATTGACTTTTATCCATATCCATCTAGCAAACCGTTTTATAATAATATGTTTATTATTCTAAATTAAGAGGTTAATGGTTTTCCTAACTTTTAAAGACTCTATAGTCGGGTCAATTAACTGGCAGACTTCCTGCTTGATTTTTTTTTCCGAGAAAAAGGTTTTTAAACTGATCTAACCTTCTTTTTCAAGGAATGGTGTGTATTTAAGTTTTATCTTGAATTTGAATGCAGCTTTGAAGAAAAAAAACCCAATTTCTTAAATGTGCCTTATATGTGTCTTTAATGTGGCTTAAATGTCTACTTAAATGTGCCTTGAATACTCACTTAAAAGTGGGTAGAACTATGAGGGGACTTCCTCCAGCACTGGGGACAGCTGGGTCCATCAAGGTGTGTGATTTGATAAAGTTCAGCATGGGTTCCGAGATCTGATAGGAGTCATTGACACAAATGCTGGGGTGGGGGTTTCGGTCAGGGTTGGGGTGCGAAATGGGAAGCCAGTTATGATAGGTGGACTCTTGTCCCTTGAACTTCCCCATGAATGTCCTCTCAATATCGGCCAGTTTGAAGGCACAAACTGCTGATCCCTGGATGCTGTTAGAGGGAGTACGGAAAACTGCATAAAACATGTCGGTCCTGTTATCACTTCTGTCGGTTGACATGTAGTTGCCTTGACCCATCTCTGACGTAGATTCTGCAAGAGAGAGAGAGACGTTAAAGATAAAAGTACACATATATCTTGCTTCTGTTCGATGAAAAGTATGCAAACTTCTCATCCATAATCTAATGCTCCTCGCTTCAAGGTAAAGCGCCCCTGACAGGTATAAAACATCTTGTGAGTGTAAGTTACATAAGAACTTCCATTACAGTCGCCCAAAACAATTTCTCCTCCTGAGGAGAAAGCAATAACTGTCTCTCTTGCAAGAATCTGTGAAAGCTGTACAAAGGTATTGCGTTCAGATGTAATGACAGATTTATTACACCAGCAAACAATACATAGGATGAAAAAACCCTGCTATTTCTGAGGAATTCAGCATTGTTTGTCTTTTTTTTTATTTGGGTTTTATCAGACAATATAAACAAACATTAAAGTACAGAGTTCTAATTGCTTTCAAATTGTCGCATTAGGGTCAAGTATGTCCTATCCCTGTGATAATCGTAAATCTGGATCAGCTCCAAAATCAAAGCTGTTTTTTTCAGGATTTTTTGTAAACAAACCAAATCTGAAAAGAGATTGTTAAAAAAAACTTGTTGACACTTACGAATTTCATCCAGGTAGAAAGGATATTCCCCAGGTATGCTGCAGTTTAATCTGGCCTTGAAGAATGACGTCCAGATGCTTTTCATCATGATCTGGCCTCCTCTGTCATTCTTACAAATTCTGGCTACTCTTGAGAAAACAGTCTACAAAACAAAAAGAATAATGATGCATTAATGAATATCATCATGGATGGAAATTAAATGTAAATAATTAAAATCAATCATCTAAATGGAAGGGATGTGAGTTGGGGGTTAAGGATTCTAAAATACTGCTTGCAATATAGGCATGAAACCATATGCAATAAATTCAAGAAGGGTAATTTTTCATCTGAAGCTCAATCAGTCAAGTGAGCATTTTGCTGCTGTGGCTGTTATCAATCAAAGGAAGCAAAGTTATTAAGTGTACTCCTTTTAGGGAGTTATTTTTCATGAAAATTTGAAGATACTAGCATGTTTTGTTTTGGAGCTATTTGGGAGGTGGGGGTCAGTGAAGTACAAAATGATTTAAGTCCGGGCCAATTTAACATCCCTTGGAGAAAGATGGCCCGCGTCAGACGTAACTCAGCCAAGAGATGAACTGTCCTGTCCCCGCAGTGGACACTAACACTCCTCAGTGACAACAATACACACAGTGACAGAGGGCTGTTCACTCAAGGGACCCACCGGAGAAATAAATAGGGCACAGCTGGGCAAGGGACAGGACCGATTTATTAAATATGCAAACCAAAAATAAATTACCTTTCCACAGTTAATATGTTCCACTGCAGTCTCTCGAAAGAAGAAGTATATTTTATCCTTGATGTCAAAGGAGCCGACAAAGTTGGGATCTGAAAGTGAACAAATAAGTTTAAAGAATAGGTTTTACAAAGTGATGGTTTTGATTAGGATCTATATATGAGTGTGCTGCGGTTTTTTTGGTAATCCTCATCATTTTCATAACAATCGAAAACAGGTTTAACCCAGCAATACCCTGTCAAAGTTATCAACCTCATCTAGCCATAAATAAGGTCCTCGACTTTCTCTGTATGCAAATTCACTGTTTTCGGAAAGTGACTGGGTGCAAAAACAGAATACATAAAAAATTTAAAAACCTATTTTTAACCAACAAATATCATATCATTTTGGATGAAATTTGATATTTTTAGAAAGTCATAGATACAATATCAAAAAAAGCCCCAATTTATCCTTATAACTTGTGAGGTAATGTCATACAATGATGACGAGAAATCTGAGGGCTTTTCGACATAAACACACTCCTTGTAACAAGGCTGGATGACCATTCTGAATACACAGTTTATTTATGGGATAATAATTCTTTACAAAATCTCCCAACCATCTTATTCCAAAAGATACATCAGACTTCAGTCTAAAGTGGGTCGATTTTTAAAACAGATAGGGAAAATGGAGAACTATGACTTTAACTGTACTAAAAATAACATTAGGGGAGGAAAAAAAAAATAGAAATGTAAATTTATTCTGCTTTCTCTTCCAGTTCTCAAAGCTGTTCTTTAAGTATCCTGAGAGAACAGGCAAAATTGTAACATGACCAATATACCGGGGTATTGCTGAAAATAAGACTTATTACCGTTGAGCCATTTGGAGTCATGTTGTTCAGTTCGAAGACCAGAGGGGCCATTACTGGTGCTGAAAATAAGTGGGTCACGTTCGGAGAAATCGGACACAGTTGCAGAAAACAGCTTGCCATCTGCAAATGAAAAAAAATTAGAAGGGTTAAAGAATAAGATTAAGCGGATTTAATTTCTGATTGGATGTCTGTCTGGTGAATTAGAGAGCAGGCACAACATATCAAGAGGTTCAAGGGTTCAGTGTGCATGAACAGCCAATAGGTACAGCGATAATCGAGATCTAATTTCTCAGACAAAGCGAAAGGTCTGCAGGTCCAGGAAGACCCAGCATCCAGTTCCATTAAGCCCGGTGGAGCATGGATCATTGCTGCAATGAATTGCACAGACCAAGCATTTCACTGTCTAATCTTTCATTTCCTTTTTAACATTAAATCATCAGGGAGCCAGTATGGGGATCGCTTTCTTGCCATGTTATTGTTTTTATAGCCTTGTGTAGGCAGTTGTTGACATGAAGTCCTTTTGTCTGTCAAATTCTATGACTGTGACATTACATTGAGGAGATTGAGCCAGACCCTTGTCGTCTGGTCTGGTTGAATTCCATCTCTTTGGGGTGGTCCATCTCGGGAGAATGAAACAGTAACTTTATATTGACCTAATTAATCTCAACAGGACTCTATTTCCACTTAACCTAGATTCACTCCATGTATCACAAGGGCATGGTCCATGTTGCATGGAACTTATAATGACATTTTGATAAAAAAACATTTTGTGAAATCAATACATGTCTGCAATTTTCCAAATCCCACCATGGAACCAATATTGCATAGATATGAAGACATTAATGAAGTTTGAGGGTTTATCGCTGTCCATTAAGATTAAAACTGGATGTACTGTTAAACTGACTGACAAATAAATGCCAGAGGACTGGTAATGTAAAGCCAGGGACTCACCTGAGAACACATAGGTACTATTGTGGCGGGGATCAAAAGCGCATTGACCCACCCCCTTTTCTTCTCCGCTCATTACGTAGGTCATCTCCTGCAAAAGCAAATTAAAATAGAATTCTACAGTTACCTAGCTGGGAGGAGAAAATTTTGTTATTTCAAAAACAAATTTAAAATATATCTGTTTGCTTAGGCTTCTGAAATATCAATGTATATATATTTCTAAGACAAATATTGCTCTATGTGTTGTTGCTTTCTAGACCTTAGTTTTTCAAAACTTGATTAAATTTTCACACTGCTCTGTTTAGTTTTTAAATGAAAACTCTGCATTTAAAAGACAATATTTGTTCAATTAGACATTATAAGAATTAGCCTGGACTTTTTCCTGACGCATATTTACAGACAACTTTTATCCATTTTAGAGAGTAGCCATATATAGATGAGTAAACATCCTGAAATTTATGACAGCATTTACTTCAAGTGAATAACTTGTTTGCTAGCCACAAGTGAAAGTTCAGCATTTTCAACTTGCGGAAACTAATTATCTCTTTGGGGAACTTTTTAAAATAGAAAATTTGGTTAATTGTATGTATACTTAACAGGATGTATGTTTCACCTGTACCATAATAAAACACTCAGGAAAATGGGCAGTTCACCCACCCCCTCCCAAAAAAGCCCACCCCTCTGGACAATTTTTGCGGGCTTGAATCATTTAGAATAATTGCCCTGAATCTAACAAGACATAAATCTATTGTCAGGTGTCACAAAGAGGATAGTGCCCTATAACGTCATCTTAATTTCATGAAGAAAAAAAAACACCAAATAAAATGATGGTGTGTGGGGGTACACGTAAATCTTGAATTTGTCATACAAGTCCAGATGGGTAAATCACGAGACTTCAGAAATTTATCTAAATTGTAGTGAAACTTGTACACCTGCGGCCCATAATAGACCATTTGATACAAGGCCAAAAGTTAAGTCCCTCTCGCTTCGATAAAAAGCTTATTTTTATTGTAATCAAGTGTCATAACATGCTATCATATTTCAGATAGGTCTCTTATGGGGGACTATCATCAATAAGGTGATAAAAATCCCGTCAGCCACAACACTATAAAAGGGAAGGTCGTAAAGCATTCTCTGATCACATTAGACCCTTGCTTTGGTCTGACAGAAATCGGAGGCCAGAAATAGTACCGTGGGTCTTAAAATATAGATATAAATAATCCCCCTTCTCCCCATTTCAGGTGGTCCAAAGAAGAAAGGGGTGAACAAGATTTAAAGGAAACTTGGCACAGGTGATTTTCTGGTGTCAGTGAATTATCCACTTAATACCACCAAATTTTGATAATATATGTCCGATTGGTTGCAGCAGATAGCTTCAAGCCAACAATAGCATTGATTGGATATGAGTGGGTGACAGTACTATTAAATTACTGGGAATGGCAGGAAAAAGGACCCAAATTTTTATCAAATCATGATATGGTACTTCCAAATTTGATGCTATTAGGATTGGGTTTTAATTATTCTATCGAATCGTGAGATTTACTGTTGCATCGAAATTGATTATATTCTGCAGGCATACTAAAACCCATTGACTTGCATTTTTCAATGCCATTTTAGCTGATATGACAGTTCCTTCTAGGTAATGTCATATCATCCTAATATCAATACAGAACCACTGAATAAAAGATAATTTTTCATGTCACCGATTATGCATACTGTAAATTAATTAATTACTTAGCGAAATTTTTTGCTCATTTTATCCAGTATTGCATGGGTTTGGTTTATTCATTAAATTCAAATCTATCTTAGAAAAACAAATCGCTTTTCTTGATAAATGACCAACTGACCGCCTTATATTACTTTCAATAACACGAAAAAGCAACCTTTCATTCATGGAATTATGGAACGGCCATACATAATAGGTTTTTAATACAATGGACTTTGCAGTCCCGGTTACTCAACAATTATATACTGGACCAAACCTACCTCACTCTTGACATAGGAGCGACACTTTGGCTTGAATGCATTGGTGCCACACACGAATAATTCCCCAGATGGTTTCTTGCCAATGACCCTGATATGATTTTGACATTCTTCCTGGAGAACAAAAGAAAAAAACAGCCATTAATAGAATTGAATGTGAATAGGTTAGGCACTGACAAAAACAAACAACTTGACTTTGGTCACCAATGCCAAAATATATTGCATATGGCTTAATGTGTTGTTGAATAACAATGGCCATTGCAATGTACTAGAAAATATACACATGTATTAAATTTGATTCTGCAGGGTGGACATTTTTTAATGAAATTTTAAGAAATCTATTACTGTATTTGAAACCTTAATATTAATTTAAGTTCGGGGTGATATGACACTATGAACTTCACAGCTCTGTATGATAAGGGTGGATACATATACTGTTTCACATTTACATGATATATTTGTTGTGACATTTTCATCAAGTTCTTCCCTTACAACAGAAAAAGAAGAAAACTGCCCCAGATTTCATATACATCAGATCTAAAATTATGCACGTATATATGCATACATTTCAAGGATTGTCCCATCATTTGATGGATATTAACTACGGCGGTTTATAAGATCTACCTGTATTTATATTCTCTGGAGAAAGCTGCAGACAGAAAGCTTGTAAATGTCAACTACTGCGAAATGCACCGGTGATGCTGGGGAAGAAGAGGAGCAGTCTGATAGCCTTATTATTTTACATTTATTACATAACCCGATATTGCTATTACGTAAAACGGGAGGGTCTCTATTCATAATCGGAATCACCAGTCAAAACAATTAATGCTCTGTGTTTGGGAGGGCTAAACCTGCAACTCCTGGTAAATGATATGTTCGTTCCTGTATTCCTTTTTTTATGTTTTTATGTTTTTCCCCCACGTGCCTTCAATTAAGTCATTCATTGTTAGGTCAATTTGCAACTGTTAATTCTTTACAGTCTGTCAAATGTTTCTGTTGTGTTATTTTATTTTTTTATGATCAATGTTTGCATGCACTGAAAAAAAATGGAAAAACACTTCGAGATTTTCAAAACAAAACTTGTTTTAGAATTAATTTTCGTCTACGTCAAACTGTTCTGCTGCTTATTGCGACTCAGTCTATTCTAAATCCCTCGTGCAAAGATTAACAATAACAGTCGTAAGCTATTTAATTTATTAATTATCAAAGAAGAGAGAAATCAATATTTCTCCCCCCTCTTGAAGACTTTAAAAGAAGTTCGATTAGTTATTGCATGTTAAGAAATGCTTCATTTGTTGGAGTCCCAAGTGACTTTACACATACTTCACAAGACAACAGAATAAGAACAGCTGCATAACATGGCAGGACCTAATGAATTAAAACTCGGAATCTGCAGTCATTAATCTAGCTCGGAACATGAGAAACCAGTATCTTTTGTTTTATCACGGCCCATTTGTCTATTGTCTTCCAAAACTGGGCCGCAGCGATAACCCAACAGATAACTCCCGTAATTAACCTTGGTGTAATTCAAGACCATACCGTTCCATCTTTTTGATATCTAGAGATATGGCACAATGGGTTTTGTTAGTGGATTCCAGTTGCATTTTATTTTTCTCTCTCTCTGTCCTCTACTCCAGGGTAAACAATCTGCCATAGTATAGGTATTTTAAGAAGGACCCTTGTCACTGGGTACTCAAACCTGCTCAGATCGTTCGCAGGTGTTTACCCGTGGTGTATATTACACTCTTAATGACTGTAGCTACCCCTGCCTTGGCAAATATCATTAGCCGAGATGGGTATGGATCTTGCATGTTTCGGTTCCATAAGACAGATTTTTTTTGTCCTCTTGGAGTACATATTAAAGAGTTTTTCATTCAGGCGAGAGGTTACTCCAGCTGTTTTTCATAACAAGAACACATTCAATTTAGCTGTGACTGAGCTTAATAAGGAAAGGTTTAACCGAACTTTTCCTTTTGTGCATTAATATACTGGCTCCATAAATTCAGACTTGTCATCAAAACTCATCACCATCACTCCGACATATCTCATCTGAGCTGCCACTAATTTGATGTAAATGTCAGTGTCTTTTGAGGTCTATTCAGTACTGTGTTCTGTTTTCATTTGGTTGAAGGTCAACTTGAATAAAACAAAAAAAAAAAAGAGCCAAACTTACCTCTGTTTTCATTTTGGTAAGGCACACTTTCTTATCAAAATCTCTGGGTTCCCATTCAATTCTCTGCAAGAAAGGAAATAAAGAAAATTAAAAGATGAAAAATCAAAACTAAAAAGTTTATATCATTAAATAGAGTAATATCTCTCTGTACTTTAAGATATATCAGGATCCATTATCAATACATGATAGATATAAATATAAATATAGATATCAATATTTTTGCTTTCTACAGATAGCAACAGAGCGGATAAGATAAGAGGTGGATGGTTTTGTTTGTTTATGGGGCTAGGTGAGTTTGACACAATCATCATAACCTCGAAATGCACATCCGCGCGAGTGCAATGTGCTCGGGCTTGCTGCAGTAACAACATACAGCGTATATATAACAACACACAACGCACACAGCGCAGACAACAGACGTCTGCCAATCAAGGGTTGTGTCACAGACTTCCTACATCATATATATCAAGTGTTTCAGAGTAATACCCTAGATTTACCTTCCTGATAAAAAATAACACCCTACTAATGAAAGAAAATAAGGGGGGACATGTACCCATTATAGGCGAGTGACACCTGATTGACAGGGTGCCCCGGTAGTTGAATGACGATTGGGATTACAATCCCCGGCTTCTGTGTCCGCTCCATCTGTTGACAAATCAGGTCAGCGGGTGACTAGCCCAGGTGTGAGAGACAAAGGTGAAAAAAGACTTTGCCCACCCTTATGTTGTCTTCTGTACATTGCCGAGTTACACAGTATACCCTATTGTGTGTCAGCCACTCCGAAACAATTATGGAGGCTGGGGCACCCGATTATCTGCTTGATTGGAGCAGCAGGGGGAGAAAAGACATTATATTTATGACTTTCACTCCAGAGATTAGAGAATGCAATACTGTCATTAAGCATCAAGATTCTGGAGCACTTTAGGAAATGCATAATGTGCATAGTTGTGTAATGGGCGGTAGTAAATGAGATAGCTCAAGGAGCTTACTGTTCTGTTTTAATGATTTACTCTTTCATCTGGTCCTTAAAATCAGGATGGAAGACCTTTTCAGATTCTTTTTTTCTTTCAGGAAGTGCACCTGTTGGCAATCTATCCCCCTGGGTTATGATCTTTAATGTGTTACATCATCTACAGCTAAGCTATTAAATTCTTCTTTTAATAATAATGGAATTCCTCATTTACCTCTAGAACATTTTCCTCCAGCGTTGCCATACTGATGTTGTACATCTTGTTTCTGTGGAGAGAGAGAAAAAAGAAATGAAAGAAAAAATAAAATGAATGAGTCGTGATCAGTGTCAAAGATTCGATCAACATCATGTCTCCAATCTTTCTCCCATTTTGACCTTATGTGACTTGAAATACAAATGATGAGTAGTGCATTTTTCATTCAATATCAAGACCTGTCGGCCAATTCCTCTCTTAATAAACACAGCTTATGTTTGCCGATTCAATTTTTTTTCTTCTCTTTCTCTCTTCAATTTTTCACTATCAGACTTGCCAGACCTATATTTCAACTATCGTCTTCTAATATCTAATCATAGGGGAACAGGAAAAAGGCGTCCATTCAATTTCTCCCCCTATACAATGCTTAATGGGTCACTTCAACTGGAGGGTGGTGCCAAGATTTACACAAAAAACTAACCCAGCCAGATAATACACTTCATTTTATTGGGAAATATTGACTTTAGTTCCCCCATATTACCATGCCTAGCTCTTATTTGATTCACATGTACATCTGAATAAATAATTCATTTCATTACATCAGGGCCTTTGATCTCGTAAGAACACATGTGCACTATCCTATTACTTCTTGCATTGAAGAAAATTGAGTTCTTCAATCGTCAGACATGCTCAAATTTTCTTACTTGCCTGTTGCTGTGAATCAGACAATATTTCAATACATGCATAAACTCTTCGACCCAATTTTGCACCATCCCATTCTATTTCGTTTCAAAATTCCCCCTACACACAATATCACCTTTCTTCGTTTCTATTTATTCATATGACAAAATATCATTGTCTGCAGTTTGTTTCATTAACAATTTTTTTATCAGGTTATACTTTTGATGGTTAAATTGCCAATCCTTCTCCAGTATATGTAAATGTGTGAGTAATTCATATCCAGTACTAAAAAACAGCCATTGCGCAATATCTATATCCTTTATAGGTAGAAAGTTTTGTGCTATGATCAGAAATGTAAGAAATATTTGTGGGAATACCATACCTCGCTCCAAGTAACATGGACTCTTTCTCCGCTTCGATCAGTTTATAATGGGGGTTGTTACCGCTCTCGCCTTGGTAAACCTGCACTCCATGCAAATCTGTGGAATAAATTTTTGTTAAATTATTCTGAATGCTAAATTCATGTCCATCAATTACAATAAATCAAACCATTCATGCTTTTGTAACAACTTTTCCAGAATTTAATTCATTTTCTACACACTTTTCATTCTTGTTTGATTAATCAATCAACTTGTTTTTGGTTGAAATCAGCAAAAATATCTGATCATGAAGCACATAACTTCCATAGAATGCAAATTGCTATTTTTTTTAATTTGTCTTTCAATTTTCTGAAAAGCATGTGGTCAACAAAATGATTTTCAGCATGTTCTTCATTGGTATAATGTTGTGTCTATATAATTCAGGTAGCATGGGACTTATTGTTAATTCTTCCCACTCTGGGGACTTGAAAAATACATCAGTCTTACTAAGGGGTAAAATTAAAGTGTCAGGCCTAGCTGTTTGACAGTCCATGATGGGAAATCCTTTATTTTGCCAAGAAGCAGGGCACCTGTTCTATGGGGTGCCTCCTTCGCACTAGAATTATATTCCCTTTTCTCACACAGAAATCGCTGTGCTGGAAATACCTTGGTCTGAATTAAGTCTGAATTAAGGAGAAAATTCTCAGCAGCCCATTCAGATGAGCATGAATAACAACAATATCCAAATTAACATAAAAAAGCTGAGCCTACAGAATCATATTCTTATTTTAACACCAATAAGGAATTAACACCAATGGAAAAAAAATCTTTATGTTGGATCTGCTTTCAAATAAAACTCGTAATTTGCAAGTCAAGAATACATTGTGAACGATGCAAGAAAGTGGGGAGAGAGATGCATTAATGCTTGTGGTTCATAAATTCTCTTCTCTTAATTCATTTTGCCTGACCTGTTTTTGAGTATCTAAAGCCCCTCGTATTAATGGTAACTTGCTTAGAGCGCAGACTGCAAGGTCCATATCACATTAAAGTCAGCACTGTATCTTCTTCAGACCGTGCAACATGACAGATATGGTACACCTGTGTAACTAACTTCTTTTTGTCTGTACAACATCATCATTTGATGTGCACAAACATCCTATACATCTTATGCATCCAGCTTTTAATATTAAAAAAAAGAAGAAAAAGACTTAAGGAAATACAGAGGGGGGGGGGGGGGGGGAGGTTTTTTCCCTTTTTTCATATTGCAGATGTACTTGGGTGCAACAGTCATAGAGTTATGCTGCTGACGCATCCTGATGCCCAGGAACCAAATTAACCAAGAAGTAAAGAAGTTTATTTCTATGGTAGTGTCAGATTTGATCTGTGAAGAGACAATTTAGCCAGCAGAGTCTTTCTGATAGCTTTGATAACCATACCCAAAGGTATCTGCTCTGTTTATCTACCTGGTGATAATCCCGTTTACTTAAGCCATGCATCTATCTGGTCAGTGGTCTGAACATAGCAATAACACCGTCTTACAACAATTACTGTCTATCACAAGAACACTAAGTTACCATCCCAATATCCAGGTTAAGTGGATTCAGATGAACCAAACCTAATCACTGAGTCAACAAAGGGTATATACTTTTTTTTTCTTTATCTACATGAAGCCAAAACAGCTAATTTATCATAGAAATATGGACGCAAAACTATCCTGTATTTTATGGCATGTCCCACAACGAGACCAAGTTGGGTTTCTTTTCACCGATGAATTATGATGCATCGTACGAACCTACACCATACCTAATGAAATGTCATTACACATTTAGCACGTAATTATGAAGAAACCATTATCATATCCCGTAACAATATGCTAGAATAAGCCTGTGTGTGCTTTTAAGTATTTTGTCAATGTCATTAATTTACTTGACGAATTATGCACACAAAATAATATTTGAACTCGTTTATGTTTAAAGATTAACAGGAATAAACAAAACACCCCAATCAATTAATGGCATCATTTGGCAGGGGAGAAAAAAAATCAATTGCCCGCGGCTTGTGTTGGTAAACGGTAATTTATTGGAAAATGAATGAAGGGTGTATCAAGTGAAAATATTGATAAGTTCCTAATAGAAAATTAAATTCTCCCTTGGTTGGTTAGGAGAGAGATAGTTAATATAGCAGACATGGAGATTCCTGTCCTGCTGTATTGACAACTGATGAAAGGTGTATATCATATGTGGACCCTGGTGTGTTTTCTTACGTCACAGCCTCAAAAAAATGACCCAACCCCGCTACCTATCTAAACACGCAGACACACAAGAAGCGGTTTCTATGTTTGCTGTACTTTCCAAAGGCCAGGTTTAAGTTACTGGAATTTAAAGACTGTAATTCAGCTGTTAGGAAGTTGTTTTTCCATAAGTTTATTTCAAACATTACCTACATGGTCTGATGTTTTCATTATTTGTCAGGCTAGCTGAGTCAAAATTCTCTGATTTTATTATTCATGTACATACCGTAATGTCGCGTGTATAACACGCACTTTTTTTCAGCCAAAATTTGATCAAAAGTGGGGGGTGCGTGTTATACATAGGACCAAAATTGTACCCCATTTTTTCAAGCCGTGATTCTTAATACCACGGGAGTAGTGACTGCCGATATAACGTGTTATGCAAATTGAATGAGTGTATACTAAATTTACTGCATCAGAAATACCTTATTCTTAATTTTTTTCCCCATGTATTGAAATATTTATCCTCTCTTAACACTATTTCTTGCATCAAACAAGTTTAAATATCGCCAGTGTATTCGCCAAATTACGTAAGCAGCCACCTGTTGACTCGGCGCGTGGTCAATGTTTGTTTAACAATTTCCGGTGTCAGAAGCATGCACCTCTCTGGTGTCGGACTTCACAGGGTGTTTTCAAGTGCATGTAGATAAGCAATTATTCTGATTTTATTAAACTTAATTACTTTGTGTCCCGTTATGCAGTTAAACGTTATTGCTTTACATAGACACTGCTAAAATTACATCGATCATTTGTACGACTTGATAATGACGATATACGACATACGAACGTTTCTTCACAATGTTTATTTAAACAACAATCATAGGGTTTGACTATAATTAATCAATTAAATAATTTCTGGTTTATGTCTGCAAACATTATTACTTTTAAGCACTAAGCTCGGTTGCCGTTCTTCTCTACGTATGATGATCTTCTACTTCTCCGATGTTGTAAGAACTCTTTACGAAGTGTCAAATGATATTTGATACCGCCCATGTAAATCGTACCGTCCTTTTTAATTAAAAGTGTAAGAACTTTGACTCTAATATCGCTTAGGCCATGTTCCGATCACGAAATTACAGTAATTACGCTTGGGTTAAAAAATCATCATTAAACATCGATAGTTATTTGGGAAAATGGCGGCCGTCGATTTTCATCGTCTGTGCTATGTTCCAATCTCAAAATTAAAGAAATTGCGCATGGATTATAAAATTAACATGAAACATCGATAATTTGGGGGAAAATGGCGGCCGTTGATTTTACCATTTTTTGGGTGCGTGTTATACATAGGACCTGCTGTTTTTTCGCCATTTTTTGGTCAACTTTGGGGGTGCGTATTATACACGAGTGCGTATTATACACGAGACATTACGGTATGTCAACCTTTATAAACTACAAATGTTATAAAATCGACTAACAACCCAATTCTGAGATAAATAGTATTCATCATATGGTACATTTATTTTACAAATTATCTTGGTGAAAATTCCCTTCAATTAACCTAGAAACTCTCACATGACAGAGACGGGTAAAAAAATGACATATATTTATTCGGATTTAATAACAGTATCACGTTGGTTTCTTTAAAGACATTATACCCAACACATAAATTGAGGTCAGTGCTCTTGGCTATTTTTATTCCGCCTTTAGACGTCTATACATGTGCTGTACTTGACCGTTCATTGTGCACCTTCCATTTCTTTTTTTCTTTTTTTTAATATAGTGGTGAAATCCCCTTCTGATGATTTTCATTCTGCTCCATGCAAAGCAATCTACTTTGAAAATCTGCCTAGAGTACGTACGTAGTATACAAAGTTTCTTTGCTTGCCAAATGGAATCAGTCCAGCAGATTAAGAGACAGATTAGAATGACGATGATAATTAAGAAATAAAATGAGCTCTGTTTATAGAAGAAAAACATGTAAAGTCCCTTTTCAGAGTGCATGACAATATTTGTATGAGATGACATAATCTGTGACATTGGGGCCAATATTTGTATTTGATCTATGTCAAACATTTGTGCTATATCATCCAGACATATGTATGTTTTTAAGATGGGTAGGTGGGGGAATATTGACCTCAAATTCATTTTTTTTTTTATTCATTTTTCATTTTGTTTTGGGTGTGGGTGGCAATTGATTCACTCTAAAATTTAAAACAAGAGCCATCTTTGGCTGCCTTGTGGTAAAAACAGAATGGTGATAGAAATTTGGTGACTAAGTTTAAAGTTATATGAAATCCCCAATCAGTCAGAATGAAGAGGTGTAAAAGACCGAAATCAAAAGGTGATTAGTTGCCATCTTGATCTGTCTTCTATTGAGTCATATTTTGAAATGCATTTATGGTTTATAAGCCGGTGTCCAACAACAAACAAGACACACAAAGGAGGGCTTTAACTAAACAAAAATAAGGAGAGTGCATTAGTAATTAATTCTGCTTTACTTTTATTTCTGTTTGCATTTAAAGAAGAAAAAAACCCCGACACCGTGTACAGGGATAAGAAAGGATTATCATTAAGTCTGACCAAGGTCGGTACAACCACATCAAAACAATCGGAGCTGATTTACAAAGTCACTATCTGCTGGATTAAAAGGGAGCCTTTTAAAAAACGTTTTCCTTGTTAACCAACTCAAAGTGCTAAAATTACCCCCTAATAGGTAATGACATTTATAAAACCAGCTTTTTCTCTCTCTCTCTCTCACTCCTGGGGGCCTAGCAAGTTTATGAGTTCAAAAATTGAATTTGGGTGAAAATTTTGTCCGAAGGGCTATGATTAAAAGATAAAGTGTTTTTAAAACGTTTCGAATTAAACACCTACTTTAAATGAGCAATTGCCACAATACAGACTTATCTAGATTTCATTCTTCTTAAATGTTGAGACAACTTTTAATCTCTTGGCTTTTTTTCAGGATCCAGTCTTCCATTGTTTTTGGTTTTATAATCATGATTGGAAACCCATGTATCCGTTAGTCAGATTTATACAACTACTTTTCTTAGTATTAAGGTTTATTTTTGGACGGTAAAACAATAGGGAATTATGTTTTGACTTTACATCAAAAGTCAGGTTGGCTCTTCTAGGCATATTTTTCAGTCAAATCTAAACACAAGAATTCACTAATGGATGCCAAACTATGTAACCCTCAAGTCACAAATGTCTGGAATCTTGTGAGAAAGTGTCAAATAGTTTGGTTATTTCTAAATTGAATGCATAATTAAAATGTCATCGAGTGATTTAGAAAAAGTTGAAATGGACTTGAAACATTCAGGGTTATTCCATACCATAATATGGTGCACTTAGGCACACCATGTTTACTTTAACTGTACAACCTTATGAATGACGTTAGTCTTGCCAATAAAAAGAGAACAGATTTCTAGTATGATGTACTGTGTGTTGTAATGTACCATCTGCTAATTGAACCCTAATCTTCTGTCATGATTTTGATCAAATCCTTCCTCAAGAGCAAAAACAGATAATCCCTCGTTTGGATGCTCCATTATCAGCTGGTGCTATATGGTTCCTAATGAATTGCATATAGATTTGCTAATAGGCCCACCTACTGAGCAATTAATGCAGCCAGATAAGACAAGAAGAGAGGGGTGAAAGTTAATGTCAAAGACACAAAGGAAGGGTCTCCTTCTGTGTGCCTGGAAGCCAAGGCAGGCCTCACTCTGTTGCAATAAAAGCCATGCTGAGAGCTAAGAGACCCTAGCGGCCACTGCAAACAGGATTACAGATATGGTCAATTATTAATGGTGATCTATCAATTCCAGACTCTGCCATTACTGAGAGATCATCAGAGGCCACATGCTGCAAGGTGTAAAGACATTCTGAATCAGTTATGTACAATCCTTAAATCAAGCTGTCAAGTCCTGAACCACTGAATCTTTGTTATAAAGGAGAGGTGTTAAGGTCATTACTGACCCCAGAAGGGAAAAAATCTACTACACAGATTTATGACAAGGTTATATGACCTTTGATGTATATGAACACCCACAAATTCCTGGTTGTGACCCCAGAGTGACCATAGATAACCACACAAAAAAACACACCTCATCTTGAAGGTTATCAGCAAAAAAGCAAAAAAATAACAACCAAGAACCCCACACAGCACTAGAGGGGATTATTAGACATAATCAGAAGCTTCATAGAAGACGGACAGAACATTAATGTTAAGAGACCTTGCAAGGTGATGCCTACCCTGGCCATGTGGTCTGACCCTCATCCCTCTGACACAGGGCAGCAGACAGTTAGATCATGTACTAGGCTCTCACATTGTCATGTACAACAGGTGAATCCCCCCTGGGGATGTTCAAGAAACAGCAGGAAACATGGACACATTGTCTGCCTCAATCCATTTGTTATCAACTTCATTAACATTGGGTCAAGATGTGTCATGTTGTCTTGCAGTTTCCTGTCTATGAACTGTTAAAACAATTGGACCGCAGACTTTTCAATTTCGTCCATTCAGAGAAATTGTTAATACATATGTACCACCACAAATCATTCCATTGATGACATTAGTGGTTCAATAGCTTTGTAATGCAGCATTTATTAAGTCATTGAATATTCCTTTTTCCACCATATATGAACAGATACCTTAAATTCACTAGGGGGCTGTATTCCTGTATGCAGTAGTAAATCATTAATTAGATATAATAGATTTTGTCTGATATCAAGAGAAATTCAATTTGCCAAAAAAAAATTTCCTAATGCATGAGAAAGAAACAGTCTAGTCTGCTTGCACTGAGGTTTTTATTTTGAAAAAGATCATTCCTCTATACCTTTTGGAAATTTTGTAAATATTACCATTTTGGTGTCAGAGAATTCAATAAAAGGGGATCTGCCTAATCATAAATTTGGATGACTTGACACCATGTAGCCCTTTTAACACACCAAGCTTTAATAACAGAGGAAGACCCCGCTAACCTATAATTAAAAACAGTAGATCTTCTTTAATCAAACAGAAACAGGGATCTGTTTAGCAAATCTGGAGACCATTAAAGTGATGAAAAAGAGATTTCACAGAAATTTGAAAAGGCAATGTGCACCAGCAAAGATTTTAAACAGTCAGATAAAGATCCCAACGGAATATGGCCATGGCAACCTGCAAATTTATACCAAAAGCTTGCAAAGTAATTTACATGGTCTGCAAATGAAAGACAAACAGGACTATACATGTTGTTTTGTAATTCAAGAGATTGACCAATTGTCTGTCAATTGTATGGTCTAGGAGATAGCATATCCATCACCATGCACAATTGACAGATCATGGTGCACCGGCAAACCGACTACTGATTATTCCAAAGCCGTTCATCTTTCTTTCAATAAAAAACAACACATAACCTACACATAATGATGAAAACTGATGATAATAGGCCAGTGGTGCTGATTCACTTTGCTTTATTACTTAGCATGCTGTGAATTACTGCCACTGGGATCATTTTTGCATATTCCTTTGGCTTTATGTTAATAAGCTAATTCTCAATTCTTTTAATTATCTACTATATACGCACGTCAGGCAAAGTTCAAGCCAAGACCTGATCATATTTTATTTTAATTTTTTTTCTTCAATATTCTGTTATCCGATCTGATCCAATTTGTTAAGGACAACCATTTAATTGGAACTGTTCTGATTTTTGGCTTGCATGATGATCGAGACAAAGCTCATTTAAATTTTGAATCATCTGCATTTCTAAACTGCTCAATAAAAATGGCAACCACATTAAATAAAAAAAAAGACAAAAAAACCCGATCGTCCTTCTCTGTCGGTCTTTTGACTTCTGTCTAGGTGGCAATCACTGATACTGTTTAAATCCTTGGAAATTCGGATTCAAAGAAATGTATCGCACCCGATAAGATTTCCTCAGTCCATTTCGATACAAGAACAAAACCCAGATTGATAATGTTAATTCTATTGCGATCAAACTTGAAACGTTAAGCCGGAGTAGAAATGTAAGCGAAACCCAATCAATATTTCATTTTATTTTAGCACCCCCTGTGCTGCTCTTATCAAGAATTTCCAAATCCTCCTTTGGGTAAGCAGTGACAGCAATGGAGACCCATTGAATCAGAGTGTTCAATTGATTAATTTTCGTAGATCTGAAAAGAACCCATTTTGCTGTACCTACACTTGTATAAAAGAGTTCCCATTATGACCAACTTTTTTTCTTCTTCCAGGACAATCAAACAGTTGTCTGTTCCTTTGTGCACTGACCTATATTCCATCGCCAAATGAAAGATGAACCAAGTGAATATAAAAAAGATTTCTTTTTTCGAAGAATGGAAAAAAAGAAACCTCATTGATTTTGATTTTCCTTCCCTGTCACATATCTTGTTTCTATTCACCTGTATATTTACATTCAATCCACCTTAAAAAAAAAACTTGTTTGACAAGAAGTTCCAAGTAATAATTTCAATATAAAAAGATCTGGAACAGTACATATTTGAAGCATATGAAATATTGTACAAAATGAGATCTTCCCCAGATGCTTGCTATTTGCCATTCCTACCTTTCACCTATGTCCCATACAAGTTGAAATTTGATAAAAATTTGAATAAGATTTCAAAATTTTCTGAAACACTAGGAACTATAATAAACTTGCTCGAGTGGTCATAATTTCATGGTATGTGATTAGTGCCCGTGCATGATGGGCCCATCAATGGTTTGACACTCTACTCTATTGAAAGCTGATAATACAGAAGTATTTTTCAATTTTTCAAATTGACAAAAAAGCATTTCAACTGAAAAATAAACTGACAGATATGAGGGCATTTTTCTCCTATTTCACATGAAGGAAAAAAAAGTCATGCAACATTACTTTTGAAATTGGTTAACACACAATTTTTGTCATACCTTAGAGAGATGGGGAAGATATTACAGGATGGGTAGTTTTAAAATATTTGCTGAAGTAGTCAGATTTTTTTTTTTTGAATCAAAGTGTCTTCTATGCTTCTTTATTCCACAGCGCAATCAAAGAAATCTACATTGACTACTGGAATTTCAAAAACAAATTTGCAAATTGAAAAATCCTATGGTGATTTTCTTTTTCCCAAAGAGTTCCGTTTGACAAAGTCATGGAAGTCATTAATTTGCAAGCGAGTTGTTAAGGGCCGGAGGATATGGCAGCACTTGACGGTCCTTGCAATACAACCTCCACTTCCTCGTAGTATGATTCTCAAGAGTATCAAACAGAAAAAAAATAACTAATTGTGTTCATGATTTCTTCTTATTGACCTTCGCGATTGCTCCACATCCTGTCGATTGGTTGGGTTCACGTGCCTGATCGGTTGTTGTGTATTGGAAGTGAAGTATGCACGGACTCCCCCTTTTGTAACGCACCTGGCCTATTTGAGTGTACGTGGCCCTGTGCAGTTTTCTATCAATTTTCCTGTCCTTGTCAACTGATAAGACACAAATTTTTAACCTCTCTTGATTGACCTTTGATCCTATGACTCATTCAGCTAGTAAGCTCTACTACTCTCCCTTCCACTATCTAAAGTATAATTAAGGTAATTTTTCAAATATTAATTAATCTGAATTTCTCATATTTCTAAGTATAGAATACTGAGAAAGTCAGAAGACACAAATCTGTTTTTGTCATTAGCGGGGCACATGCAGGCTCCAATATACTAGCATCAGGAAACATGTTTTACCACTCCAAAGGCAAATGAGCTAAAATTGGCACATATCGTGGAAAATATCCGTCACATAATGGCTCATAATGGAGAAGTACTAAAAGGGCAACAAATTGATTCAAATTGATACATACAGCAAACATGCACCATTTCCTGAACATTTACGAGCCTAATGGATGTGAGAAAATTCATTACTGATATTGCCAGGCAATTTTTCTCAAGAAGACAATACTGGTATTTTAAGCACTGTCTGATGTTTTGAAGAAAAATGGTTTCCACTTTTGACTGGTGTCAACGTTTGAGAAACATGACAGTTGGGGCACAAAGAGTGCTTGAGCAAAGGGAAAACAGGACTCAATTCTCGGAAAATTAACCACAACTGGGCAAAGAACATGCATGCCAGGGTGATGTAATTTTTTCTGAAACGTAATGTTCATGAGAGAAAGCAGGTATGCACCTGTGATAAGAGGGTGCACTTGTCTCTCTTATCACCTCAAATCCATACATTACATGGCAGGAAAAATCATCCAGAGACAATCAAAAAACCTGCAGGGAGCAAGCAAAGATAGCAAGAACAGGGTAGAAAAACGAACCACCTCCAAAACACACAAACTGAGTCAGGGCTGTTCCTGGTTGTGACAATTTTACGGTTGAGAGAGATCTGTATTTGATAATTAAACAAACGAGAGCACACAATATAACTGTTCCAATCTGGCCAATACTTTGATTCTCAATCATTCTGATTTATACAATCTTCAGCTGTGTAAACTACCAATGTGTCCCCAGTACAGATAAGATTGGTTCAGCTGACTCATGGTACGATTTAAACAATTTTTCAATAAAATAAGTTTAATTCTATTTCATGAGTAAACAGACAGCAGAATGGACTTTGGTTTAAAGAGTGTTTCTCGTCATGAAAATTTTTATCGATCCGTAACAGACAATACACGATATAGTGCTTATATCAACAGCTGGATCTCTTGATTTCTGAAAATTGCAGTTTTTGAAAAAATAAAGTGTTAAAATTAAGGTCAATGGCCAAACATTATTCTACCTGTCAGCTAGAAACTCCCCAAAATTTAAATCAGCCTCGGTGTATTTCATTATTTTTTTCTTTTTACTACGAAGTTACGGCAAATGTGCCTGATTAAGTTTTCTTAATGGTTGTAAAACCCTGTCAACAAATTCTGCAGAAGTTGTCCTTGATGGCAAGTTTTGATATCGCACCTAGTTTGCGTCTTGACATAGTCAGAAAGTTATGAAGTCTTTAGCACTACGTCAATACGTATATAGTGAACTATTGTTTGTATGGCATATGTCAAAACAGGTCTTTTGGACCCATTTAAAGACCACACTGACATGAAATTTCCAAGGAGTGCTGGTTTTATGGGTTATTTTGGCTCCTTAATTATAAATATCCAAACAAACTGAAAGACATTAAAATTCAGTAAACACTTTTTCCGTTATCAACTGGTATACATATGCATCAAAGAGTTTTTTTTTCAAATATATTAATTAAAACTAAAGAAATAACATTCATTTGTTTATTTATGATTTATTTTATTAATAGAATTGATAAAAAATTTACTGACAGGGTGATTTTGCTTAAAATCTGACCATTGGACACGAGTGGAGAGGTCGGTTACGATTAATTTATTACATATATCATAGATAGTGTGCAGGTGTGCATATAGACTCTTCCTTTCTGATATAGATAAATGTATACATGTATCTACGCAAGAACTGTTGTCACATGGGTCGCATACAATTAGCATATTTCCAACAGACAACCAAAAAAAAAAACCCTCCATAGAAAAGCATCGAGATTTATGAAGTGTATATCAGTAGGGTTTTTATTCCCCAATATAAAAGCCATCATTTCAAATTATGCAAATTTTATGGAAAGTAGAGATATTCACATCCATTTCATATAGATAGGATTCCAATTTTTAAACTCTTTTTTGTGCCCAGTGAAATGCTCTGTAGCATCGAGTGTCTTATTTCCAATTACATTCACTTCATATGTCGGACCCCAGAATCTTGTCAAAAAATGTCTCCCAAACATTTGATATAATAATTAAAAGATAGGGCTCTCTTCTTGAACAAGTGTTCTACAAAATGGAGTCCTCAATAGAGGGAGTAGCTTAGTTTGTGAAATACTTGTTAAAGATATCGCATTCAAATTCCCTGTCATGACCACTGTCAAACGCCTGAATGAGTGTCTCTCTCTCTCTTGTTTTGTAAAAGATTTGCATGGCAGAGAAAATGAGAAGAGGGATTGTTCACATTTACAATTAGACCATATACGCCTTGTGGCATTTTTGGGCTATTTGTCTCAATTGTCCCCGCTACAGATTAGACTGTGTATCAGTCGTCTCAGGATTTTTTTTCTTCTCTTTCTAGAGACACACGCTCTGTGGGTATTCCAAGGCCAGAGGCCATATTGGCTATTAACTAATACATATCAAAATGCCATGGCTATTGTAGAAATATCAATAAAACCATGGCTCCTTTGATACAGATATCCCTCATCAGATTGGTCATCTCCTGGATTATAAAGTCAACACCAGCCTCTCATCCCATTTTCTTGGATTGTTTAACTTGGAATCAATTTCACTTTATCCACCAGATACTGAAATCAGACTTTCCTTCCTGGGCAATTTCAATAAAGTAGCTGTTTATGATGATTGGCCGCGACTTAGTACCGTTCATACCCAATTACTAGAACTGTTTATCAGATATAGTGATTTTGACCCTTCCGTGATTCTTTACCTTTAGAGACCCCAGGGCAATATTCTTTCCTCCCCAAAAAGTCTCTACAAATAAGGGATATCCAAAATGGCCCAAACACAGCTAAATTATTGACAATGAAGATAAAGGGATTTGCCTCCTGACTAATTGACCCTAAGGTACACACAAATCGGGGTTGTCACCCATCTGAAGTAGGTTACTCAGTAAATCCAGCCGATTTCTAATCCATGTCAGAAAGTTGACAATCATAAAACACCAAAAGAAGGTAGTAGTCTCTCTCTCTCTCTTTCTACACACAAGAAGAGCCCAGGTACGATTTGTCAACATGTGTACTTCAATTATTTGTTTTTCCTCTGATTTTGTATTGACTTTTTCAAGTAAATTGTAGGGCTGTCTTGTGGGTTCTTGGAGAAGTAGTTATGGTTAACAGCTAGACTCAAACCTCAGAGAATGAGCTAAATCACAAGGCTTTTAGGAAACATCCCATATCATTTTATCAGGAATACATATGAATTGTTTTTTTTTTAGTTTTGCACCTTGAGAATTAACTTCTTTTTCTACTCCTTGATATAATACACAAAATGATCCAGCCATGCTACCAGAATTCACACAAGAACATTATAAAATCTGCTTTAACCAACAAAAAAAAAAAACCCCACCTTTCTGCACACACTAATTGGATTGAATTTATGAAAAAAAAATTAGATTAAAAATAATTCACCTACCTGAAAAATCCAAATGGAGGTTTGCTCTGAGGTCTACCTGCCAGGTGAGACTCTTCTGGACCAGCAGTAGAATGGTGGCCAGTACACACTGAATCTTCATCACAGCAAATTTATTTCGTTCCATACTGTATAAAAATAAATATTAAAAGTTTTTCTCTGGTACTGTTCACTGTTTACCTGAGGATGTCAAACAAGACCCCTGCAGGTATTGTAGTAATTACTTCTAAATCCTTTGATCTTGTTGTTTGTCTTAATTACTCCAGTAATTAGCTGAACTTGTGTTTTGACACTATTCAAGAAAGTGAAATCACTGCTGGGCACTTGGACAAGAAGGCCTAGCTGTTTAACACCTTCGTGAGAAATTCAGCACTATTCTCCAACAAAACAAAACACCTTTAGTTAGTACAAAAACAGCATTGGGTCCATAATCTAGTGTTAAACACTGTTCTCCCAATTTTATGTTCAACAAGCTTGAAAAAAAAATCAGATCTAACACAGGTGATTAATTTTTCCAATCCTCTACTCAATTCAACTTCCTCTGAATGTAAATAAATGTAAACAATCACTTTTCTACTAGAAAACAGTTCCACATGCACATCAGTTCCAACAAAATACGTGTATACTACAGTAAAGCAACTTCACTCTGCTGTGTTCTTCATAGTAATCTTGTTTTTAGAGTTGTAAGCTGTGATTGGTTGACTTTTTTTAGACTCCGCCCCCTACAGAGCACAGGGCTTAATGCTACCATGCACCTAATAATGAATGCTAGCTACCACACAGTTTAAAAACAAGACACAATTATTGAGGATCTCTGAGAGGCAACATACAACTGCACATTTTACTCTCATATTGTTAACTCTCAATTTCTACACCTGTGCACAGAGTTTTCTGATTGTAATTTGCACCTGTCACTTTTCTCAGGTATACAATTTTCTACACGGCACACACTTTAGGGGGTAATGTCAACAGGTAATAGATATGTAAGGGAATTTGCACACAAACATGAAAACAGAAAAACCTCTTTGAATTTAAAGACAGTGAAGAAAAAAAATCATAAGTTGAGTCTAAAACTCCCTGGGGGTAGCATTTACAAATCTTGGAAAGAGTGAAAGATATTGGACACTATTAAATGTGATCAATCCATTTGTTTTGTTTGGATTATTTCTTACAGATCAAATGATTTAGCAACCAAAAGCAGGACCTTTGTTAAAAAATCTCGTAGGGGGTTAAAGCATTAAGTGTTGTCGTTAAACCAACTTTTTTTCCTGACACACTTCCAAGTCTTACCA
Source organism: Magallana gigas (assembly GCF_963853765.1). NCBI lineage: Eukaryota > Metazoa > Mollusca > Bivalvia > Ostreida > Ostreidae > Magallana > Magallana gigas. The sequence continues at coordinate 32,313,129 of NC_088858.1, read as the reverse complement.
GTTTCACCTCTTGACTTTTTGTTTATAAAATCCTAATCATTAAACAAGGTGTATTTTAGCCTCACCAATAAACCCTTAGTTTTGTAAACTGAACCCTACAGAAAGATATTTGAAGAGAAAAAAAACACAAGTCTCCCAAACTCAATTTTTGATTTTCTGATTGTATAATCTTCTATACATCAGCTAGGTGTTATAATTTTGGGAGGATACCCGATTGCAATTAAATTTCAGTTTAAAATGATACATTACATTAAAATTGAGTGCCTTATAATTTGACATATTTATCACATAGGAAGTTGCCAAATATCAATGTACTCTAACTCAAACAGATCAACTTCCTCACAATATGGGTTTCCTATCCAACAAACAAGTGGAATCATATCTGTTTTTCCAACATAAATTACAGACGTATTACAACTGCTGTTTCATTTTCTATTTTTTACAACTACGTCAATCGTAGAGTCACACGTAAATGATGCATATTAAAATCCTCTGCATAAACACTTATGATTTACGCTTTATGCAGCGTAGGTGCCAAATAAAACTACTGCCAAGATTTTATTCAGTTCAAGTGTTTAGACTGAATACAGATTTTCTGATTTAGCATTGCAGTTGACAGACTTCAGATGAATATTAATTTGATAAGTTACAGGTTATTGGCAATTAAATACCCTCGAATCATTATATCGAAGGTGTCGATGAAGATCGGATCCATCGATAAGATTGGATTTGAAATGGATTTTCAGATGTCAGTCGCCCTATTTTTCCACGCTTTTGTTGGTATTATGTGTGCATTAAATTACACACTTTACTACTAGTACTAAACACACCAAGTGTCTGTCACATTTGGCAATGAACAAATAAATATATAGATAAAACCGTTTACATGTGCATTGACCTGAAGGTCCAACCACTTCTACAAGAGTACAACGTCTACTGGGTCAATTATCAACAGTGTTACATGGAAGAAGCTGAAATATTGTACACAGGGTCTTGTCACCTGGTGATTCCGCGTGCCAGACAGACTGTCACATCGTGAAGTCAGGGGTCTGAGGAGCACCAGGATCAAAGCCCACCTCATACCGAGTTGAATGAGCAGTTTTAGGAAGAACATGGGCAACATATGGCTGAGAACACTAAGGGGGTAAAGGAAGAGTTAGGGTAGTGTGTTAATTCACAGGTGATTACAGATAAGGAGTTGGGTGGACAAAGCCAACAAGAACATGTATACATGTAGACAGACAGATGCACATTATACTAGCATTGACATAAAAATATATATAAAAAAAACAATGAATTTTTATTTTGTGCACTTTGACCCTCCCCCCTACCCGCCCAATGGAAAAGTGTATGATTTACAAGCAGCGATATTTGTAAACCTGCAGGTACATATAAAATTGCAATTATTGCTCCTAACCTTTTTTAAAGTTCCGATTCAATATGGTATACATGTATTAACATAAAGGATCTAATTTGCAAATAAATATCTGCTATGATAGTAAACTGTGTCAAGGATGATTTTAAATTTGCATAATCTGTGTCACATGTAACTCAAAATGACAACAAACTTATGCTGCGACACTACACTGCATGGCCATATAGCTGTTGCACCATGCAGCAGGTCATCTCTACATGAGCTTGTGTGTCCCCAGATTGGTATTGCTTACATGCAATTCTACCTGCTCACGAGCACACCGTATTGTATAATAGCTTTATTTCCGTCGCCAATGCACTCAATCGAGAGAGAGCAACAAGCAGTATTGTGGCCATGCAGGTACGCCGCGTTTCGTTTCCTATCGGACCATTTTCATGAGTCACAATTGTAAGCTTTTTAATCCGAGTGCAGGTAAACTAACGGTAATACATTAGTTGCTGTGTGTACAAACACAGGGGGGACCTGTTAAAGGGGGGAATTGCAAGGTTTTATCAATACCCCCCTCAGTTTATTTCAAAATGAGTCACCAGCCTTCACTAATACTATGGAAGTCTGTCATCCTAACATATCAACCAAATTCATAAAATTCATAAAACAGGTTATCTCTTCAGCATATGAAATCTTTGAAATTGAAATTATTTCTATCCCTCAAAAATTCAATAGACAATTAACTGAATTGTTGCAACACATAATTACATCTTGATCCTTGATACCATGTGAAATTTGAAACCATTCTATCTATTAAGAATTTCTCTGCAATTTCAGATTTGTTCCGCATGCAGCAATGCATGCATTCCATGTAAAATATTTGCAGGTTAGACTTAAACAATAGACAAACGACCAACATGCCTTAGAAAATTGCAGCTATGCTTGTTATGTAACGATGAGCATTCAAAATGCCTTAAGCATTGAGCTATTAAAGCTGTTAGAAAGCTAGTTTGGCTTGTTATAGGGACAAACAAATTCCACATATTCAAAACAATGAACTAATTGCTTACACAACTCCACAAAATGGAAAGAACATGCAACTTTGGCAACCCTCAATAGCAAGCCAATTTCACTCATTCAGCCACATGCTGTTCAACTACAAAAAGTATGAAATGCAAACAACACATTAGAAAAACACAGTAGCTTTTGATAAAAACATTCTTGTGAATCCAGCAATAACTCAATACCTTTTGCTTAATGGTAATTCCTACATTTTAAGCTGTTGTAAAGAAAACAATTTCTAATTCTGGCTATTTGGTAGTAAGATATTCTGCTTATAACAGCTGTGTTGACTTTGTACAGAGAAGTCTTTGAGATCGATTGCTATAAAGTCGATTGCCTTTTAATATGTCAAAAATAAAGTTACATAAAGTCAAATTTATACTTGTTTGACCTATAATGATTAAATGGATACACATGCAGTGTTACTAAACCACCTCCTCCAAGTGACCTAGTGAGCTATACCTACAGAAAACTATCACGGTTGGTTTTAAATAAGTCTTGCTCTTATAGATAACATATAGTGCCATAAGCTTTACCTTGCCCCCCCCCCCCTTCCTTGAAACATAAGAAATATTCACAGCTTTTCAATCATTTCATTTCTCTTTAAATACATGACATTTGATATGACCATGACCTTCCATCTTTGACCATGAACTATAGGATGATTTTGCAAATTGCATATCCTTCTACAAAACATCTCTAACATTTTTATGCTCCATGAGGCATCAAATATTTTTATTCTCAAATTTTTGCATGCTCACAATTCATTCCCCTGCAATTTTTTGGGCAAAATTAAGAGGAATTACAAAGATATCTAAGAAATAAATCATTTTCAGCCTTTCAATTTTTTTCAACTAAATGTCAAATTGCAAAAAAGGGAAATGTTCTAAAATGGTCCAATTCTAAATGGCATTGGGATAATTATACACAATAATGCAGACCCTCCATGAAACTGTCTCCTTCAGCAATTGGGAATTCTTGCATGCATGCATCATATTCAATTGAATTGATTCTTGCAATGAGTCACCCTTGTCTTCTGAGAGGGAGTTTTAACATATCAGACCAGTAATTAACTATTTTTGATTATATCATGTGACTCAACATAAAAATGGTTCCATAAATCTAGCACCAAGGCTGCAATTGCACCATCTGACTTGCATGGAAATTAATTGCAATCGCAAGCCAATGCATGTGCCAGGATATAAAGCACTGCCATAAAGAAGTTCAGTTAGCCTTGGCAGAGAAAACCTTATTTAAAGAATTGGATATTCAATTGCAAATCAAACTGAGTTCAATAAACCAGGTGCTTCCTAAATTAACCTGAGCACCTGTGTCCAGGTACAAACAGGTAAAAAAAAAACTTCATCAAATTTGACGCAGGTTTTTACACATCTTTGGGCATTCAGGGACCCTCTGCAAAGAATACCGGTGAATATTTATAAATAAGTTATGCAAATTCACTCACCTTTATAACTTTGCAATCTTCCTTAAAGTGTCTATTTTCAGGTTGCTAATTGCATTTAAATGTTGCAAAATAGGCAAAAAAGAGCTATAAGCTTATCCAGTTCTGCAGGGAGGTTAACATGGGGAGGGACAACACTAAGTCAACAGAGTTGTGAAATTGTATAGTAAACATTTGGAGGGAAACACCAATCCACGCTTAGCGTCCCATATCCCACAATGCATTTACCTTGACACGCGGAATTACAATTTCTTTACGGCTTAAGCCTTTTAGAGAGGTGGCACCACACTACTTAAACACAAGGCCCAGAGCTTTCCCCCCCAACATCAGATTTTTAAATTGTCTTTTAAAATTTTACTAGGGACCAGGACACTAGTATTAAAGCTACCTGAGTTGCCTGATTATTTCAAAACCAGTGGTCGATCAAAAAATGACCGGATGGGCACAGAAAAGCCTTTCATCTTAAGAATAAACAAAATTAATCTTTCTATATTTGGACAGACTGGTTAGGACATTTGTAAAAATGAAATCTCTTTAAATACACACAATGTAAACAACTGATTTTCCATGCAGTTACACTTGATAAAACTTTCATTTTCACATGTCTCAAGCTAATAAATAAAAAAAAAATTAAAGGCCATAATTCTCAATAAAGATTTTATTTTCTTGAAATAAATTTTTTTACTGGGTATCGCATTTAACCTCCCTTTTAAATTTTGCTTTGTAATCATTACACATCAGTTACCTCAACCAAAACTAAACCGTCATTTGGGGATTAAAACAGATAACCAACACAAGAACCCTTCTCTTTTCAGAACGAATACACATTCAAATATAACTGGCTACTATTACATGATAGACCAAATCCTAGATTTGGTCAAAAATAAGGACACCAATCTGTAATATACGCATGAGACACATTCAGTACTGTCTCACTGAATCTAAGACGCAAAAACCAAGTGAACAAACAAATGTTCTGGGACACAAATCAAAAGTTTAAGAAGAAAGGCTCAGTTTTATTTTGAAAATCTCACGGACTGCTGTTCGATCATTAAATGAATCCCCCCTTTTTTTCTTCCAATGTGATAAACAATTGAAAACTGTCAGGGCTGAGAAAAATTTAATGAAGCAGAGAGCGAATCTCAAAGGAAAATCACAGTAGTGTCACCAAGCCTTCAAAAATAGAACAAGAGATTTTTTTCTCTGGCAAGCTGTCTCCGAAGAAACCCCAAACACACTTCATTAGGCTCTGTCATTAGAGAACGAGCCATTCAGGGACATTATAGCCCCAGCCACTTGTCTGCTGTCTCCAGCCCTTTAATGACCAATGGCCATTAAGGGTCAACTTTTATTTAGAAAGTTTCATTGGAGAAAATGTCAGACAGACATATTTCTTTACCTTTAACCCCGGTAAGCCTTGCTACTAAAGCTAAAACAGTGGAAAGCCAAAAGAGCTTAGAATTGCAGCAGATGGCAGGTCCGGTTGGAATCGGATTGCTTCATCCAGATGGCCCACTCAACAGATGAATCCAGACAGTTGGTTTTGCTCAGACTCATGACAACAGTCTCATGTGTCATTGGAATGACCTCTGCTTCTTCTCTTACTCTCAAACTTAATGGAACTGAAATGATAAATGACAAATAAAGTGAACTGTCATTCCTTAGCCCTTTCAGGCATAAAATGCGAAACAAATTGTTCACTCCATAACAGTCATATAAAAAAAGAAGCAATTTCAATGCAATGATATGATCACTTTCACTGCTAATATATACCAGTGTATATTGCATTATTAGGCTGTAAAAATCTAAGGATTTTTAAAACAGGAAATGTATATTTCATGCCTCAGCAGATGCTATACAGTAAACTATAGCACTTTTGAAATGGAAAAATGATGATACCATTTTCTCTTTTATAGTGCAACTGTACTTGTACTGGGTAACCAAATCTTTCTTTCCTTTTTTTCTTCAATACGTATTTTTTTGTCATGCGATGCTTCTGAAACTTCAGATGACACTGTAGCATTTTTTGGTTGTGTTAACACCATCCATCATTGTAAATCAGGGTACATACAGGTGTCAACCCGATGATAAATATACCTCCAAACTTACCTGTCAGACAGCGAGCCTACTTCCAGGTAACCTAATTTACCACAGTACAAGAAGCTTTGCACACATTACCTACTACTCAACAATAACCTAATTAGGAACAGAGGAAAATAAAAGCATTACTCCTCTGCTAATTATGAACAATATCATTAAGAGTAGGTCTTAATTTTCAGATTGAATGGTAATAATTACAGTGAGGGACAAGAGTTAGGGCTAGTACGTCTTAACAGGTACAGCCATTCAGATGATGTACTAGTATTGGTATCCTCATTGCTTTAATTTGTAAGCAACTGACAACCCCCACAGTCAATTCTACAACAAATAAACCAAGCAATACTTGTTACACATTAATACTCTGTTCGCACTCAAAGTCAATGTCCCCAGCCAAGAATTGTAATAATTTTTTTATTGCTTATCAATGAAACAGGTGTCCATTTTTAATTGACGTAGTGATTCCAAGAAGGTCATCAATACAAACAAACCCCTGGGGGGACCCCGTTTGTATGTAGGTAAACATCAAACACAAATAAAAGCACCTGCAAAGGTGTCAGGTGAGGGAAGATAGTTGGCGTCCACACAGACATTGGCCGAATCATGTGACATATTGAGGTCATGACACTCGTGAAAATGTCCACTTCTTCCACTTGTGCGCCGTAGATTCTTGAAAAGTGCTTCATAAGATGGAGATTGTGCTCAAGTGACATCCAAACAAGGTTCTTCAAAATGAAAAAAAAAACTCTTCAGAATCAAACTGAAATAATTAGCGCAGATTAAAAAAAACATGACCTTGCAATGAAAACGATGCCATCTGGCCTTCAAAGCTTCCCACACTTACTCTTTTCTATTTCCTGTATAAGGCAAAAAAGCAATAATAATACATGATAAACAAGAATGATCATAGAATTTACTGCAAAATAATATCGTTCTCCAGAAAAACGGTAGGTGGTAGTCTTGAGATCATCTTCCAGGGAGCATGCAGAAACCATCTACCAGTAGATATATAAAGATACAAAGTATATACGTTACTAAATTGAATTATACATGTAAAATAGTTTCTCAAACTTTTTACCATGAAAAAGATATATTGGGATTTTTTATGTGTGTGTTTTTTTCTTCATATTTTGGCAAAGAACAGTAAAAAATTTTCATATCAAACTGCTGTACATGTATCTAAAAAAAAGGACTGGAAATTATATACCTGTAATTACATGTGATTCTAATAAAACATTATTAACATATGGTATATTTATTCAAAGAACAATATTTATACACAATGGGTTTATTTTTTATGCACCACACCCCTTCTTCTATATATTTCACAAAATTCCCTTTCACTTAAAAACCTCTGAATTTGATGTCCACCTTTTTTCCACACCATACATCAATGCTTTTTTTGTGTCAAGGTCCTATCAAAAGGCAATGTCAAATACTATTGTAAATTTGTAAGGGTCCTACTCATGCAAATCCATGTTCAGCAAAATGGACTGAGGTATTGTAAGGATCTGCCAGGGAACCCTAATCAATTTTTTATGGTCCTTGATTTCAGATTAGACTTTAACACAGAGGCAAACGGCGAAAGCTAATGAACCGGAATCAGACCCAGAATTTTCAATATGACAGGTTGAAAGGCTCCTTAATTAATGCCCAAATAATTTGATGTAAGTTTTTTTTAAGATGATTTATTTCAACACTGGGCAGTCTAGGTTCAATAGCAGCAAATCAAGTACTAATGTGAAACATGTGAGAATTTTTAAGTACCATTTTTTTTTCAATCAAAAAAAATAAAATTTAAAGCTAAAAACAAAAATTTCACAACAAATTTCAGACTTTAAACACTCTTTAAACAGATTAATTAAAAAATCTTATTTTTTATCTTTTTTTTCACCACGATTTATTTTTCCCCCACCATTTATCGCCCTAATCTGGGAGTATACAATGCTAGCTATCAAAACAAGTATCTGTTTACTGGCTGTTTGCAGTTGAGCATGCACGGAAGCCTTTCATGCACTCATTAGCCCAGCATTTGGCATTGACTAGTGACCCTGCATGTAGCCGCGACTCTGTTGCATGGTAACTCTTTTTTTTCGAAATTAATTTCTCTTTCTATAAGAACCTCTTTGCACTTGTCAGCGTGTAGGCAATTAAAACCTCATGCAAATTTTGCACCACTTTATTTCTTTTCTCTTTAATAGACTTGCATAAGACATCCGAATCATAATCTAGTGACCTATTTTTTTTTTTAAACTTAATCTTTCGCGCGATGCTTTTTTTTATATATGCATGTATATACATATGTATACCAGTGTTTTAGAATTTCAATGAGTGGTCTAGAACTAGGTCAGACAAACTTGTAAATCAAAAACAACAAAACATTGTGCATCTTTTGTGTAGAAAAAGATAATATTACAAGGGAGTTTCAGCTTTCACTGCATGGCAATAAATGCGCATAATATAACATATAACCTTAATTTTACTTCTGGCAGGGACACATATATACCGGTACTAGTATTAGTATATATGTCCCTGTTTCTACAGGCAACTTCATTAAATTACATGGTGCACCTGACCATTACCTGGAGGAAAACTTTGCATTGATGCTGAATGATTTTAACAAAGCGCCTATTAACAAAACAACATTTAAAGACAAGAGTGTTAAATTTTGTGTTAGATCACAGAGCATTTGCAACAATTAACTGCACAAATTAAAAAACATGCTATAAAAAACAACAACAGATTTTTCGCTTTCCTCAGGCACACTGCCCCCAAGACATCTGCAGTTTCATTTTCTTATCAAGGGCAGATAATCAATCTTGTAATGTTGTTATAAAGTGATAAATACAAACCTGATGTCAATTAATCAAATAGTTTACCCTTAAGGGCTGGTTGGCTCCTATCTTTGGAATTTCAAGGGGAGATAAATATTTTATGGGGCACAGCAATAGGTATACCTCTTTATCTACAATTAGATTGATCCTTTCAATGAACAAGGATCATTAAACTATCTGGATATCATTTTACGGATATATCCTTTACAGATTATTTTTTAATTACCTGAAGAAAAAAATATAATCTTTCTTTGATCCTATTCAATTCATTAGTTGATATATGTAAGTATGCTTCCTTCTTCAAATTGTCTTTTGTCATATCCACTCAGTAAATTTTAACTTTAAAAAATGCAAATGATTAAATAGCCTTGATTCTAAATGGAAGAAATTAATACTCTGGAATCAGAACTAAGATTTTTTTTCATATTAATTTGCCAACTTCTAAAGTTTTCTCCAAATTTAACTTGACATTTATACTCAGACAATGTCAATCAAACTTCAAATAAAGTTTGACCTTGAACTTCTTAATACCTTTTCAAAAACGAAGCAAAGGACAATACTTTCTCAACACTAATGGCATATTTTTTTTTTCATTTCAAGATATTAAATTTATCTGATGATACCAGTTTTTCAACTACGAGATTCTATAAAACACAATGAAAGTGAAAATTTCCTGTAAGGTGACATTGACAACTTTAAGAAGGATTCAGTCACCATTTTCATATTGTCATAAAATCTTTGTGTAAGATATATAATACATAATTTCTTTTTAAATAAAAGGAGTTAGACATAAAGTTAAAAGCCTTCTTGAGTTATTACACAGACCTAATTTTCACGGTGGTGGGGATTAACACCATTTTGACAATTTTTTAAATAAATAAATATTGGCAGTCTAAAAAAATCTTTTAAATTTTCTGAAAAAAAGTTTATAAAAATGGTTAATACGGTAAAAGGATTATCAAACACATAGTCCTGCAAGATTTAAATTTACTGGTACAGCACCTTTAATTTCTTATTAGGCTGATGATATGCATATTTGAAGAATTTTATAGTTATGCTAGGACATGTTTGTAAGATCAATTCAATCAAATTGCGATGTTTAGTACATCCAAGCTATAATAAAAATTCAGCCACATCTGTTACTGAGAGAGAAAGAGATGGAAATTTTAAATTCAAAACAGATAATTTGAATAAGTCATTTATCAATAATGATATATTCAATTTAAAATATTAACTATGCCACCTATAAGACCGTAAGTCTTGCAAGATCCCATTTATCACTCATTTTGATTCATTACCTAACAAATGCAAAAGAAAATATTTTGTTGTTTACAACCCAGACAGTATTCTTTTTGTAAAGAATTTATATGCAAAAAAACATAATGTACCGGGTACTCTGCAGTTACAGTGCACTTTGAAGTCAAAATTACTGTGTAAAGAATCATTAAGAAACTTCATTCAGAAGACAACTGAATTACAGGGCCCTCTGAAGTGGTGAGGAAGAATTGTAAATCTGTCTGGCCAAGCGGAGGTGTTGAGAATTAATCAATCAGAGAGGAGACTTATTAGATTATCTGCAGCAACTCGGGCCCATAATATAACAAAACCAACCAGTAATTCTTTTAATCTCAGGACCGACCCACTCAACCACCTCTGGATAGAGGGATGGGAAGAATGGATAGAAGGAAGGAAAGAGGAATAGATGGGATGGATGGATGGATGGATGGCCAGAGAAATTAGGACCATGAGTACAGAAGTTCCAGACAAGGACAGTTCATCTGAGAGCAAACTGAGGCTGTCTGACCTCTACTAATTATTAATTATTTGGGTTCTTTCTAAGATTGCTTTCTGTCTCTGTCTGAGAATCAGGGTTCCAGATCTGTAAACAAAGCATGTTACACATGTCTTTCTCTTTTGCAGCCTGGGATAAATATTGTGCAGACAAGGTGAAGAGAACTCATAATAAAAGAGAGACAAAAAATTGCATGCTAATTGGTCAGAGGGAAAAAAGTGCCATATAGTTAGCTGTAACCTGTGAAAATCTATGTACCATTGTTCGAGCCTGATCCTCAAAAGCCCATGATAAAGAGGTGAACAACAATATCATAATTCAGTTAACTATACCATAATAATTCTGATGGTTATCAAATAATTAACAAAAAAGACTAGTGCATTAACCTCGGCCAATTTACAGATAGAAATTGAATAGGAGGTTCTGATCTACAGGCTACTCAAATGAACTCTATGACAATAAACCCAGCCATTATTTTCACTAAACTGCCTTTATTTGAGAAACTCTACTGGGTAATGACTAGACAGTTTTGACAGGTAAAAAGTCCATGTGATTATGAGAGACCAACAAAGACCCTCAGTGAAGGCGGGTCCCCTGAAATAAACAGGATCGTCTGTCACCAAGACCAGGGCATGACAGGACAACAACACCAGGGCTTCTGAAGAGGCTGATTCTTCTCCAAAGAGGAGAATTGTCCTCCGAGGCCATCCAACTCTGGGGGATTTGGACTTAGGTAGGATGTACAGCTTCTCCAAAGAGGATAATTGTCCTCCCAGGCCATTTAACTCTTTTGGGCAATGGACTTTGGTAGGATGTACAGCAGCCGTACATTACCGTCAACAGTAAATGAGTTTGACAGTTCTGATTGGTTGATCAGGATTTATCATGGGGTTGATTCAATAATCCGTCAGGAGTCAGGAGGGTTACACCAGTCAGCTGTTGCTCCCCATATCTATCAGGACAAATGTCAAAATTCTGTTGCCTTGCTTACTGTCAGAATATCCATTTCCAGCTCTACAAATGTTTACATCTGAGAATCTGATTATGGGTTATTAAAAGTTGAAAAACATTTTAAAAAAAGGTCCAATGCAAGCAATGCAATGCAAGTTTTTTAGTAAACAAAGCATTTTTTACTCGTATGAACTGCAAATGGCATATTTTCTCAAATAGAATATTGCATGGTGTGCATATGTGATCCGTCCTTTTTATTTAATTAGTAATTTGAAACATTTCATGCCCTGTGATTAAGAAATGTGTGTTCAGTGTTTTATGGAAAATCTATGAACAGTATATACTGAACAGTGCAAAATATATAATCCGACCTAGACCTTAAATGAGAAAATTAAGTCAAGGTCATTAAATGATAATTATTCAAACCTCAAAATGAGACAACTTTCATGGCAACTGGGGAAACTAAAATTTACGAATACATTCATTTAAAAATTAAGTGATACAACAAACGAGTTGAGTTGTTAACATGAATTATATATACTGTTATTTTTGACAAGACTTGGTGTCCCCATGTGGAAGGCAATTTGTTAAAAAAAATGGTGTCAAAAATCAGTCAAGTCACTCACCTTCTCCGTGTTTGACAAATCGCCTCCTGGTACCATAACATTACGTTTTATCACGAGACTGTGTTAACTACCTCTTATAAAGTCGTATACACCGATTCCCTTGATGTTGGGCCAAGAGTATCAAAACAATAGATCTTGAATGACATTATGGTCGCAAACAGGGATATCCATAAAGAAAGACCCAAGACTTAAAAATAAGTTTTTCATTTCAGCAAAATCTTTTTCAAACTTTTTATTGCAATGAAATATAAAAACAAATATGGAAAATTTGTTGTTTTTTTTATCCAGGCATAAAAAAATATGGGACGAATTTAATTTACAGATTTACGTGTCATGTATATAACACAAATTTAAACTGAATTAATGACACACTGAATGTGTATTGCCACAAATTATTAAATTTAGAAACTTGCATCTATAATAAATTTCATATGTCTGCAACACCTGTTATCAAACTTGATAGACAATATGTCTATTCAGCAACAGCAGTTACCACATGAATTATTTGTTGATCGAGACAAAGTTCATTCAAAGTCATTGCATGCACTTCACTATTTCTCTGATCTCTTTCTTGATGATGAAAAGAATAAATAAACCATAATATATTATGTATCAAATATTTTCATTCATATTATACAATTAACGAAAGTGTTTATATCTGAGGAACATTTTAACGTCATTTTCCTATGACTAATATAAATCAAAGTACATGATGCTATGTGGCAAGTTTGGTTGAATTCTGAGGCGGAAGTTTCAAATGCATCAAATGCATACCACAGACTCACAATTGCATAAGAGGCAGGAGTATTTCCTGTAGCTTCATTCATCTTTATCAAAGTAAAGGAGAAAGCTTTATAATTTTTGGAGTCTTTACTGATAAATTCATATTAACTGATTACATCTCATACCTACCAAAGATAAGATTTTTTTTATCTTTAATATTTTTTTTATCAATTAAGTATAAAGGTAAACAAACTATTGAGTACTGTTTTATAATATTATATGCCAGAAAAAAATGGTCTGAAAAGTCAATAACCTCAAGGGAATTTACATACAGTATATATATATGGTGTATTAAGTAAACCAAAGCTTCTAGGTTACTGACACCCAAATTCCAGCAAAAATCTGAACAACGACATAAAATCAAGGAAAATTTTTTTAAAAATCCAAAAATGACCCTTCTGTTCATCCAAGATAAAACTGTGCCTTTTGCAAAAGAGTATATTACAAGAATTGTCTGTGTAGATGATAATGGAATGCAATGGAATATGAGTTAACAGAGCAGTCAAAATAACCTGACCAAGCATGATGGGTACAAATCTATCAATAGTCTTCCAAGATTTTTTAAATCGTACATATAAATTATAAGGTATGATATTTTATATGAATGTAACTTGTGACTAACAGAAATTCAAACTTTAATGCATACCATTCTCATATCAAACAATCTGAGAATTTATTTTAGTAAATTCCCCCCCTCCCCATTTCTTTTGAAGTTTGTTGCAGGGGGTATAAAAATAAGCATGTTATCTGCCAAAGAGCATGTTTGAGGATTACTGTGCTGTCATTTGGGCTTATTATTTTTCCAGAGCAGGGATTTAGACCCATGGTAAAACTGTCTCTGAAAAGCGGTCTTCTTATTCAAAATCTTAACTTTTTTGATCACCAGCCAAAAATAGTGGCTAAAATTCATTTCCAAAAGGGAAATCTGAAATTTCTTTTTTTTTTTAACCAAGAATTTAAAAGTACCCTAGCTATCCACTTAAGTTAATATTGGACACCGTTTGCCAATTCAGATTGGTATCTGCTATCTGGCAAGTTTAAAACTCCTCAGGAAAGTTTTCTTCATACTCCATTGAAAAATCGCATGGTAATGCACTTTGCTGACTCCCCTATCATATCCCATTTGACGTTGTTTTTAGGGTGTAGATACTCCTTTTTCTCTGCTTGCAGGTGTGCATCCTGGTTTATATCATATCTTTAATCAGTTTACCATTTCCCAATATCTGCAATACAGACCCAAGGATCATAGCATCTGACCTTTCCTCCCAGGTCATGACCTCTGGATGTCAGGGGTGATGACACTTGGGCAACATAAAACAGATGTGGCTAGCCTATCTGAACATCTCCTTTTTATAAACCGAACAAGCTCAACAAGACAATGAAATGCAAGAACCCTTTAAAGGGAGAATTTTATACCAGGATTTTTTTGTCCTTTATTTTCAAAGACTATGAGGAAACTGCATGAATCACATCATATCAAGTTCTTTGGACAACAACGCCGAAAAATAAATCTTATGCACTTCAATTTCCGAAGAAAAACAAAATCTTTCAACACATGATACAACTTTACAGGAAAAGGGAGGGGAGAATTGCCTAAAGATTAAAAACTAGATTGGTTCTTTCAAAATATTGAAATTTATTGGAAATTCTGCCAGAGACAAGCACATATCTATTGACTGTGATAAACTTGTCAAGATTTTCATATCGCAAGATTTTATTTCTTTCAATAGCTACTTGATAAAACCTTTGGCAATAATAAAATACAACTAAACGGTGCATTTCCCCAAGTCATTGCTCGCGTTGATTCTAATTGCTTGTGAAGACAGTGTTTGCATCTGTGCATTCATCCTTATGTAACGACAGATCTTTAATTGAACTAAAATTAAAAATAAATTGTTTTTCAAGCTTTGGTAATTCGTATTATATCGGTTTCAGTAATTGAAATTGATTGAGAACATCTCTTCCTATGTTTTTCAAACAAGCTAGGATGAAATGGGGATAAAACAAATTACTAGCAAGAAATTTAGAATATCTAACAGAACAAAACAGCAAGCATGTGATTAATTATTCTGAGGTAATTAGCAGAGACCTGCAGAGTTTGCACATTCAACTGTTTACATTAATAAGACATGACTTGTTTTGAAACAAGGATATTTTGCATAAACCCATTGTAAAGAACCCAAACAAACAGCAGCGAAAAGACAGATTAATATTCCAAATGGCTTTGATACCCCCCACCACCACATCTGCATTTATTTGAGTGATATTTGAGAGATTCAGTGAGAGCCCACTTACAACCCCACAGCTCATTAATTTTGTAATGTTTTTAAAAGACACACAGATTTTGACCACTTGGTTTGGAAAATGGATACTTTTTGCGGTTTCATGTAAAGAGCAGGTGTTCCCATTATCATAAGACATTAAAAGATGAATAAACATCTCCTTTTCATCCCGTTATCTGAAGCAATCTGTGTGATGTAACAATGGCAAAGCCTGGCTCCTATAAATTCACTTGTATATGACCAGAGTATCTACGTACACCATTACATCAAGGTCACTCAAAAAACAATTTATTGGGCGCTAAGGCAATTTTGTTTTTTAGTCAGTACAGACGTCTTACTTTTAGAATATTTTTTATGTTTATTGTCGGGAGTTTTAGTACTCTTCAAGGCACGGTTTGCACTTTATGTTGAATAATGTGATCTTTTCATTAATGTAAATGCTACAACTGGTAATTAGCTTAACTAATTTAGGCTGTGTATACTTGTTTTGTCTGTTTCAGGGTCTTTTATGTTTGATACATCATATTATTTTTCGTTTGGTTTTTTTTTTTTTTTAACAAAAAGAAATTTAATTTTCAATTGCATTATTTGATTGAAAATATCAAACATTTTCTTTTATTAACAAATAAACCTCTAAATCCTTTAATAATTTTATATTTACTATATTTATACTGAGCTAGTAAATTTTGCATCAGCTCTACTAATAACTCGATGAACACTTACAATACAAAATGCAGGAAACGGAAATGAAATTAAGAATTAAGGAACAGAAATGGCAAAAAAAAAAAGAATCATGAAGTGTGCAATCAACTTCAATAACTGAAAGTACAATTGAACAGTAGTGCATGCATAAATTATTCAAAAGAGAAATGGCCTGAAACAATCCCAAGCACTAGAAGCTGTATGGATTCATTGCGGAAAGAGGCAATTCAATTAGTAGAAGTCCTCAATATAAAGGAAATAAAAAGCGGATTTATTCTGCATGTGATAGGTTATGAATGAATCTCAAGTGAGGAAATGTGCAATTACCAGGGGTTTGTAAAGAACTCTTCTATTGATCAGCTGTACCACTACCATGCAGTGCTAGAGCCTACTTGTCACTTAAACATTGGCAGAAAGGAAGAGAGAGAGATGGAGAGAGAGAGGGGGAAGGAGAGATGCTGATAGCAAAGGAGTGGGATCATCAATGGTGACTTCTGGGAGTTTATTGAATTATTGATAATGTCATGACACGGAGATCAAGATCAAATTATTGTCACCCAAAGCTTTCTCCACTGTCATTCATAATGAAAAAGGCCAAAAAAAATAAAAAATAAAGGGAAAAAATCGTTGATGGGTTGTCAGTAAAACCGTAGTTTATGTTCTCGTACTGAACTGTCGAACAGTGTATTGTAAGCTCTCTGCAGATCTCATTATTCAAATCAAGCAGTTAGGGTCTACTGATGTATAATGCATTTCCATTGTGTTTATCTTAGCATGACATTCTATGCAAAGTTAATGGTTTGTTTAGATGTATTGCACAGAAAAACATAGGGGCCTGCTCTTGTTCAAGTCGTCAAAACATTCCAGGCAAATAGAGATTAATGGCTATTTCTTGAATAATTTCCTAATGTATTTTCCAGCACACATCACAAAGTATACCCAAGCAAGTAGGGGTTTTCAAATACTCCAAGGTTTTAGAAAAGGGTTGTTTAGTTGAAAAAAATTGTACAGTGAAGTATGCAGGTCAAGAATTTTAGAATGTGCAGCTCTCAAAGACAGAAATATATACTGAACTAGACTGACCCTCCTCCTCTCCTTACAAAAATCTCTTGACACCCACGATTTCTGAGATTTCTTAGGCAGATTGCTTCTTTATATGGTATAAATGGAACAGACCCTTCAGTGTTGACATAAATATTGGCAAAGACTAGAGTTTTTTTTCCCCCTTTCTTCCTAATTTGTCTCAAATGTTGATTGAGGAATCAATTTTCAAACTGATGACAAATCACGATAAATTTGTCACTCATGAATGTGGCGGGGAACACGACCTCCGTAGTACAAGACAACTTCCACAGGGAGCCAATGAACCTAGAACAGCCACACAAAATAGGTGTTAGTCCTGAACTGGCTTTACAATATGTCTACCAGACTTACGTCGACGACTGGCGAACAAAAATGATAAGTCACCCCTCTGTGTCTGCCTGAGGACAATGTTTTGCCTAAATTGTTGGGTGTTTTGTACCCGAGAACAAGTGTGTCAAAATCACTTTATCATCGTACCACTTCATTAGGAGTAGCACAGTAAAGAAAACCGCGAGTGTGTGTCAGCTCTCAGTCTGTCTGAAACTCTTGCTGTGCAAGGGAATGTCCCAAACAAAAAAACGCATAAAAGACCTCCTTTGATATTTGCTTATATATTGACTTTTATTTAAGATTGACTAAGAAGGTGTCTTTTAACAGCTTCCTTTGAGTTGAATAAGAGGAAAAAAATCAGATAATCGTGGTTAATAATTCGGAGATTGATTCCAACAAATTGATTTGAACCTTGATAAACAAAACATGAGCCTATAAGGTTTATTCTAAATGTTTGATCACTTTAAAAAGGAGACTTAATTGGGTTAGTTTACAGAGAGTTATGAACTTTCAACATGCAAGAAAGACATTACTTGTAGGTTCAATTATAGAAGCTTTATTACACACACAGGCACTGCTGTATACAGTAAATATTAAATTTTCAAAATCAAACACAATTTTTAAAACATTTTGAACAACCCGGAGGTTTGGCTTTTCAGGGATGATTGAGATTCAGGAAGATAAATTTGTGGTTGCTTTGAATTCATACTTTTAATATCATATTGACCTGTGTGTCATGAAAGATGGATTTCTGCAATTAATGTCCTTTTTTGGGCAGCAGTAAATGTCAATGTTTCATAATCGTAAATTGCAGACTTGCATGATGAAAATATCTGATCACTTCACATGGATCTAATTTATGTTACACTTTTTCATTAAAGTACATCATGCATCTTCATTCTGCGATACGGTAATTTCCATCAAAGCTGCATGCTTTAACCAAACAAAATATTAAGACTGACAGTAACGTTGTTCCAGTAATGCAAGAAAAATGTTGTTAAATACAGATTTATTTTTTTTTAAAATACGCACATGGATACAAGTATTATTGTGAAAGGTGCGTTTAACAATGTACCTTTCCTTTGTAAACTTTTTTTCTTCTTGACAACAAATGGTCGTTCAGATGGACAATTCATTCACAATCTGATGCTTAATACCCCCCTTTTCATCATTTTTGCACCACTTACTTAATACATCCTGTCCTCTAGCCAAACATCTTAACCATCCTTCCCATTTTGGCAGAAAGCTCTTCTGGAAAAAAAAACCAACAAAGGGTATTCAAACATAAAACCCATTAAAATCGCATTATATATTTACACATATTTTGGTGGGATTTTTTTTTATTTTTGGAGAGAAATATTTTAAAATGGAGGATTTTTTGGGCTATTATTCATGTTCTTTCATAGCTTAATGATGTTAAAAACCGTATTAAAGCACAAATTCCCTAGTCATACTAAAAATTTTAAAAAAACTGACCATATATGGACATTATTATCGTAACAAATGATTTGCATGTTTGTGACTTAGATAAACGTGTTTGTATGCTCAACGCTAAAGAAAAACTTCTTTGTACTTGTACCACAGTATACGTTAGTTTTTTTCAGTACACAATTACGGTCAAACTTCATTAGCTCAAACTAGATGGAACTGTTTAAAAACTTTGAGATACCTGAGTATTTTAGACATTGAGGGTAAAAAAAAACTTAAAAAATAAGTGATTGGGACAAACAAATCACTTTGACATATCCATAGTATTCAAGATATCAGTGTTTGAAATATCACAGTTCAACTGTACATGATATGTATATTTTTCTTCTAAAAAGATTACCATTTTCTTCCAAGTCCAAGGTACTCCAAACAGAGGCAAGAGTGGAGGGTAGCTGTTTAGAATAAGGTCAGAGATATTTTTGCTGGTTGCTGGTTCAAATCTCAATGCACATTCTGATGTCAAGATGAATCAAATTCTAGATACCACAAAAAAAAAATTAACTGCCCTGTAGAAACAAATGTAGAAATAATAGAACTCTTGAAAATCATTTTGAGTAAAAGATTCATCATTTTCTGCAGGATTATAAAAACTTCAAAAAGTGCTGCATAAATGAAAACACACTGAATCAAAAGCTTTGGTGGTTGAAGGAAGGATGGGGAAGGGGGGAAGTCTGTCAATAATCTGGATGAAATGCTATATCGTTTAATTTGAAAATTCGTCCAGTTTTTAGTTTTTTTTTACTAGTTTTTTTGAAAAGTATACTTTAAATGTTGTACTTTTATCCCAGAAGTGCAACATTAATTTTATATCCAGGTGAAGCAGCTGTGAGGTGATACATGAGCCATTAAAATGAAAAGGACCCAACCATTTGTTCTGTTTGGTCTAGAAACCAACAATATCTCATATTCAATGTAAAAAAAAAAATGACCCAACTGTCAACAAATGAAAAAAGAAAACACTAGAAAAGTTATATAATATCCCTGTATTTTTTAAATCATATTTTCTGCTAAAATCCTAATTCACCCATGTAAATCATATGAGTAAGTTTTCCTTGAAAAATGTCTACTGTAAACTTTCTTTTTCCTGCAATCTCTGGTGTCAAATGCCAAAAATTATAATAATGAAACTAATTAAAAAGCAGACCCCTGTTTTTAATGTGGTCACATTGTCTGGATCTGATAGTCTTCCAACGTTTTGGCAAAAAACCCTCTTTTATTTTGGGTCCTCATAAACTAGCTGCAACAATATATAGTGATTCAAAACAGTATCATAGCCTAAAATCGCATCAATCAAAAATCTCTCCGAATACTAGCTGGTCGAGACTTCAATCTGCTTTTGTAAGATAACATGGAGTCGGGGCACGACTTTTTCTCTGTTTCTGGTTAATGATGTATACCGATTCCAGTTTAAATAAAGAATGACAAAAGCTAATTAAAGATCCAGGTTGCATGCATTCAACACTGCTAGCTTCAGGTAACTATATAGTTAGGTCAAACAAATCCTTTTTTTAAAGAGAGCTATTAAAGATAGAGCTAGAAGCAAGTGCAAAGTCACTTCCAGAAATGGGATTTCTTTTTTTTTTTATTTCGAGTGATTTTGCTGGCTGTGACGACAACTTTTAAAACAAGATAAGAGGGCCAATCAATCCAAATATTTTATACAAAAAAAATCCATGCTTTTCGAGATCTTTTTAAACATTTTAATGGGTGGTATACTTTCATTCTCTAGGATATTTAGAAGTTTGTATCCTAATGCGAACAAAATCTGCAGGTTAAGATGAAACGGCGAGATCCATTTTGCCGTTGTAATTAAAAGAACATTTAAACTATAAAAACACTGCGAGGCTACGGTTTGTTTACATATGATTATAAGGAAAAAGATTTCCTGCACCCGTAAAGTACAGGAGATTTAGAAGTCGGGTTAAGATACCCTTTTCTGATCACCCAGGGGGTGCATTCTGGGTGAACGATCACAAAAAACCGCTGCCAATGCGATGACTAGATTTTGATAACACTTTTGTACGTAGATTCATTGGTAGCAGAAATCAAACAATCATTTGAAGTATGACAAAGCGATTGTATTACAGTGACCTCCCCACATGGTAGTTACTCCATGACATACTATGAAAGCAAAGACGTACATGGTGTGCTCATTTAGTTGTCATTTGAAAATTACCCCCCCCAAAAAAAGTTCTTGTCCTGAATAAAACAGGACAATGGTGTATGTATTACAAGGTTACCCATACAAACATATATTATATCTGAAAATAAAAAATATGAATTACACAAAGGACACCCTAGCATGTTTATTTCAAAATGATAGTAAGACATATATTTTGATTATTTGGTTCATCTTTAGGTAGTGGATAAATTTCCCTTGTGAAATCATTTATCTATAATTTATGGGCAATGAATACAGGAACTTAAAGTATATAGGATAAGAAATATATAGTGGATCATTATATTAAAATGCATTCTACTCTCAAAAATATCCTTAGCCAAACAAATTCATTATTCAGAATATGTATATACAAGGACTTAGTGTGTGGTACACTCTCATAGAAATATTGGAGTGACTATAGGCATGGTAAAAAAGTGAGATTTATTCATAAAATGTTATGGTGAGACACACTGGCTCTTATTGATACAATAGTTCCTTACATTTCTACTTTTACTTTTAATAATGTCAATGGCATACATATATAGCATATACTCAAAAAAAAAGGAATTGCATACATATATAGCATATACGGTACTCACTAAAACGAACTTTCAGCTGTCCTAAGAAAATCTTCATATCTGTAAAAAAAAATTTTTTTGGCAATTAATGTCTGCCAATTAACCCGTAAAACATTCCATTGTTATACATATAGCATGAGAAGAAATTATTATTAGCATCTGACATAATGACTCTTTAAAAGACCTGAAAATAGACTGATCATCATTATTCCACCATGTACAATCCATCAACTTCTCCCTCCTACAACATTGTCTTAATATGTACAATGTTTACAATCCTCCCCCATTTTAATGCAAACATTATACCCCCATCCCTTTGGTTTAAACATTTCCATATGTACCCCACCCCATAATATGCACCTCAACCCCCCACCCCCCCCCCCCCCCAAAAAAAATTATCTGAATACTCAAATCAATAGCATCCCCAATAGTTTGTTTGTTTTTTTTCAATGTATTCCCCTTGTTTTCCAAAATCATTACTAGTAAAATGCATATGGGTACTCAAGTATTTTATTCATTAGTCATAAACTAATAAAATTTATTGCTAAACAACAACTTAAGGGTATTGTTAAAACAAATGAACAGAAATTATACGCATGTATAGTAAAACCAAAATCAAACGCAAAGTCACACAAAATCTTATCTTTTACATCTATAGAGAATTCCCTTACAATATCTACTATCAAACAGTAAAATTAACAACAACCAAAGTAAATTTATGTATTGTTAATTATCTGCAGAAAGGAAAACCGATATGGGTAGTAATACCTGAACAAGGTGTTAATGATCTGAGGTCTAAGATTTACTTTAATCAGTCGGTCAAGCGGTCTGGAACGGTGGAACAATAGACAGTGTAGCGGCTAGCCTTTAAAGTCTTCAGTATAATAAAATCGAGTTTTGTGGAATTGTGTTTGTTGTCGTCTTGGAACTTTTGATGTTCTTTCATGCACTTCCACTGAAAAGCAACAAAATACCAATAATAAAGGACCTAGCCACAATTCGAAAGACCAAAGAAGACATCAATTTTTTACTTCTGGTATCAAATTCAGTCATTTTTCTTTGAAATTCTGTTCTATTGTTATTTTTTTCCCTTCTCCCCAATACTAACATTAAATGCGAAACAGCCTGAATAATGTTTATTGGTTAAAAATTGCTCATAAAGATACTGAGCACCAAAATTTCTCATTGTTATAAATTCAAAATATTTACTGTAATAAAGAACAGTTTGAAAATAAAAGAGAAAAAAAAGGGTTTCAATAAATATGAGGAGACACACTTCTAAAAATAACATTTAAGCAGATGAGAAAAGTAGCAAAGTCTGCAGACTTGGTTTATATATAGCGCATTTATCTTAAGACCATCTAAAAACAAGATTAAATTGAAGATCGTAGTGTCTATATTTAGATACTCTAACTTAACTCCCACATAGAATAAGCCTACAAATTTAGCACTTGATACCAAAGTATCAAAATATTTACAAAATCGTGTGCATTTTCTCTTGAACTCAACAGCTAATTTCCTGAATATGTATTTCTTCGTGGTAAATTTCTGACTTCAAACCAAAGACATGACGCCCAATAATAAAATATGCACCAGGAACCAATCATTCTATTTCTCAGACTTATTGCAATCATCTTTTAAAAACACATGCAGTCATTAAGGTAATATTGGACACTTCCATGTTTGCGTATTATTTATCAAAATAAACAACAAAATCAAGTGTAAATTTATATGTAAAGTTACCTTCCTAAATTTGTCATCTTACAGTGTAGCGCAGCGGGTTGTTACCAGAGGGTTCACTATGAATTTGTAAAAATATTCTAAAGTTTGAAAATTCTTAACCGGTAAAAATAATTCAATTATATTAATGTACATTAATTCATATGTCCCACCCCAAATCAAATAGTCCAGTTTTCATGTCTGTTAACATGGTTAAAGTTGCCTTATGCTGACTGGCTGAGCTCTTACAAATCAGAGTGCATGTACCAACTTTGTCATTCATGCAGTAAAAATATACCGGTACCTGGTAATTAAAAAAAGCACCAATTTATTGCAATTAAGCATGAAACATACAACTCTTCACATTTGAAATGACAAAATAAAACACGATTTAGTACATCGATCTATACATGTATAGCTGTAGATCTCCCTGAGAGTGAGTTCACACGTTTTCATAAGGACAGAGATTTTGACATTCATACCATCATGATAATTCACAAATTTTCATTAGGCCTATTGCCTATTTGCTGCAACTTGACAAAACTTCGGAATACCACGAACTTCACGTGCACTGTCTTTCTCCAAAGACTGTAACAAGCGAGACAACTCTGTTTTAATTTCTCTACAAATGTCTTTTACAAATTACAGTTTCTTTAAATGAATATTATGTAATGTATTTTTTTAAAGTTTATAATGACATGATTTCTGTCTTATTATATCGTAACAGTTTTACGATCTAAGCACGAATTTTTGCTTTTTTCTTGCTATAAACGACTGATAAAAGCAGATTTACGAAAACCCAACTATTTCTTTGTCTTATTAAACCATGTCCTCACAAGTTCATCCCCATAATTTAAACCATTCCCTAGATCCATATGCATGCATTTTTCTTTTTAAAACGATATTTGAAAGTAGCAAAACCTCCTGGTACACGCACAAGGATCAAACTTGAATTTTCCCGCGACACGAACGACGCCATATTTATTTTTCGTATTCCTCGTCGTTGTCCGTTGGAATCGTTCGGAACTCCTCTACAGAAACAACATGGCGAAAGGTCTTCTGAAAATGAAACTATGACGATATATCCAGACTCCCTCGAGCAGAGATGACCTCTTGGGATGTTTTGGTTGTCTCTGTCCATGCATTGCCAAAGAGATGAAGAAGGCGACAGAAAAACCAGGCGAATCAAAACCGGATGTTGACAAAGCGAAACGTGTTTACAGGTCCCTGATGTTTTTTGCACTTATAATTTCTTTCCTTGTCTAATATCATTCATGCATAATTTTAAACTTCTTAAAATAATGTTGATTTCAGTCATAACATGCCTTAATACAATGAATGGTTCGTCTTATCAATTAATTTTTAGGCAGTGTATTAGATATTAAGAAAACTTATAATGTCTGTGTAATTAAAAGTCCTTATCTAGTCCAATGCTGAAGGTTAAATTTGTTCCAGCTGAAGACTATATTGTATATGGATCCTTTCACGGTAACTATGGTACTGCTCTTTTGCAGAGAAAATTGACAGATTTTGAGGAAATATAAGATGGTAAAGAATTAAATGACATAGATGAAACAATTAGCGTTACTTCATATTTCGCCAAACTGAGTCATTTTGCCCTGCAAAAGAGCAGTACTGCAGTTACCATGAAGGGGTCTATTGTTTGTCATTTACTTACCACATTTACTTTTAAGAATTTCTGAAGAACACATGCAGTAAAAACAAAAACTTGCTACTAAATGTACATCTCTCATATCGATTAATTTCGTATTTTAGTTATCCTTTAAAATGACTATATCCTATATAGCAAGAATTGGAACTCATTAGTTTGTATGAGAGATGGGGGGGGGGGGGGGGGGTCTATTACTCTTTACTCTAAACTAGTGACTTTGCACTAGAATTGATTTAATAACTGCTTTTCAGCAAATGATTTCTTTTTTTAAATTAACATTTTTGCTTTTATAACATCCTTATTCATGCAAAACTTTGGTTTGTATTTTATCTCATCAAAATATTTTACAAAATTTGAAATTGACAACAAGTAGACCTTAAGCCAATAGAAAACAACATGACCTTGATGTTTTATTTCTTACTGTTTGATATTTTTCTTTACAGGGCTGCATTAGATGCAATAAAAAAGCTTGATGAGATATTGAAGCAGAAGAAAGCATATAGAGATGTATTCTTGCAGGATGCTGTGGGTCTCAGAAATAAGTAATTCCTCTTTTAATCTGAATTATTATAAAGTTTTTAATCTTCAAATCATATATTTTCTTTTAGTATTTTTGATGGGAAGGTAGGTCACAAAATGTTCTTATATTGCTATTAATTACTCATGTATGATGTTATTTCTCTGTATTTCAGCTTCCACAAAGTGAATTGTGTTATCACATTTTTTTTTAAATTAATAAATATCAAGAAATGAATGAATCATACCCCAAAGTATATATTTAATGAATATGTTACAAACACATTTTAAATGTTCTATTGTTTAAACCTTTTTTTTTCTTATTATTTTATAAATTATTAATATGATTGCTTATTTATATTTTCATTTCAAGTCAGTGTTTTTGATGAAAGCATTCTCATTTTACATAGATTGAAAGAATACTGTGAGCGCTTGATGTTCTATAACCCAGTGGATTATGGGAGAAAAGCAGAGGAAGTACTGTGGAGGAAAGTGTTTTATGATCCGATCCAGCTGGTCAAGAAAAATAGAAGGGTACAATAAAAACTTGTAGTTATACATGTACTGTGGTTTCATTAATATTCAAGGATATCAATTTTCGTGGATAAAGTGAAAATCACAGTGTCAAGGATACGTAAATTTGAGGCCAATGACCCTATCAATACAAAATCTTAATAGAAATTGCACTTCAATGAACATTTAATTTTGTGGATCAACTTAACAACAAAATCCACGAAAATTGGTATTCAACGAATATTGATGAAACCACAGCATTGTTAATCATGAGAGTTCAAGAAAAAAAGGGTATATTAAAGGCTTGTAGTGACCATAAGAGATTAAATAGTATGCTACCAATGCAGTTGATATGGTATGTATTGATGTCATCAAATGATGGAAACCTCTAAGAAATACACCATTGTTTTAGCACCTGAGGTCGGGAAGCTCGTTAGAGGCTGCCTTCCGCACTCACCTGTCGGCCGCCACCGGCTACTACCACCACCTGATCTTCCGGCTCCAGTCTGAGTTCAGTCTTAAGCTCCACAGAACCGTCGACTTCTTCCTAATACCAGAATCCAAATCTGGTACGAATGGTAACAATTTTACAGTCTTTCTTACAATCATCACATTCATTATCTTGGATTATGTTTGATGTCTTTCCATTCTTAGACAGATGTGTTTTTCTTACAGTCTTTAGATGTGTGTTTCTTTGACAAAGCAACACATAGGTCAATCTTTTTATATCGGTTTCTGTCACTGTTACTTATACATTGGAGTTTGTTACGTACAAACATGGAAACAGTCAGTTCAAAGATAGAGCAAATTTTTTAGGTGTCTCCCGTGATATTCTTAACCATTTACTGTAACACAAACTCTGATACATGTACAGGTATTAGGAATTTTAAGGATTTTCAATTGATTATATTAGGTTAGAGGTAAAGTAATTTTCATGTTTGAAACTCTTTAAGGCTCCCAATAAGATAAGGATATATTATATTGACATTTTCAAAGTGAATCCAAAGGTCCAAAAAACATTTTTAGTGTAATATCTTAAGCTTAATTTTTAAAACTCAGTTGTTCAGTTGGACTGGATTTCAGTGGATGTCACATTTGTTGACATTCTTCATCAGGATTAATTGGTGCTTGTATGTGTCATCTAATGTTTACTATATTTTGGGCTATTTTGAATATTTTCATGATTTGTAAAAAAAAAAATCTGAACATAACCATGATTTGTTTAAAGTTTTCAGTGTGCAAGTTACTTATGATATGAAAATGATGGATTGATATCATTGTCAATCAAGTGGGCAATTTCAGTGATATCAAATGCAACATTATGATATCACATTAAACAATTGATATTACATGTGATAACACTGATATCATGTGTGAGAGAGTGTTCACTCTTTTCTGATGTCTTGAAGACTTGTGAGTTTTGTTTTAAAAAAAAATGAACAATTTCTATAGACTCTGATAATTTTATTCCGCAGGACACAAGAAGTCGCTGAGTCAGGCGGTCAGGAGGAGGGATGCCACCCCCGCGGTCCAGGACTGGGCCACCAGGGCCTGCCATCGCTGCATGGTCTGTCTGGGGGACATTGGTAAGAATTTATCTTTGTGGGGCAAGGAAATAGGAGTTTACTCTTTCCTTTTAACTAGATAATATAAGAGTATTATAGTATAATAAAGAATAGTAGTACTATTCCATACAAATGTACTGTTATACAATTGTCAATGAGTGAACAAGGCAAGGGAATAAAAGTATTGCAACGTACATTTGATCAGAAAAATGGGATCGGAAAAAAAATGAGAAATAAGGTCCATTGCCCAGATGACATTGTTTATTATACCCATACAATATAAAGATAATTTTAAGCAAGACATTGCAGTTCCCTTTAAAAAGGAATAGAAATGTATTGTAAAGTAGATTTACATTATCAATCTATTGATTTATTGTACTTCATTTGATATTTCTAGCACGTTACCAGCAAGAGTTTGATAAAGGTGTCAGCAAAGCGGCAGCAGAGAGATTCTACCATCAGGCCATTGCCCTGTACCCGGATAATGGTAAGTTAGTGTTTGGATATTAGTGGTGTAACGATACAGAGATATATCAATTTTATTGATTGTGAGGGCCCACAATATGCCTATCGTATCATTACATGTGTATCCTGAAACACTGAATGAGTTAATTTTCATTGACTTTCTAGAATAATTACAAAGTATACATAACATAAAGACATTAAGAAACTACAATTAAAGTTAGAAATAATTTGGTCATTTTGTTTTAATCAATTGAATTTTATATCGCTACAGTTTGTTGATTGATTTTGTAAATAGTTGACATATTTTCTTATTTCTTATAGAGGTAGGCAACATAGATATCAGTTTATTTTTAGTTGACAACTCTATCGTGATACAAGATTTATCGCATTAATATATATCGTGATTTGTATCGTATCGTTAGGTTGGTGGCAATACTCAAGCCTAGTGGATACGATAAGTTAGTGTGTAAATTTGCAAGTCTTAAAACTTATGGAAAACTTCATGTATTGTACATGTACCTGGGGTAATTACCATTGTGTACCTCACCAGTGGTAAATTCACATCATTGTTATTTATGTCAATTTTTCATAATTTTGGGAGTAAAACTGTCTACTATTAGGATTCCGGATAGCAGAAAATTTGAATATATGCATCGAATGCTTATTTTTGGATATTGTCGGTCATATAACACACCAGGCAATGCAGACAAGTAATCATACCGCACTAACGCCCAGCCTGGTGTGTTACAGGACTGATGATATCCAAAATAAGCATTCAATGCTTAAATTTAATGAAGAATTTATGGATGTAATATATTTTACTGTTCCATTATCTTTATTTAAATTTACAACCCTTTTAACTCCATTTGTAGTCCCTACTTTATGAGGTACATGTATTAACTGTCACATTGTGTTTGTACTTTTTGACAGGGATGCCCCACAACCAACTGGGTACACTGAAGGGTTCCCGCTACTTCCAGTGTGAGGCTGCATACCATTACATCAGATGGTCAGTATCAAGAAGTTATTGGTGTTCTGATTGGTTGACATTAAAAGTAGTCCATATCCAAAAGTATAAGATTAATTGCCTCATAATATTCTTGCTACATCCAGCTTTTGCCAATTAAAACACTTAAAAAGTTAACCACCCCACATTGTTCTGTATACTTCACGAAAATCTTTTTAACATAAATATAAACAATTTGTCGACGAAAAGCTAAGGCTTATAATTGATCAGAAAGGTTAATTAAGTTAAAACTTTTTTCACAAAAGTTTACTCAACAAAATGTGTATCTGCTATGTTGCAGTATGGTGTGTGAGAAAGCATTTGACGGAGCGGAGGGTAATCTGGACAGGCTGTTTGAGAAGAACAGGAAGCGGTTCAGAGAACTACAGCAAAACAACAGCCAGAACCTGCCCCCGGAGTTACAGAGGTCTGTGTATATCGTCAGATTACATAGGACACTGTGTATAACCCAACCACCTCTTCCCTTGGACCCTTGTAAATAAGTTATAGAAAAGAAGCTTCTATTTATCTGGGTTTCTATGTGTCTAGCTACTGTGTCTAGAAAATATTTATAATTTAATTAACTGTTAAAGCTGGTACATTTCATATTGGTGTTTTAATAAATGTTTTTAATGTGATTTCATAACACATCTGGAATAGACTAAGAGAACCCCAACCCCTGATATTCTAAGCATATACAAGGATAAATAGTATTATTGCTTTTATCAGTTAATAAATAGTAGTAATAATTATTTTCTTCTTTTTTTCCTCTCCAGGCAATATGATGTCAAGTTTTTCCTGATCCACTTTATTCATCTACTAGACGTGTTCTTTGATGCGAACAGAAGGTAATACCCTGCTAAATGTACATTATCATACCTGCCAATGCACCTGCATTCTATTGGTCACACCAGAAAATTAACACCATTTATCGCCAAAACCAATCATCACACCACTGCAGGTCATCATCATCTTCCACAAACCTACACTGCTGGCTGATTGACCACAATTTACACTGCTAGCAATATAGAATCTAAGAGGGATAACTCTGATGATTGCCGATAACGATGGAAAATTTAACAATTGCTTCTCTTATAATTGTCTTGAAAAACAGACTACAGGGATTTTTTTTTACAACAATCTAGACTAAATCATGCTTTAAAAAAATTAAGAATACATACTTTAAAAGAATTCAAGTAAAAAGTAACATCAATGAACATTGAATACTAAGAAAAAGGTTTATTAAGTGAGTTTTTTTTTTTCAATATACTGGCACTGCAACATTTTGATGTTTTTCAGCATTGACCCAGCAGAGCTACAGGAATGCTGTCAGTCGGCCCTGCAGAGTTTCAATCTGTGCATGTTTTACGAGCCGGTGGTGTATGCGGAGGAGGAAAACCGCGACGAGAACCTGCAGTATCTGGACGATGACCTGGTGTTTAAGCTGGTGGTGATTTGTATGTCCACCATCCACCTACTGCAGATCAGAGGTATGTCTACCATACGAAGAATCACTGCTGATGTTGCAGAGTTACAAATAGATTTTTTTAAGCTCAAACTTCCACTGTTGAGTGGTTTTTTCAGTTTTGGTCATTTGAGCAATTTATGTTTAAATTGGTATTCAAAAATAGGGGATTTCAATTATCTTGGACAAAGTACAGTGTATATATCTGCCAGGGTACAAAGTCTGTGATATATGTAGAATCATATCAAAGTGTACATTAAATGATGAAAACCTAATGGTTAGATAAATTTTTGGGTGGTAGGGAGATCATGAATATTCTATGAAATTAGTTGGATTTGAATTTTAAAAAAAAAATTTTTGTTATGCATTTTACTACAGTACAATACACGCCTGATTTCATCAACCTCGATATTTTTGTATTGATTTTTACAAAGAGTTGATGGTTTCTATTAAAATTAGAATGGTATTGACTGTTTTGTTGCCTAAGTGGCAAATATTTCATAAAACTTGAAATTTGTAGGTTCTAAACAAGTGACAGCGGCCATAGCCTTCCTGTTAGCACTGTTCTCACACATCCTGAACCATGTGGTCATTCGGCTTCGCAACGCCCTGTATGAAAAAGAGAATCCTAACAAACTACTGCACCATGAGGAGGAACAGGCCACAGGTAAAGAGTCTATTTCCTTTAGAAACAGTGCATCTTTAAAAAATATATTTACTTTTTGATTTAAAGTTTTCTTTTAAAAAAAAAGGGTTGAAAAAAATATGAAATGTATTTGCAAGAAAAATAGTAATCTTTTAGATATACCTGTACAAATATCATCATATGTATAAGACCTTTTATTGTTGTTGAAATAAATAAAAAAATAATCAAATGCAATACATGTATTTGAGTATTTCAATATAGGAATTTGAAAAGATTTTTTGTATTCCATACTATTTCAAATTTTTACGACATATATTTAGAAATAAGTAATGCAAGCACATTTGCACATGTAGACCCATTAGTTGTTGTTTTGATAATTCTTGTTATTGCCGGAGAAGATTGATATAATTTTTTATTGTTCAGGTGATGAAGACTTGTCTGATATGGAGGCTGGAGAAGATGGACCATCCAATGGACCGAAGAACGACCCCGACCCCTACCAGTATCACAGCAGGAACAGACGGACATCGGAGGCCACCCAGAACGGGGAGAGTAAGGACGAGGAGAAGGGGGATGGCGACAAGGTAGGGGTGCGTTATTGGCATAGTTCCAAAAACGATGGCCTTAAAATGTCAGTATTGAATACTGCAAAGTAAGGAGGCCTCTGCAATGAAATGAAAATTTTGATAGAGTTTAATTTCAAAGGTGAAAAGGGAAAGCTGAAATTGCCATTTAATACACAGTGAAGATATTTTGTTGTGTTGGGTTTGAAATGATAACAGATTGTAGGTAGTCAGAATTGTGACAGAGAAATTTTTAAAGTTCTTTTCAAATGAAGGAAAAATAAATTTGTTAAACATCAGATTTTACCAAAAAAAACTTTGTTGAGAGGGTGTTAATTTTTTAACATTACTGTGGAAGAGATTTTGTGTTATGCAGGCAATTTATTTTTACTTTGTATTTGAAGTTTTTAAAATTATTGAATATTTTACACATATTTTAACAGACTTACCGGTACTATTTCTATATGTCATTGTAAATTGAACAAATATTGTTTTAGAAAAGTGGAAAAGTTAAAACCATGAAGCGACGACGACAGCGGCGGAGAGGGAATGAGAGTGACAGTTCGGACATGTCTGATGTGTCTGATCTGAGTGAAGGTGAGAATACCTTTATACAGGAAATATTCATTTCCCCCACTGTAAAACCCATTAAAACATTGTCATTATGTCCAAAGCCTCATGATACCTTTGATGTTAAACTATTCAAAAGAATTTTAATACAGGTGACACTCGATGGCTCTAACTTCGATCTCTCGAAGTGAACTCACGGTCCCGATTTTTTTCTCTATATAACTAAGCAAATTTACTCATGATCTCTCGAACTCCGATCTCTCGAAGTTCTTGATCTCTCGAAGTAAAACCTGGGTCAGGTTACATATATTTCATTGTTTTTCACTCTTGATAACTCGAAGTGGTTGCTGTGTACACAAGGGGCCAATCAAGCGTATAATTATAGCTCCGCGTGGACCTAACCTGGATGGCTGAGTAAAGTCCTGGGGGCTAGCGTGGTAGTGTTAATTGGTTGATTACGTAAGTGACACTTCCCCTTGCTTCCTTCATAGGGTAGATAGGTAATTTGTAACTGATCTATTAATTTCAACAACTTGTGAAAGTTACAGTAAACTGCTCTTTATTTAACATACTCTGTCGTAATGATTAAGAAAACATAATATGCTTAAATGTTTTATAACGTGAAAAAATACACTTAATAACCACACAACTATGTTCTGTATTGTTTAAATTGAAGTAATGTAGCAGAAAATACAATTGAAATCATGACTCTCCTTCCATGTTATAAATGTAAATTTCCAGCTACTATAATTTTAGAACCAAAATGACCCGAACAAAAATTTCCGGAATTTTTTAAACTTTCGATCTCTCGAACTCTTGATCTTTCGAAGTTTAATCATGGTCCCCTGAGGTTCGAGTTATTGAGATTCACCTGTATTACATATTGATCATTTTCATATTAAACTACAGAATTACTCTGTACTCTCAAAAAAAGGGATATGCTTTTGAATATTGGATTTTTTGAAAAATATACATGTTCAAAATTTCATTGTACTTTGCTATGGAAAATTCAAGAGACAATGCACTAAACATTATTATTTTTAAAAGTACATCAAAATTTATATTACTTTCAAACTTAATGATTATTTGGTTTTGCAACCTACGATGCAAATTGAATGCCTGTTTCAGGAGGTGGGGATTTGTCAGACCAGTTTTTGTCGGACGAGTCTGAGGAAGAATTTGTAGGCTTCTTCACCAATGACTCAGACTCGGAAATCTCAGATGATCTCATGGAGAGCCAGGAACTGGAACCCGGATTTGCATCCAAGTCTCCATCCAGCAGTGCCAAGCCCACTCCGGACTCCAGCATGACAAACCTGAACTCAAACAACATGGAGCTGATGAGTTCACAGACCAACATCTGGTCAGCGGACTCAGACTCGCTGGCTCATCTGTCATCCGAGTTGCTGTCGTCTTCTATGACATTGCTTGGACAGAACTTCCGCCTGGAGGCACAGAACAGTCGGATCACGGAGAGAGATGAGGCGGAACTGGCTAACTGTGAGGAAGTTGTTCAGGGCAAGAAAGAGGTCCCTGTCCCTCCAGGTAAGTCTGCTATCACCCCCCATGAAAAAAAAACAACCTGGGTTTAAGGCCGTAAAGCTTTCATGGGCTCATCTGTGATATACATGTAAGTCTCTTAAAAGATAAAGTAAATGTAGAAGAAAAGTGAGACTTTGATCAAAAGTGACTATGAAGTTTTATGGCTCCAGAGCCTGCTAATGTGTTCATGTTATTTGGGAATAAGAGAGAAAATTTGATATGGGGAGGGGTGGGTTGGTATTGATTGATCAGTATTAATAGCAAGTTAGAACCATTGCATTGAATATGTGAATAAATTTCTGTCTGTTGAAGAAGTCATCATGTAAGATTAAAAAGTTTAAAAAGGCAATAATCAGCAACTGACATAACACCTAAGATACCTTAAGGTCTTGAATTTTGATTTAATTTCTTATTTATACACGTATATAAACATGTATTTGTTATATAAATTTGTATTTGTTATATGTGAACAATTAATAATTGATGGAACTTAGCATTTTGTTGGAAATTTATATCTACACATGTAGTTATATTCTAGATAGAAGTCATTTATTACTGACATTGGTATATCTTTATTTATTAAAAAAATGTTTTTCTAGGTTTTGCATTATCTTCTGAGGCTAAACATGTGGCTGAAATCACCAGTAAAATGGCCAACTTTGTGATAGAGACAGACACTGAAGTCAGTGCTGGGCCCACAGATACAGGTGAGATATGCCCAGGTAACCAGATACAGGTGAGATAGGCCCAGGTATATGTAACTCAGATACAGGTGAGATAGGCTCAGGTACATGTAACTCAGATACAGGTGAGATATGCCCAGGTAACACAGATACAGGTGAGATAGGCTCAGGTAACACAGATAAAGGTGAGATAGGCCTAGGTTACACATATACATATGAGATAAGGCCTAGGTGATTTAGACATTTGTAACATTTAGGTAACACAGACACAGGCAATGTAGACACTTATATCTAAAGCACAGGTAACTTAAATACAGATAAAACAAGCATAGGAAATTTAATACAGGTAATAAAGACACGAGTAACTTAATTACAGGTACACTGTAATACAGACACAAGTACACCAGACACAGATATCGAAGGCACAGGTAATACATACACATGTTACATAAAGGTTACATAAAGGTAATACATACACAAGTAACATTGACAGAGGTGACACAGGCAAAGTTAAGAAATATAATAATCTTAGAAATGCAGGCCAAACTTAGAGAAATTTATGTCCTTAGATGACTGAACTATGGGGGATGGGTGGAGTGGAATGAATTTGTCATACACTACATTTACCAGTAAATTAATCTGTTTATCGAAACAAAAGTTGGCTGACATTTGTTCACAGAATGATAATGACCAGTGATGACCTCTGTTGTAGAAATGTCAGGTTGTGAGGATTCCACTACAGAGGCGGAGGATCAGGGCAGTTTATCTGACTCAACAGACAGGTATGGCTCCACTAGAACTTAACAGCTATCCAGGTTTAATCAAGGGTGAACAGGGATTTCACCCTTAGTTGTTCCATATACACCCTGAGCCCACAGGCCAAACGGTTAATGGAATACAGCTCAGGATAAATACCTGTACACCCTTTATTATACCCCCGCTCAAAAGGAGAGGGGGGTATATTGTTTTACCCTTGTGTTTCTGTCTGTCTGTCTGTTGGTCCTTCGCAAATTTTTGTTAAAGATTTCTCAACAACTAATCATCGCAGCTGTTTGAGATTTTATGACACTCTTTCTTTAGGCATGCCATATGGTGGGATTTATTTTTGTAACAAGGAGATGTCAACTTCCTGTTAAAAGACGACTTTGCTTGTTACGTATATTCACATCAGAGCGGGGGTATCACTAGTAAGCATTGGCTCACAGACCGAGATAGCAAAAGTAAATTGATTTCCCATGTACCCTATTTTACAAATACTTAAGTTACGCAAGATTTATTTTTTGTATAGAAATCTACACATGGTGCATTTGTGATGTAACTAGTCTCTTCAGGACAGTCTCTAAACATTGCATGGTGATGCTCCTTTTTTAAAACCGGCCTAAGCTGGTTGTACAGAAATTGTTTACCAATCAGATCTCTTCTTGCAAACCATGTTGGAAATAATGTGTCCTACTGTTGTACTGATGTGTGGCACTACTATTTCCTGTGGCTAGTGGGTTATTTCTTTAGCTTTATCTGTATGGGTTTGTAAGCCAAAGATGCTGGGTTCAGATTCCTTTGTGTACATATGTTCACCATCATTACAAAAACTAAAGACTAATACATATATTTACCCGTCAACATGTACACATACGCGTACATGTCGGGTTGCTAAATCTCTCTCCATTACTGATGCTTTATAACAAATTAAATATGCACAAAATAAGCACTTACCGGTACTCAAAAAAAAGAAAAACGCACTTCACTATGGTACATGTTTGTCATCTTCTACATCCTGCCAAGATAAATTATTTTTTTTGTATGGAGAATCGCCCTTGGTAGGAGAAGGGCCATCAGATTTTACGTACCTATTCTTGTCAGTTGGGGCCTTTGAGCAGTAAGGTGTCTTTGTGGAACCAGTGCCTACCATTTACTGAGAACTCTGTTGGTTTTTTGGGTTTTTTGGGTTTTTTTGGTTTTTTTTTTTGATTGACAGCATACTACATTTATTCATACACTTGTAACATGACAATTCAGACATCACTGTGTCTACAGTACCTATAATCCTCCTGAATTGCACGTGCACTGTACGTCGATCCATCTTTGGTTGCTTTGAGTTGGTTATAGATGATGTGGACTGACGCTGTTTTTCTGTCTTGTTTTTCTGTTCATTGTTATAAGATACCCATGTCATTCATTTCTTAATGACGTCTGTTTTTAAGTTCGTATTCATTATCAAATCATCTATCATAACCCACATATCTCATAAAAAGTCATAAATTATAAATACTTTACATCATCTGCAAATTGAATAATTGGCATTATACGGATGTATTGTTCTTATTGTTTGTCTGACTGTCTCATCTGTACTTCAGTAATTAATTATTCCACCTTACACAATCTTTATTTCTGTTGGTTAAAGACAAAGACAGCAATTGCTGATAATGAGTCAATTTGTCTGACATTTAGATTGATCTTTTATGTGTGAAAAATATTATATTTAAGGGATGACTAATGCTTTCTTGGAAAGAATTTTTTCCCTCATATTCTTGAGTTGTTTCATTTTCTGTGAAAAAACATTTTCAAAGTGAATCACACCAAATAACAAACAGTCAAAGATACTCAAGTTAAAGTAGTCCGAGTATTGCAATACGTCATAATACGGATTTTACAATATTGGGTCGACTCTTACATAGCGTTTTACAAAGTCATTCTCTACAAAGTGAAATGTCACTTCAGTATTGTGTATGTCCTCTTTTGTTGTTTAAAAACGCAATGCAAACACTTCCTAATGCTTTGAGTACAACCCCTGATGCTAGCCAGGGGATTGTTATTCCATTTTCGATGAAGGCGGTTGCTAAGCTGTTAGATGGTGTTTCGAGGGTTGGTTCTACTAGTATATACTTGCCTTTCACATACATCCTAGAGGCATTCTGGGGTTTTTTGTAAGTGCAACTCCTCTGAAACCACTGCACAGAATTTACCTAAACTTTGTAGGAAATAAATACGCAATGTATAGATGTGCAGTTTACCAGGAAAGTCTGGTTTCATTATTTTTCTGGAAACTTTGGCACTTTTGAATTTATTATTTTTTTGTTGCTAAAAACTAAAGTACCAGGTATAAATGAACACCTGGAGTTCTTTCCATAGGTGACAATGAAGGTTGTTTACTCAGGCAGACGTTTAAGTTCAAAAACAATTCGTGCATGTTATATTTCATTTATTTTACTCTACAACGTATTGTCAAAGATTGACTGAAGACGATATAACTCTAGGAATCAGGTTTTCAATTACAAACCAAATTCAAGTGCCATTTTAAAAAAGACTACCAGTACTATGACATTATGGTACTTCTGATTTCACTGGGATCTATCTACTTAAGGTCAAGATCTAGTAAATGATTCCAGAGTGTCTTTTTGGTGCTAGAACCATTATGACGTCATAATTGATTTTGATGAATCCTTTCCCTTATTTTACGGCTTTAAAGGAATTATGTAGAAAATAAAACAATATTTTGACATTCTATATTTAATCACGGGAAAAGTAATTCCGGTACCCATATTCAATTTGATATCATCTTAAAGAGAAAGTCAAGAGCTTGTTTAATGCCGTTTTTGGAGAGACTGTAGGCATTCTACATATATTTCATAGGTCAAAAATGGACAAAAGTCCGATATTTGTTACTTTTATCCTTCATATTTCAAAGAAAATGCTTGTCTAAAACATGTTTTTCATTGAGTTTACCAAAAATTTAAGCCCCGGTACACCCTATGAAACAAAGATATTGTTATGAAGCATCATTGACAG
Source organism: Magallana gigas (assembly GCF_963853765.1). NCBI lineage: Eukaryota > Metazoa > Mollusca > Bivalvia > Ostreida > Ostreidae > Magallana > Magallana gigas. The sequence continues at coordinate 32,274,824 of NC_088858.1, read as the reverse complement.
AGTTTAAACGTTGAATTTCATAAACCTGTAGGCACCTTTCATTTACTAGATCTTGACCTTAATAGGTAAATCTATTGGTGGATCAGGGATATAGTATTAAGAAATAGTTTGCCCTCTATTATATTCACACTATTTGCTTTCATTTTTGTTCATTTTCATTAAACCAGGGCTAATTAAACATTTTTTTTGGGGGGGGGGGATTTTTGGAAGTACAACTAGGCAGAAATGCATCGGTCCAAAACAGTAAAACAGCTTACTAAACAGTGTATATAACACACTGAATCCTTGAGAATATTCATGTGTTTGTTTTCTGTTTTAGGACTGAGCTCGAGCACAGGCAGGTACAGAACTTGATTGACGTCCTACAGACCGAGGGTCTTCTGCCTGTCGTCAAGGTGGTCTGTGATTGGATGAAATGTAATAAAGAGGTCATCCTCACCTGTGCTCAGGTAATGGCATCATGAATATTTTGGCATTCCTTTTTATTTCTCAAAGTGTACAGATGGGAAACTTAGTGTTGATTTAAAATAATATTCTTTTTAGATGTTTTAAGTTTACTACATTTTCTAACATTGTATTATATTTCTTAATTTTTAACTTTTATGTCTATATGTTTGAATTTTATTTAAAAGAAAAATATTTATTCATTCCGAACTATTTTTTTTTAAAATGAGCTGTTACATTGCAGAGTTCCCAATCCCTGTGGCATAGGCTGTCAGTGTTGTTGAATATTCTTCCAAAGGAGTCTGTGATAGCTGGGCATGGTAAGACTTGTGTTGTGTGAGCCCATAGTCTGTTAGCCCACAAAGCCCACCTCAACCAATCCCTCCCAATCCTCCCCCCCCCCCCCCAAAAAAAAAATAAATCTTGTTAACGTTTATTAATGTAATCAAAGATCTCTCAACAATTTTTCATTACAGATGGTTGTAATTTTAATGCAATGTTTTGGCATGCCATATAACGCTTATAAGGGTTGATATTAAAAATCCACAGTGTACCGGTATCTGGGTTTGTTTTTTGGCATATGTCAAAATTTTTTGAAAATGGGGTAAATATATAAATCTTTTTTATATGTACAGTGTTTTAGCTATTTTCTTGTCATTTTAAAAGATAAAAGTTTCCACATATGGCATTTTTTGTGATTGTGGAAGTGATTGAAAAAAAATACAACAAAAAAAAATAGATTATCACAAAAACCAGATATAATTATGTTCTCATTCACGATTGGTTTTATTTTGCATTGTAGATCAGTGTTGGGTTGACCAGCTCAAGTCCACACTAAGTGCCACCGGTCAACCAGACTGGAGACAGACGTTTCCACTCACTGAGGACATCAACCTGTGGCAGTTCTCTCCCTTGGCAGAGGCCCACGCAGGGATAGAATTTACGTCAAAGAGAAGGGGCCAGCTAAGTGATATACAAGAGGTGACAGACGCATAGCAAAAAAAACATGCCAATTCGAAATTAGCTCTCATTAGTCTGTAACAAGATTTGTTGAGTAAGAGGAAGTTAGAGCTTACAGCTTAAATTTTTAATTGGAAATTGATGAAGCAATTGGTTCTCTAGGGAATGAGTTTTTGATGTAAGGTGTGAAAATCAGGATGTTTGTCTAATTTCCTGTTATATATCAAACAATGCTAGGAAAGATAACTCTATTTGTGAATGCATGCGTACATGGGTATGGATTGTAAGAGTTACTGCTCTTTGTTCACTAGTGCTTTTTGAGGACAGGCAGTCTGAGACACTTTGGTTACTACCTGTCATCCCTGGAGAATCTGACCTTTATCTACAATGAGGAGCAAAGTTTGTTCATTGGTCCATCACACACTGGAAATGTGGAGGAAAACGAAAAGGAGGCAATGGATCGAGAGGTATGTAACAATTAAAGTGGCTCACTACACCTTGAAATAGTTTCTCAAATCAGCAGAAAATTACTTGCTTATGATAAATATAGCATGATGCATAAGAAGTGTATAAGTCAGTTTTGCGAAAAATATTCAATTTTGGATAAAATGAATATGATTTTTAAAACTTTAATTCTGTAAATATTAACAAAAGCCCCAGCAAGATTTGAACTCATGATCTGCGGTTCACAAGCCTGATACTTTAACCACTGATATATAATGATATGCGACCAAACTGATCGAGTGATACAAACAATTTAACAAAACATCTAAATCCCCATCTTGTGACATAGTGTTTTAAAAAAGTATAAGAGGTACCTTAATCACAGTTAAACAAAAACCAGATTAAAAAAAAAAAACAACTGATGCAGGTTTAAGTTGAGATCAAACAACTTAAATATGCTGATTTTGTAGGAACTCTTTTTTCCTACATAGTTACATTGAGCGAATTGTTCACCTCCAAAGGCAGAGATTAATGACCACTCTGTGTTTTATCCTGTTTTAAAAACTGCAATGTTCAATTCATTAATTTAAACCTAATTACACTTCTTTAGACCGTTTTCTATAAACATCCTCAATTTGAATTTTAATTGGCAATTTGAACAGCAATAGAGAGAGTAAAGTTTGTGATTTACATGTGCTTATGCAAATTCGCTGATGATATCATGGTGAAAGCTTCCTTTTGATCTGCTCTAAAGTAAGAAGAATTGATGATAATTTGTACTCAATCATCCAAAAAATATTTCAAAGTAAAAGGTTATTCATTTTAAGTGAAATATACGCACCGTATCAATTTCTATATCTGATATTTATTTTTTTCTAACAGTGTTCTGTATTAACTGCTTATGATTAAAACTTGGGGAATTTAATTCGGTTCGATAACACATATCTTACGCGTGAGGTGTCACATGCAGATCTGCAAATTCATTCTCGGTCAAGTGGCATGCATGAAGAGGGGGCCACATGATGATAGTGTTATATATAAAGATCTCGAGCAGATTTTTATATCTGACCAAGGAACAAGGTGTTTATTTCTGGAAAAAAAAAGGGGGGGGGGGAAGGTTGGAGGGGGGGGGGGGGGTTGTTATCTGGTCAGGGCCCTGCTATTTACAGAGAGGGCGAGAGCTCAGCTTGTTTGTGACACAGTGTTACTGTTACAGGAATGCTGTGTGTGTTGGTTGACAATGTCAATATTAGCCTTCGACAGGGCAGGAATCAAAGTACATACACTTCATCAGGGAGATAGCATTGTCACTGTCCTTATTCATCCCCCTCTCTCTCTCTCTCCCATCGCAGGTGTGTTGGATGACAGAATTATTGCACGTTACCTGAAATCTTTCAAATTCTCACATGTTTCGGAGATGACCTTTTTCACAAGGCGAAATTCTTATTTTTCTGTTCTTTTTTTCACAATGAAATACTTTTAGAATTCATTTCCTTATTTGGTCTTTGGCCTACTGGATAATGCTGTATATCTAGGTATATGAAATACTTGTAGAAATGATATCTTTATTATACTTTGGCCTACTGCAAGGATGTGATATTATCTGTTTTTGTGGTTTGACAGGATAGTATGCATATAGAATTGACCACAAATCTTTTATCTTTGATAAGCACCATTGACTTTACAGTCATGGTTTACCGCAGTCCCCACTTTTTTTCAAAACAATAAAAAGTGTAAAAAAAAGAATGGTCTGCTGGGGTCTCTGTATGATTAACAGAATATATATAGGAGAATAACAAGTTGATTGACCAACCATTGCACTAAAAGGTTTGACAGGTATTATCAACGTCAAGCTAAGGGACAAGTATAGATGCATTACAAGTGGGTTTTTTTGTGTGTGTGTTTGAGAGAGAC